>NC_044264.1:6425200-7701033 GCF_003957555.1 Calypte anna
AACTTGAAGCCATTTGCTCTCGTACTGTCACTTGGGAGAAGAGACCGAGCCCCCTCACTCCAGCCTCCTCTCAGGCACTCACAGGGAGTCAGAAGGTCTCCTCTCAGCCTCCTTTGCTCCAGGCTCAACATCCTCAGGTCCCTGTGCTGCTCCTCATTATGAGGAGCTCCATATCCTTCTCCTTTGCCTTTCTCTGAACACTCTACAGCCCCTCAATGTCCTTCCCTGTAGTGGGGGTCCCAAAACTGAACATAGGATTCAAGGTGAACTGAGCCCCTTCATTTAACTCCAGCCTTAAGCTAGAGCTGGTGTTCAAATCTATCAGAAAAAGCCCCAGAAATCCGGCAGCATCACTACAGAACTACCAGAGAAACACGGGGCTCAGGAGATACAGGAGCTGGATGTAGCACACGGCTTCATGGCAGCTTCCCGGCCTGTGTAGACCCAGTAACACCAAAACTTGACTTGAATAATTATTTACTTCTGCTCTAAGCCACCTCTGCCAGCTCAGCAGAGCTCTGGCTTTCCCGGTCCTTATCTGAACAGCTTTGAAGCAGGCTGTGGGCGGGTAAGCAGTCGCTTTGCCTGGTCCTGGAGGTGGCTGTGCCACACCAGGAGCGGGCTGGCCTCACTATTACCTTCTCCACGGCAAGAGACTTTCCTTTCACACCTGCACAGTCTCAGGGCAGTGAGAAAAGCCAGGCTCTGAGCACTGTGTGGGGAGATGCTGACCAGGAGCAACCCAGAGCACCACTGCCCTACTCCTATTTGCTCAAGATTTTTATACCTCAAACCCTTCTGTAAAGGTCAGCGACAGCACTTCCATTCACTGGGGGGGGGGGAAATAAGACATGTAGAGGGAGGACAAGGTCACCAGGCAGGGCTGTGGCAATGCCCAGCCAGGCACATGGGAGAAAGTGCAAAACAAGCAGTGGCTGGTGCCTCCAGGCAGCACAGAGCTCCCAGCCAAGCCTGGCTGTAGGGGTTGGGCATCACGGGCAGCCCCAGCTCTGGCATTACCTCCCACCCTCACTTGCTGAGCCCCTCGGCTCATGCATGGAGTGATTGCTCAGTTTGCTGTAATTAACCCGAGCTGCATTCCCAGAGGACCCGTGCAGGAGAATGATGCCCTGCTGTAGAGCTGCTCCTGGGCCATGTGCGAGTTTCAACATAAAACCTGTCTCATAAAACAAGCCAGACCAATTAAACTGGCCCCCGCAGCAAGGGGTTCTTTGCTTACTCACTATTTTACTGCTGCCCTAAAGAGCCCTTTCCACTGGAACTAAACTTTATTTGCCACCATTTTATTAACTCTGCAGATGAAACCAGGAAGAGATTGGGGAATACTGGGACAGCACAGCAAAGCCCTTATTCCCTCTGCTAGCCAAGTTTAGATAGAGCTGCTTCTCTATTATCCTCCTTGGGACAAAAGCAGGCAGCACAGAGCCTGAAAACCTTGAACTTTTTTCCCTCCAAAGAACACTGCACAGATGTAGAGAGCTGGTTTGTGAACAGCTCTGCAGCTCCAGCTAATGATCACATACCCCAGAGACACGTCCTGAGCCCCTCGCTCAGGTGTCAGAACCCTGGTGGGGCTGAGAGGGTCCACTCCCTATTCTCGCTAATAGAAAAGATATGGACATGATACAGAAAAAGAGCAGGAGCTCTGACCCATCTCTACTGGAAACCCTGTTGGCTGCACATGGGGGGAAGAAGAAATTGCTTGAAGATTTTCTCCAAGGCCCATGTTCACCCACAGTCTTAGAAGCACTCACTCTGCAATCTCCACTCCAGCTTACTGGCAGTGGGGGAGTACCAAAACTCCCCACCTTGTATGGAAAGTGACACCCACCCCCAGCAGGGACATGTCCCAAGGTCCCTACAGAGATGCCCAGCTCTTGGGAGGGCTCAGCTTCACCCCCATTTTCTCAGAGCAAGTTTCACACTCAGCCATTTCACTCACAATCACAAGGATGAACCAGTTATGTTCCAGAGGAACCAATGCTGAACTGGGACATTGAAATGTGTGTATTGATATTTATTTTTTTTTTTTAAAAAGGAAGCAAGATACCTGCCTCTAGGGAAGAAGCATGTTTCATACCTCTTGCCAACCTAAGCAGGAACCCAGCAAGCCCAAGCAGAGACCTGTGTGCCCCAGCACTGTGGCATCTCAAGCAGGCAATACTCATCCCTTTTTCTCTCAAAGCCTCAAGGTTTTGATGAGTTCACCACTTAACTTTGGACCTCTCAGCTCCAAGTTCATGCTAAGGCCATGGGGTGCTTTGACTGGGCTTTTCTCCGAATGACTCCTTCTCTAGTGACTCACCTGACCCTCAGTCTCTGGGAGCCCTCTGTGCTCCTCCCATCGAACGCCACGTCTCAGGATGACAGAGAAACAATGACTTCCACCAAGCAGCCCAGCTTGGGAGGAAGTCCTGTAACCTGCTGTCCTGCATTCACAGGGCAGAGAGAAACACTTTCCCAAAGCCCTGCTGCTGTGCCCAGTGCCCTGACAGTGCTAGCATGAGACCTGCAACAACTCCCTGCCTTCATCTCATTCACTGTGCAGTCCAATGCTGACCACCTCCAAAGTTTCCCTGAAAATGGTCCTCATACCAATGCCAGGGCTCCCTGTGCACTTACATCACTCCCCTTTGTGGGCAGCTTTGCTTCTTGGGATGAGGAACCAGATCTGGCTGGTCCCAGTTGGGAAGAGTCCACCAAGTAAGGTTTATACAACAACAAAACTGTCAAAAAATGGGGTTTGGCCCTTATAGTTGAAAAGTGGGCATCAGAGATATGGAAGTTATGAACATATAGTGAAGGCATTAGTTATAAAAACAAACCAGCTGTCAAGAAGAAGAAGGGGTCCCTGCACACAGTAGTGCCTGAAGCTGAAAACAGCTGTTTCTGCTGTCATGAGTCAGCATGTGCAGACAGACTAAATCCACCTGGGAAGAGGCAACCTCACCAAAGGAAGCAGCCCACTGTTGCTTGGGGAGCATTCACACACCGCACAGCCAACCAAACTGGATTTGTTACCATGGAAGAAATCAACAGTGACTAACAACTTCTGGTGGAGAGTGGCTAAGAGCAGAGATAGCAACAGTCCTGGAACAGCCAGCTCAAATCACCGAGAGGCCAAGAGGAGAACGTCCTGACAACACACAGAGCAGAGGCTGTCAGACAGCTTCAGGAAAGCTTTGTCATGTCTTGAACCAGCAAAGAAGAAAGCAAGGCCCAACCTCAAGAGGCTGTGCACTCACCAAAAAGGGTTGAAAGCACAACTCCCACCTCAGCACAAAAAAACTGGAAATGCCACTGGGATGTGCAGAAAGAGGAGTGCTACCAACAGGGCTGGGAAGCAGGGCTGCTGTGCTTGAAACCAGCACAGACCCATTTGGCTCACGGTGAGGAGCATGTAGAGCTTTGGCACCTGAGCATCAGTCCCAGCTGTGAAGGAGGCACCAAATAAGGGAAGGATTCTGGAGCGGTGACTCCTGGGGAAAAAGCATTTCAAGTTAAAAATTGTTACTTCAGGTTTGGAAGTAAATTTCAGGATCTGGTCTTTATCAAGCGAGGCAAACTTTCTTCAACATCAGCAAAGCATCTGTGGAGCAGAAAGCAGTGTCAGAGTCAAAATAGGCTGCAAAAGACAAGTCCATTAATCAAGAAACCAGATGCAAAACTGCCTGTAACAAATGTGCCGTCTCCACCGGAGTGGAAGGGACTGGAGCACAGCAGGATGTTCTCCTGAGTCTAGGGGTCTCCTCAGTGACATGGGTTTGGGATACAGACCACAGAGCCATGCAGCTCTGCTCCAAAACACGTACCACACTCATCCCAAATATTTTCACGGTTTCTTGGGCAGCCAGACTTTTCCAGGCACAGCTTCCTTGCTGAGAACTCTCTGAAATAACATCCAGGCACCCAAACCATGCCATTTTCTCACTCCCAGCTCAAGGGGCTAGATATACCACATTAACTGTTAAGATTATTCCTCTCTCCCAACAGGTAGCTCCTTCAGGGCTCTACACCAACCCAGTCCAACAGCAGCAGTGAGCCCACTACCTCCCCTGGAGAGAGCTTTTCAGAGGTGAGCCTGAGCCTGTATCTCACACCATCCCAGAGTCACAAGGCACAGCTCTGGCTGGCGTTTCCCACGTTTTTCCACGGTAGTATCTCACTGAAATAACACCAAGCACTGATAAGGAGCTTCCTGAAAAGCCCAACACGCTGCCTTGGGCTTTACTGGCAATATACCAGGAGGAGGTTTTTACTGTTACAGGTGCAATCGTAACAAAGTGCTGGTGGAAAGTGTTTTGTGCAAACGGCTACCTACATAAAGGAGAGGAGACAAAAGGGCTATTAAAGATTGTCTGGCATTTTTGCAGTGTTTACAAGGTACCCACAGAGCTGTGGGCAAATTCCAGCTGGGCTAATTACCATAACCATTCCTCTTCATTATACCACCTGCAACCACAGATGGATGCCGAGCTCGCCTTGGCTCCTTTTTGCCACATGTTCTAGCACAGGTTCCTGTTCTGCAGTCACAGCATCCTGTCCTGAACCAGCAATTCCAGTGGGAATCCTGATACCCAACATAAGACAAGGCACAAATGTAAAATCCAGTCTGCTATAACATGGAAGAAAGAGGGAACCCTGGTGTATTGTGGACTTAAGACGTACAAAATTTATTTCCAGGTAAAGAGACCTTAGGATGCTCTTGCAGCTTCCTATCTTTTGGACTGCAGCAACTATGGCTCCAGGACACATCTGATTGCTGTAAGAGCTGCAATTCAGCAATTCAGCAAGAGAAAAAGGCATTTCAGAAAACTCCCAGCAAAACCAAGGAGCTTTTATTTTTTTTCCTTTCATCACTGCAGGGGGGAGCAGGTGAGATAAGAAACATAAGCAAGAAAATTGTGCACTTCAGTAATGTAAAAAAATATAATACAATCAAGCAGTGGTGAGTTCAGTGGCTCCAAAAAAAATATCTGACCTATAAATAAATTTAACATTATTAAATAAGAAATTTATTAATAGAACTTCCAATTTTAGGAACACGGGTAGAACAGAATTCTGTAAATAATACAGAAATTCTGTATTATTTATATACAGAATGTTTCCTTTCCAACAGAACTTGTACCTCAGTCTGGTTATTATCAGTAATAGGCAACATTCTTGATTAAGTAACCTTATAAAAAGCACTGGCCTTCAGAGATCCTCACTGACCTGGATAGAAAGAGGATGGTAGAGACTCACCAAAAAAGTTTTTAATCAATGAGCTGAAAGCAAATTCTGCTGTCAAACTTCCTGTGACACAAAGGCGAGTAGAGCATTGAGTAACAACAGCTACAGGGCAAGGTTATTATAATCACTTCAAAATCTGGGGTTTTCCAGCATCAAATGTCATGTTCTGCATCTGGGATCATGTTAAATTAAGTCTCCAGGAGACTGTGCCCGAGGCAGCTTCTCCATAAAGGCTCTAGGGACTACAGTGGACAAAATCCCAATGCAATGTCCAGTAAAAAGTGTTAAGGGGTCCCTTCCATGCAGAAGCAGGGAGCACATTTACATCTACACACAGCCCCTCCCAGGCTGACACAGAAACACTGCATCCAGTTCTAGTGCCCTGATTTTTAAACGGATGCTGAAAAAATTGGAAAGGGTCCAAAAAACATCCATAAAAGTGATTCAAAGGCTTGAAATGATGTCTCGGAGTGAAAAAAAACAAAAAACCCAAAAAAACCCATACAAAAATTAAACAGCTCAGTCTGTTTAGAGTGTCAAAAAAAGACTGGGAGGTGATTTGATTGCAGAGTTCAAAGTGCATGATACTTGCATGGTACTTCAGGGCTCTTTATACTTGTAGAATAGCAAAGCACAAGAACAAACTGGAAACATTCATCCTGGAAATAAGGTGTAAGTGCTTCAGAACCAATTATCACAGGAATGAACTCCTCAGGAAAAGGGTGGATTCTTGACTGGATGTCTTTCTGGAAGTTTTGTTTTAGCCAAACACAAGTTATTTGGCTTCATACAGGAGTAGCAGGGTGAAACTTAAGGACCTGTGATATACAGGAGATCAGACTAGATGATCTAATGGTCCCTGCTGGCCACAAGCTCTATGAATCTATGCAAACGTGCCAGTGAGTCCTCAGCTGAGCTATCAAGTTAACTTTCAACACAGAACTTTTTAAAAAATTGGCTCTGGTGCTGCAGGTCATTTAGGATACAAGCTCAGCTCTTCAAGGCTGCATCTGGTTAAGTACCAAAAGCAAGATGACCCAGGCAGAGCCGTTCTTTGTTCACAGGTAAGGTGGAGGCCACATGCTGGACACTGAAACAGCTCCAACCAGCAAGAAGCAGCTTACATTCAAACACATACTGTTTGCCAGGAGCAAGCAGCATCCCCTTCTTGCCACAGAAAAAACTGACACTGAGAAAAGTGTTATGAGTTCCGGTCACAAGAGATCTCCTGTTAATGTAGCTCTGGGTATTGTCAGCCTTTCTCACTACTCTGGAGCAGATTATTTACAGGGTTAAAGCCCAAAGAGACATAATATGAAAAATTAAGAAAGGTGAAGACTGAAGAGATCTAACCCTGAAAGGCTCCGTGGAGTTAGGCCAAGAGACAAGACATTTGGACAGCAGGCTGAGCAGAGTCAGAGCCTTCCAGAAGGGTGACAGCATTATCACATGCAATCCTCATGCTCCCAGCCACGCTCAAAAGCAGGGATAACCCAAGCAGCTCCCAGCCAGCCTGTGCCCCAGGCTCCTGCAACCAGGAGGTGGTTGTCCACCTTGCTGCAATCCTGGAGTACTTCTGGAGCCTTCCACCTGGGCAGTGTAAGAGGGCATGAAGGCACCTCCCTCTCCACTTAGAATCATGCAGCTATGAAATTTGCCAGGGAGGAAGAGTAGAGCCAAGGACAGAGGAAATGACACAGATTCCAGCAGGTTCCACTCCCTGATCCTCCGGAAGGAACTTTCTTTCCTAATACCCACCTCCACAGTGGAGACGAAGCCCATCTGGAAATGGCTCATTCAAAATTGAAAAGAAATAAACATTCCCCATGGCAGCATTAAGATGTTTGGCTGTGGAACACAAGGTGCCCATCCCAAGAAGCATACAACTGACAGCAAAAAAAAAGTTGGCCTGGGCCAACTTCAGACAATGATCAAGGTTAGACTAACAACAAAAAAAAAATGTTTAAGAGAAATCACCACCTACAGCCTTCACCCTGCTCTCGAAAACTTCTCAACCTTGCTGTTGGGCATTTTATGTCCTTCATTAATAGTGCAAATTCTGGCAGTATTCTCCACTGAAGTGCAAACTCTCTCCCTACATCACCCCACAGCGCCGGGATCAAACCCGCTGCCACGAGGAAGGGCTAATGTGCAGCAGCAGGAGGGGGTTTGGTTACACACAAATCCCCAGCTGATCAGCACCAGCAGGAGAGGAAATGAGGAAAGATTGACTGACAGGGAACGGCGGTTTCTGGATGATTGTACTTGGGTTTAGAGTATGAGAAGCTTGTTGGAAATTGAAGCCTCACCCCCCTCACCGCAGCCTCTCTGAGCACTGATACAGCAAAGCCCCTTGCACAGGCAGAAGTCACTGATGTCCTTGTAGAGCTTCCACCTCTGATCCCGTGATCCTTCTACACACACCAGCACCAGCTGATGGGAGGAGAACACATTGGTGTCTCTCCCATTCCAGGAACATTAGTCCCTGCCTTGCTCTTAAATAAAACCACCAACATGGTCTAAAAAGAAAAGGGGGATGGAGGGAAAAATAATTAAAAAAAGATCAACACCAACTTCTGGAAAACCCTACCACTAGCCTAGCGTTCACTTTTTGAGTAGTGACAAAACGTCAAGTTGTGCTGGAAAGCAACATGTGGGTTCTACACAGCACTCATGCACAGGCTAAACTGGTACCCAGGCTCTGCAAGCTCTGGTGAGCACTGGGAGCTTTAGAGGAGCAGCACTGAGTATCCGTGGAAGATCAGGAGCCAAGAGAAAGTGTGAGAGTGTTTCTGGTTGTGTTGCTTAGGCTGGAGCTGCAGCTGAGAAGGTTTTTACCAGCATTTTAAAGTCAAAAGCAGAGTTTATTAAAAAAATTAAGTGCAGAGGAGGTGTACAAGTGGTGGGCAAAAAAAGCCAGTGCTAAGCTGCATGGCTGAATGTCACGTCTCAAACCCAGAGAGGCTAAGAGTGTGGTTTTAGTGTTTAACCAGCTTCAACTGCAGCCTGGCACTCTTTTACTTCCTCTGCAGAGAAGTCTTCTCACTGCCTGGGGAAAGAAAGCAACCTTACCATGTGAAACAGAAGAGCTAGAGTAAAAATAGAGCCCCGAGGTGGTTTGGTGACCGAGGTCATATTGGGAGGTGGAAGAGT
The DNA here is from genome assembly GCF_003957555.1 of Calypte anna. Taxonomy (NCBI): domain Eukaryota; kingdom Metazoa; phylum Chordata; class Aves; order Apodiformes; family Trochilidae; genus Calypte; species Calypte anna. Next base: position 6,433,607 of record NC_044264.1, read on the forward strand.
TGCAAGCTGGGGAAAGCACTCAGAGGTACTCATGTTGCCAACCAAGAAAAGAGATTACAGAATCAGAGGTAGGGCAGAGAATTAATACAAGTCCAGCAGTGAAGAGGCTGAGAAGCCTCTTTCACATGCCACCAGCTCCCCCATGCTCAAAACAGTTTGTAAACCGTTTCCTAAACACAAAGAGAAAAAAAACCCAGACCTAGTCCTGACCTCCACAAATGAGTAACCAAACCCAACAGCTTCCTGCAAGCTTGTGGGGCTGAGGAAAGGAGGCTGCCTGGGAGGGACAGCAGGAACTCCAGGCTTCTCCCTCTCAATCCTGCTTTGGGCACAAAAATCGAGTATGCAGCGTCTCTTGCTGTGTGGGTGGTGGGTAAAGGAGAGAAATAAGGAGAGGCAGCCTTAGCTGATTGCTAATGCCCCAAGAGCTTCTCTGCTAGGTTTTGTGCAGCAGGGGAGGCTCAGCAGAGGCTGGCAGCACTGCAAAGGTGTGGATCAAATACAGCAACAAGCTGGAAGGGAAGCACTGCCCTCCCTTGACAGAATGTGTAGAACATAATGCAGAAGACCACAGACTCATATCAAATACTAGAGAGCACCTAGGTGTAGCAGAAAACTTCCTGACTGCACCCAAGCCACCTTCTTGTGACAAAGGGCCATTAGAACCTGATCCAAGGCATTGCTGTGAGACCTTGTGTATACCCTGCAACCAGCCCATGTGCTGAGAAGAATGGAGGGGACACTCCCTCACGTGTCCCCTCCCTTTGGGCACACACCTACACCACCACTCCAGTGTGGGTCAGATGCTCAGTAGGTGTGAGAAGTGGCTTCAGTGAGAAAAGCCCAGTGGGCATCTCCAGGAGCAATTTCCAGTCCCTGCACAAATATATGGTGTTGGCTGAAAAAAACCCACACCCTGAGGGCACACAGGAGTCAGCACAGGCTTCCTGAGCATCATGTAAAGCCTGCAGAGTTACCCCTGTGGGCAGGCATGTCCCAGCAGCTGGGGGAAGGCAGGCATGTCCACACTTTCATGGTGCCCATCTAAACCTCAGGCACAGCCTGCTTGGACTAATTTTCTAGATCAGAGGCTCCTAAAAAAGGAAGTTCTGAGCCCTTCATCCACCTTAGAGCATGGAGGGAGCCCTGTACTTCAGCCAGTAGGGATTATTTATGAGAGAATATGAATTCTCTCTCGTGAAAAAGATCAATCTTCCAGTCTCTTGAGAAAAACCACCCAGCTACTCTGGCAGCACAGAGAAATGTTCTCACCAGCCTGGCAGACACTCCAGAAACGAGTTCCCCAAGCAGCCTCTTATCTATGCATCTGTATGGAAGAACAACCATCACTATAGTGATACATCACTATACTTCCAGTTTTGCTTGTCACTTATTTCTAGTCATCTGGAATGGAAAAGAGCTACACAGAGAGGAAAGGGCTGAGAGTAAACGGAGCCACTCCCAGTAAACAGAGAGGTCTTTGTGGTGCATGAGCAAAGTTGGGCCACACTCATGGACACCCACTTCACACCACAACAAAGCAGCTGCTCCTAGAGACCACAGGTAGGGACATCAAGACAACCTCAACTCTGAACACAAGTTACCATCACTCTCGTGTGTGACTGGCTCAATCAAAATGGCCAAGAAATCACCCCCACCAAAACTGCTACCAGACTAACATGAAGTTTTATCCCACTGCTCCCTAGCAGCAGCCCTCTCCTGATGCAGACCCCAAAACACAGCTCCCTTAGATGAAAAATTGCACTGACTGAAACCAGCCAGGAGAAGGAGCCCAGCCAGCCACTCCAGGGGCTGCTGCCCAAGAGGAACAAGGGCTCTGAGCAGGAACAACAAACACTGCCGAGGAAAAATGGATTGAAACGTGCAGGATTTGAGTAGATAGTGATCCTTTTCACTAAGGACACACAGCCACTGTTGAACCAGAGACCCAGGCAGCTCTGAGGACTCCCCAAGGTTCCTGGATGCACAGGCATGCCCTAAAGTGCCTTCTCCAGCCATGGATCATGACTGGGCTATAGAAATATAAGAGGACACAGCATCATGGGGCACAGGTGAGGTGGGCAAAGTCAAACAAACTAAGCAGGCAAGAAGAACTGAGAAAGACAGAAGGTGAGAATCCCTAGAGGTGTCTCATCTCAGAAAGAAACAAATCAGAGCAAGCTGTGAATACAGCCCCAACCAGACAATTCCCAGAGACCTGAATCCTGCCCTAGAGGAGAAAAAGCAAGACAGCCCTCACAGCCTCCACTGCTTTGTGAAGACAGTACCCTCATCCAGCTGCAGACAACTTCTTCCCTGTGTGCTTGGCACTCTTCTTTTTTGGTAGACCTCCTGGTAGGTGCTCATTTGTGGAAACCCTGATGCACCATCCATACTGCCTGCTGCTGAGAAAAAAACCCATGTAAAGGCATGGGGAGTTAAAACCTGCTCTGAACTGCAGAACCAGCAATTCCACCACAATTTCTCTTCTGCTGCAAAGGGGTTGCTGCTCCATGGGCACCCAGCACTAGGGACAAGCAACAGCTCTGTTCCTAATCATCAGGCTGAGGGGAAACAGGATGGGTCCTGCAGCCAGGGATGGGACAGGAGATCTTGACTCTGGCCTTAGCTTTCCAAAGAGCTTTTTGGGTGGCCCTACCAAAGTTTTGATGGCTCTGCAAGACTGACCTCTCACAAAGAGGCTAAGAGACTTAATTCTTTAATGATGCTAAAGTATTCAGACATCTGGAGAGAAGTATTATTCAATTACTGTCAAGCCAAGGGAAAAACCTCTCTTCCCTAAAGTTAGCTGCAGCTATGGAGAAATCTTTATTAGTGCTCACACGCTGTGTGATAACTCAAGGAAGTGTCTACTGCAGAGCACAGGCAATAGCAACTGTGGGAACCTTAACTCAGCATTTCCTGACGGGGTGATTAAAATCTCAAACTCAGTGTAATATTAACACTTTCTCAAGTGGCTGACAGCACGTTTGCCCTGTTTACCAATTCACAGTTTGTACCATAAGCTGCATATGGTACTATCAGATTTAAAAATCGATGCAGACTCATGGCAAATGAAACCAGTGGCAGAGGAGAATTATTTGTTTTAAAAGTAACACAACTGCTCATTGGTTCAGCCTTTTTTGTTGTTTTGGTTTTTTTTTTTCATTTCTTATTGGAATCCTACACGAAGCGAGTCAATAACATTGCCAGATGATTCTGGGTCAGCTGGACTCTCCTACCATTGCACACCTGGAAACACACAACGTATAAGAGACCGCAGAGAACAGCCCATCACAGAACGAAACCCCAAAAGGCTGCAGGCACAACGGCCAAAACCCTAAATACAAAACAGCCAGGTTGCAAGCCAAACACTTCTTCCACTCCCTCTGAAGCTGTCCCATGAACTCCATGCCAACAGTGCCAAATCCAGTAACTGAGGAAGGGACCAAACAGCGAGGTATGCCCCTGGGTATGGACACATGGTATGTTCTTCCAGTTCTGCATCTTCCAAGGAAATATGGTGTAGGAAACTGTGAAAGCAGCAGCTGTGCCACACCTCTACCTAAACAGACAGCACCAAGGCAAATTGCCAGCAATGCACATCACCTCTTCTTGTAACAGCAAGGGCTGCAGCACGAGCTGGCCTTCTGCAGACTTGCCATCACGCTTTGCTAACTCTGCTCAGCTGGCTGCTAACCCTGAAATAAAGCAATGATGTCTGTGTCTTGGTACAGGGCTGCAGAAGGAAAAATCAAGTCATCATTTAGAAGAGATGTGCAAGCATGTGTTGAACAGACTCTGCTTGCTGATGGGGACTGTGCACATCAGCAGGTCCAGGGACAGGAATCATTCAACAGCTCCCTGCCAAGCATGCCAGGTCACAGGACTGGCATCTAACTGCCCACACCATGAAGAAAGTGACCACTGAGGACAGAACACATCCCAAAAGAATTTCTTGTTGCCTGTAAAACAGCCAGCATCTCTGCAGTGAAAACACCAGTCACCTTTGGCTTGGGCTGGGTTTGAAGCACCAGCATCTATCTGAAGGGCAGAAGGAGTCTCTCTTTCCCACCCCTCTGCCCTGTGTCCAGGGTTGTTGTGTTATATCTGTTTCTGAAAGCTGAAAAGTCTCCCATTCTGCCCTGCAAAACCCCATTCTCTGGCCCAGCTGCCATAAAGACTGATGCCTGAGGAGCTACCTGCAGAGCACAGCTGTCAGAACAAAGCAGAACACTGCTTGCCTCAGCCTTTGCAAGGGCTAAAAGCAGGCAAGGATGGGACCAAGGAGGTGATGACACAATTTAGACTCATTTCCCCAAAACGCCACGTAAGCCCTGGCATTCATCCCTTGGGATAAGAGCTGTTCCTGTCCAGCCAATCAGGGGATGTGGGGCAGAGGTGCTGCCAGGAGGAGAGCTGCAGCCTACCCCTGGTGGGGCAGGTCCCTTCCGAGGCCAAACAGTGCCACACAGTGGTGGCAACATGCCGACTGCTCCGCTCCTTTCCAGAGAAGGAACTGCAAACCACCCAAGGATGCAGCAAGGAAGATAATAAGAGGCTACAGCTTCGAGGAGCCCGCAGCTTCCCCAGGAGCAGCTGTCTTTATCCAGCCCAGAGCCCCACACAAAGACTCGAGGTTTCCTTTTCACTTCTTTTCAATGAAGAAACAGTTGGGTGACATGGCACAAGCAGCTGTGCCAACACCAGTGGAGTGCTGCACTGCAACAGGCACAGGCAGCCTGAGGACAAGTATCTTGTCTTGTCAAAACCAGCAGCACCTGAACCTGTGCCCCCCGGTGCCCCTGCCCTTTTGCCATTATATTTCTGATCATGCAGCCTCTCAACGATCAGCAAGCTTGTGCTTGCAACAAGCCAACTTTTCAAACAGATGAAGAAATCAAGACTAGTGGTGTCAAACACAAAAACTGCACAGGAATTGCTAGCAACTTTCAAAGAGCACAGCCCTTCACTGAACAGACAAAGAGCAAGCTCTAGCAAACAGCACTGCACTGTAAAAAACAAGACACCGCTGCCTTTGGCTTTGCTAGTTCCTCAAAAACACTCACAGCATCTTATGTAAAACATCTTCATCAATGATTTATGGAGGGGCTAAAGCTTGGCACATTCCTCTCAATGATGCTAAGGAAGCAAAGGTCACCAGAAGAGAAACTGAGGAGAGGGAAAACAACGAAGGGCAGTAACGTCTCAAAAATGCTGCAGCAACGTGCCGGAGCTTATCTTTCAAAGCGCCAAGACTTCACCCCAGTTCCACCCAGCTGAAGTCACACGCTAGTTATAAAAGAGCAGTCGTATCCGAGAAGCTCTGGGCCCTGCAGTGTGCAGAGAAGGTCTTCCCAGTTCTGCTAAACTCACATCCTTAACAGCCATTTTAGGACAGGCAGCCCAGAGCACCCTGGCAAGAGCTCTCGCAAGCCGAATGTGCCAAAGCGGCGTGAGGATTCCTAGAGGATGAGCTCCCAACCACCACTGCCTTTGCCTGCATTCCTGGGTCTGACAAACAAGAGTTCACTTGGGCTCCTCTTGCAAGGTCCACAGCTCAAACAGACAGACAAGAGATACTGTGAGTCAATAATTATTTTTTTTTTAATCCTTGCAAAAGAAAGTCACCGGTCTGGCCTCTCGGCAGAACAAGCAATGCAAATATGACACCTACACTGGAAATGAGAACCACAGTTTTCACATTCCCGGCACAGTCGATCATCTGGCACTGGGACAAATGACCCACTTCCAGAGCAAGCCTCAGAGCCTACAGGGTCACAGCTAGCCCTGGTTGGTCTTCAGCATCTGACTTCATTTCCCACCAGCAACCTCACCCAAACTAGAGCCCTCAGCAGAGACATTTTACAGCATCTTCTGCTTGTGCCTCTCCTAATCCGTATCAGCCACACCAGCACGTGCTGCCAAGAAATGGATGGTAACAACATGCCTCAAACATGAGAGGCACGAGGTCACCAGCTCCTCAGCCTGACCCAGGCACAGCTCCCATAGGAGAAGCCAAAACACTGAAAAATTTAGCAACAGGAAAGCAAAACAGATCCAGTGTCATTCCACTGCATTCCAAACACATGACACCAAAGCCAACTGCTGCCTCCTGCAGTACTCACGTCGCTGGGGCTGAGGTTCCCAAGACCGTTGTCCTGCTCCGAATCCCGTCCGGACTCGTGGCCCTGGGAGGAGCGGGGGTGGGAGGGATGGATCCAGATCTCCAGCCGTGTGGCATCATCTCCAACTTGTCGCAGTGTGGACTTCTTGCCCTTCATCCGGCGGCTGGGGCTCTGATCCAGCACCTGATGCTTCCTCTGTTCCATCTGCTCAGCCTGGACAGACAGAAGCAAATCAGATCACTCAGGGAATCAAAGTTGAGGAAAAGTATATAATTTCATTTGCATGGAGAAATCAGCCCTTCTTCCTTCTTCAGAACCACAGTAACTCAATGACAGGTCCAGAATTTGATTTCTGACTCTATAGGACTGTGCATGTTTTCAACTCCAAGTGCTCTGGGACAGGCAAAGCCATGTCCAGTCCTCAAGTGTGTGACAGCCAACACACTGTATCTGTGATGTGGGGTGACCCCCTAGGGCACTGCAGCCTCTCTTGTCCATCCCAATACGTGTGGGGCACCTCTGAGTTAAGGCAAGGATCATGCTTCAAACCACAAACAGCCCTTGCTGAGCTTGGCTGTTCAACAGTGTGTGACCTAGAAACAAGAGATTCAGCTGCACTAACAACCCCAAAAGCTGCCTGAGGAGTTGCAGAAAAGCCACCACTCTAAAGGCTGCCTCTCTCATCCGAGTTCCAGCATGAGATTTTTTAGAAATAGATAAGCAGTGACTCCAAGTCCAAAAGCCACCATCACCCTTCTCTCTGGCATGGGACAGCCTGCAGGGGCAGCTGCAGCATTCCACATCCCAGCTCTGAGACTCACCTTGCGTTTTGTCTCCTCAAACAGACTCATGAGGCTCTCCTTGGCTGTCAGGATGGGGTTGCTGGCAGCCAGGCTGCGCATGTAATAGTAGACAGCATCCAGCTTTCTCCTCTGCAAACAACACAACCAGACTCAGAGCTGCCACTCATCCCAGATGCCACATACTTTGCCTTCCCTGTCCCTCAGTGCTGCCTGACATACCAACATACCAACAGCCCTGTGACAAGTAGGACCTTGGACTCTCCATCCACATTCACAGCTACCTACAACCACCAGCAAGAAGCACAAGTATTGTGTTTATGCTACAAAGATACAGCTATTTAGGGGCTTACCCACATGCTGCTGGCCTTACAGACCACAACAGAGGGCAGGACACTTTGCTGCTTCAAGGCCAACACTAAGGGTCAGAAAAGTCATTCCCAGCCATAATGAAAATGTGCTTCTGAAGCTGGCAGTTCTGAACTGCTCTGCATTAAGCCAGCATCTTTCAGGGCTGCAAAAGGGAAAATCCCTTCCAGCTCCTCTATCATAAACTGATGCTTCCATTATCTGTTCCTGCCTGGCTGGAGCAGCCAGCAGAACTGAAACTTAAGAAAGTCATGTGTAGGCATTACCTAGACTAGTCCTCATAGGTCCAATGAAGACATGGCAAACAGGAACAGCATCCTCAAGACAGCACAGTCCTGAGCACAAAAATCTCAGGCAAAACTTTAAATACAACCCATTTTTAAAACATCTGCACTCCAAACAGCCCACAGAACAGCCCCCAAAATGCCAATTGCCTGAGGGAGTAGTGTGTATCTAACAAAGCTGCCTGAAGCCATGGCAGCTGGGATCCACACAGCACATCCTGTCATCAGATTTTTTTCTTTTTAAAAAAAAAAACCTAAACATCTGGGAGCAGTGCCCTAAACAATGCCTTTCTCCACCAGATGGAATCTCACAGCCATCCCAGAGGCTCTTCCTATGCTTGCTACATCCTTGCACAACAAGCACCTTACCGTGTAGATGGCCAGAAGAGCCAGCTGGTTGTATGGGCGGCCGTTTTTGGGAGCAATTTGCTGAGCCTTCAGGTACCAGCTGAGAAAAGTAAGAATCAGAGAGAAAGGTTTACTGAAAGGACACTAAGTTGCATTCCCTGTTGTGCAGGATGCAGAATTCCCCTCGGAAGGCAGCGCTGGCAGGCCTGCAGTGAACAGGCCCTTTGCACAAGTGCCCTCTGCCTGTAAGAGCGTGCACAGGCAGTCAGGCCTGGAGAGGCACAGCCAGGGCTGAGAGTGAGACAGGGGCAGATCCAGCTGCAGAAGAAAATGCTCTTGACTCAGCCTGAAGATGAGCTTTTAGCCAGCCAAAAAAGTGCTGCTCCCCCTGCAGCCTCAGGCACAGAGAACAGGCTACTCAAGGAACATCTCTCACAGTCCCTTTAGCTCCAAGGCAGCTGGGACCAAACCCTCCATCTTCCTTAGCTCATCCCCTGTATTTTTAAGATACTCAATCACCCCAAAAGAGAAGGCAACCATTCAGTGGCAGTCCATTCATCCCTTCATATTTTCCCTCAGTTGCATTATCAGCTTGTAACATGCCAGACATATCCATCAACACTGTTCAGACACATCATGAACGTGCTAATTTCCTCACAGCCCTCAAGATACCAGCACATACTTATGTCCACAGACCAAAAATGAGACACTTTCCCTGCCCCACTCTCCTAACCGCCACAGATGTCAGGGCTCCAACCCCCAAGCTGAACTCTTTTACCTCCCCACCAGTCTCTGCTTCAAAAAAACAAGAGTGACAGAAAACAACAAGTGCCAGTAATTCCATAAGAACATACAGACACATATGGGAACATCTCCTAGCTGAAAAGCTACCAGAAAATACAAAAGCCAGTCTGCCAGCCTCCACAACATAAATCCTGCTGCAGGACCAGCATAGGACTTTCACACTAGATGGCTGGAAGATGCCTGGAGCTGCAGAGGCTTGCTCTCTGGGACAGCACAACAGCTGAGGCTACACTTTTTCTGCTCCACAGGACTGCCAGACAATAAAGAGGGGTGGAAAGACTTCTTTGGCTAGAGGCAAGTTTAAGCATGAAATGAGATACGTCCCTTGCAGACAGAGAAAGAGCTGTGCTCAGCACTGCAGTGAAGATCACGGTACCTGCGGGCCTTGCCGTAGTTTGCGGTGTCATTTGCTTGTTCTCTGTACCGGCAAATGTCCCCTTGGCAAATCATACACCTCTGAGCACTGATCAGCGCGTACTTCACCTGGAAAGAAGCACTTGGTACATCATGTGGGACCTGCTCAGCCCTGGGAGCTCACCTGCAGGCCCAGGGAGCATCAGGGACTGTCAAGAGCTGAGAGGAGGTCACTGACACACTGAAGGTCTCAATAAAGGGCAGCAGAAGGACATGACAAGGCTCCACGGTGCTGGTTCAGCATTTGTAAGGGCAGGCCAAACCCTCAAACACCTCCCCTCTCACAACAACAGCCCATCTCTCTCCAGGAGGGAATTGTTCAGTCCATAGCCAATCTGAGGACAGCTGTTGGACAAACAGCACTCTGGGAATGCAGCTGGTCAAAAATACCCTTCTCCAGCTGCTGTCCCTGGCAGCTGAGCTCACAGCTCAGGGCAGTAATACACTGTTAAGTATCAGAGAGGCAGCACAAACTGTTTGCTTCCCTGGTTCATAATTCAAGATTCCAGAGACAGAAATAAGAGATGTTCAGTACCAAGGGCAAAGCCAGGGCAACTCTGAGCACTTCTTTATTAGCTCTGATCACTAAGCTGGTATTAAAAAAAAAAAAAGTTCTTCTTTGCAAAGGAAGCTAAGAAATGTTAGTGCATCAGAATTGGTTCAACAAGTTCTATGATGGCTGAGAAAGACTCCCTGCAAACACACTGACATCTGTTGTGAGTACAGCTGCCTACCTCTTGGCAAGAGCAGCACATTGCATATAATTAACAAGATGAGAAGTCTCCAGGAGGAGGCCAACCTACCATTTTCCTCAGAGGCTTACTGCGGATGGCCATCCCATCCATATAGTCTTCTAGCTTGAACTGGTAAGACATCTGCAGCTTCTGGAGTAGGCCATCAAAAAAAGAAGTGCCCTGCAAAACACACACACACTTGGATGTTAAGTTCCTGGTGATGAGCACAAAATCACCATAACACCCCTGCCACATGCAAGAAGGTCCCTCTCTCCGAGGTTAGGGCTGTTTCTGTTCAGAAAGTAACACGGAAGCCAGGGAATCTCCAGCCTTGGAGCTTTTCAAGACTTAGCTAGACAAAAATCAAGATTGACCTGATTTTGTTTGAGTTCTGCTCTGAGCAGGAGGTTGGACTGAAGCCCTCCAGCAGTTGCTTCCCACAAAAGCAAATTCTACAAAAAGGGGAATTCTACAAAAACTCTACAAAATAGATCCTCTTATATCTGTCAGCCTACTTTCCACAAAGAGCTGCACTGTTTAATGGAATAACTTTCAAGCATGTTATTTGATAAAGATGGCCCATACACCTTCAGAAATACTTCTGTTTATATCCACTTCAGGATGTTAATTTCATTTTGGTTCAAATCAATTTCTCAGTATCCTAAGACACACCAAAATAAGCCTGGTTTCAATTATAACAAATGTCCACACAGAATTATACGTGCCACACTAAGATCATAACCTGTCTGAGCATTCTCCTGGCACATGGATAGCCTAAGGCACACAGAGATAGGAGCAGGAACAAGAAGGTTGGCTGCCCAGCTAACCTCATCTCATTGTGAACATCAGCGAATCCCACCCAAACATTTAGTGGAGTTTGGGAATGTTTTTCTCTTCCTACCTCATCTAGAAGCTGGAGCAGTCTGTTCCGAATCTCTTGGGCATTTTCCCCCTGAGGGTCCTTGAGGAGCTGCCGGAATTTCTCAATCACCTGGTAAAAGGCATTCTTCCACAGCAGCTGGTCCACGTTTTGGGTATCAGAAAACTCGATATCCATCAGGATGCACCGTTCATACAGCTGCAGCATCTCCACCCTGCAGCAGGACACAATCAGTGGTGAACACAACAGCAACTGCCCAGAGCTGAGGGGACAACATTCTGAGCCACCTGCTGCTCTTCATCCAGACAACACGAGATGTCAGCAGCTCACACACTGCTGCAAATCGATGTTTCCACGCACATCCCAGAAGCAGATGGGAGCTGTTGCAACCAAACCCCATTCCCTGTTTCAGGAGGCAAATCTGAAAAGAGCATCACCCTTTTGCATAGCTCTGCTATGGCTCTGAAACTGGGAACAGCACAGATCAAGTGTCTCCTGGTACCAATGCAGAAGAAAGCACGCACTGCCAGACTCTGCTCCTTCTGAGCATGAAGTCTGCCTACTGCGGGCCAGGAACACACAAAGAAGGGGCAGAAGCCTTGGCATTAAAAATTATCCCCTCCTCCCTTCCATCTAACCAAAGTACAGAGCAAACAGAGACCCTGGTTCCTGAAAAATGGCAATGTCACACCTGAAGGAAATAAAGCCTCTGAGTTCCAGAAATCACATTCCGCTCACCAGCTCCCTATAGCCTTGCCAGGACACAAGAGCAGAATTCCTCCCCTCAATTTAGCTTGGAGGAGTGAAGGCTCCAGGGAGACCTTAGAGCACCTTTCAGTACCTGAAGGGGCAACAGGAAAGCTGGGAAGACACTTTTTACAAGGGCATGGAGTAATGAGATGAGGGGGAACAGTTTCAAGCTAAGAAGGGAGATTCAGGTTAGACACTACAAAGAAATTCTTTCCTGTGAGAGTGGCAGGACCCTGGCCCAGAATCCCCAAGAACCTGTGCCTGCCCCATCCCTGGAAGTGTTCAAGGTCACATTGGATGGGGCTTGGAGCAACCTGGTCTAGTGAGAAGTGTCCCTGCCCATGTCAGAAGGTTTGGACTAGATGACCTTTAAGGTCTTTTCCACCCCAAACCAGTCCGGGATTCTATTACTCCAATTTAATGGAACAGTTGCAGGCTAGAAACAGCTCTGCAATACGTGGGGCAAGTTTTCAGGATTCTCAGCTGTTCCTGCCTTGGCAGCTTTACTCCTTACAATACTTGGAGTACAACACAGTACAGAGTGTGGCTGGCAAAGCCTGGAGTGGAGCCAGGTGGCAATGCCTGGAAACGCCAAACAAGAGCAAGAGATGAGTGCCAGGGGGCTCCTGTGCACAGTGCAGAGTATGGTCCTGCTGCCCCACCCCACACACGTCTGGACAGCACAAACACCAAGAGAACTGAAAAAAAGACGTTTCTGCAGATGGACACCTGAGAGGCAGCACTTGCATCCAAGAGCTCAGCTCCCCAGGCTAGCAGCACGCACTCAGACACACCAAGGTGGATTAACACTGCTGGCAGGGACAGGGCCAACCTGTGCCTGGGCTCCCAGTGCAGGGTGGGCTTCACACAGGCCACAGCAACACTGTGCAGTCTTTCCTCTCCCTTCAGACAACAGCTCTGGGTGACCTCTCCACCTTGAGGAAGACCTGAAACCTCCAGTGCCGCTTCAAGCACAGCATATCCCACCCTGTGGTCTATAGCACAAATCCCTAAAACGCAGAACAAGCCCTGAAATGAGCTCACCTGCTGGGTTTGCTGTAAGCCAGCTCTGAAAATAAGCCTCCAGAGAAGTCCTAGAGCCACCAAGGTGACAAGAAAATGTGAAAGATGCCAAGTAGACACTTGTTCCAAGCCATGGTAACTACCCTCCAGAGCACCAGTGTCACTTTCCTCACACCAGCTGGAGTCACCAGGCTGCCACGTGTCACAGGACTGAGCAGCGTCAAGAGCACAACTTGGTTCTGGAAAGGTGCTGTCACTGTCACACTGCGTCAGGAACCCACATAATTCTTCACACATATGAGCTGACAGTCCCCACCCCTGAAGCCCACAATGCAAATGAGACAGGAGATAACACTACACAGGTACAAAAGCAAAAGTCCACCAACAAATACTGAAAGGATGCGAGAGCACTGGAACTGAGAGAGATCAGCTACAGCAAGAATAACCCAATAGCTGCAGAGGGTGCTTGCCCTGCTCCTCCATGGGCAAGACATTCCACAACCAAAAGAAGACACAGTTCAGCTCCCAGCCCAGGCAAACGATTTCTTCACCCACAGCTTCCTTCCAACACCCACACACCACTGGCACACGACAAACAACCCCAGTACATCAAAAGCTAACAAGCCAGAGACCCATCTCCCAGTCTCTGAGATATTGGTGCTTCCAATCTACAAGATCCCCAGGGAGACACCATTCTCTGGATAACAGCTCTGGTAGTTCACCCTGGAAACAGCTCTGTCACACACACCCTCTACAGCACAGCCACAAACCTCAGCTGGGCCATCTTCTCCAGCCCCTCTGGGCTGATACGGTCTCTGGAAAGCAGATTGCTGAGCTGCTGCTCCTGGTTCCCAGCCTCACGGAGGAGTCTGCTGAGCTCCTGCTGTTGCATGTTCCTCATCTGCTGCTCCATTTCAGGACTCAAAGGAGTAGGAGGGAGTGGGCCGCACATGTACTGCCCCACCTGCCCAGGGTACCCAGGGTAATAGGCTCCTGGGTACACACCATTGGTTGGACCCATGGGATACTGCAGGGAGTACCCACCATAGGGATACTGGGAGGCTTGGCCAGGAGCCCGGGGGTAGTAGTAGGGGTTGTCAGAGTTTTGGAACTTATAGTAGGACGTTTGGGCCTGGCGGGCTTCCCCCCAGGAGGTGGGGCTCACTTCATCATCCGTGTCAAGGAAATGAAGCTGAGCAGTCTGGCTTTTCAGGGCGGGTTTTTGGTCCGGGTTGTTGGGGTCCCACAGCCTGCGAGCAGTGCCACCTCGGCCCCGGCTACGGGGGCCTTTACTCCCAACTCCACCAAGCAGAAGCCTGGGCCCAGGGTGACTGGGTTCAGGGGAACCCGCAGTGCTGGCAGAGAGGTCTGTGTTGGCAGGCAGGAACAGAATCCCACGGCCCCTCCCTTGGGGCTCCCTGCTTCTGCTCCTCGCCTCCTCCGAAGCCTCTGAGTCATTGCAATTAACAAACGCCTTAAGGGGCTTTTTTTTATCCGTGTCTGCCAGACTGATATCCCTGTTCATAGTTCTGCTGTCAAATGTGACTCGAATGTGTCCCTTGACTTCCCTGCCATTGCTGCTCCACTCGCTTTCACTCCTAGAAGCTCGGCCCTGCTCTGAACGCCTTTTCCTGTCTAAATTCCTGCTGGAGACATACGCTTCTGCCTCATCGATTCTGTCATCGTCCATGGAGTCAGTGGAGGAGGCAGAGAGCTGCTTCCTAGGACGAATTCTTTCCCTGGCACGTTCCTGCCGCCTCTCCACCCCGTCCACCAGGGGGGCTCCGTCGACGCTGTTGTTGCTCCCAGCTGAACTGGTGCTGCAGGTTCGGTACCGGCTTCGCCGCTTGTCAGAGCGGGAATACCGCTTTGTGGAGCTCAGCTTCCCCAGAACCACCTCCTCTCCTGTCCTCCTTAACCTGTCACTTCGCTCCATTCGCCTTCCTTTTTCTCCCCTTGTGGCTTTCAGTCCTTCCCCTGCCTGGGTTGCCCCTCTCTCCTCCTTGCTTGGTTTGGTTTTCCTGTTATTGTCTTTTCCAGCCCCTTTCTCAGTCTCTTCATCGTTCTCCACTTTCAGTTGCTCCATCTTACTGGTAAGTTCCTCAGTAGCTGACCACATGGGTGGTTCTCTAGCAGCTGAATGCAGGCGTTTCCCAGGCTGGTAGATCTGCTGGTCTGGCTTCTTGCTTCTCCTGGTAGTCTTGGAACACCACTCATCTGGAGCAGGCTGGCTGGATGAGTTCTCCGGGCTGTGAAGACCACCTTTAGTCTCCATCTCTTCAGCTTCCTGTGAAGGACCATTCTGTCTGGGGACATCAGCTTTGCTGAAATCATCAGTGACTGGAGGTGCTCCTCCTGAAGGGCCCTTTTCACTGGCACTCTCCTCAGCTCTGCTCCTCTCCTTCTCTGAGACCTCATGTCTTGGTGACACAAGTTTGTTCCTCAGTCGGGAGAGACCAGGCTTGTAAATCTCCTGGTCTGGGCGCCTGTTGTCTTTGCGGTGCCTCGGCTCCTTCACTTCCTTCATGTCTTCTGGGAAAAAAGGGAAAGAAGAAAGTTATCCCCACCACAAACCAGGCAAGAACAAAACAAATATTGTGACAAATAGTCACCAGGAAACAAGTGAAGGCAAAGAGCCCTCTACCCTCAGGGCAGGTCCAAGTGAACAGATGTGAAATCCTCTGTCAAGGTTTACAGGAAATCACAGAGCAAAGAGGAGGAAATGAGAAAGTACAACAAAGCTGACCAAATCCTCGACCTGACTCACTTACAGAACACAGAACCAGCTTTGCCTCAGAGCACGAACAATCCGAGAAAGAGACAGAGAGCACAACACAAGACTTGAACGCTCACATGGGAGAACCGGGCACGAAGTTTCAGTGTTCTGGGACCCAGCAGCCGCTGCCTTCTCCACCCCCTGTCCAGCCAACAGGTCCGTTCGAGTCCAAGATTCATCTCCCCCCCTCGCTCAGGAACCTTTCTCTCCTCTCCGTATTTACACAAAGATTCGTCAGAAAACACAGCCCGGATGAGACATAATTAAGCTTTCCGCCCAACCCGACCTGTTACGCGTCGCATCCCCGCAACTTTTCGCTCCTGTCAGTACGCGGCAACACCGAACCTCGCGCCGGTACCGGAGCTGGGCCTTGGAGGGAACTGAACGGTCCCGAGGAGACAGAGACGGACCTGACCGCAGGTCCAAGCCACCCCAACCATGCCACAACCACCCCGAAGCCGCGGTTCTCAGCGCGTTCGTTCCCTCAGCCCGGTGACAACTGTCTCCGGGGCGACGCGGGCCCGGCGGGGCGGCGGCCATGCCCCTACTCCTACCTCAGCCGGATGGTGCGGCCGAAAGGCCGGGGCTGACGGGAGGCCCGAGCAGCGGTTCCCGGCTCGCTCCCACCCCCCCGCCACCCTCTCACCTCCTCCGCCGCGGGCCTGCGCCGCCACCATGTCCCGCAGCTCGGCGGCCGAGACGCGGACGCGCTCCAGCCCCTCCGCCATCTTCCCTGCGCCGGAGGCGGGGCGGGCGGGCGGACGGCGGCCGCGCAAGGACAAATAACCCGCCCCGCGCATGTGCACCTGGCCCGGGAGGCGGGGACGCCCAGAACATGGCCGGGCCGTCCAGACCCGGTCTGGTCCATGTCCGGGAAGCTGCGGGACGGCTGCAGGGCCGGCTCCACTTCACCCCGGTGCTCACTAGCGCGGGCCTAGACCGCCTGGCTGGCAGACGGCTCTTCTTCAAATGCGAGCTCTTCCAGAAAACCGGGTCGTTCAAGGTGCGGGGGGCGGCGGTGCCCGTGGCCCCCGGGGCAGAGGAGGCTTCGTGAGGTTCACAAACTCGCTTTCCAGCAGCCCTCGGAGAGGCGGGGATCCTGGCACCCCGCGTAGGAGCCCCATGGCACTAGGGAGGCTGCAAGGAAGGACAGCTCAGGGGACCCCATCACAGAGACACGGAGCTGCTGGAGCCAATCCAGGGGCCATGGGGATGATGGAAGGGCTGGAGCAGCTCTGCTCTACGGGCAGGATGAGAGAGCTGGGGGTTTGGTGCAGGCTGGAAAGGAGAAGGCTCCCGGGAGAGCTCAGAGCACACTACAGTATCCACAGGGGCTCCAAGAAAACTGGGGAGGAACTTTTGGCACAGGCAGGGGATGAGAGAAGGGGGAATGGTTTCAAGCTGAAAGAGGGGAGATTTAAATGGGATCTCAGGAAGAAATTCTTTCCTGTGAGAGCACAAGACACTGGTGGAGGTTGCCCAGAGCTGTAGTTGCCTCAGCCCTGGCCATATTAAGGCCATATTGGATATGATTTGAAGCAACCTGTCTAATGGGAAGTGTCCCTGCCCATGGCAGGAAGGGACTGGATGGTCTTTAAGATCATTTCCAACAAAAAACATTCCATAATCCTGTAGCCCTTCCTACCTGCTGACACGGCCCAGCTCACCAGCTCCGAGGCAGCGGCACTGAGGGGGCTGGGCTCTCCTTCCAGATCCGTGGTGCCCTGAATGCCATCAGGAGTCTTGTTGAGGACAGCAAAAACACTGGAGGGGAGCTGCCCCGCGCCGTTGTGACACACAGCAGTGGGAATCATGGCCAGGCGCTTGCCTGTGCCGCACAGGCAGAAGGTAACGTGTACCCCAACCTCCAGCTCCATCCCAAACAGCTGTGGTGCAGCAGGAACAGGCCTGGGGGTCAATGCTGAGCTGGTTCCTGGGCAGAACTTGGTGATAAAGCTGGGTGTCTCTCTCCTGAACAAGGCTGCACACACCTCGCTCCTGCAGCACTGTCTGCTAGTGGCTTTCTGGCTGTTGGATTTGCCTCCCTTTTCATCACACAGGGATTCCAGCCTACATCGTGGTGCCTTGGACAGCCCCAGACTGTAAGCAAGCTGCCATCCGTGCCTACGGTGCCACACTGGTGCCATGCGAGCCCAGTGACAAGGTGAGACACAGGGAGACCAACCAGGGACACGGCCCAACTGGACCGAGGTGACTGTCTGCTCTCTTAGTCCAGAGCAGAGACAGCAGCTCGTGTAGTCCAGGAGACAGGAGGAGTCATGGTGCACCCCAACCAGGAGCCAGCAGTGATCGCAGGGCAGGGCACTATTGCTCTGGAGGTGCTGGAGCAGGTGAGGGAAACAAAGGATCCGGACCTGACCTAGGGTTTTGCTCCTCACAGACAGGGGAGAAGCATAAAGGGGGTTCCTAAGGTGCCAGAAGCACTCAACGCTTCCTCTCTGCCCAGGTACCTGACGTAAATGCAGTGGTGGTTCCTGTTGGAGGTGGAGGAATGGTTGCAGGAATCGCAGTTGCCATCAAGGTAGGCAGCAGCTCCTGCAGGAAGAGGTGGCTGCATCTCCCCATGGGAAGGACAGGGCTCCCAAAGTCAGGCAGCAGCTTTTCTCTTTAAAAACAGAAAGACCCTCCTCTGGAAACCTCTGGATGACAGGGGTCTGCACATCAGCCTAAACCAAGCAGCTCCTCCTGCTCTTTGCAGGCTTTGAGACCAGATGTGAAAGTGTTTGCTGCTGAGCCACGCAATGCAGATGACTGTTATCAGTCCAAGGTAAAAGGGGAGCTGACCCCCAACCCACACCCACCAGACACCATTGCAGATGCAGTTAAAACCAGCATTGGACCAAACACATGGCCCATCATCAGGGATTTGGTTGATGAGGTCCTGACAGTCTCAGAGGAAGAAATCAAGGTAAACACTCCCTGTTTTCCTGCCTCCATCCATGCTCTGCCCCTCTCCTCTTACCCCTCTGCTCTCCCCTGCACACCACTGCAACCATGCAACACCCAACACTGTCTCCACCTGGGAAGGGCTGGCAGAAGCTCTGCTCTCCCTTCCCAGAGCACTGAGCACAGGCAGTGCCCTCCCCACCAGCCCTGGAGCAGCCTCTGCTGGCTGCTGGGGTGACAGCTGCTGCCTGTCCTGACAGCAAGCCACACGGCTGGTGTGGGAAAGGATGAAGTTGCTGATTGAGCCAACAGCGGGTGTGGGAGTGGCAGCTGTGCTCTCGGAGCAGTTCCGGGCAGTCCCCCGGGATGTGGAGAATGTTTGTGTCGTGCTGTGTGGGGGAAATGTGGACCTGAGTTCCCTGACCTGGCTCACAGACCTCCCTGGGAAAGTGGAATGAGAATGGAGCCATGTCCCAAGCAGCAGGAAACCTCACTCTGCATTTGTACAGTCTGGTTCATGCACTACTGAAAAATAAATTATCAAACCCCAAAGTTTTGAAGTTTTTGTGGAGGGGTAAGGGAAGCTGGCACTGGTATCTACAGCAGTTGCTTATTTCCAAAGCAGAGAGTCACTATGGGGGTGGTTTGGAAACAAAGTGCTGCCTGTTCTTCCCTCCTCAGCTGCCCTGCTCTGGGACAGGCCTCCAGTGAGCTGTACTCAAGTCACTCTCCCCATCTGCTACCTTTCTCCCCACCTTGCCTTTCTCAGCATCAACAAAAATCTCCAACAAACTCCTGTCCTCAGAACAGAAAAGGCCCTGGAGCCATCATTGTGGCAGAGCATAAGGGAAAGACAACAGCCCCACTGAACCACTGGGTTCACAAGAGAAGGGGTGCATAGCTTCCACAGCCAGCCACCACGAAGACACAGGCACTTACATGTTTTTTTAAAACATTTTCCATTAAAATAAATAGCTATAGCTGGTACCTGAGCAGCAGCTGGTGAGACAGCCGCCCCTGTACAGAGCTCAGCAGTAGTAGGTCCAAGACACCAGTGCAGACTGGTGCACCTGACTGTGCAGAAGCTGAGAAACAGCATCCAGGGAGCTAAGGCACAAACTGCAAAGGCCTATTCCATTTCCACTTCCTGCACGGGCAGTGTGCTCTCACTCCTCACCCAGGGCACGGGCTCTGGAACGTGGGGGTCATAAGTCCATTTAGGAAAAACTCGCTTGTAGAGGTTCAGCAGCACTGTGTCCTGAGACTTCAGCTGTCCATCAAAGTGGCATTTCATGTGACCATGGGTCCCTAGGCAGAGAGCAGAAGCAGCAATTAGCTGTCTCTCCTGCCCAGGAAGACTACATCAAGCCCAGCATCACAGAGATAAACATGGAACCAAACCTACCTAGTGGCTCCTTGATATGTCCTCTACGACCCCACTTCGTCCTCAGCTCCACTGGCTTAAACCACATCACATCCTCTGGAGATCAAAAACATGAAAGGCAGGTAAGAAATAGCCCCAAATGAGTTGCTTCACATCCCACACCCAGACAGGCTATACCTCTGTTGAAGAACATGTACCGCACCACAGCCATCTTGGTGAAGATCTTGAAAGGATGACCACTGAGCACCAACCGCTTGATGACGATTCTGTCCGGGTCGACAGAAAGCAGAGAGCCCGTGGCAATGAGGTCGTGCATTCCTGCAAGGCAGAGTCACTACCAGGAGGTGCCTCCAACACCCCTTTCCCCAAATGTTTCTGGGCCCAGAGCAACTCCACAGCAGGGACAGACCAAGGATGGAAATGCATTCATCTGCTCTAATAGCGTGAAGGGAAATGACTTTTTCAAGTCATACTTTCTGGAAAGATGTCTCTTTAAGTGGGGTATGGGAATGGGCAGCCAACATCTGCTTCTCAGCCACCACTTCCTCAGCACCTAACAACTTACCATTACTTCTCTGTTTAAAAAGCAGCACTGAGGCTGGAGGGAAGGTGATGGGAGCATAAACAGTCACCACCAGGGCAGCATCCAGGCGCAGGAAACGCTCCAGCTTGTGCTTATCAGCTAGGACAGAACAGCAATGATCAAGTTAAGGCCTGCAGCAGTCCTCAAAGCTCTGGGAAAACCCACTGAGCCCATTCTCCTGTGGCAAACAGGCTTTAAGCTTTAGGAAAACAGGTGACAAAAACCCCTCCTCTGCTGGCAAAGTATCTGGGAATTAAGGTGATCCTCTGAGCTACCAGCTCACTGCATGGAGCCTGCCTTCACCTTGCCTGGACCAGTGAGCCACCTTGTCCAAGGCTTTCCATTCCCCACACTTCCTCCCCTGGAAGCCTCAGAGCCTAAGGATGTGTCTTCAGAAGATTCCTTCAGCCAGGTTCAGACACCACGGCTAAGACATCACAGGCTTCCTGCCTTAGAAACCCCCAGCCTCACCTCCTGATGTTCCTGTGCCCACCCTGCCAGTCCCCCACAAACCTGAGGTGTGCTGGGAGAAGAGGGGGGATGCTCGGAAGCGCCTGAACCCGCAGTGGAAGATCAGCTCCTCCTTTGCCTTCACTGGGTCGCTGTTGCTCGGGTGCCGACGGACCAGGAAATTCAAGACTGACATCTGCAGGAGAGGCAGCACAGTGAGGGGCTGGCAGCAGGGCTGGCACGTGATGATGGCCAGAGCAGAAAGCAATAGGATGCTGAAGCAGGGACAAACGTCCTTGACAATGTCACCAATGCAGACACCTCAGCCCTGGCAGCTTCAGCCTGCTCTGAAGGAAAGGTTCTACTTTGTAATGTAAACGGTGCAGGGAGATTTCAACCCAAACCCTCTGCAGCCAGAACCTCTCAAACCTTACAGGCCTGAGGGAATCAGAGAAGGAACTGCACACTTACAAGATATCAGCAGGGTTGTACCTACTCACCTTTTGTTCATGGGGAAGCAGCGAGAACAGGACTAGGGGCTTCCCTTCTTTGAAGCTCTCCATCACTGAGACAGGGACGTTGCAGACATGAAGTGTAACATACCAGCCAACCTGCCAAGAGAGGATCAGTCATGAATGCTTCTCTCAACAGAGAACTCAGCCACCACCCTGCCAAGTTCTTCCTACTACAAGCAAAAGAACACACAAGGGGACGAGATCAACAAGAGAAAAGGGAGTTACCAAAGCTCCTTCCATCTCATCTTTCTCAATTTGCCGGAAGAGATTCTTTCTGGTTCGGGAGAAGTCCTGGAATTGGAAAATCCTGGCATAGTCCCTAGGGAGATTCTCTTTGGGGTCCCATGGAGAAGTCCGGAAGCTCTTCAGCCCCCTGTACTTCTGGAACCTGAAGCACAGATAACAGAAAAGCAAAACTATTTTACCAGTCGAGGTGTTCAGCCAGCACCTTCTGTGGTCCTCAAGGACTCACACCTTCAGAGGCTAAAGGGAACAAAGCAAACGTCACCTCTTGGAGTTCTTAATGCAGGGAGGACTAGAAACATCATCCAAGTCCCCAGACAAACCACCCTTGCATCAGGGCTTTACCATCCTCCTCCTTCTCCCAGGTCAGGACCCAGCTCTCTGTGCTGCAGGGAGCTGCCCAGGCCCACCCAGTGCCCCCCAAGCTGGTGCCTCTCCCGGAAGCCTCAGAGCCTAAGGATGTATCTTCAGAAGAGTCCTTCAGCCAGGTTCAGACACCACGGCTAAGACATCACCGGCTTCCTGCCCTGTCTCACCAAAGGAGACAGAACGGCACCTTCCAGCTCCTCTCCCAGTATCCCGTTTCTTACCGGACTCTGGCAGGTACGTCACGTGGTGTGTCCACCTCATCAGGAAACATTTCATCCATTCTCTCTTGTTTGTATCTCTCCAGCATCTGTTCATCTTCTTCCACTTTCTCATCATATTGGTCATCCCGCAAGCTCTCAGGAATGGTCATGGTCTCACATTCCTCGTCTGCAGGTTCCTCTTCCTCCTCACTGCTTTCCCCCTCCTGACACAGAGGACAGCACAAAGCCCATCACACACCTGCCCTGTTGATGTCCATGCAGCACTGCAAACCCTGAGTGGGAATTATGCCCCAAGCTACAAGTCCCTCATTTCAGTATCTAACAGGCCAAAGAAGCAACATGATACACATGAAAGATTTAACAATAGCAACCCAGGCAACTCCTATCTCTGTGTTGTGCCTTTGCATGGAATAAGCTGGAAGGACAGGATTGTCCTAGGATTTGTAGTAGTGCTTTGGAGATCACCTGCAACATCAGCTTTTGGATGTACCTGGGAAACAGCCTCTTCCATCATATCATCATCGATGTTATCATATTCATCATCATCTTTCTCACTGCCTTCTTCTCCATCATCCACAATCCAGGCAGCCTGGTACTTGGATGTGCCTTTGGGAACCTTCACCACCCTCCTGTTTGCCTTCAGACAATCTGTAGGATTCCAGCCAATAGTTCATACAGGAACAATTCTCCTTTACTTCAGCAACATTTACACCATGAAAGCCAACAGCAGCTTTAGACCTGTGTTTCCCAGTACATAATTTGTCAAGGTCCAAGAAAAGGCAATTAAATGTAACCCTGGTAACTGCCAGGCAAATCACACAGCTCAGTAGTCAGGTGATGGGACCCTCACAGCCACCCTCAGCCATCCTGATGACAGAGGATTTCTAACAACACTCTTAACAGGGATGAGAAAAAGATACAGAAGTATCACTGCTACTCACCTTCTGCTTCTTGCAATTCTTCTTCAGTGGGCCACGTCTGCTCCCCTTCCATAGGATCAGGAACCACTTCTGACTGCAAAGACTCCTGCTTGCTTGGATCTGCTTTCATCAGGACCTTAACATCTTCCTCCATCTCATCAGTGCCATTCACAGAGCCATCCTGAAGGGCAGGAGCAGTTCCCCAATGTGAATGCAGAAAACTCATGCTAGCAATCAGTCTAAAGTGAAACTCCCTTCAGTATCACGTTCACTATGCTGTAATGTAACATCTGGTACATGCCACGTGCAAGGAATCTGAGCTCAGTGGCAGAAAACAGCCCTACTGGCTCTCTTGATATAACTCCTTCTACCCCTCTTAACCATATACTCCCAGTGGTATGTTTTGCTGATGGAAGTTTAGAAACATCATGTTTTAATAGGACCAGCAAAGCCCTGCCTGCCCACACACACCTGTACCTCCATGTCCTGACTCCTCTTCTGTCCTTTAACAACTCGAGGGTTCAAAGAGAGGGGATCAGGGGGTGCATCCACCTGGCTCATCTGGAAGTCTCCATGCCCCACAATATGCACCAGGCTGTTCACATCCAGGGTCTGTCCCTGGACAAAGCCGGACACCTTCAAGGTCCCAACCAGGTCACTCTCCTGACCAGGCACAAACTCAGCAGCATAGGCGAGCAGGTGAGCCCTCCTGTCCCGAAAAGCAAGATGCCTCTGCTTCTGGGTGGCAAGATGCCTCAGCAGCAGTGAGGATTCCTGCTCTGTGTTCAGAGGAAACAGCTTAGCCTCAGGAAAGCGCTTCTCAATGGCTTTGGTAAGTTTCTTCTTGGCATCAATCCTCTTCTTAGGTGGCAAGTCAGTGCACCCTGGGACAGCAAGAGCTAAGTGCATAGAAGAGAGTTCAGGATCAGAAAGTAAACCTTCTTACAGCTCTTCTCCCAAGCATTAACACTCAGATATCAGTTCATAATCAAATGCTTCCTCGACTTACACCCCACTAGAAGCCCTAATGTTTCTCACTCGCTTACCATAACTGGGGAGCCCCTGTGCAAAGAGGCAGGAGAGGCAGTGCTCCCCAGCACTGTCCCAGCCATCTGTAGGATCCAGGATGAACAGAAGGGAGTCAGCAACTTTTGCTAGGTCCAGGACAGCGTGAAGGTCCCCTGTGCACACAAAACACTTCTATTACTTACAGTGCTTGAGGTGCAGAGCCAAAACCACACCAACAATGGCGTCTCCTCACCTGCCTGTGCTGTCACGAAGCGCCAGCGCTGCTTGAGCCGGGGGCAGAGGAGCGCAAAGCCACGGGCTCTGCCCTCACCCACATGGACAACAGCCGAGTCCTGGCTCTGCA
This sequence comes from Calypte anna, assembly GCF_003957555.1. Lineage (NCBI taxonomy): Eukaryota > Metazoa > Chordata > Aves > Apodiformes > Trochilidae > Calypte > Calypte anna. Next base: position 6,457,881 of record NC_044264.1, read on the forward strand.
GCAAGCGGAGGGGGTCGTGGGCCGCAGCCCTGCTGTGAAGCGGTACCAGAACCACCAGGTGCGGGGGCCCGTCCCGGCTGCCCAGGCTCCGCTTCTCCGCCAGCACCTGCGGGCACAAGAGCAGAGCGTGAACCAGACAGCATCCCAGCTCCGAGACCGGGTCCCTCCACAGCTCCGGTCACTCTCCATTCACCCCCGAAACGAACACACCCGTCTGTCTCTCCCGCTCTCCCCCCGGGGGCTCTCACCGCCTCCTTCCGCTGCCGGCGGAGCTGCAGCGCTTGGTGCCGCCGGTCCACCCTGCTGAGATCGCGGAGCCGCCGGCGGGGCTGCGCCTTGACGGGAACGCGGCCTGTGAGGAGAGAGAGCGGTCAGGCTGGGAACCCGGTGGCGAACCCAGCCCAGGCCCGGCCCGATCCGCCTCACCTCCAGCGCGGCGCTGAGATGATCCACTGTGCTTTCCGCCCTTGTGCGCCTTGTTCTGCTGCTTCAGCGGCCCGGGCCGGTGGACTCCCGCCGCCACCATGCTGGCTCCACGCTGCCTCCCGCCCCGCACAGGATAAGATGGCGGCGGGAGGAAGGAGGGCGGTGGAGCTCCGGGTTAAGGCCCTGCCCGCTGAGAGGGAGGAGCGGTGGGGCCGGCCCCGAGGAGGGACCGGGAAGATCCCCGAGGCCCGCGGAGGAAAAAGAGGAGGAGGCCGCGGAGGTGGGGGAAACAAAGAGAGGCAGGAGCGAGAGGCATTATTCCTTCAGCGCTTTATTGGTCAGTTCTCTGTACAGGTTTTCACAGGAGAGGAAATGAGCCCGGCCTGGGGACAGCGCTCGGCCCCGCTCTGAAACGCTCCCGTCGGATGAAGCAATCGAGGAAGGGCTCACCAGAGCCCCTGGGCAGAGGTCGGTCCCTCCACAGAGGCTCATGGAGCAGAAACATTCCTGAGCTCCCCGTACCGCTTTATCCTGGTCACCTCGGTTCTTGCCAATCATTATCCATCAAAAAAAAAAAAAAAAGTCTGTTCTGGGCACAGCCGTACCCTCACCTCACACCAGGCTCACCAGGAGCTGCTCTGCCTGGCACAGGCAGCCCTTGCCCATGGGACCAGGCTCTCATAGACCTCTCTCTGCTTATTACTGGAAGCCCTCAGTCCACAGCACCCCAGAAACACGGGCAGCAGGGTTAAACATCTACAGTGGTGTTGCAATTGCCAGTAAAGCTGCAGTCGGTATGCCACTGCTGCTACTCCAAGCTGTGAGAGGGAAAAGAAGGTTCCTACAAGTCCTTGACTCCTCTGAATACAAGGCATCATTCCCCCTTTTCCTCCTGCAAATAAATCACCATAGCAGTGGCAACGTGAGGTTGTCAGCTGTGGGCTGTACTTATGGATCCATTTCTAACCCTAAAAGCAGGGTGGCTATCTAAAGCTTTCACGTCTATAAGCAAGGTAGATGGCATGTCCTATCTGACATAAAGGAAGACATGAATTGGAGACACCCATGACAGATACAGATTGTTTAAGCAGTACTAATCAAGTGTCTTTATGGAGGTATCTGTTACTGGCTGCAGGACAGCACAAAAGTCTCAAGTCTCTCTCTCCCCCTGTCATTTCTTAAGGCTGTTTGTCCAGCAGCCAAGCTGGCCTACAGCACACACAAGAGAAACATATTGCAAAGAGCCTGTTCAGAGAAGACTTGGGAAGAAGGGAAAAATAAGATACTTCTGAGTCAAGAAATACAGTCCTGTGAATTCATTACACCTTGTCACTTAAGGAAGACCAAGGTAAGGAAAATTTTTTTGCTTAGTGTTCCTATCACAAAGCCAGCTACCTACCACTGCCCCGTGAGTCACCCAGAAGTCTGGAAACCCAGAGACACACAGAAGAGACCCACCACAGAGGCTGTCTCTTCAGATCTCTGCAATGCTCAGAGCTGTCAGGAGCTGCTCTGGCTTGTAAAAAGAGTTAATGCCTGATTTGCACTGTGGACCAGGTCCTTTGTGTACAAGAAAAAATTCTCATAGATCCACACATTTTAAGCTTACAGCTGTTTCATTGACCTGCACAGTTCTGCAGAGCCCACAGACTACCAAGAAAAAAAACCAAAACCAAACCCCCAAAAAAACAAAACCTAAATCAAATAAATAAAAAAATATCACAACCCAACAAGCTGAGCAAGCAGAAGCAGAAAGCCAAGCACTACCTCACTGTGGCTTACAGCACAGCAAGTTCAAACCAGCTCTCCCTGCCAATGCAGAAACTACCAAGGAAATACAGTGACAGCCACAGGCAGAGTGGGGAAGTACCCTCCAGCAGCTGGGACATGCATCCCTGCAGCACAGCACACCTTGGAAGGGGAAGGACCCCCCTTCAGCTCTCCTGTACAATCACAACACACAGCCCAGTGCTCTGCACACACACAGCAGCATGGCAGCCTGCTCAGCACCACCTGCCAACCTGCCTTCCCCACCCTGTGCTCTCTTCTCTGACAAAACAGGCTCTGCATTGCTCCCTTGCTCTGCCCAGGCAAGCTGAACCACAGGGAGTGTGGCTCACAGGCTGCTCCGCCACGCGCCAGCTACATCCCAGAAAGCAGCTGAGCTGCAGGAAGGCTGAGCTCATATTCCTGATCCCTAAAAAATCCTCACTGCTGCCTTCTGAAGCTGCAAGAGGTCTGGGCTGACTCTACTCTGCACATGAATGAGGGGGGAAGCAACAAGCTGGAGCAGGCTGGGTGCAAAGCCTAGGCCTCTGTTTATAAAGGAAGACTGGTTGCAACTGGAAGGGCCAGTTTATTAGAGAAACCTCACATTGCAGAGAATTCACAACACATTGGAAAGGGTCCAGGCCTGCTGAGGGGGCCAGTCTGCTGCCACGGCACAGATCTACAGCCCCCATCTCCAACCCCAGCAGGTGCCAGGGAGGGAAAAGTTAACTGTAACACAGCTAATGTTTACAAGCAGCCTGAGAGAGCCAGTACTGAAGTTCAAAAAAGCCTCCCCGTTAGACAACAGTTAAAACAAAAAATGGTTTAAAATGTTTAAAAGCTCCATGTTCTTGGCTGCAGCATAATGGGGAGGCAAAGGTCTACAACACACAAAGGTCTCTGTGGGTCTCAGCACTCGGTCTGCTCTACCAGTGAAGGCCGGAGGGGGGGGTCTTCTCATCTTTGTTGCTTTCCAGAGAAAAGGGTGGGATTCGGACATCAAAGTGGGAGCCATCAGGTCTCTCAAATCGAAAAGTACCCCTGCAAAATAATGGCAGAGATGACGCTGAGGCTGGGGACAAACACAGCTAGGAGTCATCACCTAGAAGGCAAGACTTGAGCTCCTGCTGTACCGTGCAGAGCAACTCATTAGCAAGGCTGGTTCAGCAGCAAGGATATCTGCCTGCCGAGATGACTCATGTGTTGGAAGACTCCTGGTCGTTTTTCATCACATCTAAATATACATTTCCTGAATAAGGATGATGCTTGGAGCCTCCAGGAGGTAGGCATGTTCCAGGCATCTGCAACAGTGTTTACCTAACTCCCACCCCACAGCAGACAAAACCATCTGAGCTGTCTTTACAAACTCATTAAACCTAAGTGCAGATTCATATTTCGCAGCAGAAGCTCCACTGGATAAGAAGTCTCTGATGACATGAAATTCCATGACAGGTGTACTTTGGAACAGCTTCTGCTTTGCATTTCAGAACTGAATCTGCATGTCCTTGTACAAACAGAATTTCTTTACTGCCCCGAACTCGAGATGACTACATGGGCAAGAAGATGGCAGAGATAAACTAAGAGGTTCTCATCCCAGGGAAGACACAACTGAACACCCCAAGTCAAGCCAAGCAGCTTCTGAGCTATAGAACCTATTCTTCAGGATGCATGCAGAGGGAAAAAATTCCTAGCCAAGCTGGTTCTACTCGCCAGGGCATGTACTCAGGCAATTCAAAATGGAAAACAAGGGTCTATCCTATAGGCAAAGAGCTGCTCTCTTGCTTTTCCCAACTTAAAGGCTGTTTCAAGGCAGCTTAGCTCCAAAATAGATTTACTTAAAGAACACAATCCAGAAAGACCTGTTGTACAGAAGGCTAGAGGAGGCTGTGCAGTTCTTGCCCACACAGAGATGATACTCAATATGATAACCCAGCTGGAATGCAAACAGAGAGAAACTGCTTTAGCTCTAGAGCACTGGAAAAAAAACCTCAACTGAGTACTTTTCTACTTGAGTTACAGAAGAGGGAACAAGAACACCAGTTACCTGAAGGCCTAAACTGGGAATAGAACCACATGACAATTCCATGTGAACACAGAACTGCACAGCTTCACTCAGGGGCAGAGTCAAAACCCAGTCCTCGTTATTAGAGAGGATGCCAGTGCACAAAACCCTGATGCCTAGGGAAGTGTCATCATGAAGCTTCACCTCCTGCACTGAGGACTGAAAGGGACAGAAACTGAGTTTAGCAGAAAATGACCAAGAACTACTTTGTGCCTTTTCAAATCCAGTCTAGCACAGACCAGGGAGGGAAAATAAATTAGCCTGGAACCTCTTGGTGCAGAGTATCAGAACATCTTATGACTGTGATACTGCTATAGAGAAGCTCATAAAATTTTTAACAATCAAATACGTCTGGTCCAGTCCACTTCCACCTGTCCTCAGCCCTAACTCCAGGCTGCAAACTGCATCCCAGTGCTGTGGGGTCCTACAGCTAAACCAGTAACAACTGCTTCTTACCACATGTGACCACTGGAAGCCTGCAGGGAGACGTGACTGCTGTACTGAAATGCCGGCTGTTCTTTGGATAAAACTGGCTCCTGAGGAGACAAGAAGAGACCACTGAGCAACTGATCTTCACATTTCCTCACAGACAGGCATTAATAGGAAATGTATACAGTGAGAAGAAAAACAGAGATCCACACCTGAGCACAGCTACCAGTTACACAGCAAACAACTTGCCCAATGAGTAGTGCCAGAACCACACATTATTCCAAGTTTTCCCATTCCCAGGATCATTCTCTAATGTGTGAAGTTTTGGTTCATACACACTAACAACAGGTGACAAACTCAAGAGATGATTTTTTTTCCTCATTCCCAGTTTTCTAGCCCATCTATTTCTGTTGCTCACTAAGCAATTTACTGACAAACCAACCCAAGCAAGAAGACTCCAGCCAAGGGCTGCACTTCCCAAGAAGAGCTACACCACACCTACCCTTCCTACAACGCCACGGCCCCGGACTGTTTCCAAGGTGCCAGACAAGCTGAATATCCTCCAGTGCCTCTCTCGGAGCTGCACCACTTCACTGTCAAGGTTCTCCAGGCGAATACAGTAGCGCCACTGGACAGAAGAAAAGATTGTTATCAAGGACTGGAATCAGCTGCAAAGAGTTGATAACCCAATATCAGTTGATAACCCACAGCCAATACTGGGAAAGAGCCGCCAGGCAAGGGCTGCTCTCCCTCGGAGCTTATCAGACAGCAATGATGCTGCAGCAAATAAACTCCTTCCCTTTAGCTGCTTCATGAAACAAAAGGCACTTACCCAGTAGACATGGGAATTCTGGGCTTCCTGTCAAGAGAAACAAAAGACTTTAGCAGGTGCCCTTCGATGCTCAGAGCCAAAACCTCTTCAGCTGTCAGAACAGCACAAGCACAGGGGCTCTTGCTCCATGCCAGCTCGATGCAGACAGCTCCCATGAGCACAAAGACAGCTGCCCTCCATCAGCTACTGCCTGGCACTGGCTCTACTCTAGGCATGTAAACATGAGGTGGGAGATTTGCAAGGAGCTCGTGATCTCCATGTTAATTAGAAACTTTCTACAGATCTATAAACACACGTTGCCTTGCCTTCAGGCACCTGTTTTTCTGACAAGGTTAGGACACACATCAGTTGTGCTCCACAGAAGCTGCAATTCCACACCAAAACATCCCACCTGCCACAGCACAGGTTCCCCAACAGCTGAGCTCCTCCAGGCTTGGAAATTCAACTGCTGCAGCAATTCCCAGCCCTCCCACTCAGAAGTCTATTGGAGCCTCATTATTTTGTTTGGTCCATAAGAAGTTCTCAAACCATAAAGAGCACATGGTTATCAACTGAATCCATAAAGCTTTAGCCAAGCCCTCTAGCTCACATCAGAACACCCAAAGCACCACACCACTGGGCAGGATAATGGACCCTTGGTCCCACCTGTTACACACATGCCCATCAGTGACTGAGGCAGCAAAGGACCACTTCACCAGCCTTCCTAAAAATCCTTCACAATATCTCGCTAACACTGTTCTGCAGAAAAGCAGGAGCTGTTCTCCAAAAATGTATGGCAAAACAGCTTTATGTTCATACCCCTGACAGACACCACAACAATGAAATAGCAACTGTGTCTAAGGAAGTAATTTCTGCAGTAAGCAGAAGATACCCTCAATCAGAAAACTGATTTTAGAAAAGAAACACAAGTTAAACAGGTCACAGAACTAACCCAGCTACACACAACACAGCCCTACCCTCATGCCCATGTAGAAAGGGATGACTGTGACACGGATGTTTTCCGTGGTTTCTCGGTGCACGTCAGAGAGCTCCAGCCAGGGGTGGTTCTTCTCCTGCCATGCACATAGTGTGTCCCTTGCTACAAAAGGTGGAACTGTAAGGAGAAAAAGATGAGTTTATGAGGAGATTCATTCCATAACCAGAGTGCTTTCCCCTCAAAGCAACTCCTTCCACAAAGTTACAGTAGTTAAAGAAAGCTTTACTGTAACAAAACCCAAACCAGACCAAAGATTTGACACTGTATCCAAGATGATGGATTTTGGATTCTCATCAAAGAGTACTTCAAGGATCTGGCTCTGAAGAGTTCTCTCTGAAGCTACAAATTACCTTTTGTTTGGTCGTACAAGAGAAACCTCTCAAAGAGCTCATGCTGGATGGGCACTTGATCAGTGGAGCTGTAGGGGAGGATATCTTCATGGCTTACGTAGTCTAAACCTGAAACAAAATACCAAAAGCCACTGAACTTCCCCCACAAAAAGCAGCTCAGAAGTCTCCTGGAGGAGAAATGGATCACACTAATGAGGAGTTAAATATTTTGGCAGCAGCAGCCAAAACCATGACTACAAGAAAGAATGACTGCAAGAAAGAATGGAGGAAATGTGGCAGTAGCAACCCTGGGCAACTCTACCCTGTGAGGTTTCTCCATAGAATAATTCCTCTGATTAACACACACTGCTTGGGAAGTGACTGCACTGCCACAAGAGGACTTTGGGCAGGAAGCACACAGGACAAGAAGAGATCTATTTAGCTGTCCTGATAACAAAGCAGAATAGCCCCAAAGTACAGGGTACACCAATGGGATCTGTGTCTCCAGCTTGGAGCAGGCATTTATCCACCCCTACAGGGATGTCCTGCAGGAACTGCTGCTCCACTGGAAGAAATGGACTGTTGGTGACTCCTCTGTCTCTCATTCCAATCTCCATCTCCACACAGGTGAAATGTGTATTTGACTCACCTGGTATGGCATAGAGGGCTCTGCTGTCATCATGATTTGCCAGGAATGTCACCGCTTCCGTCTGTGATCTCTGTGACTGAGGAAAGGGAAGGTTTATGGGTTTGTGTCTACCCTGGGAATTGCTGTGGGCCACTTCCCAGCCACCTTTCAGTTCACTGCTGTAGTTTCTAACGAGTGCAACATTTATTTTATTTAACCAAATCACCTCAGGACATCTCTCCTTTTAACTCCTCTGGACTAACTCTCCACTCAAACAAGTGAAGAGAATTTTCAGTGGCCACACTCACAAGGACCTGTGTGCAACTCAGTAGGAACGCTCATGGGGTGAGGAAGGGAGGTTGGACAGGGAAAACAGGATCCAGAAAACAGCTATATGGCAATTCAGATCATCTGTCTCAGAAAAAATATGACTTGAACAACAAAATTGTCCTCAAATTCTAAACAAGTTAAGCATTAAAGCCAGTTTGTTTCAGTGCCTGCCCATCTAAAGCATTCACACAGAAGAAGATATATTTGTTTCAGTACTAAAATCATTGGTTACTTACTATATGTGGACAATCCCGGGCATCTATTAACACCTGATAGTAAGTATGTGTCTTGCCCTTGACCTCTTTGGAACCATGGCCTGCAGCATTCTCACTCCTACAGAGAAAAGCAGAGCACTGAGCTCAAAGGTGGCAGCAAAATGTTCTTACTAGGAGCAAGCACCTTCATTAACGATTTGGGGTTTTTTATAAAAATACCTTTCACAACCTCTAATCACTCAATTCCATCCAAATTAACCCCAAGTCAGGTGCACAATGACAGATGCCAATCACACCTGGCAGATCTCCAACACAGGCCAAGGGGGAAATGGATGAAGAGGGGAGAGAAGTGACCAATGACTGAGTGCACCAAAGGATGAAGGGGCTTTGGCTGATGATGGGGAGGCAGATGACAAATCCAACTCACTGGCAACCTCCCAGAGGAGGCAGCCTGACATTTTTACACAGGAGCCTAAACCTCACTCAAAAAACAATCATAGAATCATGGAATGGGTTGGGTTGGAAGGGACCTTAAAGATCATCCAGTTCCAAACCCCCTGCATGGGCAGGGACACCTCCCACCAGCCCAGGCTGCCCAAGGCCCCATCCAGCCTGGACTTGGACACTTTCAAGGATGGGGCAGCCACAGCTTCATTGGGCAACCTGTACCAGTGTCCCACTAAGTATCTCAGCCTTCCCTACATCTTGGGTGATCAGCTCTTGTTTCCTTCTTCCTCCACACTTTCCCCAGTCTTGTATCATTGACATAGCTATAGAATTTTTCCTGTTGTCCTAAACTCCCCTTGTCATACCCAATTCTCTCTGTGGGTTTGTTTTATGGCAAAAAATGCCAGGAGCACTATCTCATACTTCCTTCATCCTTTTTCCCTGTCTCTAACACAAAATTAATCCTCACATAACATCCATTCTTTAAGCACCTCTCTTCTAGTATACATTCACACAGAACAGACCCCATACCATTAACCTCCTGAAACAGATTTCTTTACCCAGCCAGGAAACTGGATACAAAATATAAATGTAACCATAAGACAGCAGAATCAGTTCTTACTTTTCTGTCACAGGAGAAGCCACATCTCGATCATAAAGCCTGGCTTGCCAGGGAAACAGGACTATGCCTCGATAGCCAAACACACTGTGAAGAAACAGCTGAAAGAAACAAATGCATCTGAACACACAGCAAGCTTTAATCACCTGGGACACATCAGAAACATGAAGCAAAAAGCCCTCTCCTGAAGTGAAATGAGAAACAGTCCCAAAGGGTACAAATGCGTGGGGTGAGGATACATGGAGAATCCCCCTGGTAAATCCAGGGAGGAATCCCTGGTGCAAACACAGCAAAGAAAGAAAAGAGGGAACAAGAACAGCTCAGAGGGAAAGAAGAAGTTCATTTCATCTGTGTCCCATAAAAGTGAATGTATAAACAAGTCATAAAGAGAGAAATGCAGAAAGGAGACCAGCAGAAATGGATCTATTTTGCTCCTAAAGGAAAAAAGAAGCTTAAACAAAACCAGCAGAGTAAATGTCAGTGTAAGAGCAGTGGTGTTGTGCTGCAGATTCTTATCAACCTGCTACTGTCAGATGACTGACAAACTGCAGACACAGCAGAGACCCAGAGCACTGAACTGTGAAACTTCTGGACTCCTACCACAAGGCAGCAGCAGCCTCCTCGTGGGGTAAATCCCTGGGCTGCCCAATCTCTGCAGGAAGAGCCAGCAGACTCAGTGCTGCTCCCCAGCACTGCTTACCTGACCCGTCTCATATTTGCCGTGCTGCTTTGGTGCCTCAAACACCCCCACTGTCTCCAGCACTTTGCCCTCGGGACGGTTTCTAGGAGCAGAGAGGTGTTTCAGTGGGTGTGCAGGGGCTGAACCAGACCCCAGGCCTGGGGGCACAGAGCACTCGAGCCCCAGGTGCTGGCCAAGCACAGCCCCCACCTCCTATCTCTCTCGGGTACCCCTTGGGAGCCCCAGCACACACCAGGCTGCCCAGTTACCCCATCTCCCCTGCCAGTCTCCCCTTTCCCAACTGCCCTGGACACCCCCTCACCCCCTGCCCAGCTACCTCCAGTCCCCCCTCCCGTACCCCCCAGGCAGCCTGACAGCTCCCCAGCTCCTTCCCAGTCCCTCCATAACGACCCAAGAGGCTCCCAACTCCCACACCCACCCCCCCTTCAGGGCCCCCCACCCCCCCTTCCACCCCAGACACCCCTCAGAGCCCCCCCACACACACACCCCCTCGCAGCCCCCCCTCACCCCAACCTTCCCTCAGCACCTCCGGGCCTCGCTCCCCCGCCTCAGGCCTCACCGTGACGAGAGGTTCCTCCGCGGCGGCAGCAGCAGCGGGAGGGCCGCGGCACACCCCGCACCCAGGGGCCGCAGCCCGCGGGCCGGGGGCTGTTCCCAGCGCGGCGGTCCCCGGGCCCGGTACCGGCTGAGAGCCGCCGCCACGTACCGCCGAGCCGCGCAGCCCGACATCCCACCACCGGCCCACAGTGCACCGCGCTCGTCCCCGCCCCCTCCTCTTCCCGGCGGCCTCCGCGCCGAGCAGCGCCGCTCTAGCCCGACTCTATGGTTCTCCGCGTCGCCCAGGCGACGGCTGCCGGGAAGATGGCGTCGGCCGTGCGGGCCGGGCCGCGGCTGCGGCGGGCGGTGGAGGGGGGAGAGCTGGCGGGGCTGCCCGACGGCCTGCGGGCGGAGCTGGAGGCGGCTCTGGCTTCCGAAGGCGCCGTGGTGCCCTTCAGCCTGCTGCGGCGGCTGCACGCCGCGCTGCGGGAGGCAGGTAGGCCGCGCTGCCCACGGTGCCACGGGCCCCGACCCACCGGGCCGGCGGTAACAGCCCTGTCCCCACACCCGCAGAGTCCCCGCTGTACCTACACGAGTTCCTGGAAGGCTGCGAGATCCACCTGCCCGAGGTGCCGGTGCCGCCGCGGGTAGGTGAGGGCCAGGGGCTGCCGCCCTCTCCCAACGCCCGTGCCCGGCCCTCACCGGGACTTCCTTCCCCCAGAACCCAGAGCTGGTGGCCCGGCTGGAGCGGATAAAGGCCAAGCTGGCTAACGAGGAGTACCGGCGGATGACCCGAAACATCACCGGCCAGGTGAGGGCACTCCCCGCTGTCAGGAGACTCCTCAGAAACGCGGCCGGCAGCAGCCTGGCAGGAGTGCAGGGAATGTGCCCCATAGAGCAAGCGCGGTACTGAACGTGGGCAGGGATCAGGAAACTGCACCCTGAAACTGTGCGGGGACAATAGGTATGGGTGTGGGACAGAGGTAGGATAGAGGCAGGAGGATAGGACAAAGGGTTGTCAGGATGGTGAAACAGATGAGAATGAGTTGGGAACATCTCACTGTGCCAAGGAGCTCAGGTTTTGATCTGGGGGACTGAGAACCTACAGTAAATGTTTTACAGGGAGCATGTGCTGCCTTTTCCTGAACGGTTACAGTTTACTGATAGTTTTAAAATGAAATCAGTTATGTCAAGGTAAAAGCTGAAAAAACCAGTAATATTTTGGCACCTGTTTTTTTTCTGAGATCTTTTGGCACAGCTGGGACCAGCCAGCACCCCTTCTGACTGCATTCCTCATCATCCCACCCTGCTGTCCCTCTGTGTTTATGTCCTCTGCCTGTATCCTCCTGTTGCCTTAACTCTCATGGGAAGTTCTGCTTTCCTCTCTGTCAAGCTCAGCTGCTTCACCAGGGTGGTTTCAGCAGAGCTATGGTGGTCACAACAGGCCCTCTCAGATATTTGGTTCTAGCCAGCTGCATGGACACAGGTGACAAGGCAAGACCCTTTAGTATCTCCCTTAAAAACAAATCCTGGATGCAAGAAAGCACTCACACTCTGACACTGACCCACCCACCCACTGCCAGGGCCCCCCCTCTGAGCTTCTGAGCCTCGGGCACAGGACAGGGCATTGGCATCACTTTTATTATGCAGTTAACATTACAATACAACAGATCACAAGTTGTTTTAATTCCTTCTTTTAGGAGAGGAACGGGACATTGGCTGACTTTGGGAGGCAAGGTGAGTGCCCCTCCAGCTGACCCCTGGCAGTGGGTACTGGCGGGTCAGTCACCGTGGCATCACCAGCTGCTGGCATCAGGCAGCCCTTCCCTCTCCACTTATCTCACCACCAGCTTTTAGTCCTCACAAGCATTCCTGGAGCCAGGGAGTGACCCTTTGGTCCTTGTTACAAATACATGTGGAGGCACAAAGCATCTGAATCCTTGGGTGGAGCAGGATCAGGGTCTGTGCCCAGCCCCCCAAACACGACTGTTGTCCCCTCTCCCCAGCCCGCTCCGTCAAAGCCGTTGTCATCACCGTATTCAACTTCATCGTCACCGTGGGGGCCACCTTCACCTGCACCTACCTGGGCAGTCAGTACGTCTTCGCTGAGACAGCGGCGGTGAGTGAGGGAGCCTGAGGTGGGCCCTGGCACTTCTCTCTCTTGTTGTGCCCCCAGGGTCACTTTTCTCTCTCTCTGTGTCCCCAGCGTGTCCTCTCGGCCGTCATCGTGGCCTCGGTGGTTGGTTTGGCTGAGCTGTACGTCATGGTGCGGACACTTGAAGGGGACCTTGGGGAACTGTGACCTCACACACCTCCCCATGAACTGTGGTCCTCGTGCTGGGGGCTTTTGCCCTCCCCAGGAGTCATTAATTTGGGGCAGGTTTTATCTTCTGCCATCTGTTTGTACCTGCTCCCGGGAAGATTTGCTGCATTCCTCAGACCTCATCCTTCCTGTTCCTGAAACAAATCATGGATTAAAAATGCTACAGCCACAGAACAGAAGCGAGAAGAGCTGTGGCTTCTCATCCCCCAGCACAGAGGGATGTTCACTTTGTTCTCCTCCTGTGAAGTTCCTGTCCTTTTATGCTGAAAATAAACAATGCTGCGTGTTTCCAGCTTTCTTCCTGACGGGAAATCCATTGCGATGTGGGACGCCCACCCAGCATCTAAAAGACACCACAGAGAGCAGGGGGATCTTCCCTCTCCCTCCTGCCCAAACTCCTCTCTGCCTGCCCCTGCTGCTCCTGCCTGCTCCCTTGCCCACTTCTGGGAGCGTGTTATTCCTGTGGGATCTGATGGGAGCTCATGTTTGGAGGTGATCCCATTCCCCTCCAGTCTCACAGGACAGCCAGGGGGAAGCACCTCAACACTGAGCCCGGGGGGAGCTCTGGGGTCCCATGGAGCAGTGAGTGGAGCCAGCTGGGTGGGGAGGGGACACGGAGGGTGGCACCACCGGAACCCCCAGACCCAGGGACACCTGCTGGGCAGGCAACCCACCAGCTGCAGACACGGTGATTAATGCTCTGATGGCAGCTAAGCCCCTCTGCAAACACAGCTTTAATATCCGATACGGGATCTGCCGGCACCTGCGAGCGTGCCTGCGGATTAGGGGCGGCCGCGCCACAATCATCCACAGATACAGCCTCAGATTAAGGTATTTTGTTTGTTTGGTTGGTTTTTGGGTTTTTTTTTCCCTAAAGATTAGTTGGTATTAGAGGGCTGATGGAGAGCCAGCCCCGCCACACCGGCATTTAGGATATTGGATGACATCTTCGGGACCAGCAGTAATTCCACACCCTAAGGAAATTGATCGGCTAAGCTGGGGGTCCCTGGGGAGTCATCAAGAGGGGGGCCCTGATGCCAGGGGGGTCCCCACCACGGCTACGGCTCACCCAGGTTGGTGATGGCCACACTGTAGATGAGGTCGGAGGTGGATCCCAGCGAGGTGGGGAGGCCCCGAGCAGGGCTGGGGGCTCCCGGTGGAGGCAGAGTGGGGGCTGGACCTGGGGTGGTTCCATTAGGGGGTGGTTGGGCGGGACCCGGCTCCCCTGGCCGTTGGGACAGCGGTGTTGGTGGCTCTGGTTTGGTGCTGCGGATCCTGCGGGCGCGGCGGTTCTGGAACCAGACCTGGACCGGGGAGAGGGTTGGGGACACCGTGAGACAGTGAGAGTGGCCCGACGGGGCAGCTCCGGGGAGGAGGGGGTCCCGGCCCCGGTAGGGGAATACGGAAGGGGGTGGGTCCCGGCTGCGCTCACCTGGATCTTGGCCTCGGGCAGGTGGGTGAGCTCGGCCAGGCGCTCCCGGGTGGCGATGTCCGGGTAGGGCACAGCGGCGAAGGCCCGCTCCAGCTCCCACAGCTGCCCCCGACTGAAGGTGGTTCGCCGCCGTTTCCGCGGCCCCCCCGGGCAGGAACACGGCCCCAGGGTGCAGCCCGCCCCTACCTCCACACGGCCGCTGCCCGTCCCGCCCGTCCCGCCCGTCCCGTCGGGGAACCGGAGCACTGGCTGGGGGGCTCGGGAGGTGCCCGGGGCCGCGCTCATCCTGCCCCGCTCTCCCGGCCCCGCCGGAGACCCGGCTTTTATCCCCGCTGGGCCCCCCCGGCGGGCTGGGACCGCCCCGAGCGGGCGGTGCTGTTCCCCCCCTCGCCAGCCCTTCCCGGCGGCTCCGGGGGCCATTCCCCCGCTCCCCATCACCCCGCTGCCTGAGAGACAGTCCCCCAGAGCATCACTGGGGATCAGTGACCCCAAGCAGCCCCTACTGGGCTTCCCCTCCAACTCCACCGTCGGGACAGCGTGGAGCCCAGCAGGTGTGCGGGGTCCCCCCTCGCCCCTTCCCCAGCTCCCAAGGCCGAGATGCCACTGCCTGCCCCCTCTTCACTCCCCCTCCAGCCCCCCCCTGCCCCCCGCAGTGCGGCCGCTCTCCCGCAGGGCCGGCACCGGTCAATGTTTAACCGGAGCCGTGGTACCGGTTGTGCGGAGCAGCCCAGGCCGGCTGGCGGTGGCTGCTGCCGGGAGCTGCGGGGACCCCGAGCCAGGGGGTCTGGGGGGCGGATGGAGCCGGAGGAGAAGCAGTGCTGGGTGCCCCAGCTGGGAGCAAGGCCCAAAACTCTCCCACGGAGCCAGGAGAGACCGTAAGTTGGAAGGAGGGAGGGAATGAAGGGGACAGAGGCCACCCCGTCCTGGGCAGTGACCACCCGGCCTATAGAGCCACCTGGGCAGCAGGCTGGGGCTGGCACCTTAAAAAGTTTGCGGGGGGGACACCAAACAGGATGGTGCCTCTATGGGGACACAGGGGGGAATATTGTACTCTATTCCCTGCCAGGCCGTGGGGCACAGCAGGGACAGGAGGACAGCACAAGGACAGAGCAACCGTGGGCCCCCCTGCCCTGGCCCCTGGGGTGCCCGTGGACAGGTCTCCTAGACAGGGGGCACCCACCCCTCCACTGCCCCCGGTGTCCCAAAGGAGCCCCAGCAAGGAACAGGAGGGCCCCGTGGTGGGCAGAGACACACGCCTGAGAGTGGTGCTGAGGTAAGTGGGGACTGACAGGCTCAGAGGCATGGTGGGGCCCCTCCTGGACCGGGAAGGGGCACAGCGGGGCACCCAAAGGTCCCTATGGGGTGACATCTGTGTCCCTACCCACACCCCCACTGTTAGGGTCCGGCCACTGACCTGCACAGAGACACAGCGAGGTGACCGTCGGGTTGTGCACAGCCTCGGTGACAGCACCATCCATGTAAGTGCCAACCCCCTGATGGGGTTCGGGGGGGGGCCACAGGACCCCCTGAGCCACCATCATCATCATGCCCAGGTGAGCTCAGCCAGGCACGATGCCACCTTCGGGTTCAGCGCCGTGTTTGACGAGGGCGCCTCGCAGGAGGCTGTGTTTGAAGGCAGCGGGATGAGGCAGCTGGTGGAGCTGGCGATAGATGGGTGAGTCCAAGCGAGTCCCCCGTGGATCTCAGCCCTCCAGCCCACCCTGCATTGCACCCGTCCAGGCCCCACCGGTCCGGGTGCGTTGCCGGGGCCGTGCCAGGAGGTGGCATCTCTGTGCCACCGCTGGGGCTGCGCCTGAGGCTAAACATCTCCAGCTTCGCCTGCACCGTCTTTGCCTTCGGGCAGACCGGCTCGGGGAAGACCTACACCCTGATGGGACCCCTGGCACAGGTACAAGGACTTGATTCTGGTTCTCGCCTGGTCGTGGGTGCTGGGAGGAGGTGAGTGCTCAAGCGGTGTTACTGGGCACCCTCCTGGCCTCTCCTCAGAGTGAGAAGCGTCCGGCGGCCCCCGGGGCTGATGCAGAGGTCCTTCTCCTGCCTCTTGGAGCAGAGACTGAACCGCGGCTCCGACCTGGCTCTCAGTGCCTCCTACCTGGAGATCTACAATGAGCAGGTTAGCACCCACCCGACCAACCTGTCCAGCCCCTCTGGCACCCCATGCCCCACTCTCCCAGTGCCTCCCCTCTACCACACACCCCAGGTCTGGGACCTTCTGAGCCCGGGACCACCATGTGCCTTGCCCCTGAGATGGAGCAAAACCCGCGGCTTCTACGTGGAGAACCAGCTCAGTGTGGACTTCGAGAGCCTGGAGGCCATTGCCGATCTGCTTCTGAAAGGTGCTGGGCCACATACCGAGCTGGGGCATGTTCAGGGTTTGCCAGAACTGTTATGGGGGGACTCAGCCCCCACTCCTGGGGCTGGTGGGGCTCTGATGGCAGCCAAGAGTGTCAGCTCCCTGCCCTGCTGCAGAGCCCAGGCACGTTCCTGTCTGACAGGGAGTGGGCAATGGGTGCTGTGCCAGGGTGTGGGGCATTGTGCCCCCCTGCAGCTCTCTATCCCTCCCAGCAGGATCCCAGAGGCGACGGACCTCAGCGCACGCCCTCAACAAGCACTCGAGCCGCAGCCACGCTCTCCTGACCATCCACATCCGCAGCCGGGCTGTGAGCACACATCCTGCTTCGGGCACTTGGGGGAGGACTGGGCAGTGGGGGGGTTTTTTGTGGGGCTGCAAACAGCCCCCGTGTGGGGAAGGGTCACATCCTCTTTCACAAGGATGCATTGGTGGGGCTGGGGTTAGAGCAGCAGCAAGACAGAACCGGGACCCAGGGGTTGGGACACTGCTGTGGGCTATGGGGAAGGGGTGAGGGGGGCCAGAGCATCACCCCCACAATGTAGGTGTGTCCCTCAGCCCAGAGCCTGCCCCAGCAAGCAGGGCATACTCTGCTTTGTGGACCTGGCTGGCAGCGAGCGAGTGAAGGAGACCAACTCCAGTGGGGAGCTCTCCGTGGAGGCCAACAACATCAACCGCAGCCTCCTGGCACTGGGTGAGACAGGGGTTCCCTCGCATGGGAGCACAAGCTGCTGGTCCCTGTCAGAGCCCTGTTGCACCCCTTTGGTTCATCCCCGGGCAGGACATTGCATCTCTCTGTTGGCCAAACCCCGAGGGAAGAGGACACACATTCCCTACCGGGACAGCAAGCTCACCCAGTTGCTGGCCCGCTCCCTGGGTGGCTCAGGCATCACCCTGATGGTACGTGCATGGAGGAGGCTGGCCAGGGGTGCATGCATCTGCAGGGTCTCATCCCACGGAGGGGTAGGCAAGAGTGGGACCTCCTAGCTGGCAGCTCACCTGTGTTTCTTCCTCGTCGTAGGTTGCCTGCATCTCCCCATCCTCACGCTGCCTCTCGGAGACACTGAGCACGCTGCACTATGCCAGCCGGGCCCGGAAAGTCACCACCAGGCCCCTGGCCAACAGGGTAGAGCAGGCGGGGGCTGTGGGCAGGGTGCTCAGCCTCACTGCCAGGACGCACCCCCCCATCAAAGCCATCCCCTTGTTCTCCCAGGTGTCCCGGGAGAAGCTGCTGCAAACCTTGGAGGAAGAAATCCATGCCCTGCAGCTGGAAAACCTTTCCCTGCGCCAGCAGCTGCGCCTGCCCAGGGTGCCAATGAGAAGCATGGAGGTCCCACGGACGCCCTCAAGGGCAGGAGTATGGCCAGGCTGGGGGGGAGGCAGATATGGCCCCACTGGGCTGCAGCACTCCCCTCTTGAAGGGCAGCTCCCATCAGAGGGGCAGCTCCCATTGGAGGGAGCCCCAGCCTGGCCCAGCCTCTATGGGCTCCTGCGGGACTTCGTGGTGGAGAATGAGCAGATGAGGTACAAGGGGTGGTGTGGGTAGTCAGAGGCTGGGCAGCACCCTATGTCATCCAGCCTCCCTGAGTGACTCCCTGGGGCCAGACAGGGCTGAGAGATCCTCTGGAGGCTGCCAATGCCCTGCCCTGCTCTCTCACTGTTTCCCAGGCAGCCCTGGATCTTCTCAGATCCCAGCAGTGATGTCTCAGCTGGCCCACCCTGCAGAGCCACCCACAGCTCCTGTGACAGCCAGCCCCTGCTCCAAAGTGCATGCACCCCTCATGTCCTCCCTGGCCACCCTGCAAGGCTCCAGCAGCCCGAGACAACACCTGCCTCTGGCCTCCAGTTGCCAATGAGCTTGGGAGAACCTGAGCTTCACAGGCATCCCCAGGTGGGGGTGAGGACACACAAGACACCCACCTGCTGCCACCCCCTCTTGCAGAAGCTGTCTCCCTCCTCTAGGTGCCCCAACTGCCCGGGTTGCCCCCAGTGCTGGCCTGAGCCAGCTGATGCCATCATGTCCCAGGTAGCCCCCGGGGAATCACTTTGGAGAGGGGTGGCACAGCACAGCACAGCAGTCTGACACCTCTGCTCACCCTTAGACACTGCCAGGGCTCCCTGTGCTGCAGCCAGTCCCCCATGAGGGAAATGCCACCATCCTGCTGCCTGGCCAGGAGGACATGGTTCTGCCTGGCTCCCATCAGCTCCCTGGGCACTGCCAGCCTCACCACGGGAAGAGGTAAGAACTGGAGCCTCTGGCCATCCCCAGGCATCTGATGCCACTCAGGAAGCCCCTGGGGTTACAGGTGGTGGGTATGGGTTTGTTCATGTGTTCTTACATCAGGAGATGGGGCAGGAGTAAGAGCTCATCTCAGTGGCACCCGCCCCCCCGGGAACTGCCAGGCCTGGAACACTGTCCCAACCCTGAGGGAAGGGTCATCCCATCAGCACCACCATGGCCTGGACTACCTGAACCAAGAGGTGAGAAGGGCAGTGGGGGGAGGCCAGGTAGTGCTTCACATGGGGTCTCTTGGGAATGGGCACCCATCCCAAGCCCAGACACTCCCACGTGGGAGCGATGGTGACCTGACCCTGCTGGCTCCTGGCTGGCAGCTGCCGGCACTGTCCCTCTCTTCCAGTGGGAAGAGGTGCCAGACTGGCTGGCAGAGCAGATCTGAGCAGCCATGGCTCCCAGCAGCAGCAGGGATCTGGCACAGCCCATGCACAATTATTACACCTGGGGGGGACAACCAGAGCCCTCGGGGACACCGCGATCTTGGACTGCACAGACCACAGGACAGATGGACAGATGGGGCTCTCCAGCCTGCACAGCACTCACTGTTTATTTCTGTCTAGTGAGGGGCTGTGCTGCCTGGCAGGACCCTCTCAGGTGCTCTCCTCCCCGGGCTGCGGGCAGTCCAGCCAGTACTGGGCGATGGAGCGGGGGTAGCGGGGCCGCACCAGGTCCACACGCTTGGTGCGCAGGTTGACGCGGTAATACTTGTCTGGGAGGAAGGGGAGATGGGTGTCAGGGCTGCCCGCGGGGAGCTGCCAGCTCTGGGCACCTTCCCACTGCATACCAGAGCTCAGAGACATCAACAAAAGATGGAGACCTCCCCCTGCCCCAGCAGCCCTGGTCCCGCATCTCTCCCAGATCTGGTGGCCCGAAACTCACCTCCCACAAAGAAGTAGACGCTCTGGAGGGTTTCACACTTGGAGCCTGACAGCCAGTCGTCCTCCACGCCCGCAGAGTTGGAGTCGTTCTGCAGCCAGCCCCACAATCCCAAATTCAGTGACCGGTGGCTCTTGTACCTCTTGCGCTGGCGGCGAGACTTCCTCCTGCGGGGCTGGTGGGAGGCCACATAGATCCTGCCAGCCATGGCTGCATCCACCCGGCTGGGCACCCCCCGCCAGTCCCTGCTGATGTACCGGGGGCTGCTCGCTCCAGCTGGAAAAGGGGAAAAGGGAAAGTGAGAGGGGAAGCAACCATGGGCAGCCCCCCAGTGCTTACTCTGAGACCCACAGGGAGTGTCTTTGTGTGTCTTGGCATGGTGGGCCCAGGAAGAACAAGGAGCAGTCAGCCCCTCATCCCACCCTTGGCTGGGCTCAGCCTTGTGCTAAGTCTCCTTCTCTTCCAGAGCTTGGATTTCCTATGGCATCTCCAATTCTGGTGGGAATAAACAGTCCACAGCAGCAACACTGTGGTGCTGGTGCTGGGTAGTGTGGGGCATAAAGTCTGCAGAAGGTGGGACTTGGGATGCTGTGAGAGATGCAGCCATGGCCTGGGGGGTTCTGTGCACAGCCTGGGCTCCTGCCCAGCAGGGTGGCTCATCCCAAGAATCACTGCTTCCTTCCTGGGTGTCTGCACCCCTTGCTCTCCATTAGCACAGGCTCTATGGACACCCGCCAGCCCTTTCTCCTCAGGTTGACCCAGCTCTTACTCATCCTGCCACCAAAGAGGATCTCAAAGATGTCCTCCCAGCTGTCACGATTCATGAAGGCGTAGTGGTTGAACACAGTAGAGGGGGAGGACTTCTCACAGTCTGCCTGTGTGGGCTGCTGGGTGAAGTCGTATGACCAATAGTACTTGTCTAGGAGAGAATGTGCAGGGCATTAGAGGAGGGACACAAACTCATGGCCAGCAGAGGCTCTGCCCAGAAGGTGGGGGCTGCACCACTTACCCTTGAAGAAATAGACTCTCTCATTGCCACGGTAGCTGTGCGCGGGGAGGGCGAAGGCTGCATCAACGTTGTCTGGGATGCCTTCAAAGCCCTCAGAGATGTTGCGTGGGTAGTCAGGGTCCAGGGCTCCGTCATCAAAGCGCCAGTACTGGCTGCCCTGGGGGTACAAAACACAGCTGGGGGTCAGAGAACTGGGCGAAGCATCCCCCACGAGTGGGTCTGCTGGGGGAAAGTGAGCAGATGCTGGGAAGCCCCATGGTAAGATTGTGGCCACCTGGGGCCCCAGACAGCTGCAGGGATTTGGGAACATCTGGCAGCCACCGTATGCTCGGTGAGTGCCAGGGTGGGTTGAGGAGATGCACTGGCTGCCCTGGGAGCACCCTCAGCCCTGCAGCCAGGCTCCTGCCCACCTTGAACAGGTAAGTCTTGCCCTGGCAGTTGATGCGTGTGAAGGCTGCATCGATTGGGCCCTCAATCCCCCAGACATCGCTGATGAGCTTGGGGTAGCCGGGCAGTACACTTTTCTCATCCAGCTCATAGAAGTACTTCCCTGGGGAGAGAGGGGAGGTGGGAGCATTAGGAGGAACCACAGCCACCAGCAAGTGGTGGCACCACAGCAGTGTGTCCTGAGTCCCTAGGAAAGGTCTGTGAGATACCTCGGAAAGCATAAATGGAGCCATTCTTCAGGTCTGTGAAGGCATCAAAAGGTTTCCTGCTGCACAGCTCCTCAGGCTCCTCATCCACAGGGTCCCGGTCCCCTAACCCATCTGATGTGGTGCTGGACACCTCCTCCTCCCCTGGCACGTCTGTCAGTATTTCGTCAGGGTCTGGCTTGTTCTCCAGTGTGGGCTGTGCTGGTGGTAGGGTTGTGGGTGGCAGGGCTGTGGGTGGCAGGGCTGTGGGTGGCTCTGTCCCAAAGTCAATGGTGAGGTTGTAGTCAAGGTAGTCATCCTCTGGCAAGGCGAACACATCTCCCCGGGTCACTGCAGGAGGGAACAGGTTTGTCCTTGGCAACCTGGGGCATCTCCCATGGGGTCTGGGTGCATGAGCTACTTGCTTCCAGGAAATATGGATTCTCATGGACCCCTGGGGCCCCACACTGCAGGGGGCATTGAGCCAGCTGCCCAAAACCCTTGGTGCTGCAGCACCTTGAGCACCAAATCTTTGCACTGACATCACTCTGTGGACACGGAGAGTCCTGCTGTGTGCAGGTGACCCAGCAAGAACCCCTCTGAGCCCCTGCAGTTTCTGGCAGATGTGGACAACCTGGTGGCCACTGCCCTGGCAGGGGGGGGGGGGGGGGGGGCAGCCACAGAGCCTGTACCTTTGGCTTTGCAGACGGTGGAGTAGTCACTGCAGCAGCTCTGGTAATACATGCAGAGGGTGTCACACTGGCACTTGTGCCGTGCATCAAAGCCGTCATCACAGCGTCCCTCGCAGGAGTCTGCAAGAGGCAATGGTCAGCACAGGAGGAGTAATGCAGGGTGGGCTCCAGGATGAAAGCAAACATGGACACAGCCCAGATAGGGAAACCCCACCTCTCCAGGTCTACCCCCCTCCCCAGGGCTACGGTGGTATTTCTCCCTGTTCCCACCCAGGTCCCACTGGGATGGGACCCATGGACCTGTCTAGTTGTAGAAAGGTTAAGGAATTGTCCAGACACCACTGATACCCATGTGCTGCCTGCTTGCCTCCTCCCCATGCCACAAAGTGTAGCCAAAATGGTCATGGCCACCATCTGGCCCCCTCCTCACCCTGCCTGAGCTCCCCACCTTCTCCAGCAGCCAGAAGCCACACTCACTGCATCCCCACACCCTGGCTAGGAGCAGGAGGCACCTGCCAGGGGTCTGTCTGTCTCCAGCTCACCTTCAGCAGCACGGGAAGTGATGAGCAGGGCCAGCAGGAGGGCTGGGGTGAGCAGCTTCATCCTGGGTGTCCAGGAGCACAGCTTTCCTGTGACTGTGTGAGCTGGAGTGTGGCTGCAGCTGGGTCCCCAGCATCCACTGTTTGCTCAGCCTGTCCCAGCGGGAGAAAATAAACAGGCCAAGGTCGGAACAGACGGGAAAGGGGCAGAGACATTCTCCCACCCAGCAACCCTCACAGCCCACGCAGAGCTGGGTGCATTTCGGGGGGAGAAAGGGGCTTCCCACATGTGGAGGCAGCTCTGGGAGCCACTGGCTATGCCTTTGATGCCAGGACCTTCCCAGACAGGGTGTGGGTTGGGCACTGGGTTCAGAGAGCAGTCGGGGGTGGGGTGGGGGGGCAGACAACATCCAGGAACCAGTTCTGAGGCTCTGCCACACTTATTTCATAGACAACCTCATGGTATTAACTCTTCCAGCCTCCATCTCAAGAGGAAGTCACTTCCCAGTCTGGTCTTGGCAGGACAAAGATCCAGATGCAAGGGGACAAGGAGTGGTACCCGGAGGACTAAGGGAAAAGTCCTGGGCTTTGTGCTTTCCCAAAATGTTGCGGTTTGGGAAGACTTGTTTTGGGGATTTCAGCTTTCTCAGTGTCAGAAAGGCTGGAAGCAGACCTGGGGAATCCTAAGGTATGGTGGCTCCTCTGTACATACGGACCAGGGGCTAGAGGTGAGTGGCCGGGAGGGAGAGTGGGAGCCCTCTGCACTTTCACTGCAGTAGGCAAACAAAAGCCTGTGTATTTTGCTCCCATCATTCCCCTTCTGACCAGTCCTTCCAGTTACTAATTAATGTTGACTCAGCTCTTCCAGAAGCTCTCAATAACTCTGTGATGTTTATTTGATCAGGGGCAAGGAGCAAACCACACAAGGCTACAGAGATACTGCCTCAGGCTGCCCCCTCTGCTGAGGCAGGAGCTCCGTGGGGTCCATCCCAGCACCAGGGCAGGATCAGCACAGTCCTGGGCTTCAATAAATGATGGAAGATTTCGGGGGAAAGAAGAAACTGAGCAGGATACCTGCTTCTCCTTGCCTCTGCCAGCTCAGACAGACAGCTCCCACCCTTGCTGGAAAGACTGTTCCTCAGCCTCAGTGAACCCAGGGAAGCCACCAGACATGGGCTGCTGGGGCAGGACTTCTGCAGTCCTGTCACCCCTCTCCTTGTCCCCTTGCCTCAGCTGGTGTTGTCCCTTGGTGCAAGCACCAGCCCAGCATTGCACCAAAGCTTCATCCCATCCCTGTTAAATCAGTCCTGAGGGACAATCGTTCTGAGAGGGTTCAGGCTTGAGGAGTGAGCAGGACTGGACAGTGTCTGACCTGCTTTTGCTGATCGCCTGAGACAAAGCTCCCTCCTGTTGCTCCAGGCTGCCAACCACTGTGAACTGCAGACCCTATCAAGGCTCAGTAAGCTCTTCCCCAGCCACCGAGCTCAGAGCATGGCAGGAGGGTGCTGTAATGGGGTCCTGGGGAGCTCTAGAAATAGTTTTAATTTCGCCTGCCACAACCAGCAGCCTCCTCCGAGGTAGCAAACCCCCCTGCTATGCTGTGTTGCAACAGTCTGCATCACTACCCCCGGTTAATAATAATTTAGCAGGAAAATCCTTACTGGTTCTGTGCCGAGCCTTTCCTGCAGTGCTGTGCCGCTCGGATCGCCTTGTTTACCGTCCTTGGCTTCGAGCAAATGTTCCCTTCCTCTGTCTGTCCCTGCGTAGTGGATTCAGAGAGGATTAAAACCGACTCTGTGGCATCAAAACATCAACTTGAATTTAAGTCTCCGTCTGAGCTGGTAACAACCTGGTTTTGAAGCCAAGGATTTAAGCTGCTCCTCCCAATACAGGCCAGAAGTGTCCAAAACATTTTTGCCCTGAGCATGTCTGACCTGGAAAAAAGAAAATAAAAGGGCCCCAGACTTCCTCTGCTCTTTCTTCTATTATGCAAATGCTGATCCCACCCAGCAGAACTGCTCTGAATTTCCACCACGCAAAGAGAGCTTTTACTCCCTGCAGCGATCCCAAACCAGTTCCAAATGCAGTGCCAGGGTGACCACAATCACAAGGTGACCATCGCGGTGCCTAACCCTTTCCCGGTCGCAGAGGGTCCTCGAGTCCGTGGGACCCTCTGTAAAAGCAGCACAGGGGTACAAGTCTGCTGTGGAGGTGACCACAGGCTCCGCAAAGAGAGGGACTGTGGGGAGGGACATGCTAATGGGGACAACGGGACAAACCCCAGCTCAAGCTGGGCAGGAGAAGGGCTGTGAAAGGTGGGGTCTGGGCAGATGGCCAGAGCATCTGCAGCAAGGAGGGGGCTGCTGCTGCCCAGAGACGAGCCCCTCCTTGGAAAGTCGGCGCCTGCGCGGGGTGACATCAGCCCCCAAGGACCTGAGATGCTGAGCCTGGCTCTAGGAAGGCTGCTCCTGCCACTGCTTCCAGCTCCGCACCCCGGCAGGGCAGGGAGGGAAGAGGGAGCCGGCAGCTCAGCCCTGCGGCTGGACCCCGGGCCAGCCCTGTTCCCCCTCTTCTGCCTCACCTCCGGCCACCTCAGGTCGCCTCCCAAGGAGCGCGGTGGCCCCGCCCGGATGCTCCCGAGGATGCTGCGCTAGATACCGATGGTGCTCACCTTGCTCGTCTCCCTCTACAAACTGTGCCGGTTCTGCGCCATGTCGGGTGCTGAGAGGCTGTCGGTGCCCGAGTGCGTGAGCCAGGCGGGCAGCTGGGCTGGTGGGGGGAGCTCCCGGGACCGCCGGGAGGTTTCCCCCGGGGTTAACACCGATGTACGGGCAGCCCTGGAGCGGATCCTGCCCGCCCTGCAGCGGGCCATCACCCGTGCCAAGGGGGCGGCTGGCCCCGCCGAGCAGCAGAAAGCCATCGGTGAGGTCTTCCAGCTGGTGGAGGAGGCCTGGGGGATGCCCACGCTGGGGAGGGATGTGGCCAAAGTGCTGTGCGATGTGATCCGCCTAGAGGGAGGCCTGGACCTGCTGCTGAACCTGCTGTACACGGCAGAGCTGGAGACCAAGTGCCAGGCAGGAAAACTCCTGGAGCAGATCCTGGTGGCAGAAAACAGGTGAGTCTGCAAACAGTTCCCCCGGCACAGCCATCCCCATCACAGGCTCACCCTCCACCCACAGCAGAGCAGGGATCTCCTCCACCTATCCCACCCACACCCCCTAAATTTCCCTGCTCTAGGTGCTCCTGGTGCATCAACCTCCCCCTGGTTCCACACCTGGCACTTGCACACAGGGGTACCCAAATTGTAGCTCACACCCAGACAATGCCACAAATTGCCCTGCCATGGCTGGAGGGAGGAGAACCAGCCCGAACTGAGGGCTGATGATGAGGATCAGGGTGCCCTCATGAGCCATCTTCAGCCTGGAGCCACCCAAACATGCTTAAGACACCCTCTGTGACTGAGCTGGGTTGGTTTGGCTGGGGACCCCAAGAGACAGGACCCCCCTTAGCCAGAACTGCAGCGGGAGAAGGATAAAGCCAGTTGACAGAGACTTCCTGCTGCTGACCAGCACTGGATCGAGGCCATAAGAAGGGGACCAGCAGCCCTCAGAGCACTCCAGTCCATGGTCCCTAGATCAGAGGCTGGAGATGTGTGTGTTGATGCAGTACCCGCACAGGGCTCACCCTTCAAACACCAGGAATGTGCTCACACAAGGTCTCCAAACAGGCAGGCTCTGTGCTTTACCTTATGTCTGTTTTAGCATGCTCCAGAGGAGCTGCATACCTGCTGTGAGCTGGGTCAGGATCAGTCCTTTCCCTTCTGGGACTCTGCAGGCAGACAGCTCCTCTCCCTTGGTACACCCAAGCCCAGTCAGCCCCAGTCAGGGCTTTGAGTGTGTGTAGAGGAAGCTTGGCTGAAGTTTGTGGTCCTGGTCCAGTTTCATGTGTGACATGTGTTGCTGTAAGGTCATGAACTCACAGCCTGGGCCTTGCTGCATGCCCTGGCAGGCAAAAAGAAGCAACAGCTAAATCAGGAAAGTCCATTAGAATGGAATTAATCCCAGGAAACATCACTGGCATGGGCTGAATTCAGCACTTCCTGGCAAGAGAATGCAGCTGCTGGAGTCACCATGTCTCTGCTCCAGGAGCAGCTCTTGGGCCAGAGTCTCAGAGCAGCTGTGGGCCCCCAGTGTTTCCCTCCTCACAGCCTGTTCCACTATTAACCTCTGAGTGATGGCAAGGAGGTGTAAGGTCCTCCCCTGGATCCAAGCCCCTGGCTTAAAGGCCTCTCCCAGCATCCAATCTCAGCAGCAGTAGTGCTTAGCCAGGAGCTGGACCAGTTCTGGCTCCATCCTGTGGCTGCAGGCAGCTGGGGACCTGGCAGGGCTGTGTTTGTTATCCAGCTCCGTGGCCGAGTCCAGGCTCAGAGCCAGCCCCAGAGGAAAATTTTTTTCCAGAGCTCTCCACAGTGTTTACTGCCAAACCTGCCCCAAGGTCAGTGTGAGCCACGTGTGTCACAGGCTTCCCAGAAATGCTCTTCCT
Organism: Calypte anna; assembly: GCF_003957555.1. Taxonomy (NCBI): domain Eukaryota; kingdom Metazoa; phylum Chordata; class Aves; order Apodiformes; family Trochilidae; genus Calypte; species Calypte anna. Next base: position 6,484,893 of record NC_044264.1, read on the forward strand.
ATCTGCCAGCATAGGCTGACTGGCATGTCCTCACCCCCACCCATCACTGGGGCCAAATATGGTGCTGCTGCCCTTGTGAGCAGCACAGCATGGGGCACCTACACTGGCACTTGTGCCTTGGGTATGGAGCAGCTCCACCATGGCACCAAACACGTCATTTCTAAGGCCAGAGATGGAGCTACCCCTTGCCTCAGGCAAACTTATGGGGGGGAAGCTGGGATCACATCATTTCCCCCCTCCCCACCCTGCTTGTAGGGCACAGCCCCATGCAGGTCTCATTTGAAAACCATCTTGGCAGCACAGGGTTCTCAAGGCCCACCACGGCTGAGTAGCAAGCAGCTGGTGGCCCTCAGTCACCTGCTCCCAGCCTCTTGATATCCTCTTCTAGGAGAGGACAGGACTGAGGAAATGAACAGCTTCCATTCAAGCTGTCTCCATGCTGCCACCCTAGGACAGGCAAATCCCTGTTTCTCACACACACCATGGTCAATTCTGCATGATTGCCTATCCAGGTGTGAAACCTCTGTTCTGGGCTGGGCACCCATCTGGACAGCAGCCAGAGGACAGCACTGATTAGGGACAAATGAGTATTCACTCTCCAACACAAAGCAGCTCATGCACCTCCAGCAAAACTTACTAAGCAGATCTATTTCTAGCCTGGCATTAATTGCCAGGTGCTGTTTAACAGCCTGGTGCTGTTAATTACTACGTACATCTTACATTGAGCACAAGAGCCTCTGGTGTGGTGGTCCTGGACTATGCACCCCCTGTCCTGTCTCACCATGTGTTGGATTCTTCCATCAGACCCACACAAGTTCTTCCAGAACCAGCCTCACCATCTCACTGCCTCACAGCATATTTATCAGCTTTGTCCCACATGGAAATATCTGGCTGTCACAGGGCAAATGCCACTGAGGCACTGGGGAGTTCACATGCCAGCCACAATTCTCACTCCCTGCTTGTGTCTCTCCTTCCTGCAGGGATCGGATCGCTCGGATTGGCCTGGGAGTGATTCTGAACTTAGCCAAGGAGCGAGATGTTCCCCAGCTGGCGCAGAGCGTCTCTGGTATCCTGGAGCACATGTTCAAACACACTGAGGAGACCTGTTTCCAGCTCATCTCTGATGGGGGCCTGGATTCTATCCTCTACTGGTGCCGCTGGACAGACCCCATCGTGCTGCGGCACTGTGCCATGGCCTTGGCCAACTGTGCAATGTATGGAGGGCAGGCCAACCAGCGCCTGATGATTGAGAAGAGGACAGCAGAGTGGCTTTTCCCTCTGGTGTTCTCAAGAGATGATGAACTAATCCGCCTGCACGCCTGCCTGGCCATCACAGTGCTGGCCACCAACAAAGAAATTGAGAAGGAGGTGGAGCGCTCGGGGACGCTGGCTCTGGTGGAGCCGTTCATTGCCTCTCTGGATCCGGAGCGGTTCGCCTGTGAGATGTTGGGCAGCAGTTACAACAGCCAAGGGAGGACAGCAGAGGATCTGCAGAGGCTGGTGCCCTTGCTGGACAGCTCGAGGCTGGAAGCACAGTGCATCGCTGCCTTCTACCTCTGCACAGAGGCTGCCATCAAAACCAGGCAGAAGAAAACAAAGGTAAAGGGTAGGTTGGCCTGAAGGAAGGAGATGCAAAAGGGAAGGGGTGCCACAACTGCATCTCGGTGTCTTTTGTTCCCACATGAGCTCCCCGAGTCCTCAAGTTGTGAGGCAGAGGAGGGAAAGCAAAGTGATGTCTCCTACCTTTGTGTCCCCAGGTTTTCAGTGAGATTGGGGCTACGCAGAGTCTGAAGAGGGTAGTGTGCTACTCCACCAGCAGCACCACCTCCTCCCTGGCTAAAAAGGTGTTGCGTATGATAGGGGAGGAGGTTCCTCGGCGCATCCTGCCCACAGTTCCCAACTGGAAGCCCTGCGAGGTGCAGACATGGCTGCAGCAGATTGGATTCAACAAATATTGCCAGAGCTTCCTGGTAGGACTGGTGCTGGGGGAGGGATGCCTGCATGGGTTCTTTTGCCCCATCTTGCAGCAGAGGTGTAAGCATCTCACTCAACAGCTTTTCCTGGGACCTTTCCCTGAATTTCTCTTGACAGGACCACCAGGTGGATGGGGACATTCTCCTGAGGCTGACAGAAGAGGAGCTGCAGGAGGATTTGGGGATGCACTCCAGCATTACTCGGAAGAGGTAGGAGCACCACAAAGGCATGCTGACCTCTTTCATGGACATCACCACAGTGGCAGAATCAGGAAAAAGGCTTGTGCTTTTCCCTTCTTGCAAAGGCAAGAACAGAGAGCCTCAAAATGAAAAACTTGGGCTGCCACGGCTTTTCCAGGGCAAGATGCTGCCCCAGAGGGATTCCTGCAACAGGGCCAATGGACAGGAGAGGTGTGAGATGAGTAGGGATCACAGAAGGGCACAGAACTGGCGTCCTCTAAGTTACCCAGAAAGGTGAAAGCTTAGCTATGCTCCTCATACCTCCACGTTCTGATGACCAACAGTGACACAACTGGTTTTCTATTCCTTTAGCTCATTCTTCACCATGGCATGGAGCTGCACTCCCTCCAGTGCAGATAAAAGATGTGGTACCAAGCATCTCTAAGTCTTGCCTGGTCCAGCAGCCTGCCCACTCTGCTTTCATTTGTTTCTCTGCCAGGTTCTTCCGGGAGCTGACAGAGCTGAAGACTTTTGCAAACTATTCCACCTGTGACCACAGCAACCTGGCTGATTGGCTGGCCAGCATTGACCCCAAATTTCGTCAGTACACCTACAACTTGCTGACCTGTGACATCAACCGCAACTTCCTGCACCGGGTGACAGAGCAGCAGCTGCAGGAGGACTGTCACATCCACACTGGCTTCCACCGCGTCCGCATCCTCACCGCTGCAAGGGGTGTGGGTCCACCTGTTGCTCGCTGCTCTGGAGCAGTCGGATTGGGGATGAGTATCAAGGGTTGTTTGGGATGAGCTGTTGGGGTATTTTTAACTTTTGGTTGCTATTTTCTCTGCCTAGAAATGCTGCACTCCCCTATAACGCTGCAAACGGCAGCTGATGGGACTGATGTATTCATCAGCTACCGGAGGAGCACTGGGTCACAGCTGGCCAGGTGAGTCCTGCAGGCAATGATACGGTGCTAGGCTGAAGCCTAGAACCATTGGTGATCGGCTGTGGGGAGAGCGTGGAGCCAGGAGAGCTGCAGACTGCAGGAGGCAGAGGGAGAGGCTGCCAAAAGCTGCAGTGCAAGTGGGGACAGCCCAAGCCCTGAGCTGTGTAGGGGACAGGCTAATTCCCAGTCCTGTCACTCCCACCTCCTTGACACTGACTTACACTTTTCTCACAGTGTTCTTGTAGGGCTGTTGGGGATCACAGCAGGGAATTAATGTCCTGCTCCCTCTGTTTTCTGAGTGGGCCTTGATTCCCATAAGCAGGCTGGGCTGGCAGCTGGCATCAAGAGGACAGTGTTGTTCTCTGTGGGAGCCTGTTTGCTTCTCCTCTGTATCACCATGTCTTTATTGATGAGGTGGGAAACCTTGGAGCTGGCAGCTCTCCTCACAGTGCTGTCTTCTCTCATCACCAGCCTGCTGAAGGTTCACCTGCAGCTGCATGGCTTCAGTGTGTTCATCGATGTGGAGAAGTTGGAGGCAGGGAAGTTTGAGGACAAGCTGATCCAGAGTGTCATGAGTGCCCGCAATTTCGTGCTGGTCCTCTCACCAAATGCATTGGACAAATGCATGGCAGACCCTGAGTGCAAGGACTGGGTGCACAAGGTAGGAGATGCCATCAGATGGGAGCTTTGCAGATGCTGGAGCAGGAAAGGTCTGGTGATGAGATGATGCAGCCATAGCCTGAGCACTTGTCTGTTCCTGCAGGAGATTGTGACAGCCTTGAACTCTGGAAAGAACATTGTACCTGTTACAGACCATTTTGAGTGGCCAGACCCAGAAACACTTCCTGAGGACATGAGGGCTGTCCTGAAATTCAATGGTATCAAGTAAGTAAGAGGAATATGTGCCATAGGGTAATCTTGACACCTGGGGAGAATGGCTTGCATAAGCAAGTAGCAAAGAGCACAATGGAATTCAGAGAAACCAATGAGGGAGGCAGAACAGTCCAAAGGGGAGATAAGTCACTTCAGGTACTCCAGAGCATGAAGAGAGCAAAGGTCCTTTTATGCTTGAGGCTCCTCTAGGTGACCGAGCTCCTCATCTTGTTGCTGCTGAGAGGACACCCATCCTGGTGGCCCCAGCCCTCCAGGCAGGAGTGATGCTGGATGGTTCTGCAGCTCATATGGGTTCCTCTGGCCTTCTGCTTCTTCATGCAGCAGCACTCAGGGCTGGCATCCCAACCTGCCATTCAGGGCAGAGGGGAGGGGGCTGTCCTGCAGCATCCAGCATTCTTCCCTTTTCTTTTGGAAAAAAGGGAGCTTCCAGAGAGTTGGAGTTGAGGAAAGGGCTCGGGTCCTGGCCCAAATGAACTGAGCTATCATGTGGCATCTTGCACACTGGAAAAATTCAACCAAATTTTTCCCTCAAACACAGGTGGTCCCACGAGTACCAGGAGGCCACAATTGACAAAATCATCCGCTTTTTGCAAGGCCGTTCCTCCCGGGACTCCTCAGCTGGATCAGAGAACAGCCTGGATTGCTTGCTCTCTGTGGGCCAGACCTAGTACCAGCACAGCCCCTAATCCCCTCCAGAGACTTCCCAGCTGACCCCTTTTTATGTGGAGCTAAATTTCTCCCTCTAGATTTTTCCCCATCTTAGTACCCTGGCTTGAGACAAGACCTGTGGCTCACTACCCTCCCTCCATCCTCCAAATATGAACCCCTGGCTATAAAAGGCCAATACTCACTTATATGGTGCCTGGTAAACCAAGCCAGGGTGGACTCTGAATGGAGTTGTCTTCCACATCTTCCCTTGGAGCAGGACACACAGGCTACACCTCCAGGGTATTAGGGACACCAAGGCTGTCCAGACCCCCACTGATGGCTGCAGCTTCCTCTGGAAGCACATCCAAAGAGGAGGGATCTTCTGAGGACTGAAAGCTGGGGAATTGGTGTGAGACATCACAAGAGAACACGAGAGAGAAGAGCAGTTGAGGGAACAGTCCACAAGCATTGTGTGGCCTCTGCTGGGTGCCAAGGGAACATCAGAAGCTGAGAGCAGGAAAGGACAAATAAAAGCTAAGCCCTAACGAAATCCCTGTGTTTGGGAAAGATAACACACAGGGCTTCTAAACTGTTCAATGGAACCTTTCTCTTTCCCAGTAACGTCCCTTTATCACAGGAGCTCGCTCACTCCCCGAGTGCCTTTCACCACCTGATGCTGCAAAACCGCTTTGTGCTCTTATCTCTGGTGATAGAAGTTTGGGTTTGGATCGGATCTTCACAAAAAGGGCTTTTAAAACAACTCCCTTCCCTCCATCTGATGTCTCAGCTTTACCACTTGATCAGGTCTACATTTTAGGGCAGAGGAGGCTGGAAAACACACCTATGCAGATGCAGAAGATGCTTATTTCTTTACTGTATTTGTTATTACTGGGTTATTATACACCAGCTGTATTTTTAGTGGTGGTGCTCCACAGCAGATCTCCTGTGGTCTGCTCCTTCTGAGCTGCCATCTCTCTTTGCTAATGAACACTCATCCCTGCTAGCCCTGGCTAAGCTCCTCAGGCTTGCCCCCTCCTCTCTACTCGATGCAATACCAAGCAGTATTTATTTATTTCTACCAACAACTTCTCAACACCCACCAGATCTCTTTGCAGTTGCTCACCCTGAAATATCAGGAAGGAGACAAGTCGATGCCAAAGGCAGGTGGAGGCTGCCAGATGTGAGCACCAGCTGTGAACACTGCAGGTGAGGAACCATGGGCACTCTGACACACCTCCCCTGAATGCTGCACTCCCAGCCTTATCCTGCTTCTCACACCAGCTTGGAGGGTGAGCAGGCTCTCAACAGCATGTTTTGTGCAATTAGGGCAAGAAATTTCAGGTCGTTCCTGAGCTTGTTTTTTCTGAATAATGCAAAATGACACCCTTGTTCAGAGCACACATGGGAGGAAGAGCAAGCCATGGCCAGAGAACCAGCCTGCCCTGATGCTCTGGAGACCAGGCTGATGCACCACTCTGCAGAAGAAGCAACTGCCTCCAACTGTCCCCACTCAAGGTAACTCAAACCTTTTTGGAAGGTAATGAGGTGTCTGAGCAACTTTGTCGTTCTCCTGGCACTCACTATACAGCCTTGCTTCCTGCCTTATCTATCAGGAACACAAACGCCTCTCCTTTTGGCTTCGATCCATCAACATATAAGAAAAAGGAAATCAAAAAGTTAAATTCTGGTGCCTAGTCAGAGCTTTATGGATAGTTCTTATCAGCTCAGAGTTAATAGCATCTTTGCTCTCCAGTGAAAGGTTAATAGCTGTATCCACCTGGCAATCATCAGAAACAGAATCTATCTAATCACTAGACTAAATGTGAGGTAGCCAGGAGATAAGACCAAAGGTGAATCTGCCAAAGGATAAAAGCCATTTGTGTGCTGCTTCAGGGAAAGGTCCTGAGTAACTAATCGAATGTCAAGGCCTCCATGGCCACTAAAGGAGAGCACTAAAGGAGACAAACAGTCCTAAGGACTTTTCTCCCTGCAATAATACACAGTAAGGCTATTGCATCTTGTTTACCAGGAGCTCTCTAGCAATTAATCTCCTCACATCCCATTCAGCCTAGAGAAGATTTACTTGTCCTATACAGGTTAAGTAGGTCTCACCTGTGATGAGATCCCATCTCATGCTCCAGCTGCTCAGACTGCAGCTCCTCCTGTTTCCCCATCATTCAGTTATTTTCACCCTAAGGAACTCGCCCGCTCTTGACAAAACATCCCATATCCAGCCCCTTCCAGTCAGAGCAGACAATCTCAATGAAATTAATCCTTCTGCTCTCATCCTTCCTTATTCCTTTGCTATGTCATGTCAGAAAGTGGTTAAAGTTGTTCTATCAGACATCCTTAATAAATCTGGTTTAAACTCCAAATGCCCACCTCTTTTCTGTTGGTGTTATATGCTTCTCTCCCTGGAGCCTTCTCATGCTTGCTCTCTCTTGTCCTCATGCTTTCTCATCCACCAAGGGGGCAGCAGAACTGACATTCTGCAGGCACATTCTCTGTGAGAATCCATTCTTCACACTCAACTTCGTAGGGACTGATGTAACTCACTGCATCCTCAGGGACTCTCTACCTGCTGGCCACAGTCACCAAACATGGATCATGTATTTGGCTTCACATTTGTAGTTCTTGGAGGGCAGCCTAGAAAAACGTTGTTTTAATTTTTTTAATAGAGCATAATGGTTCCTATTGAATTTCTCCTTTGAAAGCACCCTGACACACATAGGGAAGCAGAGCCAGTACACAAGTTTCACTTCACTGCACAACATTGAGTGGCTGCTAGGACTGGCATCCTTGGAGTCTGTTGGTAGAGAAGATTTCCCTCACAATCAGTTCAGCTACAAACACCCAAAGCAACACTCACAGCATGCCCTGTTCCTCAGGGAGGCTAATTCTGGGCTTAACCTGTAAATCAGACATGGAACTCCTGCCTACATCCAAGGGCATCACCACACAGATCAAGTAGTGAAACACGAAGTTCTCAAAGCCTACCTACTCCACCTCCTGCTCCTCTGCTCCCCAGTTCTCCAGCTTTTATCACAAACTCCTAAGGAGCGGGCAACAAAGCTGCCTATGGGCATTTCACATTTACTGCATATCGAAGGACAGGCTACAGACTAAGCAAGTCTAGCTTTGGTGGTCAGGAAAAGCAAGCTTTGGCTGCTCTCATGTCCCAGATCTGCATCTTTCCCTATTCAGAACTCTCACAGTTTCATTCTCCACAAGGCAGATCTCTTCCTGCTGCTGCTGTTCGCTGCAGTCATCAATAAAGAAGGCAGCATGAAAATAATGGAGAGAAGCACAGAAGGAGGCAAGGACAAATTACATCAACAGCTGTACAAGGACAGCTAGCTATCTTCTTATGAACCATAAAAGAGATTGGAGGCTTTATTCATTCTGAAAGTAACACATCTGCTAAGCAATTTCCCAGTTAAGGGCATCATTGGATGCATGTGAACACTGTGTGCAATGCAATGTACACAGAACTGCTGGTTTATGGCAGTTTGAAGAAAACAGAATTGTGGCAATATAGTTGATGCTTTAAAAAGAGCATGGGGTTTGTTTACTGGCACCAACATTGTCCAAGAGAGGCAGCAGAAGTGAGGTCACTGACACAAAATCATGCCACATGGAACAAAAAAAATTAGCTCCAGAGACACAAGTCTTATCCACACAACAGCCCACCCAACAGTGCTGTGTATTGATGAGGCAGGATTGGTTCTGGCTCTGCCTTCACATGACACGAGGGCACAGCTGTCACACTTAACAATATGAAGGTCTTCATTTAGGGAGGCCCACTTTTGAAAATTTTAGTCTTAACTTCATCAGCTTTGGCAACTGTCAATTAAGACACTTACTTGCACCTTGGTATCCTCACATAACCTATTACTTCTCAAAAGAACCTCTGGAATCCTGTGCTGAGATGCAGACACAGTCAGGACACAGCACTGCACTCCTCACAAGCACTTCATGCATTAGGACACCTCTAACTTGGGAAGCTGATTTAGTTTTATCAACAAGGACAGTATTTGCACTCCCATGGTAAACTATCACTAATACTAAAGATTTCTGCAGGAGCCTAGTCTGGCAGATGACATTTATATTCTTTTTATTGACAACAGAAGTTTGTGGTGCAGATTCCCCTCCTCAGCAGCACAGTGCTGGGTTACTCTTATTCATTCTCACTCTGCTGGCTTTGGTCAGGGCCTCAACCACACCAGCAGCTCATCTGCTTACTGTAGTACTCAGAGGGGGAACATGTTGGGCAATTACACCAGAATTCAGTCCTCTCTCACCACTAAAAGCATTACACAGAACCTTCCCTTCCCACCAAAACACTAATCAGCCTTGCAAATGGCCAACAATAGCTCTTATTTTTTATTTACTTTTAGGTCTCCTGTGTTTTCTCTGAGAGATGAGCCAACACAACAGCTTCACATCTGCAAATCAAGTTCCATCTGGTAGTCAGAGACATGATTTCCAATTCTTTGGCATTTAAAAATCATTAAGGTCAAGTAGGATGTTCCTCCCACATCCCATCTGTCTTTCAAGAGAAGAATAAAGAGTATTCTTCAGATGGACACTGACAAGCTGGCTTATTCCTTGTTGCTAAGTTGCTGCTGAGTATCTTCAGGGGATGGGGAAGCACCTGAGAAGTGAAAGTAGTCATGGTTGGAGTCCCAGATTTCTATCCACCTAAGAAAGAAAGAACAGTTAGAGCCTACAAAGGCACACTGGGACACAGCTGAATGAAGTGAGTTTTACAGTCTCAAAGGAACAGAACAAAATGACCCTGCCAGGAGCTGTTTCACTTCAACCACAATTCCCAACACATTCTCTCTCCCAGAGCTAACCAGGGGATTTGTTTTCTTTCACAACACAGCTCTTGCTTTAATTAGTAGAGAAACAACAGGAAAAGAGACTGCTAAGAGAGCTTCATCTCTTTCAAAAAGGACTTTCAAATTCAACTCTGATTTTGGATTCCATTCTGAGGGTGGAATGAGGCTTTGAAGCACTTGGAATGTTGGCAGCAACATTATTGAGATTGCAGACTTATCCTTAAAATTCAGGTCCCAGAACAAATGGACCTGAGCCTCTGCTACTTGGACACTAAGCACCCTCCTGTAAGCATAACTGAAAATATGCCTTAAAAACTGTGAGCCTCTACCCTACGTAAATAGTATTTTTCATATTACACTTCACAGGTCCCGTGGCAAAGTTTAGAAATTTGAAGTACATTACCCAAGAATAGCTGCTGGAATAAGCAGAATTATTGCCCCAAAGAGAAATGGGAATCCCCTCATGAAGTGTAAGCTGGCAGAGTAGAGAGAGTTGAAGATTCCTGCAGATGCAAGTGAACACATCCCTTGCACACAGGCAATAGAAGCAAAGAGAGCACCTGGAAAAAGATACAGAAGACATTAATGATGAGATGGCCCTGCCTGCAAACATCATCTTCAGTGGAATTCTGTGATTCTTTCTAAGGGTTTGCCCTTTCCACCAGAAAACTGCTGTCAGCAATATCAGGTATGATAAGCAAGAACTGGGAGCAGAGATCAGGCCCACCATGCTGGCCTGGCAGGCCAAATGAGTCAAGATCAACTTCTCTGTAGCCAGGACCACATCACTGACCTTCAGGATTTGTATCACTGGAGTTGACCTGGGATATTATCTATCAGCTGGATTGTAAATACATTAGACAGGGCTATGTAGATGGGTGGGATCTTACAATTTGTTAAACATTAAGCACAGCAGTCTTTTATAGATTTAGCACCATAAATCTGGCATCAAGAATGTGCCTCCTTCAATAAGAAACTAACAGTGGAAAGTGACCTTCTGGTCTTCGCTACCTCCATTCCCTCCTCCCCTCTGCCTGAAGAGGCATTCCTACACCATGGCTAACAGCAAGATCAAGATCTCCAAGCAAATTATTGGAAGAAAGGCAAATGCTCTCCTACAGGTTATCCACCATCTTTCACCATAGTCAATGATTTAACCCTTTAACAACACTGGGTTTCTCCCCACTGTTACTTATCTACAGAAAGGAGTCTAGGTCAGGGAAACCACAATTTTCTGCTCATTACACAGTCCATTTTAACTGTTGCTCCTCATAAAAGTTTAAGCAACAAACATGAACAAATGAATTATTTCTGAGCTTCAATGTGAAATTTTTCATCTTGCTTTTCTTCTCTTATCCTCTTCTTGAAAATATAGCAAGTCTAAATGGATGAATTACAATTATCCTGAAAAAATAAAATGTTATCTGAGGTCTGAGGATGAATTCAAGGGCACAGGAGTCCAGAGGAACCAGTGTAGTCCTAACCTCCCAAAGCAGCTTGGTTTCAGCATTCCAAGACGACAGTGTTTCATGATCTGGATTAAGCATACAGGCTAACTCCTTACCCTGTTCTGTCTCACTGACCAATTTGGAGAGCTTGGATCTGATGACTGGAGTGGCTGCCATGGAAAGGAACAGAATCCCATAACCTGTGAGCAAGATACAAAACATTAGAGAAAGCTCAGCTGATAAAGTCTCCAAAGTCAATCTGTAGCTCTAGCCAGTTTCTGCCTGCTGCATTTAGACCCAATTCACCCTCCTGCACCTCATAATTCAGTTTAATCTATGTGTGCAGCACAATACAGCTTCTGGGAAACTTAATATTCTAGGAACTATATGGTTGCAGTGTTTGGCAAACTTTGCTGTCAGCAAGCAACAGTGTTGTTGGTACTCAGGCTGCTTTGTTAAAACAGAGGCAGAACTTCCTCCAAGTGCTCCAACTCCCAGAAGCACACTGCCCTTCTGCATCTTCTGGCATCTCTAAGCAACAGGCCTAAGATAAGAGGATTTATTAATTCAGCATCACCTGTAAACATTAGTGCTGTTGTAGTAGCAAAGGAAATCACAATCAGTCCAGAAATATTGGAGAGAAGTCCTATCTCTGCCACCCAGGTGTCTTCAAGGCAGAGCTGAAGCAGCCGCAGCCCTCCCAGGCTGCTCAGGTACACCAGGTAGTTGGCAGCTGAGCCGTACCCAATGAGGTCAGCAGCCCAGCAAAGAGGGGAGCCCAGCTCATACAAAACATAGATGTCCTTGGCTCCAAAATGTACAGTGACAAGAAGAAAGAAAGCCAGGGAGTAAAGAGCAAGCACCCGCCTGGAGCTCAAGTTTTCTGGGGCCGTGTACAGCCTGTAGACAGCTTTGTAATGACTGAGGGTGAACAGCTTGGCTGGTTTGGGCTGCTTCACTGATTCCTGAAGACAAAAAGCAGCATAGAGAGCAGCAGCGAGACTGGCAGACAGCACCAACCAGAAGGGGTTGATGTACCCCTGTGCTTTGCGCCACTGTCCCCCACCGATGCTGGCCAGCATGCCCCCGATGCCCAGGCAGGCCTCCAGGATGGCGACGCGGAAGGTACGTGAGCGTTTGTCGGTGATGTCGGCCACGTAGGCGAAGCAACTGGCCAGGATCAGGTTGTAGTCTCCCCACAGGCCGCTCAAAATGCGTCCCAGGAGAAAGTAGGCGACGTGAAGCTGAAGGTACATGACAAGAAGATAAACGGCTGCTTGCAGGGTCATACCCACTGCTGACAGGATGAGTGCCGGCCGGCGGCCCACGCTGTCACTCCATGGCCCAAAGAGCGTGACGGAGAAGAGCCCAGTGAAGAAGCCTCCGAGATTGATGTAGAGGTTCCAGTGGGAGACCAATGCTTCCACCTCCTGCAAGAGAAAACAAGCACCTGACATACATCTCCTGGTGCACCACAGAGGCAGCAGCACCCCCATCTCTCCATTAGATCTCCCACCTTCTGCAGAGGGTCGCTGGCGCTGCTGTTCCCACAACCTGTGGAGCTACTGGAGTTGTGGCCGCTGTAGCCGTGCTCAGCCCCCAGCCGGTCCCAGAGGTACTGGGTGGCCAGGGGGCCCTGCAGCGCCATGGACAGGGTGGACAGGAAGAGGACCGGCTCAACAGCGGGCAGGGGGAAGCAACGGCGAGTGGGGGGCTTCGTCAGCGGAGCAGCGCGCTGCTGCGGATCCACGGGTTCCGCCATGGCTGTGGGGGCGGAGGAGCGGTGTGCTCCGCCCGGGACAGCCCCGCTGCTCGGCCCGGTTCGGCCCCGGCCCCACAGCGCTCCGCCCCGGGAGCGGGCAGCAGTCGGGGGCGGGGAGCGGAGAGGGAAGGATGTGGTTGGTTGTCTCTTCAGTAAAATAAGGAAAGATGAGCTCTGAGTGGGCGCTTCGTTGGGTACGGCAGTGGGTGAGAGGGATGTTCTTGCATTCCTGCTGAACACACAGCTTCCAACACCCGTTGTTTTATTTGTTGATAATTAAAGGGATTTAAACTGAAAACCTCTTTTGCTCCTGATCTCCCCGAAATCAGGAACAAAAAGCGAGGCTTTCTGTTAGGTTTGGTCTGCCTCAAAGTATAGCTCAGGAACCAAAGATCAAATTGTTCTTTAAATTGAAAGAACACAATTCAGAGTATTTGAATAACCCGTTTATATAAACTGGAGTAATTCCAAATTAATGTAAATTACTCCTATGACACCACTGAGGGAGTGTTAGTGGGCTAATGAAGCTCTAACAAATCCTCCTGAGGACATAAATGGTTCATTTTACAGTAACACACTTACCAAGCTCATTTATGGCATCTTTGAAAGTCACAAGACTCACATAGCAGAGGGAACAATCGCTGTGGATGTTCTGCTGCTAAAGAACAGGTTTAATTCATTAGCTGAGGTTCTTTTGCATTGTTATTGCCAACCCAAGGCAAGGCTGCAGCTGGAAGCCAACCTCTGCATTACAGAGATGTGAAAACAATGGGTTTCCTTTTGGATTTTCACTGCAACCTGAAAACATAAGAGTAGAAATAGAAAAATTACTTTGTTATTGACTGATTTGGCACTGCACCTTTTCAGACACAAATTCAACATTACATGGATGCAAAAATGGGGGGGGGAAACAGGGAGAGAGGGGCTGTGCTATATTAGTAATTTGAAAGTTCTTTATCATTCTTTTTGTACCAAGGGTGGAAGATTAAAGCTCAGGATTTGCAGTTATTTAATATGATGCTGTTTCTTGTGAGCAATATGAATAAATGGAGCTTGCAAGAGAGTTGTGAGTTTGCAGTTCTGACAACTGAAACCCCCCTGCTTTTTAGTCCTAAGCACATTACGGAAAGAAAACAAGTCCTGGCAGAAAAGGGGTGAGAGAGAAAAAAGAGCAGAAGCTCTTTGTGGAGCTGACATCAGACCTATTGTCTTCTCATGTGCTTCTCTTTCTTCCTCACTGATTAAGTAAGCTAGAAACAGACTGGAGACAGTTTATACCAATAAAATGGAAATGTTATTATCATTATCTGAAGTATGTGCTTGCCTAATCTAGCAAATAAAGACACTGAAGTAATTAAAAAGATATTCTATTTGGAATTAAAGACTTCAATTCTGCTCCAGTGTACTTAGAGAATCAAGTAATTTACATTTTGTATTTCAGAAGTTTCTTGCAACTGAGACAAGAATTGTTAGCAATTCCCCAGTAGCAATTTTTTTTGTTGTTGTTCCCAAAATACCTTGTAAGCTTCCAAAGCTCTGCTGATCTGCAAGATCAGAAAGGTGAAACTACCAACATATGCAAGATGATGCACTGTAGCCAAGTTTTTCCCAAAGCACTGAGATTTAATAGGCTACATCAGGAAGAGTTACCAGGTTCCCTCTCTGGCCCTAAGCCTTTCTTACAACATATTGGGCTGCCACATGGGAGGAACAGAGTTCTGCTCAGACCTTAGCATTTCCCCTATTTTTTTTTTTTTTTCAGTAGAAGAAAATAGACTTGTCACAAGACTCCTCCTTGGATGTCAGGAAGAGGGATGTCCCTGCTCTCAGGTGGTAAGGACTCTAAGTCCCTTTTTGCATGTGGACTTGATGCAGCAGCTGATGAGAGGAGTTCTGCTCTAGGGGATTTTGCTACCTAAAGAATTTCTCAGTGAATACAATAATGTTTTTATAATGCTTTTTGTAGATGTTTCTAACCTGTATTTGAGTATTACAGATGCAGATGTGTTTTTCAGTGCTTTACATATACAAATTTTCAACCTGTTCTGGAGGGAACCTTTTTTATTAGAAGAATAATGGTACCTATTAAAAGAAGGCATTATTAAAACCCAAAATGCTACTAGTTTTTAAACATAAAACCCAAAATGTTATTAGTTATTAGTCTTTAACCAAAGCATAGATAACTTCAGGCTGCTTTTAATAAACCCACTTGGTATACAAGGAGTTAATTCTCTCCTGGATTTACCAGTTATCACAAAGATTATCTGAAGAAAGTTCTTGATCTGACACTCTTTTGCTGTCCCCTCCCTTCTTTGTTCTCTTCCTTCTTTCTCCGATTACAGTTCCAAAAACAACACCCAACCTCCAGAGGTCAATGGTTAATATTTCTGAGTGTTTATATAGTCCCCAGCAGCAGACTTCAGGCCTTTCAGCACTGGGCTAGCTCCAGCACCATGGCTGGCTTATGGCAGATGATCCTGGCCTTCAGGAAATACCTGATCATAGTGTTTGTACTCCTTTTGTTTCTTCCTCTGCCTCTTGCTGTTCCTACTAAGGTAAGAACTTTTTAAATTGAATATGAGAACTAAATCTCCAAATCTCTCCTTAGAGCTATTCCTTTTAAGTGAGAGAGCTGAAGAGAACATAGAGATTCTTTCTCAGAAGCACTTCAGTCATTTAATGTTTAAAAATTTTTTTTTTTTTTTCTGAGCAGACCCTTTGACTACTGATAGTGAGGGAATATAAAAGTGATAGGAAATAGATGAATGAACAGTTATATCTGGGACTACATGTTTTAGAAGAATGCTGGGTGATATGCAATTTTGTAATTTTTGCTTTATGTCTAACTGATTTAGTAAAGCACTTTCTATGCTGAAACTCATACCTGTGAACCTAGATTGCAATTTAAGGCTCAGTTTTCATCCCCCTTCTGATTTTCTAAAACTATCCAGTTCATATAATCTTTTAATTTTTTCCTTGTTGCTTGATAGGAGGGGCGTTTTTCTTGGTTAGATGGACAAGGCTTTCAGAAACATAAGGACAAAATAATATGTGTTTTATCTTATTTTTAGCATATTTCTCTAAGAAACTTTACAAACAACAATTTAAAATTTAACATACCAAGTCCTGGAAGACACCTTGTTTAGGATTCCTTCTGATAAAGTTAACTATGGAAAAAATTGTAGTAGTGGGGCAGGTCTTTCTGAGACATTGATCACTGAAATACAGTCTTGTGAGCAGGCAGCCTGCTTCTTCACTCCATCTTATTTCTCCCCTCTCCTAATCTCTCCATGCAGACAGATGTAATCTTTGGTCTTCAGGTCTCTCGTTAAAGTCCCACCATTCGTTGTCACTGCTCATTGGATGTCAAGTCCTAGCTCTTTCCTCTGCTCTCTCTCTGCCTGCCTGTCTCCTGATCCCTACCCACTCCCAGTTTCTAATCTCTGTCACCAAGCTTCATTCTTCACTCCATTAATTCTCCCCTCTCCCCTGTCTTTCTGTGCAGCCTATCCCAAAGATCCTTCCTCCTCACAGCTCTTTTCCCGAGTGTTAGAGACTTTGGAGCTACTGAGGCAAAATGCAGTAACTGATCATGTGTGTCTTGCTATGCAAATAAAATGGTTTAAACTATCACTTAAAAGATTACTAAGAAGGAAAACAGGAAAAGTACATTTTTGTTAGTTGACATTCCATAGCAAAAGAGTTACTGAGGTTAAGAGATATCCAGATCAGAGAAGTTCAACGCAGTCAGAAAGAGATAGGTTTTTTTTGTTTTGGGGTTTTTTTTTGGTTTTTTTTACTGAGGCCACAAGTTCAAACTTACTTGCTGAAGTCATTGTTACCATACAATAAGTCTTCGGTATTGCCCGTGGAATGATTTGGCAGTCTTGGTTCAGTTCCTCTTCAAAAATGACTCACTCTGGTTTCTATGTAGACAGCTACAACACAAAAAAATTAAAATGTCCTGGATTGTTCTCCTTGCAATCTGTATGAAGATGTCAGATGTCAAAATTGCACACTGTGGTACTGCTAAGCAGGAAAAGCTGGTACCTCAGTATGTAGAGTTGTAAGCAGACATCTTACAGGATGGAATTTCACATTTTTTTATATTCTTTTGAGCTATTCACCTGTCCAATAATGACATAGCACTGGACACAAAACTATTGCAAATGAGAGCAAACAATGCTAAGTATTTTATCTAAAGACAGAGGAATGCCCTTACAGGACAACTAACTGTGAAAAACCTTGTTCCAGCTTTTATTGAGAGCTTGTTCACAGCAGGCTGGAAGAGAATGGCACTGTGCATATGGTATGTGTTCCATGTGTTGCTAGGGTCACTCAAAAGGCACCCATAGATATCTCTTATCAACAAAGATAGGAGAAAAAGGATCATAAAAATAAAAAAAATGCTTTCGGTGCTTGATTGAATGTATAAGATTTTTGCTGTTCTCATTCAAAAGTAAGAATCAAAAAACAATCTTTCCATCTTTTCACTAATCTCTCTCAGTTTACTTCTGCTTTGGTACTTTGCCACCTAGGTTATTTTCTTTCCTCCAGGCTACTCAGCTTCCCTGTTCATCCTTCCTCTTCCAGAGGAACCAGATGGTTCCAGACATCCAGCTCTGTAACATCCCTGCCATGTTCAGAAGTCCTGAGCATGTTTTGAAGGATCTCAGCTTTGATCCTGCCTGCCACTATTCTAGCACCTCTTTAATCCTCTGTAATCTAAGCATTGCAGCTTCCATCTCTTCATTGTTTCCTCAATAAACATCACTACATTTTCATTCAAACTCTCAAGTATATTTTAGTGGACATACTTGATTACACAACAACTTTTTTCTTCCTTTGGAATTGTTGGCATACATTATTGTATGCTAGATCCAAAATGAGGAAGACACTAAACTACACTGCTACTTTTTCTTGCTTCCTTCATCATCCCAGCTGTATAAAAATCTGTTGTGCCATGTTATTTTGAATTAATTATGGGACTGAATTAATTATTTTTACATAAAACTTGTAGTGGTTGTCCAAAACAGAACCAAATCAGTGTTTTTTTCAGAAAGTAGTAACGTGAAATAGTGGCTCATGCTATCTTCAAATAAACATGTCAAGATCAGTGGAAACTGAAACTGACCTGTGATCAGTTTTTCAGTGAGTCTTTCAAAGACCAAAAATCCAATTAAAAATGGAGAAAAGTGTTTACAGTACAGGGAATCCAGGCTGTTGAAATTAGTTGGGGTTCATCTGTGAAAAATGGGGAAAAACCTTGACTGGATCAATAACTATTTCTGCAACTCAAAGACAGAAATATATGAATAAAAATTACCACCATCAGCAAAACCAAGAAGACTGTGCAGGGCCTGTCAATCCCTTATCACAAAGGGTTGAAAGTGTTAAACTTTTTCTTTTCAAAAGTTTCTTGGTTTTCCCCATTGGAGGCCCCAGTCTTTTCCTCAGAGTTGTGACATGGCTGTTGAACAGTTTGTCATTTGATTAGGATCTGCAAAGGTAGGAGGATAGACAGGAGAGAAAGATAGAAAATAACCTTTTCTCAAATCCCTTTATCAGGCACTGAATATAATCATGGACTGTTGCCTTCTCAAAGCTTAAGTGAGGTGTACAGTCTGTTCTGATTGCATGTACTCTCCTGTCAGGAGGCCCGATGTGGTTATGTTATCATAGTGATGGCACTCTTCTGGTGCACGGAAGCCTTGCCGCTGGCTGTCACTGCTCTCTTACCCGTCCTGCTGTTCCCACTAATGAATATCATGGATTCAACAACAGTAAGAGATCTTACACCTTATGAATTTCATAAAATCATAGAATGACTAGAGTTGAAAGGGACCTTAAAGATCATCAAGAAACAATTTATTGGTCAGTATCTCTTATTCTGGGATTATTTCCACCCGAGTGTGGTGTAAAGAAAAGAAAATTGCACTGCTGCACAGGGAATCATCTCCTGGAGACAGGACTTGCATGATCCTGGAGTGAACTCTGGGTGGAGCTGCTAATCTGAACTCAAGGCCGATTTACCCTTTAGATGCACAGTTACTGCATGTTTATGTCTTTGGGACAAGACCCTCCCTCAGAAGTGCCCTGTCAGGGCTTCCTGTAGCTATTTTCTCTCCTTTGTTCCACGTTACAGGTCTGCCGGGAGTACCTGAAGGACACCAATATGCTTTTTATTGGGGGACTGCTGATGGCCATTGCTATTGAGAACTGGAACCTACACAAGCGTGTTGCTCTTCTGGTCTTGCTCATTACTGGAGTCAGGCCAGCCCTGTGAGTACCAGCTGTGGAAAAGCTGTGGAATAAAGGGCTGTATGGCATCAGCTTCCATCTCAGAGCTGCCTCTATGTGAATCTGTGAATCATATCCTACAGATGTTTTTCTCAGTCCAAGTGTGTTAGTGCCTGAACTATCCTTGCAAATGGGGGTCCTTCAATGTGCTACAGAACTGGTGCCCCTTTTTAAAATTCGAAATAGCTTAGGTGGGGAAATAGCAACAAGAGAGTCAATGCTGCAAAGGGAAGAGTGATGCTAAGCTTGTGGAGAAGCACAGCTCTAGGCAATCAGGAAAGGCTACAGCTAAAACACAGAAAACATACTCACTTCATGTTATGCTGACTGCAAAGAGAAGAGAAAATATGAGGATGTTTGTTTTGAAAACAATAAGTGCTTATCAGACTAGAACTTTAAGCTATGCAGAGGCTACATGCCCTTTTTAATTTAAGTCAGATCATAAGAAGAGGGAATACTAGAGGAAATTACAAAGCAATAGAACAAAAATGCATACAAGATAAAGCTCTTTTCATCTAATATATAATCTACATCTCATCTAAAGAATAATTTTGAGACAAATAACATAGTAATACTGAAACAAGGATTAAATTTTTATATGAGTAAGAAGAGAATCTTAAATTATAAAGGTGGGATAAAATTACAAAAAGAGATCATCTTCCTTATGGCTTAAACTGATCACCATTTGGGATCAAATTCAGTTTGCAATTCCTCTTAAAAATATATTATAATGCAGTAATATGTGTTATTGAGATGACATGTCTTCTTTAGAGGCATGGAGCAGGATACTGACTAGATAAACTGTTTAAGAGACCAGCTCCCACTTTCCTAATCATAAGAATGTAAAAGCATAGTTCACTGTAACTGCAAAAAGAAAAAAGATTTAAAATCTTACAGAGACATTCAGAATTCAGACAAGGGGAAGATGAAGTGTTGGCTATGAATTGCTCAGTCTTTTTCAAATCCAGCATCTGTACACATAGCTTTGTAACATAAAAAAAAAAAAAAGAGTATTGCAGCACTGAATTCTGACCTGACATTTTCAAACCTTTTCATTTCAGACTTCTCCTGGGTTTCATGGTTGTGACTGCCTTCCTGTCAATGTGGATAAGCAATACTGCCACTACTGCCATGATGGTCCCAATAGCACAAGCAGTGTTGGATCAGTTGCACAAATCTGAAGTGGAGTCCAGCACAGCTGGTCAAGCACCTGATAACATCAATAAAGCTTTTGAGCTGCAGGAAGAGACAACCAAACCAGAGAGATTAAAAGAAGCAGAGGAAATAGGTGAGTGGGTTATGGGTGGTTTTGTCTTTGGAATCATGAAGGATGACATGATGATTTCTTCAGTGTCAGTCCAGTTGCTAGTAAATTCTAAAAGAAGTACCCAAAGTATCTATGATGCTCTTCCATGAAACAGACAAAAACACCCTAAGTTTTACTTGAGTTTGCTGGTTAGAAATAGATAGAAAATACAAAAAAATAAGAACTAATCAATGAATCAACAAAGATGAGTATTTTTCTGTTAGCTGAAGTCTTTACATTAGGCTTTATATTTCCCTATATATCCATGTTTATAACTACCTACAGTGCAACTTATCAGATAATATGGAATTTCTGAGGCAAAATTTCTGGACTCCTCTTCTTCTGAAAAAAAGTGTTTTTTTATTAAGACAACCAATGAAAATGGACAGAAGACCAAAGAATTAACAATGCTAACCTTGAAACTGAGAAATTTTGCTCCTCCAGCTTTGAGTCCTTTGTGTCCTTGCCTTGAAATACTGAATTACTCAGGCATAAGATCTTTTCCCATCCACCCTATCATCTGTAACTCTTTGTTCCTGTCTTGGGACCTAGGGAATAGTCATGTTCTGACAGTTGAGGAAGACAGGAAGAGAAATGAAAATCTTCTAGAAGAGAAACACGAGAAATTCAGCAAGGGAATGTCTCTCTGTATTTGCTACTCAGCCAGTATTGGAGGGATAGCAACTCTGACTGGGACAACACCAAATCTGGTTCTGCAAGGACAAGTTGATGAGTAAGTCTGGTTGAACTTGGGATTAGATACCCACTGAACAGCATCATTCTGATGCTGCTGACTTCAAGCCAACACAAAGAAGGAAAATATCAGATTGGTAACTCTGTTGGGAAGTCCTTTATGGACCTCATAGTACCTTCTCTTTCCAGAATCATTAATTAGAGAAGACAGTACAGAATTTTGGATGCTAACAGACATCTACATTTTACAGGCTCTTTCCTAAAAATGGCAATGTCATCAACTTCGCCTCCTGGTTCTCCTTTGCCTTCCCCACCATGGTTGTGTTACTGTTTTTGGCGTGGATTTGGCTGCAGATATTGTATCTGGGCTTCAAGTAAGTACTATACTACATATACTGCATATACTACACATTGTAACACCAGTGATGTTCTTATTGATGAGCCTATGCTTGAAACTTAGAGACAATGTCCTCACATACAACAGAGGTGAGCAGAACAGCAAACTAATTAGCTGTACTGCAAGTTTTCTCCAAGGAACCTAATCAATTCCCATCTAAATATACTCTGTAGATTTAAATAGGAAGATATAACTGCATATAAAATGTTCTGCAGCATTGCCTTAGTGTCCTGAAAGATCACTGTGCTTCAAAACCAAGAAACTGATTTCTACATATAGCTGGTCAATACCTTTGTGATGAGAGTTGCTACAGACCTAGAGGATTACTATTGTTCCAGTTCCTGATGCTAATCACCCCATACAACCTGCTTGTGTTACCTACCTGCTTAATACTTAGCCTGTCACTTCTGTATTATCCCCAGTCTCCTTTCTCTTAAAGGGAAAGAGCTCTGTGATACTTTGATCCTTAAATTACTCTTCTAAAATTCTCCTTTGCTGTAATTTTATAGAGTTTGGCAACTGTGACCATACAGCCTTGTCAGTCACACTAACAGAACAATGGAGTTACTATCCAACACTTCTGGTTGCTGATACTATGATAATAAATATAGATATAATTTCTATATTCATATTTAAATACATATATGTAGAAGTCTGTACAACTGAGTATAATATTTGTATTCTTAACTATGAGGATATCTATAAAAATACTCTGACATTACTTGTCCTTTTTTCCTAGTTTTCGGAAGAATTTTGGTTGTGCTGCAAGTCCCTCTGCAAAAGCTAAGGAGCAACATGCCTATGGTGTTATTAAGGAAGAGATCAAGAAATTGGGCTCAATGAAGCCTGCGGAAATAGCAGTTTTGGTCCTCTTCATCCTACTGGTACTGCTCTGGTTTACAAGAGACCCTGGTTTCATCCAAGGCTGGGCAACAGTTCTTTTCAATAAAAATAATATAAGGTATCATCACTTCTCACTTTGAATAAAAATGAAACAGACTAGATTTCATACCAATTAAAACAGAGCTAGGTTAATTTTCTGACTGATCTGTTGCAGCTACGTCACTGATGCAACAGTTGCCATCTTCATTTCAGTTTTGTTGTTCATCATCCCTTCCAGCTTTTCTACCAATGACACAGACACACTACAAACAGGTAAGTTTACTGAAGGCATTAAAAAACGAACTGCCAGAACTGGTACATAGGAAGTTTTACATTATAGATTTACAAAGAAAATTACAAATGTTACACAAGATTCCAAACTGCTCCTCCTGCATAGCTATAGCTGTAAGCTTTAGGGTAGGTAAGGCACATATCCCATAGAAGTTCTGTTTCTAGTAATTTAACTAAGTAGGAAATTCTTACCCTAGCAGTGTCCCAGACACAAATATACACATATGTAAAAGCTTTGGAAGCTGGAATCTTCAGAAAGGGAAACATGACTTAACAGAAACACATACAGTTCTGCAGATAAGCTGCCATATTTTTAACTCATTCTTACCTTTATTCTAGTGTGCCTCTTGGAGCAGCTACAAATCATTCATTAGCATTTTTGCAAGTCAGGTTTTAAAAACTTTGTTGATGAGACTCCCATCATTTGCTTTAGGAGATAATTCCACTGTGGAATTATCTTGATGTTGCTGACAGTAGTGTTTTCTGATGTTCAGACTAAACTCACCTCCCACTAACATCTCCTTTCTTTAGAAAACATGTACCTGGCTTACAAAACCTTTTTGAATTTTAGGCAGCAAGTCAAAGATCCAAACACCTCCAGCCCTCTTGGACTGGAAAGTAGTTCACCAGAAAATGCCATGGAACATCGTGTTTCTGCTGGGAGGTGGCTTTGCCTTAGCCAAAGGCAGTGAGGTAACATTCCTCTGCTTACCTGGTAATTGTGTCTTCCTGGGTGTTTTCCATCTTGCTTTCCACACGTGCTCTCCCAGAACACAAGAGGGCATGCTGGTAGCACAGAACATGCATTTCCTCAGCTACAGGCAGTAGGACTTCACCATCCTTAGGAGGAATCCTGTGATTGAAACAAATCTTTATTGTTGCCTCTGCAGCTGGCATGGTAACCACCCAAGGTAGCATGATTAACTGTGTTTCTAGAAAATTGAATGTTTAATGAAACTTCCTCAATACATTAAAGGTTCTATTAAATAAAACTTATTTGATGTGACATCATGAGGACATAATGTGCCAAGGAAGATAAGGTGAAACTGGTGTGAGGGACATAATGTGACTGTGATGGGGCTATTTATTCTCCAGCCTACTACCCTGACAGACCTCTTTCATCTGTTACAGGAATCTGGTCTGTCTGCATGGTTAGGCAGCAAACTGACTCCTCTGCAGCAAATACCTCATCCAGCTATTGTTATCCTGTTGAGTCTTCTTGTTGCCACTTTCACAGAGTGCACCAGCAACGTGGCCACCACTACACTCTTTCTGCCTATTCTGGCTTCTATGGTAAGTTCCAGCATTTCAAAACACTCTTATAAGAATAGCTGTCAACTCTTCTCCAAGCATACATCTGCTCAATTACAAAAACTAACTGGCTGACATAGCCAAACACTGATTTGTGTATCCAGTCAGGAATATGAGCCTTAAAATATATATATGTATGTGCATGCCCATATATTCATATACATTGTGCTTAGTTCAACCTTTCTAAAATCATTGCTGGTGAAAAGTAAAGGGATTAAATTCATTGGCATATTAGACTTTGCCTTCTGGCCTAAACAGCCTCATGAGGTCACTGCCAGCTGTACTTGTTTTTTCCTATTTGTTCTGCACAGAGACAGCAACAACAGCAGCATTTGCTTCCCTGCAACATTCCATTACTGTTTTTCACTCCGACCACTGGCCTTCCGGAAGGGTCTGGAGGTGATAGCATTAGTCAAGCTCTGCAACCTACTTCAGATTCTTGTATATCCACAGGAGATTCCTGCTATGGGGTAGTTCTGCAGTATGAAAAGCTGGTTTCAGACAGAAACTAGGATAAGCCCACCACAATCTTTTACACAGGCCAGACTCCACCTCACTTCTGAAGTGTTCCACTCACCTTCAGAGTTTGAGGTAACATGTTTACCCTGACAATTTAATTTTGTTCTTAGCTAGTTTGAAGCCACTTTACAATTTTTTTCTGGTTTTAGAGGAGAATACAACCATTATTATTAACTTACACTGCAGCAGTCGTATTCCACAATCGGGAGCAAAAAGCACTGACCACAAAATCAGTTCTTGTGCTTGCTGCAGAAAGACATTGCCTAGAAGTTTCTAAAGCAGAACCAAACTATGAGTGGTTGCAGTGTTTGTGAAGGAGTGAGGTTTCTGACAGGGACCAACACAATCAGTCTTCTGCCAAAAGATTTCTATGCATACTTGTGTATCGAAACCACCATCTTTGTGCTCCCTTCTTGAACAGGCTGAAGCAATTTGCCTCAATCCACTCTATGTCATGCTGCCCTGTACACTTTCTGCATCGTTGGCATTCATGCTCCCAGTGGCCACTCCTCCAAACGCCATTGTCTTCTCATATGGACAACTCCGGGTGATAGATATGGTAAGCAAAACCCCAACCTTTTCAGAATTTTCATCACTAGTCTCTCTCTTTCCTTTTTCTAATATTGGTTCTTCTTGAAATAGTGTTGGAAAATGTACTGCACTCAGTTAAAATTAAATGGAGAAAACCATCATATATGTGTGTATTAATTAAGGGTCACACTGACTAAAATATACACAAAACCTCATAGAGATGCTATTGAGATTCTGAAAAACACCCAAGGGCTCTTGAAGACGTTCCAAAAAGAGTTTGCTGTCAATGAGAAAGGGTATGGTTTAACTGTCCCAAAAGCCCAAGTCTAGGACTGACATCCCAATGCCCTATCATCTGGACAGTGCTTCTGCAGGAATTAAGGGGAAGCCTAGCACATCCACCTGGGCTGCCCTGATGCCCTTTTTCACTGTGTTGAGGAAAGAGGCACAAGGATGCCACGTCTCTTGATAGCTTTCTGAAGTTATAATTGATCCAAGAAGAAATCCAAAGTAACATTAGTAGCATCTGCCAGGTTAGAAGAGAAAGTCCTACAGAAGTGGATTAAAAAGATTTCACGACTTCTAGTTTAAGAGTTTTATCCAATGGAAGCTCACTTTCTGCTAATAAAAATTACACTTATGAAGAAAACAGCTTAAATGTAATTTGATCTAGTTCTGATGGAGTTGGAAAAAAAAAAAAAAAAAGGCCTAAAGGGCAAATCCAACCATATGAACAATCTTCAGCAGCAGGGAAGTAAAAAAGTACTCAGATCAACAAACAATCCTTCTCTTCTGTAATTCTAGGCCAAAGCTGGGTTTGTGCTCAACATCCTAGGAGTTCTGACAATAACTCTAGCCATCAACACCTGGCCTTCACCTGTATTCGAACTGCAAACTTTCCCATCTTGGGCAAACAGGACAGGTATATGCCTGTAACATTGAGAGGCAATGGAAGCAACAACTGTTTCTGTTGGAACTGCAATGAGAGCAGGACTGACATCCCCACCAGTGGTTAAGAGACAGGTTTGTTCTGTGAAAAGGACAAGTCATCTACAAGCAAAACCATTCAGTTGATAACAGCAATAAAATTGCCTAACAGTGCTGTTCAGCAGGCGATTTTGTTATCCCAGCAGTAAGATGAGGTAACCTTTGGCTTTTTGGCTGTTCCAGATATCTTTAGATTTTCTGTCTCAGCAGGGGCAGGTTTTTCCCCAAGTGATATCTGTGTTGCTTTTCAGCTCCATGTGTGAAGTCTGAAATCTGCAGTGAGACAGGAGAAGTGTTTATGGAAAAGGACTTTATGTACCTGATTTCATGCATATCTCTGTGTATGGTCACAACTAATACAAGTATTCACTTGTATGAGGATACAGGCTGCTGTGCATCTGTTCAAAATGTATGTGGTTGTTACATACTCTGTGGGCATTCACAGAAAGACATGGGCTGTATGATCACAGACAAAGCACATACTGTCAGCTCCTCCTGTTACTTTGAAACATATTTATTTGCAGTCCACTTGTTATGAATGTAAAATAACTTTTTCCTAGAATATCTGTCCTATTGTTATTTATGTAAGATCACATTCTGCAATGTCATGATAAAGGGGTAATGTTCTCTTGAGAAGGGGAGAATCCTTGTGTTCAAAAACATATGATTGAATTAAAGATATTTTTTTATGTATCACCTGTGTTGTGGAGACTTCCTTCTGCTGTATAACACTGCTTCTAACCTCTGTTTTTGATGTATCAACTGCTTGTCTGTTTTCTTCCTTAAAATATCTTTAAATAATCAGATAGATGAGTATAACTGATTCTCTTTTATCATTAAAGTAGTAATTACTACATTATTAAGAGTCCAGTTTTCTCAGACTCTCAAAGCCAAGATCTGCCTTTTCAAGACCCCCCTAATACAGTTAAATATTTAATCCCTATTCTGAACTGACTTTCAGTAGCACATAAACTCCTAATGGCCCAACTGACAAAGATACTGAAATATCCAAAGATGCATTGCCAAAACAAGCACTTAAAACTATAAATGATGTTGGGTTCAGACAGGTCAGTTATACAATAAGTGCCTCTGAACTTTGCACCAAATGCTTTGTCCTGTTGTTGCCTGTCTAGGTTTTGCACAAAGTCTATTGCATTTCTGAAATCCTGCTTGAACCATACTGGTTCAATGAGAGTGCACAGAAGTGAATTTCACTCTAAAAGCACATGTGCTCTTCAAGATCTTTCTTATTTCTTTCTCTGTCCTAATTATTGGGAGACAGGAACAAAGTGCAGAGTACATTTGTTTTATAAAATGTTAGAATTCACTGACCTGCAGTAGTTTCTTTCTAGTTCCAAGTGTCAAGACAACTCCTGTATCTGCTGATTTCCTTTGCTTTGGTAGCTTCATTGGCCTGAAAAGCACAGCTGCTTTGGAAAATCACTGTCCCAGAAAAAACAGTGTGGTATGAACCCTGCAATGCTTTTGAAAGCTGGTGTTTTAATTTGATATGTAGCAGGGATCCAGTAGAATATCCATGGCACAAGGAAGAAGAACATTTATTCTCTTTTGCCTATGAGCTCCTGGGTAATTGATTTCAATCACATAATTACTGGCTCAGGTCGCTGCTAAACCACTCACCTTCTTTCCCTTTGCATTTCCCTCTATCAAATAATATCCAAATCCATCTAAATATTTTCATTACCCTGCTCACCCTGTGCCTGAGTGCCTAACAAAATTACAAACTCCAGCAGATGATTTGCTGCAAACCTCTCCCTTCTTTGCTCTTTGCAGCACCAGGGCAGTGTGCATAGCTTTTGTTTGCTTTTTGTTTTCTTTGAAATACTTGCACATAGTTTACATGTCCTTCTAGACGACTGCTTAGCTAAGCAGGAAATGTTGAATTCTTCTAACATTTCCCATCAGCCTCTCCTTCCAGCCCTTTAAAACTGTGTTACAATTCTTTGAAGTCTTTCCTATTAGTCTACATTATTCAGAGGCTGTGGTGTGCCTAAGTACACGCAGGAGCACAGGTGCAATCTTTATGGCAATCTCAAGAAGAAAGAAGAGAGACATTAAGTAGCACCCAGTGTCAAGAGTGTCAGTGCAACAATGTTGGGTGTTCCATGTTCATTAACATGTGTGAGTACATAAAGCTTAGAGACTTACCAGAAAATAGCTGCAGTGAATGTTGATCAAGGGGTATACAACTACCCAGCTTCCAGAAGATGACAGATGAAAAGCTCACAATAAAACTGGGACATAAAGAGAACGGAAAACTTCATTAATAGTTTCCACCTTGAAGTGATGGTAGTAGCAAGTGAGCACTGGACAGCTTATTGCCTTGGGTGTGTCTGAGCACAGGACTAGTTGAGGTACAGCTAAATATAGTGTGCTTGTGCAAAAACCAGTAACAGTATTAAAAATGTTCATAATTTTCTAAGCAAAGCAGGCAGAAAGTGTTTCTAAGCCCCATTATTACACAGATCACCTTTGAAGGGTGTTCCCCCATTATGTTTCCAGATATTGCCCTCAAGGAGTGGCTCTATTTCCCATTGTGTGATCACATTTCACAATCCTCTGTGAAACTGCCAGCTCAGCACCTGCTGTAGTTAGGTGTGATTTCCAATGCAGCTCTTCATTTCAGAGTTGACACCGAGTTTGTTTTACATAAGAGTTGTAAGTGATAAATTTGTTAATGAGAAGGGGACGTCTGCCCTCTTGCCTGCCTTCTCTAAAAAGCAAGTGCTCTACAAAACCACAAAATACAGGTTTCCCACAGTGGATGCCAGTGAGTAAGTGGGTGACTCGCAGTCACCTCCTCCATTTTCCCTGGAGTTATGGTGCTG
Source organism: Calypte anna (assembly GCF_003957555.1). NCBI lineage: Eukaryota > Metazoa > Chordata > Aves > Apodiformes > Trochilidae > Calypte > Calypte anna. The sequence goes on from NC_044264.1 coordinate 6,513,657, forward strand.
TCTTGCCTTGCCTTGCCCAGGCACACGCACACACACACACACGTTTTACAGACACATACATGTACACTGAAAAGAATATGAAGGATTTATCCTGGTAAACATCTACAATTCTACAACACATGACCACACCAAACTCCTGATGAATTTTAAGCAGGCTAATGAAACAATAAAAATAGGTTACATTTGAGAAAGGCATTTCATCATAAGCATCTTGACAGAAATTTGTAAAGTGACATGAAAGTGATGCAAGGGTCACTTCATCAACCACTGAAATCATAAACAAACTTAACAGAACAGAGGATAATTGTAAAGCCAAAACAGGGTAAAGCCAGGATGTCTTTTTAATCCTCAGGTTGGGTTGGAGAAACCAAAAATTTGCTCCCAGTCACTTAAAAGCTATTAAAAATAACTTTCAAGGAAGCCTTGTTGTGCAGCACTGAAGCCTTGAAATATATCTAGATGTTATAATTTAATTCCTGAGCTTTTATTTATAAAAAAGTAAACTAACGAAACCAAACCTACCCCCCCCCCAAAAAAAAAAACAAAAAAACAAACAGAAAAAACCAGCCAACCAAACAGAAAACCAGCAACAATCCTTCCCCTAAAAAAACCCCAAAACAAAACAACCCACTTTGAAGGAATCTTAATCATATAATTGACATAAAATCACTCCCCAAAATATGAAAAATATTTTCAGAATACACCAACAGGAACATGAAGGTCCTGTGTTTTATTCAACAATCATCAGCATGGATGTAAATATGTAAATATGGACCTTTCTCCAGAAGCTGTAAGAGCAGTTCCACTCTCACCCCTGGAGATAATTCCTCCCTCAGATAACGATGACATGTTGGCAGTTCTGTGCAGCTTAGTCCAAAACTCCAACTCTCACCATATATGCTCTAGGAACACAATTCTTGGCTCTCAATTAGCACATTGCTTTTGGTGTTTGCAAAGTCAGAAGCAGAGCTTTGAATTTCTGCAATGATGAACAGCCAAAGAAAGAAGACAAAACTGGAAATCAAGGATGCAGGAAACACAGAAATCTCAGTCATCAAGGAATTTTGCAACCCTCACTTTTTTCCCAACACACAACCAATAAAACTATTTACAACTTGATTCACTGAACTTTATGATTTGAGTTAGCAATGACCAAGGAGCTAAAGTCTGGAAATGAAGTGGTTTGAATGTACTAATCACCTGCTGTCCAAAATAACAACTGTTTAATAGAACTTAATCACTACTGTCAATGCTGTGTATTTTCTCCCATTAAAGAAACATTTAATATTATTTATCCTTTAATCATAGTGACAGACCGAAAACGTCAAGTTGCTATTAAGGACGTACAGATGCTCTTGTAATGTGCCATCTAGTGGCTGCAGGCACCCTACCCAAAAGTTTCAAACCCAGGCCAGGCACATAGTCTGGTGTTGATCTTCTTTGGAAAACATCCTTAGGCAGCTAAGAGGAAAGTAATGGAACAGGAGAAACACTTTTCAAAGGTAGTGCATGGCAGCATAGCTGCAAAATTAGATGTATATTAATCAACCCAGTTAAATAAAACTGCATTGAAATTGTCAAAAAGGAAAAAGCAAACCACAAACTGACTTGAAAATAAAGAAGTGACAGAATTCACAGCTTCAATCTATATTTATTGTCATGCATTATTTAAATCAGATCAGATGCATCTGCTTCAAGGCTCAGACCTTGCAGGTCTGCATAAGGTATCCCCCATGATAAAGCACCAGTCATGACTACTTCTAGATGACACTGTATGCATGAAACAGTATTAATAGATATGATCAATTAACACATCAAAACTTTACTATGCTTCAAGTTTACATTATTCAAGCTGACTTCAGATTAGTATTAAGGTTCTTTTTACCAGTGTAGCTGCATGGCAGGAGTTTCCTCATTTCCCTTGGTCCCTATTCCAGTCTATGAGCAGCAGTGCAAGTTCAAGTTTTCCCAATACCTGCCACAGGGACCTAGGGCTTTCCATTCTTTGGAAGGGAATGGGAGCCCTAGAACACCACATTTCATGAGTTCTGCTGATTACAGAGCTTCTAAATTTTTTCTGTAAAGCAAAGGAAAGGTGGTCAGAGTTGTGCTTGAAACTAATGTCCATATTAATATGGAATTGCACAGTGTTAGAGGAGCAAGTTGTTAGCAGAAGGGGAACACAATCTCAGTACAGTTACCCATGATGGCACCAGTTTGCCTGGTTGTCTATCAAGGGGATCTTAGAGAACAGTGGTTATTCTGGAGAAGTTGCAGTGATTCTAAAGGCAAGGCCCCATTTCCCTTTTGCTGTAGGACTATCCTGATGAGACTTGCCAGAAAATTCAAAAGGATCCGATTTATTTTTAAGATGTCTGTCACCTGAAGGGAGTTTGAATTTTCCTTCTTATTCTTACCTCTGGCAATATCATTCCTGCAATTGAAACATGCAATCATAAATCATTTGTCTGCCTTGCAGATAACACAGTTGTACAATGCAAGCTTCCTCACACCTGTGTTTTTTCTTTTCTCCTTGGACCTAAGCAAGCGGTGCTGTGGTATCAAGAGTTACAGCAGGTACTGAAGAAACAGGACAGTCTCAGAAGATAATCTGAAATAATCTTTGACATTCCTTTAATGTTACATCTTTAACCAGGCTACAGAGAAAAGAGTCACATCAGCAGAATTTGTTGAGGTGACTTTCAGAGACTGGAGTGCTCAGTGTAACTTGCAAGCTTAGGGATGAAGACAGAACAGTTTTCCCTCTAATTAGTGGTGAAAGCCAATGATCACAGCTGGCACTGCAGTTCTTCTGAAGAGTCACAACAGAAAGATCTGTGAATAGCCCAGAAAAAACAACACTTCCATCCTCATACATTGTCTCTTAAATTAAGATCCTCTCACAGTTCATAGAAAGCATGGCATACAAAAAGACAAAAATCAATTTCAATTTCTGTAATGTATTCAGAAAAGACTGAAGTGCAGCTGCCTGGGAGGAGGTTATATCTGCCATCCTGGCTCCAGAAACAAGTCCTCCCCAGTGTACATGGGGTGTGTGAAAGTGCAGGAGTTCATTTTGGCAGATGTACTAGAAGAAAAAAAAAACAAACAAAAAAACACCAAACATGCAGCTTATTAGCCTAGAAGAAAAATCTTTGGTCTGTTTACACTGTAACCACATACCTGTATCTCAGAAATATGAGACAATTGATGGGGAAAAGGGAGGGAACTGACATCTTTAGTTTCCTCAGCACCAGGTGCAGTCAAGTATGTAATATCTTTCTAGCCACTATTTTGAATCTGTGCCACTTTTGGCCTACTGTACCTGCTGAACAGCCCCTGCAGGGAATGACTCCAAAACATGCCCATGCTCTCTGCTCCAGCAAGATCAGTTCTTACCTGGAGCCCTGGCAGGTGCATACATAAGTCTGCCAAATCCTGAAACCATTCTAGCACAGCTGCAGTTTCTTCAAGTCACAGAAAGACTAAAACGTTAAATCTTATACTAAATTATCACATCTATTAATTTTCCTTACAGGTTGCACTACTTCACTCTCTGTTTGCTGCCAGTTAACATTCTGTGTTTACAGGACATTATTTTTTCTCTTTAGTGATAGTGTGACATGAAATCATTCAGTACTTACTGGAACAGAACAAGCAATGTGAAACTGTTTGAAAGTGTTTTGCCATACAATCCATGACAAAGCAAGAGGCCTGACATGCTTTATCAACTGTTCTGCACAGATAGTGATGGGTGGAACTGGACTGTGCTGCTCCAGAGGGTTAGTATGGTATTGCATTAGCCCATACCCAATTGCATATAGTATTTGTCATAGTTTTTTCTTGTTTATGACTGCATGCAACCTTGCAAACTGGAGGAAGCAAACTGTGTTCAGAAACTGAAATCTTCATTGGGAATTTGGTATTCTTAGGTGGCGATTAACATCAACCCCCAGTAAGAGTTTCTAAATATGATTAGTCTTTAATTTACACAACAAGTAGAGTAATAAAGATTAGAGGAAAGAGCTTGAGAGGGAGGGAGATACCTTCATATCTCACTTAAGCTGCTAACACACACTCTAATTACACTTGGTCTCACAAGAATATTTTTCAAGGGTCAGTATGTTTTAGCTTAAGATTTAAAAACAGGCAGGTGCTGTGTACACCGTGTTAGTGCAAAGAATTATCAAGCAAGTATTACAGCAGAATGCCTGCTTTTCCTTTAAATCTTACTCAGGATATTTTTTGTCATGAAAGAAGTACCCGCATCTTTGGCAGCTGTAAAAATATCATGCATGGCACCACCTGCCAGACTAATAACAATAATTAGAAATGTAATAAACAGTTCATTGGCAAGGTAACAAATTGTCTTATCCTTTGAAAGTCACACTGGCCTGAGGCAATTCCTCACAGACATTTGCCACTGATGTCACAAGAGCCTGAGTGAAAAGCACACTGTGCAGAAATGCAGGAGAGAGGGAAAAAAAAAAAAAGAATAAAAAAGCCACAACATTGGCAAAGAGACATTGAAGCAATGTAGAGTAGCTGTGGTGGATTCTCATTTTACTGAACAAAGCATTAAAACTAAGGACTTACAAAGTGCTGACAGTGAAGGTGAACCAATCCCACTGCTTCCTCACAGACCAGAGTGGAGCTTCACATGAACTTGTAATACTTGCTTAAGAAGATTAAACCTTTTTAACTGAATTTAGAATTAAAGCTTCAGTTGCAATTACTTCTTTTTATGCTGCTTAATTCTTTTCATCTTTTGTACAATGATCTTTCAAAAAATAATTTGTGCTCAATGCCTTCCAAAGTGGGTAACTCTTGTATCTCACACATGTAATTTAAAATCTGGCAATCCAAGATCAATATTTCTCTCTCACTGAAGCTCCTCTAAGTGCTAAAGCAATCTTGGACTGTCTGCTAGATAGGAAGTAATGGCCTGTTCAGGATTTTTGTCTCCCATTATAACTTTCCATTTGAACAGACCCCTCAGTTTCACATTGCTTGTTTTCTAAAGAGTGTTTAAAATCCTCCTCAGCAATGAAAATGTGGTTTCATATTTTATGACCTTATAGCATTTATGCCCTCTTCTATGCAATAAGTTTTATCTCTAAAAATCCATTCTCAGTTTCTGTAATGTAAAAGCCCAACAGAAATCTGTGAGCAAAAAATATTTGCTTCAGTCCATGCCCTTCCTCATCCATCTTCTAGAATATATGCAGGCATTCAGGAGAGTACAGCTACCAGTTCCACACTTACAGAGAATAGAAGAGAAGAAAATCAAGTCACAAATGCTGCATAAGCACTTCTTTCTGAGGCTTCTGATGATTTCACAGTCCCAGTAAGTCATCTAGGAGGGGCCCTTGCCAGGCAACAGCCTGCTTTTGTTCTTTGCTTTGTACTAAGAAGGGAGGGACATTGCTGAGGTACAGCACTTTGAGTATTTATATGATTCATTCCTTCTTTCATTGAATCATTTTCTAGTTTCTAAGATAATACCTCTGGGATGATTTCAATTGCTGTTTGCGGAAATACAAGGTTTTATGTTTTCTACTATTGTGTGTGAGGATGAAGATGAAGGCAGGATTGCCCAAGCAAGATGTGAAAAGGTTTTGGACAGGATGGGGGAAACCTCTCTCATAGTTCTGATTACTGACCTGATGGCTCTGAAGTGTTTTATGCAAGAGTTAGCAAGGTCAGAACCCTGACTAACAGCCGGGTAGAGCTCCATATCCTTCCTGTTTAACATGCTGCATATTCCCCCAAATCCAAGAGATGTCCTAGACTGTGTCAAATAAATTATCCCAGGCTGTGTTTGCATTGTAGTTGGCTAGCAAAAAACAAGTAGGCTAAACATTATGAATGTCCCAGATAAACTCTTCCCACCTTTTCTTTCTCTTTCAAAATTAATACAGTAATAGCTGGTAGGACTTGAGCTAACACCTTGGAGTGGAGATATTAAGTATGTCAGCTTTGTCCATAAATCCTGCAGATGCAACTATGTCATATTTATGAGCTCGTATTTGTGAGTTTCTTAGAAACTCACATTTCAATAACTGAATTTGAGTTGTATGCTTAAAGCTTTTTTTTTTTTTCCCCTGCAATACAAGTCTACAAATCCTGTTTATGCATCTGTATTTCTCACATTAATATTGTCAGTGAATTTGGGGAAGCTTGGAACAAATGGTCTCCCAGAGCCTATGGAAGAGGAGGAGTGCTCACAGGGTGTGCATGTATTGGCACTGTCTGCTTAGAGAGCGCTGGAGTAAGGAACATGCAAGCACACTCCAAGAAAGGAAGAAGACAGACCAGTTGTACTGGTTATTAGACATGGTTAAGGGGCTAAAAAAAAAAATAAAAAATAAAAATCACAAAATACACAACAACAACAAAAAACACAACAACAAACCAACACATTTCTGCCAAGCCAGTTATAAGAAGATAATCATGTGCTAGCCTAAGCCTCTGGCAGGCGTAAAACACTGTTAGCTGTCTTCTAGTTAGCTAAATAGTAATCATCCTGTTTAGAACCAATCATGTCACTAACCAGTTAGAAGCTTGGTTAAAGGTTGTGGCACAGAGAAGATGCACTGTTTTGTCTATATCTGCAGTATTCCTAAACTTTTACAGATAATAAGTTGAGCAAGGCAAATACCAAAGCAATGTTCCTGTTGTTAGCAAATTCCTAGTTTTTTTTTTAATGGATGATGCTCTGCAAGCGTAGAAGTACAGCAGGTTCTGAGTGCACTTTGCTGTTCTGAGTACTACAGAAAACCTCCAACAATTCAAACCAGATTCTCCTTAGCTGTTCTAAAGGAACTGTGCAAAAATAAAATGAGTTTCATCTTAGGTTGCAGAGTTAGTACAGAAAATTGCTAATATGTTTCATCTGTACCACAAAACAACACACATAATTTACAAACAAATGCTGTTTCTAAGCTCTCACAACTCCAGAAAGGATGCTGCATGTTCATGATAGCATGGCAGCAAGGAGAAACAGACCAGAAAACAGCCTGAGAACTAAAAGATGTACACAACTGGAGGTAGGTGAGGGTTATTCAGCACCTTTAAGATCATCTTGCAGCTTAAAATAAATAGAAATTAAAAAGAGCAGGGAGCAAGCCTTAGAAGCAATAACATGAAGTCATGTATGAGAGATCATTTCATTGCTTATGCCTTAGCACTAAGTGGCCAAACCTGCACAACACATTCAAAGCCATGAATGTGACAGGATTGGGTTTGGAAGACTCATGCAGTTCAAAGGCCTTACTCGTAGCTCCACATGTACTTGAAACTCCCACAGTCCCTCAGGGCCTTAAAACCTGAATGCAATAGCATTCTCCTTTGAATCTCCTGTGGTCTGACCTTTAGAAAGTTGTGTTTAGATAGAGGAGTTTGAGGTGACTAGACAGAGGATCAGCCAGCTGTTCTTTTCTCTCCAACATAAGTACCAAGGTTTCCAGTGCCATTGTCAGGTGGCTTAAGAAACACTTCTAAGATTCAGTCATTTGTCTTCTGACATTGGCCATACTATTCTACACTCTTGTTTTCAGAAGATAATGAATCCATCAAATGACTTGTGTTCTGGAAATAGATGTAAAGCTGCCTTTCTCATTATTGTTACGTCACCAAAACTCCCCTTGTTCTGCACCACTCTGATGTTAGAAAAAATCTGGCAGCCAAAAATGAAGAAGCCATAAGACTAAACAAATAAAGACAGCCTGCCAACCTACCACTTATCCAGCAGCTTCAGGCTAGGAAAGCTTTCTTTCTGTTAACCTTGTAACAAAAATAGAGAAGAAAATCACAAAAGACTCATTCTGAAGTACACTGTCAACAAGAAAAGGAAAGTTGACAGAATGCTGCCAAGTCTTCTCTAATTCTACGAAAAGAGAAGAACTGAAGATATGTTACAGGACATTTCAACCTAATTCCAAGGTCTGAAACTTTGCATGTACACAGTGATTAGCTCCAAGGAGGAATGAGCATTCCTCCCTGAGGACAGGAGAAAGGTTCAGCCACCCAGGAATGATACAGGGCCCTGAACATTGCATACAATACTGAATAGTAATAAGGAAGAACTGTGAGGAGAATCAGACATTGTTACTTGTCAGTCTAATATATTTTTTAGTTGCACACTGTTAGCAGTCTTGTCAATAAAGCAAAACAAAATGTATTGCTAGATGACATAATCAGAGTAATGTGTGTCTGGATCACCTGCCTGAATTTCACCTTGAGCAGAAAGGCACACAGTCAAGTCTAACACCACGTCTTGAGCTCATCCTCCTTTCTAAAATAACAAAACAGTAATAGCTTATAGTGGCTGTCACATTGCTACAGATGCTGTGCTTTACAGGCAACATTAAATCACTGGTCAGGAAACAATATTTCATATATAATAACAGTTATTTATAATTTAATTGAAGATTAAACAATTAACAAAGAGAAAATCCTGCAAACAGCAACAAAAGAGCATCTTATGGGTGTGCCAGATTTGGAGGCTATAATTCAGATGTTCCTGGTAAATTTTATCCATCAGTGTTCCAAATGAACACTGAAACTCACAGCTCCTTTAAGTTACAACAACAACAGGGCAAGAGACAGATACATTCTGTCAAAAGGGCTCGAAAGGGAATGAAAATGATGCTCTCTTAAATGCAACACATTGGTAAGTTCAGTTTACCAGTGTGTTTTTCTAGACACTTTAAACTACCAGATAAATGCACTTAGAATTATTTCTTAGGGACAAAAATGGGCTGAAGTGTATGTAGGTTAAACCAAGGTGTGTATTCCCTAGGGATATCTCAGAAGATAAAAAGCAAGCCCTGACTACTATTTAAAGGCAGCACAGCAGACGGTTAAGTTACACCCAGGTGTGTCTTCCCTCGGGTGATCCCAAGGGAGAGATGTTAGGCCACTTTTCCTATTTAATGGTGGCAGAATAGCTGGTTAGATTACGTCTTAAGTCATTTTGTAAGCTTATCATCCAAATGTTAGGATACAAAAATTGTAAGCCTACAAAGCTACTTATGATAACAAATAGTGCTGCCATCACTGCATGATAAAATATAAACAATGTATTAAAAATAAGCAATTATCCTGCTACTAAATGAAATAAGAATATTTTATCAAAGGAATGAATTTATGCTCTGGTTGGGCACAAAATTAAGTAAGTTCATAGGAAGAACTACTTACTGACAAAATTCCAGATCAACAAGACCATTCTTGCCAACTTTAAACAGCAGGAGGGGTTTATAATGAGGTCAACAGCGGTTATCCATGTAAGAGAACTCAAGAACATTTTATGTTAAAAGTGATCAAGCATTCTGAATTGGACACAAAGTGTCATGCATATCATTTCCACCTGCTGATATTATTACTTCAAACTATAGTCTCAGACAGCACTGAATTGATTCCATTGAGTTGTATTTTGACTATTTACTTTGCAACTTTGGTGGCTGCAATTTACTGTCCCCCCCCCCCCAAAAAAAAAAAAAAAGAAAAAAAAAGATCAGATGCAGAAGCAGGATTTTAACAGTTTAAAATAGTTGCCCATACATCAAATAAAAACCTTAGCCTTTCAATATATCTCTTCTTGGTCTGAGCTTTTAAAGTTAACTCATTACACCAGTCTAGTCTGGATCTGACAAAACTAAGTTTGTTCTGATGTAAGCCTCTTGATCTTGTCTGTTCTTTGCTTGTGGTAGATGGCTTCATCTCCTAAAGACCAAACTTCAGTTTAGCAAAATTCTTCAATTTGACTGTAAGACAGCTATGAGGAAAAAAATACTGACTTGAATTCTACAAAACTGTTTTGCCATTCAGCAGGTGAAACCCTCCAAAGCTGTACTGCTAAGTGGGTTGCATTCTTTGAGTCCAAAAAGCTAATGTTGATGTAAGGCTGTGGTACACATCGGGAAGAAACAGGAAAAGGCTGCAGCAAATACTGACACCCCCTTTCCTCTAGGTATTTCCTCCTGATAGTTATCCCAGGGAAGAAGAGATAAAGCTTGCCAGTCAGTGGTTCACTTTCATTCAGGATCTTATCTCTGCACTGCAATCGACCTGTGTCACCAGCTCAGGTAAACACACCCAATGAGTTAATGTTAAACTGGCTAACTTAGGTACCAGCAACTAGATAGCTGCAGCACTCTGGATTTCAAGGCAGGCAGCAATATTCACTGCAGAGACCAAGTTAATCAGGCCATTAGCCTACTTTGGGTCTGTGCTATTGCAGTTAGTACCTAAGTTGCTAACATGAAAACATCTCAGATTTGTTTCTCTGCCATCAGAGCAAGAATTGTAAATTAAAGGCACTGCAGAATTTGAGAATAATTGCGTAAAGATGATGAGTGCAGCCCAGACCATCTCAGAATCTTCCCTACCAGCTTTAGATATGTAACCTTGAAGGACATCAAATGTGAAAGCCCTTGGAAAGGACAAGCAATTATCCAGCACTATCTTTGAAATCTTCTAGACAGGAAAGAGCATATCCACCCATGACCACTATCTCTATGAGATCCCACAGATAAATTGACAAAATCTTCATTTCTAGTATTAAAGGTTCCTGATAGATCTAATAAAATAAAATGGCAAACTGTTGGCAGGAAACCATTAATCACAGGTGAAAATATGGCTTTTCTTCCACAGCTCCAGCTGTTATGACATGTGGATGCCATGGTGGATCTCTTCTATCACCAATCTGTGTGATGCAACAGGAATCACAGAAACACTTCATGAATAGCATGAACTTAACATGAATATAAATATGTCCTCCAAAGCAGAGAGCATGTTTTTATCAAAGTTTCAAGACTTTGTTCAGTATCTTACCATAATCGTGGGAGATAAACATGGGTGTACCTATACAATGACCTGGGGGCCGCAAAGATGTTTCTACTGTTTTGTGGAATGACGATAATTATATTTAGCACTCATTCAAGGCTTTTCATCTTCAAAGCACTTTACAAACATTAATTAATTCTCACAACACCCTATGAGGTAGGTAAGTATTATTACAGTAGGTGTGATCAGGTTTGTGTAGGGGACTGTAGAGTGTGCACAAAGCCAGGCAAGGGCAGCAGAAATACATATTCCTGCAATTGCACATTTAGACTCATATGCCTCTCTACATATCTACACACAAAAAACAAACCTCTACACATAAATATATATACATACCTGCCCACACAAATGCATATACTCCTCCAACCTTGTTCTATTTTTATGACTGTGCTAAGGCACTTTTTTTTAGGGGGGGAAGGAGTATCCTCTTGAGTTTATAGGTCTTGTAGTGTTCTTACATTTAAAGATTGCACCATGTTTTGAATTTTATTGTGAAGCTTCTGTTCCTCTCCATGATGAGAGTTCAAATGCAAGAAATGTGCCTATTTCTGGTAGCTGAATACTCTGGTAGGACGGCAAAGTCCACACCAGGAAAAAGTGTTTTTAATAATCACAGGTGGATAATAGGTCAGAAAAACACAGTAACAAATGAGTATTTTAAAGCAAAACAGAAATGCTGAGAGGGAACATTCTCTTTCCAAACTGTTAGAGCTCAATACCTGCCCAACTTCTCTGAAGAATTACCAAGAGAACAAGGAAAAAAAAAAAAACCAAACCAAAAAACTTGCAGCTTAGTCATATTTGTATTCTTATTAAATGCAGGACTGCCTGAGGCGAACAAGAGCTGATATCATAATTATTGGCTTGCCTAGCCAGCTGCCTTCTCTCACCTGATGTAAGATCAGATCTTTCCAGCCTTTGGAGACTCTGTACCGCTGAGCCTCCACTCTCTTCAGGGCTGTTTGAATGACCTAATCCTGTCCTGGAGCAGCAGCACGCCGTTTTGCTTCAGTAAAAAGGTAAGAGGAAACCTCTGACAACTTCATATAGCTTTTTAGAACTCAGCCGTGAAAGCCAAACGGAAGGGGGAGCAGAACTCTTTTGCCTTGGCTCATCTATTTAATCTGAAGTCCCTGAGGCTGACTTTGAAGAACTTCAGGCTGAGGGAAGGGGAAGGTCAGCACCTACATCCCGTTCCTCAGCAACTCCTATAGGTATTTACCAGCCACGAGGGAAGAGCAACGAGAGAAGGAGACACAAAAACACACCAGGTAAGTTAAAAGATCCATTGGTCTGGTACTGGGAGAAACAAAGACTGCAGGTGATTTCCCAAAGGAAAAAAAGGTAGCTCTTCTTGTGCCGGGTGTATGCCAGTTTAATCTAAGCTGTTTTCTGATCCATAGTTACAAAGAAAGCTGAAATGTTTGCCATCACCTGAAACAAAAAAGGAATTAAATAGCAGAAACACAAATCAAGAGAAGTATTTAAAATTTTTTTTTTTAAAGTGAGAAGTCTCATGTCTCACAGATTAGTAATGGATTTGTTTCAAAGTTTTCCAATGACAAATTAAAAACTTGGGAAGCAACATGTTTTTAAATCAAGCTTGCTTTTAACTATGGCCTGTGTTTTAAGTGTTACTTTTTACTCCTGTGTTTTGTAGAAGAAAACATTTTTTAGACTTATTCCTGGTAGTGAGAGGTGACTGAAGTGACATACAGAGAGAAGCTAGATGTGTTAACTGCAGAAATTACTAAATTTGAGTAGTGCAAATGGAAACTTGTTTCTTATTTCTTTATATGCACAGCATACATCTCACTTTCCTTTCCCTCCTTTCTTTGACTGTTAAATTTTCAGCATGAACTGTTTGTGTTACAAGCACGATAATTATCAAACCTATAAATAACAACAAGCCATCATTCACTCTTGACCTTCCCGCAAATATATTGAGCATTGGATGAAATCTTGAGGAATTAGACTTTATAGTATAAATGTGTCAGTCTGGTTTTCAGAATTATACGTTTCTAACTTGAACACTGATATGTACTGAGTTGAACTCGGTGAGATTTTGGCTGAAAATTTTTTGTTCAGAACTAATTAAGAGCATAGAAGGACAAAAAATATTAAATATCTAGAATGCATATTTCTTAAGAAGAGCTCTGTACTCTGCTTTCAGCCAGGTGATACCATGTATTATATGTGCAGCCCAGAAAATATACATCTAAAGCACATTGTTTACCTGTGTCCTGGAGAGGGGAGATGAACATGGGTGGAAGTAGTATTAATGTAAATTAAATAAGGGGCTATATCCTGGTAATTTGAGCACATACACGCTACCCCAAGTGTTAAAATACAGTGTGAAAAAGTATCAGCTTGTACATGAGCTCAGATATTTGTGTAATATTATAGTGTTCCTAGATATAACTGGAGCCATGTGTTACTTACTGAGATAGGAGTTAGACAGGTATTCCAGGGAGTAAATGTCTATAAGCCACTGTGATGTGTGTAAGACAGGAACCTGTCAGGAACACATGAAGATGTTTGCCATCACTGCAAAACATTGAACAGAAAGAGGAATGTGTAGAAAGAGGGACATCTACACAGAACAATGGCTCTTTAATCCATGTCTTGTAATAAGAGGCTTTTTCTTTTTTAGGAGAATAGCTTGATGCTCAAATACAGATTTAGAAGGGGATTGTGAGAAAAACACATAAAAAAACCCCAGAGAATGCACTATGCCCTCTTAGAGCATCCATTTTTAAAAACAGAAATTAAAACAAAATGATTGTTTAGGATTCTTGGAAATTAAACCTTGACCACAACAACATCATTATAACCTTTTGAGCTGCAAATTCCAGACATTTAACACAAGAAGTGGTGTCATGCAGCACTACTTTCAATCAATAAATTTTACCCATAATCTCATTTCATAGGCTGCTAAATGACCAAGGACAGGGAGATGGAAATACAGCCTCCAAAAAAGCCTGAAATAGAAATTCTCAAGTCCTGGGAAGAAAAAAAAAAAAAAAATTGGTCCACATTAGAAGCAAAAGAAGCCTTTGATTACAGCCCAGAGTGACCACAGCTAGATCTGAAGCCAAAAGTTCTGCATTAATCCATAAAATATAATTTAAAAGTCATAAAGTTACAACAAAAAAAGCACACAAAAAACCCCCCCGTGTATTCAGCCTTTAAAAGGTAGGGACTCAAAGCACTGAAGAGCATGTAATGAAGAATTTTTACATGTACTACTCTGTCCTGCTTATAAACCCAACAATTAGAGATGCAAAATATTGTAGCAGCTCATGCCTCACTCATGCAGAAACTTTGGAAGCTCTTTCTGGCTGGGTCTATTGGAAAGTAGGGGAAAATGTTGTTTTGGATCATAAGAGAAACAGTATTTTGTAGGTCAGTGTCTATAAGCCATAGAAATAGTAAATGAAGATAACTTGCAGATAGGATTTACTGTTTGTGGCCGTGTCCTCTATTGTTACACAGTGAGCCTGAGCTTTATGATTTGGTCAAACACACCTCTCTGCTCTTCTGCTCCTCAAAAATTATTAGCTTGAAATACAAAGAGATTAATTATGGAGATAATGCAGATTAAGCAAGAGGTACAAATAAAATCCTCCTCTTGCACATCTCTGAGTATGGCCAGAGCCACATCTTTCCAAGGCAATTCTTCATTTTGTTAAGATTTGAAAGCAGGGTAGCAGTTCTTAGAAGCTATGCAAGGTTGAAAGAGGACGGAATATCCTCTCAGTAGTAGGAGCCCACTAATAAACCACCACAGAATGGCATCATTCTGTCTGCCTTTGGAAGGAGAGCCATAAGATGCTGCTCTTTTTTCTGAGTCACTACTGAATCAATGCTCTAACATGGTGCTAACAACAGGATGCTGCTCACACCAAGCACTAAAAGCAAAGTCTTCACCAATTCTATTTATCAAAGCCACTTTATTTATCAATGCCACTTTAAATAAGATTATGGAAACAATTAACCCTTTTGCCATGTTTCAAATATAAATTCAAGTCATGTCCTCATAATCATAGCCAGCTGCTTGCTACTCCCCTGACTCCTCAAACATCCTGGGTTTTTTGTTGTTTTCTTTTTAATCAATTAACTCCTGTACAATACAGCCCAGTTTTTGCCCTTGGTCATATATATTACTAGTGATTTCTTACCCATGCCAAGAGAGCTCAGACCCCTCACTATAACCCAGCATGACACACTCACCAGCTTCTTGCAAAAAGCTTCTTCCCAAGGGGCTTTGTGCCCCTTATTCTTTCTTCCTTCACTTAAAAGATCATTGTATCCCAAACATATATCATTCTTTATTTTATTTGGGATGCAAAACCTTTGAAGTTGTCTGCAGTTGTTATCTTTTTCATTATATAAACAAAATAATAATGCATAAGATTATTATAGGTATTTTACCTAAATTTCCTGACATTTTCAAATGAAGCCTGCATTCTTTGTGCCCTGCTAAATGTTGCTGAGTACTGAAGGGAGCTGCTTAACATGTGGTTAGTAAAGTGATCCCTGTGTAGCCTTTACAAATCTCAACAGTGTCTTTTGAGGCTTAGTAAATATATGTAAAATCATTTTAAGATGTTTGGATGAGACAGGGCTACTGCAATCCAGAGCATTATTATCTTTCTGTTGGTGAAGTGCTCAGAAATGAATGAAGCATATAGGGTGAGGTTCCATCAGAGTCATGTAATGAAGCTAAACATGCTGTCATTTTAACCCAATTTGTTTCCCTCTGTACTGCTGCCTCACCAGTTTGTTAGAGCCTCTCAAAGGAGCTCATCTAGTGTCAGCTTACAACTTCCACACCTAGCCCGTACTTTACTCCTGGAATGGGTAGGTATCCCTGCCCTGCAAACTCTTAACTGCTGGTTCAACAGACCTGCCAGGACAGGTCCCTGCAACATTCCCCTCTGTGGGCAAATGGTAGGATGCCAGAAATATTAGACAGGAACCTGTTCTCCCAGGAATGTAAGTAATTCATAGAAGGAAATAATTTACTATTTTCCCAGCTGGAATAATTAAACAGCAAGGCATTGTCCTCCCAAGCTGTAGAACAGAAGAGCAAAAGGGGAAAAAAAAAAAAAAAAGAGCTGGAATGTCCTTCAATATAATTTCTCTTTCCAACTAAAATCTTTCCTCATAAGCCCCATTTTCTAGGTCTCTGACCATTCTTCCCTTCAAATTAGAGCCCTCTGTTTAAAAATATAGTGACAAAATCTGGATACAAGTCTTCAGCTGATGCTTTACGAAGATCAAGAGGAGTTAACTTCCCAGCTCTCACAGAATATACTTCTGCAAGCATCTCATACCTGCCAGCATGCCTGCCCTTCTCATGGCATGATGTGGCTGAAATCTGTTCAGTTTGTGACCTATTAAAACCTTGATCTTTTTATAAAGAGTTATGACCTAGTCACTCGTTCTCATTCACCATCTGCAGGGTTTATTATTGCTGTAGAGATGTTGAACTTAGTTATTATTAAACTTCATTTTAATTTCTTCAGATCATTTTTCCTGATGCCTTTTGAATAATAATCCTGTCCTCTAAATACATATGCAAAGCTTTCCATCTTCATGCTGTCTCCAAATATGATTAGTGCTCCTCTCTAGTTTATCACCTAAGTCGTTAGTAAAAATACCAAGTAATATAAGACTTTTTAAGAAATCCACTCAAATACCCTTTTATTCTGACAACAGTCAGTAACTACCCTCAGTGCTCTATTCCACACAGCTCTGCCTCCACTCTACTGGAGTTTTATCTGAAATGAATTTTCTTAGTTAGCTTATGAGAATGTCATGGGAGACAATGTAGAAGCCTCACTAATGTCAAGCTGCCTCACCTGTACACCTCATCTTGTAAGGACAGTGTACAGGCAACTACAGTGATCTGACAGTTCCTTCTGAGCAAATTCATAATGGCTTTTACTTTTACCTTTTTTTCCTCTGTTTGTTGTTTTGGTGGTGTTTTTTTTTTTTTAATTTTGTTCTTTCCAGGGCATTAAAGTTAAATCTGCCACCTGTAATTTCCTACTACTACTTTCTAGTTTTAAGACACACACGACTTTTACCTCCTTTCAGTCTTCTGCTACAGCATTCATACTCAGCAAATTCTCAGAGACAAAGAGCTGAAGCTTTGTAGTTACTTCATCTGATTCTCTAAATTCACTAGAATGAAATTAATTTGGGCCACTGAACCCAAAGACGTAAGGAAGCCTCAGCCCTGTCCTTTGGGAGGTGAGAACACAATTCTTCACTGTATGAGATCAGAGGCAAACATTAATATTCCAGAATTTCTCATACTCTGACTAGGCATTGCCCCGTTAGTTTTCCATTGTGCTTTAAGGTCACTAATTAATGTATGCCCTACTTTTCCATCCAGGAATAGATTTGGGCTGGGTCTTTTTTCTTTGAAATGCAGAGTGTCTAGAGAGCACTTGATCTACCATACGGATTTGGGGTTAGGTTTGTGATATCTGAATTCTGTTTTGGTAACACACAAAAAAAATATTGTCTAACATCTTTTATAAGAACCTTTCAAAGCACTAAAAAAATTACATACTAGAGCTTTCAAGATTAGCCATTAATGTCAGGCACTCTGTTTGGGATAGTCTGCACATAGTTTTCCAAGCTGTTGAGCAATAATGCCACTTATTCAAATCTATGGAAATTTACTGTCCATACATCAGTTCAGTACAGAGCATAAAATATTGGTATGGAAAGTCTCTTCGCCCCACAGAATTTTCATTCAGTGGTTAAGACTCACTAGAAATCTAATAATGGCTTCCTAGATTTCTGTCCATTCTCACATAGGTCCCTTGCATTCTGATTTGACATGCATTGGCTACCAGTAATTTTCAGCAGACAAACTTATAAGCCAGAAAATAAATGAGGCAGAGCATAATTCAGTCATACCTGTTCTTTTTTTTCTCCCTAACCTTATAAAATTACAACAGGGAACTGTTTTCAACAGGGAAAATAAGTGAGATTTATCTTTGCATATAGTCAATGTGACTCAAAAGGACTGCAAAGGGAACTGCAAAATTTGGCCCATAGTGAGAGTTTATTATTGCTGAAAGTCTCCACAGAAGAAGCATTTTAGAAAAATAAGATAGTAAACAAAAATAGAAAAAGTTCAGGCATATACAAACAGAAAATTTTGTCACATATAAAGAAAAACAAAGTAAAATTTAAGAAAGAATGAAACCGTGGAAACTGGAAATACACATATACCAAAACTGAAGGTAGTATGTACCAGGAATGAACTCCTTAAATTTAATATTATGGATAATCAAATCACCACTATGGAATTCTGAAAAATAAGAGCAGGAGGGATCCACGATACTTGCTTCTGGTTTTATATGCTAGACAAATCAAGTTTCCACCTTTAGTTCATAACTACCAATGCAAAAATAAAAATGGTGATTCTAGTGTATTAACTATTCCAGCAGCACTGTGTGTTTCTCAAAAAATGTAGGTTATGCCAAGAATGACAATAAGAAAAGTGGTAACTGGCAATATTTAACTTGGAAAAAGAGAAGGAAAGGAATACTCTATAGAAAAATAAGTAAAGAGAACCCATATGAAGATTTCCTTTGCCCTAGTTTAGCAAGCTGGATTTGATGATGTGTTCATTAGTGATGTTTAATGTTCAGAAAAACAGGCATGGTTTTAGTAACACACAGGCCCTATATTTCCCTCACAGAGGAACCTACACACATGCTTGTTTTTCAGCTGTTTCTCTGCTGATGTTCTGCCTTCCACTTTAATCTAGCTGACCTGGCATTGAGCAGGGAGAGTTGGACTGGATGACCTCCTCAGCTTTCCTATCTCTCCAGATCTCTCTCCTGGTGTTTCTGCTATATCAATCTTCTTATGAACTGAAAACAATAGCTGTGAAAACCAGGCACCTTTATAGCTCTGCTCTACAGACCATGGAGAAAAATGGCGTTCAATCATAGCATGGGATCTGCCACAGGAAGCTTCTGTCACCACAAAACAACAAAGAAGGCAAAGTATGAGCTTGCTTCCAGAATCTGACTGACCTCTGCACCAGCCAAGAATAACTAAAGCTGACAAAATTTCTTTATTTCTTATATAGAAATCCCTTACATGCAAAACCAACCTCAAGCACAGATGTTTGTTCTTCTTGGCTATAAAACATGTTACATGCTTCATCACTGAGAGTTCCTACAATATAAAATTCTGGGTCTAGCTGGAAAAATATAAATCAGAGAGTATAAATAGGTAAATGCAAAGGAAAAAAGTCAGAAATAAAACATGTTAGTTAATTTCAAGACATTACTTTAGGAATAAACATCTAAAAAGACTCCAAGCAGCACACTCTTTGTCCAGTACCCTGTTTTCCTTTTCTGATTGTTTTTTTTTTAACTTCCAAGGAATTTGTGACACTATGCTGTGCACGTGCAGTCTATAGTGCCCTCAAAATACCATAGTATTACAAATCTAGTCCTATACTTGTTCAGTCAATCTGAAAAAACTCAAAGATTAGAACGGGTGAGAAACTGTATTACAGACAGAGGTCTTTAAGACAAAGGAAAAGCTTCAGCTGTTGCTGTTATTGATGTTGATACAGATTTGTGAGGGTTTCATAAAATATAAATATAGTAATATATCAATTATCTTTTTTCTCCTGAAATTACTGTCCTAGGGAAAGTGTTAGTAGTAATATAAAACTCTACTTCTATTCCCTTAATGAATATTCCTTATCAGCTGTACGTTAAGCATTGGAAACAAACACCTATAAAAATTCTAATTTGCATTATTTTTACATACAAGAAAACAGAATACTGTTTGAAATACATTTAGGTTTATATCTTTTTCTTTAATGTGGTAATCCCTCCCTTACATCAGTTAGTTATGTTTTACGTATCACTGAAATTTCATATTTTAAGAGAAGAAATAAGCAGAGTTTTGACCTCTTTCTACCTAGCGGCTCCCAAAAAGGCAAGATCCCATTTCAAGAAAGGAGTTAATTTTTTTACACTAAAGGAGAGAATGGATAAAATCCCTCTCAGAGGGAGCATGAGTCTCGAAGGAAGAATCTCTTGTGCTTTATAAGCTGCATGATGATAAATGTGTGCCAAATGCAACAAGAGTAGAAAAAGGAAAATGCAGAACTTCTAAGATTCCTGTTTAATTTTAGCTTTTTTTCTTGTTTCTAATTTTTCTCTATTAAGAATTTTGCAGCTGCATCGAGTACATGGACATAATTCAATGCACTTGCTTAAATGGTGCTTCCTTAACGAAACAGCAACTGTTTATTCCAACTGCTTATTGCAAAACAGTTTCTGCAGACACAATTTTTGGATGCTTGCTGTTTCTGTGCAATTCTTTCCCTTTATTTCAAGGGTGTAATTACCTGTTTTGTGGCGAAGAAAATCTCTATTTTCTAAAGTCACTGGGGCCTTCCTACAAGTGAGAGGCAGGGAAGGTTACTCATTGTGTAATAGAATTTAATTTCTCCAAAAAAAAGCAAAAGCTGTGAACTTCAAATTTTCTAGTTTTTGTGGTTTATTTCATCTAGTGTTTTATTTTTAAAATAAATTTGCCATATTTTAATTAACTATAATTTAAGACAAAAGTATATTACTGTGCAGTGGACATGCTTGCCCTGAAGAGATCACCTCAGTAGGTGGACAGACACACCAAGAGATAGAATTCAGAATGTTAAGAAACAGTGGAGAGTAGATACACTATTTTGAATTCATATATATATAGCTCTTAGGGAAGATTTTATATTGTTTTAGCCATAAAAAAGTCAACATATTTCAACATGGAAAAGATTATTGTCATGGTCTCCATTTCTTAGATACTCTATTGATAAATAATTTTGAGATTCAGGCTCTGAAGAGATGCACCTAAGGCCCTGAAGAAGGGTTTGCATGTCACAGATTTCTGTGTTTTCTTTTCACTGTTTTTTGCTGAGCAATGTAATTAACACTGTTAATTAATTAGTAGTGCTCTCCCGCTCAGTCAGATAATGGTCAAATAAAAAATTAATATAAACCCCCCCATGTTTCACAAGGCAGATGGACCTGGCTGAAAAGTTCATCCTATATGAACAAATTACATTATTTCACAAAAATTTTGCATCAAGCATTTAAGTCGTGCTGGCTTGAACAATGTGCTTCTAAACAACCAAGGTAGAAGAGAACTGGAAAAAGAAACTCAGCTTTGTTTTGCTCTTTTATAAGAAAGAGTTTTCCCAAAGACTGAAGAATTAAATACATTTAAATTAAAAAATGAAATAGCTGTTCTTGATGCTTCTACTTTTAACAGTAAGGAAGCAGTGTTTATGAAACAGAAATAGACTCCAGGAATAAATTAGGCATTGGGAAAACAGGTGGGTGTAGCAGCAGAGGGAGTACCTGGAAATTGGGGAGGGTAAATCAGAAGAATCATCACTGGTCACTTTGCACTGAAGCAGAGAGAAGGCTAATTGGGTGAATGAATTTTGGTGCAATTTAGTCTGTCAGATATGTCCATATTCACAGTTTTTAGAGACTTCTATACTGGTTTCATAATTGTAAATAGGGTTGGTTTTAGCTCTGCCTGTTCTCTCGCAACTTCCCTCATTTTCAGATCTTTTTTCCCCTGGGAACTTCCTTTGTACTTAGATTAGCAGCAGACATTATGTTTTCTAAGGCTTACAGAGATTGAACATAATCCTTCCCAGGAAGTTTAATGCCTTCCTGCACGATTTCTTGGTTTGTTCACCATGTTAGAATTTGTTTTCCTTCTCCCTCCCCCTTTCTTTTAGTCTTCCTAATTTTGAGTCACTTGTATCTCGTCTTGTTCTCAGCAGTTATTCCTTACCGAAGGATTAGCATATTTGTATGTTACTCATTTTGCAAAACAATGTCAGGCCTTATTTTCTCATAAGTTTCTTTAATCTCCAAACTGTCCCTCATTTATTCTTCAGTCTGTCTGTCTCTTGCTCCTCCTGGTATTCCAGAGACGATGCTTTAAATTATAAAACTCAGTTCTCAACTCAACTTGATGCTGGGGTGTGAATGTGAATGACTTGGTAATTCTCGGGGCAGGGAGGACAGAGCATAGGAATAATAAAGCATTTACATTTTTGTTTCTTCCCCTTAGATTTTTTTCTCCCTCTCCCTTTTCCCTAACTAGTATGTTACCATTTACACTGCAGAGAATTCGTGGCATACACAAAATTCTCTGGTTTGCAATGCAGTTGCACTTGATACTGAAAAACATCCATCCTGGGAGAAACCAGAGGCCCAACTAGCCCAGTATCCTGTTTTCAGCAAGAAACAAGATTAAATGCCTGACGAAGAGAATAAAAACAGCAAATGGTTTGCAGTTCACAAACCGCTGTCAGAACTGGTGTTGATCTATTTAATAAGCCACAATGGATTTTCCTTTCCATTAAGCTGTCCAGCTATCCCTTGAATCCATACAAGTTTTTTCATCTAGAGCACTCTGTGGTAGGGGCTTGCAAAGCTTAGTTACACGCTGGTGTAAAGAACAACCTCCTTTTGCTAGTTTTCCATCTCCTTCCTACTAGGCTCATCTGATGGTCTGCAGCTGCTGAATTAGACAGACTCTTCCTATGCCCATTTACCCTCTCCACACCACCTGTGATTTAAAAGGTCTCTTTCATTCTTTTACCATCACCAATCATCGTTTTTTTCAAGCCAAAGCCCACTTACTCATTCCTCATACAGAAACCAGCCCAGACCTCTGATCAGACTTGCAGCCCCTTCCTCAACCCATCCTGTAGGACTTCTTTTTGAGAGAGCCAGAACTGCACATTGTGCCAGAGCAAAGCTTCGTGGCTTTATACCATGGAAAAAATGTTTTGGAAAATGTGTTTGTTCTGGTTTTCTCTCACAGTTCTTAAAATTTGACTTTATTTTTATGACTGCTATTGTTGTTAAGCTGCTGTTTTCATGTAACTATCCATCATTACACTTTTCTGTGTTTTAACAGTCTTCTACATTACTGGTTTTTTTTGGTTTTTTTTTCCTTAAGAGGAAGTTAAGGTTGCTTTTTACAAGACTGTAAAATTTTGGTGCTTCACTTTGGCTTTACCTATGAGGTTAAAAGCCCCATCACTGAATCTCAAAATGTCTTTTTGCTGTTCCTCCCACCTAATCTTCAGCATAACTATTCAGAATAACATCATCATTTGCAAATGTTGTCATAGCACTTTTCATCTCTTTTTCCAGGTTCTTTGTGAATACATTAATCAACACAAAGTCTCAGCAGCCTCCTAATAATTACCCCAGCACCAGTGACCTCCTGTGTGAAAACTAACCACTCACCTTCACTTTTCAATTCCTATCTTTTAACCAACTATTTATCCATGCAAAGACCTTGTCTGTGGATACTCAGGATTTCAGTGGATTTTTAGTTCCCACAAGGTCTTTTGATGAAGCATTTTGACAAAACCTCTTTCTGGTAGCCTAAGAAAATTATCAGCCAGATTTCCCCACTCTACCTCTTCAAAACACTTTAATATGGGAACCAGTATTGACTTCTGCACATATAAAAGCAAAACATTGTTTTTAAAATTAAAAGTTTTGTGGACAGAAAGGCCATTGCTAGGACAGAAGAGTAAGTTCCCTCCCAAGAAATAAATATCTCCATTACCTGTTCCTCCATCTTTACTACTTCATATGCAACATTTTTCATGCATGCCTAGGAATAGGTGTCAGCAGAATACATCACTCCAAATCAGCTGTGCTTCTATGAGCTAGCTGAATTAGTTACTAGTTGCTAGCTGGATGCTGGAAGACCTTTGATCTTAAGAAGACAAAGTAGGAGCTTGAGTCTTGTGGGGGGGTTTCTGTGTTTCCCCAGAAACTAAATGCTTGAACTAGTGCTGCATTACTTCTCACTGCATACAATTTCTTTTCTCCACTGAGAGTCTCAGAAGCCAGTGTAAACTAGACAACCCAGACTAAACAAACAAAGCAAGAACAAACTGTAGTTTCCACTGATTCCATTCAATTCAGTGTAAAACTAACAAAAATTGTTCCAATGAAAACGACCTTGCAGCAGCTTTGCCTGATAACATTAAGAAACCAAAACAGGTGTTTACAGGTGAAATTCCCCTTTAAATACATGCGCTGTAGGCAGACATTTCCAAAGCAAAAACTCCCAAAACACCACAGTTAAACAGCACTAGAACATGGTTATCTGTGTCTCTGCTGTTTTTCTCCTTAACACATCTCTGTTCAGTGAATCAGTCATTCAGTTTTTTGTTTTTTATTTTAACATACTCAGCTTACGACTGTGCAAATAAGATTCCCAAATCCATTCCTCAGATCAAATAAAGGTAATTACAGAGCTTACTGTGGGCGATTCCCAGTGGGAGGGTGGGAGTGGCCACGGGTGGGGCTGCAAGGTGAATACTGTACATGCACAACAGAGAAAATGGGAATGTACCACACCCATCATAAAACATGCTGCCACAGCCAGCAACAGAAACCATTAGGGTGGATCATCATACACACCTTCTCATAAAGACAGAAAGATGGCATGAGATCCCAAGATGAACTCTCAAGTCACAGGGAGATGAGCATGACTCACTGAGAGAGAAAAGGAACGTAAAACAAATTATGAGACTACTGAAGGATCTATGCCATGTGTCCCCCACCTTCCCCTACATGATGTTCAAAGAGGATTAATAGGGTACACCGTATTACATACTGCCATTACACTTCCAATAGGTAATTCTTGGCAACATCTTACTATTAATCACATTTATTACACTAGTAGGGAAGAAGCAAAGAAGAGGGTCACAATATGCTCTATGGTCAGTGCAGAGTAGTGGTAACTCCTGAGCCATGGTTGTAATTATACCATTCAGTAGTTCTCACATTTTTGAGATGCTAATCAATCTTCTAGCATTTCTTTCATTTCAAATGTAATGATGATCTCTAAAAAAGGGAATTTATATAAAATATTGTTTAGAGTCCATAGATCACAATAAAAACCAGGGACTAGACTGGCTATAGTAGAAGGGAAAGATCCATTGGAATACATCAAAATAATGAATGACGTGGTGTAAGAAAGGAAAGCAACATGGATGTATATTGCAGGAACAGAAAAAAAAGATGGATAAAGAAATACTTAGAAGGAGGCAACCTACATAATGATAAGAGAAAGGGACACTGGAGAGAACAAAAGATTACATGAAAGAGGATTATAAAAAAAGATAAGAGTGAAGCACAGGTAAGGACTGTGGCAGACACCCGGAGAAGAGTGAAATAGTAATTCCCTAATACATTCTCCTAGCTTTCAGCAATCTGCAATTTATTAATTTTTGAGCCAAAGAAGGTTTCTTTTTATCTGCTGTTCAGTTCAGTGGATATAGCAGCTTTCTATTTAGTTCTTCCTATGATTCTTTTATAAATCACGATTGTACTGACAGCTGTACTATACATTGCAGCTATACATTGCCACTCCCCAGACCTGCTGGAGAGTAAAACTTTGCTCTGAATTCAGCTCAAAGAATTCAGTTACACACTTGCTATGATCAGCCCGTGAACAGACTGCGCTGCCGTTATCTCTTGTGCTGGTTTGACCTGCCAACCAAGTCAGTTATTCATGAAAGAATCGCCCAGTTTTTGTATCATATTAACTACTTCAACTCTTGGAACCGTGTCTGACTTCATGCTTAGATGTCTAGTATAAAGCAATGAAATTTCATACTCCTCATTCAGGAAACAGCACAAGCATTCATCCAGAAAACAGGACAGGGTATGCAAAGGATGGGGTTTTGAAAATACCATCAGAGTTGCAAAGCTGGTCGGGAGAGCTAACATCTTTTAAAATTAGGTTAACTGGTAGAGTTGGAAAGATGTGCTAGTATTTGTTATGGTGAGGAAAAAGATGCAAGGAAAGCCAAGTCCAAATGACAAACTCACTCAACTTCTTAGCTCAATTTCTCCTTGCTTGGTTTCTGTTCAATACCAAGTTCCCTTTCTCCTGAGCTTCAACACCCATGAAGGACTTCTCTATCAAGAGCTTCCAAAATGATGGGTCTGCCCAATCTACAAGAAATATGGAAGTTCTTAGTGTTGCTATCTCAGATAAGATGCATACATTTCTGACATGTTTTTCGTAACTTAATAATTCAACATTAGAGATAAAATACACACTCACAATGAACAGGGCACTCACTGCAGCTGAGGAGAAACCCTATGATCTTTCCCAATTTTGAGTGAATTGCCATGTGGAGGAAAATGCAACAAATATGTAATAAATCATAAATATCTGCAAGAACAGACGTGCCCCTCCTTCTTCACGGTGTCTGTCAGAAGCAACAGATGCAGAAGATTGCAATAGTTTTCTTAATGGCTTATGATAGCACAGACCACTACACTGCCTATCACTCTGAAATTTTTCAGAGCATCACTGCATCATTTTCTTCTCCATCATCATTTTCCAGTTGTCATAACATCTTTTGCTATTCATAAAGCCACCATGTTTCCAGCAATCAACACCCTTCAGTAATATTTACCTTAATTTACTATTAAATGTGGAAGTCACCAAGTGATCTAACTTTCTTTCCAACCTCTAATGAAAATAATAAATACATAAAATACCTTAGAGTTAATCTCAAACTGTGAAATATCTCGCTAGACTACTTGCTCTATTTAGATTTTTATTTAAATCCCAAAGATTAATCTCTTTCTTGCTTTGGAAAACGTCAGTGTGATTTGTAGAGGAAAAAGATGATTTAGTGTTTGGGGGAGGGGGCAGAGAAGGGAGTGGATCATACAAACCAGTGTCAAGCAAGGCTCAGTGAGCTGCCTAAGGCACGCATACAGAATGAATTACGAATTGGGGAACATCCAAACACACCTTCCTCTCATGAAAATTGATCTCAGCCCCAAGGGATGGAGAGGGCATTTACAGTAACATGCAGCATTTACAGCAGTTTGGGTTGCTTAGAGGGCCCAGTGCTGAGCTCTGGTGAAGTGTATCACCAGCAAAAGGCCCCCCAACTATCCAGAAAAGACACAAAACCAAGAATTGTTTAAACTATGGATTGCTGCCACAGGACTCCAGTCATGCAGAGCTAATAGATCAGCTGCTGCTACCTTGCTTATCCAAATGCTCAGCTGAGGTTACAGTTTCTCACTATTTTCTTTTTTTAAAGATAATTATCTTATCACAGGAGCCTAGATTTGTCACGCAACATTTACAAAAGTAGAAGTAACGTGCTGGGGAGAAATGGTTCCAGCTACATCTGTGATAATCAGATACCTTTTTCCAAGTCAAAGCATCATTGTTTTCTTTAACACACCAAGGCAATCCATAATTTCCTTAAGCTCTCTCTCCCAGGTACAGTTTATTGTAAATGATTTATTGTAATCCTGACTATTGAGAACCTCTGCTGACTGTAATTTCTTATCCCTTAAAGTAGATCTGTCAGTAAGTGGTCTCTTTGCTAAAATCTACCTCAACAATCCAAAGTGTTTTGGTTTTTGCTTTATTTCTACAACATAAAGTTAGTGTCTACAAGGCATATTTTAAAAAACAAAAATGAGATGTAAAGAGCAGCAAAGATTTTTCAGTGTGTTAGTGTGGCACTTTCTACTTATCTGTGTTCACAGCCTGCTGTGATACACACCAGCTTGGAATGAGAAGTTTGGGTGCCAAGAAAAAATGAGAAAGTCAGAAGTCCACAGCAGGAGATTTTTCTCTTACAGCAAGACATATACAGACATACCATTTCTAGGACAAGGATAACTTGGAGAGGCATTTATTACTGAGCTGCTGAAGAATGGTGCTGATCTTAATGCAAAAACTGAAAACAGGACAATGATCATAGGCTTGGGATTCTTCCTGATATGAGGGATCCCTCTGAAATGGATTCTCAAAGCCATTAAATAACTGCCACGTAATGCAGACTATCAGCTCTACACCATTTTAGAACAAGGCTCCTTCTCATTTAGCATTCATTAAAATGTTTCCACTATGCAGAGAGAATTAAATATTCATTTAATTAAAATACAGTGTCTCCCCCTTTTATACCTGCCTCCATGAGACAGCAAAATGAAGTTCATAAACAAACTGGCAAAAGTCATGGAGGGAAGGCCCAATAATTGGTTTTCCTGGACCTTTTGTAGGGATTTTCCACATAACCATGATACTTTATTTCCAGAAAGGAAAGCTGCTTGCCTTCAGTAAGCAGAGCCCCACCTTTCTGACCTGTTGAACCAAATCTTCAGATAATGCTGCTCTCCATCTTGTTTGGTCACACATTTTAATGATAAACAGAATGAGAACAAAAAACACTTTCAGCCATTATTATGCTCTTCAGTCACAGCTTTATGACTTACCTATTTTCTTATTTTAATTATTCTAATTGTCTTGAAATCAAACCCCTTCTATTATCTATATTTGTGAGCATTTCTCATACATCTCTTGCAATGCAAAAATCATTAGTCAAGAATCATAACTGTGCAAAAGCTTTTAGTAAAATTCTAATGCTTAAAATCACAAATTAGGCATCTGGGTTGAAAAATTGCAGTCCAAAGGAGAGGTCATACACAGCTTTGTGTAACCTCAAGTGAGAAACCAGCACTAAGAGGGCAGACAGTGCAGGACACTTAAAAATATCCACACACATATATATTTTCCAGTTGTCAGTTTTCCCACCTGCTTCTTTCAAGATAGTAGTCAGAAAAATATCTCATCAGCCTCCAGTTAAGCTACTGGGAGATGTGTCTGTGTCTAAGACATTTCAGAACTTTATCTAACATCATTTTTCCTGATATTCTACTATAGGCCTCATACTTGATTTCCAAGTTCCATTGTGCTTTATCCCCTCAGGCAGTGGAGTCTTACTTATCAGAAAGACAAGTGTCTCTTTGAACTATAGGGGCAAAAAAGGTTTTCCAAATTTTTAAGTGATAAATCTTTGTTAACTAAACCTAATAAACCCCTTAGTTATTTACCTAACAGCTATTTAAACACATGGCAAAGAGTCTGCAAATTAACTCTTGAAGTACAGTGCTTTTTTGCCTGACTTGTACACCTGAGATCTAACCTAGGAACCCAAGACATCTTCACATGGGCACACATTTGGTGCAACGTTACATGCATGATAGAAGAAGATGAGAGTTCTCCTTTTGCAGTTTTACTGAACAGTTAAAGTGAACAAGAACTGGGAAAAAAACATGGTAGAAAAATAAAGGATGAAAATTATTCTTCTTAATCCAAAGAACAGCATCAGATATGTCTCATACATTCGAAGATCAAAGATTGGGAACTTGAGAGGAGATACAATTAATAAAAATATGGAATTATTAAGTTATTTACATACCTGAGATACATTTAATCATGCAAAACAGGGCAAAAAGGTTGAAGGGATTGGTACTAATAAAAAAGTGAAAATAAAAGTCTGCAGTAACAGTCTAAGAAATTATAGCAAAAAACCTTCTAGTTTTAAAGAGTCCCATGGGAAGCAGTGGGGGTGCATCTATATAAAACTTTGTTAATAAAACAATATTGCTAAATTTGCAAAAGCCCAAAGCAATATATTTTCATTAGTTATGAATGTACAGAAAACAAAATAATGACTTGTTCAATATAAATTGTGTCATAAACCCATAAAGACTTTGTAGCACACCTTCCTTGTAACAGAACATCTCTTTGACAGCCAAAAAGATATTCCACTGTATTAGGAATTCAGCTGTACTAGGATGGGTTATCATCCAGCTGCACATCTAACAATGTTCAGTCATCTGCACATAACAAGATGGTTTCTTTTCCAGTTCAAGATTTAGAAAATATTTATTGTAATCTAATTTTGTTGTAACAGGATTTCTATCTGACGTGAATTTGGTAATGGTTTCACTACTCCAGGATCAATCAAATATTAAATTTTCTTCTTCGGACACTCTGGAAAGGGACCAACAAGACCTCATGAAGACACAGCAGGATTCAGTATCCCCAGTTCAGCAAACTGTGAGTAAGATGGCCTCGTTCTGTTCTTTCTTCAGAAGCACAAGTTTAGTCAGAATATTCAGCAACTGCTGTACTAAATCTCAGCCTACTTTGCTTGTAACAGACTGAAAGCTTTATTTTTGAAGAGTACAAACCTTAATTATTCTTCTGAGCTAATATTAAATGCCAAGCTAAATTTTCTATTTGATTGCTTAAAAATCCTATTACTATAAAAAGAAAACAGGCAATTCATCCAGCTACTAATCTTGTAACAATGCTACATTTAAAGTAATTCTCATTGTTTCTGAAATAAATAAATACATAAATAACCAGACAAAGAGACAGAGTCTTTTTGTCTGCTCCAAACCAGTTAAGAGTACATTCAAGCACTTCAGAATTCCTTAGGATTTTTTTGGAATAAAATTATCTCCCCCCTGATACCTGTATATTCACCATGCTTACCTTTCATAATAAAAGCACAATTGAGAACAGTATTTTTCATCAAACAACAGCAAAATAACCATTATTATAATTTTGTTGTGAAAATTGCATGTACAGAATTTACAGCTGCCATTCTTACAGCTTCATAAAACTAGATGGGGGGGGGGGGGAGATTAATTCTTATTTAGCAAAAGCTATTTTAAATGCATGTATTAGGACTATAGAAGAGGGAGTGAGGAAGTAAGAATTAAGAATTTACAAAATGAGCATGTTTGTGTTCATATGGGAAAGCAAAAGTGTAATAAGGCCAGATTTGCTTTCTGCAGGAATCCATGACAGAATAAAACATTAGAATTGACAGTCAGACCCACGTGAAGATGAATGAAGAGCTGTGGCACTAAGCAGAAACACTGATTTTCTTGCTAACTTCCCTTTGGGACTTCTTGGAGTCTGTTTTTCCCATGAAGGCATAGATTTCTTTACTTCTCCTAAAATACTGTAAGAGCAGCTTGGATATTGAGGGGGAAGTAAGACAGGGATCACTTGATAATCTGGTCTGACTTTTTGTGTAGCACAGAACATTACATATTCCCCTCCCCTGAATACAATAACCTGCTCCTGATTTAAGCTCGTCTTCTCAAAAGGCATCCAAGTTGTTACTCATCCTTGATGTAAAGGAAAATATGCATAATCTCTAAGCTAAATGTGTGCAGCTTCAGGATCCAGACACTACTTCTTGTTAAGTCTTTCTTTTCTAGATTAAAGAGTACTTTAGTAGCTGCTATTTTCTTTTTGCTAAAGTGCAAAAGGGAAGGGAGGAGATGAGACAGGAAGAAGGTCAAAATGTCTGGCTAGAGCCTACCTGTCTCAGAGAATGAGTGTGGCTACGTTAATGAAAGGAAGTGATGTAACTAGCAACATATCTGGCAGTCTGTAACATCATCAGAGAATGAGATCAAGCTTATTTGACTAAACTTGTATATGACAAGACTTGCACTTATCATATTCCTGTCATTTAATCTTTCATCACTTGATCATACATAGTCTTCTATCTGAAACTGTCAGACCAACTAGCCAATTGTTACCTACAATGTCCTTTTTTTCCTAGTTGCACAAATTAAGATTACTTCAGACTTCTCAATGCTTTGGTTAATTTACTTTTTAATATTTTTTGGATACCAAGTAACCAGAAAACCCCTCAGATCTTTTAAAGTTTCTCTGCATGAAGATAGCTAGAACTAGTAATTGTATCCTTGTCATGAATAATATATTTTAATGTACTTTTTTGTAAATAATGAAAATATATTCTAAATAAATGCCAATAATTCATTGCAGGATAATCCCAGTTATAACTGCCAACCATATGAATCAGACAGCAGGACAGAAAGAAAGAGCTCAGAGTCTTCTCACAGCCCCAGCCCTGCTTCTCCAGCCCAGGATCAAATTCATGGAAGATACCCTACAAGCCAAGGGATTCACTGTGGCAAGAACAAATTTAAAGCATCTTTCAGTACTGAAAAATTCAGACGGTACAGTTATGAGGAAAGTACTGTAGGAAATTATGACAGATTTCTCAAGAGCAGCAGAAACCCCTTTCACCCTTACAAGAGGCAGATCAGCGAAGATGTCTTCCAGGAAGGACATCAAGCCCTCCCACCAGAAGGTTCACCCTTCAAAAATGCTAGAAGTATTGATGGGTTTGAGGGTCTACCAGGATCTACAGGTCCTGATGAGTCAGAGTCATTTCCTACACACATTCCGAACATCTCAACAGAACAGCCATGGTGTAATGGCCTCCAGTACAGCACCACAGGACAAGATCACAGTTCACAAGTCATGGTCAGTATTTTTTTTCTTTGTTTCTGTTTTCAATGGCAAAAATATAATTTTGCAATTATTTTCTTATGTCTTAATGTGACTATGGATATTTAATCTCTTCTCAAGTTGCAAGCTAGAGCTCAGGATAAACATCCACTTATATTTGTCTAAGTTCTCTATTTTATGGCCTTTTCCTGCTGAAGAATGGTTCTCAGAAAGGAGCACAAGGACAGGAGATTTTCCACTAGACACAATATATGAACCCTACATTTTCCAATTTCTTCCTGACAACAGGTTTTAAATCAGTAGTTTTCATCAACTAGTATTTTCAGGGGAAAAAAGTTAACAAAACTTTTCAAGTATGAGTATCAGATTTGTCACAAAACCTCAACTGACCTGCATTTTTCTGCAGTAGAAGACACAGTAGAAGAGAAACTGAGACATCACTACTACTTAAAATTAAAGACAAGATCTGTTTATGGTATGTGCAGTGTTAAAAATACCTGGGCTAATTCACATGTTGGGCAAAGGAAACTGACTGCTTAGGATAGCACAGAAATCCCTGAAAAGCAAAGCAAATTACCCTTCAGTAATTCCACCAGGTACCTCTGCCGTGATCCAATCTGTAAAGCAAATCTTCAGCATCCAGTGCTGACTAAAACCAATGTCTACATCTGCCAGGAGAGGGCCCTGACCACTGGTTTGCTATTGTTGAGAGGCAAAAAAATTTGATGGTTACCAAAAGACAGGGGGTTTAAATACAAACAAACAAACAATCAACAACAACAAAAGAACTGAATTGGATTAAGACAATTTACAAGGGGATGAGGGATGTTGTCGGGGTACAACCTAAGGATGGAAGCCATTCAGGTTAAAGAGGAAATTGATCTAAATCTCTTATTTCCTGGATAAATACATATCTAGGTCAGATGAGTTTAATGCAAACCCTGTAAGCGGTAGATGAAAAACATTCCTATTTTCTTGCCAAATCCCTGATGCAGATATGTAAAGATGTAGAGAATGTAAAGCTAGCAGAGCCCTTTACCAAGTAGGTGTGACTACTCAGGATAAGACTGGATCCTTGTTAATGCCCCCACTGGCTCAGACAGCATGCAACTTCAAAGCACCCAAGTAGCTTCCCCATGCTGGCAATCTGACACTTCTAAAAAAGTTCATCTTATGGGCATCAAAAGAGTGCCAACATCTATTAATACTGAATGTGGCATTGCTTGGTGTTAGGATATCCAATCAAGTCTAATATGTACCCCTAACACTAATCTATACCACAAAAGAGTCATTATGGCCTTGCTTTAAAACAGAAGGATGTTCCTTGAAATAATTAAATTGTTGTGACATCAGCTCTCAGAAGAGAATTCCTGGCCAGGGATGTTAAACGAGGGAAGGAACATGAAATCTGTCACCAGACCTGTGGGTATGGACACTGCACTGTTTGTTGCCCAGCCAGAGCTCTGTCTATCTGCTTAGCATGCAGCTTGTCTGAATTGCTCTTCCAAAGCAGGCAGTATTACCACACACACCGTATGCTCTGCTTGGCATTCCAACTAAAGGACAGCAAAATTTAACAACAGAAGCCTGAGTTCTTAACAGAATCAAGCCCTGTGCAGGACCCAGAGCAGGCAGCTGGGCAGACCTGTGAGAAATTATGACTCGATCCACTTCTCTATGTTTATTTCTACAGCTGCAGAAATAAATCACATTCTTACTGTAATTCCTGTATCTTGATCCAACTCAGTTATCAGCCTGGTTTGAGTCTTCTCTGCCACCTCTTTCCTGTACATCACTCTCTACCTAATGACAGCACTCCAGCATCAGCTTGAGGTACTGACAACCTGCAAGATAAAATCAAGGAGTATGAAAAAGACAGAAAGACAGACACATGTGCACACCCCAGAATGAAAGCTGGAGCGTGCAGTTTGTGTAGGTAGGGGGGAAAAAAAAGATAAATGGAAACTGACATTTTCTGAACTACGTTGTGTGTGACTTGGACTGGGACTTCCTTTTTCAGGCAGTAATTATATAAATAAATGAAACTATGTTTCTTCTTGTACTAGTAGTATATAAAACACCAAGGCAGAATGAAGTCAGAAAAAGTAGTAAATATAGTGGAAGATAAATCAAAACAGTAACAAACAGAACTATTATCTTAGGGAAAAACAAAACAAATAAACAAACAAACAACCTCAGTTTAAAATAACTCTTTCCTTAAATATTTCCTAGCAGGATTCAGACATGAAGCTTCGGACATCCCCACTGGAGGGGCAGCCTGGTTTGTATTGCTATCAGCCTCAAGTGCAGCAGATGTATTGCCCCTCACATCCTTTCCATCAGGTCAGTGCAGTCCACAGAGCAAAATCCCCTGTACGTGTAGCACTGTAACTGTATTGTAGTTATGGCAATAAGACAAAAGACAGATGAAACAATACCTGTTGTAGAGCCATGTTTGTATACATACATTTAGCTTCTGAGATCTTAGAAGAACCACATTTAAATGACTTTTTAAATGGTAATAAAAAAAAAACCCACATAAATTTGTAAAAAATGAATCTTTGTACTACTTATTTATATTTTCACCACTATACTCAAGAAAAGTGGCTTTGAAACCAGATAATAACTGTTAATAACTGTTGGCATTTCAGGAACCCAGGGAACTGACAGTGTTTTAACTTCAGAATTTAAAAAAAAAATTAAGAATTATTTGGGACCATATAATTAAAATTCAAATCAAACCTAGAAAAACACTTAAAGCAAAATTTTATCAGCAAGATGATGCTCGCTTTTCTTGTGTTTGATGGCACACACATCTCTTTTGCAATCTTTTGACTGTTACATCAGCTGAAAGATTATTCATCTGAAGCATAATTGACAATAATGCTGATGATGCATGAGAATGCACAAAATTAAGGTTGTCCTTCCGTAATGTAACTATATTATTAACACTAAAAACTCGCAGAAGCAACTGCTACCTTGTTTTTCTTGAGTGTTTAGATGCTATTTGAATACATGTCTGTTCGTGTTCTCAAAGTAGTATATATACAACATATTTTAAAAATCATATATATATACAATCTTACTCTTTCATGTGATCCCAGTACATATTTATAGAGGCTAGTGAGTGTGGTCTGCTGAGCAGTGAAAACTTGGCATAAAGGGGGGCTATGTATTACAGAAAGTAATATTTATTACTCTGAAATGTCTTCAAATAATTTCCTTCAGAGATAAATGCTGGTGTGGTTCAGTGTATTGAAAAAATTCCCTTTTTATGCTCAGTTATCTGCAAATAATCCATATACAAAAATAGCAAAACTACCAAACCCCCCAACAATTAGAACTGAATTAAATTAGTTACAGAAAATGTATATATATATGAATATATATGTATATAATATTTGAACATAAAAGCTCAGGTGTGATTTACAGTTCCTTTGATCCCAGTGACTGATACTGTGGAACTACCTGTGCTATCTCATTCAACTTGCTCAAGAAGTATAAAAAATTTGACCAGCACTGATTTAAACACTAATTTAAAACTGTGCAAGACAACAGAAAACAGGTTGCCATATGAGAGGTCACTGGGATTGTTAATTCATATGTTGTTAGCAGTCTGAGTCACTGAAATAGTGAACATACCATTCATCATCAGGATTTAGTCTCTAATGAAGAAAAAAGAAAGGTTATTTTTGGCATGATTGCATTTATGAGGAAATTTAATTTCCAAAAACAGGTGTTAAATGACCATAAAGAAAACAATAGGTGCATGTGAGAATTTTATGGTCACTGATAAAACTAATCTGTCACAGGTTACTTTTTAGGCATTTTATTTGTTAGAATTTGGTAAAACATTACTAAGGATGAATGAAAGTGCTCCAAACCTCAGTAGTGATTTTTTTATATTTTTAAGTGTGTTTTTTAAATCCTCCACCTGCCTACTACAACTTAAAGATTATTATTACCATATATAATCCTTCAGATGTAGAGAGAAATAAAATAAGGACTAACTGTATTATCCCTTGGAGAGCTTCAGGGACTTCCACCCTCTTTCTGAACTTCTAGCCTGTGGAGCAGTTAAACTGATCAGCAGGATGGTGTGGCAAGGCCACAACTCCATAAGCACCCCAAGTACCAACACCTGCATGAAGTAAACTAAAATCAGGTTTCTGTTACTATCCTCTTTCTCTTCCTTCTCCCTCAGCTGTGGCCAGCCTCTGTCCATTTACCAGAGTTTATGTTTAAATCAGCTTAGGAAGGCAGGGGCACAGAGGTTTTTCTCCAACAAGGTGTTGCACAAGAACAGACTAATTTGCTTAGTGCACCCAGGTAATACTGAAGGCCAAATAGTTTCAATATCAAACTACACATCCCTTAGCTTGGGATGTGTAAAGATGTAAAATACATGTGATAAGGTATAAATAACAGAAAGAAGCAGTTCTCCTATGCCAAGGCAGGAAATATGGCTAGAGAATAATCTCACTCCTAGCTTTTGCTTTTACCTGTCCTCTGGCATTCCATTATAACGTGGCAAAATGTTTATATGTTCTTATCAAGCCATCATAATTCATTTAATTGTTTATCTATTTTCTTAATACTCAATAGAAGTGATAAAAGGTAATAATAAGATTAAAATAGGAAGGTAATATTATACTACCATCCTAACTTGCAAATTCATTGATTTTACTATTGTTATTTTAGAAGAAAAAGGTCCCAGATGAAGGATTGACTTGCCACAAAATCTCTGCTGCAAATATAAACTCATTCCCCCCTGGGACTGCAGTAGACATTGTGGATGTGAAGCATCACACAGTACATCTCACACCCAGTATAAATGTCAGCTGTGTGTGTTCCTTTAGCATTAACAACAAGCCCACTGGAGTTTCATTTGAATATTTTTTCAATTTTTAAGCAGGCACCACTTCTGTGCCACTGCTGATTTGGTACCAGTGCTATTACTGCACATTGGCATAAACCTCATTCAAAAACCCTACAACATTAAAGTTGAAATAGACCTTCTGGGAGTTGCTAGGCAAGACACAACAAGCACTAAGAGGGAAGTCTATCCACCTGCAGGCTGGCACTCCAACAGATCTCACATGCAGCAGGTTTCTGTTAGGCTTTTCAATATTTGTGCTTGTTAAGGTTACTACAGTAAAAGTACAGCAACATGTTCTACTACTCAGAGGAAAAAAATCTAAAATAAGCAGCCAAAGTCATAACAGGTAGAACTGCTGCCCGTGTGCCATGGTCAACTACTATAAAGTGAAAGAACTTGTGATACAAGACTGAGAAAAAGTGAAATAACATCTTTTGCATGAAACAGCTCCAGTATTAACACTTTACATTTCAGAATTGAATGGAGTAGCATATTAAATTACTAGGAAGTTAAACATAAGAGAACGGGCCCTCTAGCCTGAAGTGAAGAATGTTCAAACTATGCCTCACTTTTCATTACAAGGATGAGAGACACCAAGTCCTTTGTTAATTTTGCCCAAATGATAAAATGGCCTCACCTTCCCCTTTGCTGAATACAACTTAAATGACTCATAAGAAAAATTACTTCTTATTGACCTGAAAGAAATAGCAGACACTTACTGAAGTCACCTACCCACCCACCATAAAACACAGACACCTTTCATGCCAGTTGCACGACTGTAAAACCAGCTCAAGCCTGTCATACCAGACCATTCCCCAGCCTCTGTTCCCTCCAAAAGGATTAATGAAACCAATAAAACAGAAATAATCCTTAAAACGCCCAGGTCTTGCTTTTGGCAATAACATCACAACCAGCCCCATCTTAGTACCCCTTCCTTTCAAAGAGATACTGAAACCAATAAAATAAAAATTATTGTATGAATTGCCCAGTTTTCTATCCTGGTAAAAAGTCTGCACACATGCCACAAAACAGGCAGCACAGAGCTGCACATGGCAATTAGTTCCCAGCTTCACTGGAGACTGCAGTTTTACCAAGTATTTAGTTTAACAAGGCAGGACATGATTAATTATGTACATTTCATTTTTTTCACCCTGCTTACTGTAGTAAACAGATTAATGCATTTGGAAAGTTTTTTTCCACATTCTATTTCAGGCAGTTCAATATTAGAAAGATAAAAGCAAGCAGGCAAAAATCTAAGCAACAACAATAAAATTACTAAGAAACTGAAATATTCAGAATTCAGAATAAATAAACTGAACATATGCAGGCATATGATAACTTCTCACAGGAAGATTAAGGGGACAAAAGACCAAAAGCAACAGAAGTTTGGTCCAAAAATAGGAATGACAGTAAGAAACTAAGGAGATTTATAAACTAATTACCAACGAAATTTTCCCAAGTCTCAAAAGCTCCATAGTAATCTTTCAGAGGAACCATAAATACCTCATAACACAGGAGTTCCATGGGTATGCAGTAAAACACTACAACAGGGCTCAGCAATCTTTGAGTACTAGGGAAGGAATTCAGGTAGATTTTTTTTTTTAATAGCATATGACATGGCTCCTAATTTTGGCCATGCCCTAGATCTGGCATCTGGAAAGATTAATCTGTAAGAGACAGAAATCCCTCTCACAATGCACTCTGAGTTCAGTGGGAGCTTTTGCCTCACTGAAAGCCAACTGATGGTATCTTACCTGAGCAGAGTAGTGCTGCTTTGTTCTTGAAAGTTGCTTGCCAGCAGGTTTAAACTGTAATTTGGAAAAGAAAAACATGCAAGCAACTGCTGTGTTAAAAAATTGAAAGCAAACCTGGAGAAATTCTGATGCAATCAAGGCATCTATCTATACGTGTTATCTCCCCTCTTTCACCTAATTTTTTGCATTGGCACATTTCTATCACAGGGATGGTGTGATAGGCCAGCCACTTCTTCAGCTTGTCTCAAAAGCTGGACAGGTTTAGGGATCTCTTGAAGTGATAGTTCAGCATTTCAGCCTCATGTTGGATTCTGCCACTTGTCCCCAGGGGTGCAGTGAGGGTAACATAAATACTATCTGATTTTAGGTGTCCCAGCTGTTCTTTTCAGATTTCTGATACAGACAGTGGGGAGGAAAAAAAGAAGCTGCTTGAGGTGCTGCTTAAACTTTTTGAAGAAGGTCATTCCTTGGAGCTGACTGTAAGGCAGCCTGCACAAGAGCAGCCTCACAGCTTCATCACAAGTCAGGCAATATGAAAACCACCTATGAGAAAAGTCCCATGTGTCACACTCCTGATCCATGGGGTGACATACCCTTCAGTGAATGTATTGTTCTATAATAATATAGAGACATAGTATGTAATCTATAATAATCTGTATATCCCTCTCCACCTAAAAACAAAAAACATCACACAAAACCGAACAAGGCTCAGCCCAAATTATTTGCAGTCCTTTTACTTAATAGGCTATTTTTCTGTGGTGCATATTCTTTCAAGTACTCCATTCTGGCTTTTTTATATATAAATAAAATTATACCATCAATTTATTTGTCTGCATAATGAACTGTTGTGGGGGAGGCTGAGTAGGCTAAGATACTTCAGCTAGAAGAGGGATATTCTGTAATCCTATGATCTGGAGATGGTTAACAGGGAAAAATTGCTTTTTTCACAAGAACTCAGTAGCACAGCAGGCAATAATAAAGTACATTTTTTTCCCATATACTTCCATTTGGAACACACTGCAACCTGTTAGCAGCCAATATAAAAGCTAGCTCCTCCTCATACAAGCTGTGTCTACTTCTTGAGCATTAACCAGCAATACTAATGCTTTCCAATTGAAAGGCTTTAGGTCATGGCACAACAGATACTAAAGGCAGAGGACAATATCTTCACAATAGTTGAATAGTGTTCTTTAGATAGAAATGGTTCTGAGAGTTTGCTGCTGCTAAGTAACATCTTTTTTATTCTATCATCAGTATCCCTCAGGAGGCAGCTATCCTGTGACTTATATTACTTCTTCACACTACCCTTACCAAAGAATTGCTCCTCAAAGCAGTCAAGAATCCCAGCAGCCTCTCTTTCCCAAACCCATCTACTCATACAGGTAATTTTTTTCAAATCCTAATCTTACAGGAAATACACTGGTTACCCATGGCCTATTTCCAGCCTAATTTGCAATAACATGCTTACTCGTATTTGTCTTATTCCCAGTGTGCTCTGTCCTGTTTGTAAGAATCACAACATATTCCAGGCTCTGGGGCCAAGGCAGAGGGAAGTGAAATGGTGTAAAGCATGTGAGCAATCATGATCACCCCCACAAAAACTAGACATTTCTCCAATACAAAATCTGAAGTGTTGCAAATTTCATAAGACTAATAATTTTTAGGTTGTCTTTTTCAGGAGCTGTGATGACTGTGCTTTTCTCCAGTTACTATGGCAAGGAAATGCCTTGAAAACATATCAGATGTGCCAGTCACTGCACGGGTTTATCCCCCATATGGCAGTCTAAGACTTGCTGAGACAATTCAAATTTAATTACACCTTCTGTCACTCTGATATTCTCTTTATGGCCTTTATCAGCCTAAGCATTCAAACACAACCATAAATAAATGTCCACTAGCAAGATTTGAAGGCTATGGTCTAGGTTCCACTTTCCATTACTTTATTTCAAGCTTGGACTTTCTGTATGCACCTTGACAGTTACGTCAGGAAGCAATGGAGTGTGAGGAGATTGCTTGTAACAACTGGGTGGGAACTTTAAGCATCCTGGGTGTTCATGCTGTGACCATGGAAGCCAGAGTGATTAAACATGTTGCAGAGCAGGCTAAAACACTTCTCTTTCTTTCTTTAAAGCATTCTGATCTTCATGGCACTCAAAAACAGCAAGACAGGGAGTTTGCCAGTCAGTGAGATTTACAATTTCATGACGGAACACTTTCCTTACTTTAAGGTGAGTGGGGATAATCTGTCTCTAAGCTTACCTGGCAGCAGAGGGAATAAGGGAGGGGATTTGGTCTGTGAAAAGGGATAATTTCTTAGTAGATTAACATCAAATCAATTATACACTATGTACTTTCATGATCACAAGTAGAGAGTAAGTGGCCATTCCTCACTAACAGCTCATAAAAAGGATAAATATTTATAAAAACACATCCATTCCCTTCTCTCAGATCTCAAATACAGGCAGAACTGGTCTTGTGACTTCCTCTGCCACCTCCAGCACCTCCAGACTCATGTGGAAGCAGAGGTTCAAGGTTACCTTGCTCTGTTTTGGAACAGGGGTATCTGTCTTAAGCAACTTCATCACTTGCATGCACTGTACAAAGAAAAGCATAATATGTGATAAATGGTACTAAGCTCATAATTACACAGTAACACTGGTGAAGGTAAGGGTGTATGGTTTGCAGCAGATACTATTGAAATTTAAATCCATGCTATAAGAGAATGGTTTCTTGCATTTGGAATGCAACTGGAAAGAGATTAGTCAGCATATGATCCAAGAGCAGTAGGATTACAGTTAAGATTTTAAAAAGAGCTATAATAGATTCATCAACTGCTGCTCAACACAGAGCTTTATTATTGCTGATTCTTCAAAAACATCTCACCAAAACTCCATATCAGGTGACCTGAAAGTGTTAGCAAGAACCAAAAATGAAAATAAAACAACATGAGTCTGTCCTGTTTCCTATTGCAAACAAACACGCAGCAATTAAACCAAATTAAAAGTAGCTACTGAAAGGCAATTCAAACATCTGCATGAAGAACACTAGAAATTACTAAAAAGAAACATTCTGATGCAATTTTGCAATGGTTTTGGACATTAACTGAGACTTAATAATGTCTGGAAAAAAATTAAATTTGGATATGTCAGTAATGAAGTAATCATGAAGAAAGGATTGTTGGGATCCACACTTCTGTATTCCCAGAATTCCAGATTTCTCTAAAAGGAATCACTAGATACTCTATTATTTGTTACAAATGAGAGAAGGGAGAAAAAAATAAAGCAACCAACCATCATAATTCAAAAAGTATCCCATCACAGCATGAATGGTCATTACCCACTGAAAGAAATCGAAAGCACTCTAAGTTACAAGGACACAATTGATTTTTAGGCTAAACACACATAAAATTCAGTGATTGCAGTAATCTAAACAGGGAAAGGGAGAAAAGGAGAATAGAACATGACAAGAATATTGCAGCTGTATTCTTTTAATACATATACAAAACAGTGATAGATTTCAAGATCTGTGTTTTGTCAATAACAGAAAAGTAAGTCTATATTCCATGCATTTACCACTAGCTGCAAAATTAAATATTATTTTTTTTAATTAATAATCCAAAGGAAAATAGTTTGAGGATTGTGAAAAAGGTCCTGGCCCACATCATCTTGATACTGATATTTTGCAGACCTATGCTTCTTAGCATAATGCACAGATCAAAGGATCTACAGCAAAGTAATTCATTCTCATCCAGTTACTGTTTCCTGGAAAAAATAGCATAAGTGTCAAGCAAAGAGGTGGTAAAAACAAAATCAGTTTTAGAGGCATGTCCACGTTTATTCATTCTTCTTTGGCTTACAACACAATCAGTTAATAAAATTAATCAGCAACTTGCAAGCCAAATACTGCTGCCAACATGCACTGAATTCCTCAGACTCAAGACTGTGGTGCTGCCAGGTGTCACCTTCCTGGTTCTGAAGTTCTGACACAGCAGAAACGGGGGGGAAATACATCCATTCCTCAGCTAGATGCTGTGTGTAAATATTGTGATATTTTGTGTGCAAATGTGTATAGATAGGTGTTCATCTGTATACATACAGCTGTGTATGTACACATCCTCATCTCTACAGCTGGTATATGTCTATCACAGCTTTAAATAGCTGCTTTATGCTGAATCTAATTTTTTTCCTTCTTACTTATCCAAACTTGCCTGCTCCACAGGGAGTGGGTTTGGGTTTTCTTGGAGATTCTCATGCATTTTTTAATTAATTGAAAAATTTGTAATGAGGTTACTGCCATCATATGCATTATAGGAAAATAAATTTCTAAATCTTTTTGTTAAAAAGTTATTTTCTGATGGCCTTATTTTTTTGTTTTACTTAAAAATAAAATCAAATTATGGAATAGTTCCATCCTAAACATCCTTAAAATAGGCAGGAAAGATTAAGCAAGCAAACATTATGCTTACAGGCACTAAGCCATGTCTACCTCTGGTCTTCACAGCAGCCCACAGAATTGTCAATATGATGCAAAAGCTAATATCCTCTACCCTAACTTTTCTGGAGAATCTTCAGCAATTTAAATATGAAAATCAACACAGCACATTTTGTTGTTGCTACCAGAATTCACTGAATAACAATAAGAGGGGGAGGAGAAGCAATTTAAGTTGGAG
This sequence comes from Calypte anna, assembly GCF_003957555.1. Taxonomy (NCBI): domain Eukaryota; kingdom Metazoa; phylum Chordata; class Aves; order Apodiformes; family Trochilidae; genus Calypte; species Calypte anna. The sequence goes on from NC_044264.1 coordinate 6,557,050, forward strand.
AGAAACAGAGTACAAGTGTGCACAGAATCTTGCTGGGAGACATTAGATGATACAAGCCTAGTCAAATTAACTTGTATTCGCTGCCACAGCAAATTTAGTTTCTATGATGCAACAATCTCATTTCTAGTTGAAACAGAGCAATCCAACTCCTACGTCCTAAAAAAAACATCTACGCAGCTAATGTTGAATTACTCTTTGATGTACCTCTCCCTTCTCTTGAGACCTAGATTTAAAGAGAAAGGGTTTTGCAAGATCTCTGAACTCTTTAAACTTCAAGAGGCAGTCAGGATCAATGGGTCTGGACAATAATATTTTTTGCTTGTCATCCTATTTTTCCTTTGTAGTGATTAGTGAGTCTAACAGAAAGCTTTCATCTTGTTAATTGGAGTTATTGCCAGTGGTCCAAGAGGTTTGGAAGGTCTGTGGCTGGGGGGAACTTACAGCAGCATTTTCTTCAGGTGCCCAGCTCCACACAGCTTCATCCACACGGCACTGGACACAGCAATGGCAAAACCAAGCCATAGGGAGGAGATTCCAATTCTACACGAGAAACTACAGACAATCAAACATTAACTTAAAAATTTGGTGACAGAGTTGTAACATGAGCACTCTGCTAGAGTGTTCCTTCAGGGCCTAGCTGGCTAACTGCCTATTTTTTGCTGCTCAGCAATACAAAATTTAATGCAGGAACCTGTTCAACTCTTGACAGCAGCCTCCAGAACAAATTTGTGTACTTTTTGCTCTTACAGTTCTAAAACTATCTCGTGGTTTACACCCCCACATGTTCTGAAAACCTCTGAGAAACAGATGCCACTCCCATCTACTCCAGTGTTTAGCAGAAACACTAATTATCCTGTCTAGATACAGACAGGTATACATATCCCCATGTGCAGGGAAAGAATCATGAATATTCTTCAGGTCAGCTCATTCAGTAGCTGAGTAGACAGACATCTTACCTAGTGGGAACAGTTTCGTTTACTTTTGGAACTGCCAGAAAAACAACTTGAATATCAACTGCAAGAAAGAAAAACTGACAGGTCATCTCTGGCAATACCCTAGAGCAGAAAGAGTTTTGAAGTGTTTTTTTGGTTTTGTTTGTTTGGGGTTTTTTCAACAGCGATGTACATTGTCTCCCCTGTGGGAATGGCTAACAGAACAGAGAAATGCTGACATCAGGTGGGCCAAAAGGGTAGAAACTGTATTGTTAAGAAGGGAAAATAGTCTCTTGTTTACAAAGTAACATATTTAACTTCCAAAATGAATTATTTTTTTTTTTTAATGAGGAAAGCAAGTGTTAAATTTAACACTCAAATTCTTCAAGAAGACTTCTAACACCTTAACCTACAAGATAGTCCCTTACAAGCTAGGGAAGGAGAGATTTTACATTCCTGATAAAAGTTGAATTTCTGTCAAAGTACATTCAAAAATTCACAGAGTATTATGAGAAATCAAAAATGGAAACAAGTCCATTTCTAACAGATGTTCTTAGAAGAAATCTGTTACACTTGGCAATAACTAGAGAAACTGTCAAAAAGCTGGCTCTCTATAGGAAAGATCCCTTTTAATAAAGCATGAGAGCTGCTTAATTGCTTTTAATGCTTATGACACACAAATGAAGGTTTTTTGGAAACAAGAAAAAGAAAAATTTTCTTTAAGAAAAAAGAAAAAGAAAAAAGGCCTTGCGTATACTAATACTGAAGATCATTTTCTGTAATTCCATCAGCTCTAAAGTCTCTCTCACTTGAGATTTCTTCTCTCTTCTCTGCAAATGCAGACCTTTTAGAAAGAATATGATTTGACCAAAACAGGCAGAGCTATAATTTTTTTTTTTTTTTTTTTGGTAACTGGTTTTACAATGACAGGGGAAGCCTAGCTGGATTAGCAGTTGCATCTATTACAATTCAGCTAGGTTTCTCAGGTTGATTCCAGCTGTTAAGTAGCAAGTTATTTTCTCTGCCTTTGTTGCATTATTTGTTAAGATTATAGTGCTTCTTTTAAAGTCTTCCTGGACACTTGAGTCCAAGTAGCACATAGTCCTTTAATTAAGTGAAATTTTAAGGTATTCTAAACAAATTAATAAAATAGATATCCTGTTAATTCACAATTCTAGAATATAATTCTTTAAACACTTAATTCTGGTGATTTGCAAATTCACTTTTAAAAATACAGCAGTCTCTCTGACTAGGTCAACTTTCTTGCTTATGATATATGTTACTATTTTACCTGGTTCCTCTCTTCCAGCACAGGACTGTAACATTTTTGTGGCTTTCTTCTAACATCAAGTTTCATACTGTAGAAAGTATAAGCTAAACAGCACATAATCTCACCAGTCGAAACAGAAATATAGTTGGTTGGTTGTTTTGTGGTGGTTTTGTTTTTTTTTTTTCCTTGAAGTTCCATTCTTAGACTGGATTTGTTTTTCTAGACAGCTCCAGATGGCTGGAAAAATTCTGTACGCCACAACTTATCTCTGAACAAATGCTTTGAGAAAGTTGAAAACAAGTCAGGCAATTCTTCTCGGAAAGGCTGTTTGTGGGCTCTGAATCCAGCCAAAATTGATAAGATGCAGGAGGAGCTTCAGAAATGGAAGAGGAAAGACCCAGTTGCTGTAAGGAAGAGTATGGCAAAACCAGGTCAGTGATGTGTTAGTGCATTAGCTCTCAAACAGTGGTCCCCAGAATTTTTCTTCACAAAAGGTGCCAAGCCATGTAAGAAAATTTATACCTGATCTAGGAAACCATTTTATATTTTTATGAAATATTATGAAATACTGGGGGGGAAAACTATTAAAAGAATAATTTAAAAAGACCTGGGTTTTCAGGAGCGCTTCCAAGTAAACACAAAGATGCTTTGCCAAGAAAAGATTCTCTCTCTCATCTCACTAAACTTTAAGATAAAAGCTCTGAAATAAGTACTACAGAATAAAATTTGAAATCAGCTGATAAGTACCCAGCCTTTAAACACAAAAGTGCAATTTATTACATACTCACTTGGCTATGATAACTTAGAAAAACATTTCAGGCTTTTCAATTTCTTATATTTGGGCTAGCAATTTTGTTTGCCATTCAGTGCTTCTGCTTCCTGAGGAGCACTCAAATCCTAGCTAGAAACTACGAAGATTAAGGCTCTGGTAGGAATAAGTAAGTCACGGACTTTTTTCTTGTTTTGTAGAAGAACTTGACACACTGATAGGCGACAAAAGTGAAAAGCTGCGATCTTCAGTCCTGTCCTGCAGCCCGACTGGCGTTGCAGGTGCATCCCATTCCAGGCAGATGGCAGTCCAACCCCATTCCTTATGCGAGCATTCTCTTTCCTCCGGGGTACCCCAGCCATTACATAGCATCCACACATCAGGAGCTCTACATGTCAAGAACACATTACCAAATTTGCTCGGAGGTCAGCAAACTGCGTGCTATACATCACCACAGGGCTTTCCTCAGATCTCAAGTACGTTAATGCAACAATCACCAGACCCTCAGACCCTGTTTCCTTCTGGGGAGGCTCACAGTGAACTGAGGACGCAGCCCAGCATCACTCAGGATTCTCCTCTGCCGGCTCAGACCCCCCCCAGCTGCGGTGTGAGTTTGCTGACAGAGCACTCCACAGCCAGGACAATGCAGGACACGCTCATGCAGGAAGGAGACCTCAGCAATGATATCGATGCTCTTAATCCATCCCTGACCGATTTTGATCTTCAAGGTAGGTATCTGAGGCATTTCTATTCTGTAGAGTCAGGCTTGTTACATTACATCACGTCTCAACCTGCCTAGGATGCATTTATGTCCTTTTTTGTGAACCACTTGTCCTTGCACTGCTATGCACACAGCCTTACTGGGCTCCATCCTTTTGCACAACATGGAATTTTGCACTGTATCTTTAGAAAGTTCCCCAAGAAAGCTACTCCTGAGTACAGCTGCTGATATTAAACACTGCAATACACTAAATCTATTTTCCACTGAAAACTACTCAAGCACAATTATTTGGTGCCCGTCAAGAGAATGCTCATGTGAGCAGCACAAAGGGAAATAATTTTGATTTAATTAATATGTTAGCATTTTTGTGAACATGAGGGACATAGTTTTGCCTGCAAAAATAGGAACAAAACCCACCAAGTTTGTGTGTGCATATATGTATTTATATATGTATACCTTTAAATAAAACCTGTGAGTTCCAACAGATAAAGCTTTTGCTGCACCAAACAACAGGCAATTATTGCCTTCCTGCACAGACAGAAAGTAGGACACAAAGCAGCCTAAAAGACCAAGCAAATAAACACAGCCTTAATAACGTCCATGACTCAGCAAGTGCAATTGCCTTGCCATTGTGCTGGCACAAATATTCTGCAATCCAGCCATGCCCAGACTGCTTTACTAAGATTAACAACACAGCCTGCTGAATCCTCAGCTTCTCCCTCTTGCAGGCAGCTGGATCTCACATTCCATTCATATCTCTTAACCTCTTCCCTTTCTAGTCAGCTAATCTGGAGCATGCTCATTTGTACTGCGAGTATTCTGCATGCTTCACCAGTATGGTAGGATTCCAACTCTACTCTGTCCTTGCCCTTTGACCTAAATTATTTAATATTATCTAAACTTTTTACTTTTTTTTTTCAAACTATCAAATCTCAACTGAGAACTCCTAGAACTTAAAACCAGGCCTGCACACTTAGAGTAAAATAATTATATAAACACAAAGATTAAGAAAAAATAATAATTTACTTAAAAGTCAAAAACCAATCAAATGTTCTCTAGCAAAAGGACTAAATATTACTATATTTGGTAGTCTGAAGATGGGGTTTAGTTTTGGAACAACAGTCTCCCTTCCATTGCCCCCTCTGAAGAAATCTTCATGATTAATACAGAAAATACAGCCCTGATGCAGTAACTTCTTTAGTGCTTTCACTCTGATATTCTGTTCCACTGGAAGGATGAGGAACTTGTCAGTACATGTAAAGAAAGGGTAACATTTCTGATCTTTTGATTTGCCAGGTTAATCACATATCCAGTAGTTTAGTTTGCAGTTCAGAGAATTCTACTCCAATAACAGTAGAAGGCCTGTTGTAAAGTAGTGCTGCTTGCAGATTTGTTCCATAAAGTACCCCTAGGTCTTCTATATCTTATAAAGATAACTGAGGGAATTTCCTCTTTCAAAATCTGTGGGGTTTTTTTCAGATAGAAGTTATGTTTCATAAGGATAAACAGCAAGATTCTATTGTAAATGTATATAGTGAAATAATTTCCTTAAATTAATGTTGCTTTCTCCCACATTTAATTTTATTACAAAGATGGATAAATATCTAAACAATCTGCTTCCTTCCTCAATAACAAGTGATTTAAAATACCTACACATACAGCATACACCACTGCAAAATTACCAATCGCCCCCATAAAGCAGTGTTTCAAAGCATACATAAAGTTAAATTAATCCCTTTTCTTTCGATATAGGAAACCTTTGGGAGGAGCTGAAAGATGACAGCCTCGCTGTGGATCCTCTAGTTCTCATTTCATCATCCCCAACATCTTCCCAGTGTTTTCCTTCCCACTGCCAGATGGAGAACAGCAGCAGCAACAACGTCAACATCCAGAACGGGACCCCACATAGCAGCCTACCCGACCTACAGCTCACCACTCTTTACTCTGCCTTTATGGAACTGGATACAGTGTCTCCTGCCTACCTAACTAATTCTGGATCCAAACCTATAGCACTAATGTGAACCATGCACCAACCTAATTATTATTAATTGTTATTATTATTTCATCTGAAAACAGTCCTAACCATCACATACACTTCTCTATCTGTGTCAGTTGAAACTGTCCATTGGAATAAGAATGATCTTTTTCCAGAACTTGCCTGCAGGATATGTAGCTTTACTATGATAATTTTCTACAGAGAGGCACTAAAAAAAAAAAAAAAAAAAAAAAAAAGTAAAAAATTTATTTAAATATAATATTGTTAAGGGCTGAACTGGTCAACACCATTTTATCAAGCCATTCATCTTCTGCATCCTCCAGAAAGAAATGACTGTAAGAGGAAAACAAACTTCTTTTTTCTTTTTTTTTTTTCTTTTTTTTTTTTTTTTAATGAAAGCTGCTTGCAAATGAACATAGAAGTCAAAGCAAACAATAACCTAACTTATTTCCTGGAGCCAAACAACATCATCTGCCATGGATCACTGAAAAACAATCAAACAAAATATCTGCATATTAAAACATTTATAGCCCCCTTGAAAGAAGTTTTGGGGTTTGAGAAACAAGAACAAAGTGAAAATTCTGCAAGTATTAGAAGATAGAGGACTAGCTGCTGACAGACTAAACCAAAGCTACAAATACACTTTTGTGAAAAAGCTTAGGTTTTACTGTGTTTAAAAAGAAATTTAAAACTTCTTTTTTAATAAAAAAGAACAAAACAATTTTGTAGACTTTTTACTTGGCTGGAAATTATTCACATTCATTCCTCTATTTTTATCCACAGAAACTGAGTAGTAAGATGAATTATTCAACTACTAAATCAAGACTGAAAAATGCTAATAAAGAAGAGGCTATAATTGTTGCAGTTCACCAAACCCAGAGAGAATCTCTATTTCAGCAGTCAGCTGAGATCTGGTACATCCAACAGGGTTTATGATGCTGAACTAGCCCTTGCATTAGGATAGTCTGTGGTTCCTAACCAGCTAAATTAAGCCATTTCAGTTGCCAGTTTCTCAGGAACACACTTTTCTCTGTGATTTACCACAAAAGAGCTGCTGGTGACATGACAGAACTGTGATACTCTGAAAAAGCAGCAAGGTACAAGGAGAGCCCAGGTAGAAGAGTGACAATGTATTGTTAAAATAAAAGCCTGTGAGTTTGATCATCTGCTTTCTCACAGTGAGGTGAGAGTACTGCCAGTTAAGACCAAAGCCAAACCCGGGTTCTAATGCCCACCTTCCACCATGTCTACTGCTCAGATCTGAAACAAAATCAGATTAGGGGCAGACAGATGAAGGCGGCTTAGGAAGAATACATGTGATGCAGCTTTGTAATCCCTTATGCAGCTATCAAGAAATCCTCTCTTGACTTGAGCCCCTCTTCAGCATTCCTGCAAACAGGCTATGCAGAGTAAGAAATGCAGTCACACTTGCCAAGCTGTGCAATGCAAAATAAAATCCCACCAAAACCATCAGGAAATGTATTAAAAAAGCAAATGTATTAAAACTAGTCCAATTAATTCTTGACCACCCTAACATTTAGATGAATAAAAAAAAGGAAAAAATAGTTATGCCATATTACTAGAACTGTATATATTAAATAATAAGTCTAAAGCATATAATATAATGCTGCTAAACATTAGAGTCGGTGTATTTTAAGACTTATCAAGTTACAAATACCTACCAAGTACAAACTGTAAGAGCCCAAACATTATCCCAGATACCTTTCTGAAAAAAGAATCAAACACATATATAACCCAATATAAACAGGCACTGAGGAAAAAGGAGAGACTGGCTTGTGCCAAGAGCATGATTTCCTCAGCTCTGCATTTGTATGCTCCCTCTCCAACTTGAACAGTAGATACCACTACAGTGGCTGCATCCTCCCATCACTAGGGTAAGACCATCTCAAGATGAGAGGTCCAGACCCTCTGAAAGTCCACCAATAAATGTGATTAATTTCAGAGAACAGCCACTCTGACTTCAGGACTTCTGCATACAGCTCCCAACATCCTTAAGGACTTCCCAGATTAAGATTCTCTCTGTTTTTAAGTCCTCTGCTGCAGACACCAAAGAACTGGTACACATCAACATTTTCAGATGCTCAAGGGAGTGAGATACTCAGTTCTCAACTACTTTCAGTCACCATTTTCATCAAATCCTTGTTAGCCCTTTTTAAAATCCCCATAATGATGCACAGAGTGAACCACGGTATGGCCAATATACAGAACAACACAGATCTGTGCAAGATTTTAGACCACAGAGTTAACAACTTTCCCAATATTTTATATTTGGCAGAGGGAAAAGATGTCAAGAAAATGCATGAGAACATACCAGATAAAGGGCTTCCCATCACTCTAGACACATAGCAAAATTGTAATAACATATTTATGATTAAAGCAATTCTATGGCATATGAAAAATAATTGAATATTTACATGTGTGATTCTGGGCAACATCTTACCAAGATGAGCTAAATATCTGCTACAGAAGCTCTAAATTCACAGGTTTTTCAATAAAACACATATATATAATTTTTAAAAAAAAAACAAAGCTTCTTTTTCTGCGTTAAAGGCTTATAATTTATGGGCATAACAATCCACCATTAATGAGTTGTAAATTCATAGGTGTCATTCCTAGACTGTGATCTGTGTTTAACAGACTGAGACATTGTCTCAGAGGCACCAATATATCCCATGCTTGTCAGAATACAACCAACCACGAGGTGGAAAAAGAAGTGGAGAAATCTGAGTGTCATACCATATTTCATGTTTTCCTTGGTAATAACTCTCTGAAGAATGACCAGTCATGAAGAACAAATGGGGGGAAAAAAAACCACTCTAACATATTGTATTTCCTTGCCTTATCTTGTACTTTTGCTCAAATTTCTTGTCATACTGTACCTACAAGACAGGTTTGTACTCCCTGTATAAAATTATTTATTCTAAGAACCTTGAAGTATTTTTCCAGTGCATACCATATTTAACGAAGTTGGACATTTCACAGAAAGGTCATTACATGATTTTTCTTATATTAAAAAAGAGTCAGTTTGAAAAACAAAACAAAACAAAAACCTGCACATTATTAATTAATATAAACAGTCTGGGTTTCCCCACCCTAAAAGATCAATTTGCTTGTGTTGATACGATTATTTTTAGACACATATCTTTTCACAGTGTTTCAAAACCCTGGCACAGCATTGAGCTACTTAAAATCAAGAGTGGTTAAGAGGCATTATGGAGCAGGTAAAGTACTAAATAGCACACCAGTGTTTGTGTGGGTCTCTAATCCTGTACACAAAGCTTGAAAAGAAAAGTGCAACTGACTTATTGGCACTTTGAGATAAGTTTAAACTGCAGACTGAACCAAATATTTGGATTCCAAAACTTAAATCAGTGCTGATGCTCCATTTTTATACTCCAATGAGACTTTTAGATCAGCATGCAAATGGTTTTGTTTAGACTACTTGTATTTAAAAAGGTAAATACTTTTACATAAGCTTTTCCTTAATCCATTTTGCCATGTATCCCCTCACTGCAATACTGTAAAGAAAAGCTTTAAAACAACATTTCACATGAGCAGTCAGAGGAAAAATATACTTGAGAGCTACTGGTCTGTTGTAACTTTCCTGTAGTAAATTTTTCACCAAAATAATGAACAATGGAGTTAGTTCATAAACTAAAATTTAAATCCAGTCCTATTGAGAAGCAAGAGAGTGCAATTTTTCAAATATTTTATGTCCAAAGAAACAAACACATTCAATGCTTGTTTGCACTGAAAACACTGAAATTACTGAAAATAAACAGCAATAGGAATACCATTAATAAAAGCATATTATCCTGGCTGCTTCCACAGCAATCTAGTACACTGATGGAAAATCTCAGATATTAGACCATCAACATAACAAATGCTGAACGGATTATAAAGTGGCACAACTCAGCAAACAGGCACCGCTGCAAAACCCTCACCGAAAAGCCATCCCCAGGGGGAGGCTGGCAGTCAGAGCTATTCAGCATTTTGTAATAATGATTTATTATTATTTTTTTATCTCCGTGTCATGACTTGTACCCTTTCGTTAAATTTCTAGGTAAATCTGGGCTCAACATAGAGAGGACCACAGAGATAAGTAGGAAGCCAGCCAGCCTTACAGCCTTTTATGGGATTAAACACTGAATCACCAGGGGTCACAAGATACAACTTCCAGAATTAATTTCCAAGAACAACTGAGTTCACCCTAGGTTTTCTGCAAACCCTTTTTTATCCATAAAAAGCATGCTACGAGCCCCAAGCTCTGATGAGCTGGCTGAAGTTGCTATTAAACCTCTGCGATTGGTACATCTGAATAACAAAGCGCTGTAACACTTTGCTGCTTAGATACATTTAAGTTTGCTTATTCAGAACATACTGATTTTTGAGCTGGGCACAGAGGAGGTGGGTAAAGCCATTAAACATTGGTTCCTGACAAAACCACCTACAAAGAACATGTATTAGTCGCACTAATCAAATTTCTTATATCACACGGGCGACACCGGAAAATTAACTACGTCAGGTGAGGAGCAGCAGGCACAGGCAGGGGGGGGCGACAGCCTTCCCAGCCAGCGCTGAGGTGATTCACCGACACCCACCTCGGCGGCAGCGCTTCCCCGCCGCCCGGCAGGATGCTGGGACAAGCCGCCCCTCTCCTCGGGCGGGCGGTCACCTTCCCTGTGCCGCTTTTTCTCGGGGGATCGGAACCGACACCGCCGAACGGCTCCCGAACCGCTGCGGGCTTGGCCGCTGCCTCAGCGGAGAGATCGCGGCCCCGCTGATTGGCCACCGCCGCCGCGGCCGTTGGGATTTGAAGGGAAGGGCGGGAAGAGCGCGAGAGCGTTTCGCCGCCTCCTCAGGGCTGAGGGCCGCCCCTTGCGAGGCCCCGGGAAGGTGCGTTCCGGGGGCTGGAAGTAAAGGCGGAAGGCCCGGGATGAGTAATGAGCTAAAAACAAGGCAGGTGTGGCTCTGTGTTTCCTACACACTTGGCTTTCCTCTCCAGAAGCCTCCAGGGAGGAGGCTGCCCAGAAGATTCGTGCTGTTAAAGGATAGTGGGTGAGACTGGCCACGCACCGAGCTCTCCAGCAGAAGCAAGTCAGTAACAACACTAGAGAAGGGAATTTACATGATATGAGTGAACAAAGAATTTAAGATCTCAATCATCGGGGAGCTACTGAAGAGTTTAATTTCCACCACATGAATAAACCCAGCATGTTTGTGCCTGACTGAGGCACCAGGTTTAAATGATTACTTAAGGCATTTATTATACTTACATTTAACTCCTTGTCTTTAGAACTTCAAAAAAAAAACCAAATTGAAAATGTATGGAAAAATGTAAAAAATATTCATTTATCCAAAGAGGATAAGCTGCAATACTTTTAGTGCAAGCTTTTTGTTTTGACTGCTAATCCTCTTTCCCATTTTAAATTATCCTAAAGAAATTCAAATGTTAGCAGAAAGAAGACTCTTTAAAGTTATCTAAGTGGTGACACTTGTGCTCGTGTTTCCTGCTTGCATCCCTTGCCAGCTCACCACAGGAAGCATAGGAGTCTATTTCCCTGCTGCCAAGAACACTTCTGGGCTGTTATTTCAAATTCAGTTTATGACAAATGCCAGCTGACAAACTTCAGTGGGTGAATGACTTTAAAAAGTACATGACATCCCAATGCTAAAGAGTCTTGGCTTGTCTGGGGCAGAAAGCTTTATTTCCTCTGAACTCATAATCAGGTCTCTGTTTGTGCTTTAATTTTAGGGGACGTGGTGTACCCTCTGATCTCCTGACTTATGAAACTGTACAGACATCAAAGCAGTCAGTAGGTTTAATTAGACACTTAATTATATGTAAGGGTGGTAACGTATGCATTTGGGAAATAAAAACATGATTTTCAAAACTAGCTGAGTGCCAGTGAACAGGAACATAACTGTGGTATGCCATACCTTTCACATCATCACCACTCATAAAGAAAATGGTTTGGGTCTGACTTTTGGTGGTTGCCTTGTTGTTTTTTGGTTTGGGGGTTGGGTTTTTTTGTTTGGTTGGTTGGTTTTTTCGGCTCCACTAAAATAAGGTCTGGATATTTCTAGCTTTCAGGTCTGGTGCATGTATCACCTTTCACAGTTGAAACAGGGTGTGGGTACACCTGCTCAAAGGATACTTTGTACACCCCTTTCTTTGCTTGGCTGGATGTGCAAGGAAATGCACTTCACAGCAGGCACAGGACTAGCAAGTGATAGGTCACTGCAACAATTTTGTATTTTTCTGGAAGCTTTATGTATAATTGCCAGATATTTCTCTTTGCCACCCCAGTTTTTGCCTTTATTGGGAAAAAAAAAAAAAAGCTACATACACTTCTATAGACCAGCAATTGCAGGAAGTACAACTGTGTGCAGAACTCTTCCAGTAAATAAGGTAAAACCAGCATATTCCAATAATTAGTCATCTGGAATAAATTTTACTCATTATACTTAAACTATAAAGATTATAAAACATCTAGTTTACTATTCCCCTCTTCTGATTCATTCTGTCATTCAGTAGGAAAGGAAACACTGAAAGTGTTTTGAACTCTTCTCTCCCATATGTGTTAATTTCCTCTTGTAAATTTCATTATGTTTTCGATATTGCTGTTTGCAACTTTCCTGCCTGTTTTTATATCTTGCTACAAATTAGTTTCATATGCAAGCTTCATTAACATGGTTTACACCCTCTACCAGAATAATTAAATTATTATTCAATAAAACAGGCCTTTGTTATTTAAGGACTCCTGTCAGTTTTCAAAATAATGGCTGGGGATCATCCAAATGCAATTATGCTCTACCTACCTAAATTCTCTTTGTAGTTTTAATTAAAATACTTTATCCAGCATGATTTCACCTCCTATTTTAAGTTATTGTTCACCACTGGTTAAGGAAAAAAAATATCTCTCCAAAGCAATTACTCCTTATTGTGGTCTTAACCAAGCAGACTAAATACCTTTGTTTTATCCTAACATGCAATAAGACAACTTCTGTAATTGCTAAGTTTTTCTTTTAAAATCTTAAAAATATACACTGGGAAACTTGGAGTAGTATATCACTGAGAATTGTTTGCAGTACAGTTAAGAAAAATTAAGGGAATACTGGTCAAAGCTAGGTGAATGCCTTTGGACAATAATAAAAGAATTAGAAGCATGGTGGGAACAAGGAAGATTTTGCTACAGAAGCTAAGCAGCAGACAAATGCCATAAGAAATAAGAATCTTAGGAGAGGCAAAGACCATCTTCAGGATGATTAGGCATATTTATTAATAAATGTATTAATATTAATTTATTAATATTAATAAATAGCTAAGGAAAGAAAATTAAAAAGCATTGTTAAAGAGGTGATTTTTTGCAGACATTTAACATTGGGAAATTTTCTCTTTAATAAAATTTGGCTTTTTTGAGGTTCTCTTCAGCCTCACAACCTCAGAAGTTTTTCATTCAGTCTAGGTGATTATAACTGAGCATCAAAATCAGAGAGAATGGTTACCCCATCTTATTAGAGTTACTGGTCCTGACTTTGATTTCTCTTTAGATATTCTACAATTTGGTGAAATCAGCATCTCGTCCTTTCAAGAATTCCAAGGAAACAGACCTGATGCTTCCAGTTGTTCAGGTAATTCCAAGAGTGAGCTTAACCAGGGGACAGCATCTAACCACAGAGAACCTGTACAGGCAAAACCAGAAACTACCCTTTGATTCAGAAGAGCCTGTAACAGAACTGATGTCAAACTTGAAGTATTTCTTCATTGCAGATTTCAGATGACTGATAGCTGAACAATTGTCACCTTACAAACCTGTGCTCGGGTCATCACTGTGTTGCAGAACTCAGTGCAGGCATTTCATGCAGGTCCAAATAATAATCTGGAAGTTAAAGCCTTGTGTTTATAAATTTCTTCTCCAAGTCCCAGTACAGAATGAATGTTCTACCAAACACTGTGTAACTAAGGCACCCCCAGACATTCTGAGGAATCAAAGTAAGTTACAGGAGATATTTTCAAACAAAACCATTATACCTCTTTTCCTCTGAGAGTTAAGTTGTTCTGCTTCACAGAGAAATACAGAGATACTCCCAAGATTTTTTGACTGAAATATCAAAAACATCAAGAGGAAACTACAACTCCCTTCAGCCTGAGCAGATGCTTCATAAACACTTTTAATGTAACTATATTACTCATGTAACTGCACAAACCACTGCAGTGTTTTTATATGTGAATTGCTTAGTTTATAACCATCAGAAAGTAAAGCTAGTTACATAAATATACACATATCTGGAGTTCAAATATTGACATGTTTTTCATGCACTAATGTAAACATTTAAATAAAATAGACAATCAGCCTCATTTCTAGGATCAATAATTTATTTAGTTTTATTTTTTACATTTTGCAATTTTTTACAGGAGAATTCATTACACTTGCTAATGAAAGTGACATGGTTTTTAACCATTTTCCAAGGTAATGGAAAAAGTTAAGCATATTCCCTAGTATGCACATTTATGACTAAGCTGCCAATATTAAATAATTTTAAGCAAGTGTACTCCCTATTTAATCCTTGTATAAATTGATTCTAGTACTCTCCTTCTCCTACAGGAAGACTGAAATGTAGCATCTAATTTTCTTTATCCTGAAGTCTCAATCTTTGCTCTTGCTACTCATCTATCTGCAAACAAGTCAGAGTAGTTACTGAAGCCAAAGCCACAGAAGTGGATTCAGTGCCAAGGTTCCTTTCTTTCTTGGCAACCTACACAGTTTCCTACTGTCCCAAAAGGAAACAAAAGACTCCCAGTTTTCTGAAAACCAGATTCTTTTCATGACAGTGCATTGCATTGCCACTAAGTGGGCCACAGTGGATGTTCTTATAGGAAACAAACCAGGTAACTAAAAGGACACAAATAATTATAAATGAACTTGGTAAAAAGGTTGCTAACATTTTCCCAATGGTATATTAACTAGAACCCTACTTTCCTCCCACAAAAAATATATTTTCTTATAAATACTTTTTAATACAGACAATCCTGATTCTATGCAAAAAAGTCACATTCAAACAGGTTTTCTCAGTGTAGCATTAAGGTACAAGCAGACATCACAGTAGGCATTAACACAGTGATTCTAGGGAGGCAGTTAACTACAGCTTGTGAACAGATACACAAACACAATTCTACCTGCTTGGTCAGACTGCCCTGTGATTTAGCAAAACAACTGAGCTGCAAACTGAGGCCTAGAGTATCACACTCATCATATAAATTTCCACATTTAGAGACATATATGAACTGTCAATGAGTTTTAATATTTTATTAATATTGAAACACTTGTACAAATGCAGGTAGTGTTTGTGCTGGGGGTATAGAAAAGAACTGACAACAGGAACTACCACCCATCTCAGAGTCAAGAGAAAAAGCACTTACACTTACCATGGTCTTAAAGCTCTTAGTTCCAGTTAGCTGAAATTAACTATTTTCCTGCCCTTGTCCCTCTCCCTCATTTTTTCCCAGAGAACTTTTACCACTAGAATTAATGTAAACCTGTCCACCTTTCCTGCAACACTCATAGTTCCAGCCACTCCACCCTTCCCTGCCCCAGAAAGGGATAGCAATAATCCCTACAATTTCATTCCTAATTAGATATAATTAAAACTGAGCTGTCAATCTGTTTTTTTCAGGTTATGAATAATAATTAGACCATTTTTATAATATGTATTTAGTACAAGAGTTGGCCATTAGCATATTCTTACCTTAAACAGAAATAATCTTTGCATGAATAAGAAATCCCTTTAATTTTTGTCACAAAGATTAAAATTTAGAATTTATGAGTAAACACATAGCATTATTTCTCACTATACTTTACCAGTCCATTTGCTCAAAATGAAGGAATTTGGAATATGGTAACCTGCAATGTTTCATGCACAGAAGGCCACCACTTCAACACTCCAGACAAGTTTTTAAAATGAAACTTAAATGAAGGACAGAGCTGTCCTGACAGAGGACAGATACCTTACTGACCTGCTCCAAAACAGCACGCAGAGAGAGATTATGACCAAGAGCTAAACCTTAACACATTGCTTTCCAGACTGTTGAGACTTTCTAAATAAAAGAAAATTTTTTAGAAACATTTTTTTCTGAATCAGAGAGTGGATTCTTCACTTATTTTATAAACATCACTTAGAGGATCCACTCACAGAAGCAATTTTGGCTTTTGAGATCTGATGTAAAAAATAAATTTCTAAATGTTAAACCATACTTATACTTGCTGAGTTAAAAATATGTTGCTCTCTTTCTGCCACTCAGTCTGTGAATTATCAGACTATGAAGCATGGTAGTTAACTACAAATGCATTACTGTTGCTTTTCTTTTAAAAAAAAGTGAGGTTTAAAGGAATCCGAGAGTGAGGAATTGAAAGAATGTGTCAAGTTACAATTTCCTTGTCTCTCAGAACAATTACATCACTGTTTTCACTCATAGAGATTTAGTTTCTTTTTACAAGATCAATTAACTCTGTGAAGTACACATACAATCACATTTTACAATGTGAAACACCCAGTCATTATCAACAGATAATCTGGGGTGGTTGATGTTTTCTTTCATTTTCACAAAGTCAGATCCCTAACTACTACAACTGGCTCATTAAACAGAGCTGTGGTGTTAATTAATTTTTTTTTTTTTAAATGAGACCAAAGAAAAAATAAAATAATTATTTTTCCAGAGCCAGTATCTGGTGATTTTGTAGATGAATTTACAAAGTAAACCCATCAATGACTGATATTAAAATACAAAATTATACCCAGTCAGGCAGACATTTTTCTGTGAACAATGTTATGATTTGATTTTCAACTGTTTTTTAATGAATCAGCTGCCAATTTAAGAGAAAAATGTGAATTTGATTTGACAACTGACCTGAGAGCTCTCAACTCTTTATCAGATGAAGTTCAGTGCCATACAAAGCACTGTGGTCTTTAAATCTTGCACATAGCTGTAATGCAAAGCGAGGACAGAAGTGGTGTTACAACACCAGCTGTGCTGCTGAAGTTTTGGTGAAAACACTCTCCTGGTACTGTTTATGTGCAACAAAGTCACATGTCATAACAAAACTACATTTCTTGCTGCTTCATGAGCAGGTAGAACAGGAACAGCACCTCTCTCTCCCCTGGACAGTGATTCTTACATGTTTGTAAATTCTGGGGATGCAGATGACCTCAAAGAAAAGAAAACAACCTTGAAACAGAGAGATAGCAGCTCTAACTGTTGCAGTGGAATCCAGAAAAAAGCACCTTCATTACCCTTACCACAGAAAGTTTTGCTTGCTTTAAAGAACCAGAATGATATTCGGAGCAAAATGTGGAAACTTTAAGGAAAAGTAGAATTCTGCTAACTGGAAAGCTAAAGCTACAATGAGTTGAAATTTATTTCATTGGAAATGTCCAATGAGTCTGCACCAAAGTACAACTGCTCTGACTAAATACATCAAGGTGTGTATTTCTGTTTGAAACATACAACTGTTTGAAACCTATGACTGGCAGTTCTGAGCAAGCACCATTGCTGGAAGTCTTTTAAAAATTATTATTAGTAGTATTTAAAAGTTATTTCAAAGCAGGTGAGAGTTGAAAGATACCCCCAAAAAAACCTGCATAGGGTGTTAGTTATAAATACACACTCTCTTCTGTGTACAAATCTGTATATTTTCTTCCTTCAACAGCTGGAACAAAATTAATAATTACTTAAAATCTGAAAAATGTCATTTAATATATAGATAGTTTAACAGCCCTGATGGAAAACAAAAAAAATTAGGGGAGACCTAAACTTTTTGAAACTATTTTCACCTTTAGTGATTACTGTGCTGTAAAACTTCATGATCAGTAGCACGAAGCATTGTACAAACAATGAGGAAATTCCTTGTACCTCTCAAACAAATAAGCCAGCTGTACACTAATTTTATTTAGTACACTAGAGACAGAAATAGTGATAAATACGAGTCTCATTGTGATAATTACTACAAGATCCTAGTTATGTAAAATCAGTGAACTTTACATACTCTCCTAGCTACCAATCTTGATAAAAAATTCTGTGCTGTAGCCTAAATTCACTGCATTTCCTTTAGAAAACTGAATCCTTTTTCAGAAATAGAGAGCCAAGCCAAACACAAATGGTAGCACCTGTAACAGTGACCAAAACCCCAATAAGAGCACAAAAACTTCCCTGTTCTTAAGCAGATGGCTACGTTTGGAACCATTTGTAGTTCTGTTTGACTTAGGCTGTGACTAGAAAGATGCTAATCACAACTAGAAATGGGATTTTATAAAAATTATTACAATCACACCTATCTGAGGCTAACATATAATGTTCCACTTAAACTCACAGAATTCGACATGGAGACATCAAGTATTTATAGAAATATCTACAAACTGCAACTGCCTTTAATTTTTTTTTTAAGTATCAGTGAACTGACCTTCAGAGTAAGGGTTTCATGACAACAGGCTTCTTAGGTTTTGTTTTGCATACACTAGTTTTGCTTAACTCTTCTAATGTTGCTACTTCTTCACGTTTCTTATCTTTCTAAGAAGCATGTGCTGACAAACTTGGGCAAAATTAGTCTGAATACAGAGGTTTTGCTAAAATTTTGCTGTGTCTTAAGTCCTACATTATTAGACTTACTGTTTCACCTCTATCAATATCTGATGCAAAACATTTTTAACAAAGGGAAAACACTGTCCTAACGTTCTTCAAATTCAGATAAAAATAGAAAACTGGAAATTCCACACTCTCCAACTGCCCTAGGCAAATGAAAGTGTTGTTCTAACAAGCAGTGCTGAAGCCCTTATCTTAGTATTTAGCTGAGATCAACGAAAATAGACACAGAAAACACAGAGCATGACTAGGCTGAGTGTTAGTTATGTAAAAACGCTAAAGAAAGCTAAAATCCTTCAAATTTTCCTGATTATTCTGTAACCAGCTTACAAATCCTGAAATGAACGGAAAATGTTTATGGAGGCTCAGAGACCCTTGGTTCTATTTTGCCTTCATTTGAAATGTAAAAGGACAGTACCTGATGACAAATAGCCCTGTCACTGAACTACTGATCTTCACGGTGTGTTTCACTGTTTCCAAGATTAAACAGTAAATTACACAGAAGGACCAAAAACTCAAGAATGAGACATTTACAGAACAACTCTGAAGATGAAACTCGCTTTTGTAAGATGTGTGATGCTCAACACTTTCAATTGGATGTACAGGTTAAATTGGCTGTGCCTTTGAAGCATTTACAAAGAGAAACAAATAAAACTGCATTTGCATCTATCTACTCACATGGTTTCTCAGATTACATTCTTTGAGAAAGCAATCACATCCTAGAAGATAATTGAGGGCAAGAACACAAATCTGCAGAATTAGGGCAAAATCCCCCAGGTCCCACAAGGCCATTTTCAAAGCAGACACCCAAGGAACTTAGGGCAGTGGTATCCAAAGATCATTGTAGAACCGCTTAAAGTTCTGAAGAACTGGATCTGCTTCAAAGCTCAAAAAAAAAAAAAAAAAAAAGATGAGACTGGGAAATTTAGTCATGAAACTCCTACTGTGGCAAAGAGTCCTTGGTGGATCACTGTTCAGCTGACCCTGCGGGCAACTGAGCAGAAGGTGTTGGTATCCCTGACGGCGTCGTTAGGAAAGGGAAGGCCAGCACAGGCTGCCTGTCCATCCCATACTCAAGGTCCTCCACTGTACGAATAATCTGCCTTGTTGTGCATCACGAGCTTGTTGTCTACAAAGTAAAAACTGTCCGACTGTGTCTCATAGGGATGAAGGATCATCTCGCGAACTGCAGGGGGGGGGGGAAAGAGAGAGAAAAAAAGAAAAAGATAAAAATAAAAAAATTACTCGTGTTGCACAGAAGCCCTACTGAGGCAAGCCTCTGCTCTGAGTTTCTGTTACTTTCAACAGCTTTGCTCAGATGCAGAAAATTCCCAAGTGAAAAACCAAAACCAAACCAGAAACCTACCCAAACCATCGTTTGACGATATCTTTCAAAGAACTCAAACACAATCATCATACACTAAGGCACCACACAATGTGTATGTGTTCTACCTAACCTCCAACCAATATCACACTGGAGTTTGCAGTCCTTTTTTTTTTTTCTTTGTTTTTAAAAAAGGTGATAAAACAGCAAACTTGAAGGAAATGTGTTCTGGTGTGACAATAAGTAAGCAGCAGTGTGTCACTGTGTTTTCCACAGACTGTGATGTAAATGCTGCCATACATGGTTGGGGGTTGTAAAGAATATAAAGTCACACAGATTTAGTATTGATGCTCTTGTGTGTTAGGAAAGAGGAGAGAAAATAAAAGTTATGGTCATAGTAAACCTCTCAAGATATCAGTATAGCATATCAAACAGATTGTAACACAAGTCACCTATTTGCTGGATGTCTTTTTAATCCTAGATTTTTAGTTGGTTTATAACAAAATTATTATTTTTTTTTCTCCTTGACACTGAAGCTTTTCTTTTATGAACAAAAAAAAAAAAAAAATGTATCTGGTGGGTGGCAAGATACATGCTACTAGCAAACAAAATCCGTAGTAACACAGATACAAAATTACCTGGAAATATTCTACCCTACCCACTGTCTACAGAAAGCTTTTAAAGAAAGGGCTTCTTCAAAACACCCGAGATTACCATCACTGTGTGGTATCTCAGTAATTAAAGAGCACTTACTGAGATCCTCAGAGAGCTGTGGGAATTCATAGATGTGCTCACAAGTATTTTTACTGCTGGGGATGCAGAACCCAAATTCAAAATCAAAACTCTTAAGCAACTGATCCCGGAAGTAGTGCCTCTCAATCATGCGGAAGTTATTAATAGGTTTGTCCCCTACAGTGAATTCCACCCTGAAAAAGAACAATAAGATTGAAATGAACTTTCATCCTTAAATAAGATTTTCAACCATTCCTGAAAGGTAGAAGAGAGCTCTTCTTAAAAAAAAAAGTCAAAACCCTAAAGCAAGGGTAGTAACCAAATTATAATTTCCTCTTTTTCTTAAACCATGCTACAAGGAGAGAATTTCAGCCAGCACTGTGTTCAGGTTTCTCTTGCCAAGAAGTACAGCCTCTTGCAGAAAGGTATTAGTTACATACCATATGCTGTAAGTAAGCCAGGAGGACTCTGTTGCTCATTAGGCACAAATCAAAAGTTGGGAATTTACCATGTTAACCAAAGAGGTGCTAATTGATAAAGAACTTCAATTTACCTCCCAAAGCAAAGTCTAAACCATGGACAGCTTTAAAGGTTAGCAGGAAGTGGTAATGTGCAACCTCACTCTAAGTATATTTTCTGACCAAAGAAAATAATTCTTTTGCTGAAGTTTCCTGAGTTTTAGTCAACTCTCAAAAATACATTTTATTTTTTTTTATTATTATTGCAAAGCTACTGTACATCCAATCTTGTGAAACACACATTTGCTATCAAACTGGGATCTATCAAACTGCAATCCATGAATACAAACGAATGATTCCTGAAACAAATAAGTTTGTGCTGGAAACTGTAACTGATGCTCGATTATAGTACTACAGACCTAATGACATAATAGCAATGTTCATAAAGCTCTGGGTTAGATCTGATAACTTAAATTTAGGTGGATGTAAAAAGAAAAACAAAGTAAAACAAAGATAACAAAGAACCTGCCATGCCGTGACTCAATATCCTTCTAAAATCTCCAGTTAAGACCAAGCAGGCCTCCAGCCTGCTCTTTGGAGGGCCTGGAGAGCCAAAAACTGCATCTGTCCACACATGTTATTTTGCTGCAGATAAATCTGTAGCTAGTAGTAAGTTAGTAGTAATAGTTAGTAGCAATCACTACTATAACACACAAAAAAAGGACTTGGAATACCTGGGTAGTTGGTCCACCTTATTTTGCCCCTTTAGCATTAATTTTTTCAATGCCATGCCTATTGCTGAGGTAAATAACAGAGCTAAAGGGATGGAGGAAGCAAGGCTTCCAGCAAAGATGTTTGGAAATCCTCACAATAACAAAAGATTCCTATTAAATTAACTTCCTGACAGGATCGACAAGTAAAAGCCACTTTTAACAAAATTTCAGTTGTTTTCTCTACAAGAAAAAAGCAGCACAGGAGCAATTACTTACGTGGCTCCCACCTGCCGGAGTCTAAGAAAAGCTGGGGTGAACTGATAGCGTACGAACCGTCCAGCATTGGGGTCAATGTCCTTCTTGTCATTGTGTTCACGTTCTGGAAAAGTGCAAAGCAAAGCTCCATCAGTTTTCTAAGAAAGAATCCCAGTGAAAACACTTGTAATCATGGACTGCAAGGAATAAACCAGGAAACTCTTCTGAGGAAGACTGGTGAGGTACTTACTCTCTTCCTATCCTCTCTGAGGCATCCACTATGGGTGTTTCAGAGACAAGAGGATGCAAGATGGCCCTTTGGTTTGGTACACACACTGCTCCTACCTCTGAGTCAGGATTGCAGTGTGGTGCTGAACAAGCTGTTCCCCTTAGCAAGTCTGGTTTGCTATCTCTAAGCTACAGAAAACTTCCTCTCACCTGCAGCAGGGAGATGGGGAAGATTTAAAAGAGTGCTTGATCAGGAAAAGAACAGTTGCCCTGGGTTTGTATTACCAATGCAAGAGCTAACACTTTGGTGGTTACAAGTAACATCTGAAAAATCAGGAAATAAAAATATGCCTGTTTTCAGTTTATCTAATTTGCAAAAGTGACAAAATTTCTCCCTTTCAGGATTACCACTTACATGACTCCTGAGTGAAAACTGTGAAGTACAGGGGGCCTTCTAGACGATGAAAGCCAAGAAACTAACACACGGTGACCTTCTCCTCCATTTCTGCTTACAACATCCATCTGTCCTTTCTCATCACAGATGGCAATCACAAGAAAATAGCAGCAACCAGTTCTGTTCACTGTGCTGGTACAGAGGGACACCCAAAAAGCATTTTTGCTACAAGCTGGGACTCCAGCTCTCTTGAAGTCCACAGCATCTCCTATTTTTGAAAAATTTATTGAGTAAAAGGAGTGGGAAAAGGCAAAATGAAGTTGACACCAGCATGTGTTTGCTCATGAAAACAGTATTTTGTGTGTGCACTCACCTGAAGCTGCTGGCTTGGTGATTTCAAACAAGACTGTGCCAGATTCCATATCCCGGATTTTGAACCTGGTGAAGTCTATCTTGTAAACATTTTCCTCTGGGGTGCACAAATAATCTGCAGAGGAAAGCAAATCTCCATGAAAGTTGCCTAGAATTAGCAGGTATTACTCTTTGGAGGTCACAACCAGCAGTGAGAGCAGTCCAAATGCAAGTCCACTACTACCTTGGGTTTAATCCAAAAACTGAGGTCTAGGAAGACAATTCCAGCTATGAATTCTCACACTGCCCTGCTTGGATAGGCCAGGGAAAAGGCTTGTTTCACCCAGCACTGGGAGGTCATCACCTTTTTCCAAACCTGTGCCAACATCTTCTGTATCCATCTCCCCTCAGGGTACTGATAATAGTCAGCACCTCCATCAAATCCTAGCCTTTTCAGTCTAAGAGGCTTTGCCCATTTTAAAAACTGTCCTCTGGCAGAATGGAAGTGCTAAGCAGCTTTGTGAGGACTAAGCCGACTGAACTTAACTGGAACAGGAGTGTCCTCCCTTGTGCCACCTCCCTGTCTGCAGACAAAGGATGGCCTCTTCTCTCCACCCATGCTTGTCCCATGCTAGGACTCTTTCTTCCTCAATACAGAAAACAGTGTTAAAGCTTCTATCTGGACTAGGAAACCAATCTGGGAACAGAGCCCTTCCTTGCTTCCCCCAGAGTCAGTATCTTCAAGAGAAAATCCTTGTTTCTGGCTTCAGCTTTGCTGTGCCCTGAGAGAGCTTCCTGACCTGGGTGTCCTCTGCGAGGAGGAAGCAGTGGTACTTCAGTCTCACTGCACATCTAAGCATAGACTGAAAGTAGCTCCAAAAATGTATATTATCCTGAAAAATCTACATAAAAGGTGTATGTATCCAGGCCAGGTTAGCTTTCACATGACTGTGCACCCGCCCGTCATAGGAGACTTGTTTTGGAGTTTCTAAGGTGAAAGTAATACATTACCACTTTAATGCTAAACCCTTTCTCAGCTACTAATTCCTGCTGTTAGTCCGAGTTAATCGCTCATTTCTGCCTGCTTTCCTTTTTCTAAAATTCAAACACAGCCACCCACCTCCATTTTATTCACTGACCACATGAAAACAAGTCACAGTGTGCTCGGAGATCACACCTGCCAATTACAACCCCTCTCCTTCACAAACCGGGGACCCACATTACGGCTGGGGGGTTTTGGGTCACGAGCCATTGTTAGCATATCCTGGAGGTAAGGAGTTAATGGCTCTGGTGTCATAAAATAACATCCCAAATGCCACATGGCTGCCAGACAGCAAGGCGCTCCGGCTGGGATCTGTAATTACAGACATCAGGCCCCTTGGTACCAAACTGGCTGGAGGCAGCAGGATGGAAGATTTGCTGCTGGGTGCTGCTGAGCAGTCACTGCACACCTAGCACCTCTGCTTTCCCAGCAGGCCTTTATTTTTTGTAAACTTCAAGCTAGAGAGTGGCATGCTCACTGGGACAAGGAACCAGGGTGCTAAATGGACTCTCTGGATGGTTTTGATGCCCTTCATCACCAGCATCAGTGAATGCTTCAAGGAGTGGGCTCGAAGAGAGAGGATTGGGTCTGAAGCATCTCTGGCATTTGGCAGGGAGGTTTGCCTTTCCTCTCAACACAGCATAAAGGAAAACTAACACCAGTACCCATACTGTCAGGAAGAACAAGACAAAAGCTCTACCTTTTTACTGCCACAAAAAATACAAGCCTGCTGGTGGACAAAATAACCTAAGAACAGCACAAAATCTTCTTTTCTGCCTTTAACAGTAGCCAAGGAGATGGGACAGAAATTTAAATCAACCCTTTGCCTCAAGCCCCAACTCTTATAAACCCACAGCTAGACATCCTCCAATCACATGATGATTTTAGGCTCTAACACATCAGCCAGCCCAAATTCCTAACACAACCCCACAGCTTCCCCACTCCAAGCAGACATATGCAGAAACACCAAGCGACAGGAGCAGGCACAGAGTCCCACAGCTCCAGCTTTGCCCATGGCCACACTCAGACCACCTGCTCTCCACAAAGGCAATGGGCTGTACCAGAATGGGCTGGCAGTTGCCTGGGAGCCTGGGACACCTTCCCTAGAGCATGCAAGCAAAGTCTGAAGCAGCATTCGTCTGCAAGTTAATTATTAAGTGTTTTTCCTCCTGCAGAATTCCTGCCCATCCAGCACCATGGCAACAGCTTTATCCTCCTCCTTGGCAGCAGTGTTGCTGCAGTAACAGTGTCCATGACTCATCTGGAGGAGACCAAGTGCCAAGCAGAGCCACCAAAGAGGAGCAAACCCCAGGCAGAATCCCCACCACGGTCATTGGTCTCTGCATCCCTGCTCTACATTTTCCAACTCTTTTTTGCACTGAAAATATATTAATCTTTAAAAAAATAAAAAATAATTTTTTAAAAATCAACATGTCAGTATCTAACTGGATGACATTTGGGCAAGATTAGCTGCCAGAGTACTGCAATCAAGTGGTTTTTCATCCTCTGGCAGTGCCCAGTCTCTTACCAGGAAAAAAAGAAAGTTATATATATTCCTCTCAGTCTGAATTAAATTTGCTTGCTGCGATTCCTGTTCAAACAATCAATCAAAGTAGCCACGTGCTGGTTTTTCCCCATACATAACAGAAGCCTGCAGCTACGCTGGAAGGTCTTATTGGGAATGAGCTGCTTGCAATTGGCAGATACTTCTGCTTAGCTGAGCACTGTCAGATTTGCTAATCTCATCCCATACATACTTATTTTTAAATTACTGTAGGGCCCAGCTGCCCACACTTTCACCACACACTGAAATTTATCATCTGCTTTCACCAGCCTGGTTCACTATCACCACAATGTGGGGAACAGAGGCAGCATCCAGCTCTATTTTAGACATAAGGCAGATCAAACCTCTGTCAAGTGAAGTGGATCATTACAAGAAAGGTTGACTCTGTGTCTCAGGACAGAACATCTTCTCTTTTCTTCCACTTCCCCTGAAGCAGGTTGTGTTGTTCCCCCCTTATTAACAAAATGATCACATTGTCTCCCTGAACAAGCCTTCAGTGCTCTCCTGATTCAGAGCTGACAGAGAGCACGCTCTAAACCAGGGATGGAAATATCAGCACTGTCTTAGGAAACCCAACAGATTGGCTTTTGCCTTGGAATACCCATATCAAGTAGTGCAAGAACAGGTCACAAAAGAGGAGGCATTTCCCACTTCTCCCTGAAGCCCACTGCCATATCCCAGGGCTCCACATCCAACTTCTTCCTGGAAAGTGCTCACCAACTGCTGAATTTATTCTCAATGCAAAGAGCAAACTCTTTACAACACACCCAGGCTTGCTATCAGCAGCTACTTCTCACTCACTCACTCATCACTACTCCTGCTTGTGTCTCTGCAGCTACTTTCCCATAATTTCTGTGTCATGCCCAAAGATCTACAACTCTCCACTCTTAGAGACAGTTTCTATCTCAAGACACAATGGATTCCTTCATAAATTCCCCTATTATCTTTGTATAAAAAAATAATTCCAAACCCTCCCCACCCAAAAAAAAAAAAAAAAAAAAAAAAAAAAAAAAAAAAAAAAAAAAAAGCAAGGAATTTGTTGAGAGGTCTCTAACTTTACTATCAGAAGCAGAGGATGCTCATTCCCTGTGTGCAGTTCAGAGGTGGTACCTCTGCTGTGCAATCCAGAGAAGAGGCGGTGCTCCTCCAGGAAATCTTCCCTCCCCTCCCCAAAACCACCAAGATTGCAAAAGGAACCAGCAAAACAGCCCAGACAATGACAGCAGGCACTGCCTATTCTCATTGTGAACAATGGAACACTGAACCCTGGTGCATATTGCCAGTCATGTATTTTAGCAAGCTGGTGTTACAAAGGAGCACAAAAGGTGAGGGATAATACAGTGATAGATAATACAGGAAGAAAGCTACTGAAGGCACTTTCTCCTCCTGTTATTTCGGTTGACCAGCAGATGAGATTAGGTGTTTGATCCTCATCAAAGAAAGCTAAAAGTCAATCCCATGTTTTCAGATTTCCTTTGAAAAACCACCCCACTGGGCAGATTTTAACAATAGTTCATGGGCAACAGGGTTAGCACTCCTTGTCATGCTCCTTTTGAGATCCCATCTCCTTCTCTGCAGCCAGGGGAGGGCACGTGTCCCCTTTCACAGACATTATAGGTATTTCTGCAGCGCTCATCAGAGCACCTCAACTCAGATCAGGCAGCTCTTATTTAAAGGCTTTAATAGCAGAGTGTACCTGGGGTAAGAAAGAGCTCAAAATCTAGGTGTGAAAATGGGTGTAAATTAGGATGCTATACAAGAAACTGATGTAACAGCTGTGACTTGTAGCAGGGACATCTCTTCCCAGCAGAGGCAATTACATGAATCTGGGGAATGAGAAGGCTCCTGTAGCTATGCAGGCCGATTTCTTAACATGCATTAGCCAACAAGGTCAGAAGGTATTTTGAAGACAACTCCCAAGACATAAGCCAGGTATAAAGCAGAGACAACTGCAGATGAATTGGCTAGGAGCTAGAGATTAGGAGATTATCAGATTGAAGAGTCTCAGGAGGAAGCGAGCAAAAATAGCAGGCGCCTCGAGAAGATGCTGAGTGGTGACGCAGGACAGCATGCAAGCCCTGGAGGGGAAGGCAGGGCAGGTTTCAAGTGGTACTGACAGCCCTGCTTAGACAACCAGAGCTGACTTAAATGCTTTAGGTTTTTTTTCTTCATTTCCCCTGCCCTCTGCCTCAGCAGTTCAAGTCCCATAGAGAGAGGGGTGGACGATCCCCTCTGTTCCCAAAGGGTTTGGTGAGAAGGAACTGAGGGGCAGCAAGGGGGGGAAGCACCCACAGCTCCCAGCCTAGATCAGTGATCAGATGCTAGGATCACCCCAGGGGAAAAATCTTGTCCTAGAAGTATCCCATAGGAGTTTTTGCTGCAGTGGAACATTTACCAACCAGCACTGTGAATCAAGCAGTGGGGTTCAGCCCAGCTGGCTCCAAAAATGCACTCTGAAAGGTACTCACCACCTGTAAGGTGCACCCATCCACAGCATGCCATACCACACAATGCACAGTCCTGCTGCACAGATCACCAGGTTCTGCTTCTTGTGGCAACTTGTTCACTTTTTTTTAAGATGGAGCTTTCCAGCCTTCACCCTCTCACATTAATTTGATCACAGGCCTCCAGGTCCTGTTAAGGAAGGATGGAGCTCTATGGCCTCTAAACCCTGCTTCCTTCCCTCTTCTCCATGCTAATTGTTCTCAAAGTTTGAAACCACGTGCACAAAATCAGCTCACTTTTCCAAAGCAATCCAGCTCTGCCCAAACCCCCAGGCTGACTCCCCCACCTCTCCCCTTACCTTAACCACTTTCACCACGGATGATCCAAACCCCCAGTGCTGGAAAGAGGAGCCCACTCAGCTGCCCTGTGCTACACACACACCACATGTGCTGCCCCTGGAAAGCTTCACAGATCATATTGTACCCTGAGACTCCTTTTGAAAAACCAAAACCTTCATCTTTACCACACTTGGACTTTGGGCATTATCACCGAGCCAAACACAGATGTGGTGCTGCTGAGGAAAGGAGTCATGGTGAGAGCAGCTTGACACAGGGCTGAGCTATTGCTCTGCCACAAGAAATCAGCATAGCAAAATGCTTTTACACATCACAGCCCTGAACTGTGGAACAGTGATCCATTAACCTCCTCACTAACACTCCCAGCTAATCAGAGCTCATAATATGCTTGATTTTCCAAATTAATTGGGGAAGGGAAGGAAAGTCATGGTCCAGGAGCAGCTTTGAAGATTGATTTTTGCACATTAACACTACGGGGACATGGATATAAAAGTCACCCAGGAAGGGTCTGATCTGCCTGGCCCATGGAGGCAGCCCTCTGCCAAGCTGGCCTTTAGCTAAAGCTGCTAAGAAAAATCTCAGAGAAATCCCAAAGGATAGCTCAGGGAAGAGATTAGTTTAAGAAATGATTAAGTGCATGTTCCTTATTTTTAGGTTTTGTTTTGTAATTGTTTCCAAGTATGTAATCAATTATTTAACCCTTTGGGTTGCTAAAATAAAACAAGCTTTAGAATTAAACTGAAAATGGAAGCTTGAAGCTATTATTACAAACTGTCCATGTGCCTAAAGCTGTGACAAGCAGGGCAGTCTCAGAGGCTGGCATGTGGCAAGAGGATGGCTCTATGGGGGCTGCAATGTCATCTTTCTGCTGATCACCAATGACTCTAACCCCAAAAATGGAGGAAGAAATTAAAGCTCTGCTTGAAGCAACCTTGCCCTGCAGCTAATGTGGGAGCATCACAGTGAGGCCAAGCAAGGCTGTGAGATGCAGCATGGCCAAAGACACAAGGGACAGTGCCTGGGGACAACAATTCCAGATCCTCAGCTGGCTCCATGAGGCAGGACACAATATTTGCAGACCCCAACATCCCAGTAACTGCAGACAGTCTCCTCTGGTCCTCTGGCTGCTTCAGTAATTAATTGCAACTTGAACTGAGCTGCACCCCGCTCTCGTGCTAATCCAAAGTTAATCACTTTGTAAGGTTATTCCACTTTTTTTGCAACCCTAGTTGTATGATCAAGTAACAAATCTTGCTAATTGCAAAGAAAATGGTTTACTCCCCTTACACCTCTGACCCAGATGGAACAGAGCCAGAGCCAGCCCAGTCAAAAGGCCCAAATATCCCGGGGAAGCACCCTGGACCCATCAGGCTGGAGACCCTAGCGTGCCTGGAAACAGTCTGGTCCTGGAGCTGCTGGAGAATTTAACATTGAAAGGACACAGCTCCTCTTTAAGCTTATTAGAAGCACATTAAGAGCAGAGCCCAGCTGGCTCTGCTGGCTGGCTACTGCCAGGGTTTCTCTGGGTTAGCAGGAAGGATGCTTTGGCCACAGAGCCACATCCTGCGCCTCCACCCTCCCAGCCTGAGGCATTTAACATTTGGCCACTCTTCAACTGTACCTGTTTGGAGAAGAAAGCCCAGCTGTGTTTCCTGAAAGCAAAACAAGCTCTTTCTCTAGACCCAACTGCCACAGTAGGGCTAATGGTCAACAGGTACCAACCATGAGTGTGGCTCTTCTGAAGCACCAGCAGATTTGCCTCTGTACCAGGAAGTACAGAGCAAACACAAGATGGCAAAACCTGACTCCAAAAGAGCATCTGCAAGATCAACACACCCCAGGGCTGGAATGTCCCCCCAGGTGTGAGGAGGGTGCCCTGCTTCCCCAGGCAGCCATGCTACAGAGTCCCTCCTGTCACTAGATCCATGTGGAACTCCATACAGTAGCAGGATTCTGCCTCTCCCCACACAAGCTGGAAGGTTGTTCAGAAACACACAGGCTATACATGGTGTAAGCACATCTAAATCACACGTTCCTGCAGTACTAAGCCCTCCTCTAACACAGTTTATCCTGAGTTTTTGTTTGCTGAAGCAATGCTAAAATGTAACCAGACCACCCCAGGCCCATGGGCAACATCCAGCTTATCTACAGTCCCTCGATGGGGTGAGCTCCATGTTACCGTCCCATGAGTTTAGATAAAGATGAGTTATACCCCATCTGGAGCCACAAGGGATATCCAGGGCACCAGGGAATTTCTGCTGTGCCCCCACCTTCAACTTCTTCTTCAACTTCAAACTGTCTAGAGCACCACAACTATGGGCATCAAAACCAAAATTGCTGAAAAAGGGCATTGTGCCTGCATCTCCAATGGAGAAGCTGGGGCTGGAGCAGCCATGAACTTCTCCCCACAGTCTGGTCCTTACTCCTCCCTGCAGCTCTCTTTGCTTGGAGCAGAAGACTGGAGTGGTTTCACATTGCTATTTTTGGGAACCTGTTTTTAAGCTTTCTGTGGTCTATGGAAATTAATAAAGGCCACAGAATATCCTGAAGAATCATTACATCAATAAAGACCTGAAGAATATTTTTGCACCTTTGTGTTAAACCCACCAGGAAGAAAACTAAGCTTGAGAAGGGGTGCTGCACAATACCACTAGGCAGTAATATACAACATGCTCAATGTGGATGCACTGTATACTTGTACCCCCCAAATGCACACCAAAGATTTGTCTGTCCCCTGCACCCAGCAGGACAGAGAAGCTCTTCCCATGGGAAGGCTTTACCAGTGCCTCGTTCTTGCTTGGCATGACCCAACTGCTATCCTTCTCCTCAGGAGGGGAACAAACAAATTTTTATGCATTTCACATCTTCCCCCTGTGCCAGAGCACGCTGGCCCATGGTTGGAAGAGGCAGGAGACAACCAGCTCCACTTCTGCCCTGGTTCTGAACCCAGGGTGACCATCTCAGACTTCCCCATGCCCTGAGAACATGGGTGCTTACCAAGAGCCACTCACCACCCACGCTGGCCAAAGAGATGCCACGTGAGGGGGGGTGGGGATGACCATGTCCCTGCAGCCCCTCCAGCTAGCACAGCTGAAGGCAAGAGGCCCACAGGGAACCACAGAGCCAGGAGGGAAAGTGGTTAACACAGCCATGGCTTGGAGTCACCATCCTACTGCCATTCCTCCCAGTATGCTGGCAGCATGCTCCAGTGCCTGCTGCACAGCTCTCCCTGCTACAAGCAGCAAATTTCTGGGCCTGGGCAGTGAATCACACTGCTGCAGTCCCTCAGAGCATCTCAGCACAGAGAAGGGGACCCCAGGACCTGCCAGAATCAGCAGCCCCCCCTTCAGAGAAGCCTCCAGACCACTTGCTGAGAGTAAACTCTTTCCTCCCACCTGCCCATCACAGGCAGGGGCTGCCTGCACGCACTGATGCTCACAGCCGCATCCTTCCTCTCCAGGGCTCGTCACGCCGCACAGCCCTGGCCTGCGACACCAAACCGGCTCTAACACCACATCACAGAGCACTCCAAGATGAGGAGGAGCTCAGCCGGACACCCAGGCCAGCCCCCTCCTCCCTGCCAGTGCTCGTCTCCTCATGCCCAACCTGCTGCCTGCAGAGACACCACCCAAATCTCTCAGGACATGCAAAAATAGGCTTTTTTAGTGGGGAGTGGGGCAGACCAATGCTAGCACATGCCTTCTCCCATCACAGTTGGCTTGCTGCAATCCTGACAGGTCCAAGGCAGCTGCCTGGTCCCAACCGACCTGCTCTGCCAAGCATAACAAACCCTCCAGCTCCTGCCATCCCTGAGGATTCTCTGAACACCAGCAGTGCTATACTAGAGAAACCGGGGGGATGTGAGGGGGAAGGGCTGCAGGATGGGATTGCAGTAAAGTCCCCCCTGTCCTGTGGCCATGGATCCAGCTTGCCCCACTGCTGCGGGCACAGGTTAGGGGCTCAGCATGGCCCAGCCCTGCTAGAAGGGGCACAGATACAGGAGAAGAGTGACGGGGAGAGGACTGGGGGGCATCTTAGCACTGACCTACGACCCTGGGGAGGGGGGGAGCTGCTTGTGCACCACAGCTTGTGCAACCCTGGGAAAGGAGGGGGGGGAGCTGCATGCCCATCACTAAGCCCCAGGTCCGGGCATTCCCTGAAGGTCTAAGAAAACCTCCAGCCTCCAGAGTGAGATGGGCCCTGTCCCCTGCCGTACAGCGTCCTCCGGGGAGGGGGGACCAGCTCCTATATTCTGTGTGTCCCGGCCCCACCAAAGCAGACGCGTTCCCCATCCCCTGCACCCCGCGATCGGCCGTCCCCTCTCCTCGCTCCGACGTAGCCCCATCCCGTACATCCCCCTCCCGGAGCATCCTCATCCCTCAGCCCCCCCTCCCCCCCCAGCAGCCCGGTGCAGTCCCCTCCCCGTACGCACCGCTGGTGACCCGCTGCAGCCCCAGCACATCGTCGGGCCCGATCAGCGCTTTGCGGCCCAGCTCCTCCTCGGTCCGTGCCGCAGCCGCCGCCGCCCCGCCGGCCCCGGTCCCGGTCCCGCCGCTCTTCTTCACCTTCATGGCCCCGCCGCCGCCACCGGCGGTATGAGTGGCCCCGGCCCCGCTGCGCTCCGCCGCCGACCCCGCCGCACCGGGAGGGGCATCGCATCGCCGCTCCGCCCGCCCCGCGGCCCGCCCCCCGCCCGCCCCAGCGCAGGGGAGGGAGCGAGGGGGTACGGCCTCCCCACCGGCTACTGCCAGAGCCACCCCCCTACCCAAACCCCCCGTTATGGGGGCCCCATGCGGGCACAGACCCTACCTCTGCGGGCACGGCTTGAGTGCCCACCTATAAGGCGAAGGGGAGAGGGCTATAAACATCCCCCAAAAGATCTTCAGGCTCATTACTCAATGGAGGAGCTGAAGCCTATTAGGGTATAATTGACCCTTACACCTACCAACAAGAAACAGACCCCCTTTGGTAAGAACTGCTGCCTCACAGCAGCTGAACCCCAAAAGTTTCCCCTACCACAGGTGTTTTGGATTAAATCCCCATAAAAGCAACGAGGAGGCAACCAGGCAACCTGGACCAGGGCTGGACACCAGCACCCACAGAGGGATAACAAGAGAAGGGTCACACAGCCCTACACCAGCCCCCCCTCAACTGGGGTTTTTCCTTTATTTATACAGCAGCTTGTTCCAAATACAGTGCAGGCCCAAATACAGGGGGGGCACACAGGGAGACATCCCGCCATCTCCTCTTGGATCTCAGCAGTGCTGGGTGCACAGCTTAGGACACAGACTGAGAGCACCTCCCTCCCCTCTCTTCCCACCACTGCGACTTGGCCCTGGCAGACCAAAGCTGAGCAGCTGGCCCCTGACACAGTTCTGGGGCATTTCCTTGGGCCATGAGTCTGTGAAAACACCCTCGACAAGGTGGGAACAACCCCAGCCCTAAGGCAGGGCACCACAGCCATGGGCTCAGTCCATCTTGGTGGGCTCCTTCTTTTGCTGCCTGGTCTCCCGGACAATCTTGACCAAAGAGAGGAGAATAGGGACAGCCATGGGCAGGAAGAGAGGAATGTAGATGGCAAATTTCTGGTCATCAGGGAAGTAGAGGAGATGGAGGAGAGATGGGTCAAAGAAGGCACGCTCCGAGGAGGTGACTGCCTCCTTACTGGCCTGGAAAGCTGAGTGGAGGCGGCCCCTGGCCAGCTCTGCCATGGCATTCTGTGCTGAGGCCACAGCTCGGTACACCTGTGTGGGAACAACACTAGCAGTCAGTCCTTGGCCAGGCAGGGTGACAGAAACAAACCGGGTGGCCTTCACTCACAACACACCAGCAAGAGCTCATCATCTCTGCCAGGACACCCGGTTCCCTCCCCACCTTGGGTGCTTCAACCTTACCTCAGAGGCAACATCATCTTTGATGACAATGTTCCCAATTTTGTCCAGGAGCTGGGCCAGTGAGGTCAAGGTGGTGGACACAGTGGCAATGTTCTCCATGGTGTGGGTCCAGAGCAGACGGTCCAGCTCCCAGTCAGCCAGCCCCTCATTCCCTGTGATCTCCACTAGGAATTCAGGAGGCAGCTCCTCCCGAGACAACCCAAAAAGTAACCTGGGTGTAGAGGGAAAAGGTCTCAGCTCACATCACAAGCTTGCAGCAAACCTGGCTAGAGAGCAGAGCTGGCTGGCAGTCAGCACCTTGAAGGCCACGAAAAGCCACCCTCAGCCTCCCAGAGCCCACAGAGGAGCACAGGAGCTGCATGGGTACAACTTGCTCTGACTTGCAACAATTTCCATGCTTGCCCGAGAGGGAAGAGCATATCCTCACCGGAGCTGGGCCAGAAAAACCTCCATCACTCGCACCATGTCCACGTCCACATGAAGTGGGAAAGAAGCTTGGGGGGAAGCAGGAGCTTCAATGTTGTAAATCTGCAGGGGAACATCTTAGTGAGGCAGAGCCAGAGCCCTGGGGCTGACAGTGATGCCAGCACTCCCTGGGGAGGAGCTGCCCGCCCCTCCATGGCCCCATACCATGATGCCACCCCAGCGGGGGCTGTGGAAGGCGTTGGTGCTCACTGGGGCTCCATCTTTGTCCTGAATGTAGAGAGGAGAGTGGGAACGCTCTGGCACATACAGCAGGAAGTTCAGCACGGGGTAGAGTGAGGCAGCGCTGGAGCCTGCAGTGGGACAAGGTCAGAAAAGTCCCCTGGGACAGTAGGCCCTGAGCAGAACCTCCATCCCAGCAGGTCTCAGTCACCCTTGGTCCTATCAAGGCTGGTAGGGGACAGTGCTGTAGGGAAGGACAGGGCACGGGACATAGGCAAAGCTGTCCCCCTTCTCTCAGCAGAGCCCATGATAGCTGAATTAGGAGCACAGCACTCACCCAGCCGGGCCTCCACGGGGTTGATGACATGTGGGAGACTGTGGGCACTCAGGATGAAGCTGGAGGACTCTTTGTCAAAGCGTGGTGTAACTCCTAGCACAGCATAGTACAGGATCTGCAGGCACACAATGGATGTTGCTGGCAGAGAAGTGCATGCCAGGGCACTCAGCAAGACCAAGGCTGGGCTCTCCCCATCTCCTCTCCTAACCCTCACCTGGGAGTCAACAGAGAAGTTGGCCACCAAGCTCAGTTTGTCCAGGACAGGCTGCACATAGCGGTTCACCGCATCCTCAATCTCCCAGTTCACCACGTGGGACTTGGGGTCAGGGTTCAGCAGGCTGAAGGTGATCTCATACCCTGCCGAGGACCCACCACCTATGAAGCACTGCCACAGCCACCACCTGGTGACGCTGAGGCTGGGGATGTGGCCATGACAGAGCTCCCAGCAGGACCTGACTCCCTCCTGATATAGGGTTTTGCCCCAACACACAGACATCACAGCACAGACCCCAGCCCAAAGCAACCACCAAAGGGGTTGTTAGCCCAGAAGACATCAAGGGCACAGCAGGAACAGGGTATCCCCCAAAGCCAGCAGGCCTTTCCCCAGGTCAGGGAACAGGGCTGGGGTACACGTCCATACCGAGGCTGGATTTCAAGTGCCGCCGAGCATCAGGGCTGAGGTGGCCGTCGGGCACACGGTCTGAGAGGGCAGCAGCGATGGAACTGGCCGTGAAGGACATCACCTGTGTGAGCTGCCGGAGGTGGGTGCGGAGGGCAGCCAGACCCCCCTCAGCCCTCAGCAGGGCACTGCGGTGCTTCCCCACATAGACTCTGGTGCCCTGGGGAGGTGGCAGGAGTGAGGGCCTGCACCAGGGCTGGCTCCCACCAACAGAACAGCATGGTTCCACCTGTAACAGATGCCCAGGGCACCTCCAAGGGGTGAAGGACGCACATAGGCTGGCACCGCAGGGTGCTGCTCCCTACCTGAGGCAGGAGAGAGGAGGTTTCAGGGACCACATACACAGTCAGAGAGCCCAATGATGTGTCCTGCAGTGGGTGCAGAGCTGCATCAGCCTCTGGGGAAGATGGAAGCATCAGCAGGGTTCGAAGCTTTACTACAATCTCCATCCACAGCAAAGCTGAGGTCCTCTGCTCAATCAGCCTCAGAAAGTGGAACCTGCTCCTTCACAGAGTTCCCCATGGATCCCTCACCCCAATACCTCGTGCAGTAGCCACATTCAGCGCTGCCTCCTCCTGAGCTGTGGTGCTGCGGTAGACCATCTCATATCGGGAGGTGATGCTGGTTCTCACTGCCAGGGGAGAAAGTCTGAGTGAAGACACTAATCCAGGCCCTTCACAGGAGCCAGGTGTTAAGGGGGACAAGGGACAGTCTTGATGTGGGGGCCACAATGTCCTATGGGTACCAGATCCAACCTCAGCTGAATGGCACATGGCCACAGCCGGTCTGGGGCGGCAAACAGGACAGCCTTATGACAGCCTGGGCATGTCGCACCCTCTGAAAGCTGCCATAACCCCCATCCCCGGGGAGGGGTGGTAGTGCCTGGGGACCCAAGGGACCCCCCTGCTCTCCTGTCCTGCCAGGTCAGGCAGGATGGTGCTGGTGGATTGGGTTTGGGGTCCGGGAAGCTCCAGCCTCCCGGGAGAGATACCACAGAGACCCCTCAGGGAAGTAGGAGGCCCCTCGGGAGGGACAGCCGGAGAGGTCTCTCACCGTTGACGGCGATCTCCATCTCCTGCACATCTCTGAAAGGCAGCGGCCTCGGTAGGTCCCCAGGCACCGACCCAGGGGCGAACACCACGGCGAGAGGCACGGTGAGCTGGAACTGAGCAGAGGCGGCCTCAGCCCGGGCACCCCACCTCAGGGACTCGGGGACCCGCCGCCCCGGCCCTCCCGGCGCTCACCGGCAGCTGGCCCAGCCCCTCGATGTCGGTGTAGGGCAGCGCGGCGCGGTAGGTCTCGGTTGTCCTCCACCACAGCGGCAGTCCCAGTACCACAGCGATGGCCGCGAAGGACAGGGCGGCTCTGCGGCCCCGCGCCCGCTCTGCGGGAACAGCACTCAGCACCGGCCGGACTCCCCGGGGATGGGGGAGGACCGGGGCTGGGGGACAGCGAGCGAGCCGCAGCCACCCGGGCGCCGCCGGTACCTGCTTCGTCCGCCGCTACCGCAGCCACTGCTGCCGCCGCCATCTTCCTTTCCGGGAGCAGCCTGGGGGACGGGACCTGAGCGCCGCGCAGCCATTCAGAGCTCCCACTCCTCACCACAGCCAATAGACGTGTAGGCTGGAGGGCGCTGGCGCAGGCAGAAAAGCCACTCAGAGCGCGGATCCCGGCAGAGGAGGCGGGTTTGGGGTACGCAAGCCGGTACGAACGCCGCGGAGAGGCGCGGGGGCAGCGGAGACCGGGGCAGCCCCCGGAAAAGCGGCTGGGAAACGGGATTGCAAATGGGAGTGCGTACACGATCTTCCCCCGGGCGTCCTCATTCCCCTCATGTCCCGTAGGCAGAGCCCAGCCACCCCTCCGCCTCCCAGAGCCTCCTGATTGGTGTTAGGTGGTCTGAGACTGGGCACAGCCCGTTGCATGGGTGTTATGGTAAAGTCCGGGATGGGGGCGGCTGCCGGTCCCCCGGATGCCCCGCAGCGCAGGAGGAGGAGAAGGCGGCACGGCGCTGTCTCTACCGTTTATTCGTTGTTAGGCTATTTGGTACACAGGGTGCACACGGCAAACACAACACAGGCGCCCCAAGGGCGACAGCGACCGGGACTGCGAAGCTACGGCAGGGCAGGGGCACCCCCAGGCCTCCCACTCCTGCCCCCCACGACCTGGCCGGAGCCCCCAGTCAAGGGACACTCAGGTGGCTCCTCGGGGGGCCGGGTAAGCCGGGCCCCCCCACATTTGATCAGCAGCGCTCCCCTTCCCCTCCCCGCGTGGCGGCTCCCCTGGGTGGCTGGGGTGGAAGCGGGGTGTGAGCAGTGGTGGGGAGGGGGCCAGGGCGGGGGCCAGGGCCGGTGGGGCACCCGGCTGGGGCTCAGTATGCGTGGTTGGCCACGTAGAGGGACTGCCCGGCAGCTCCCGAGTTGTCCCCGCTGCCCTCGTACTTGCCAAGCGCAGCCAGCCCGTTCACCTGTGGGGAAAGGAGAGGTCAGTGGCCTCTGTGGGGCACAGCTCCCCCCAAATTCCTGACAACATGGCCTTCAGGGTCCCCCCAGTCCCTGGAGACATGGTCCTTGGAGTCTCCTAACCATTGCAAAAACACAGCCTTTGGCAGCCCCTTTCCATGGGGACAGAGCCCTTGGCATCCCCCACCTCACTGGGCACAACCCTTGCTGATCCCTATCATCCCATGGGATATGGGTTTTAGCATCCCTCTTCCCATGGGGACATAGCCCTCGATATCCCATGTCACCCGAAGGGAATGTGGCCCATCCCCCTCATGTCCCTAGCTTACAAGGAGACAGTCCTCAGTGTCCCTCCATGGGGACCATGACCCTTGGCTTCCCTTGTCCTGTGGCACACAGTCCCTAGTGTCTCCTATCACCCTGTGGGATGTGGCCCTTGGCATCCCCCATCCCAATGGGCACAGTCATTCTTATAATTCCCACCCATGGGGCACAAACCTTGATGTCCTCACTACCCTACTGGGACTTTGGTGTCCCCACCACCCCACTGGGACAGAGGCCTCTGTGTCTCCCAAGAGACACAGCCCTCAGCACCCCTCTCCTGTGAGGACCACCCCCATCACCTCTGCACGCTTGATGAACTCTTCAGTGGCGGCAGTGGCATTGTCTGGCTGCCCACGCCAGGCACTGAGTGCCGAGGCCTGCAGTGCCCGCCCATAGGAGAAGGTCAGGGCCCATGGCCTCAGCAGTGGGCACGTGTTGATGGCGTTGAGGTTGATGGAAGCCTCCTCCTCACTCTGACCCCCGGACAGGAAGGTGACACCTGCAGAGAGTAGGGTTATGGCACCAGGAGTTCCACAGGGTATCCCCCATCCTGGACCCCTACCACATCCCAGTGCTGTTACCTGGCACGGCAGGGGGCACGGTGCGGCGCAGGGCAGTGACAGTGGCCATGGCAATCTCCTCAGGGCTGTATTTGGTGGGGCAGGAATGCCCAGGGGTCACCATGTTAGGCTTCAGCAGGGTCCCTTCTAGGTAGACATGGTGGTCACTCAGTGCCTTGTAGACAGCTGCCAGCACCTGGGGAGGATGGGGAGTGTTGAGTTCCCTGGCACAGCACAGCACAGCACAGCACAGTGCCTGCCCTGCTGCCCACCCCACTGCCCACTCCACTGCTCACCTTCTCCGTCACGTACTGGCACCGCTTGAGGTCATGGTCACCGTCAGGTAGGATCTCTGGCTCCACAATGGGCACGATGCCATTCTACAAACACCAGGCAGATGCCATCAAGCGGATGTTCCTGGGCACTGCCCTAACCCCATGGCTATGTGGGCAATGCATGGACCTTGGGGGGTGATGCTCAGCCCCATGGTTCAAAGCCCAGCCTTGCTAGTGATGCCATGGTGATCACACCATGGGTTGATCCCTGCTCCTGGGGGTCAGTGCCCATCCATGTGAGGTGTTACCTGGCCCATGGGTTGAGACCCAGCCCCATAGGAGGACTGCCAGGCTTGGGGGCCATTCTGAGCCCCACAGATCAGTGCCCATCCCTGTGGGGCTATACCTGGCCCCTTAGGTCAACAACCACCCTATGTGTCAATGCCTACTCTGTGGGGTGATGTCCAACCACAGACACGTACCTGCTGGCAGATGCTGGCATAGCGGGCCAGTACGTTGGCGTTCTCCATGATGGCGAGTGCAGAGGGGGTGTTCTCACTGATCTTCAGCACACAGCGCCACTTGGCAAAGTCAGCCCCATCCTTCTTGTACTGGGCACAGCGCTCTGACAGCCCGTCCAGACCTGCCGGGCAACTTGTCAGCCCTGTAGCCCCAAGCCCCCACAACCCCTACCCCCTTACCCTTTCTACCTACCCTGTGTGGTGGTCTCACCATCTGTGCCAGCCAGTGGCACAACACCCTTGTCCACCTGTGGAGGGAAGGAAAAGGTGGCACTGAGACTCACCAGAACCCTCCAAGCACTCTCAGCACTCCGCAAGCCCACCAGACACCCCGCCACACCTTTATTCCCACAACGATTCCCTTGTCTTTGATCATCTGGACGAAGGGGGTGCCATCATCAGCCTTCTGGTACATGGTCTCATGGAAGAAGATGACACCCCCGATGCATTTCTTCACCCGGCTGTCGGCGCTGAAGAGGATCTGGCGGTACAGCCGGCGGTTCTCCTCCGTGTTCTCCACCCCAATCTGGTTGAGGCGCTTTGCCATGCTCCCTGTGGGCACCCGGCACCCTCATCAGCCTCAGGCACGTGTAGAAAAAAGGGTGGTGGGACAGATCCCACCCCCCCACACTGCCCCAATACTGACCAACGGACTCATCAGCAGCCAAGATGCCCTTGCCCGGGGCCACAATCCGCAGGGCGATATCCGACAGCTCCTTCTTCTGCTCGGCCGTCAGCGGAGGGTACTGGTGCGTCATGGTGGCGGTGGCTGCAAGCGGACGGGGGCTGAGTCACGCGCCGGCGGGATGGCCCCCCCCATCCGTCACGCACCCGGTATCCGACCGGGGAAACACCCCGCACCCCGCTCCCTCCCGGGGCTGGGACCTCGTCCCCGGCGGTCAGCGGGGGGTGGGGGGGTGGGAGGTGCGTTGCATAAGCAGGCAGCTGCCCTCACCTCGGGACGGGCAGGGCCTCGTAGAGGATGCCGGGGAGCTCCCAGCCATTTTGCTGCCTGCTCGCCCGCCCCCAGCCCAGCCATCTTGAGGGAGCGCAGCTCCAGAGGGGGGCCAAGGCAGGACCCGAGGGGGCCGGGGATGGAGACGGAGATACCCTGGAGCCGGGGATACCCCGGGTGCGAGGAACGCGAGAGATGGCGATAGCCCGGGCGTGGAGATACAGAGAGGAGGATGGGAAGACCCCGGGAACTGCGCTGCTTGCGGAGGAACAGACTCCCGGGGCTGGGGTTACCGGAACTCAGGGTACTCCGCGGCTGCCGCCGTCGCGGGGACGGGAATGCCCCAGGGAGCCGGAGTTTTCCTTTCCCTCCCCCCGCCCCGCCCCAGAGCGCTCCCGTCTGGGCAGAGGGTATCTCCGAGCTCTTCCCCCATCCCGATACCCCCATGCCCGCGCCTCTTTCTGTCTCAGACCCCCCCAGCCTTGCCCGATAGCCGGGATTCCGGCTGGCGCCGCACGGAAACATCCCGGAGCCTCGGCGGGGCGGCCCACT
This sequence comes from Calypte anna, assembly GCF_003957555.1. Taxonomy (NCBI): domain Eukaryota; kingdom Metazoa; phylum Chordata; class Aves; order Apodiformes; family Trochilidae; genus Calypte; species Calypte anna. The sequence goes on from NC_044264.1 coordinate 6,598,459, forward strand.
CCCACCGCCGAGGTCTCTCGGCTGCGCCCCCGACCCCGGCCAACCCCCCCCCAGCTCCCGGCTCCCCCTTACCGTGCAGGGCGGGCAGCGACGGGAACGGTCTGCCAGCTGCGCGCTCCGGACCCGCGGTAAATGGGGCTGTGATGCCGCAGAGCTACGTGACCGGCGGGGCGGCACCCGGCAGGACCAGCCCCCCCCGCCCCGCTCCGCCCCTCCGCCACCGCCTCCGCACCCCTCATCCTCTCGGAGACAACAGTCTCTGCTGCCGGTGGGGCTACAGCTCCAGGGTGGACACCCCGCTGTTGACACCCGTTTGCAATCCCTGTTGCCGGTGGGCACCCCTCTGTGCCCCTTTGCCCCCGTTCAGGGACTCAAATGAGTCTCCCCACCCCAGTCATGGGCAGGGCCCCCCATGCCAGCCAGGCACCCCAGTGTGCCACGGTCCCTGTTGATGCTGAAGACCCCCCAGTGCCACCGATCCTACTGTAGCGTTCTTGGTTACAGGTAGGGACTTCCCCTGCCAGTCCCAGGCTGGGGACCCCCTGTTCCTCCCTATTGCCACTGCTAGCAACAGGTAGGGACCTTCCCCTCATCATTGCTGGGTCAGGGACCCCTCTGTGCCACCCCTAGGCTGGAGACCCCCCTGTGTCCTCCTACTGACACTGCCAGCAACAGGCAGGGACCTTATGCTGGTCAACACTGGGCCAGGGACCCTACTATGCCACTCCCACATGTACCCCTGTATTGCTACTGTCACCTACAGGAAGGGACATTCCTCTTGTCACTGCTGGCCCAGGGACTCCCCTGTACCCCCATATTGCCATAGTCAGCTACAGGCAGGGACCTTCCCCTCATCATCATTGGGCCAGGGCCCCCCCTGTGCCATGCCTCGGCTCGGGGTCACCATGCCACCTCACTGTTGCTGCACCAGGGACCTCATCTGTGTCACCTCTGCTACCAGGGTCCAAGCCCCTGCAGCTCCAAGCCCCAGACCGCTAGAACAAAGTGGGGGCTCCCACAGGGGACAACCCCATCCTCCTACCCTCCCCAAAAAGCTGCTTGCAGCCAGCACAGGGACAATAGCTGTGTTCCCAGCCACCCCACGGGGCCGGCAGCCAAGGCTGTGCTGTGAATCCCCACCGTAAAAGGAGGACTCAGTTGCCCCACATGGCCCCAATCCAGGGAGGGGGGCACATCTCCCCCGCATCCTAGAGCCGGGCACAAATCTGAGGCCCTCCCTGTATTGCCAGCCTCTGTTTTGGGAGGTCGTATCCGACACCCCCTCCCCTGGCAGCAGGGTCACCTCCACGGCGCTGCCAGGGAGCTGCTTCCCCAGGAGTCAACCCACACACCCGGTAAACAGAGGCACAACCCGAAGCAGCTCCCTAACCTGGGTGTGGGGGTGATAAAGGTGCCAGCACACGCCCCACACAGGGCGGTAGAGCTGTGACAGAGGGCACGGGAAGGTGATCCTACCACAACCACCACCCCCGCGGGCAAGAGAAACAGGCCATTAAAATCCAGAGCACTTGTTTGAATGCTGCTATTTTGGGCTGTGCCAGGGGAGGAAGGTGCTGCATGACCACCTCCCCCCATGGCATTTGGGGAGCATCCTTGGGGTCGGGAACACCGGGAGATGGATCCCGCAGGAGATGCCCTAACAGGAAAGGAGGGAGGTGAAGCTGGAGCTGTGCTGGGAGTAGGGGAGCCCCTCAGGGAGCCCCCCATGATGCAGCCAAGGAGGGGGCTGGGAGCAGGAGCTGGCAGAGCTCCCAGTGCCCGGCAGGCAGCGATCCATGGGACATTGCATCCCAGAGCAGAGGTGGGAGGGAGAACCTTCTCTGCAGCCCTGTGATGGAGGTGCAGGATCCAGCCTCTGATACCCTCCGCAGGGGGAGGCAGGAGGGGGGCACAGGGAATCTGGGGCAGAAGGAGGAGCAGGGGGCCTGGGGAGGGAAGTTGGGTCAGCCGTGGTGCTGCCAGGGCAAGAGCCTGGGGAACATGGTGCCTTATTAAAAGCAAGTACCAGCAGGGGGGGTGGGGGGAGTGAGTGTCCCATGCCAAGGAGAAGCCCTGGGGTGGCAGGGAGCTGTGCCCATCATCCTAGGACAGAGCAGGCACAGCCAGCACAGGCTGGACGAGTTGTCCCCACCCAGAGAACCAGGAACTTCCTGACTCCCTGTAGCAGGACGGGTGAAAGGCAACAAAACTTTATTCAATAAATAATTACAGCACTAAAGGAAGGAAGGTTTCATACTACAGTCTATAGCGGCTCAGCAACATCTTTGCTGCCACCGGACGGCTTCAGACCCAAGTACTTCAGCAGGCTGTGGAGCTCCTGGCAGCCCACTGTCCCCTCGGGGACAGCCAACAGCACCTGGGGATAGAAGCAGTGTTAGTGGCAGCATTTGAGATGAGGACTTGTGGTGCTGCAGTCACAGCAAGAGTGAGAGGGATCAACCACAAGCTTCACCTCTCTTATCTTCTCCAGCATTTCCTCACGAGTCTTCAGCACTTTCTGGGTGTGACAGAGCCTCAGCTCCAGCCCTCGGACCTGTGGTGGGAGATGCTCATCAGGAGCCTGCCCAGGGAGAGGGGACAAGAGCCAGGGGGCAGCCCTGTACCTGCTCTGAGTATTTGTCAGAGAGCAGCTGATTCTCATCCTCTTTCTCCAAGAGCAGCAGCCGCAGTTTGTCCAGCTGCAAAAAGAGCAAATGCTACTGAGACAGGACTGCAAGGAAGAACCCTGACTGGACTGGAAAGAGTCCCTGTTCACAGAGGGGTGGTGACATGAAGAGCCCTCAGCCCTAGCAGCTCCCTAGCCTTACCTCCTGCCTCAGCAGGACTCTCTCCTGCACATAGGTAACATCCATCATGGACTTCTGCTCCCGCATCTCCTCCCAAAGCACCTTGGCCTCTGTCTCTGCACGCTGGAGCGAGCGCTTAAGCTGGGAGACCTCTCCCTTCAACCTCTGTGGAAGAAAGGAGATGCTCAGAGGGGTCCTGCAGCCAGCATCTCCCAGGCACACAGTCCAGTCCAGCCAGGCCACCATCACACACCGTGACTTCCCCACTCTGGTCAATGAGTTGCAGCATCTTCTCTTCCTGCCGTTTCACCACGTCCTGCAGCTCCTTCTCGTTCTATGAGGGGGAAAGATGTGGTTTCAGGCAGGGCCTGACCCTGGCCAGCTCCAGCGCCAGGAAGGGAAGAAGGTTCACCCATGTTTGAGAGGTCAGACAAGCCAGAACCACCCATGAGACATCACCAGAGCCTGTCACCCAGATTTCTCTGTCCTAGATCAGCACCTGTCCCAGTTTGGCTCGGCCCGGGAGTTAGCTCTGGCCCACTTCTGGCACTATCTCACCTCTAGCTTGCCCCTCAGTGCTTTGTTCAGTTTGGCAATGGTAGCAGCCTGGGTGTCCATCTTCTCTTGGCTTTCGGCTGTCACTGTCTCTAGACGGAGCTGCAGGTCAGAGCTGGGAAAAGACACTGGTGCTGAGCAAGTGCTGAACAGAGTGCCAGGTACCAAACCCCCTCCTGGCCAACTCATCAGCAGGTCAGTTGGTAAAAGCCTTTCCAGCCATGGCAGGAGGGATCTAATCCAAAGCTGGAGTGAGACAGACTCCATACATGCTGCCTGCAGAAGATGCCATGCCCAGGAGAGCTGTGCCCATGCCCGGCCCTCAACATGAGCCCTCACTGAACTCACATCTTTGTCTGCAGCGCCTTGAACTCGCCCTGCTCCAGATCCTGTATGCGGGAGCTCAGCATGACAAGATCAGAGACCACAGCTCTCAGCTCCTTCACGCTCTCCAGCAGACCCTCCTCAGGCTCTGTGGGCAGGGCAGAGGCTCATGAGCCAAGCAGGAAAGCATCTCTGCTTGCCCCCCACCCTCCAGCACAGGCAGCCCCGCAGCTTCGGAGCAGACTGCAGGGCAGGGTTACTGCCCTGGTACCTGTTGGCTTTAGTGAAGAGGCAGGTTTGTCCTTGGTAAATGTGCTCCCACCTCCAGTGACTTCATTGGCATCTGCAGCAGAAGGGGGCAGAGAAGCTGTGCCCAGTCCTGTGTGCCACAGGAGCATGGCCAGAGTTCACCCGTGCACCCACCCACCCCAGGGACCTTGGAGAAAACAGGGTATAGCTATGACACAATCCATGGCTGCTACAAGGGAAGAACAGAGGAATCCACAGAGAAGGGCACTGGGGATGGCAGTGGTCTCTCCTCTTCACCCAACACCAGTGCACACCCCCAGCATGGGAGGGAATGACCCCCATCCCCACACAGCATCCCCAGCACCCAGCCAGGTGCCAGCTCACCTTTCCCTGACACTGCTTTCAGGACGCTGCCCACGAAGGAGCTGCTGGCACAGTATGGAGTGCGAGAGCCTGGTGTGCGGCAGGCAGGGGTCCAGGCACGGTGTGGGGTCTGCCAGCCTGGGGTCCGCCAGCCCAGTGTCCGTGGAGCTGGGGTCCAGACTCTGCTTCTTGATGGAGCATCGTCATCCTTGAGTGGGGAAAGAACAGCACTGGAGCAAGGCTTGTGACAGCTCTCTATTGTCCCAGAGAGCTTGGCGGTCTCAAAGCCACGCCATGGAGAGCTACGTGGGTCTAACCACCCCCAGGCCACACCCTTGTCCTTGTCCCCATGGCAGGACAACTACCTCCTCTTGCAGAGCAGCCCTGAGGCAGTCAGCAAGCTCCTGCAGCCGCAGCTTACTCTCGGCGATGTCTGCAGAGCACCAGGAGACTTTGTCCCTCTTAAGCTGCAAGTCGAGGAGCTCGGCCTTGGTGGTCTCCAGCTCCTGGCCAAGGGCAGCGTGCTCTTCCCTGTGGGATGGCATCAGCCTCAGTAGGATCAGCATTCTGCCTCCTCAGTGTGAGATGGGGACATTTCCCATGCCTGCCTCCCACTGGGACTCAGGAGGGTGCAAACCCTGCAGATTTAGGCAGCCCACAGCCACCTGGGCAACCACACTTGGCTGGGCAGCAGCAAGTGCAGCGAGTGTCCCTCTGTGTGTCCCCCACATCCCCAGGAGGAGCTTGATTTCCCAAAACAGAGAGGTTGAAGCAGAGGCAGTGAGTAGACAGGTACCGTAGGCGCTGGTGGGAGTCCATCAGCTCCTGGTTCTGCAGGCCGCTCTCCTGCAGGGTGTCCAGGGTGGATTTCAGCTTGGCCTCCACCTCCAGCAGCTGCGTGCGGCACGTGCGGCTCTCCTGGTCAAGGAACTGCAAAAGGGTGAAGGGACATGACCACAAGTGTCTAGACAGATACCTAAAGGGGCTTGTTGGGACCTCCAGCACCTCAGGGGGCTGTTTCCAATTAAGGACAGCTTTACCCAAGCAGAACAACCCCTGGAGACCATCAGTTCACTGGGGACATAAGAGAGACTGCAGGGGGACAGCACCATATCTGCAGCCAGGGGAATTATCCTGGAGCTCTCCCCACCCCCAGGAATCACCACGGGGCAGGATGGACACAAGCTGTGCTACGTGCGGGATGTCAACCGCCCTCACACCCCGCTGCGGGAGGGCTAATCCCGCTGCTGGCTGCTGGCCAGCGTTCCCGAGAGGCCACACCAGGGACTGGCAGCGCGTGACAGCGTGGGGCAGGGTCAGGCAGCTCCTACCTCCCGGCACTCAGTGGCCTCATGCAGCTCCTGGAACAGCCCCTTGCACTCCTGCTGCAGGGACTCTCTCTCCCGTGCCAGCCTGTGGGGACAGGGTCAGGGAGTGCCACATTTTAGGGGCAAAGGGTGGCAGGAGGGAACTACAGGGATAAATGCCTTGCTCCAGAGCTCAGACTCACCAGGCCATCTCCTCCCACTGCTTCTCATTCTCCTGCTGCAGCACATCCCTCTCCTGCTCCACAGTGGCCAGATTTGTCATCAGGGAGCTCAGGTCTGTGAGGGGCACAGCCATCACTATGGGGCAGGCTACAAGGACAAGTAGGGACAGGGGCAGCTCTAGCCCTCTAATCACCCACCCCTACCTGTGCTGAGGCGAGAGTTGGCCACAGTCAGCTCCTCCAGTTGAGTCACTGCATCCTGCAGGGCCATCGAGGTCTCCTCCAGCTTGCAAGATGCCTGCAGAGGCACAGTGACCTCCAGACTCACTTTGGGCTGCTCTTTCTTTCCCCATGAGGTGCTCCCACACTAAGGGTGCCCCAACTCCCCCCTCATAGCCCCACAGGCTATGTGGGAGCATCCAACACTGCTCAACACTAGGCAACTCCATACCTCCTCCTTAGCCTGTAGAGCTTGATCTGCTTGCCGCCTCGCGGCATCCCGCTCCTCCAGGCAGCTCTGCAGCTTCTTGGGCACATTCTCCAGCACAGCCCAGCACCGGGACACCAGGGCCCTTGCCTGTTCCCGCTAGGAAGGCAAATAATACCAGGGATGGGTCTGTCAGCTGGGGTTCCCACAGTACCCAGGGCACAAACCAATCCAACATGGGGCAAAGTGGCACCAGCCCAGACCACACTGGCAGGGAGAAGGGGACTGATCCACCTCCAGCCCCCAAAGGGACACGCCTCACCTCTGTATCCAAGGCTCTCCTTTCCTTCTCTAGATTTTCAAAGGTAACGTCTATGAATTCCCGGAAACGCTTACTCTCAGCAGTTAGGGATGCCTGTGGGGCAGGACAGACAGGTCAGTGCTGCCACAGTGAAAGTCACATTTAATGGATGTGGAGAGAGGTGAGTGCCAGCCCCGAGGCTGTAGCTGCAGCAGCTGCCCAGCAGTAGCACTAAGAAACCTCAGATAGACCCAGTCCCATTGTAGATGGCTCTTCAGAGCATCACTCAAGCTCTGGGAAGTCAAGGACTTGGAATGCCCTTCCAGCCCTTCAATGGGGGCAGCAGTTGGTACCTGCTGGTTGATGGCATCTGCCAGCAGCATGCACAGCTCTTGCTGGAAGGTCAAGCTCTGGTCACGGGCGCTGATCTGGGCATTGGCGTGGGCACGGAAGGCTTCCAGGAAGCAATCACTCTGCCAAGGGAAGGATACTGCTCTGGGCACAGTATTGTGCAAGGACCAGCTTCCAGAAACCATCCCAGCAGGATACAGCCCAAGCCCAAAGTCCAAACCAAGCCCAAAGTCCACCCCAAGAGCTCCCAACACTCCAGGTAACCACAGCCCTTCTGGCCTTCCAGGGCCATGTTGTTTTTTTCACCCGGGGATGCCATGGAGACCTTTCCCTCCCCAGAGATGTGGGATGCCCTATCAGAGGCATGGGGATGGCAGAACTTGCCCTGATCCACACACCAGCTGCTCCCCTACCTGCTCCTTGGCTCGTAAGGCTTCATTTGCTTGCTGCCTCATGGCATCCCGCTCCTCCAAACAGCTCCGCAGCTTGCTGGGCACACTCTCCAGCACAGCCCGGCACTGGGACACCAGGGCCCTCACCTGCTCCTGCTGCGGGGGAAGACAGTGTCAGGAGGTGCCTGGTACAGCCGTCCACTGGCACATGTGCTAACAGCACCAAGGGATCCCAAAATCTGGGGAAAAGGGTCCCCAGCCCATCTGCACAGGGCCTCACCTCCTGGTCAAGGGCTCCCTGTTCATCCTGCAAGCTCTGAAAAGCAGCATCCACAAGGCCCCGAAACAGCCTGATCCAGGTGCTCTGGGGAAGGGACAAGGATGTTGATGCTCAAGCAGCCTTCATGGGGCTGGCACCAGGCACACACACACCCTGCCAGACTGAGACCCAGCGCACTCATTGCACGCCAGTGAGCCAGGTCGCACCATTCCTGCCATGGTGAGCTCCAGCTCCTGATGCAGGTCCTGCTCCACTTCCCGCTGCCGCTGCAGAGTCTCAGTTTTCCTCCGCAGCTCGAGGTAGAGGTTGCGGTAGATCTCCTCCTCCTAAGGGCATCCCGGCAGAGTTGGAGGGGGCTTCAATAAACCCCAGTTAGCCACGACCCCTCCCCACGCATGCCAGGGGTGTTTTCTTACACAAGGGACCCAAATCCAACCAACTCAGCAGGTCAAGCCAGGCGTGATAACACAGCTGGGACAGCGCCGGGCACGTGATGCCGCGCACTGTGCCACAGATTTACTTTCACTCCGCTGGGCTGCGGTACAGCTGGGGCTGTCATCCCACCAGTGGTGGGCACCACCATGGCACCAAGACCATGGAAAATGGAGTGGTGTTGTGGCAGCCAGGGCTCTTACCCCATCGGAATGGGTGACATCCATCTGTGTGAATGCATCCCTCTGCTCAGCCGGCCCCACGCCGGGCAGCAGCCGATGGCTCTCCTGACAGTTACGTAGCTGGAGTGAGAGGGCTTCAATGATGATGAGGGTGCTCTCCAGCCGTCCCTCCAGCTCTGCCCGTGGCAGGGACTTCAGTTGCTCCCGAGGACAGCTGGGGAAAAAGAGAAGGTTGGGGTAGGGACAGCCAGTGGGTGCCACAGCCCCGTTCACGAGCTGATGTCCCCACACTTACTGCCAGAGCAGGGAGTCTGTTTCGGCAGCATTATCTTTGGCGCAAGGAAGGCCACGTGTGGATGCGTTTGCGCTCCTCTCATGCAGGTCCCGGGGGGTCATGAAGGTACCGGTGACTGTGGTGAGCACAGGGGTTACACTTGTGCCAGCCACTGTGGTGGGCACAGGGGTGACACTGGTGCCAGCCACTGCGGTGGGCACAGGGGTGACGCTGGTGCCAGCCACTGCGGTGGGCACGGGGGTGACGCTGGTGCCAGCCACTGCGGCGGGGTGACGCTGTGCCTGCCACGGTGCACGGGGGTGACGCTGGTGCCAGCCACTGCGGTGGGCACGGGGGTGACGCTGGTGCCGGTGTCCTGCTGCAGGACAGGTAGGGACAGGTTGTGCCGCAGGGACTCCAGCAGGGATGAGGTGTTGAGGCTCTTCTCCAGCCACATCAGTGGCAACATCCAGGACAAGGAACCCGAGGCCACGTCAGGTGAGGGGGGGGCTACTGACTCTGACCCAGCAGGCTCAGTGAGAGGAGGTCCCGGGGTGCCCTGCTGTGGGGGGGCAGGGACTGGGAATGTAGAGGTGTCTTGAAAAGGTGAGGAACCCTCAGTCCCATCCCCAGATGGTGGCTCAGAGGCCATGGGGCTTCTGGAGAGGTCAATATGAACTGCTCGCCAGCTGTGGAAGTTAAGTTCCTGTGGGGTGGAGCTGGTGCCAGGGGGGCCTGGGGTGCAGGAGGCTGGGCTGACACTGTCAGGGGTCTTAGGGGTGCAGGATGCCAGGGAAGTGCTGCCTGGGGAGTTGGGGGAGCAAGGCACTGAGCTGGCTATGCCAGCAGTCCCTGGGGTGCAGCAGGGTGCTGGGGTGACACTGTTGAGGGGCTCCAGGGTACAAAGCTCTGGGATGGGGCTGCATAGGGACACTGGCACAGGGCTGCCAGGGGGCTCAGGCATGCTGGGCCCTGCAATACGGTTATATGAGGGGGCTGGCACAGGACTGCTGGGTGCCCCTGGGATGGGGCTGCACAGGGGGGTTGGCACAGGGCTGCTGGGGGGCTCTGGGGTGCTGGGCCCTGGAATGGGGCTGCACAGGGGGGCTGGCACAGGGCTGCTGGGGGGCTCTGGGGTGCTGGGCCCTGGGATGGGGCTGCACAGGGGGGCTGGCACAGGGCTGCTGGGGGGCTCTGGGGTGCTGGGCCCTGGGATGGGGCTGCACAGGGGGCTGGCACAGGGCTGCTGGGGGGCTCTGGGGTGCTGGGCCCTGGGATGGGGCTGCACAGGGGGGCTGGCACAGGGCTGCTGGGGGGCTCTGGGGTACAAGGCACCATGGTGGGATTCCCAGGTGTCTGGGGGGCACCAGGCACCAAGGTGGGACTCCTGGGGGTCTCCGAGGTGCTGAGCCCCATGGCAGGAGTCCCAGAGGGTTCTGGGATTGTGCTTCTGCTGCGGGGTCCCCAGGTGCAAGTCACTAAGGCAGTGCTGCTGGTGGGGAGCAGAACAGCACTTCTGCGGGGTCCTGGGGCGCAGGGCACCGAGGTGACACTGACAGGGAGGTCCCGGGTGCAGGGCACTGGAGTGGCGCGGTCATGGTCCTGCAGGACATTTGAGGAGTGGAGAGGAGCATCAGCGCTGCCCTGTCCTTCCCCCCAGCACCCTATAACTGTTTCCCCCATCCCCCCCACCCCAACACAGACCTTGTTCCCTCACTGGCCGAGTAGCCCGCATCCAGTATCCCCAACTCTGCTGCCCCCCCCCCGCACCGCCGACCCTCCCCCGGTTCCCAGACAAGCACCGACCTTGAGCCGCAATCGGCGGAACAGCGGGGTGAGGCTAGTGCCCTCGGCGCCCGGCTGCAGCCGCAGCTCCTGGAGGGGGATACGCCGGGGACGCTGCTTCGCCTGGGGGGGCTGGAGGGGGCACCAGGGGTTACCAGCGGCGGCACCACTCACACACACACCTACCGGGAGGGGTCCGGCCCGCCGCTCCCCAGCCACCTCCCTCCAGCCCCGTGTGGTTGGGGCCGCACAGCAGGGACACCCCAGCTCCATCCCCGGGACCTCCCACCGGGACGCCTAAACTGGTGCCTCCCAAGCACCGAGCCGCACTCACGGTGGGGGTCTTTGCGGCCCGCATGGCTACGCTCCGGGGTTCGGGTTCGGTATCGGTGTCCACTTCAGCGCCGCTCCCGCCGCTCCCCGCGCGCTGCCGCCACAGCCGATTGAACACCACAGGCTGCTCTGATTGGCTGCCCCGCGCACGCGTCACTGCCCCGGGGAGGCCGTTAGAGGCGGGGATGTGGGCGGGGCTAAGGGTGGTTATGGGTGTGGTTCGATCTGTGGGCGGGGCTGTAAAGGTCATGGGCGGAGTTTAATTATGGCCACGCCTCCGCTCACGCAGTGTACACGGGGTGCAGCGCCGGGCACGGGGCGCACCGGGATGGGATGGGATGGGATGGGATGGATGGGATGGGATGGGATGGGATGGGATGGGATGGGATGGGATGGGAATGGGATGGGATGGCACGGGATGGCACGGCACGGGATGGCACGGGATGGCACGGCACGGAGTGGCGCGGGGGTGGGGCAGGGTAGGGTGGAGTAGGGTGGAGTAGGGTGGGATGGTAGGGGAGGGGAGCGATGGGCACAGGTCCCCCGCACTCTCCCCAGTGCCTGTCCCCGGGGGAACAGCCCCCAGACCCTTGCCCCAGTGGAAGGGGGGAATCAGCCTGGCACACGCAACCCCCCCGGGGTCTTGCGAGAGTCAGGGCAGTGGTGCCCGCGGATCTGGGGTTTATTGCTCCCGCGGGGAGAGGTACAGTGTTGGGCTAAGGGAGACCCCCAGTCCAGCAGGGTCCGACCTGCTGCCGGGGCCAGGGGGGATGTCCCTGAGCAATGCTGGGGGAGTCACGGGCACGGTGGCTCAGCCAGGCCAGGGCCGGCCCGGGGGGATGGTGAGGTCGCAGTCAAAGTCGGCAAAGGTGTCAGGGTCTGGTGGGGGCTGATCAGGGGGTCGTGGCGCCACGGCCACCGCCACCGGGTCCTTCTGCAGCAGCTCAGCGTCGAAGGTGACCCCACGGAAGAAGGGGTGACCCTCAAAGTGGTAAAGGTAGCGCAGGCGGTGCAAGGGGTTGTGGCACAGCAGCTGGGGACAGAGGGAGGACAGTGAGCAGCAGAGATCCCAGCATCCAACCTCGGAGGCCAGCAGGGACCCCCAAAATCTGGGCAGGAGAGTTACCTCAGCAAGTAGCCGGGCCAGCTGGGGGCTGAGGGAAGGTGGGCTCTCATAGCTGCTCTGCTTGACACGCTCCAACATGGCCACATGGTCTCCTGCTGGTGCCACAGGGAACTGGAGGGACAGGGAGTAGATTTAGGGGTTCCACGGGGCACTTTTATATCCTCCTGTCAGAGTCCTCACCTCTCCACTGGCCAGAGCGAAGAGCAGGACTCCCAGGGACCACCAGTCAGCTGCGTGGCTGTAGGGTCCCCCACTCAGCACCTCTGGGGCTGCAGGGATGAGTAGGGTGAATGCCTGGGGGGGCCATTCCACCCCCCCCATTGATCCCTGCTGAGCCCTTACCCATGTACTGCAGGGTGCCACAGATGGTGTGGGCTCGCTCACCCCACTGCAGGTGCCGGGAGAGGCCAAAGTCAGTGAGCTTGAGGTGTCCTGTGGGGTAAGACACAGCGTGGAGACCCATGAATGGGGTGTTCCTGTGGACAGGATAACTCCATGGGTGGGATATCCCCACAACAGTGCCACCATCTTACCTCTCTCATCCAGGAGGATGTTCTCCATCTGAAACAAGATGTTGAGGTGGTCTCCCTGTGCCAGGGGTTTTGGAGACATTCCCTCCCATTCCATCCTATGGCCCCCACAGCCCCACTGCCACCCACCTTCACATCCCTGTGCACGATTCCCAGGTCATGGAGATACACTTGGGGAGAAGATGGAGCCATTAGAGTGGCAGATCCTCTGCCAGAGTGGTGGCACCCAGGAGGCAGCTGCCCAGTCCTGGGCATGGCTGACCCTGCCCGCAGGTGCCCAGTGGGGACAGTGCTGGCTGTCCCCAGCATGGCAGGCCACTCACCCAGCACCAACACCAGCTCAGCAGCAAACAGGCGGACGGTGGTCTCGGCGAAGTGCCCAGCAGCACGCCACAGCGCGTGCAAGTCCCCGGTGCTGCAGTAGGTGCACACTGCCAGGACAGGTGATATGCTTTACCAACAGCAGGAGGGGCATGGGCACCCAGGTGACATGGGGGGCAGGGAGTGTTGGGGAAACAGTTCAGAAATATACAGGTTGTGAGCAATCCTGACTTACTTCAATTTAGGCCACATTGGGTTAATGGTTATTGAGGCCTAGTTAGAGGCTTTCTAAAAGTGAGCTAATGGGAAAGAGATAACTTAATTGGCAACAAAAGAGGAAAATAATTATGTGAGAAGAAGGTTCCATGAGAATGGAATGTGTAATTGGAATACAAAGCCACCTGCATGATATGATTGTGTAAACAAGGCTTCTCTATATAAAGGGAGTGCAAGTTGTTAATAAACAATTTCATACAATCATATTGATGTGCACATGGAATCCTTAAGCCTCTGCAGACTGTTTTCCCACAAGGGGGAACCACCAAGGTGACATGGGCACAAACAACATGTGGATGCCTGGGTGATGGAAGAACTCGGACTGTAAGGTGGCAGCAAGGTGGCACAAGCACCAGGACCACATTGGTACTAAGGTGGCACAAGCATCAGTATGGGCACCAGAACTAAGGTGATGTGGGCACAAGAGCCCAGAGCACTGAGAACACATAAGGACCAGGACCACATGAGGTCTAAGGTGACACAGGCACCGTAGTTATGACGGACACCAAAGTGACAGAGTCCCCAGGGTCACGCAGGCACTGGGAACACACAGGATATGTGGGTACCGAGGTGACACAGACATCAGGACCAACAGGCCCAAGCAGGCACCCTGGCAGGGTCGCCTCACTCACCTCCCACTACAGTCCCTGCCCCACTGTGGCTTGTGCCCATCCCCCCATCCCTGCGGTGGGTGCGGGGTGGGAGCCGGCAGCTGAGCACATGGATCCCCGCAGGGTACGGCGGGGGGAGCGCGCGTGTGCGGGGACACGTGTGCAGGCAGCGGGGACACGTGCGCGGGGAGGGAGGGAGTGAGGGAGGGGGGGCAGGGGGAGCCCACAGGCAGATGGTCACTCACTGATGAAGAGGTGGCGCTGACCCTGCCAGCTGTCCCCCAGCCCGTGGACAAACGGGTGCCTGACCTGTCGCTGGGCACACAAAGCAGAGAGGGTGAGCGGCTCCCAGGGTGGGGCACCCATGGGGACCCTACTCCTGCCACCCTCCCTCTGTAGCCCTGGTAGCCTTCTGCTGTCCCCACGGCCACCCGACATCATCCCCCTCCTCCCCCCAGTCCCAGACTGGGGTCCCCACTAACCTGGATGCTGACTTCTTCCTTGCATTGCTTGAGGGTATCACGGCGCAGCACCTCCACTTTGGGCACCACCTGGGGGGTGGGGGTGGGCAAGGAGCTGTTACAGGGGACCAAGGGGTAATCGGGAGCACCCATGTGGCCCGAGGGCATCACCCACCTTCACGGCGCAGACCTTCTCCCTCCCACAGTCCAGCACTTTGAGGATGGTCCCGAAGGAGCCTTTGGCCACAAAGCCCAAGATCTGGGAAGTTGGGAAGCAGGACGTGAACATCTTACAGAGACAGATTTGGGGTGCTCAGGGTGGGGCAGGGTCTGGAGTCCTGTGTGGGGAAGTGGCACAGCACAACCAAGGAGAGCAGTGGGGGTACATGGGGAGCAGGAAGACCCAACAAAGACCTCAGTGAGACACGGGTGACCTGGAGGACCCAACAGGGACGCCAGTGGGACACAGGGGCATATGAGGGGCATATGCCCACAGGGGCACATTATGGGGCATATGAGATGGGGGGACAGGGACATGAGGATCCCAGCACAGCGATTGTGGATACACGGGACCGCAGTAAGACACACAGGATCCCGCTAGGACACCTGGGGACACGGTTAGGGTGCAGAGGGACCCCGGCAGGACGTAAAGAGACTCAGCACGGGGATCCAGCGCCGGTAAAATGGGAGCCGGTGCGGTGGGACAGCTGAAGACGCCAGTAGGATGCGCAGGGAAGCCGATACGGTGTGCCGGGAGAGCCGGTAAGGTAGGTGCGCGCAGGATGACGGCATGGGAGGCACGGACGGCTCGGGAGGACACAGGGGGCCCCCAGAAGGATGCACGGGAAGGTGGGGGACCCCGGTAGAACGTGCAGGGACTCCGGTAGGACGTGCAAGGACCCGTTAAAGAGCCCGGGGCTTCCCGAGACGGATGAGCCGGAACCACGGTAGGATGGTAGGACACCCCGTTAGAATGCGCCGGGACGCCGGTAAGAGGATAGGGGTTCCCGGGATGGCACCTTGAGCTGCTGCTGGCGGGCGGAGGGGCGAACAGGGAACTCCGGCAGGAAAAGCGAGACGAGCTGCGGCAGCGGCCAGCCGGGTAGCGGCGGATCCTCGGCGGGGCCCCGCGGGGCTAGGGCGAGCCCCGGCACCGGTACCGGCAACGGTATGGGCACGGCGGCACGGCCCAGCAGCGTCCGTACCCAGGACCCCGCGGCGCTGCCCTGCGGAACCGGGAGGAGGAGAGGGGGGGCAGCATTATCGGGGCGGCAGGGGAACCCCGAGGCGGAGGGGGGGGGGGGGGTTCCCCCGGGGCTGCCGCCGCACGCACCTGAGGGGGCCGCGCTGGGGCCGGGGCTGGTCCGGGGCCGCTGCTCGTTGTTCCCATCGAGGCCCCGGGCCCGAGCCCCGGTAATCCGCCGCTTTACATAACCCCACCGCCCCGCCCCGCCCCGCCCGGGTGCGACCACCCTCCACCCCGGGGCCGAGCACCGCGGCTGCTCCCCCTTGCGCACCCTGGGACAACCTCTTGCACCGAGCCCACCCCTCTCTGCACTGGCTGTACGCCCCCCGTGACTGATCCCCACACCCCTCACTCTGTGCAGGGAACCACCACACCACCCCTTGCCCACTTTAGGGTTCCCTCTTCAACCATGCACCCACCCCTTACACCCAGCGACCACAGATGGGAACAGGAGAGGGACAAAGGGGATGCTGCCAGGGACCCCGGGGGCCCCAAAGCAGCTGCCCCTGGGGAAGGTCATGAAGCCACATGTGGTGGGTGATGCCGAAATGAGGGGTGGGAAAGCACTGAGCAGGGCACTGTGGCGTGACAGGGAGGAAAGGGACGAGCCTGTGGACCAAGGCTGTTCCAAATAAAAACTCTTTATTTGAAGTCTCTCCCGTTCGCCTTTATCCCAGCCCGGAGCGATCCTGCTGCTTCACTGGGCCCAGGGGCCTGGCCCAGCACCCGCACAGCAGGGAGGGAATGGGGGGAAGCTCGCAGGAGCCCTTGGCACAGGGGTATGCACCCCTCAAAGCAGACATGGGGGTGCGCAGCCCACAAAGCGGCTCCGGAGCACCCTGCGCCCCACCTCCCCATGCTGCTGCACCCCTGGGGCTACTGAGGGCCTGCACATGGCTAACCCTTACCTTGGGCACCGCTGCACAGAGCAGCGCAGGCCCCCCATCCCACCACTGGGATGCCCCTCTGGACGGGGGGAGCACAGGGCACCCCAGTCCCTTCCCGGCCTGCCGGGTGCTGCGTTATTTGCGCCTGCCAAAAATCGACTTCTTGCTGGGGTTCTTCTCGCCCACGCTCAGCCCAATGAGCAGGCGTGCCTTCTCGTCCTCCTCCTGCTGTTGGATGGTCCCATCTGATTTGTTCTCCAGCTTTCCCCGAGCCTCTGCACCAGCTGCTGGCTTCAGGCGTAGCTTCTCCTTGATCACCTGTCGCAGGATTTTAGGGGGCTCAGTACCCCAAGGCCTCACTCAGATGTCTTGGTATGGGTGAGAGGACAAGCTGCCAAGCTAGCCAGGCTGCTTCCCGCTCCAAAGAACCACCCTCATCCCAGGAAAAAGAGCTCTAGCTCCCTCCCTGTGAGCAGGGAGGAGTCACTGTGGGCTGAAGTCCCATGTACCTGTGCCACCAAGGCTTTGCGGCTGTCCCGCTTCACCGCCATGGCAAAGTCCAGCCATGTCCACGTATTGTTGTGGTACTCCAGGCACGGCAGCACCAGGTTCAGGTCACCCCAGTCCACGCTGTTCTTCTCGCCCTGGGTGACAGAGGTGTCAGGCAGAGTGGGATGATGACCCAGGCACCCCCCCAGCCAGACGGGCTGTGTGCCCTCCCCAGCATGTCCAGTCCCACCTTGTAGCTGACACAGAGTGGAACCTGCGGGATCTTGATGTAGATGAAGGAGTTGTTCATGGCTGCACGTTCCTTCATCTTGTCGATGTCATCCACAGGATGCTGGGGACAGAGCAGGAGCCATGAGAAGAAAGGAAGAAGAAAGGAGACAGCTGGGAACCAGCAGGGAAGGGACAGCTGGGCACTAGGCCATGGCATTGTTCCACGAGGGAGAGGTGAGAACAGCTCTGGCACTGAGATGCTGCAGTGATTGCACTGAGTGTGCAGGTGCTTAGTTGTAAAGGATGCAAATATTCATGGAAGGGAGTAAGAGAAAACAGGGACAGACAGGCAGGATGGGGACATCACTACCCAGCCCTGCAGCTGAGAGAAAACAGGCTGGCTCTGCAGCAGGGCTCTCCCACATTCCCTCCTCAACGCAGCAGCAGATACCTCAGGTGCTTTTCGAAATGATCTCCTGACCCCTGATGTCCGATTCAGCCCCTGACCAACTCCCTTCCCAGGGCCCAGCGAGTCATCGGCCACGATCAGCTGCCGTGGCTTCACCACAGGGATCCCTGAGACAAACAAGGCAGGAGGAGATGGTTGGTGTCCAGCTCAGAGCCAGCCATGACCTGGATGCCCCCCGAAAGGCTCCCTGCCCACAGGAGAGACCACAAGTCCCTGCTCCTCAACAGCCAGCAACTGGTGCTGGGAAAGAGGACGACCATGAACTTCTCACCTGTTGTCACCAACTTGGACTTGTCTTCTTCATCCCCCACCTCCTCCTCCTCAACATTGCGTCCGGGGAAGAAGAAACCCATCATCCTGTGAAAGAACTGGTGGGTGAGCTGGATGGTGAGGGGTACCACGTTCACCTGTGGGAGAGTGTGGTGTCAGACCTCAGCACATGCTGCCTGTGCCCCGCGGGACCCTGTCACCTCCCTGCCCATCCCTGGCACCTCGAAGTGCTCCTTGATGGAGATGCCACCCACAGGTGGCCGGACCTTGCTGAAGATTCTCAATGCCAGCTGCCGTCCAGACTGGCAGGAGCTCTGGGGACGCAGCACCACCTGCAGGGAAGATGACAATGGGTGGCTGGGGTGAGGACACGCCACCCATGGGCCCCCAGGGCACAGGGCTGCTCCCATCATCTGCCACTTGCCTTGTATACAGCATTGGGCAGGAGGTTGTTCATCGTGACCCAGCCCAGCTCCAGCAGATGCTCAGCCGTGTCATCAGACTTGTTCACCTGCGCACAGAGATCCCTCAGCCCTGCACATTCCAGGCCCCAGCTTGGGGGCTGCAGGTGGCACCAGCCAGCTCTGTACCTTGCTATAGAGGAAGCGCTGGAGCTCCAGCTCAGCTATTCCCAGCTGCCCGTCCTCCTCGGTCAGGCGCCACCGTGCCTGGGCAAAGTAGAACTCAGTCCGCCGTGCCACGCTCACATCCTCCGGCTGCTTCCGCAGCTCCATCTTGTTGGCTCGCTGCAGCTGGAAATCCTTGAAGCACCTGCAGCAGAGAGGGGAGGGCTGGGATTTGGAAGCCCTGGAATAAAGGGGAGGCAATGCTAGGGAAGCCAGAGATGGCCCCTACCTGATCAGGATGTTCAGCTCCTCGCTCTCTAGCTGCAGATCAGCTTTCTCCTGGCTCAGCTGCTGCTGCAGCCTGTGGTTGAGGTCAAGCAGGCTCTCATTTTTGCTGTCATCCTGCAGAGACTGAAGGACAGACAACCTTCAGCACCTTCCACCCCAGAGCAGGGACTCCTGGGAGCCATGCCCTGCCCTGGATGTGGGCTGACCTTCACGTTGGAGTACATCTGCTTCTCCAGCTGCCGGATCTGGGCAACGTGCTGCCTCACAGCCTCTTGCAGGTGGAGGATACTGCTGCGCTGCTCCTCAGGGTTGCTGGAGATTTCCAGCTGGAAGCGCACCCTTTGTTTCTTCTCACTGTGCTCCTGGGCACAGGGACAGAGGAAGGTTAGGATTGCCCTGGGCATGGTGAGTGACATGGTGACCTGGGGCCATGTGGGTACCTTGCGTTTGGGCTCCACGTGCAGCAGCAGGTTGTTGACTATGTCAAGGATCATGGCATATTGTGCAGGGTTGGTGGAGATCTCTAGGTCGTGGTGGATCAGTGTGAATGTATCTACAGCTCCTATAACGACAAACAAAGGGCAAGTGGTGGGCTCAACATGGCCAGAAAGTGGATGTACATTGGGCCCAGACAAAGATGGCAAGGATGGGGAA
Organism: Calypte anna; assembly: GCF_003957555.1. Taxonomy (NCBI): domain Eukaryota; kingdom Metazoa; phylum Chordata; class Aves; order Apodiformes; family Trochilidae; genus Calypte; species Calypte anna. The sequence goes on from NC_044264.1 coordinate 6,617,428, forward strand.
TGAACCAAGGTGGTTACACTGGCTCCAGCATTCAGAATGTGTCCAGCGTCTTCTGGTGCACTGTCACGTGGCTAGGGACACCTTCTGTGTACACCCTCTGATCTCAGCAGGGCCGAGACAGACCATCCCGGGACTCAGCCAGCACTTGTAAGTCATGCTAGAGCTCTCCCTCCTGAGACACAGTGCCTGGAGGTACCCACCCTCCTGCTTCTTCAGCAGGTCCTCTTTCTCCTGGTTGGCAGGAGTCTCGGGGGGCTTTATCTGCGTGGCCAGCTCGGGGTCGATATCATGGCTGTAGCTGATGTAGTACATACGACAACTGCAGCGAGAGATGATCCTTTGCACTTGCTGGGTCTGCTGGGCTTCTGAGGGCTGGTTCCAATCTGGGGACAGGCAGGGAGACCACAGTCAGAGCACCATGTTGGAGATCCCACATGAGTGATTTTGGGGCAGATGCAGCAGCCAGTTCAGTGGATATTACCTGTGGTGGTGCTGACCATGCCCCCCACTGCCTGCCCACTCTCCATCAGCTCCTGCACCGAGTCCAGGCTCCGCTGCCGATGCTCCTCAATATTTTTCACCTGGGGAGGCAAGGAGACACTGATGGCTGTCCCTCCTCTTCCTGCCATGGTCATGCAACTTACAGGCCTCCCAAGCCACCCACCTCCAGCCAAAGCTGTCCATGCTCCCTCTCAGTGGGGCCACTCTCTGTTGTGGCAAAGTACTGCATGCCATCCAGCAAGCAGGTCCAGGATGTCTTCTGCTTCAGTGTGTCTCCATACCAGGCAGGATGGTGCTGGCACTGCAGCAGCTGGGCCTTGGCAGCAGACACGATCACACAGCCCTCTGTCTCGGCACCACGCAGAACCATCTGTGGAGGGAAAGACCACAGGGGACAGATGAGATCTTCTGGGGCAGGCACGGCCCCGGTGACAGCAAGGCCAGGGATCCAGGCAGGTCACCCAAGGACAGGCACCTGGCAGTTGACCAGCTCGATGAGGCAGTTGCGGTTGTAGATGTCATCAGTTTGGCAAGCGGCAATGCCGCACAGCTGCTCACTGGCCCCCGACTCCTCCTCTGTGAAGACCACGAACTTGTCCGTCTCCTCGATAAGCTTCTGCAGCATGTAGGCACCTGGGGAAGGAGAAAGGGTCAGTGGGAGGCTGTGGAGGGCTGAATGGGGGATGACAGGGTGACAGCAGGCACAACTTTGGGCTGACATGCATGCTGCTGGCTGAAGGCATGTCCGTGCTCACCCCCAGAGGAGGCCCTCTCGGGACGACCACTGGTGATGGGAGCGGTGACTCTGGCAGGGACAGAGTGAGCAGAGAGCGGGCCCCGCTTCAGCTTCTTGGCTTGCAGCTGCGTGTCAATCTTCAGCCCCTTCAGGGCCTCGGTGGAGAGGTTGCGCTTGAGCACAGCCGCTTTCTTGTAGCCGTCATAGAGGCCGAAGGCAATGTCCCGGTTGGTGGTGGTCCAGGACGCCCGTAGGTCCACCAAGTGCAGCTGATGCGTGTGGAAACCATCATCCCCATCCCGCAGGGGCAGCTCCTGGACACAGGGTCAGAAACTCAGCACGGCAAAGCCAGCCCCTGCCCACGGGCCTCACACATGGGAGCTTAGAGTCCTGCCAATCCCCACAGGCAGGGCATGGGGGCCAGAGCCTGGGGGTTCACAGTGGAGCCTCACCCGGGTCTTATACTCGGATGCTGGAGGAAGGCATCCCTTTGGGTTCAGGAGATCAGAGGCCCTGCAGGCCAGTCTCCTCTCCAGCCAAATCTCTCTCCTATTGCACCCAAAGAGCCCTTGTCCAAGGGGGATGCCATCAGACCCACACAGGCTGCCATGTCCCGTGTGATTGCAGCAGTACCTCTTCAGCCGTGCGGTTGCTGTGCCGCTGGTAGGTGAGGGAGGACAGGCTCAGCAGGTGGGTTTTCTTCACCAGGGTGTCAAGCCGGTGGTCAGCATTCTCGTCACAAGTGGAAGCCATGAGGTGCACGGTGACCTGGCTCAGGTCACTCACCATCTGTGTGATGCTCCACTCCGAAATCAAGCGCCGCATTACTGTACCAGCTGGGGAACAGGGAGAGGGGTCAGCTGGGACCCTGCCACCCGTGGAAGCCAGCAGAGCCCCTACTCACCTTGTGGGATAAGTCGCTGAGTGCCACGAGTGAAGATGTGCCCCTGACAGCACTCCACCTGGATTCCCCGCTGCTGGGCAAAAGAAGCCCAGTAGTGGACCTGTATGGGGACAGGAAGCAGAGGCTGAGAGCCCAGCGCAGGCAGAACCAGGGGATAACACCAGACCCTCACCCCCAAGGACTTGCCTGCAACCGCGGGAAGAGTGCAGTGTAAGACAGCTGCTTGTAATGCTGCCCTAACTTCTTCTTACTGGGTTTCATGTTGTGGAAGAGCTTCCCACGGCAGATGGGGCGCGTCACGCTGGTCCAGGTGGCCCAGAAGTTCTGCATCCAGCGGAGGGTGCTGCTGTAGAGCAGGATCCGGGGCTGGGAGTGCTCTGAGAATACACCTGCTGTTAGCCAGCACCACGGGGCAGTGAGATGGCAGCACCCAACCCAGGATGCTAAATCCAGCCCTGAAGGACCCTTGGGACACCATCACCCACCCTCACTGGGCCGTGTCAGGTCCATCCGGATGGAGAGGTTGAGGTTCTCAGAGCGGAAGGCATGGTAGGAATCGTACTGCTGCCCCACTGGCATCTCGGGCAGGAACTCGGGGGAGCGCAGCACCACACTATGGTGGTCATGGGGGTTCCCGTGGCACAGCCACTGCAGGTCCAGTGTCATGCACAGGTCAGGCAGGTGCAGGAAGCAGCAGTCATCATACCTGAACAGGAAAAGAGACCTTGGTAACCTCCCAGGCACTTGTGGCAGCCCTCATGCTCCTGGGCCCACACTCACTTGGAGGCTGTTCGGACGTTGACGTCCAGGTTGCCCTTAAAGACAAACTGCCCAGGTTTCCAGTGGAAGGAGAGGTGGCTCCATTCCCAGTGCATGTTCTCTGTGGTATTGTAGGGGTCCTGCAAGGACAAGGGTGGGGAGAGGGTGGTGTGAGCCAGCTCCACACCACATGCTGCTCCCCAGCCTGGTGGTACCTACCTCAGTGGCCAGCTGGTGCAGGTTGGCCTGTTCAATGTCCATGTGCCAGTCCCCGTGGAAGAGAAGGCGGTTCTTATCCCACCAGGGCAACGGGGCACTGGGGTCCTCTGAGGGCTTGGTGAGGAGATCCACGCACTGGCTGATGAGGGTCCAGGCCGGGTCCCAGCAGGGCCCCCACACGACGGTGTACTGGGAAATTTCAGCTGGGGACACAGATATTGTCTCAGCCTTTTGCCTTATCACCACCCTGGCACAGAGCCCCCTTGTCCTTCCAGCTCTTACAGTGGAAGTCATGGTAGAACTTCAAGGGTGGCATGTTCCTCTCCACTGTTGCATCCCCCCAGGGACGCCCCAGCTTCAGGACCTGTCGGCGCCGGGAGCAGGCCTGGCCACACTGCTCAGCTCCAATCAACCGTCCAGAGAGCTGCCAGTTCCGGATCTCAAAGAGGTAGCGGGGGTAGTCACGGATCCGCACTGCAGGCAGAGGAAGGGCTGAGACACAGGGCAGCAAAGGGACACCGCCCCACTTCCCCCCTCTGGGCCATGGTAGGAACCACTGTCACATCTCTGCTCCCTTCCCACTCCCTTGGACCTCCAAAAATTACTGTTCCTGCTTGGTTACACAGCCAGCAGGTCCTTATCCTGGGAATCCAGGCCACACAGTCACTGTGGTGTCCTCCACAGGCACCCTCACACAAAGCAACTCACCAAAGAAGCTGCCAACTCTGCCCTTCATCATGCGGCACCACTGGGTGACCATCTCCAGACCCTCAGGGGGAAACGGACTGACACTGTCCATGTCCCTCATCTGCTCCAACACCCGCTCTGTGCCATGGAAGGACTCATCAGCCATGGCCACCAGCTCCAGGTGAGATAAGGTCCAGGTGAGGAGGGCCCTCCGCATGGGCGTGTTGGCATAGAGGCGCCGCGAGCGCTGGATGTAGATCTCGATGTTCTTCTTCTCCAGCGAGGCGTAGAGCTCCTCGATCTTGCGGGCAGGCAGCAGCTCACCGTGCTGCTTGCGGAGCGCGGCCACCTTGGCATCCAGCAGCTGCAATCGCTTGGCGCTCTCCTTGCTCTCGTCCTTCATCAACTCATAGTTGTCTCGCAACTTGACCTCAAAGACATCATCCAGGAAGACCCAGGAGAAGTGCGTCACTTTGAGCAGGAGGTCAGGGGGCAGTGCCATGCTGGGGGGCTGCCCACGACGGTGAAGACCCTTCAGCCACTTCTGCACACCCACGGCAGCATCCAGCGTGCGGGAGAAGTCGTACTGGTAGGGGAACTCAACGGTGATGCTGGCGAAGGAGAAGGCCCAGCCACGGTTGCGGAGGGTGCGCAGGGTGGGGAAGGCGCAGCGGTGCAGGATGACCTCCTCCAGTTCTGGCAGCAGCTTCACCTCCACCTCCTTGAAGCTGAAGATGCTGTGTCCGTCAAAGCCGGCAGCCAGCTCAGGGCAGTAGCCATGCAGGGCCCCCCCATGCCAGCTCAGGGAGGTCCTCTCAGCAGCCAGGCTGATGTAGTTGGCCTCAGAGACAAAGGCTGTCAACTTGGAAGAGCTCAGCTCCAGGGACAGGGACAGAAGTCTTTTGGGGAGGGTCCCATCTGGTTGGAGGGGCCCTGGTGTTTCCATAGGGGTGGCCGGGTGGGACTCTGGGCTCTCCAAAGGCAGGGAGGAAGGCGTCCTGTGGCCCAGGGCACTACACAAGGCTTCATGGCACTGCAGGGTGGCCAGGGTGTGATGGTACAAGTGCATGTGGTCAGGGGGGCTCCACAGCACCACCAGCCCCTCGCCACACTGCACCTACAATGAAGAGAGCCACCAGGCACCAAGTCACCCCCAGGTCCAGCCCAGACCCATTCTCCTTTCCAGTACCTTTTGTTGCCAACCAATTCTCCCCTCCCTATCACATCCACCCGAGTCCCACCAGTGCAGGATAAAACAGAGACCCAACACCCCAACTGACCTCCAAGGAGCGGATGCTGTTGTGGTAGGTGACAGAGAGCATGGAGAGGTTGGCCATTGGGTTGGGGATGGCAGGAGCTTTGCAGCATGGCTGCATCTTCTCCATGATGCTCTTCACCAAGGCCAGCACCATGCCCTGGACACTGACCGTGCAGCTCTCAGCACTCCCCAGGATGGTCAGCGTGTCCAGCCGCAACTCCAGGGCACCTAGAGAGATGACACATCAATACTGGAGGCATGGAGGGGGCACACCACAACATCAAAGGTTCTTCTGACTGCCAGGTTGTTGCTGGACAGCCACCTGGGATCAGCATGGATAATACTTACCCACCAGAGCTGACAGTGTGAAAAGGTTCACATCCTCTACCTTCAGATCCACCTTCCAGAGCAGCCCCCAGGGCTCAGCTGAGGCAGAGGGTGGCTGCTGGGTGAGCTTGGCTCCACTGGGCTGTGGGCAGAACAGGGGCAGGACCCTGACCAGGCACTCGGTGCAGGCATCTGATAACTCCACTTGCAAACCCCGGATGGTGCAGTCCAGGAAAAGTGTGTCTGACTGGGCACTGGACATGCCAAGGGGCTGGTTGTAACTGCCCTGTAGGACAAACAGGATGATCTACCAGGCTGCAGGATGTCCTCACGTGTCCCCATGCCACCTGCACAGAGTTGCAAAGGGGCATCCCCCCCCTCTAAGAGCCACCCCTTGCCCCTCACCTGCAGGTTGAAGGAGTCAAGGATGAGGGCTTCTCCCCACACGTGCATGTTGGGGGGATGGGGGGCACGCTGGATGTGCGAGTCATTGCCCACGCGCCAGCAGAGGTGGTCCACAGCCAGCACCACTCGCTGGTGCACACTCTGTGGCCGCAGGTGCTGGTAGTCTGCGGGCAGAGAGGGGGGTGGTGTGTGCAGGCAGGGCTTGCTGCTGCCTACTCAGCTGCCCCTGCACAAGGGCAACCCAGACACAACCAGGCTGGGCTCCACAGCCCCTGGCCAGACACAGACATGGGCAAGTACAGAGGTGGCACAGCCCTCTCTGTGGCTTTCTGGTAGAGACACAGACTCCCAGCAGCCACCCCACTGCCAGCTGCCAGCCTGTACCTGCAGAGATGGAGTTGAAGCCCAGGGCAAAGGGTGGCGTGTCCCCCAGCTGCACTGACACATTGACATTGGAGAGTGAGGCACACAAGATGATAGGAGCTATGATCTGGGGATACTTCCTGCACAGGACAAGCAAGAATGGGTGCTTACTGGGGTCTGGCGTGCCATGGAGGCTGGCAGGGAGCCAGCCCAGAGTGACACCGTCCCCAGCAGGGTCCCACCAACCCCCTCCTACCCCCTGTACCAGCCACCCTGTCCCACAAGCTGTGCACAGGGTAGAAAAGGTGCTGGGTGCCTGCGCACCCTGCCAGAGCATGGTAGGCAAGAGGAAACAAAACTGCGATACCAGCAGCTGTGCTGAGGCCAAGTTTACCTTCCCTTGTGCCCTTGGCTGGGGACAGCCACCGCCTGGCACTTGTGTTTCCGTGCCAAGAGGCCCAGCCAGTGTGAAAACTCTTGGTGGCGATAGTGGATGATGCAGGTATTGAGCAGCACAGCAGCCGAGAGGTCAATGGCTGTGACCTACAGCAGGGAGAGGGCCAGGTGGCAAAGAACTCATGCCAAGAGCTGAAACCCCCACCCCCAGGGGACAGGAGCGTGCCCCGTGCTCACTCACCTGAACACTGGTCTTCAGAGAGTTGTGGCACACAATGCGTTGGCGACTCTGGGACAGAAGAAGGCCATCTGGGGGGAGAGAGGAGCAGAAGTAAGGGGTGGTGAAGGCAGTGATGGCATTCTGGTCCTGCAGGGGCCCTCCTGGTTACTTGCCCTCCAGCTGGAGGTCTACACTCATTTGGTCCAGGTCTGAGGTGGGCGTGAAGTTGCGCAGAGGGATCTGCTCCTCCTCACGCTGATATAGAAACTGCAGCAGCTTCAGACTCCAGGTGAGGTGCCTGGGAGAAGTAGGGAGTCACTGCCAGGCACTGCACCATCATCTCCTCCATCTCCCTATCCCCCATCCCCAGCTGACTGGCACAATAGCAGGGACAAAGACACCAGCCAGTGCCCAGCTGCAGCCCAGCCCAGCGCTCTCATCCCATCAGGGAGATGGAGAACCAGCTCATGAGCCTTCCTCCTTCCCCAGGAGCCCAGCCCCAGGCCAAGCTCAGTCCTTCCCATGGGGGAACTTGGGGCTAGGACAGCCTCTCCCTTCTCCTTACCTCTTCTGGCTGTTCATAGACAGCACCACACTGGTGCTCTCCATCTTCACCTCCACCCTCCTGGGGATGAGCTGCAGTGTGTCCCTGCTCAGCAGAGATGGGGAGTTCAGAGGCTCCCCTGATCCTGGAGAGGGACACAAGGAGTCACTGGAAGGCTCTTGCCCAAACCCCCAGACCCTGCACAGCCAAATTCCTTTGGCTTCAGTGCAAGCGTGGGGACTGTCAGCCCCTGCCCTGCCCAGGGCTTGTCCTTATCCCTGTCCCCAACCTGTGTTGGGATGCTGGGTCCCTGCTGTGACACAGTGCAGCAGTGGGCTGTAGAAAAGCCCTTCGTGCAGTTCTGCTTGCAGTGTCCAGACGTGCAGCCGGACACCCACCAGCCGCCATTTGCTGCTGATCTCCAGTGAGAGGGAAAGAGCCAGGGCCAGCTCTACCAGGCAGCTGTCATTCTGTATGGGGACATTGCAGTGCAAAGGGAGTCACCCACCACTCTGCAGGTGAACCTCCAGGCATGGCCTGGACCCTTGCAGCATCACCCAGCCTGACCATAGCCCAGCCACAGGCTGGGACAGGTTCTCATGGCTCCAAGAGTTGAGTTTTCCCTGCCTCCAGCACTCACCAGCTCACTGCTCCTCAGGACTTTGCTGTTCACCTTTTTCAGGCTCACCTCGCAGATCAGGCTGGGGAGAGCAGAGAAGAGGTTGTGGGTTCTCCATACCAAACCCCTGCCTGTGTGACACAGGAACCCCAAGTCCCTGCACCAAGTCCTCCCAACAGCAAAGCAAACCCCAAATCCATCCATAATTTGGAGAACACACAGCTCGTGCTTCCCATGAAGGGAAGAAGGACCAGGCCAGCCTCAGAGGAGATGATGTGTCACATCCAGGTGACATGGGATGCTGTTGAGTAGGACTGAGAGTTGAGACCATCAGGTTGGGGTTGGAGGAGCCTCCCTGTCCTCTGGGATCCGGGGCCAGGTGGGGAGAGCAGAGGGGCACATGAGGACAGCATTACCTCTTCCCGTTACCATTCAGGAGGACACGGGTCTTGCTGGCCTGGATGTGCCAGAGAGACTCTGAGGTGGCCACATGCAGAACCATGATGTTGATGGAGTCCATGTGGATGGAGAAGAGCTGGGGGCAAAGGTGCTGCCATGAGGGATGTCCAACAGCAGTGCGGCCCACAACAGCCTCTCACCAAGGCAGTGCCTCACCTGGCTAAGAAGCCTCAGCAGAGAGGATTTAAGAGTCAAGTCTGTTCTGTTTCCACCTCCATCAGCTTTTCTGGGAGGCTCCGGGATGGATGACTGGAACCCAAGCCCCTTCTGGAGATCTGTGCGGATTCGCACCTCTCCTAAGCACAGCTCAAAGTAGTGCCTGTGGGAGAGCAGCACAAGCCAGCTCTTAAAAGAGCTCACAGATGGCACACCCAGCCCCATCACCAGGGGTGCCCCCCACCCTGGGACATGCAGGAGCAGCACACTGACATCTACAAGACACTGCCACCCTGGAGAAGAGAGACTCAGTCCCACACAGAGTGACTTCCCCACAGACCATGGGAAAACGGGCACTACAGAGAAGTGTAAAGGCTGCAGAAGGCAGGTAGTGGGGCCAGGGATGAGCCAGGCCCCCCAAGAGAGCAGGGAGGGAACAGGGGCAGGGGTACGTACGGCAGGTCCCGGCTCAGTTTACTGGAGATCCAGATGTTGTCAATCTCCTGCAAGGATGCACAGGTAGATCAAAGAAATGACCTGGTTCTGCCTTGTGATGCTCAACCCAACATTCCCACTCTGCTCCCAGCGCCTGGCATCAGCCAAAAACCCCAAGTTTGGTGGTGGGAGGAAGGCTCTGCCACCAGATATGGGGCTGCATGACAGGAGTTTGGCTGCAGGGACCTTGCTGGTAGCCTGGAAGTGACAGCAGTGTCCTCTCTGCCCTTATCTTCTGGTGACAGCCCCTCACCAGGATACCCACCACAGTCTGCTGCTCCTGCTGGAACTTGAGGCTGATGTTCTGCGCCCAGAAGAAGCCAAAGGATCCGACCTTCAGCTCCGCATGAAGCTTCCGCCGGCACCAGGTGACAGCCAAGTGGCATAACAACCATCTACGGGGACAGGCAGAAAGCCAGGATCAGCTGGGGCTGGGGGCCCCTCGAGCACCATCTCCAGACCCCACAGTTGGATGGGAGCTCCCAGGACCCCTACAGGGTCCCCGCAAGCTATGACACCTCCTCCGGTCTGGAGAGACCCCTTTGACCCCTACACCCCCCTGGCACCCCATGCCCACCCCTGAGAGCTCTGGGCTCCTGTAAGCCCTCAGCCCCTGACCACGCCCTCGCTCAGCCCTAGGACCCCCCAAACCTCTGCAGGCTCTCCCCAACACCTCAACACCTGTCCCCCAGCCCTGTGAGCCACCCCAAACACCTGACAAAATCCAAAATCCAAATCCCCCAAAAGTCCCCCTTAACCCCTGCAGATCCCCAGACCCCCAACACCTCACCCTCAGCCCTGTGGGACCCCTAAACCGATGGTACTCCTGACAAAGCCCCATGCCCCCCCACGACTACTGTGCACCCTCTCCACCCGACACTACCCCAGCCAGACCCATCATACAGAAAAATACCCTCTGCAGACCCCCAAAACCTGCTGTCACCACACTGCCAGCTCCTCCTTGATCCTGGTGACCCCCTCTTTCCAGCCCTATCACTCACCCAAACCCCTGTGGAACTCCTACAGCCCTGCTACCCCTCTCCTAGCCCCTACCTTGACCCTTGCGGCGCACCCCCCAGCCCAGCCCCACCCCCCGAAACCCCTGCGAGACCCCAAGACCCCCTCTCACCCCACTTCCAGCCCCATGGGCCTCCCATGCCCCCCGCACCCCAGCAGAGCCTCCCCTCTGCGCCCCGCCCCGCCCCGCCACCCCCCAACCCCCAGCGAACCCCTCAGCCCCCCCTCTCACCCCACTGCCAGCCCCCTGGACCCCCCCGTTTCCCTCCCTCCAGCCCCGTCCCCCCCTCCCCAGGCCCTGACCGCGCCAGCAGCCCGACGAGCAGCGCGATGAGGAGGAGGAGGCCGAGCAGCAGGACGGGCAGCGGCATGGCGACCCCCGGCCCGTGTTCCTCGCCCCCCTCCTCCCCTTTCTCCTTTTCTCCCTGGTCCCGACCCCGCTCCCGATCCCGGTCCCGCCGTGGCGGTGGCGGGGCCGACCGCCCGCACACCCGGAGTGGCGGTTGCTGGGAGGGGAGGAGCCGGCGGCGGGGCCGAGCGGAGCTTTCCCGGAGGGAGCGGCGGCAGCAGCGGCGGAGACACGGGGAAGGGACACGGGGAGGCACAGGGGACACACACGGGGGGAACGCGGCGGGGGCACGGGGGGGACGCGGGAGAGACACGGGGGGACAGAGAGGGACGTGCGGGAACACGGGAGGGACAAAGAGGACAGCCGGTGTGCTGCTTCCCGGTAACTTCCTGTACACCCCCTCCCACAAAAACAAACGCACCACAGGGAGGGTTCAGGTCTTTTATAGCCTCTCAGTGGGGAGTGGTTTGGGGTACAGAGAGGGGGGTACCGGGGCACAGCTCCCTACGGACAGCAGTGTTTTGGGAGTGGGGTCTGACTCCCAGGGATGGAGGAGGGAGCAAGGGAAGGGTTGGTGGTGTTGAGTCTGCTCCAGGTTGGGTTTAGATGTTGGGCTTGGCTGCATGGTGGATTTGAGGGGAACCTGCTTTAGGTTGGATCTGAGACATGAGGTCCTGCTTTGGGTCAGGTGAGGATGTTGGATTCTATTTTCTGTGGGGCTTAGGACATGGTGACCTGCTTCATGTTGGATCTTGGATGTGGGGCTCTGATTTGGGTCAGGCTTGACTGCTGGGGTCTGCTTTGAGCTGGGTTTAGGAGGTAGAGACCTGCATCATGTTGGATCTTAGACATGGGGACTAGCTCTGGGTCAGGTGTGGATGTTGAGATCTGCTTTGGGTTTAAGATGTGGAGGTCTGCTTCATGTTGGAGCTTGGATGTGGGGAATTGTCTCATGCTGGATCTCAGTCCTTGGGCTCTACTTTGGGTCAGGTCTGGACATGAAGACTTGCTTTGGGATGGATTTAGGATGTGACGATCTGCTTCATGTTGGATCTTGGACACAGGGACCTTCTTTGTGTTAGGTCTTGGATGTGAGGACCCACTTCGTGCTGAATCTCAGATGATGGGCTCTGCTCTGGATTAGGTCCAGACACTGGGATCTGCTTTGTCTCAGATTTAGGACACCAGGCTCTGCTCTACATCGAATTCAGGACTTTGGGATCTACTTGGTGTTGTATTTGTGGCTCTGCACCCTGGCATGTGTCAAACCCACATTGGTACAGGGCCCATCCCCCACATCAAAAGTGTCCCTGAACCCCACTGGGCAGCACCTCGGGGCTCACTGGCAGTCTGTCTGTCCATCACAACTCAGTGTGGTACTGCTCTGCTTTGAAACCCTCGCTGGGCTGCATGAAGATGCCCTCCATCACCTTCCAGTAGTTATTCTGGCTGGAGGTGGCCATGCCATGCACCTCCTTCTGCCCATGGATGGGCCGCCCGTACTGCTCCCCCGTCACCGAGAGGAAGACCTCGGTGGAGGTGTGCTGGAACCGAACCTCTTCCTCCCGAGCCCAGTAGGTCCCACTGCACACCACTGTCCAGTCATCCAGGTAGTCACCCTCGCCGTCCTCCCCGAAGGCGCTCACCTCCTGAGGGGGGGGAAAAAGAGCTTGTTTGGGGGCTGGGAGGAAGAGGAGGGGTTAAGGGAGGTGAGTTGGGCTCCGAAGGGAGGAGAGAAAAGGTCTGGGTCTAGGGAACAAGGTGGAGGACCTGGGTGGGACTGGGGCTCTGTTGGGACTTGGGGAACAAGAGGGAGCTGGTAGGGACCCAGCTAGGACCAGGGAAGAAAAGTAGGGACATCAGGGATAAGGAGGGCCCAGGAGGGACTCGGGGACAAGGTGGGGCTGATGGGGACATGGGGACCCAGCTGAGACTAGGGAACAGGGCAGTTGCCCCATATGGACATGAGGGACAAAGGGCACCTGTACTAGACTGGGAAATAAAATGGAGCTGGTCGGTACAAGGGGGACAAGGAGGACTCAGTTGGGAACAAAATGCTGTCAGGGACATGAATGACAAGGGGGACACAGCTGGGATTGGTAGTGACAGGAAGACCCTGGAAGGGGAACAAGGTGGGGCTGGCTGTCAGGGACATGGGAGACATGATCGGGACCACAGAACATGACAAAACTCTTAGGGACAAGGGGGATCCAGTTGGGACTGGTAGGGACGGGGAGAACCCGGCAGGGTGACAAGGGGGGTGCCTCTGGTGAGGTGGGGGTGATACGGGAGTCCCCGTGGGGTACCTGGTTCCCAGAGAGCGGAGAAGTGAAGCGGTGGCTGTGGAGGTTGCGGCCGGTGCCCAGGTGGGTGAGGCGGATGGCCTGGCCGCAGCGCACCGGGGTGCCCCGGGGACAGGCGGCGGCCGTGCGGGGCCGCACCCGCCAGTAGCTGTTCCCGTCATCCGCCGCCGACACCCCGGTCACCGACTGCTGCCCGCTGCCTGCAGAGAGGGGAGAACTGCGATCAGGCCCCGTTACCGGAGCCGTAACTCACGGTGCCGGTGTACCGGGTGTGTGTGGGATGTATCCCGTTACCGGAGCCGTAGCGCACATCATGCGAGTGCAGGCGGACATTGTGCCGCACGTTGAGCAGCTTGACCACGGAGCCGCAAGTGACAGGCCCGGAACCGCCGCTCACCGCCGCGCCCAGTGCCAGCACCAGAACCGGCAACAGCACCGGCACCGCCGCCACCTCCGGCCCCATCCCTCCGTTGCCGCCGGAAGCGGAAGTGGCGCCGCTCCGCCCGCCCGGAGGTCGCGGCTCGTCTGCTCCGCCCCCCTTCGCTCGCCGCCGCCGCCGCCGAGGCCTCCATTTTCCCTCGGCGCCTCGGGTAAGGCCGCGGCGAGCGGGACGGAGACTGCGGCGGGGACGAGTGGTGGTGAGCGTGTCCCGGCCAGGCCCGCGTCGCTCCCGGAGGCGCCGGGGAGGCTGTTGCCAGGGGAACAGCGAGGTGGCACGGAGCCCCGGTGCGGCTGCGAGGCCTCTTGGGCTGTGCGGGCCTGGGCTCCGGTAAGGGCGGCGGAGACGTCCCGGTGCTTGGCGGTTCGGCTTCAACCACCGGTTGAGGTGTGAAGGTAGAGACTGCCCCTCCGCTCCGCGTTGCCTGCGGCACCAGGAGCCTTCTGGGCAGGAGATCCCGGCTGGGGACCGGGGGGGGGGAGGCCAGGCCGGGGCGGGGGGGGGCTGCAGTCCCGGGGCTATGGGATCCCAGGGCTATGGGATCCCGGGGCAGAGACTGCGGCAGGTTTCTCCGGGACAGCGCTGACACGGTGGGAAAAGCTGTTGAAGGAGAGGAGGTGGACGTGGGGAGAGGGTCGGCCTGGTTCCCCTAGGTGGGGAGTCGAGGGTCTGACCTTTGTTTCTCAGGTATACCAGAAATTCCCTGGGAGCTGCCTTTGGGTTTGCAAAGCCCCGGCAAGGTTCTCCAGGAAAAGCTGAGGGGCAGCAGCCTGGGAAGGCCTTTTTTGAGGGTTAATAACTGCCCAAAGTGTGGCAGAGGAGGGGTGGGGTGAATGATGGGTGCTCACAGCAGAGTGAGGTTGTTACAGAGTTTCACAGCTGTCTCTGATGCTTTTTTAATTTATTTTTTCTGCATATAGTGATGTGGAGAAGGAAAACTTAATCTTAAATTATTTAGACTAGCTAAACCAAGCAGTGGGAAGTTTTAGGGACCAGACAATATTGAGTTGGCTCAGAGCTAGTGTGATAAACAAGGTACAGTAGCAACGAGCTTAATGAAGGTAGCAAACACCACAGCAATTGGCTTTACATCAGCTTTTACTATTCAGGAAAGAGTTGTTGGTGTCTCAGCAATTGCTCCTTTTGAAACATCACTCCAACACCCTGCCCTAAAAAAAAAAAGGTATTTTGGAATTACTTTAAAGGAGGAGAAAGGGTTGGACTCGATGATCTCTGAGGTCCCTTCCAACCCAGCCAATTCTATGATTCTATGAAAACAAAGCAGAAAACATCATTAGGCCACTGCATAAATTGCTGGCAGTCTGGGCCCTGGGTGTTGCTGTCAGCTTTGTCTCAAAAAGGAAGCACTGGGAAAGGCAGGGGCAGCACAGACCAACAGGTTTTCAGGTGAAAAACCCCCTTTGTTTCCTCACCTGTTGATGGGAAATAAGATGAAGTCATGGGCAGGTCAGAGAAAGCAAAGAGGGAACATCAATTTTCTGTTTCTTACAGGAAATTGTGATGCAGCAGGTCTAAAATAACCAGACGGAAGTGCTTTTTTCACCCAAGATGCTGTGAAGCTGTGGCACTCTGCTGCGGGATGTTCTGCTGCCCCATAGCATCGGGGGCAGTGGGACCAACAGGGAGCAATAAAGTTAACAAAGTGGGCATGGGGAGTTCCTGAGCCCTGGTGGCTGGCTGCCTGGACTTTCCCTGTGGTGGCATCATTGTTCTCTGGTTGTTGTTTCACCCCCTCTGTTCTTCTGCACACCTGCTCCCAAAGAGGGTGGGAGTGCCTGGTGTAGGCCCTGACTTCAGAAATTTGTAAAAACAGCTCCAAAAACTAAATACAGAGCTATGTGGTGCTGATGCCCTGCCTGTCAGGGCTTGGCACCCACAGAAGTCCCCGTTGCAAGAAGGGGCTCTGAGGAAGAGCTCAGTGCTGGGGGCGTACCCATCAAGGCAGATCATTGTGGTGCACTTGGGTGCCTTACAGTGCTTCTTCACAGGGCTGTTTTTGTTAGGTTCATAAGATTCAAATTAAAAGATGGCAATAAGATCCTGCCTGAATTCTGTGGTGGGATGCAGCCTGGATCATTGCTTAGTCACACATTCTGGCTCTTTTTGTTTTGGTTGGTCTTTTTGTTGTTTTTTTTTAGGAAACCCAATATTGATGTAATTACGCTTCATGGGGTTACCTTTGCAGTTGGTTTGGGATTTTCCTAATGAGCCATTTATCATCACAGTCGTTTACTCCTGTGGATGTACTCTGGCTGTGCTAAAATAAATGTCATGAGCATTTCATTGATGAAATTAATCAACTGGGCTTCCTTAGGCTTTGCATCTTAACCAAGTCTCAAGTTTCCCAGCTGCCTTCTCACTGTGCTTTCTGAATCTACTTCAGTGGAACTTTTTTGTGTGAATTGACATGGGAGCTGGGTGGAACTGCTCAGTGGTGTCTTTGGAGGTGTGATTCCATGGACGTATGTGATTGTAAGTGGACTGTGAGATGAGCCACGAAGCAGCAGGGGTTAAAACAATTCCTCTGCAAACCCTTTCCCCCCAAAAATAAACCCCACAAAACCATTGCTAGCGTGGGTCAGGGTCTTGATGTAGTTTCTCTCACAAAGGATGGGGAGGATTCAAGGACTCAAATCTCTTCAGCACCCAGGCTGTAGTAAAGCCCGAATTAGCACTTGTTTGTGCTTTGACACTGATGTCGTGTGGTTTGTTGCTGAATAATAAATATATCTCATTGTGAGAATGCTCCTTGGTTATTCTTTGAGCACTGCTGAGGTCTCCTGCCTTAGTTTGGCATCCCCATGCCCGGAGAGCATCCTGGTTTCCCTCACCTCACACACGTGCAGGCTTTGAGGTCCTATGTGGCACTGCAGGAGTTTTTCCCATAACATAGCTGGTGTTTTACATGTAGTTGCTGCATATTTCAGTTTTTAAACCTGACGAGTTGCATTTTGCTGGTGTATGATGTACCAAGCTATGTCTGCCTCCAGCTCTGCGATGTTTTGTGGTGCTGAATAGCCAGTAGGTTATCTGGGTGGGTGGCCAAGGTGTTCCAGGTGTTTGAATATCTGGGTTCCAGAACTCTCAGGTCCATCACTATGCAGCAGATGTTCAGAACAGCCCTGCAGTGCCTGCAGTCGGCATCCATCCCGGTCCTGCTGACCTGTTGGAGACCTTGTGTCTCAGTATTGACAGCAAAGAGTATTGTTGGCTCAGGGTCATCCCAGTTAAAAGGAGCCCTGGACTTTGGACACTCGCCATCAAGTCCTTGAGCTGAGCAAAGTGCAGACAGCCCCAGTGGGAAGCAGAGATCTGGTGATTGCCAAGCCCAGCACTGCTCTGCTGTTGCTGAGCAGGAGAGGAGGTGCTTGAGGTGCCTAGCTTGGCTTGGAAGCACCCACACCTCCCTCACCCACTGCCATGTTGCTGTTGTGTGGCCATTGGCTGTGGTCCATCTTGGTGGGTGTCTGGTTGGTACCTTTGGGGTGAAGCTCTGTGTGTACATCACCTATGGGAGCCTGTCTGCCACAGCATGGGCGAGCGTGTAGGATTAGGCACTGTCTCCCAGCCTTTTTGGTGCTCCAGTGCAATTTGGTTGTTGCTCCTGTGCTGCAGCAATCTGTGAGCCTCCCTGGGAGTGTTCCAGGAGGTGGGATGCTGTGTGCTGCTCCGAGGGATGGCCTGGAGCATGACACAGCAGAGCTGGCCTAGTGCTCCTAGGTGGGGAGTCTACACCTCCACCCTCTTCTGCCTCCCTCCCTCTCCTGTTTGATTTCAAACAAAGGCCTCTCTGGCAGGGAAGGTGGGAGAGGCACCTTCAGTCTTTATCCAAATCAACATGTCCTTGGTGATAGCTACCCTGGCTTCCATTTGCCACGTCTAGTGGCAGCTCTGAGCTGGATTTCCCTGGAGCTGACAGCGCCCAGGCTTGTGGGTGGTTGGCTTGTGTGGAACCTGCTTGGCTGGATCATGACACGAGATCTTTGCTAAGTCCTGGCTGTGCCCTGCACCCAGACAAATTGGATTTGGCATGAACTGAAATTGCCAGGAAGCAGTAGAACAAGTGATGAAAAAGAAAGCTGGAATTGCATGCAAAAAGCTTCCCTTGCAGAGAATAGCAGAATTGTACATGCAGCTCTAATGAGGGGCTTTTTCCTTGCTGGATTTATGTGAATCATTGACAGGAGAGAAATGAGGTAGTTGGAAATGCTCTAGGAAAAGCCACTTAACCTCCATTTCTAGGTATGTGAATACATTGTGATGGACAAGTGTAGAAGAATTAGTGAGGAAGTGTAAAGTACTATTCACACACAGGCTGGTAAATGTAACAATTCCTGTTCCTCTGCTGTATGCAGTTACCCTGTTTCTCAGTGGCATTTGCTTCAGAAACAGGTATTTAACTAGTATCTGTACCACCCTCTGAAGTGTTGTTTCCCAGAGGGATGCTCTAATTCCTGACTATGATTTCTGCAGTGTTCTCTTGAGGATGGGGAATCTGTGCTGACTGGGAGCAGAGCAGTGGACTTGACCCACTGCAATCTCTGCCTGTCCGGAGCATCTGATGTTGGCCAAAGCCTCCTAATCCACAGCCAAAGAGCATGAGCTGGTGTCAGCTCATGTCTGAAATCTGGCAGAGGTTGTCTTTGTTGTGGGTTTCTGTTAATGAGATACAGCCAGCACATTCCCATGGAGCTGTTAGTGTTTTAAGACATGAAAAATTATCCAAGATCAGCCTTGTAGTTTTTTGTTGTTTTGTTGGGGGATTTTTGTCTTGAATTGAGAAATAAGATCCTGTAAGTAAATTAAGTTTTCTCTAGTTGTGATTGTGCACCAGACATGGATCTTGGGGCAAACCAAGTCCCCCACACAAGAACTGGCATATTAAAGCCTTGAACAGGCTGTCCCTTAAGGGACTGATTGCCTTTAGCTGTTTGTTTGCAGTGGGGAGGTGATTATGGGGACAATTTTTAAGCATGTTTGTTTAGCTGGCATTCCCTGGCAGATGAAATTCTTATATATGTGTATATTTTCTCTGTGTTAAATTACATTAGGTGTAATTTAACATGGACGCTTTGGCTTTAGATCTAACACTTCCTCTGAGGTTCTTTTTGTACCTTCCCAAAAGCTGGTACTTCTTCCTGGGCTGGGATGTTCATTTTCTCAGCCAATTAAGGAACTGATTTGTTTGGCTTTTTTGTAGCTGACTTTTGTAAGCTTCTGTTGGGTTTGGGTTTTTTTTTTTGTCTTATGTAAAAATGGAACTAAAAAAAAAAATCCTGTGATAATTTTAAAAATTACATGAAATTTTGTAACCACAAAAAGTGGATGACTCAGAGAAACAGAACTTGAGCCATGTGTCTTTGTGGACACACAGTTCCCATTGTGTCAGCTTTCTTCCAGAAACCCTCATTGGGGGAAAACATCAAACAAGAGGTTTTGGATATTTAAAAAAAAAAAAGTTTCCGTAGTCTCTTGTTGCCTCATAATTACTGGACAGAGGCTCCTGGTCTGGGACATCCCAGCCACATCTCCATCTGTGTGAGGTGGTGGAGTTGGGCAGCCCCCAGTCCCACAGCACCCCCAGTCCCTCCTGTTTGCTCCCTGAGGCTCTGTCAAGCCTTGCTGCCAGCCTGCCATTGCAGCTCAGTCAAGGCCCTTCTCAGGGTTGCTCTGGCTTCCCTGAGTGAGAATCAATCATATCAAGATCCTAATTGCTCAGATTGTGTGCCTAACACCATGTAGCCTTGGTGGCAGCGTGGGGTTGCTGTCCTGGCTGTGTGGGAGGGTATGGATGGGAAGAAGGGCCTTGGCTGCGTGCGAGCTGGGAGCTCAACTGTGGAACAAGAGCTGCTGTGACAGGTCCTGTCCTGCTCGATGAGACATGGGGTGACAGGAGCTAGCAGCCCTTGGCTGCTGGCTTTGGTTGCCTAATCTGTGGTGACAGGGATGTCCAGGCAGGGTGGACACTGGGTAGCTCAGGGCCTTGGCAGATAATTTGAAACTCTCTTGCCTTAGCTGCCTTCTCTCCAAAACCTGTAAGTGTGTGTGTTTTGCTCACTCAGCTGATTTGATGGATGTTTCCTCTTCCCCCAGTTCCTGTGGAGCTGTGTGTGAGACCTTGCAGCCATGTCTGACTTTGTGGAAAGTGAAGCTGAGGAATCGGAGGAGGAGTACAACCAGGATGGGGAGGTCGTGCCCAGAGTAACCAAGAAGTTTGTAGAGGAAGAAGAGGATGGTGAGTGTACTTGACTTTTCTGAGTTTGCTGAATTGTCTGTGTGCCATGCTGCTCTGTTTTGCACCCCAGGACATCTGCAGATGGAGCAATAACTGCACAGTATGGAAAGCTGTAGTTGCTAATCTCAGCTGTGTAAGTGCTTCCTTTTCTTAAAGTGCTTACATGGTTTTTATATTTGGCAGTAGAAAATACACTGCCTCACACCAGTGGGACTTGCAGTCACACAATTTGATAGTAAGCAGTAAAAGCAAAGGAATTCTCCCAGTGTGACCACTCCACCTGTTACCTCTGCACAGAAAGCTTGAGACCATGAGATAAGAGGTTGCATTCTGGCACGAGCAGCTGGCTGGGTTCTGTGTCAGTAAAAGCACTCAGTTAAAACTGTTTGCACAGAGTTGAGATGGAGTCTTGGCAGGTAGCCAGTGAGTTGATGTCTAACACTTGCTGCTCTCCACCCCAGATGAGGAAGAGGAGGAGGAAAATCTCGATGATCAAGATGAGCAGGGGAACCTGAAAGGGTTCATTAACGATGATGACGATGAGGAAGAGGAAGAGGAGGAAGAAGCCAGTGACTCTGGAGACTCTGAGGACAATGTTGGCCACAAAAAGAGAAAGCGCAGTAAGTTTTACTATGATTGTTCACAGCATGCCACAGCATAATGCTCACACTGCCCTGCCAGGGAGCAGAGCTCTCCCTCAGCCCTAGGTGTCTGTGTGGGCTGGTTAAGCTATACCCTTCTCCTTGGTTGATCCATTCCCAGATTAGTACAGGGAGAGTGTAACTCATCTCTGCTTTCTTCTTTTAGCTTTTGATGACCGCCTGGAGGATGACGATTTTGACCTTATTGAAGAGAACTTGGGTGTTAAAGTCAAAAGAGTGAGTTGTGTTCCTGTGCTGCTGTCATAGAGTGGTGTGAGTTAACACGAAGAAGGGTGGGTGAGTGGTGCCCCCTGCCTGCCTCTACCCTCTTAGAAAGGGAGAGCTATGTCCCTGAAGGAAGCAGGATCTCTCTCTGCCCAAGCAGCCGGGAACTGGCTTCCCATAGTTTGCAAAATTTAGGACCCCAAAGAAATTTTCTTCTAAATATTTTTTAAAATAATAATAATTTAAAAATTCTTCTTCTTAAATCTCTGCAAGATAGTCTGGGTAGAGACAGCACTGAGCTGAGTGTCTGTGCCAGGGTTTCTGTGTGCTAACGAGGCCCCTTTGCTTGCAGCAAAAATTCAGGCGTGTGCGAAAAATGTCCGATGATGAGGATGATGAAGAGGAAGACTATGGAAAAGAAGAACACGAGAAGGAAGCCATTGCTGAAGAAATTTTTCAGGATGGTGAAGGCGAGGAGGGAGGGGAAGCTGTAGAAGCTCCTGTTGCTCCTCCAGAAGAGGAAGAGGAGGAGGAGGAAGATGAATCTGGTGAGTAGAGTTGGTCAGTTATATCCAAAGTTTGTCCTAGAATTAAAGCACAGGAACCAAGTTAAGGCTTTTTCTAAGCTGTAAACAAAGGCTGTAGCCCTCTTGTGGTCAAGCTGCTCTGATTAGTACCAATCTGCAGAATTAAATCTTTCTGGGTGGGAGGTTTAATTATTTGACTAAACCTCTTTGTCCAGAAGCACACTACATATCCTGGGGTGTTGAACATCTCTAAGCTGCCTCCAAATTGGAAATCCTTCAAAGTAAGGAAGGCAGGGCACTGTTTGGTACCTTGTAGCACAGCAAGTGACTGCCTGACTTCTCCTTTCCAACACTGCTAGTACCACACATGCACTGGCTGAGCTGAGCTTTGTCAGAGGTACCAGTTGAATCTGTAAGTGTTCTGACCCCTAAATTGTTTCTCAATGTCTAGATATTGATGACTTCATTGTGGATGATGATGGACAACCTCTGAAGAAGCCAAAATGGCGGAAGAAGCTCCCTGGCTACACAGATGCGTGAGTATTGATTGGAAATTGGCCTGGAGCCTCAAAAACTGCTCAGGTTACTTAGCATTAACTGCAACTGCAGAATAATTCAGCTCATGGATGAATACCACTGGTCTCCTTCCCAGAGGAAACTGGTGAATTTAAACATGGAGTCTGTGATTTCATAAATGTCTGACTCCTTCTGTTCTCCCCTGAGATTTTAATAGTGATACTGAAACCAGTTTCTTAGGAAAAGTAAAGCATGTAAAGCTCAGAGCTGTGTGCCTATCTGTAATGTTTTAGCCTCAGTGCAAAACTAAAGCTTATACTTGTGTCCTGGGTCCTCTGGCCTCTTCTGTGTGGCTAGAAAGCTGTTCTGTGAGCTGCACCGTGGGGCTGAGCAACATTTTTTGCCTTCTAGTGCTTTGCAGGAAGCCCAGGAGATCTTTGGTGTGGACTTTGACTATGATGAGTTTGAGAAGTATAATGAGTACGATGAGGAGATGGAGGAGGAGTATGAGTACGAGGATGAAGAAGCTGAAGGGGAGACCCGTGTGCGACCCAAAAAGACTGCCAAGAAGCGAGTCAGTCGGCGCAGCATCTTTGAGATGTATGAACCCAGTGAGCTGGAGAGCAGTCACCTGACAGACCAGGACAACGAAATCCGCATTACAGATATGCCTGAGAGGTTCCAGGTGAGGGAAGAAGGGTGCTGGTGTGGGTGCAGAAGGCATTTTAACTCCCGCTAAGTACATCAGGCCTGGCGTCTGTGGGCTAGCTTCCTCACCTGGCTGCTGGCTGGGTTTTGGCATCTTTCTGTCTTTGAAGATCCCACCTGACAAATGTAAACGCTGAACTGGTGCCTTCAAACGTTTTGGCTGTGTAGGCTGCGTTTTAAAACTGGTCATCATTTCTTTGGCCACTGGGTGCCAGTGTGACACTCCTGGGAGTGGTGCAGGGCTTGTGCTCTGCTGAGATGTCCTTTATGCTGAAGGCTTTTAATTATCCCACGAGTTGTATCTCTGAATAGCAGGAGAGAAGCCTCAGTGTCAGAGAAGGTTTGCTAGGGTTTTCTGGCCCACCTTGTTCTGTGTTTCTGTAGAACACTTTAATCCAAACCATTGAGACTTATACTGCTCTCAATGTGGAGTCCTGTTAGTGCTGACAGGAGTCAGTGTGGAGTCTCACATTTTCGTCTTTAAATTTTACCCTGTCATCAAGTTTTCCCTGAGCAGTCCTTGTTCTTGGATCTCTCTTAAGTGTATGCTAATGTAATTCTGTGCAGGGACTCGTTACCCTCCTTTGTAAAATGGGGCATCCAAAGCTGACAGCTTTTCAGAAGGACCTTTTTTTACCCCTGCCAGCATAAAGGAACTTTGTGTGTGATGTTTTCTGGCCCTACATGGCCTGTTCAGACATTTTGTCATCTTCATGGGTGTCAGCAGTGATTAGAGCAGGCCTGAAAAAGAATTGGTTGGGACTAAATGCTTGGAGAAGGTTTGGAGCTGCTTCATGTTCTGTTATTCTATGGCTGCAGCAAGAAAAACTGATAACAAGGCTAAAACAGGCACAGATAGATTGGAACAGGGGATGTAGCTGCAGAGGGAAGATTCTGTGCCATCGCATGCCTTTCCACACGCCTTTGACAGAATTTTTAGCTGCCTTTAGCTAGTGTGAAGCTGATGCAGGTTTCCTGTGTGCTCTGAAGATGTGGTGTCATCCTCAGCAGAGCCCTGTGGGAGGTATTGAGACCCCATAAGCCACCTGCAACCCAAACCAATCATTTCCAGGCTTCTTGAACATGTGGTAGCACAAGCCTGTGTTGCACCTGCTCACCCAGTTGTCTCTTCACAGTTGCGGTCGATCCCAGTGAAGAGTGCTGAGGATGATGAGCTGGAGGAAGAAGCTGACTGGATTTACAGGAATGCTTTTGCAACACCCACAATCTCCTTGCAGGTAAAGGACTATTCCTGGGACTTCTATCCTAAAAAGACTTAGTTGTTGCAGATTTCCAACACTGTTCCAGGTGTTTGCTCAGAGGAATGGTGTGCCCAATATACATTTCTTTCTGGTTTTGAGTAGATCGTTTAACATGCACAACCATAAAACAAGACAAAAAGGAACACAGAGAAGTTGCAAGAATGATTGTCAAGAATGGAAAGATCTCTGAGCATTGAGGGCTAAACTAGTATTAGCCATGATCTGTTTTTAACCTTGGTCAGATGCTGCTTCTCTGTTTTTCTTTGATCCAGTCAGGGCTAGGATGCTTTTATGTGTCTAAAATCAGATCATGTAGCCAAGACTGCTTTCCCAGCTAACAAAAGGATCACCATTTCTCAGCCTTAGACTGGGCTGGTCTTATGGGGGTCAGCTCAGGACTAAGATAAAGTGTTTTTCCTTTTAGGAGAGTTCTGACTACCTTGACCGTGGACAAGCTGCCAGCAGCTTTGGCCGCAAGGGGCCCAGCACCATTCAGAAGATTAAAGAAGCCCTGAATTTCATGAGAAATCAACATTTCGAGGTAATTCACAACTTGGCTTCATTGCCAAGATAAAGAATTCCTGTCTCCTTATCCTGGCAGGATCAGCAGAGGGGCTGTTGGAAGCACTTAGGGCAGCAGACTAGAATGGGCTGATAACAGTTCCCCGGTTGCACAGATCACCTTGTGTGAGCTATGGCAGGTTTTTAAGGCCTGATCGATGAGGCTGCTATAGACCTATTTCTGTGATCCAAAACAAGTTGATGCTAAATGAGATGGAGGAATTTCAGAGTATCCTGAACCATGCTTGGTCCATTCAATCCATTATCTGAAGTGTTGCCTGATGTTGCAGAAGCTCCTTGGTCTACGTGATGTGTTCTTTTGTGGAATGGTCTCAGAGCTGGGGTGTGGCTTGGTGCATCCCCACACTGCTGCCCTGTTAGCTTGTTCTCACACGTAGAACAAGGTTTCTCTGGACTCCTGGCTGCCAGGAGCAGCCCAGTCTCCTGCTTGGTGGTGATGAGTCTTGTTTGTGACCCAGGTCCCATTCATCGCCTTCTACAGAAAGGAATATGTGGAGCCAGAGCTGCACATCAACGACCTGTGGAGGGTCTGGCAGTGGGATGAGAAGGTGAGGAGTGTGTTTTCAATGCTTGTTATCCCACCAGTATCTAACGTCTTCCTACCTAGCCTGATAATTTTCAGCAGGTTTTGTTTTGTCTCTGGAGACTTTGTGTCCTTTTCTTCACCCCTGGCTTTTTTTTGTGTGTGTGTTTGCTATCATGTGGTTGTGAAAAGTTGTTTGACAAAAAGAGGCTTCAAAACAGTCCTTCCTCTTCACCAAGTTCCCTTTGTGTAGTGACCTTTCCTGCAAAGAGGTCAGGTTCCTTCTCTACTATAAGGTAGAACCAAACCTTGATTTACTTTTTTTCTGTTAATACAATTTTTCTCTGAGATGAGATCTGCCATGTGTGTCACATCTAGGCTTGGATGTGGAAGAAGATTTTTGACAGGTTTTTTTTATATGACAAATATCCTGAGAGCCCCTGTTTGGGAGAGGAGGAGTCAGATGAGACATGCAGCTATGGTACATTTCACTGGAAATCTTTGTTCTCCTGTTAGTGGACCCAGCTGAAGATCCGCAAGCAGAACCTGACCCGTCTGTTTGAGAAGATGCAGGCCTATCAGTATGAGCAAATTTCTGCTGACCCAGACAAGCCCTTGGCAGATGGAATAAGGGCCCTAGATACTACTGACATGGAAAGGTATGACATTGTGACATATTCATATTAATTCCAAAATTACTTTTAAAAGTGCTTTAACTTGTCCAAACAAGCTCTCCAGTCACTGCAGTGCATTGACTGCAGCTTCCCCACAAAGCCAATAATAAGAAATATTTTTAGATAAAATAAGTGCTCCCTCTGCCTGATCTATAATAAAACAATTGCTCCCTCTGCCTGATCTATACCAGAGCAAGTTCCTCAGGTGCCCTGAGCAGGGCTCAGCTGCAGGCAGGGTGTAATGTTCTGGCTTTTGCCTGCCCTAGGCTGAAGGACGTGCAGTCCATGGATGAACTGAAGGATGTTTATAATCACTTCCTGCTGTACTATGGGCGAGACATTCCCAAGATGCAGAATGCTGCCAAGGCTGCTCGAAAGAAGCAAAAGCGGATCCGAGAGGATGGTGAAGAGGAGGAAGGTTTGTCTCCAGATTTGATATAGTCTCCTAATTGTGGGCTGGTTGAAAATTCTGGTTGAAAAGAATAGTAAGAAACTTTGTGGAAAAGCACAGCATAGAATTTCTCAGCTGTTCACTTCTCTCTCAAGTTAGTCTCAGCTCTTCCAGGCATATCTGAAAATTCTTAAAGTTTGCTGCACAAGGTGCTACTTTTCTGATGAACTAAATACCACCCCACATGGCAGGGGCCAAAGCAAGGATCAGCCACCTTGGTGTGTGTGTTAATGTGCAACCCATTTTTGCCATTAAAACTGCAAAAGAATGAAACTGAAGAGAAGATAACATTTTCAGGGTGTTTTTCTAACCCTGAATAATTTTAAGGCTATTGTGACCTTTCTGATGTTTTTGTAGAATTTAGGGACTCAGTTGCAGAAGTCAGTTGTGTTTGATCCCTTTGCTGTGCTGCTGACACACTGCAGCTATAAAGAGGCCTTGCTAACCATACCATTCCCACAGGTGAAGGGGAGGATGCTGAAGATGATGAGCAGAAAGGGCCTGAGCTGAAGCAGGCTTCCCGTCGGGATATGTACACCATCTGTCAGACAGCCGGGCTGGGTAAGGCTGTGCTTTATCACGCTGAGCTGGCAGTGTGCTGTGGTCTGGCCCACATGCTCTCCTGGGTGGTGTGGCTTGCTTCTCATTCGTTTTTATGTTTTGGTTTGGTTTGGTTTTTTTTCCCCAGATGGCCTGGCTAAGAAGTTTGGCCTGACACCTGAGCAGTTTGGAGAGAATCTCCGAGACAGTTACCAGCGTCATGAGACGGAGCAGTTCCCTGCAGAGCCCCTGGAGCTGGCCAAGGATTATGTGTGTAGGTCAGTGTGGGAGGATTTTTATGGAAGTCCTGCAGATGTGACTGGGGAGGAGATCCAGGGGCATTTTCAAGTTCTAAACCTTCATGTTGCCTTTTTTTTTCAGTCAGTTCCCAAGCCCTGAAGCTGTTCTGGAAGGAGCTCGGTACATGGTGGCTTTGCAGATAGCCAGGGAGCCTTTAGTCAGGCAGGTCCTGAGACAGACTTTCCAAGAGAGAGCTAAGGTCAACATTTCACCAACCAAAAAGGGGAAGAAGGTAAGGAAGGGAGCCCTGACTCTTGTGGGTCAATTCAGAGAAGGATCTAAATAACATGCAAATGCTCATTTTTCCATCTTAAAACTTCTCCCACATTAGTGGCAACTCTGAATAAATCTTAAAGCAGCATGTGAGCTGGGCTGTTGCAGTGGCCAGCTTAGCCTCTGCGTGTTGCATGTTTAGCCTCCGTGTTTCATCAGACCTGATTCTTGCTGTTGAGATGTTGCTTTCAGTTATTGAAATCACCTCTGTTTTTGTGAGATTGGGAACGAATTCCAGTGTGTCCTGCTGGGGAAGGAAATGCAGACTGGCAGGCATGGGGGTGAGGGGGTATTGAATAAAAACCATCATCTGCCATGGGATACAGAAGGGTCTTTCTTCATGAATGCCCTGCATGCACACTGAATGTCTGTCTTTTCTCCCAGGATGTTGATGAAGCCCACTATGCCTATTCCTTTAAATACTTGAAGAACAAGCCTGTGAAGGAGCTGCGAGATGACCAGTTCCTGAAAATGAGCCTGGCAGAGGAGGAGGGACTGCTCACTATAGATATCAGCATAGACATGAAAGGAGTGGAGGGGTGAGTCCTCACTGCCTATGCCATCTGTGCCTTGGCAGAGTTCATTCATAGAGTGCTGTTGGGGGCTGCTAGGGCTCCTCAGTTACCCAAATTGCTCCTGGAAGTCATGGCTTGGAGGTTTCCTGCACCTTAAAGCCAAGCCGTCTCTCAGGGCCTTTTTTCTACATTTGAATGAAAACTTTAGATGTCTGGCTAAGTCTCGCTTATTCATTTGAAGACAAACTCCAAAGCTTTTAGGATTTTGGGAAAAGAGGTTCATTTCTCTGTACATCTGAGTAGCCACACTGTCACAGGGGTGGGCTGGAGTGGCCATAGGCTGCCTCATGTTGCACTAATCAGGTCTCTCTGTGCTACCAGCATGGCCTTCAGCTGTGATCTGTACCAGCAGAGCTTTTGCAGCTAAAGGAGTGTTTGATGGGAGGATGGACTCTTCTCTAAATTTTCCAGGCAGCTTGTTGAATTTGAGGTGCTCTTATCACATCTCTGTCCAGGAATCTGCCAGTGATGGTGTCCGTGCAGGTGTTTGGAGCCCTTCTGTATCTTCTCCTCTCATTTCTTGCAGTTATGGTAGTGACCAGACGTACTTTGAGGAAATCAAACAGTTCTATTACCGCGACGAGTTCAGCCACCAGGTGCAAGAGTGGAATCGGCAGCGTACGATGGCCATTGAGCGGTCCCTCAACCAGTTCCTCTACGTGCAGATGGCTAAAGAATTGAAGAACAAGCTGTTGGTTGAGGCCAAGGAGTACGTTCTCAAGGTGAGACAAGGGGCAGGTGGGTTTGAGTCAGAGCGTGGCTTACAAATGCAAACAGTCCTGCAGCATGCTGGGGAGAGCTGCTAACAGGTCATAAGGAAGAAGGGGTAAGCAGGGGGCTGAGTCTGGTTCTTTCTCAAAAATGGAGAGATGAGCAGATACCTCGGTGTGAGGGAAGATGGGCTCCATCGTTCTGGAGAGCTGGTCCCAATCTGGACAGAATCTACTGTCTTGCTGCCTTGAGCAGTCCATGACCTTCCCTCCAGAGAAGGGCCACAGCACCTGCAGGTCTTCTCACTCCTCTCTCCTGTTTTCCATCCTACCAGGCCTGCAGCAGGAAACTGTACAACTGGCTAAAAGTATCTTCATACCGACCTGATCAGCAAGTGGAGGAAGATGATGATTTCATGGATGAAAACCAAGGGAAGGGGATTCGAGTGCTAGGCATTGCATTTTCCTCAGCTAGGTAGGAAAAAGGAATTGTCTCTGGATCTGTGTTCAGCTTTAGCAGATCTCTGTGTCTAAGTGATCTCTCTTTCATAGGGACCACCCTGTGTTTTGTGCTCTTGTTAATGGAGAGGGTGAGGTTACAGACTTCCTCCGCTTGCCGCATTTCACAAAGAGAAGGAACGCCTGGCGTGAGGAGGAGCGGGAAAAGAAGGTGTGCTGGGTGCAGCTATTGTTGAGATAAATATGAAATAGGAACCCAGGGCTCGTAGCTTGCTCAGTAAAGAAACCATTTAGCTTTTCTACTCTGACTTGCCTTCACTTTGCTTTCCAGGCTCAGGATATTGAAACCTTGAAAAAATTCCTCCTGAACAAGAAACCTCACGTGGTGACAATTGCAGGCGAGAACAGGTCAGTGTTTATGTTCTTCCACTTGCAGTACTTGCAGTACTTTTCTCATGCCTGTCCATGTTTCAGTGTTTCTGCCCTTGATATGAGTTAACCCATTGGGTTTATCTCCAGGACCCAGCTTTGCACTGTCCCCTCAATCCCCTTGCCCCTCTCTCCCTAGGGATGCTCAGATGCTGATGGAGGATGTAAAGAGAATTGTTCATGAGCTTGATCAAGGGCAGCAACTGTCCTCTATTGGGGTGGAGCTGGTGGACAATGAACTGGCCATCCTCTACATGAACAGCAAGAAGTCTGAGGTGAACCTTCTGTTATTCCAGCTGACTCTTAGTCTATTGCTTATTTGTGCTGTCTCCTCCTCCATTTGTTGTGTTGGCCCTAGCTTCTGTTATCCTTTACCTTATGTGGTCTGTCTGCTAGTGATGTAATGATCTTAGGGTCAAACCAAAATGTCTTATTATGGCATCCCTGAAGAGATGTACAAAGTAGATATTGACACAGTCTGAAATGAATCTTGCTCAGCTGATTGGATGGGGTTGTTTCATTATTCTTTGCAACAGAGTTCCTGGGAGCGTTTGACCTCAACTATATTTGCCCTGAGCATCAAATTCTTCCCTTGTTCCAGTCTCTGTCTGATTTGTGTTTGATACTTGTGTTACAAAGTGTGAAAACAACATCAGAGTTTTCCCTAATTCTCTGGCCTTTTGCAGAATGAGTTCCGGGATTACCCACCCCTGCTGCGGCAAGCTGTCTCCCTTGCTCGCCGCATTCAGGACCCCCTCATAGAGTTTGCCCAGGTCTGCAGCTCTGATGAGGATATTCTCTGCCTGAAACTCCACCCTCTGCAGGTAAATTGGTCTTGTGGGATCCTCCTCTGCAGGAGGAAGTGGCCTGGGGCAGTTTGTTGTCAAAGAAAAGTATTCCAAGTCGAACTGGTGCATGTTATGTCTATTCTATGCCATATTCAGGCTACACAGAACCTTGGGGTTTTTTGCCTCCTTTAGCTCACCTGCCTTTAGGCTTTTCTCAGGAGTAACTAAGGTTCAGCAGTGTTCCCAAGAGCCACTCTGTTGTGTTAGGCAGTTTGCTTATGCCCAAGTGTTTCAGGCACCTCCTTGCCAGGCTAACGCTTCTCCTTTCTGTCAGGAGCACGTGGTGAAGGAGGAGCTGCTGAATGCCCTCTACTGCGAGTTCATCAACCGTGTTAACGAGGTGGGAGTGGATGTCAACCGAGCAATTGCTCACCCTCACAGCCAGGCTCTGCTCCAGTACGTCTGTGGCCTGGGACCACGCAAAGGCACTCACTTGCTGAAGGTAAGGAGGCTTCTGTCCCTGCCTACAGAAACAAGGCATCCCCAGTAGTGTGCAAGTTGGCCTGTGCTGTTACAAGCTGAGACAGAGTCCCCTGTGCCAGATGCAGCTGACAGCTCCATTGACATGTGGTTTAGTATATTATCTTGCTGCACCATCCCTAAAGTTCTTCATGGTCTTATGTTCTTGATAGAGCCAAGCAACTCAGCAGATACATTAATCCTAGCTAGTTCCTGAACCCATGGGAACAGATGCACTCCTGTGGTATCAAGACACCTCCATACTGTAGAAAACACAAGGGGAAAAAGCTAACTCTTAGAGTAGGAGCTGTTATGTGTGGAGCCATCTCCTTTCATATCATGTTGAGACACAGGCAGGGGCAGCAATTTATGAGTTGTGATGGGTTCGATTGTATCAGATGCCTTGAACACTGCAGTGTCTGGTGTGAGTCCTCATCTTTACCTGGAGAACCTTTCTGTTGGAATAGCAGGGTTTATTCTGTCACCTTTTTCTACAGATCTTAAAACAAAACAACACACGTCTGGAGAACAGGACCCAGCTGGTTACAATGTGTCACATGGGACCCAAAGTGTTTATCAACTGTGCTGGCTTCATCAAAATTGACACAGCATCGCTTGGGGATAGGTGTGTGTGGGTTTGCTTTCAGTGTCACTTGGGGTATGGAGTGGAGTCTGTGTTCCCAGGAGTTTCAGTGTGGCCCCTCTGATTTCTGGCCAAGTTCAGGTATTGCTGGTTATTAATCTGATTCTAAAGGGGAACTAAACTCGTGCAGCAACGTGAGCTGCAAGACATTAATTACTCAGCTTGCTATGGTTTGAAAGACCCTTTGTGGTCAAGAGAAACTAAACTAAAAACAGGTCTTCCCCATCATGGTTGTCACACCTGTCCATCAGTAACCCACATGCACTTTTGCTTCGTTTCTGCCTAATCCTACAGTCAGTGTTTTCTGAAGTTTCCAACTTGAGGCATAACTCAGCAATTCAGCTTCCTCTTAAACTTGTAGCAGTGCCAGGAAGTTTGTAGAGCATGAGGTTACTGGTAACTAAACAAGAGATATGTGTTTGGAGGATAGAGAGGGAATCTAGTTTCTAAATCTCTAGCTGAGTGCTTTGCACAAAGGAAACACTTGCTGGAAATGTGCTTTCTCAAGGACTGGCACAGTGTCCTTCTTGCCTTTGAAAAGCACTTTGGGAAAGAACACTTGGCTGAATCCTTACCCTACAAGGTGCCTGGTTCCTGCAGGTTACAAATCCCTGACACACAGGGAGCAAAGTACAGGTTCCCCCAAAGACCTGGATGCAGGCAGCTGCCCTGCCACTTTGGCACCACTTAATTTGTGTGAGGAGAGAAATGGTGAAGAGCTGTGTGCTCACAGAGCAGCTGTATCCCACACAGTGCTCACATCTAGAGAACATCACAAATGCCTGGCTGTATCTTTGCAGTGCAGGAGCTGCAGACTGGCATTTGTTATGTCTTGGCTTGGCTCCTGTTGATTTAGCAACAAAAAAATTCATTTTAGTTCATTGCACTAAGGGTAGAGCTGGCAAAGCACCACGCAGTCAGTAGTGGTGCTCAGCAGCTGAAGGAGGTGACTCTGAAACCCTGTAGAGTCCTTATCTGAACATTGCTTTGGTTGTATTTTAGTACTGACTCCTACATTGAAGTCCTGGATGGATCTAGAGTCCATCCTGAAACCTATGAATGGGCAAGAAAAATGGCAGTGGATGCCTTAGAATATGATGAGTCAGCAGAGGATGCGAATCCTGCAGGAGCTCTAGAGGAGATCTTAGAAAACCCTGAGCGTCTGAAAGACCTGGATCTCGATGCATTTGCTGAAGAACTGGAAAGACAGGTGTGCTGGGGGCTCCTGGTGCTGAGAAACAGAAGCAAATCTGTGCTGTCCAGCTCAGTTTCTTGTGTGTTATAGTTGATGATCCTGATCCTTTCTGGGAGCTGAACATTTAGCTGTTACTGTTATAAAATATATAAACATAAACAGCCATGACAAGTACTCAGTGTCTGACAGTGGCATGTAGTAAATGTGTATGGAAAGCACACCTGGGTGGAGGGAGGAGGGAGGCAGGAGACAGGAGACAGTAATTAGACTGCTTAAACTGTATTTCATGAACTAAGTTAATGTTTTTCTGAATGTACTGGTACTTTAAACCTCCTGTTGGATGATACCCTGCGCATTTGTCTTTTTAAAATTTACTGTTTGATAAGTCCCTTGCATTCTTTCATAACTTACACTTGATTCCCTCCTCACCTCCTTCCTGCTGCTCATGGCTTTATAACCTTTGAATACCTTACAGGGCTATGGAGATAAGCATATCACTTTGTATGACATCCGAGCTGAACTAAGCTGCAGGTACAAGGACCTGAGAACCCCATACCGTTCTCCAAACACAGAAGAGGTCTTCAATATGCTGACCAAAGAAACTCCAGAGACTTTTTATATAGGTACATCCCTGGTTTCTGTCATTCTGAGTTAGGTGGGGAAGAGGGATTGTGGTGAGAGTGATGTTGGGGTGGTGCTTTGGTTCTGTGAATGTGAAGCATCTTTTCAACTACTTGGGTAGTCTCTTAACACCTTCATCCACAGCTATTTTAGGTGGAAGGAACTGCCCAGCCCTGCAGTTGACATTCAGTTTTTCATTCTATTCTTCTCCTCTCCCATCGCACCACAGGTAAAATGATCATCTGCAATGTGACTGGCATAGCCCACAGGAGACCACAAGGAGAAAGCTATGACCAGGCAATAAGGAATGATGAAACTGGCCTTTGGCAGTGCCCTTTCTGTCAGCAGGATAACTTTCCAGAGCTCAGCGAGGTGAGGTTCCTTCTCCCAATGGACCTGTCTTTGTCAGGAGTCTGAGCATTTTGTAGTGTCCTTAGGAGGAAAAGTATCAGAGCCCAGATTGTGTCTGCAGTCCTCAGGATCCCAACTTGAACGTGGCCTTTGGCTGCAAATATAACCTGTTCCACTTTTGATTTTTGATTGCCTCAGTATAGTTTTGACAGATCCTTTATGGCTGCACTATGGATCTTAGTGAACTGGGCTAGGAGTGAAATGGAGCTGGTGCTGAGCTGACCAGCTCTTTGCAAATACATAAAAGAGGCCAGTTTGTGGTCCAGGTCTGGGTTTTACACTAAGAAACTGCCCTTGACACTAAGAACAGAAGGTTGTTCTGCCACCTTCTCAATTTTAAGAACTTATCTGGACTCCCTGCTGCTTAATGCAGCTGTACTTGAGGTCTCTTCTGAACACTGCTGAATTCCAGCCTTAGTAATCTGTGACTTAAAACCCTATAGTGTTCATTAGCAACCAGCCTGTGGTCAGAGTCTAAAAACATTTTGACCTTCCTGATTGCAAAGCCCCACAAGCTGAGAACCAAAGAGGAAGATTGCATTACTGAGTCACATTCATAGAACTCCTTTGTCCCCTTTTAGACTCGTTTTGAGTGTGAGCTGCTGGGACTGTTTTGTTTCCATGCTGAATGACTTTTCCTTTTGCCTTGCTCAAGGTTTGGAACCACTTTGACAGTGGTTCCTGCCCCGGTCAGGCCATTGGAGTGAAGACACGTCTGGATAATGGCGTTGCTGGCTTCATCCCAACAAAATTTCTTAGTGATAAGGTGGTCAAGCGGCCAGAAGAAAGGGTGAAGGTATGAAAGCAGTGGATTTTCATGTATCCAGAAAGACCTGGTTGAGCATGGAACTAATACCAAATATTCAGACTTTGGTTAATAACATTGGTCCCTCAATGACTTTTCAAACCGTATTTTCCTTTAAGGACTTGAAATCAGCTGCAGCGTCCTCCTCCCACCATGCAAATCCTTTTGGCAGCTGGTGGAAACCATGTTAATCAGTTAACATGTTGCACTGCAGGAGGATTTATTACAGTCTGGCTAAAGTCTGTGTTTAGGAGACCAGAAGGCATTCTAATGCAGAGCTGCCCTTTGTTTTGAGCTCTCCAAAGAGTTCACAGAACTGCTGTTAGATACGCAAGGGTCACTTTCCTCTCTCATAACTTCTTTTTCAGTCTCAGTTCATTTGTGGAGGTCAACAGAAATACTGGTCTTGGTCAGGGTAGGGTTTGAGGTTCTAAAAGAAACAAAATCACACATTTTTATCACACAATGAAATAGAGATTTAACATCTTTACAGTCTTTTGGGGTTCTCCTGACAGGCCATACAGGTGATGGATAATCCTCTAAACTCAGAGGTCTCAGCATTTCTTTCAAGAGCTGTTAACTCTAGCATGGTTAACTGGACTAAGACATTTCAGGTTTTATGGTGGGGTTTTCTGTTCTCCATTTAATTAGAGCAGTTTTGAGTGTCTTCCACTCTGTTTCTGGACAGGCTTTACTACTTTCTTGCACATCGTGAAATCCAGTTTTGCTGATGCTATTGTGAAGATACATAAAATAGCAAAATTAATTGTCCTTAGTCTCCAGAAATGTAGTTTGCTTATATGGTATGGAGTGTAGGTAGTAGATGTGCTGGAGAACTGCCCATTTTCCCTTTCATCTTTGATTCTAGTCATCTTGGGAATAAGTTGATTTTCGGTTGGCATGGAAGGATCATTTTAAGAGGTTGTATCATCCTGAAGCATAGGAGCTTATTTGTATTTTCCAATTGGCAGTGTGAGCCCACACAGATCTCTCTGTAGCACAAGGAGGCTGGCACATCATCTATACTGCCTGATCAGCATTGCCTGTCCCTCTCCTGCAGGTGGGAATGACTGTTCACTGCAGGATTATGAAGATTGACATTGAGAAGTTCAGTGCAGACCTGACCTGCAGGACCTCAGACTTGATGGATAAGAACAATGAGTGGAAACTGCCTAAAGACACCTACTATGACTTTGACTCAGAAGCTGCAGATCACAAACAGGAAGAAGACATGAAAAGAAAGCAACAGCGGACAAGTGAGTCTCATTTTTCTCTCCCTCATAGTGCCATCCTTCCCAGGGAGCTTTAGGAGAATAAGCACAGTTAGACATAGACTTGGAGTACAGCAGGTCTTCCTGGAAACTTAAACACTCCCCTTTGTCCTCTAGCATACATCAAGAGAGTAATTGCTCACCCATCATTCCACAACATCAGCTTCAAGCAAGCTGAGAAGATGATGGAGACCATGGACCAAGGGGATGTGATTATTCGACCAAGTAGCAAAGGGGAGAACCACCTGACTGTCACCTGGAAGGTGAATGATGGGATTTACCAGCATGTGGATGTCCGAGAAGAAGGCAAGGAGAATGCCTTCAGCCTGGGCTCCACACTTTGGATTAACACAGAGGTAAGGGCCCTACAGAACATGCCTGGGAAGGACTTGGCGGGGAAGGAGAGAAGAACCATTTTATCAGGGACAGGTTGGCACCACCTTCCCATCCCTGCAGCTGCTTTCAGGCTGTTGGACAGTAACTTCCATTGCAGTTTTTCAGATTCTTGGATGATTCTCACCTTTTTGTTTTTTTCTTAAAGCATCCAGCCTTGCTGTGCAGCATATATGACTGGGAGCTTTATGCTAGGGTCAGAGTTCTTCATCATGCACCCTAAATACCTCTTTAAATGTGTTTGTTCAAAGGAGTTTGAAGACCTGGATGAAATTGTCGCTCGCTATGTCCAGCCCATGGCTTCTTTTGCCAGAGACCTATTGAATCACAAATACTATCAGGACTGCAATGGTGGAGACAAGAAGGTGAGCCTGTC
Source organism: Calypte anna (assembly GCF_003957555.1). NCBI lineage: Eukaryota > Metazoa > Chordata > Aves > Apodiformes > Trochilidae > Calypte > Calypte anna. Next base: position 6,653,257 of record NC_044264.1, read on the forward strand.
CTAGGCTGGAGTAGCTTGTGTGCGAGATAAAGGAGCATAGCATAAGTTTCTTTGTCTCAGGACAGGTCATAAACTCTTTGAGTCTGGTGTGAGCTGCAGCTGGACTGAGCTCTTTGATCTCCCTCTTGTTACTTAGAATCCTAGAATCATTTTAGTTGGAAAAGACTTTTGAGATCATTAAGTCCAACTGTTAACCAGTTTGGCAATCACTTCCCAACTGTAGGTCTCAGGAAGATTGTCTCAGAGCAGTGGATTTAGGACATTGGAGTGTGGTGTGCTACAGCTGCCTGCCAGAGCAGCAGAGGGTTGCCCTGCCAGCAAATACCACTGAAGGGGGAGGGGTGTTGGCTTTCTGCGACCTGGTGACATTTGCACACCAGCCCCACACAGAAGTAGTGCAATTGGTGGATTACTGGTGTCCAGACTGTGGGGAAAAAGGGCTGACCACAGCATGGGGGCAGATACCCACGGGTTCTGGGTGTTGCTAAAAGTCCTGGTTCTTACTGAACATTTCTCTTCTTTCTTGCTCTCTCAAATTAGAAGCTGGAAGAGCTGCTGATAAAGACCAAGAAAGAGAAGCCAACATTTATTCCCTACTTTATCAGTGCCTGTAAAGATCTACCTGGAAAATTCCTCCTGGGATATCAGCCTCGCGGCAAACCAAGGTGAGAGACAAGCCCAGCAGCTGCATCTGGGGACTCAGTACCACACCTCAAGTTATCTCTGCCAGTTTCTCTTCCAGCTCTGTCAGTATCCCCATAGGTCAGGCTGCCCTTAGCCAGAGTTTGGCCTCCTGACAATATTATATTCACTGCTCCTCACAGGATAGAGTATGTGACAGTGACACCAGAAGGATTCCGCTACCGGGGCCAGGTCTTCCCTACCGTGAATGGGCTCTTCCGATGGTTTAAGGATCATTATCAGGACCCTGTTCCAGGTGAGCACCCCGAAACCTGAGTGACTCAGCTGTTGGTTTCCTGACTGTCACACAATAGAGACAGTTATTAATGGATGATTTCATGGATTTTGTCCCTGAAACGTACCCTAGATTTTCTGTATGTGGGAAATTTCAAAGCAATGCTCAAGTGTTTGGCTTCTGTAGACCCACTGATTGTTCTCCTGATAGAGAGCTGAGTGGGCCATGCAGCAAAGACTGGGCTTGTCCCTTTCATCTCCATGGGACTCCCCCACCACACAATGCTACACACACTATTGCCTGGTGACATAACATCTCACCAGTACAAGTGTTGCCTGTAGTTTTTCAAATCCTGAATTTCAAGCCAAAAGCTGCTCTTCTGTAAGAACTCCTCTATCTCTCTGGGTTTGTATTTTATACAGGTATTACCCCAAGCAGTAGCAGTCGGACCAGGACTCCAGCTTCCATTAATGCTACTCCAGCTAACATTAACCTGGCAGGTCAGTATAAGCCTCTCCTCCTGGGAATTTGGATGAAAGCTTCTTTTCCAGGCTCTTCTTTGTCTTAACCTGATGTGTCTTTCTTGCAGACCTGACCCGTGCAGTGAATGCTCTACCACAGAACATGACCTCCCAGATGTTCAGTGCCATTGCTGCTGTGACAGGCCAAGGACAGAACCCAAATGCCACCCCTGCTCAGTGGGCATCCAGCCAGTATGGCTACGGAGGCAGCGGAGGTGGCAGCAGTGCATACCACGTAGGTGACACTTCAGTCTCTGAGAGGGGGTGCTGGTGGTGCTAGGAGCCATCCCATGGGAGCTGACTTGGAAGCCTATGGAGTTACTCGTTACCTGGATCATCCAACACTTGTCATGTACTTGTGGTACTGCACAGGGGGGGACCTGGTCTTTAGACCAGATTTCTGCTCAAGCATTGGAACGGGCTGCCCCAGGGCAGTGGTGGAGTCACACAATCCCTGGAGGTGTTCAAAAAACATGTAGACAGGGCAATTCAGGATATAGTTTAGTTAGCATGGTGGTTTGGGGTTGACAGTTGGACTGATGATCTTAGAGGTCTTTTCCAGTCTGATCCTTCTTGCTTCCTGTGTCTGAGGAAATAAGACACATCATACAGCCCTGCTCTGCAGAGACCTGAAGCAAGGAGCAGATGTGTCTGGCCCCCCAAGGAATGCAGCAGGGTGGAGGGGTGGGATCCAGTGGTGCGGGTGCACAGCCTTCCAATTGTGCCCCCAGTTGGCAACGTGAGCTGCCAGTGGAAGAGATTAGCTGGGAAACTATGTGCTGATCTTGCAGAGCTTTTCAGATCAGTGTGCTAATCTCTGAGCTGCACCGGCAGGTGAACACCTCAGCCTGGCCAAACACCCAGAGGCTTAGCAGGGAATAAGATGGAATTGGACAGTTTCAGCTCGTGCTGAAGTCTTTCCTCATGGATGCTGGTGCCAACCTCCTCACATCCCACCCCACCAGCTCCCCAGCTGACTCCAAGGCCAAATCCATCTGTGGGACTGAGGTGCCTGGGTACAAACAACACACCCAGCCCTTAGAGAAGACCCGATGAAGAGGTGCTGCAAGACAAGGCTTGCAGGGAAGAGTGATCCTCTTTCAGACCACCTTGGGAGGCTTTCATGGAGTTTGGCACAGTAAATGCTGAGCCAGGGATAGGCAGGGAGTGTTGATAACCTGGTGTGTTAATCATCAAAACAACGTGAAGGAAAAGGGAGGTGAACACTGGAAGGCAAAGAAACTAAGCACTCCATTGGGCAAACAGTGATCCAGTCAGCTTGGGATAGGGGAGAGAGCCATCCTAGGAGCCGCTCTAGCCCACAGGGGAAGAGTTCATCTCTTCTTCATGCCCACTGCAGGACATCATTCCTGATGGCTTGCCCCAAGTGTCTCTTTTGCCCATCTCTTATGGCCATTATCTTTGCTTGGCTGAGGCATCTCCCCTTGTAGCCTGGGTGGGGTGAACAAGGCAATCTGGGGTGGTCCTGGTTTGTCCTCTGTCCTCTCACACTTTCTGCTCTCTGCAGGTCTTCACGACTCCAGCACAACAACCAGTGGCCACCCCTCTGATGACCCCAAGTTACTCCTACACTACTCCCAGCCAGCCAATTACAACACCCCAGTACCAGCTCCAGGCCAACACCACACCCCAGTCCACCCAGTCCCAGACACAGCAGCCATCCTCCAGCTCCAGGCAGAGGCAGCAGCCAAAGTGAGTGGCTTCAGCACCGGGTGCACGTATCCATTTGTGTAATCTTGATTGGTTTTGTGGATTTTTGTGTAACCCCAGCATTAACTTTCCTGCACAGGACCCTTTGGGAGGGAGAGCAGGGAAGCTCTTCCATTCACATGTCTCACCTCTTGCCTGTGTTGTTGCAGGACCAACAGTCATGCTGCCATCGACTGGGGGAAGATGGCCGAGCAGTGGCTTCAGGAGAAGGAGGCTGAAAGGAGGAAACAGAAGCAGAGGTTGACTCCTCGCCCATCTCCCAGTCCCATGATTGAGAGCACACCCATGTCCATCGCCGGGGATGCCACACCACTGCTGGATGAGATGGATCGATAGGACCTGACCCCCCAACCTCTACTCTCTTCTCTTAGGAAGGGGAAGGGAGAGTGAACAGTTAAAAAACAACTTCCCTTCCCTAAGCCACGTAACTCCTGTTTTATATGTCGTGAGATAATGGGAATTGACTCTTGGTGATGTGCACCTGAGCGAATGAATAGACTTGGCAGGGCTAGTCTAAATATATATACTATATATATATATAAAAATATATCATAGGAAAGGACGCTGCAGTCTCTGCGTTCCGGGCCCTCGTTCACCACTTTGGAAGCTCACCAAGTGAATTATGAGGTCAAACAAGTCTGTCCTTGTACACCCACAGCAGTCTGCTTTTGCCACAAAGACTGGGAAGCAAACCTAGCTGCAGGTGCAGACCATCAGCCTGGAGTGAACCTGTTCCATTTGGATTCTTCTAAACCCTGACTGTCACCTCTCCCAACCTTGAGAGCACAAAGCAAAGTCAGGGGAGTTGTGACAAGCAAACAGTTCTCCAAAAGTTCCTGTTGTCATTTGCTCTGTGTTTTTGTGTGTAACGGGCTCTGTGCAGCCTGTGCCAACCCCTGTGTTGGTAGGGGTCTAGCACAGCAGCTCGGGGTCTTGCCAGAGAGAAATGCTGTTGTACCAAAGGCTTGCTCTCTCCTCTGGCTTCTTCTGGAACAATATTTATTTAGTTTTGATTTGTTATTGTTTGTTTTTTTTAAAATCAGACTGCAAAGCAAAGCGCCAGCCCGTGGCAGCTTCCTGAGCACGGGACAGACATATGGGCTAAAACGCTGCGAGAGCGGCTGTTCCTGTGGCAGAGCACACAGAGCTGCCAGGAGTGCATGGCATCCTCCTCCATATCTGCTCAACCCTGCCCAGTTGTAACCAAGAAGGTTGAATAAATAACATTTCAACTGAATGCTAGTCAAGAGGTTTTCTGCCTCTGTGCCCTGTGCTTCATCTCTGTCCTCTCTTAGCAATGGTTTTGCTTAGAAGCAGCATTCACTGGTGGAAGTCCTTTCTCTTCTCCTTCCTTTGTTGCTTGGAGTTGCCCTCCCTGTTCTGAAACTTTTCATGGAGAAGCCGATTCCTGTTGAGCTGATCAAGAATAACGTCTTGTTTTGAATGTGCCATACAGAGATGTGGCACTGACATCCCAGGCAGCTCCTGGAGGCCCAGCTTTCTGACCAGGAGAGGTACTTGGAGGGCCTGGGAGTGTTGCAGTTAATGCAGATAACTCTGGTTGCGTCCCAAACAGCCCACTGCAGTATTGCAGGGTGACTGCCAGCACTGGGAGACATTTCCGAGCTGGAAAGTTCCTGCTGCATACACTTTCCTCTCTCCTGCTTTTGTTAGTAGGGATTTTCTATGGAAGCAGAGTCTTTGTTCCTTCCAAGTGCTTCTGGTCAGCCTCCCCTAGCTAGGAAATGAGCAAGAACAGCAGATCTTAAGAAACAAAGATCTTTTTTGCATGTAAATGCTCCTGAAGAATGGCAGCAACCCGGGAGACCAAGCAAAGCTCTTTCAGCAGAGAAATGCAGGTCCTGGCTTCCTCCATCCTCTCACCAGTATTGGGGGGCTCACACAGTCCTGTTCCTCCCCTGCAACCTCACCGGTTGGGCTGGAGAACCGTGCTCCAGGGCTGGCAGCTGCCGAAGTTGTGGGTGTATTAACCTTATGCTATTTTTTTTATTTTATTTTATTTTATTTTATGAAACTCTGTATGACAGGAATTTGACTGGGAGCAACTCCTTACCAGGGATGTGTCGGACCGGCATGGGGAGGGGCTAGTTGTGTGTTGTCGGCTTCTTTTTTGGCTGTCTTTTGTTTTTAGTTTTCCCTGACCGTCAATAAAAAATTCTACTTTTGGGAAGCTGCCCGCCTGCCTGTGCTTCCTGCCCTGATGCTGTGGTGGCTGCAAGGACTTTGCACCCAGTGGCTCCTCAGGAGAGGGTGAGATGCCTCTCACAACCTTGCTGCATAACTCCAGGCTTTTGTGATCCACTTATTTCAGGGATTTGGGACTGTACCACGCGCTCCTCCAGCTTTTTCACGTTCTGGAATTCAGAGCTGGTGCAGGAAGGTCTTTCTAATGGCCACACTGGGTAGGAGAAGGGGAGGCAAAACACTTGGAAGTGTTTTGCAGGAGTGGATGGCAATGTCCCCATCTCTGGAAACTGCCCTCAAACTTGTTGCTACAGGAGCCCAGTTTTTGGTGAAGGGATTGGGCTGTGATCACAATCCACCAAGCAGGGATGTGGGCAGTTTGCGTCTGCCTTTGTCCCAGGGCTGGAAAAGCTTCGCTGCTGTCCCTCTCCAAAGAGCTCCTGTAGGGAGATTGAGCAGCAGCTCGGGAGGGACAAGGCCCCTCGCAGCCATTGCTGGGGGCTGGAGAAGGAGCTGGTGCTAGTGCAGAACCCTGAGCTCCTCCCAGCCAGAGAAAAGGCAACCGGTTAAAAAGAGGAGGGAGCTGGGCTGGTGGAATTCATTAACTGCTCCTCCAGTCGCCCCGGGGAGCTGGAGCTCAACCAGCTGTAGCAGGGAGCTGAAAGCAAGGCTCTGCCCTGTGCCAGCGTGGGGACAAGAGATGTGTCCCCAGCCAGAGCAGCAACTCACCCTCTCCCATGCCTGGGAAGATGATGTGAGCTGGTGGGACCAGTGAGGGGCAGTTCAAATCCACCCCATAGCCCCCTCCAGCTCCAGGTGCTTCCCCCCCACAGTCCTACCAGCAGGATCAGCCCTGGGATTTCCCCTGGATGCCACCACCGGATCCTTTTACCCCCCACAGAGACAAGGCTGAGGCTGCACCATCTGCTTGAGCAAAAACTTTATTACACAGCCAAGACCCACGCAGGAGCAGTCAGGGCTCTGCCTCCATGTTGATTTTCAGCCTCTTCTTTCTGTTTCTCTCCTTCCTCCTCCTCTTCCTGCTGGCGGTGGGGACAGGGGATGGGGAGACTGGGGTCAGCTCCTTGCCCGTGTCCTGCCATGCTGGGGCATCACTCAGGATGGTGTTGGTTGCTTCGCCTGAGTCCAGGGAGACCCAGGGGTCCTGCCCTGCAGGGACAATGGCTGCAGGATGGCTTAGCTCCCTGTTTTCAGAAGGATTTTTCTTTTTCAGGCCTTTCCCCTTCTTTTTCTTGCCTTTCTTCCTCCCCTTCCTCTCTTTCTTGGCTGCCTTGAAGGGGGGCAGCAGCTGAGCAGGCACATGATGCTCCAATGGGTTGTCTCCTTCACCTGTGCTGCTCCATGGGGGGCTCAGAAGGACCCCCCTGGGCCTTGCTGCCCGGTCGATGAGCTCCCCACCGAACTCATACAGCACTGGCTCCCTGGGCACGGCAATGGCCACCGTGTTGTACGATTTGCACCTACAGAGAGCAAGGAGGTGAGGCCAAGCAAGAGGATGGTCCCCAACGTGGAGGGGGGACACATACTCACCAGATGTAGAGGTAGGGCTCTACGCACTCCTCCTTGTAGGTGAACTCAAAGCAGGGCACCTGGATGACGTTGAAGAAGGCCTGGCCCACCACTCGTGAGGCCGTGTCGTTCACTCGCTGCAGGCACTCCTTCAACCTGCCGTGGGGCACAACAGGGGTTGGGGGGGAGCTACTGGAGGGGCTGGGATCCCCCACCCCCCCCTGCCCCAAGATGGAGGGATGCTGTGGGGCACAGCCGCCCACCTGTGGTCGCAGTCGCAGTGGCTGATGGTGTGCCAGCGCAGGTTGCGGTACCCGTAGCGGGCGGTGAAGGGGTGGATGACGTGCTGGCAGTGGTCATGGTCCCGGCAGCACCGATCCGTGTCCCGGTGCTCCCCTGCAGAGCAGGTAACAGGGTCAGGCAGGGCTGGAGGGAGGGGCACACTGGGGCTGGGGGATGAACTGGGCTAGGACTGGGATTGGAAGTCAATTGGCTTGAGATGGGACTGGAATTGTACTGGGATGGATAGAGGCTGGGACAGGATGGGGACAAGGCTGGCACTGGGATGGGATGGGATGGGATGGGATGGGATGGGATGGGATGGCATGGCATGGCATGGCATGGCATGGCATGGCATGGGGTGGGATGGGATGGGATGGGATGGGATGGGATGGGATGGGATGGGATGGGAGGTGCACCAGTACCATAGTGGAGAAAAGACGGGGACTAGGCTGGGATCAGGATGGGGACCAGGACTGGACCAGGACCAAGAGTGGGACTGGGCTGTTATCAGGGTAAGGACTGGGAATGGATCAGGTTGGACCAACACTGGCATGGAGACAATAATGGGAGCAAGATGGATTAGGGATCAGGTTGGGGACAGAGAATGGATCAGGACTGGACCAGTATAAGGATGGGAATAATGATGGGACCAGTTTGGGGACCAGGATGGACCAGCCTTGTGATGGGGACAAGACACAAGTGAATAGGGATGGGACTGGACCTGAGGTGGGGACTGAACTGGGACAGATAGGAATTGAACTAGCATGGAGATGGATGGGGATTGGAGTGAATCCCAGTACTGGGATGGGACTGGGCTAGGATTGGTGGGGACTCAACCAGTACTGGGCTGGGATAGGAAGGGATGGGATGGGATGGGATGGGATGGGATGGGATGGTGGGGAGCAGGTCGCAGCTGTCCCTCTGCACTTACCCAGCTGCTCGTAGGCATCCGCGTTGCTCCCCGCTCCACACCACAGGGTCCCGGGGTAGGTGAGCCCGCGGCGGACGCGGGTCCGTCCCGGCGGGGCCGCTCCAGCTCCGGGGGCGGCTGCCAGCAGCGGGGGGAGGAGGAGGAGAAGGAGGAGGAGGAGAAGGCGACGGAGCAGCCCCGGGGTGCACATGGCCCCGCGCCGATCGCTGCCCAGGGGCCGCCTTATAGTTCCGCGCAGCCCGCCCACGCGGGGGGGCTCTCCACGGCCCGGTGCGGCTCACCACGGCACCGTGCGGGGTAGTCCCGGAGAGCCGCGGTGTTGGAGCCGCTCCCCGGAGCCGCGGCGCATCCCAGACCGGCAGCCCGCGGAGAAGGGGTTACCCCTCCCGGTGGGGCCGGGCCCCGTTGCTGTGGTAGCCGGTGGGGTGATGTGCCGGGGACCGGTAATGTGCCGGCCCCAACGCCCCCGCCCCATGACGCACCGGCCCTCACAGGACCCCCGGCCCCGCGGCAGCCCCGAAGGGAGAGGGATGCTCCTTGTGTCCCCACGTCCCACCCCACGGATGGTCTCCGTGCCCAGCAGGGCTGCTAGTGCCCGGCCCTGTGGCTGCGTCCCTTACACAGAGCCCCTTGGCACTCCAGACATGGATCTGGCACACCAAGTGGCTGGGGAAGCCAGTGCTTGGACAGGCAGGACAGTGCCCCAACACCCCAAGGGGGATGTGTGTGGCCACAAAGTCCCCACGCTGCCCAAGACCCACAGGCTCCAGAGCTGCACCCTGAGCATCACCCCAGCTTGCTGACCCCGGCACACATGGGGTGCCTCGGGTACCATGCCACCTGCACCATGCCCTGGCAGGGCTGGAGCACACAGCTGGGTGCTGGGGACACCAACATGGGATGTGAATGTCCTTGCCTTGGTGTCTCCTACTGTGCACCCGCCAGGGAGTGGGGGTCACATCACAGGCTCCTGCTTGGCACCAGCCCAGGCCTGGCAGATGGTGCTGGCACAGGCCCAGTGCCACAGGGGCCAACCCAGCTCAGCTGTTGCTGTCTGTGACACTTCCCGTGACAGTGACTCTCCCTTGACAGTCCTGCTCAGTTCAGTCTCACCACCAGCACCCAGGTATGAAGACTCGGGCACACTGGGGCCCCGGGGTGGCCATGTGTGGGGTGGGGGTCCCCATGGAGACCTGTGGGTACTTCTCTTGGGGGGCTGTTGGGGACCTTGTTGCTTGCTCAATGCCCACAGTGTCTGCGGTCCCTGCACATGGACCTGTGCCGCGTCCCTGTCACCCGGGAGAAGGGCTGGTACCTTGCACTGATGGCCTCCAACATCAAAGGTCCCAACTATGCCTGGCTGGACCCCTCCCGGCTCTACTGCCACCCGCAAGTACCCAGTGCCTGGGGTGGATGGCACCCACGGGGGTGCCGGGGTGGGCTGCAGCTCTATGGGGCACCCAGCTGTGCCCAAGGGCACAGGGCTGCAAGTGGCCACAATAGGCTGCAGGCACACAGCACTCCTGCTCTCCCCCCAGGGCTTGCAGGACTGCCTGGCCGACCTGCTGCAGCCCTTCCAGGGAGACCCCATTGACATGGTGGCTGGCATCGATGCCATGGGCTTCATCCTGGGTGAGCAGACATTAGGGTGAGCCCAGGGTCCCTGTCCCTCGTCCCTGCAGAAGCTGATGGTGCCATGTCCACTCCCCAGGTGCTGCCATCGCTGCCATGCTGCAGAAAGGCTTCCTGGCCATCCGCAAAGCTGGACACCTCTGCGTGCAGACACTGACACAGCCCTACACCGACTACTCAGGCCGAGAGAAGGTGATGGAGGTCCGCACTGATGCTATCTCACCAGGTGAGCTCCTGTCTTGGCTGGGGGGAGGGCTCTCAGGGTGGGCACCGGGCACTCAGCTGCAGCCTCTGTCCCATCCCAGGTCTGCGCATCCTGCTGGTGGACCAGTGGGTGGAAACGGGGGGCACCATGCGAGCGGCCATCCAGCTGGTGGAGCAGCAGGGGGGGGTCGTGGCAGGTAGGAGGGGAGAGCCAGGGCACCCTTGGGTTGCACCTCTGGCTGCAGTGTGACCACCATCCCCATATCCTGTGGTGCTGAGCCCCATCCCTGTGTCTCCACAGGCGTGGCTGCCATCTGTATCGAGGACAGCGAGGGTGGGCGGTGGATCCAGGAGCGTTACAAGTGCTCCCACTGCATCCCCCCCCCGCCTGCAGCCCTACTTTGACCGCCACCAGTTTGGCTGGGAATGATGGGAAGGCTGCAGTGACCTGTCCCCCCACGTCCCCCAGTGGGGCTGCTGGCTCCTTGGGGGTGGGATGCCCAAACCATCCACTACCCAGTTTGCCTTTCGCCATACCCGATGGCCACTCCCAGCAAAATGGCAGCCATCCTCCCCTGGCTCTCTCATCCCACCAGGGTGCTATGCACCATCCCAGTCCCCAGCCCCACACCTTTCTTAAAAAGCATAAAAAATGTTTTATTAAGACAAATAGGAGCCCGGGGGCATCGCCCCCTGTGAGCAGTACCTGGGTTTGCATAGGTAAAGGGAGCTGAATGGAGCTCCTGGCTGTGGGTGCTTGGGCAGCCAGGGGGCCAGGGGAGCTGGGGGACCAGGATGGCTCCCCAGGGCCCCTCTTTGGTCCAGAGGTGGGAGCGCGGGGGGGTCCAGGGGCTGTCCCCTCACTGGCAGCACTTGGGTTTCTTGCGCGGTGCCGACTGGTACAGGTCACTCTCGTTGCTGCTGATCCCTGGAGGGACAGAGGGAGGGAAGGAAGGTGGATGGAGGTAGGGGGGGGAGGTGTATCCACACGGGTCTGGCTAGGGGTACTCACGCACGGTGTCACCGATCTTGCGGGTGCTGCTGCGCTCCAGCTCGGCCAGCACGCTGCTCTCAAAGGTCAGTGCTGCCACGCGGAAGAAGAAATCCCGCACGTTCTCCCCTGCCCCGTGGGATGAGACCCCCTGAGTGTCCCCTCACCTGTCTGAACCCCGTGGTCTGCATACCCCCACCTGGCCAGGAACCCACCAGTGAGTGAGGAGACAGCCCAGTATTCTGCCTGCATCTCCTGGGCCACCTTGAGAGCATCCTTCTCCATCAGGCTGTACTGTGCTGGCGTCTGCCGAGTGAGCCAGGAGTGGGTGGGTGACAGGGACAGTCCCACCAAGTCAGGGCACAGGGAGCCCACAGGGTGGGGGACACACTCACACTCAGGTCCTTCTTGGACCCCACCAAGAAGAGGATCACGTTGGATGGGTCATTCTCCTTCAGGGCATCAGCCAGCCACTGCCTGTGTGGGATGCTTTCACCAGTGCTGGTGGCCGAGCGCTGTCCTCTTGCTCGCACAACAGCAGTACACCCACTCCAGCCCCACTCCCACCTCTCCATCCATCCCCACCCTCCACCATGCTTGTCCCTGGTACCACCAGGGACTCGAGTCACCTACCGTGTGTGCTCCAGGGATGCCACATCATTTACATCAAAGACAATGACAATGGCTGGGGAGGAGAAAGGGTGAGATGGGGAGTGGGCCAGCTGGTGGGGTGGGACATGGTGAAGTAGGACACAGTGGGGACTTCACCTTGTGCTCCTCGGTAGTAGGTGGAGGCGATGCACTTGAAGCGCTCCTGGCCAGCAGTGTCCCACCTGGGGGGAGGTGGAAGGTGAGAGGGGGCCACAGGGTTGTGGGGGCTGGGGGAATTGGCACCCACTCACAGCTGCAGACTGAAGGGAACCCCCAGCACCTCGAACCGCTCCATCTCGAAATCCACCCCAATGGTTGCCTTGTAGTTCTTGTCAAAGGTGTCCTTGCAAAACCTGGGGGGCACAGACATGTGTGTCATTGTCCCTAGGACCCCCCAAGACCCCTCTCTGAGGGCTCAGTGCCCCTCATCCTGGGGGGTTACAAGCACCAGTCTGGTGAGAACTGGGATCAGCCCAAGGTGTTGCTGCCCTTTGGAGGGGGTGGGGGTCTCTTCCCCTATGTCCCCCCCACATGCAGAGCCTCTTGGGGGGGGGGTGGTCCTGTTACCGGTTGATCAGGCAGGTCTTCCCCACTGAGAGGTCTCCCACCACAATGATCTTTGAGATCTTGAACCTGCAGGTCAGGAGGATGCACGGCCACTGAGTGGGTCAGGGGGCTTCCCCCCACCCAGCAAGCCCTGAGAGCAGAGGAGTTTGTGGGGTGGGTGGGTGTCACCCCACAGACTCCCCACGTCCAGCAGCCCCCCCGCAGCCTGTCTGTCCTGCCCTGCTCAGCCCAGACCACCGTGTGGGTGTCCCCCGTGGGCCCCCCCCACACTGCATTCCTGCGTCATGACGCAGAGCTCGGCACACGCCGGCAGCCACGCGGCGCCGATGCTGGGGACCCCCACCAGGACTGGGGTGGGGGACGCACAGTACCCGTCGTCAGTACCCGTTTCCGAGCCAGCTCTGGGGCGGGGGATCCCCAGATCCGCTCCAGCTCACCCCACGGTGCCGGTCCGCTGCTCCTGGCAGGCGCTGGCCACCGTGGGGTGGAAGGCGGGACGGGCGTGCAGGGCGGCCTCCTTCCGAAAACACTGTTTGGGGGGGACAAAGGGAGACCCTGGTGTGACCACGGGGCGGGGTGAGGTCACGCCCACGGCCCCCGCTGTCTCTCCCACCCCCGCTCACCGGGGGCAGGTCGGCGATGACCCTGTCCCTGCGGACCGGAGCCAGCACGTTCATCATCCCGCGGGGCCGCCTGGGTGGCCGGGGGGAGCGGGGACGGGCTAAGGGCCACCGCGAGGGCTGGGGACAGGGGGAGTGATGATGTTCCCGTGTCCCAGCTGTCCCTATGCACAGCATCCCGTAATAGAGCTGTCCCTCTGTCCCCAAGTGGGGCTGTCCCCTTGTCTCTGTTCTCTCCGCATTCCCCGGGACATAGCTGTCCCCCTGTCCTGACTGTCCCCATATCCCTCAGCATGGCTGTCCCCGTGTCGCAGCCACCCCGAGTGTGGCTGTCCCCATGTTCCAGCCGTCTCCATGTCCCCAGGTGTAGCTGCCCCCACACTCCAGGGCACAGATTTCCCCATGTCCCAGACATCCCCCAAGTCCCTGTACACCAGGACACCAATGTCCCCATGTCCCAGCTGTCCCCATATCCCAAGCGTGGCATCCCAGTATACAGCTCTCGCCGTGTGCCACGGGGCCCCATGTGGCGGTCCCCCGGACCCCGTGTCCCTCTTCCTCCAAGTGTGGCTGTCCCCATGTCTCCCCCAACCCCGTGTCCCACCTCCCCCACGCATGCCTATCCCGTGTCCCATCCATCACCAACATTCTCGTATCTCTCCTGTCCCTGTGTCCCACCCATCCTCGCGTCCTCACGTGTGCTTGTCCCTCTGTCCCCCCATCCCCGTGCACGTCCATACCCGTGTCCCAACTCTTCCCGCCGTGTCTCCCACCTCGTGTCCCCCCCTGCACGGTCCCCACCGTCCCAAAACACGTCCCCACGCCTTATTCCAGTCTACTGCCAAACCCTCCCCGCCCCATCCCGTTGCCCTTCCCGGGGGTATGATGTGAGGGAGGCGTCCCCGTTACCGCGAACCTCCCGGCTCCGGTAGCGGTGCTCGGTGCTGCACTCCTAGCCCCGGAGGAACGGGCGTCCAGGCCACACCCCCCTTCCCGCGGGGGCGGGGGAGTGGCCTGGACGCCCGTTCCTCCGGGGCTGGGCCACCGCACTGCTGCCTACGCCACAAGACCCCGGTAATTCCCCTCCCCACCGAGGGCTCCTCCTGGCCTCCCGCCGTCGGGGCGGTGGCGGCGGGAAGTGGTGGCGGAGGACTACAACTCCCATGAGGCTCCGCGGGGCCGAGGGACATGTGAGCATGCGTGAACGAGGCACCCGGTGAGTACTACCGTTCCCGGCGTGCCCCGCGGCGCCGCGAGAGTTGTGACAGTGTGACGAGAACTCTCGCGAGATTTTGGGCTATAAGCCCGTGCGGTGCGGGGCGGGAGACCCCTTTCGGCTTCCGCCTGGCCAAGATGGCGCCCAAGGCGAAGAAGGAGGGTGAGGGCTTGGGGGGGCCGGGTCTGTGATGTGTAGTGTAGAGGGAGGGACTGCTGGAAAACTTTACTCCCCCAGGGTGCTTGTGTACGCGGTGGGGTCGGGCTGAGCGGTTTTGGGGGTGAAGGGGGGCTGCGGGCCGGTGCTGGGCCGTGGGCACGTGGAGGTGGCGGGAGAGGCCTATAGCGGCGGGCCCGGTGCGGTTCTCTGAGGGAGAGTGAGACCTCAGCGCGGTGTGGAGACCCTCGGAGGCTGTGGGGAGGGAATGAGTGTCCCTGGTCTCTGGTGAAGTGGGAGATTGGTTTGATGGAGAGGGGCGGGAGGAGGGAAACTGAAACTCTGTTGGGCCTTTTTGGGCAGGTCTTGGTTGGATGAGAGCTCGGGCTATTTGGAGAGGTCCTGTTCGCTGAGTTGCGTAATAGGGGAAACCATGGCCCGTTTAGGGGAGCATGTGCTGGTCCTGCGGAGCCTGGTTGTGCTGACTGAGCTGTTGTTGTAGCTGTGCCTCCAAAGACAGAGGCAAAGGCCAAGGCACTGAAGGCCAAGAAGGCCGTCCTGAAGGGGGTCCACAGTCACAAGAAGAAGAAGATCCGCACGTCACCCACCTTCCGCAGGCCCAAGACCCTGCGGCTGCGGCGGCAGCCCAAGTACCCCCGGAAGAGTGCCCCACGGAGAAACAAGTACGTGTGGGGTGTGGGCTGGGGTGGGGACCTGTGCCTTGCTGCAGATCCTAGAGTGAGACTTGCTACCTGCCCAGCATACACCTTGGTGGCAGAGCAGTGGGTGCTTGGGGTGCAGGTGATGATTTTAAGCGACCAAAGCCTGAGAGTTGGTGATTAGAACTTTTTTGACAACTGATGCATCCCAAAGAAAGCTCCTGGAGTGCAGAGCTTACATCTGCCAGCCTCTGTTGACCATAGGATCTCTCTCCTGCAGGCTGGACCATTATGCCATTATCAAGTTCCCTTTGACCACAGAATCAGCCATGAAGAAGATTGAGGATAACAATACCCTGGTGTTTATTGTTGATGTCAAGGCAAACAAGCACCAGATCAAACAGGCTGTCAAGAAGCTGTATGATATCGACGTGGCCAAGGTCAACACGTTGATCAGGTGAGAATGGGGTGAGGTGCTTCCAAGAGCCCAGAGTGGCTTTTAGCAGGAAATAGGAATGGGGTCTGAGTGTCAGGAGTTGTGGGTGCTCTGGGGAGTGTGGGATTAAGCTCCACAGTGTTCTCAGTATTCCAAGTTTTGAGAAATGCAGCTGTGACTGAGCATATCTTGAGTGGAATTTGGAAGTGCTGGCAGACCAGAGGGTCATTTTCATCAGGGACCTCTTCTGACACCTGGGCAGTCTTGTGCAAATGATGTGAACTTTTTTTGACCACTGACTAAAGTGATGTTTCCAAAGGAACCACTGATGCACACTGTGATAGTGGGAGCAGGGATCAGGTAGGAGGAGTTGTGTGTCTCTCTTTTGATGCCTCTTCTTCCTCTCTAGGCCTGATGGGGAGAAGAAGGCTTATGTCCGACTGGCTCCAGATTATGATGCGCTGGATGTAGCCAACAAGGTGAGAAATCTGAAACTTTGTAGCTTCTGTCTTGTATATCCTGTGCCACGTTGTCCTTCCAGGCACACAGTGAAGGTACTTGTGCTTCAAGCACAGCAGCACTTCTGTGGAGTGTCCTGGTTGTGAGGTGGGATTAGAAGCAAGAGCAGGTTGTCAAAGCACAGATCCTTCTGGAGGATGGTGAGGTTACACGTGAAAAGTTAACTGAGAAAAAACTGCTGTTCTTCAGCTCCTCCAGGCAGGGGCTCCACAGGACTGCAGCAGAGAAGGTGCAGAGATTATCCTGCAGCTTCTGAGTTGACAGAGTGTTTAATGAGCTGTTGGGAGCTCATTAGAAGAGAGGAAAATGAGGTGCAAGAAGGGTTTCTGTTTCAGTCCTGAGGTCAGCAGGGGTACAAACCATAGTGTGGGAGGCTCTGCCTTTCTGCACCCATCACATCTGTTCTGACATGGTTTGCTTCTTTCCAGATTGGAATCATCTAGACTGCATGGAACGAGGACTCTACAGATGGGATAATAAACCCTGTGACACCACCTGGGGCTCTTGTGTTTTGTGACAGCACAGCCCATGCCAAAGAGAGCACCCAGCAAAGCTTGGGGGATGTTTTGATTCTGGTGAAGGGGCCCCTCCCTCCCTCCCTCCCTCCCTCCCTCCCTCCCTCCCTCCCTCCCTCCCTCCCTTCCTCCCTCCCTCCCTTCCTCCCTCCCTCCCTCCCTCTCTCCTTTCCTCCCTCTAGCCTGGCACTCGTTGGGCAGAGCTGGCTGCTCTGACAGAGCCCCAGATCACTGACCTGATCTCTTGGCTGTTGGTAAACAGGAGGTGGCACTCGCCCACGTGCCAGATAGCCTCATTTAGCCCAGGCCTCTGTTATCCTCCTGCTTTTTTTTTTTGTTTTTTTCCTTCCCCCACTGTGTAATTACTCTGTTTGTCATTGGTGTCCCTGGTGCCCTGCAGATCTTCCTGGTGAATGTGTGTGTGTACTGTGAGTTGATGGGTGCCTGGGAGAGAGGTAGTGACTGCAACAAAAACCAGTTGGTAGTTCAGATCCAGCATGAGCAGAGTGTCACAGTCTTTTCTGAGTGTATCAGCTGTTTGCTTGTGCTGCCAGCTCCACTTGACCAAGCCCTTGTGCTAATCCAGTCGCAGGGGGTTTGTGTGGGGGTTTATTTTGGTGTGATCCCTGCATGGCAGCCTGGGACTCAGACTGGTTTCCCTGACAGGGTTCATGTTACATGTCCTGTAACCTCACGGGGTTTAAACTTGCTTCACTGCTGTTCCCAAACTCACTGCTCTTCCTGCCTCGGTTTTGCTTCCTCAAATTGTAGATGAATCCAGCTTTTCGGAGCCCCTGGGAGAGTCACAGGAGAGTGGAGTGCTGGGTGAGCAGGGAAGGAAGCAGTACAGCTAAGCCTTCAGGGGCACTTGATGTTAAGTGTGTAGATGGTGAAAGGCCTGACCAAATATTGATTGAGGTAATTGAGCTCTTGGGCGGTGGGACATTGAGTTCCTTGGAGTCTCCAGTCAGAGGGTGGTGGAATCTTGGGTGGTGGTTTAACCCCTCCTAGGGGTGTGGGTGGATACAGGGGCAGCTGTGCAAGGTGCTGAAGCTGTGAGAGTGAAAATCTGCTGGGTTCTGCAGCCCTTGTCTTGAGACTTCCCTGCCTGGGCTCAGGGTTGATGCTCTGGAGGGTTGGGGGCAACCTCCTGCCTGCAGCCTGAGAGGGGGCTGAGCAGCAGGGGTCTGCCTGAGCCCTGTGCCTCTCTAGCTGTAGTCACCCCAAGAAAGATGGGGTGGGGGTGGACAAGTGTCCATCTGACAGCAAAGCCAAGGGGGTGAGGAGCAGGTTGGAGCTGTGCGGTGGAAGCTGGGAAGGGATTTTGCATCAGCATGACTTGCAGTCTGCCCTGATCCTGAAATGGTCTGGTTTCTTTGCTTCCCCCATGCTTGCTTCTTGCTCGGGGCTGGCAGCTGGCCCAACCCACAGCTGCCCCAGCCCCACCAGTTCTGCTCCAGTGTTCTGGATGGAAGCCAGGAGGGAGCTGGGCTCCCTGCTTTGGGAAATTCATGCTCAATTGTGCGGGGCATGTTGGTGGACAAGTGTCACTGGGGTTGTGCTGCTGAGGGTCAGGCTGTGCCCTCCCTGCTGAGCTCTGAGTTGAGCAAGGAGGGGGCCAAGTAGGTGGGCTTGAAGCTGCCATAGCTCCCTGCCCACGGGGTGTCCCGAGTGTTGAATCCCTGCTCCAGCTGCCAACACAGAATGGTGTTGGTGTTGGGGAACCCTGGCAGGTTCCCAGCCCATGGGGTGTTTTCCTGCTCCCTGGGCAAGGGGGATCCCCTGCTGCTTCCCATTTAATCACTTACTCCAACCACAGTACCTGTCCCAGCTGCTGGTAGGGTTGGTAGGACAGGTCCGGACTGGAGCAGGTTCTGGACAGGAGTCCCTCTAAACCCTGTGGTTTTCTGCCAATCTGTTGTGATGCTGGAGCTGTCATGTCCATGAGATTTGCCTCCCTAATGCTCCAGCGCTCTACAGAACCGGCTGGGCCAGTTCTAGCCCAGCTCCCCTGGGGAGCTGAGCCCCCTCTCGGCAAGGCTGCTGGAGGCTGCAGGAGAGTGCCCAGTGCTCAGGAGCCATACTGGTGAGGATCACTCCGGAGAGATGTGAGCATGCAGCAATCTTCCAGGAAGTGCCCATGGCCTTTCCCATGCCAGCTGCATTTCACGTGGCTGACGGGTGAGTCATGGAGTCCAGCCAGGCTCCTCGCCGCCAGGACACAGACAGGGGACTCCAGCCAGGTTCCCAACCTCTCCTGGTTCTCTGCTCTGTCCTGGGGCTCCAGAGAAGCCGAGACAAGGGACCAGTCCACGGGAGGGATGAGCTCTTTCAGGCTCAGCACAACACAGCTGGGTTGGTAGGACCTACCAGGCTCAGGAACATTCCTGGAGGGTCCCTAGAACAAAGCAAGTGGCAGAAGTGTGCCCCCTCTCTCTGCTGGGAATGGGGATATATCCTTTCCAGTGGCCTTGTCCCTTCCATCCTTCCCCTCTCCACTCTGCCCCACAGAAAAGCCAGCCCAGGCGTACTGCGGCAGCAGTATACAGACCAATTTTAATGCACATTACACCCAACATCACCACAGGAGGGAACTCATCCGATCTCTCACAACCCTTTCCGGGCAAAACACAGCCACCCCTGGCCCTCCAGCTGCCTGAACAGAAGTCAGCTTGGGCTGCTTCTCCATCAGCCGTGCCCTTGGCTTTGGTGGCATCCCTGTGGCTCGGCAAGGCTGTCAGGCTGGTCCAGCAGGGAAATGCTTTTTAGGCAGCTGAGCGTGGGGGAAGGCAGGGCCCGTGGCCAGGGAGTGAGCCCTAAGGCACATCAGAGCAGGTTTGGAGAGCCCAAGACCTCCAGGAGCCAAAGCTTGGGTCTCCCTCGGCACGCACGTCTCAGTCTATCAGAAACTTCTCACCATCCACGTCTCTCCCTGCAGAGCCCTTGCGCAGGGAAGGGAAAAAATCAGAGCGGAGGAGGCGGGAGAAGTACATGAGGATCATGGCATCGAGCAGCAGGAGGTTGGCAGTGAGGAAGGCACCCTGGCCCTGCACCTCCACGTAGCGGAGGAAGTACCAGGTGAGGTAAGACTGGGGGGCCAGGCGGAAGGCGAAGTACATCACCAGGTTGACATACTTGTTGGCCTCGTAGAGGGCTGGGGAAGGCACGTTGCTCATCTTCAGCAGCATGCGGATGGTGAGGAAGATGTTGCTCACCTCCACCAGCAGCAGCAGCATTGCTGCCACCAGGAAACGGCCTGTGATGATGAGCGAGAGGAAGGCAGAGATGGCCTGGGAGAGGGGAGAAGGACACACAGCAGGGTCAGATCTTCTCTCCCTGGGGGAGGAAGATCCTTCCCCATCAAGGTTTGGGCACACACAGTGCTTCTCCCCCCACAACCCAGAGATCCTAGCCCCCCAGGCACCTGGGCCAATGGAAAACCAGTCTGGAGACCCAGTTCCCCTGGAACCAGTTAAACCTCCCTGTGTGTGGAGCTGGGACCAGCCTCTGGCTCTTCCCTGGCCTGGTGCAGCAGTCTGTCTGGCTCCAGGAACTTGGAGCAGACACTGGCAGGTGTCCTGCTCCACCGGGCACCCTCACCTTGGCAGCCAGGATGAGGAGGAGGGAAGGGCTCCTGCTGTAGCACACAAAACCTGCATGGTCTGACCCCCGGGTGCATGGTAGCCCATCTGTGCCAGCCTTTTACCTCTCTGGCACCGTACTCACCATGGCATGGTGCACCAGGTACTCCCAAGATGAGCGGGACTGGTGGTTGAAGATGATGTCAAGGCTGTCGTGGATGAAGTAGCCTGTGGGATGAAGGAGAGCGTTTGATGGGGGGCCGGCTCGACCACGATCACCCACTGCAGTAGGAGGGAGCGGTGAGGAGGAGGAGGAGGGTGGTGTGACCATGGCTCCAGGTGTCAGAAATGTCTCCGCCCAGGCTGGGCGTGGGGAGACGTCCAGGCCCCCGGGGCTGGCTGGCAGCTTGCAGACTCCATGCTGGTGATTAAGGCAGGAGGCACCGAGAATGACCCAGCTCGGGAACTGGGGGAGCTCATCCTGGACCAGGCTGAAGAGGGTGGGGTGGGGTGGAGTGGCTGCGGCCGTGGCCCTGCCCTGGTTCCTTACCCGAGGAGAAGCAGACCAGCAGGTGCCCCGAGACGCTGTAGCCGTCCTGGATGTCGGAGAGCAGCTCCGGAGAGTGCCAGAGGCTGGGGGCAGGAGCAGAGGGAAGGAAGGGGTCAGCCTGGGGGCTAGGCTGGAGGGAACGGCGAGCCCGGGGACACCCCAGAGACACCCCGCCCGCCCCCCGTGCCTCCTTCCCCGGGAGCAGCGCTCGAGCTCGTGCTCCTGCCCATTCCCCTTCTCCTCCTCCCCCGGTACCTGAAGAGGGCCCATAGCCCGGCCAGCACGGAGTGTGCGAACGACACCAGGAGGTTCCGCCAGCGCCAGACGCGGCCCGGGCGGCTCCGCACGGCGGCGGGACGGGGCAGGGCCAGTGCCGCCCGTCTCAGCCCCCCAAAGATCCCCACGCTGCCGCCCACCAGCACGGCCGAGGCCACCCGCCAGCCCGGGCCCATCGCCGACAGCTCCGGTAGCCCGGGGCGAGCGGCGGCGCGGGCGGGCGGGGCCCGGGGCGGGCGGATGGGACCCGCCCCCACCCTGACCGCGCCCCCCTGGAAGCCCCGCCCACCGGCACCGCCTGACCACTGACCACGCCCCCCTCGCGCACCACCCCTCCCTATTTTGGCCTTCGCCTCACGCGCCTGCGCGCCCGCGGGAAAACGGGCTCGCGCAGGCGCGGGGGACGTGGCGGGGCCGTGTGCGGGGGGATCGTACGAGGGTCCTGGGGTGTTGGTAGCGAGCGCTGCTCGGGGTGTGCGGAGCATTGTGTGCGGCGTGTGTGTATGTAGGGCGCTGCACATGGGTGTGGAAGGTGTTGCACGTCTGTACCGGGAGCACATAGGCTCAGCGTGCGTGTGGCAGGCGTTGCACGTCTGTCCCGGGCACACTGGGACTCCCGCCCCCGCTCTCGGTGTCACTAGATGGCAGCATGGCCCCGTGGCCTGGCCTGGGGGTGGCCCTGACACCGCTGCGGCTGTTCCCGCTCCCGCACTGGGGCTGTCACTCGTGGGTGCAGTGCCAGCTCTCCCCCTTCGATGGGTAGCCCAATGGCCGGTCCCGGGGGTGCTGGAGGCCCTGGCGGGTGTCGAGCGGGCTTGGGGACAGGGAGGGAACGCGGCCCCCCTGGCCACCAGCAGCACTGCCCCCTGCGATGAGAGCTCCCCCAGAGGGGCCTCCCGGACCCCCTCGAACTCTACGCACGTGTTGGGGAGGGGAAAACAGGCTGACCGCGGTGTTCTGTCCCCCAGCGGCCGCCGTAGCGGCACCCGGAAGTGTCTCCATGGAGACGGGAGGAGCCCAGGCCCGGCCGAGGCGGTGATGGAGAAATATGAACGAATCCGGGTAGTGGGGAGAGGGGCCTTCGGGTGAGAGGGGCGTCGGGGGTGCTTGTGAGGGGTGGGATTCAGCCTTTTTTAGTGTGGCAATACGTGTGCGGGGAGCGCCGGGCGTATGGCATGTCGGGGTGGGCGGCCGAAGGCCGCGTTACCATGGCAACAAGGCTCACGGACCCAGTCTCCGTGGCAACGAGGGGGTCTGCCGGCGCGTGGCACCCGGACTGGGGGGGTTGTCCAGGCCCTGGCTGTTGCCATGGCGATGGGGTGACATGGCGATGGGGTGTGTGGCACCCTGGGGGAGGGGGTGCAGGCCCTGTTACCACTGCAACGGGGAGGGGAAGGGGCCACGTGTCAGCCCTCGGTGGTCACCAGGCCCTGTTCCCCCCTCTCTTACCCTGATTGAGGCCTTATTCCCATCCCGCAGCATCGTGCACTTGTGCCTGCGCAAGGCCGACCAGAAGCTGGTGATCCTGAAGCAGATCCCTGTGGAGCAGATGAGCAAGGACGAGCGGCTGGCAGCACAGAATGAATGCCAGGTCCTCAAGCTGCTCAGCCACCCCAATGTCATCGAGTACTACGAGAACTTTCTGGAGGACAAGGCGCTCATGATTGCCATGGAGTACGCCCCAGGTGGGCCCTCATCCTTCCCTGTGCCTGCAGCTGGTTTCTTGGTAGGTCCAAGGGATGCCAGGCCCCTTGGGTCAAGCTGCTGTGGCCCCATGTTGTGCTCCTCATAAAGATCCTGCTCTTTCGGGGTTGCATCTTCCTTGAAAAGGTATTTTTTGTGGAAAAGGATTGAGAAAGTTGACCATGAGCCAAGTGACTGAATGCTGACAGGTTGCCCAGACATGTTGTCGAGTCACAAACCCTGGAGATACTCAGAAGACAGGTTGTGGCCCTGGGCAGCCAGCTGTCAGTGGCCCTGCTTGAGCAGTAGATTGGGCCAGATGACCTCCCAAATTTCCTTCCAATCTCAACTGTTCTCTAATTTTTTTGATTATATGCCTTACACCTGCTAAGCATGTCCAAAACAAAGAGATTTCTCACACCCCTGCCACTGATAAGAGTGCTATCCTCTGCCCTTGGCGTAGGTTCTTGACCCTGTGTCAGCTCTTGAGCACACTGCTGGTCCTACAGCTGTGTGTGAAGGTGTGATTTCTAATGAGATTTGCTGTGGAGTTTTAGGTTAAATCAATGTTTCCATGAGGGTTTGCTAGAAATCATACATGAGCCCTGAATCTGGACCTCCCCTTCTTGAAGAGGCCTCTCAGTGCCACGTGGCCTCTTGGACTGCAAGAATTCTCTTTTGCAGAACAGGCTTATCTTGTTCTGCCATTGAGGTTTGTGTCCTCCTCCAAGAGCTGCAATTTTAATTTTCTTTTCCTGATGCCTTTGACAACATCTCAACAGTGACTTTCCTCTCCCTGTTCCTGACTGTGCTGCCATTGTTCTCCATGTAATCTTGAGAGCACCAGAGAACATGCTGCGTGTCCCACCAGCACGGTGCTTTTTTCATGTGTGTCTCGTTAAGACACCATGGCTGAATCCTCCTGACTTTTCAGCCAGGATTGTGCCCACCCTGTGCAGCCACCCTTCCTGACAGCCCTTTGTTGTCCTTCACAGGGGGCACGCTGGCTGAGTTCATTCACAAGCGCTGTAACTCCCTGCTGGATGAGGATACCATCCTGCACTTCTTCGTGCAGATCCTCCTGGCTCTCCACCACGTCCACACCAAGCAGATCCTGCACCGTGACCTGAAGACTCAGAACATCCTTCTGGATAAACATCGCATGATTGTCAAGATCGGAGACTTTGGTATCTCCAAAATCTTGAGCAGCAAGAGTAAAGCCTACACGGTGAGTGGCTTGGCTTTTCAAGGGAACTTCTTACCACCATGGCAGTGGGCTGGATACTCTGGGTTTCGCTCACAATATTCTCTTGGAAGCTGTGAGGTTGGATGCAGCATACTTGCAGCAGGCCACATCCATATGCAGCACTGCTGCTCTGCTCCTGAGAGTTTATACGGGCTGATGTCTTCATGCCTGAGTTTGCTGCAGCTCTGTGGGCTGCAAAAAGGTGAGAATGACCTGTCTGTCCAACCCTGGGAGGGGATGGGGTGTCTTGGCCCACTGATGAGAGTAGACAAGGTTCCTCCCACTGTCACAGCAGCAGAGGTGGTATTTGCAAGCTCGTCTGACACATACTTGGCAACTGAATTCCTGCCTTGTCTTAATCTCCTGTCTCTGCTTGAGGCTGGAGTATCATTCCTCACCTGGTCTAATCTGACTAGACATTTACATCATGCTCATTGCTCTGGGCTCTGATTCTCAAGTGCAAAGGAGCAAAATTAGAAGCAATCTCTGTGTGTGCAAGGGAGGTCACCGTAGAGGCAAATCCTCTTGTTTTTACTTAGATAGTCAGGCAGATGTTGACACCCAGGAACCAAAGCCCAACTCCTCCAAGCAATGTTTGGTGAGACTCTATCCAGCCTATGCATTGCCCTCCAACCTGAGCCTTTTTCTTTCCACCTCTCTGCCCTGGTTTCACAGTGTCAGGGTAGATTTCTTTGTCTCTTTTAGGTTGTGGGAACTCCATGCTACATCTCCCCAGAGCTCTGCGAAGGGAAGCCTTACAACCAGAAGAGTGATATTTGGGCTTTGGGCTGTGTGCTGTATGAACTCGCCAGCCTCAAGAGGGCTTTTGAAGCTGCGGTAAGAGGGGTATGGTGGACACGTGGAGGGATGTGGTTGACACGTAGCACGGGGAGCCATGGCCTCTTACTGAGGTGAAAATGTACTCTTGGAACACTCTTCTCATGGATCCTGGAGGTGTGAAGGCAGAGGGCAGTGCTGACAACTCCTCGATCTTGCCTCTGACTGCTCAGAATTTTTCTCTTGTTTTCTCTCCAGAATCTTCCTGCCTTAGTGCTGAAGATCATGAGTGGGACGTTTGCCCCCATATCAGACAGGTACAGCCCTGACCTGCGCCAGCTCATCCTCAGCATGCTGAACCTGGATCCCTCCAAGCGGCCCCAGCTCAATGAGATCATGGCCCAGGCCATCTGCATTCGGCCCCTCCTGAACCTCTACACTGATGTGGGCAGTGTCAAAATGAGAAGGCAAGTGACATGGCCACCTTGGGAGGAGCTGTCACAGCCTACAGTGTGTCTGACCAGCTCACTGGCTCCATGACAAGCTCTGAAGAGAGCACTGTCCCCATGCACCTCTCCTGTGTTGCCCAGCAGGCACTGCTGCAGGCCAAGCCTGGCCCAGTGGCTCAGAGCCATGGCAGGTGTGGGTTTGTCATCACAGTAACAGTGAACAGAGAGTTGTGAGCTCAAGGGGAAGCAAACTGATGCCAGCTCCCCTCTACTGAGTGGTTTAAATCACCTACCAAGACAATTCTGTGAGCTGTTCAGCCATGGCTTTTGCTGTAGCTGTGCCCAGACCTTCTGTGACCCAGGGCTCTGCAGGACCTCTGGGGCCAAGCTGACATTAAGGACTGGGTTTTGGTTTGGCAGGCCTGAAAAGCCTTTGGCTCCGGTACCATCAGTGACCCACAGCCGGACAGGGGGACGAGTGAGCAGTGCCAGGCCGAGGGGTGAGTCTTGGCACAGTGTGTTCAACACAGTTCTGTTTGGAAGGACACTTTTCCTTGGATGTCAGGAGGTCAGAGAGGAATGTGAGCATCTGGAGAGAGGAAATAAGAGACATCACCTTTGCTGAGCACCAGAGGAGCCCACAGGCACCTCAGCTCTGGTGAGCAAGCAGCACTTCTTCAGCTGCTTCCCCTGGGTTTTGATCCTTTGAATCATGTTTTTTGCTGCTCCTGCTGCAAAGGCAGGGAACCAGCTGGAGGTGCTACAGGGGAATGTCCTGGTGCAGGGCAGTGCCCCTGGTGCTGGTAACAATTAGCTAGAGCTGTTGTGGTGCCATATCCCTAGTTCTGGGATAAAATACAAGGAGCTGTTCCCATGTGCTTCTCTCAGCTCCTGCTGCAGCACTCAGACTGGCTGGTGTTACTTCTTTTCCTGTGGGAGGAGAGCCAGGGATTTACATTCATGATTTCTCTTTTGACCTCTAGGTGTTCGAGGTGGTTCAGCCAGGACAGGAATCCCTCCTCCACTCTCATCCATCTACACCTGGGGCAGTGGGATCACCACCCCGCTCCGCTTGCCCATGCTCAACACTGAAGTGGTGCAGGTGTCTGCTGGCAGGACACAGAAGGCTGGGGTCACCAAATCGGGGCGGCTCATCATGTGGGAGGTGAGTGATGGGACACCAGGGGCAGGTGGTGACTGGGGAAGCCTCAGATATTTGATTTGCAGGGAGGAGTCCTTTCTGATCACTGCACAGGCCCTGGTGCTGTGTCCCTTAAACCGCTGTCCTGTCCAGGGTATGGGAAGGAGCTAAGCCTGTGGGAAGGAGCTCATCCAAGTTCTCCAACCCAGCTATTGAGCAGCTGACATGGCATCTCTCTGCCAGGCTCCCCCGATGGGTGCTGCAGGAGGCCCTTCTCTCCCAGGAGCCACTGAGCAGCTGCAGCCTCAGTTTGTGTCTCGCTTTCTGGAGGGTCAGTCTGGTGTGACCATCAAGCACGTGTCCTGCGGTGATCTCTTCACAGCCTGCCTCACAGGTGAGACACTGCCTCCTTGTCCTGGCTCTGCTGGTGTCACCTGAAGCCAGAAGTGATTTGTAGAGTGGAGATGGCAGCCCGAGGAGTGTCTGGGAAGTTCAGCTTGCCTGTGTCACATACTCTGGGAGTGTGATGCAGACACAAGCAGTGACCAGATGTGACTGGCATTGCAGTGAGAAGTCAGTGTGAGCTCCTGCAGGGATGGTTGTCCTCAGTTGTAGGAAAGCAGAGTCTGAAGCCCCCTCAGAGTGGAACAAAGAGGTGTTCTGGCTGGGAGGGAAGAATGCACACCAGTCTGAGGCCATGCTTGTGGAGCAAGGCCACTCCTGATGGTGCTTTGGGAGTCCTGTTTGGATTTCTGCTGGGGATCAGGGCAGCAAATGACAGATACACAACCAGCAAACTTTGTAGGCATGTGTTTGTCCTGCCTCTCCATGGCATTTCCTGCCACCCCTCTGCTGGGTGGCTGCTCCATGGTTGCCTCTGTGTATTTAACACCTTGACAGACTGTGGGTTTAGCAGCTCCTGCGTACACAGCTGCAATAATGTTATCTCAGCCTTGCTGTCCTATCATCTGCTGTTTGTTGGGTGAGTTGTCGCAGCACATCGCGGCTGACACTCTCCGGAAGCTGAAAGCTTCTGGCCCCTGCAGCAAGTTATGAGTCAAGAGTGAGTGCAAGCAGAGGGGCTGTCCTTGGAGCCATGATCACCCCTCAGGGCTGTGGGGGCCTTCTAAGGCCTCACGTGTATCAGTAACACGTGTGTTTGCTTTTCCAGACAGGGGGATAATCATGACTTTTGGCAGTGGCAGCAATGGCTGTTTGGGGCATGGAAACTTTGTGGACATAAGCCAGGTTTGTTGTGAGGGTGCTGGGTGTGCTGCTCTCGCAGGGGGAAGGATGGATTGTGCCTTCTACACCATATGAGAGGGCTCATGCCAGCTCCAGGGATGTGCATCCCAGGCGTGCTCTGGCATCTGACCCTCTTCCCCCTCCTCCCACTATCACTGCAGCATTTAAAAGACCCAACCTGCCCTTCTTTTTCTTTACTCCCCCCCCACACAATGATCCCTTTGAGTGTGGGGGAAGTCAAGAGCTGCCTTGTGGTTGCTGTTGGCAGGCACCCAGCTTGGAGCCTGCCTCCAATCACACACCTGCCTGCTTCACTCTTGGCCTGCAGCTGCCAGGGTTCACTGAGAAAAGTTATTTTTCAAAAGAACCAGTATTTAAAGAAGAGCTGTGCGTTTCCGATTGGCTCGGAGCACTAGGGCTGTGAGGGCTCCTTGCTCCCTTCCAGCTTCTTCCTTGCCTGCCCTCGGATGTGGGAGCAGCCGATGGCTTCCAGCCAAACCTAGGGACTGGTGCCATTTGTCGTTGTGGTCAGCTGGCTCCTCTGTTCCTGCTCTGTCCAAAGCTGAATTGCTTAGTGCTTATTGTTGGGATGGGGAAACCAGTTGGGAGCAGCAGCCAGGTTCCCAACAAATGGTGCTTTTCACTAGAAGAAGATAATGAGAAAGAGACTCGCTGTGGCAAGGTGTCAGATCTAACAGCAGGTCACAGCAGGGGCTGGGTGAAATGTGAAGATCCTGGTCTCTCCACACCCTAACGAATATGCAGCCTGTAGCTCACAGCTCCTCTTCACAAAAGTCTTTCAGCCAATGCATCCTGCACCAAGCCCCTGCCTGCTCCCAGTGTTCGTTAACAGCCCCTGGCACTCCCCACATGGGCAGGGGGGCGAATCCCAACCCTTGGGCTGAACCTATCCCCTCTCCAAACCGTTGAGTTCGCTTTTTTCTGCCCCAGAGATGTTTGCATTATCTTCCGTGCTGTGTGCACGTAGTCTCTGAACCCTTTGAAGACTGTTTGGAATGAAAAATAATTCTCTGGTGTTTGTGTTGGATGAAAACTGGGATGCTGCCAGCACTGTGTTGAGGCTGGGGGGGTGGGTGGGAGGGATGGGAGCAGCCGGGCAGGCTGGGAGGTCTCGGCTGACGGCTGCTGCTCTTCCCCTGCCAGCCCAAGATCGTGGAGGCCCTGCTGGGCTACGAGATGGTGCAGGTGGCCTGTGGGGCATCTCATGTCCTGGCGGTTTCCAACGAGCGGGAAGTGTTTGCCTGGGGCAGGGGGGATAATGGTAAGAGATGTCTGCTTTGCAAAATGGGGCTTGTGCTTTCCATCACCTGCTCCCACTCCCCTTGTTGGCCCTGCTCGCCTGCAGCCCTCTCCAGATGTGCCAGGCTTGGTGGGTGTGGAAGAGCTGCAGCTGCTTCACTGCATCTCAGGGCCCTTGTGTTTTGGATTTCTCCACCTTCTGTGGCTGTAGGTCCTGGGCTGGGCTCTGGCAGCTGCTGCTGCTTCGGGGGTGTGCTCAGTTTGTGTGTTGCCATCAGCCATGTGCTCTTCCTCTCCCTCCTGCCAGGTCGGCTTGGGCTGGGTACCCTGGAGTGCCACAACTCCCCCCAGCAGGTCATGGTCCCACCAGAACACGAGGCTCACAGGGTCATCTGTGGCATCGATTCCTCCATGGTCCTCACAGTGAAGAACCAGATCCTTGCTTGTGGGAGCAACAGGTAAGGGGACGGAGTTCTGTGTTCCAGAGCATGCCAACAGCCTCCTGAGCCTATCCATCTGTGTCCAGCCCAGGAAGAGGGAGCAGGGGGCTCTAGAAGAATACCCTGTGTGGTCCTGCTCCCCAGCATCACACTGTTGGTGGTGCAGTTCTGCCAGAGCAGGCTTTGTCTCTGAGGTGTCTGTCCTAGGCTGCATCCAGCCAGCTCTGAGCTGTGCTTTTCCTGTGCAGGTGTAACAAGCTGGGTCTGGATCGTATCAGCTCAACAGAAGAGCCTTCCCCAGAGGACCAGGTGGAAGAGGCCACCATGTTCACATGTGCCCAATCTTCCCCCTTGAACCAAGAGCCAATCGTGTGTGCTGACATTGGCACAGCACACTCAGCTGCAGTCACAGGTGAGGGGTGTGTGCCCAGATCCCTCAGGGGGCACCTGCATTTTCATTGTCTTCCTCCTGCCTCAGTTTCCTGTGTATAGAAGGTGCAAGAGGCACTCTGCTCCCAGTGCTGGAGCTCTGTGGAGCAGGATGTCCGGCATGGTAAAGAGCAACCAGGTTCATGGGTTTTGGTGCACCCTGGGGTGACAGCCAATTGTTTCTCTTCTCTCTGTTTTCAGCTTCTGGCCAGTGTTACACCTTTGGGAGCAACCAGCACGGGCAGCTGGGCACCAACTCCTGCCGCAACAGCCGCGTCCCCCACCTGGTTGTGGGGCTCCAGATGATGAAGGTCACCGTGGTGGCTTGTGGGGATGCCTTCACTGTGGCCATCGGAGCAGGTGAGTCTGAAGCCCCCATGTCCTGGGCTTCCCACTGCCTGTGGTCGAGGCAAGCCTTGGAGATAGCCCAGGGCAGTACCTGGGAGATGGGAGGCTGTTTGCTGGTGAGTTGTGTGTGCAGCAAGATGTCTGTGTCCCACTGCAGATGGCGAGGTGTGCACATGGGGGAAAGGAGCCAGGGGACGCCTGGGCAGGAAGGATGAGGAAACGGGAACGCCGAGGCCAGTACAGCTGGAGGAGACCCACCCATATGTGGTGACCTCTGTAGCCTGCTGCCATGGGAACACACTGCTGGCTGTAAAGCGTGAGTAAAATCTTCATCACTGTGATTCCTTCCCAGCCAGACACAACGCCTTCTGGCCAGAGCCATACTCAGTAACCCTGGCACACAAGCCCTGTGTTATTCTAGTCCCTCTAGAGCTCAGATGAACAGAAGTAACTTGAATTCCATAAAGACTGTGACACTGCTGCTTCCACTTGGCTGGAAGAGCCAGAGTAATGGCAGAGGTGGTCTTCTGCACCCCCAGTCAGGTGGGCTGGCTAGGCTGTGGCTGGTGAGGAGCTCGTGTATCCAAAAAGAGCAGCTCTCAAATTGAATCTGCTGAAATAGAAGCTGAGATTTGAGGCGTCATTTTGGCTGCTAGCTTTCCATTGTGGTTTGGAAAAGATAGTGATGGTTTTGTGGTTCTTCTCTGCTCGAGCCAAAGGCAGCATCATTGCATGGTTAAAACGTGCCCATGGCGTGACCTGCCCTTCCTGTTGCCTGGATGTACGATGGGAGCCTGGCCCAGACTGCTGGAGGGGCCTTTATTCCTCCTCTGCTGGGCTGATTATGGCCTCAGCACTGGGCTGAGGGATTCCAGTCCCAGCCCACTTCAAGAAGGGTAATTACATCCCAGAGGGGAGGAGGCCCAGCAGAATCGGCCTTGGCTCCTGTTCCTTCCCTGCCAATGCTGAGCTCTCACATGACATGTGCTGCCACCTGAAGGGGACAGGGAACAGGCGAGTCCCTCGGCTCAGGAACAAGTAGGGCATTTGTCATGCAAGTAAAAGGGGTTTGTTTCTGCTGCAGGTTGCTGTCCCCTTCTGCTGCTTGAGTCACCCTAAGCTCTGCAGCAGATGGTTTGTGGGCTCCCACCTGCAGCACTGTAAAAGCAGGGACTGGGTGTGTACCCCACTGCTGTCCCACTGCACTGCCCCGTGTCTGAAACCTTGCCTCTCCTTCCTGGCACTTAAAGTACAAACTCAGGAGCTGCAGTGTTGGAACAGCAGCTTTGGCTGTCCCAGTGTAACCAGGGTGCAAAAAGCATTGAGAGAGCTGAAAAAGCTGAGCTCTGGCTTTGGACTTTCACACAGCTCTAGACTGTCTGGAAAGCTCTCCAGAGAGAACATGCGAGCTGATGACATGTTTGATATCATTGCTGCTGTCAGCTCTGGCTGTGATCTGGCCCAGAGAGGGTGCTGGCACAGGCCAGCCATGCTCCACCTTTGGGGTGGCAATTCTGCACCATGTAGCTGTTTCCTCCTGTGTGGCCATCCCCGTTTTTAACCAGCTTGGGCTTCTGCCCACTTTATTGTCATGCCCTTCCCTCAATCCCACTGCAAACAGAAGAATAATTGGTAGAAGCCAGGCATGCTGGAGTGGAGGAGGAGGAAGGCACAAGCCACACAGGCTGCATTTCCTCCTGCCAGGGCTCTGTGCTGGTCACTGCCTCCTGCTTGTGCCACTACTTGGCAGCTTGCTGGGGGGGCAGGACAGGGCCTGCAGTGCCCATCTGTTGGGTATCTGGCCTTGATGGGGCAGGATTCCTCCTTGTAGTTTTATCAGTATGGTGCCTTAGGGCTTATTCTTGGTCCTTGCCCTTTGTGTTTCAGCTGCAGTGGAAGAGTCACCCTCCCAGTGAGAGCTTAGAGGGGCCGTGTCCAGCCTCATCCTACAGGTGCCCAGCCACCCGGCATGCTGTCTGTCCTCTTGCCTCCTGCTATGGCCTGGCTCAGACTGCAGAGCTCCTTGTGCTCCGAAGGCAGCAGCCTGGAAACAGGGAGCTGCTAACGATGGTTACCACGGAACCAGAGCTGGTGTCACTTATCCAATCAACGAGGGTCGCAGTGAACCTCCAGCACCTGAGAGCTGCTGCCCTGGACGTGCCATGGGGCAGGCATCCCCTGACCTCCAGCAGTGCCTTCAGGGGTTCTCACTGAGGCTCTGACCCTCCTTTCTGGAAGTGCCTGTGTAGAAGGGTGAGAAGCACAGTGGTTGTTTTCCCCTATGGAAGCTGTCTCTGGTTACAAAGCCCAGGCTGACAGCTTGGTGTCTGAGCGAGCTGTCAGCCTTTGCGCAGCAGTGTCTGGAGTTAGGGCCCCAGGCACTCCGCTGGGTGACTAAGTGCAAACCTCTTTTCTAATTAGAGAAGTCTGTCCTTTTCCCATCCCCCCCTTAAAACGTTTCACCCCTTTGTTGAGCTCTTCATCATGCTTTTGAGGGTCCTGGACTGCACGGCTGGCCGAACCCGGCGCCAGCAGCCTCCCAGTGCAGCACAGCCTGGCTCTCTCTCCCGAAATGCTGCCTGGGGCTTTCCAATTACAGCCTCCTGGGGCTCACCAGAGGATCCTCTGGCTGACATTTGTCCTCAGGCCCCTAAATCCTGCTGCTGACCAGCTTGCTGGCTCCCAGCTGAGCTGGCGGAAGGCAGCAAAACACAGCGAGCAATTGTTAGTAATTGAAGTTTTTTAACCCAGATCTCTCCAGGGAGATGATGAGTTTTCACCAGAGACCCTTCTGCAGGCAGGAGGGGGCATATCACCAAGTCACAGACAGGAGTTAAGTTTTTTATCTCCAGAAGGGTTGTTTCCTTTCCTCTCTTTTTTTTTTTTTTTTTTTTTTTCTTTTCTTTTTTTAACTTACATCTGCCCTGGGCCATTTTTTGATGAGCTTCTGCCTCTGATCTGTCTGACATTGCAAATGCTCTTGCCTTTCACATCCATCTTTGTGCTGTTGCCAATCTGTTGTATATAAAGTCAGTGCTTTCATAAGCTGGCTGAGATGAAATCTCTCTAATTATTTTTTGTGATTCTTTCCTGTTTTCAATGAGGGAAAACCTCACTGGGCTCTGGTAGCAGCCCGACATCCCTCTGTCATGTGAAAGGTAATGAATTTCTGCAGGTCTCCTGCTCTTCCCTCCCTCACCTCTCAGGCTCCTGCTGGGGAAGGGAGCAGGTCCTGTCCGTCCGGGAAAGGCAGCCCTGGCTGCAGACACAGCCTCCCTCTTTGGCTCCTGCCAGGGTGGGTTCATGGGTTTTTCCCTGCCGGTTGTTTTGGTTTGGTTTTTTTATTTGTGTGTGTGTGTGTGTTTCTTGTGGAGCTGCCTTTTCAGGCGGTTACACCCTGCTATCCCAGGAAGCTGACTTTGAATTCAAAGGCTCTGCCAGTCCCTTGGCATTCACCTTGTGCTGCAGGACGGCTCCAGCAGCCTGGTGTTGGCAGAAGGGAAGGTGCTCACCACTCCCAGACCAATCTGGGCACCAGAGTAATTGCAGGGCTGGGTTAAATCGCCTCAAAGACCCTCTGGGCCACTGCTTCTCCTCCCTGCACTGAGCTGGCAGCAGCACCAGCTCCTACAGCAACAGATTTCTCTTGGCAGTGGTTTTGCTCAGCTCTTGGGGCTCCCCTCATCCCAACTACTTCCAAAAACACCCCAGAAGAAAAGGCTGCCGCAGCCTCTTCGGAGATTAAGGGGTGGCTGGGACCGAAGGCAGGCAGGACACAGGTCTCTGCCACCCTTTGTCTTGTCAGTGGTGGCACTAAAATGTCACTGCTCCAGGGGACATGCAGACTGGAGAACTGGGCTCTCCCTGCTCCAACTGGACAGCTGAATCCAGGGATGAGCTCCCTGCCAGCCCACCCTGTCCCCACTGATGTGCTGGTGTTAGGTGGGTTGTTTTGTGGCTTTATGGCAGTGCTGGGGCTGGAGGTGTCACCAGCTCGAACACTGCGACCCTTCCCTCCAGGCAGAGGGAAGCAGTCCAAACCAGTGCTCTTTGTATTGGGTCTGGGGGCTCATGGTGAGGGCTGGAGCTCTGGGGATTTCTCAGCCTGTGTGCTCTGTGCAGGAGTTCAGCTGTGAAGCCCAGCGAGATGATTTGAATAATTTAATACCGGGCTGTGACCAAGCCTGGCAAAAGGGTAAAGGAAACAAAGAGGCCCCCGGCCCCGATCAACAATAGCTCTTGAAACGACAAGCCGAAGCATGTCCGCGCTGCCGGAGGCAGAGAACAGCCCGGGCAAATAGGCCACTTGCATTCCTCACGTCTGCTGCTTTGTTCCCCTGCAGAAGCTCCCGGTGAAAACTGCAGGTCTCAGGGCTTCTGCCCGTATCCTTGTTTTGTTCCCGGGTCCTGCGGAGCTGGTGGTGGATCAGCCTCATCCCGGTGGCTCTTCCTGCTAGGAAGGAAGCGGGTAGGATGAGGTTGCCAGCTCTCATCTTGTGCATCCCAGCCAGTGCGGGTCCCCTCTGGTCATTGTCACCCAAGGAAAGCCTGCCCTCATTTCCGTGCTCGATAAGGCCCTGTGGACCTGGAGCCATCGCTGGCAGCAGGAAACAGCCTAAACTCCCACTGATCCTGCAGATGATTTGATTTAAATCCCAGCACCTCTCTTGAGGTTCCCACCAGGTTCGGCAGAAGGTGCAGCTGCCGTCCGTCTGTCCAGCAGCCCTCACCCCCCCTCACCTTCCCTGAGCATTAATCCCCATGGAGAAGGCTCTCCCCTCTCTTTTTCCTGGGGCAAAATATTCTACCTTAACTTCAGAAGCCAGAGCATTTGCTTTCTGTCCCTCCAGTGTAAGATAAACACAAGGCAGTGAGATGGAACAGGGGTGCAGGGCAGGGAGAGGTGGGGGGAGGATGACAGGAGGCCTCTTAGAGCCCAGATGGGTTCAAGGACCGACCCATCACGAGGGACAGAGCACATATCTTCTCCACAAAGGGAATTGCTCTGCCCAGAGGTCGAGTGTGGCCTTTGTGCAAGGCAAATGCCTGTCTGTGATGTGGAGTGTAGGGAGGGCGTTCATTAGGGAGAGGGGAAAAGGAGGAGAGCTTTGTTTGCAGGGTCTGACACCTCCCAGCCGTCCTACCGGCACAGCCAGCGCCTTCTGATGGCTTTGTCAGCTCCCAGCTAATTAGCTGAGATGCTCTTTAGTGAGCTTAGGAAAGAAAAATTTTGAAAACATCAAAGAGAAGCAGTAAACAGTGATAAAACCAGGCTCCATTTCACACCTGTCATCACAGTTGCAGGCATTCTGAGCTTGCAGGAGTGATGTGTCCTGTGTCTTCTGTGGAGAAGGCCCAGGGAGTCCCCTCATCCATGGGATCACACAGGATGGAGGGGCCATCCTTTTGGCTCAAAGCTGGTCTGTTAGCAGTGTCCAGGGATGTTTTGTAGACTGGGTGAGGTGCTTGGGTGGCTGTCTGGGGCAGCTGGGAGGTGAGCCTGGCTCCAGGGTGTGCTATGACTGAGTGGCAGAACCAGATGGAGTAGATCCTGCCCTGGGGTGTTCATGGCTCTGACCAAACCCGCCTGGGAGCATCCCAACCCCAGGCTGTCACCTCAGGACAGCTCAGTGGTGTCTGTTGCACCCAGCTCTCTCTACAGTTGCCTGCTGCTATTCATTTTCTTTCATTTTGGGTTTCCAGGCTCTGTTGGAGCTGGTTAAAGTTTAGCTCACTGCTCTCCATCATCCAAGCAGGCTGCCAGCTTGGTCACGTCCCTCAGAAAAGACCCTGCAGTGGCTGTTCACACTCGACATATGCTGGTACAAGCTTCCCTGCTTTTTGGGTGGCAGGAGCTAAAGTCTTGTTGCAGCTTGGGCCATGGCAGGATAACCTGTCACCCCTCAAGGAAACCTGTCACCCCTCAGGGTAACCCCAGGAATCAGCCCTTCTTGTCAGCAAGAGCAGGCATGTTGTCTGCTTTCTGCTGGAGGATTTTATTTTAAGCAGAACCTCTCAGTGAGAAGGGTAACGTGAGCTCCTTGAGTGACAAGTGATAGAGCTTGACTTGTTTAGCGTGTCCCCCAGGAATCCCTCTCTTCTGCCATTTGCTAATTGAAAACTGCTAACATTTGGGTCTGGAGCAACTGCTGCCCTGACTGGGAAGCTGGCTGGAGCATTGGTGGGACTGACACATGCTGGCAGCCTGTCATCTGCTTGTCTCCATCTCTAGGGAAAGGGGCAAATACTCCCATATGCTGCTCTGGTTTCTAAAAGAGTGACGTGAGGGCTGGAGCTAGCCAGGTTTTTCTTTTATTCTCTCTTCTAAAGCCCTTTGCCTGGAGGTTGAAAACCACAGGCCGGACAGAGCTGCTGCTGGCTGCAGCATGGGGCATGAGATCTCAGTAGGATGAAGCATGGGGTCTCCATGTCCCTGTGACATGGTGGGGGGAGGTCAGGGCAACCTATCCTGTCCTGCTCTGTCCCAGGGGTACCAAACACCCTTAGGGATGGCTGTGCCCGATGTGATGCTCCTCAGCCCCCTGGGGATGGCTGTCCCCAGTGCAGTGGGTCCCAAACCCCTACCAAGTGGCTGTTCCCTATGCAGTGGGTTCCAACGCCAGTCCTCCTCTCCTTCCCCACTCGCAGTTGGCTGTGCCCGCTGTGCTGCTCCCCAAGATCCCAGGGTGTCTGACCTCGGGGTGCCCCCTCTCCAGAGGTACTGCATCCCATCTGGTGCTCCCCAGATCCCCGGGGTGGCCGTCCCAACGGTACCAATTCTCCCCCAGAGAGGCCGTGCCAAAGCCCCCGAGGTGTCGGGGCCGCCCCAGGTTCCCCCCCGCAACCTCGGTGCGGGGAGGCGGAGCACGGCTGGGAGGCGGTGGCCATGCCCGGCCCCCGGCCTCGGGCGCGGGGCGGTCTCAGGCCGGTTCCACCGCCCCGGCCGGCCCCCCCCCGGGAGGAGCCGGGTTGGCGGAGCACGGAGGAGGAGGAGGAGGTGAGAGGGGCTCGGAGGAGGCGAGCGGGGCGACGGGATGCCGGGCTACGACTACAAGCTGCTGGAGCGGCCGCGTCGGCGGGTGCTGTGCCCGCTGTGCGGGAAGCCCATGAGGGAACCGGTCCGTGTCTCGACCTGCGGCCACCGCTTCTGCGACACCTGCCTGCAGGAGTTCCTTAGGTGAGCCCCTCCCTGACGTCACGGCCGCTTCGCCATGACGTCGTGCCGCGCACCCCTTCCATGAACCTCTTGGTCACCCCCACACTCCCAGATCCCGGGGTTCCGCACCCCGGAGGGCAGCGGGTCCTGTGTGTGTGTGTGTGCCCCCGCTACCGGGTGCGGAGTCGGAGTGCCCCGGAGAGCAGTGCGGGGTGCTTGGGAGTGCCTGGGGGTGCGGGGATGCTGATAGGTGCCCCCCAGGACGGGGAGTGCAGGGTGCCCAGGGCCGGGAAGGGGTCGGGAGTGCCCAGGGATTTCCCAGGCCGGGGAGGGGGTGTCCCGGGGGTGCCTCGGGCCCGTGGAGGCGAGATGCGGGGCTTGCCCAGCCTGTGACAGCAGCCCCACTGGGTGCAGCAGACCGTAGCGCCTCTCGGTGAGGAGGAGGAGGAAGAAGAGGGCTGGTGAAGGCCGGTGCGGCGAGTTTCGAGTGCTTGCAAAGATTTGTCCTTAACTCCTTCCTGCTCCGGCCCCGCCGGAGGAAGTGACCGAGGAAGGGTCCGGACACCCCCCGACTCTGTGCCCCCCGCACCACGGGTGAGCGCGACCGACAGTGGGTGAGCGCTGGGAGCCCGGGGGTCCCGGCAGCCCTGGCCCAGGTACCGGCAGCTGCCCGCGGGGCACGTGCTGCCCGGTTGTTGGCCACTTGCCCGTTGTGGGGGTCCCACAGCAGTACGGCCAGGGGCTGTCCGTTCCCCCCCAGCCCCTCAGGGCCGGGCGAGCGCCGCTCCCGAAGCCTCATACCGGGCCCCCGTTTCCGCCAGCGCCTCTGGCTGCACCTCGCCCCGCCGAGGCGACCTTCGCCCGGGACCAGGGCCCCGCGGGCACGGCCGCTGCCGGGCGGTTTCTGCGAAACGGGGCGTTCCCCGGGTCCGGTGCAGGCAGCACCTCTGCTCCCCCCGCAACAGAAACCTCGGATCTACCCCGATACCTGGGGTACCCCCCGCCATGAGCCTCCCCCCGCTTGCATCGGGTCAGGGTTGGGAATCTCACGGG
Organism: Calypte anna; assembly: GCF_003957555.1. Lineage (NCBI taxonomy): Eukaryota > Metazoa > Chordata > Aves > Apodiformes > Trochilidae > Calypte > Calypte anna. The sequence goes on from NC_044264.1 coordinate 6,691,173, forward strand.
CTGAGCCATCCTGCATCACCGCGATGCCGGGGGGGTGTTTGTTGTGTGTGCTGGGAGAGTGCAAGGGGTTACAGGGGCTCCCCTACCCCATCACCTCGCTGCGCCCCGACACGCCGCAAAGGTCAGAGGCAAGGACGGTCCCCCTGGGCGCTGCCTCAGCACATTCCCTGCCCGACCGAGCGTGAGGAATGGGGAGGTTTTGTTGGGGATTAGGCTCTGGCTTTGGGTCTCCGTCCCCCTTCTCTGGCAGCCCTGGCACCCCGACACCGTGTGCGGGAAAAGCAGGAGGGCTATGCCAGCCGTGGGACAGTGCCAGCCGTGGGGCAATGCCAGCTGTGGGACAATGCTAGCCGTGGGGCAATGCCAGCTGCGGGCTCCCCGGAAAGGGCTGGGTGCCCAGCCCCAGCTGGGAGCAGCTTATCTCGGCAGGTGCCTGCTGACTCCCACAGAAACACCCACTAGAAACAGTCTGGGCACGTGGCAGGGCTGGATGCAGCCATGCCCCACGGGGGGTCACACCCCACAGCACTGGGATGGTTTTATGGGGAGTCACTTGCACCCCCCCCAGCACAGGAGTGGTGGCTGCAGGGGTTTTGACTATGCCGTGCCTGGGTGTCCCAGGCCAGCACGTGCTGGGTGGCATCGCTGGCATCCACTTGGCAGAGTTGGTCGAGGCTGTGCTGATGCCTGCCAAGGGTGTGGGGTGATTACATGGGCAGGGTGACCTGGTGGCCTTGTCCAGGGCCCCCTTGGGGACACCAGAGCCCCTGCGTGTCACTGCTGTATGATCCTGTGTGCCACACTCATGGCCTCCTATCCCAAGGTCCATCAGGGATGGCCACTCTTGTTTGTCCTTGGGCATGGTGTTGTAGGGGCTGGGGGTGACAGTGGCTCCTGGCCAGCGGTGTCACAAGCCAGGCTGCCTGTTTGGCTCCATGCCCACCCCTCCACTGACATTGCCCCTCTGCATGGACCATTTGCTCCTCAGGGACAGCTCTCAGGAGGAGTTTGGAGTCCTGCTGCCTGTCCCCCCATCCCGGCTCACCATGGTGGCTGACAGGGCCGTTTCCTGCAGAGGCCACACATCCGGGCTGCACATCTGGTGCCCAGCTGTTGTCCCTGTTCCCCCCCACCCCTGGGTCCCATCACCTGGGGCTGTGGGTGCCCATGGCCCCCACCCTCACGGCTCCCAGCCAGCCGCCTGCACCCTGCGCTAATCCCAGGGCTGGCGAGGGGGCTGCTGGGGCTCCAGATGGTGCCACAATTGTGGCGGCTGGCCCGGGCCTGAGGGACTGTGGCCACCATGCCTGGCTCAGGGGGGGCTGCCTAGGGGGGTTGTCTGGCGGGGGCATTTCCCAGCTCAGACAGATGGAGTGGGATTAGAGCTGCAGCTCCCTGAGGGCTACAGTTGGATTTGGTGTGGGGCTGAGCACTCAGCACTAGAGGGACAGCCCCAATGTCCTGGGGTAGGGTGGCAGGGATCCTGTGGGATATCATGGCTGTGTCACCAGTGACACATTGTCCTGCAGCCCTGAGTGATCCTGACCCCCCTGTGTCTTGCAGCGAAGGCGTTTTCAAGTGCCCTGAGGACCAGCTACCCCTGGACTATGCCAAGGTGAGCCCAACACGTGATACCCAGCTGGGAGGGGGGGATGTCCCTGTCACCCGTGTCCCCACCATGTCCCTAGGCTCTGCACACCCGCCTGGCACAGCCATGCCAGCCTGGCACGGGCACCCGTGCGGAAGCAAAAGTTCTTTGTGCTGCAGGGCTGGGGAGCGGAAACCCGCTCCTGACAAAGGGGGTTTGTTCATGTGCCAGAGGGGGGATCCGGCCCTGGGCAGCCTTCCTGAGGCTGCTGGCCAGGAGGCTGGGGTGGGGGGGTCCCTGTGCCCCCTCTGGTGTGGGATACTGATGTTTTTGATGTTGCCTCCTCAGATTTACCCTGACCCAGAGCTGGAGGCTCAGGTGCTGAGCTTGGCCATCCGCTGCATCCACAGCGAGGAGGGCTGCCGCTGGAGCGGGCTCATCAAGCACCTCCAGGTAGGGTCTGGCAGGGTGGGGGTCACGGCTGCACCCCACTCCTCAACCCCCCCCATTCACCATCCTTGTGTTCCCCATCCCCCAGGCCCATCTTGGCACCTGTGGCTTCAACGTCATCCCCTGCCCCAACCGGTGCAGCACCAAGCTGAGCCGCCGCGATCTGCCTGAGCACGTCCAGCACGGCTGCCCCAAGCGCCGGGTCAAGTGCGAGTTCTGTGCCAACGACTTCACTGGGGAGGCCTTCGAGGTGGGACAGGGGAAATGAAGGGGACACTGGAGGGGACACAGCTGCAAGGGGTGGCATGGAATGGCATGGCATGTCTGGGGGTGTCATGAAGGGGAGGGCTGTGTAGCCAGGTTGGGGGCTGCAGTTTAAGGACCTTAGTGTGCTGCAAGGTGCCACAGGGGCACAGCCTCAGCATAGAGAGAGAACCTAGACGGGTTACACAGCTTGGCTGTGGGGGCAGAGCCTGAGTGGAGGACCACTGAGGGCAAAATCTGCCCAATGGGACAGTGCGTGACCCTGGGGGGGATGCACAATCTCGACATGTGGACAGAGCTTGGGGGGCATACACCATGGAGGGCACTGCCTGGCCCCATCCCTTGGCAGGACTGGCTGATGAGTGCTGCCAGAGTATGACAATGATGCTACCATCCCCAGGGCCACCAAGGCACATGTCCCCAGGAGAGTGTGTACTGTGAGAACAAGTGTGGGGCCCGTATGATGCGGCGCCTGCTGTCCCAGCACACCCTGACAGAATGCCCCAAGCGCACCCAGCCCTGCACCTACTGTGCCAAGGAGTTTGTCTTTGACACCATCCAGGTGAGGCAGGATCCATGGGGGACCCTTGCCCTGCCAGCTCCTGGCCCTGGCTGACAGCCACTTTCCATCTCCAGAACCACCAGTACCAGTGTCCCCGGTACCCCGTGCCCTGCCCCAACCAGTGCGGGACACCCAGCATCGCCCGGGAGGACATGGCCACTCACCTCAAGGAGAGCTGCAGCACTGCCATGCTGCTGTGCCCCTTCAAGGAAGCTGGTTGCAAGCACCGGGTGAGTGTGTCCCCCACCTCGTGCTGTTGTCCCCATGCCCATCCCACTCTGGAATCCTTGTGCTGTCCCCACCATGGCATGCCTGTGCCCCACAGCATCCCCACACCTCCCTTTCCTTGCCATCTATGGTGTCCCTCTTCTTCTCTGTCCCATTCCTGTAGCTCCATGGTGTCCCCATCTCCCCATCCTTGCCCCTGTGTCACTGCCTCCCTGATGTCTCCATGCCATCCCAACTACGTGTCCTTGTGCCATCCTGTGTCCCCATGGCATTCCTGTGCTATCCTGCTCCAGCAACCCCATGCTCCTGCTGCATCCTTCTGTCCTGTCCCAACTTGTGTCCCCATACTGTCCCATGACCCTGTTCTGTCCCCTCCACTCATGTTCCCATTGTCCCCACAGTGCCCCAAGCTGGCCATGGGCCGGCACCTGGAGGAGAGCACCAAGGCTCACCTGGGCATGGTGTGTGCCCTGGTGAGCCGGCAGCGGCAGGAGATCCTGGAGCTGCGGCGGGACCTGGAGGAGCTGTCGGTCAGCAGTGATGGAACCCTCATCTGGAAGATCCCCGACTACACCCGCAAGCTGCAGGAGGCTAAAGCCCGCAGCAACTACGAGTTCTTCAGCCCCCCATTCTACACCCACAAGTATGGGTACAAGCTTCAGGTTTCAGCTTTCCTCAACGGCAATGGGAGCGGGGAGAGCAGCCACCTCTCCATCTACATCCGCGTGCTGCCAGGCGAGTACGACAACCTGCTGGAGTGGCCCTTCTCCTACCGTGTCACCTTCTCCTTGCTGGACCAGAGTGACCCCTCACTCTCCAAGCCCCAGCACATCACTGAGACCTTCCACCCTGATCCCAACTGGAAAAACTTCCAGAAGCCGGGAGCCTCACGCAGCTCCCTGGATGAGAGCACCCTGGGCTTCGGCTACCCCAAGTTCATCTCCCACGAGGACATCAAGAAACGGAACTATGTGCGGGACAACGCCATCTTCATCAAAGCCTCAGTGGAGATCCCCCAGAAGATCCTGGCCTGAGCCCTGGTGTCCCAGGGCCGGGGGTAGGACAGGATGTGAGCCAGGGGTGCCCCAGGTGGTGCTGAGTCCCTGTCCTGGGGCCCTGGCTTGGGGACGCCTTGGTGGCCACAGCCGGTGGCTCTCAGGTAGGCAGGGGATGGGGTTGCCCCCCCCCCCCCCATATCTCTCCCAGGGCTGGGACCTCACTGTAGCCCCAACTGCCCCCCCAAGGTGGTCCCTTCTCAGGTGCCTGGGGGTGCTGGGGGGCTGGGCCCCCCCAAGCCCCTCACTGGGGTGCCCAGCAGCCCCTTCCAGCCTCTTTGGGGGCCCACAGGGACCCCGCTGCTCAGAGCCATATTTTGTAAGCTGGTGCCCCCCAGGAGCACAGTTGTTATTTATTATGCCATGCTGGGGCTCACTGCTCACTCCCCCCATTTCCACACCCCCTCCCTCTTTTTTGTCAATAAACTTTTCTTGTATTTATTATGGTCACCTGGACCTCCTTCCTCTGCCTGGGCTGGGAACACCCCCGTCCCCAACACCTGGTGACATGGGTGCATGTGGTGCAGCTGGGGGGTGCTGGGGATGGGTTGGGGAGCACTGAGGAGGGGGGTAATCCCTGACCCACATCCTGGCAGCAGACGGGCTCAGATGGAGATGGTTAATTCGGTGATGCGGGCAGGTGCCACCAGCCCTGGGGTGCTGATGTCCTGCAGGGTGAGGGGGGCAAGGTCAGAGCAGCCAGGGGTGGGTGGGCAATGGCTGGGGGGGCACTGGGGTGTTTTGGGGGGGGGAAGCAGGTATGTGTGCCAGTCACCCTGCAGTGGGGTGTGGCTGTCCCTGCAGGATAATCCCCCAGTTGCATTAGTGCCCTCCCTCCCGGCTTCATTAGCCCCTCATGAGCTGCACTCGCTGGGCTGGGGGAGTGCTCAGCGCTGCCGGGCTCTGTTGGTGTGTCCTCAGTCCCCGGTCCCCGGGAATGTCCCTTTTGCCCATTTTGCTGCCCAGGGTCAGCTCAGACTGGTGCCCAGTGGCAACCTAAAACTGGCGGCCGATGCCAGCCCAGTGTCGGTCTTTTCAGATCCCCAACACCAGCCCCTCACTGCTGCCCGCAGCCAGCCCGTACCGAACCCCACACACCCGTCGGTGGTGCCGGTGCCCGGCTCGGGGGCGCCGCCGCGTGGTGCCGCGGGTCGCTCCCACCGGGACGGGACCGGAGTGGTGATGTGAATGTGTGTGTGTGTGTGTGTGTGTGTGTGTGTGTGTGTGTGTGTGTGTGTGTTAGTGGTTGAGAAGCCCCTCAGTACCCAACCAGCGCATTTTCCCCCTTTTTTTTTTTTTTTTTTTTGTCTCCTACAACGCCTTAATGTTATTTTTTTACCCCCTGCCCTGCAGCCATTTAAAGTATATTTTACATTGATATATTTATTATTTAAATTTTGTGTGTGCTCACACACAAGCAAGTAGGGCTGGGAGCCTCTTATTGCGCACCTTTTTTTTTTTTTTTCTTTTTTTTTTTTTTTTAAATTAAAAATAAATCCACAGCACACGTCTCCCTGCTGGAAATGTCAGCCGGATCTTCAAGCACCTCTTAACCTTCCCAGCTTTGCATAAAATGGGGGGTGCGTGGGGGGGGGAGCAAATCCCCTGCAAGGGCTGAGTTGAAAAGCAGAAGGTGATGCTCTTAATATTCATGGAGAAGAAAAAAAGGGGGGGGGGGGGGGGGGGGGAAATCGATTTGCTACCAAATTTCTCTTCAAATATCAAGTTTAAAAATAAACTTCCTGGAAGCTGAAGATTTACTCTAAAGGCCCAGAACCTGTGAGCTTGTTTCATCGGTCCAACAGGGCTCTGACACCAGCTGTGTGTTTCACAGGATGCTCAATATTAATTATTAAATATTAAATGGCCAATAAAACCAGGCAGCCCCCCGAGGGGGATGGACCTTTGCTTGATGAATATCCCAAACACAGTCTTGATGCCTTTAGCTCCCCAAACCAAATCCTTTTTATCACCTTATAGAAAAAAGCAACTTCAGGATGCAGACAGGGAGGATTTTTATTTTTCTTTTTTCTTTTTGCCAAACCCACCTCATCTACTGTTCCTGCCCTGATTTGTGCTGATTATTGAGGCTTCTCAGCCAAGGTGGCTACACAGGCATTAATATTTCATCAGGAGGAAAATGTGAGACAGATTTGCTTTGCACATTTTTTTATTAAACCAGGGCGGCCAAGCTCCCTCCCATCTCCCCCAGCCCTCTGCCTCCCAGGACTGAGGGGATTTGGGTGCAGTGGGGGGGGGGGGGGGGGGGAAGGAGAGGGTTTTGCAGGGTCCATTTAAATCTTGGTGCCATAGCATTATTTCAACTCCAGTGAATCTCTTCAGCCAGCAGCCATTCTTGCTGAATTCATAGTTTGTATCCAATTGCCCTGAAATTCACTTAAACTGATTAAATACTTGAGTGATTTTATTGCAATTTGGCCTGGCTGAGCACTGCAGAGCACCCGAATGGTGGCTGGTGCTAGAGGATGGATGCCACAAGCCCCCAGCCAAGACCTGACATCAACTTGCCCCTTTCTTTTGGTTCCTGCACCCCCTGTGGGCCCTCCAGGAACCCCACACTGAGCAGGACTTTTCCAGCTCTGATTTTTTTTCTTTCTTTTTTTTTTTTTTTTTTTTTTTTTTCAGTTGCTCCTTTCCAAAAGGCCCTCAGTGTGCCCTGATGTGCTGCTGGTTTTGGGCAGAGAACATTTCTGTTTGTTGCCCACCTGGGGTCAAATGCAATGCTTGTGTCCTCCAACATCCAGTGAGCTCAGTGTAGGGGAAAGAGCTCAAACACAGAGATGAAATCTTTGGAAGAAAACCTTGCTTGACCCAAGAGGAGGTTTTTAAAGGTTTGACCATACTCTGCCATCTGCCAGAGGCCTTCAGGCTGTGGCTGTGGCTAAAGGTAACTCCTTGGCAGAGGCAGCAGCTGCTCACTCCCAAGTCCCTGCTGGCTCATTATCAGCTCTTTGCTTTGGTAAACAGCTCCAAGGAAGATGTAAAGGCTTCCTTATGAGGGTTTGCAGAAGGGTTTCCTCCTGTTGAGGGGAGAGAAATGAGGAAAACAGATGATGGAGGAGCTGGTCTGGGCAGGGAGCTGTGGCTGCTGGAGATGGGATGCAGCACAGCCTCGGGCAGAGCTCTGCCTGGCTAAGCAGAGCTGGGTTAAGCTGCCAGGTTTAGCCCAAATTCCTGGAAAAGCATATGAGAACCTGATACATTTCTTAGTATCCAGGGAACACTGGGAACCTCATGAAAGGTTTTAGTTTGCCATCAGAGGGTTTTTGACACTAGGGTGTTTGCAGTGAGCACAGAGATGGGTCCAAGTCTCAGAGATGAAAGCAGCAGCCCAGGAGCTGAACTGGGTGTGTGACCACTGGGAACACAGCTCAGCGTCTGGAAAGGGTCTACAAATGTTATGAATTCCCTTTAAAATGATGTATTTATTAACATTATTACATCAATAAGTCAGACTCTGGGTTTATTACACCCACTATTAGGTCAGGACTCTGCAGGACAGTCAGTATCTTCCAGAGAACCTTTTGTCCCTCTTTTGGAGACTGTGTCCCTCACTGCCAGCAGACCTTCAGGACATGGGACAGCCATAACCCACACAAGACATTGTAAAAAATCTCTCCCAGTTCACCTTGGCAAGACTCAAACCACCTCCTCCACTCCTCTTTCTCCTTTAAATAATTTCAGCAACTTTATGGCTCCAAGATTTTGTCTCCTGTTTTCCCAGACCTTCTCAGTGCTTTTCATTGAAGAAGGGCAGCCAAGCTATGCCTGACACATTCGCAGTTCAGAAATCCCTGAAGACCCTTCCCCAAATTCCTTTAGGGATAAGCCTTCACCCTGTGCTGCCTCCCCACAGCCTCACACATTCACACTGCAGCAAACCAGAAGGGCAAGAGGGACGAAGTCTCTTTCTCTATTTTTTTGTTTGCTTTTTTAATTTATTTTTCCTGTGGATAAAAATAATATAATTCTTGCTTATACCCGTGGCACATAAGCAGCAGTGTTTATAATCAGTCTGTGGCTTAATGAAATACAGCAGCAATTCCCAGTTGCCTCCGCAGAGAGCCCCAGCAAATGCTTCTGTTTGGTTTCTTGGGGAGTGGCTGAGTCCCAGGGAGACATCTCTCACATCACAAGCCTGAAGAAAATTCAGAAGTACCTTTATAGAATGTTAACTTTGGGTTGTAACAAACCCGGCTGGCAATTTAACAGCTTCAAAGCTTCTGCTTGGAAGACAAGCCACGTCAGAGATGGAAGCTTCCACACCACTTTCATGCTTATCCCTCCTAGGATCTTGCTAATGCCCACCCGGCTGGCAAGTGAGCTGCCAGGAACTCTTAGAATGAGGATATTCTGCTAAATCAGATGTGAATAGTGGAGGAAAACAATCTGAAAATAGCTCACTCCTTCCTCAGGGAGCAGAACCCTCATCCGCAAGTGCCCAGGATCCATCAGAGGAACAGAAACCTCATGCTGGAGTCAGGAAGCCACTGACTCACAGGTAGACAGACAGTCAGGAAGGAAAGCAGTGTTGTGAACCTCAACAGTCTGCAGGGAGGGGTGACCCAGGGAGAGCCAGGGGCTAAGGTGTCCCCTGGCCTTCAGGTCACTCATTTCTGCACCAGGCAGAGATGCCCTTGAGATCCCCACAGCAATGACAGAACCACAGAATCATTAAGGTTGGAAAAGACCTCTAAGATCAAGTCCAACTGCCAACCCATCACCACTACTACACCCTCTAAACCATGTCCTGAAGTGCCACATGCAGATGTTTTTTGAACAGCTCCAGGGATGGTGACTTCCCTGGGGAGCCTGTTCCAGTGTCTGACCACTTGTTTAACAAAGAAACTTTTCCCAATACCCAGTGTAACCCTCACGGGGATCCCTGCAGCCTGCTGTCAGCCCCAGCACCTCCCCACACTCAAACCCCTCCACAGACACCACCACACAGGATTTAAGACACTCTTTCAGGAGAAGAAAACAGGAGGGGGGAAAAAATCGCTTTTAATAACAGTCTGGGTTGAGATTCATAGCAGGCTACTGAAGAGAGGAGACGCCAATGTTTTTATTTAGTAAAAAGGTCTGTATTCAGGTAGCAGAACACCTTACAGTGACTAAAGGTTAAAGTCATAGCACAGCCCTCGATCGGTTTGGGGAAAAAGGATGGGGAAGACGGCGGGGAGACTGTAAGGGAAGCAGCTTCAGACTCGAACCTTGGCTTCCAGTAGAATAATGGATTCAGAAAAATATTGCATGAAAAGCCTCGGGGGTTTTAGTTCTTTCATAGATGTATATTTACCAGTTTTCACAAAGACTGCAGGAATACGATTATAAACAATAAATTAGGACTTCATGTTGCTATCATTTGGCATAACACAATCAGGCAATTTTTCCTTTTTAAATATAAGGCAACACAAGCCAACACATAATTTAATCCGTCTTTAGTAAAATTGCTTAACTTTGCTAAAGAGTTACCACTAAAGAACGGCTTATAGTACACTTAAAAGAATTTAAATAATGACATAAGTGTACTAACTTACGCGAGGAGTCAGAAAACGTACTCTGCTAAGCTTTGAAACCTAAATATTTGTTACAGCCCAGGACTACACGTCTAAATTAAAAAAATACAAATAAATGTTTTCTAATTTTTTCCATTTACGAAAAACTTTTAAGAATCTCTAAGCCAACTATGACGTCACTTCAAAACGTGTTATTTTTTTTATTTTTTAAAATTTTGTATTATGTCTTAAGATTTTTTTAAACCATGCTCGTTAAGGAAAGTTCAAGGAGCAAATACTTAAGGCTTTGTTTGTCAAAAGGGCTGTGAGGGAGGCCAGTGGATGGCAGAGGCCAGTGGGTTCACCCATACACAATGCTACTCAAACCCACACTACCAGGCGACATTCATACAGAAATATTACACTTAAAAGTTACAGTGTAGAGCAATATTTTTAGCCAGTGTACATATAAAGAATCAATGCATTTCTTTTTTTTATTATTATTATTTAATTTTTTCCTTTTTTTTTTTTTTAATTTTTTTTTTTAATTTCCAAACTTGATTGTGATCATTATTGTTCAAGTATTAGTCTCATTAACAGAGATGAGAAATTTTCTACTTTCAAGAAATTTGGCTGTTAAAAAGGAAAAGGTCTGTTTTGGTACACCGAGGAGAACAAGATGCTGAGGTTACACCCAACAGTTAGTGTCCTATGGTCACTGACCCCACTGGCTGCTGGAAGTGACGTGGGAAAGGAACAGAAGGAGTTAGGCACCGTGACCCTGGGAAAAAAAAGAGATGTTATAAATAGCTTTCGCTCATTCCCAGAGAGGAGAATTGTTCCATTAAATTCGCTGGGGTGTTTTGATGGGAGAGGAATTTGGGACTGTTGGTCCCACAGTGGCTTGTGAGTGGAGCTTCACTTCAGATCAACTCCCTCCTGTCCACCGCTGCCGGGAGGGGACGATGCCCTGCGCCCCCGCTCATTGCACCGGAGACGAGCTCGAGTTACGTCTCCTCGCCCTGAAATTAATTCTAGCTACCCGAGAAGTGGCTGAACCCTTTTTGGAGTTTTGTCAGTGGGTCTGGATTCCCTTCAGGTCAGGACAGCCAGACTCCTAGCAGCGAGGGGGTTCAGACCAAATTGGCTCTTAGGCTGGCGAAAGGGGAGCAGGGAAGGGAAATACGAGGCAGAAAAATGAAGGAAAAAAAAAAGGCAGCTACCGAGGGCAGCTATATACTGCCTATGTCCCAAAACTGCCATCCCCCCCTCCTCCATACCCTGTCCACAAAAATAAAAAAGTGTCAGAAAAATCAGCTAGAGACTTTTGGCTTTGGAAAAAAAGTCTAAAACGATAAATGCGGGCGTCCTGGCAAGAAACAGCTGAAAAGCTTCTTCCTAAATTAATGCCTAAATACATACCCCTAGCTAGCTCTTTGCAAACGTGGGCTTCGTTTTCAATTAAATAGGCCTCTAGACAGTGCAAATGGTCAATGTTTAATGCATTAATGAAATGGGCTTTTGAGTTGAAAATAAGCCCTGCTTCCTGACAAATTCTGTTGCTCTTAATCTTCAGAGGAAATTGAGATGGAAATTTAAGCAGCTACGTTACCTCGCTCTTTATGGAGCTGGTGAACAGATGCAACTGCGAAACCCTGCAGCAACTCAACATCAGTCCAGCAAGTAGCTACTGAGCAGAAGGCAAAAAAAGCTGCACAAAGGGGGTTCTGCGGTGAGGAAACAGCTGTGGCGTGAAGTAGTGTAATGAAATCCTTGGAAACAAAAGGCATGTCAAATATTTGATGCACAAAAGGAGATAGATAACATGTAAGCAAAGCTTTTAAATATACAGTATGTCTTCTTCCAACAGTTACTATAATGATCACACAAGTTTGCAAGTTAAAAACGCCTTGCTTATTAATTAAAATTAAGACTAAACCTATAACTTTTTGTCTGTGAAAGTGACTGCAGCCTATCTATACCCTGGGTGTTGAATATGAAGATTTCGACTATCGGTTGGTTCAGGTGCTCGGTTCATGGGAGGCCGATGGACTTTTCCCAGCACAGCCATGCTCTGATCTCTGAAGCAGGACTGCTGGAAGTCCCCACTCAGGTAATCCATGGTCTGCATCACACTATTCTGGCTGGATGGGCCAGCTCCAGCTCTGTAATGAGTTCCTCCTGCACAATCTAGCGGCGCTCCTGCCTGTTGTCCCCCATGGAAAGGCATAGCGAGGTCCTGGGACCCAGAGCTGTCACTGTTGGGCGTGGGCAGAATGTTATTCCAGATGGGCTGGAAATAATGCCCATTGGTATATGGCAAGGGTCCCTGCAACCCGTTCACAGGTGGAGAAGGCGTTGGCTTCTCAATGGGGGGCTTCAAGCTGAACGACTGGCCCATGCACAGTTCTTGAGGGTAGTTGGAAGTTTTGCCAGGAAAACTCTGCCCTGTCATCTCTCTCGGAGGGTGCTTCCCTGCGAGTCCAGCAGGCCCAGCAGCATCCCCACACATTTGCTGCAGATGCGCAAGCTGGTGCTGGTTCCACGCGACCGATTTGATTTCGTTCTGGTAGGCGGGTGGCACCCTGTTAATATTCACCATGGGCACATTAACAGAGGCAGGAGGAATAGCAGCAGCAGCATGGTCTACAGGGTTTACTACACAGGAAGGCATGGGTGTAGGGACATTGTGAGTAGATACCCTGGTACTTGCATTGATAAGCAGGTTGCGACTTATAGGGCTGGGGTTTGCAATCTGTCCCTCACAGACTGAGGTAGTGCTAATGCCAGCTCTGGCCTGGCAGAACTGGTTAATCTGGTGCACAATGCTGCTCAGGTCCGGTGGCTGGTTCTGCTGCAGGGTGGCAGCCATAGAGAGGGGAATGGTTGAGGTAGACACGGTCACATTCGGCGGCGCGTCTGCATCCGGCATCTTTCTGCTTCCATGTAAACCCGGCTGCAGCAAAGGGTTGGGGGGGTGCTGCAGAGTCTGGTGTGCCATGGGCTGAGGATGCTGCAAGCCCTGCGGCTGCTGCATGGTCTGAGGGTGCGGCAGCGCCTGGGGCTGCGGGATCCCCTGAGGGTGGGGTAAGCTTTGTGGCTGTGGTATACCCTGAGGGTGCTGCAGAGCCTGTGGCTGCGGGATGCTCTGGGGGTGCGGCAAAGTCTGTGCATGCTGGAGAGCCTGCTGGCGGGCGAGTGCCTGGGGGTGGGTTAAAGTGCTAGGTGCAACGTACGGGGTGGAAGGGGGATTCATCATCGCCTCCGGCAGCAGGCGGGTGCGTGTCCCGTCAAAGTCTTTGATGATTCCTTTTGCTGGAGATTTGACTATCGCCAGGAGGCCTGTTTTCGTGGTGGCCTGAGACGGGTAGGGACTGTACCTCTGGCCCGAAGTATCAAGTCCGTTCACAGTACGGCGTATGTGTTTCCTCTGGGGAACCTTGACACTGTTTGGAAAAATTTTTATAGTCAGTGGATTGTTGGCGACCTTCTTAGCATAAGCATCCAATTCTGCTGGGGTAGGATACTGTGCAGATCTCATTTTCTGTGTAGTGTCCCCTGTGGAAAAAAGGAAATTTGTCAATACCCATTCTGGTCAGCGAGGGATCAACCCCCCGGGCAAGACAGCTGCACAACATGGGCAGAAAATCTCCAAGGAATCAAGAGGCAAGAACTTCATCTTCCCAGACCAGCAGATCCTGTGCCAGATACCTCATTTCCTTTATTACCTGGTGACTGACACAATCCCCAGTTCAGCCTAAGGCAAGACCTGCCTAGGGGAGTCTGTTTACAGTTGGCCAAAAATAGGTAACGTGCTATTAACACCTGACTGTCTCCAACTTGGAATCTTTCTACAGCTTGCGTGATTTCTATTCTCTTAAGACTGCCTCCCCACACCTCTTCAAGCCATTCTCAGTATCTTTACCGTGTGATACAAAATCAGAAAAGTCATGAATTAAACATTAAGCCCATGTAATGCTGAGTGGGAACCATACAAGGCACTTCAGCTCAGGTCTCCATTTACATCTGCTTTATCTTCTAGATGCTGACATCTGAAAGCACTTTGAGTGTCTTTTTGTCCATTAGGAAGCCCTTGTCAGCCCAAGTTCAGCAAATGAAAGCAGGCTACTCAGTCTTTATGGCTTGCAATTATTTCTTCAGCTGAATTTTCAGTGTGGCACCTTGCTAAGGACAACATCCTAGCATCACATAGTAAAATTATGTGACTACCTCACCAGATTAAAAACATTATATTCCCCACACACAGACAAAAGACTTCTGTAGACAGAGGTGTGGTCTCCCTCCCCTGGTATTACCAGATACCTACCTTGCCCACAAAAGCTAAAAGTGCTTCTGGAAAGAACTTCAGAAATCTAGTGAAATGCTCGTGCTTCTCTTCCTATAATTGTATTTCCAAACAGAAAGTTGGTCTGTTCCCCTACTGCTGTTTTGCTGCTTAACTCCTATGGGACTACTGCTTCAGAAGATTTTATAATCTTCAAATAATGACTTGCAGCTTTGACAATCCGATTTTGCTTTTGTTTGATTTCCTCTCCCCACTTTGCAAATAGTTAACTGGAAAAAAAACCCCAAACATCCATCCTGTTTGCTAAGATGTTCACATCCCCACGCCATCTGCTGCTGTGCTGAAAGAACGGGAAACGTGGCAGCCCAAGAGCACCCCAGCCTCAAATCTGCCCTTCTGACCCAAGGAAATCTAATGCTCCAGTAAAGAGCTTGATGTTCCCAGGAAAACAGCTCTTCCTCCTGAAAATCCTCCTGAAACAGCTCTTCCTCCTGATTCTTTTAAACAAATTGCCTCCTGAATATAGCTCAAGTCAGAGTACCAGCTGCCTTTCTCTTTGCATGCTGCAGCTTCCAAGTCTTAACAGGTGAGGAAGTGAAGAACTGATCCAAGAGCACTCTCAGAAGGGGACAGAAAATGCAACATAGGATGGATACCAAAAGAAAGGATTATTATAGAATATTAAAAACGTCTTCTGTGAAAATCAGAAGCTTTGCCAAGCAGCCTGCCTTGTATCTCTAGCACAGCATGTCCCACTGTGCTGGCTATACTCTTACTCTCCGTGCTGCCCAAACACTGGCACACACCACCCTGTCTCTTAATCAAAGGAAATGCTCATTAGATACAAACCTAAACATCCTCTCTGTTCATATCCCTGCAGCTGCCACTGCAGGCAAGTGCTTTACATCTGCCCTTCTCAGCAAGCTGCTATGCTCCAAACAGAAAGAAGATGGATGGATTTACCAGTCCTTCCTTGCCTCAACAGCCAAGGCCTTCATGAGCTTCCCAATCTTCATTCTTACCATTCTTATCACTATGTTCTGCTTCTTTCCTGAGAGATGACCCATCAACAATGGACACGGGAACCCACTCCTGTCTGTATTACCTTTTATGTTAAGGTTACCAAGACCATCACACAAAGCTTTTATTTTCAGATGAAAAATTAAGTAGCCACTTTAAGATATTTTTACCATCAAAATCTCCCAGCCTACTTCACATTTCTATAGGCATATCAGCAAATTAGGAGGTAAAAAAAAATATGTGGGAAATATAAGGACTAAATATATTTTTACCCAATGGAAACAGCAGCATTTGAACAGGCTGTGGCTGACAGTTACAACACGACTGTAATCCTGAATCTGTGAGGAATCCTTCCTCTGATGAGAGGCAATAAGCCCTCAGTCAAACTGAAATGATGGAAAAACATCAAGTTTGGCATCCTACCAAATGGCAAAATCCCTCAGACAAGATCTTCTGAAACCAACCACCGTTTCCAACAGCACCTGTTCTGCATGCAGCCAAGGTTATGCTCCTTTTACTACAGACTAACTCAGCTGTTCTACTTAGGTCTGACCAAGGTGATGTATTCCTGAGTATACCAATGTGCTGATTAAAATGTGCTTTGGTAGTGTGGTTCCAGAGACAAGATTTGATGACTGGAATAATTAAAGCAACAAAAAAAAAATGAGGAGAAAGACATTACAGGGTTGGGACCTGAATATCCCATACAAATGTCCTACTAACCAGTAAAGAACAGTTAGGTTCTGGTTGTTAAGTGAATAGAAAATCAGCTAGAATAGACCAAAAGAAAATGCTGGTGTTAGAATCCATTTATCAGAAGTGCAAGAATTCTGGAATAGGTCATAAAATGAGGAGGAGGATGGCAGATGAACAAGCTCCATCAAGAAAATAATGGGATAAGCTTCACAAGGCTACCTAATGATAAATGCAAGGCAGAATACTTTGGTTGAAAAGTAATTATTTCATGTTTACTGTAAGGTAAAGCTGTGCATATGACCAATTACCCCAAGAAACTGGTGAACTGCAAGTTCATACTCCCACTAATCCTGTGACAACCAATTCATCTGGTCACATTCCTGTGCCTGTCTCACTGTTGCAGCTATTTTTATCATGAAATGAGATATATTTCTCTGCCTCACCTCAGCACTAATGTAGCATTTTTGAAGTGAATTCTAAGGCTTTAAAACCCCACTGATTTTAAAGATGTCTATGGTTAAATTTTTATTAACATTAAGCAAAATACAAACAGGCCTTCAGGATTGCTACCCTAACAAGAGCATCAGCACTGGGACAGGCAAAAAAAAAGCCCATCTTCTACATAAAAATCTCAACTGCAGCAGTTTCTCTACAGGCTTTACAGGAAGAGCCCTCACTCCTTGAAAGGACACTGCCAGAACGATCTTGCCTGAAGTATCCCGAGTAACTGGTCAGGTTTATACTGGAGTCACTGGGAGGAAGGGAAGAGAATCAATACAGGATCAGTGAGAAATTCCCTGTGAGGACAAGGACAGATTTGAGGGTTAGCCTTTCCTGTGATGCAGGCTGGGATTCAAAGGAATATATTGAAATTGGAAGTCACATGGTGATCAGTTTCTAAAGGAAAAAATAGGTGCATATTGGTCTACAAAACTCCTACTGCACAGACCACCTTTAAGAAAAGGGCCTCTTGTTTGAAAGTTAATAAGTGAAAAAAAGACAGCTGAGCTAATGTGGATTTTTAAGCATTAATAAGAAATCTGATCAAGAAAACTACACTTATAAAATTATTAATCCAAACACTGTAAGTCTGAATAAAAGCTATCACATGGAGTTCTGAGCCTTTTATAAAAGCACTTGCACTATCATTAAAGCCCACTTCCAACCCTCCATCAAAAGTCACAAGTCACCGCTCATTAAAAATGCTCATTAACTCCACTTTCCTTTGGCCAGGGGCTAGGCTACTTGTGCATATACAGCATGGAGAGAAATGCACCAATTAATCTTACACACATCTGCAGCAGGCGTGAGCAAGGTCTGCAGGAGCAGCTTAATTTTTGATATAAATCAGAACAAACTGGAACAGCTGAGCATTACCACTGCCAGCCAGTGCCTGCCAGCTACTTTATGTCCCAAATTCTTTTAAATGCAGTACCCAAAGCTCTTTGCTAAGCAGGATCCAGCAATGCTTTCAGCATGGGGATCAGCAGTTCTCAGAAACAGCATCAGGTACCATCAGCTTAAGAAACTGCCCACATACCAGCATGCTGCCTCCCAAACGTGTAATTAGCAAATACCTGATTTATGCACAGCAACCCTCACCATGAACCTCAACAATTTGCTTTTAGAACTAAGCTTTCTGAGCTGTGTAATGCAAGGACCCACAGCAGCTCACCTTTTGTGTAAAGGTGTTGAGGTCAGCAAAGCTCAAACTGGAAACAGAAAAGTGAAAGGAGAGCAATGCCAAGTTTGATGCCAATGAAGGAAGTCCCTTTGTGAGTCAAGATTTTTACTACTGCCAAAAATGTCACTCCCATTATCAGTCCAGTGGAGTTGGCATAAATGCCATGCAAGTACTGGGGGGAGCACATGTGTGTAATGTGAACAGTGTCCTTCACCTCTGACAGGACTTCAAGTCACCTGTAACTGCAAAACTCTTACCTGTTTTCAGTAGCATCACAAGAGCCTTAATATACTAAAACTACAACTCCAGGCTACAACTGGACTTTAAATTATTTGGCTTATAAAGAGTAACAAGTCCATCAGCAAACTGAGGGCATGGAGATGTCCCATTGCACATTTCAAATGTAAGAGGAAGATCACAGCATTAAGAATCAAGTACACAGAACTTGAACCTTGGTATTTCTGAAATTTCAGCTGAACAATCAATGTGCAGCTCAGTGATAAAGAGGAGAGCCAGAGCAAGACTTATAAATCTCTAGCCAGTAAACTTACATTTCCAAGCACACTTTGTTCTTAAAAATACAACTATCAGAAAAATGTCTGAAGTTATCAAAAAGGAATTATCAGCGTACTCTGCAGACGTATCTTCAGAGGCACTAAAAAGACATCAGAAGAAGATGGAAACTTTGAACTTTAGTAATTTAGCCTAGATGACTAATATTTGCAGTATGCCCCAGGTATGTAGAACAGAGCTGCTGACCTCAAAGGTTTGCATTAGCCTGATCCAGCTTTTATTGCTGTCTACAAGTAACTAAACAATGCAAGTGAAAAGAGTCAGGAAAAAGTTGTGTTAAGAAGCAAGTCAGCTGGCACGTTAGGTACAAAGTTTTCAGCAAAGAGGCACGAATCTCACAGAAACCTCACTTGTATTTTGTCCTGCTGTGGTTAAAATTAACCTTTATAAAGCCAGGAAAGGGGGAGAGCTTGCTGCACACACGTGAACCTCCACAGCCATTTCTCAGAGCCATTACTGATAGGTGCCTTGAAGGCATAACAAAAGAAAGGCTCTAACATTAAACAGTTTTTCCACTGTGTCCTAAAACGTTCATGTCACAGCTGTACCAGAGCCAGATTTAACAGTTAACCACATCCTGCAGACAAAACGTCACTCACATTTCTGAAGTCCAGTGTTCATCTGCGTGTAAGAAAGAAGCTGAAAGGAGAGGTCACCTGGTCCTGGCAGACAGGCCAGCATGGCAGACAGGCACTAACACAACATGGGCCATTCACTCCTCTGCACACTGCAACAACAGAGAGACAATTCAAAGTTATAATACAAGGAGGAACAGAGAAAAGAAAGCGGCAAAGAGCCATCCCTGGGTGAAGGCCTGACCAAGCACAGATGTGAGACTGCAACTCCCGACCTCACTGCATCTCATAACGGCAACAGAAATACTTCAAGAAGTGGGTCACCTGCAGGGTTAAAACTAAAACAGCCGTCTCGCTCTCCTCTGCTGCTTGACACACAGAGGATAATCTGTACTTCCATCCTCAGATTTCAAAGGTAGCTGTTATGAGTGTTAAAGAAACCACTGTAATTCATTTTACTACATATTGAAATGCACTGGCTATCTACCAGGTATGGCCAAAGCAAGTCCTCTGGAGAAATCCTGTCAACTGCTCTTTTACATTTAATAAAAAGGCACGGCATGCATAAATTGAAGGCAAAGTATGCAGCACTCTGCCTTGTGGCAAGATTAAGCTGCATGCTACAGCTTGTAATTTCTGTGGTCCATTAGGCTGAAAGATGAATGGCTACAACTTCCTCCATTTCACAGGAGGCTCGCTAACCTGCGCGGCTCTGGGTCAGACAAATGGCAAGACGTGCCTTCTGCACAAAGAGGCTACGGAGGTGCCACCACCCTCTGCTGCACAGGGTCACCATTTATGATACCACACCTCAAAATGAAAGCAAAGAGCACTAAAGCTCTTTCTGTATAAACACTGCAAAGCTACTCTCAAATCCCATCACCTGCAAACAGATACAAGGAGGGTTCCCACCAACAAAGCTAACCAACATTACTAGGACTATGTATGGTGAGAAAATAGAGTTGGAACAAGGTCTCTGGAAGCCACCTGGTCCAAGCTCCTGCTCAAATCGCCCTTCTGCAGCTACTGAGGCAAACCACAGCCAGCCACAAGCACTTGAGAAAACTCTGGGAAACTGGGTGGCTGGAGAATGAGTTGACTTCTCCCTCTTGCCCAGATCTCCACAAGCATCAGTGCTCCTATACGGGGAATGCTTCTGTCAAAACACCTAAGGAACAGTTAGAAAGGGCCTGGGGTTTGTGATATGACTCCCAAAACATGAACAGAGCTGAAGGCTTCAACAGCTTAAGGTTGGTTTGATGTCAGTCATTGTTTCAAAACCCCAATTAAAACAACTGGGAAGGCATTGAAAGATCAAGACAGGTGAAACAGAAAGCTCAAGAGCAGCAAGAGAAGCCACAGCTGCAGAGGCAGCTTCTGAAGGAGCTGCACTGTTGAGGACTGTGTAAGTGATGCAAACAAAACCTTTGGATGACACCTGATGCAGCAACATCAGTGCTGCCTCCTGGATAGTACCACTGCCTTCCTGCTCCAGAAAGCTCCAAAACTTGATTTCTCCACAGACATATTTTAAAGACTTTAATTTGAAACCTAACCTCTAGCCATTGTCACAAGTCAGACTGTTCAAAGAGTACCTGCACTTATGCAGCAGACTTAAAGGTTACCCATAGCACAGCAATTACTGTGTGTAACTCAATTAGCTCCATGTTTGTATGCATCTCAGTTAAACCATCTTGGATTAAACCAGCTGCCAGTGTATCTTACACAAATATTAATTTATGAAAACTAGTGAGTGCTCTCAAAAGCTGAGCAAGTGTTGCTGAGCAAGCCCGTTGGGTGCCACTGTGAAGAGCAATTAAAACCAATTGAGGACACTGGCCATCACCAAGAGAACAAATTTACATTCAGCCTTCAGTTCACCCTTAAGAGACAGCAATAATCTACAGTACTATAAGTTCAAGACTTGTAAAAAAAGTTGAAACTTGGATTTTCTTCTCTGTTGTAGGTGGAGTTTTTGGAGTCTTTCAGAAGATGTTCAGAAATTATGGCTGAAGATTTGTCAAAGCCACAGTTTACAGGAATTGCTTTAGGGACTGAAAAGTTGCTCAACCTTTATGGTTGAGATTCATTCACTACTATGAGTATGCAACGTCGAGTGAAATTTTGGGAACAGCTTGTGTGCAGCAATTTTTTACTCCAAATGATGCCCAGCAAGACCAAAAAGAAAAAACAGAAATCCAGCTCCTTTTAATCAAAAGACAAAAACCACTGTGAGTTGTCAGAGCTTCACCTGAGTAAGCAATAGAAACACCCAGTCAGCATGAAAAAAAATAATAATTGTATTTTCTTTTTTTCCTCATTTCAGCATCTTCACAAGACCGGCATAACCAGGACCTACTTCTCAGTGAAAAGCAGACAAACAAAATAAAGAGCCTTCACTGCAGCCAGAAAACCACCAGATCACACCACTCCCATATTCACAGAAGCATCTACCTGTTACTCCAGGAACACCTGACGCAAGCCCAGGATTACTTCCCATCCTTGCACAGTCAAAGGAGTTCAGTGTCTAAAATTCTACTTAACTGATGGCAAGTTTGTGTGCTGGAAAAAAGGGCTCTGCAGTGCAGCACTGCACTCACCGTGCTCTGTGACTGAATGAGGACCCTTCCTGACAACAAGAGAGATGGAGGGTTTGCTCACCTGCTCCATCATTCACATTTGCTATAGCCTGAGCACTGCAACTCCTACAGCAAAGCTCCTGCTGGAAGTGGCACAGAGAGGCTCAGTGCCACGCACACAGCAATAAACAGGATAATGGCACATTAAGAGAAAGAACAAGTGATTAAGAGTGGTCACAGTATTCAACTCAGAACAGCCAGGCTTCTGCAATAAGACAGATGTGTTTCTTTGAAGGTCAAAACACGTATTTACAGAAGCTTTAGTTCCAAAATAGAGAGAGATGTTTTAGAGGGGGCTATAAAGGGAAGTTGCTCCCGCAGGCAGATAATCATTTCAGGCAATGCCAAAGGTTCATAAAAGACTGGGGTGGCAGTAATAATTTAAAGGAAATACTGGACTTACAAAAATTACTTTAAGTAGAAGCATAAAATAATTCTTTTAGCTTGATTTGCAGTAACCAAAATTGATGCCATCTAGGTCACTGCTGAGCATTAAAAAAAGAATTCAGACTTACACAGAAGTGCTGACCATAACTGCATCGCTGAATTCCATATTATAATTAAAATCCTGCTCTAGTTTTTGTTCTCCATGAAATTAATACAGCTTTTCAAAACCAAGATCTCAAGTATGTGAAAACAAATGCATTTGAAATGCCTTTACAAATAAGCCCATTCATTTTCTTTTATAGAAATTAATTAACATTTATTCCCTTTGAGATACTCAGCACCTGACTACTACTTCCTCTCCTGACTGATCTTCAGTGTGAGCCAGCACACGGAGACTGCTCCAACACAGCACTCACCTAACACGAACCAAAATCCCCCACATGGACCATGCTTGGGATTGAGATGAACATCCATAGCTGCCTCAAACTGTGGTTACACACAGCCTCATGTTGGCAGGACAGGCTTCTGACACAAAGGCAGCTGGGCCCATCATCCCCTCCTGAGCTTGGCTTTATTGCTTCTAATTAGTCCAGTGCGGGAGATAAACTGAAATTGGCACATCAAGACTTCACCAGCCTGCTTGGCTCCACGGTGGTGAGTTGTGTAGGCAGCAGCACCTGCAAAACTCCCTGTGTTACTGAGGGAACAGGGATGGATGCAGTCAATCAGGAACTGAGTTTTTTTTTTCCACTGTACACAGCTCAGTAACACTAAACCAGTCAGCTGCAAACTGGAGAGCAAGCTGACCAGTTGGCTCTGGCAACCTGGCAATGCAGGGTTTGAGTTTTTAAATTGTGTTTTAAACTCATTCAGTATACTGTGCCAAACACAGAATAATGTGCTTTGTCTTGAAAATATACATTAAAAGATACAGTACATTCCTAGAAGAAAGCAATCTTTAGATTGGGATAAATAATAAATACTCCCCTTTGAAGTGATTTTAATCTAATGTGGCTGCAGGACATAATCTTAAGAGCACACATATTGCAGGATGCTGTATGAAGCAGCAGGTTTAGACATATGAGCAGAAGTTTTTCCTCCTAAGATTTATTAATAATAAAATCAAAAGAATGTTAAATTTAAGATGGATTTGCAGTGCTTAGGATCTGGAAACAACTGTCACATCCCCACAATGACCATCACGTTCAGCCTTACCTGCAGCTCAGGGTGGTGTTTGATCCAGGCAGTGCAAGTGTCCCCTGTGCTGATTTTCAGAGGAAGTCCTGCCTCCTCCAAGGCTCACTGGCAGGACAGAAGAGCTCACCTCCACCCATTGCCCAGGGTCACCCTCCCTGCAGAGCTAAGAATCCATTCCAGTAAAACTTACCATGATACCGTCTTTCTGGACTAAAAGGATGTATTATTTTCTGACTGATATTCAAAGTTTAGCATTGCCTCTGCAAGACCCAGCACTCCTCCAGCCAGGGGGGGGAACTTTTATAAGCTAGAGTAAAACCTAGGTTTAAAGCAACCCAGTACTACTAGGAAATTTCCAATACTCTAAAACATCTTTATCATTATATCAACAGACCATATATGCCAAGTTATTGCCAAGTTTTAAAGATCCCAAGAGGCCTTACAGGGCAAGGGCATGAAGAAAACCCTCCCCACAAACCACTCCTGCTTTGAAATATGGAAAACTGAGCTGGCTGAAAAGAAAGCAAGCTGGTGAAGTTTAAAGTTGGGTTCCTGAAAGTAAACATGCGTGTTTGAAATTCCACTATTAACTGCAGGCTTGTTCACAAAGCTGGAAGCTGGGAGGAAGCAGAAGCATCTACCCACACACACAAGAAAAGCTCCAATCTATTCCAAGTTTCCAGCACCCTGGGGTCCCAGCAGCCATGAGAGGGTTTTTAAGCGCTTGCGGCTGACTGCTACGCTTCGTTTGCCCTTGTTATTCACAAGGTAGCCCCATGAAATTCCAGAACTGCTGCTGGGATTTACGGCGACCCCCAAGCCCACACAGCACATTCCAAGTTCAGCATATAGAAATCCTGCAAAACAACAAAAACTAACTCAGGCTGGGAAGTTTCTTTGGTACAACTGTCTGTAAGAACTTGCCAGGAAACATAATTGAATCCAGGCCAATTTTCATGCTCCAAAGGAAAACTCAGTGTCTCGTTTCCCCCCTGGCACGCTTCTCAAGACCCAAATGAGACTCATTCTTTTTGCCTATCCTAAAGTAACCTAAAATCTAGAGGTTTCAAAAATTTGCTTGCGTCAACCACAGATGCTGAACCCCCCACCAACCGCAGTGCTCAGTATCATTCCTACCAGCCAGCTGTGCCTTGCTTGACAGCATCCAGGGTGATCCTCCAGGATCCCCGCCTTTCTCCAAGCCCCAAAGCCCCATTGATTCTAGGGGCACTTACCCGAATGGCCCTTTCCCAGGACTCCTGTAGAGTCAGAGATAAATCTTAGTGTTTCCCAGAAGAACATTACCAAAATTAGCACTGTATTCATCACCGGCCAGTATCACATCCTCTTAATGTCTTATAAATGGAAAACTGCAAAAATAATCGCAGAGCGGTAGTCTTTTGAAATGGCAATAAATCACAATAGCATTGAGTGTACTTGGGGAAGAAATAAGTAGGAAGACTGAACATAGAGAGTCGCCTTTTGTAATGAGCAGAGTGCACTGTCAGCATCTGCCAGCACAGGACCTTTTGGCTTTCTGCATTCAGGTGGACCTTTTGTAGAGCCCTGCAACGGTTTCGATCAAAATCAATTTTTGCTTCTTGCAGTTTAATTTAACTATGATTTTGCTTATAAGCCATTTCACCTCTTAGGCTGACCTCCATTTATAACGTTAACTCAGGCAACAAAATTAAATAGTTCAGAGAGGAAGGTGGAATGAATTTTAACACACATGGGGTGCTTGGGGAAGGGGAAGGACCTGCTGCAGCACAGCTCTGCCTACTCTCCCTGAGCTGGCAAGGCAACACTCAGCAGGGGAGAAAATGAAGCAGCTTTGGGGTAAAAACAGTTAAATGGAGTATTGTTCCTACCACACTCCCCATGCCCAAGGGTTATCACTAAAGGTTCTAGGTGAGCCAATTCTGAGCAGGATGTAGGGCAGTGAAGAAGCCAAGGTAGCAGCAGCTCTTGGCTCCAGGCAGGCAGGTCCTGCCACACGTGGCATCAGCCCCATCAAATGCACTCTTTGGATAAAGCAGCAGCAAACTCAAGGTTATGATCTTACAGTTTTAAAAAGCCTTTTTTTAGGCCATTCCCAAAAGATTATTTTAAAAACACTATACTACGCATTTGCTGTAGAGTAGAACAGTTGGCTTTAATTGCAAGATGGATTTTTACTTCTGACCTTTCATCTAATTGAGGCCTAAAGAAGAAAAAACAAAGGAGGAAAAGCTATAACACCACTTCAGTTATTTAAAATCCATCAAGCTCAGACTTTAGCCTTGGATAACCACGGCCAAAAAATTGACTTGCAAGTAATTATCACTGCTATCTGCAATAAAAGTTAATTGGACATAATTGAACTAAGCCCTAATCTGAATGAAGCTGTCGCTGGCAAGAAGCCTGCTCCTGCCTGCACTTGCAAATGAAACTGCTAGCAGAAAATGGATAAACACAAGGCTGCTCTCACGGGCTGCAAATCACAGCACAATTCTGCAAACAGCTTGTGAGCTGGGCCCAAGATAAAGCTATTAGGAGGGCTCATCCTCACCAAACACACCCTTCCACAATACTCAAAGACAAGCAAAGGAGTAGTTTCAAAAACAAGTTTCAGTTTTACCATCCTCTAAATTACATGGACGGAAACACAAGATTCATGTCACGAGATGCGGTTTCATCAGCCCCTCCAGTGCTGCCAATACCAGTAAAAATAATGTACTTTTGGGGTGTGTAAAGATACAAACTCAAAAGGTTTTCAGTGATGGTAAATTACCCAACTTCACACGTGCAACAGCCTTCCTGTTCCAGGACCAGCTTCTTTCATCTCCGCTGCAGAGGGGGATGATTATCTGGGTCTTGTGCTCAGCCCATGCAGGTGGCTGGGGGGAAGGGAGTGTTAAAACTCAATTCCTGCTGAATTGTCCATTTATATTTTGCATTTCTGTTAACTAACAGAGCAGAAAGTGGTCATCATCCCCCATACTACTTTAGAACTTCCTTCCAATTTTAATTATTAACACTATGCCCTTCACCAAGGCGTATCAAAGCACTTAACAAACATTATTGAAGCCACATAACCACTCTGAACCAGGGTAAAAATGGCACACAGCTCCTTTTACAGTGGCTTAGGGTTTTTTGGCCAGATTGATGTTAGAAAGACTCATCTCCTGATCAGGGGCTACCCCTATGACAGCAGAGACTGAGGGAAGTATCTGCCTCACCACAGGTTCCTGACATAATTTTCGATGAAGCATTTAATCACCCAGTGCTGTGGTTGTCCCTTGTTAAAAGGACAGGGCTGGATGACAGTTTTCTACCGCTGAAGAAGACCATGAAGATAAATGAAAGTGCTCAACAGCAACCTTGACTTTTAACATCAGGCTTACAAGGTCATGGTCCAGGCAGTCTCCTGGGGAGAACTGGAAGTAGACCTTGCTTCCCTCTGAGAGCCATTTGCTCACCACGGCTCCTCCGCATTTTGGTGGCTCAGAACAGCACTTGTTAGGCTCAAGAAAGCTGCAACGAAGTACCAGTGACATCAATTCCCTTTCATGACCCAAATCAGTGGCTTATTTTACTTTGCTCAAAGCCCTCACCTCTTTTTAAGCCTATTTTTAGATTTAACTCCATATTCTGCAACGTGGCAGGAGCTAACAGACAACACAGGCATAAGTAGGTCTTGCCAGGTGTTGCAGGCTGTGTCTAAGGTGAAGGAAAGATGTAAAAAAGACAAGTCAGAACGATTGTATGGCCTGGCCAAAGCTTCAAAGGATTATTTCTGGCTGTGCTTGAAACACATATGCTAGTGGTCAGTTGTGAGACAGATGAGATACTACTTTTACCATGGGAACATATGCAAGGAATAGGAAAATCAACCTGCCTGAAGTTAAAAGCAATTTGAATAACTTTGTATCTGCCGCCTCTGAATTTTCTCTACACTAAAGCACCCTGACCATTAATTAATTCTCTTTCTCCTTTTATATGGTAACTTCCAACTCCAAGTTTTTAATGCTGTACTGGTGGGAATCAGGGATGTGAAGAAACAGTCTGGGATGTAACTGAGCTGTAGTCCATAAATCTGCATGGTCATTTAGGAGAGGGAGCAAAGGATGTTATTGCTGAACAGCAGCAATTAAGAGAAGAGACCAGGCAAATACAGCATTGTCATAAAAAAAACAGAACTTGCCCAGGATCAGGCTTACATTTGTATTTTCAAAACACAAACCAGACTCCCTACCAGTCACTGTAACATTCCCAAGAAAACACCATTTCCTCCAACAAGATACAGGAGGTGCAAACTAACATTCCTTCCTCCAAAGCATCCATTATCCTCAGGGCAAACTAAATTCACCTTCCTCCTACGCACTCCAGCAGCATCTGTAATATCACAGCAGCCACTATAATATATGGCACTGACTTACAGATACTACTGAGCCCGTTTCCATGTGCACAGGGCAGCATTAAGGTCACCAGAGATTAATTCCATCCAAAGAAAACCAGTAACAGCCCAGCAGCTACCGAACTACAGGATGCTGCTAACACATACCCCAGTGGAGGCAACACACATTCCCACCAACAGACATTCTCCATCCTTGTACACAACTTCCTTCTGCCTTCAAGTGATAAGAAACCAAAATACACATTGACCCCTTTCCCATAGTGGAGAGTCTGCAGTTTTAACCTCAACATCATCAGCAAGAATGTTCACTGCCATGGTGTTACAAGCAGCTTTCCTTCGTGTTCAATATCTGCAAGAAGCATGAGGTTTAAATTCTGGGGTTTACTTTACCACAAGGGAGATGTGAGAGCTGTGAGCTTCCTCATGCTACTCTCAGCCAGAATTCTTCCATCTCAACTTTCATGCCTCCCCTGATCTGAAAAGGAAGCTTTTCTTAAGTACAGCAAGCAGCCACCTAGGCAAAAGGGAAAGGGAACATGAAACAGTTCCCTCACCAGTGGCTGCTTTGCACAGATCACCATTATCATTATCTTCTCTCGTTCCACGCTGCCTCTATAAAAGCCCAGAATTAAAGCCTTAATCATGACTTACAGAAATCCTTGTGGCTGCACATGACAAAGGATGACAGTTTTTCCTTCTAAAATATTGCTAGAAGTTACATATTATGACAGTTCTGAGTGGGAAAGTAGCTATCTTCCCCTGTTTATTACAAGCTGATTATTTTTAAAAAAACATTCTTTCAGAGCTAACTTTGAACAATTTTTACCTCTATGCAAGACACAAACAACAAAGCAGACATTTGTTAGATCCAGAAAAATATGCTTAGAGTCCCATTTAAAAAATAGTTTCACTTGGAAATGAGAAATATTTGCAAATAAGGTGAGACGGAATGAATTAACGTCATACACAGCAAAAAAAAAAAAGAAAAAAGAAAAAGAAGAAAAAAAAAAAAGAAAAAAAGAAAAAAAAAACCACAAAACTTCCAGGTTAGGAAAAGAAAAGATGTGACTCACTTGCAGACCAGGTGCCAGGTGTGTGCTGTGTGCACACAGGTGGGCAAGGCTCATTGGGGATGGATTTCAGTTTGCATTGCTTACACACGTGCACCATTTGGACTTGTACAATCACACTGACAGTTGTTTGCTTTAGTATTTAGCTCTCTGGATACCAAATTAAGGTCCCACCTACAGTGAAACTTTACCAGCCTATTTACAAAGCAAGTGAAGAAATACACAGCAGATTTTTATTGGAGATACAAAATTGGAGATTTCTGTCTAGCTGCAGATAGTGCCAGAGCTTCCTGCCGGACCAACCATCAATGTGTCAACTCTTCTATGCACATTTTACCATTTGTAAGGGTAAGATAAGAGCTGCTTCTGTATCTGGAGATACCATGCAGCCTGCCATAAAGATGAAAAGTATTCTCAGAACCTCAAACAGAAGCTGCAACACAAGTACCAAACACTCACCAGCAGAAAATACAAGCCATTGAGCTGGACCAGACACTGGGACAGCATTTTCCCATTAACCTTCAGGATGAGGTGCAGGTGCCCCACTGGCTTGTCCTGACCCAGACTTAGTGTCCTTATCAGTCTTCCAAGAAACTCAAAGGCCATCTCATAACAACTGAACAAAAAGTATATTAACTGTGAGCTACTGTAAAAATCTCTGCTATCCTGTGTTCTCCTGAGAAGCATGAAAACCAGCCAGTTGCATGGCTGGCAGTTCAGAACAGCCACAGGAAAAGCAACAGGAGGGTGCAAGATGTTTTCAAATCCCCTGCACACCACAAGCACCAGAGATTTTTGTCTGCAGGCCTGATAAAACAACTTCAGAACAATCTCACCTGCTTCCTTCAGCAGCGATCAACACATCACCATTATCCAAAGTTTGCTTTCAGAAAAGATGTCTTTTTTCACACGTTACAACAGATGAGCAGGTTTTTTTGCTTGCTTTTGTGCATTCTTCCTCCCTCCTACACTTGGGTTTTTCTTTGAAAAAACCCAAAACACCCAGCACACACAATAATAAATTGTATGGGCAGGACACAGAGGCAGTTGTAACTGTACAACAGTGAGACATCCCTCTACATGCTAAACACAACCTGGCTGCGTGGGTTTGAACACATACTGCTACCACAGCCTGTACCTCAACAGCAAATGTGGCGCAAACCTGTTGGCACAAACAGCAAACTCACGATATCCTGGGCTGTTGCAGCCATGAGCAGCCCTCATCTCCAGGATGCATGTCACCCTGTAAAGCAGCACACCCCTCTGAAAACTGTGCTAGAGTCTGCTCAAGAGTATACTTGAGACTGCTAACTCAGGCAATCCCCAAAGTATTGCTTGACTCTAATTTCCAGACAATTTGTCTTCCCACCCGTGGAATTGCTACAGTCAACAAATTCAAAAGGTAGATTTTTCTACCTTCAATTAACTACATTAGTAGTTTTTAACTATGTGATTGATAAATGCTCTACAGAAGTTGTAATTAATGTATTTTTTTCCTTGGAACACACACTGAACCCCTTGGCACTCAGACACTTAATGAAAAGCTATTTATCAACTTGCTTTGAATAGCTGCATCTGACTCCTTAATGTGAGGAGAGACACACTTTGCTTTAAGCACCACTGCTCTGAAAAAGTAATGCACACCATGACATTACCAACACCATCTGACACGGTTGGGATTTTGATGGGGATGATAGAGACCAGAGCGCTCGTCTCACAAGGAACTGGGAATAACTTAGTACAGCTAAGTTGGGATCCTCTCTCCTGGGATGCAGTCAAGTAGGAGATCTGCAGATATGGTTTTCCAGTAGGCAGGTCAGTAGTGGCTTTTAAGGACACCAGACAAAATTCCAAATTCTCCTATGTCTGTGTGGCCAGAAGCCTTCTTGCCACTCTTCATGCTGAGCAGCACTGGCAGGCTGGTCAGGAAGCAGCAGCTCAGCGTATTTCAGCCTGGGCATGTGCTCAGATGCTCACAAAGCAGACTAAAGTGCTTACAGAGTGTTTGAATGATAATTTCTCAAATTGAGTCCTGCTTTGTATATTTGACATAAGGAAAAAAAAAAAAAAAAAAAAAAAAGAGAAAGCACATAGAAGGGCTTGACATCACAGAAATATTTCTGTTGGTATTAAACACTGGGGGGATTAACCAACCTTCAAAGTCTAAATTCTAAACTCCTATTTCTGGGAGTACAAGCTACAGATTTCCAATAGAGAAACTGGTCTGGACTCCATGTGTCAACGTGAACATAAGGAGTACATATTTCCATTGCACATGTAAGCGTGTTTCCCATTCCTGCAGTGTTGTGCTCTCTTCCATTTGTCTTTTGATGCAGATGAAAGCTAACACAGATTGCAACTGCTGATACAGAGAAAGGTGCAAGACACAGTGTGCCTTTGGACTAAGGAAAAAAAAAAAAAAAAAAAAGGGACTTGGGTCCAGACCGCTAGAGCACGTCAAGAGAGTGTCTTTGAAACTACAAAACTAGAAATGAAAGCACTGTATTCTTATTTGATTTGATCAAAGCGACCTGAGGGGAGGGGGAGAAATCACATCCTACAGATGTGGGCTAAAATTTAACTATTTCACACATAATCTGGGACCAGTTGATCCCATACAGAGGGAAAACAAAGAAGTAAAGTCACTCTCGCTCTGAATAGACTGCTTCCACAGACTGCTTCTTCAGGCTTTGCCAAAGAGCAACAGGAACCTATTTCAAAGCCAAAAAGGCAAAGGAAGCACAGACCCAGCACTCTCGCCACAGGCACACATTTTCAGTCTCCAGTGAAGAGCAGAGGAGAGCTCCTGTCAAATCAGAGAAAACGTATTACAAATGTTATATGTTGAATAAATAACTGATCACTCCCAGTGTGACACCGCTCTGAATGTGGGAGAACAACAAACTGTGGCAATCTTCCAGGAAGCCTTTGTACTGCAAGCTGCAAAGGGACAAGGCCATAATTCTCCTCGAACGATGCAACCGCTCCAAAACGTGCTCAGCACTGGGATAACGAGGTTTTGCAGAAGTACAAATTGCAATGCTGGTAGCAGCCTTGCAGATCACACAGAACAGCACAGAAGAAACAGATCCCTCCAGATAGCACCCTCCCTAATAGAAAGGATTTAAAATATCTTGCCAGATAGGCTGCATGTTTGTGGAAATTTCTGACTGCAGAAGGTGAACACTTAAGACTGCCTTTGGGCTGAAATGATCTAGGTCTTTGCCTTTCAGTAAAAATTAAGCAGAAGTCATTTCTGTGAGTGAGGCAGACAACAGTCTTGCACAGGAGATCAAAAAGCTCTCCAGATGTTTATTTTAAATGCAATTCAGAAGACAGTATAAACCAGATTTTAAACACTGAATAATCCTTACCATAATTTGCATGGGAAAAAAGGTTCCATCTCGCCGCTCTGAAACTCTCCAGGAATGTGCAGGATTAGATTTTGCTCCTAGAGTTTTCAAATGAGAACCTGAAATATGAACAGCCCCATGCTGCAACCTGATGGCTATTAAGCACATTTTTCCCCTGCACTATAGCCTTCGATGCATGTTTAACACACACGCACACACAGAGAGGCATCCCATGTGAAGGAGGCCCTGCACCTTCCTCACTGAGGATGTTCAAAATTATGGATTGAAAAGTGTCTAAAAATGTCAGTCCTAAATCTTCAACTTCTTCTCATCTTGCTGCTTCATTGAATGCCTCCTGATTGTGCAAAAGCAGAATATTCAGGCGTCAATTTAAGCAGCTTGGGTGTTATGCTGACAATGTTTCTGGAGAAAGGAAGTGAAGAGAGGACAGATTTCCAGTAGCTCAGAATCTTCTCTGTAAGAAAAGCTGCTACACAGCAAGGGAGATAAAATAAAGGGGAAAGTAACATGCCAGAGAACTTTCACCAAGGTCACATTGGGATGCTGAACATTGCCATCGGCAGGGGAAGATTTAGATGCCTATTCCACTAATATATCCATTCACTTCTTGGCAACAACAGCCCTCATCAAACCAAACCAGTTCTGTCCATGGAAGAAAGGCATCAGGAAGACGGTATTAGGTAACAAGTACAAATGAAAAAACAACAGAGCCAGCCCTGTATGGGTGCCCTTCGCAGGAAAACACAGCACTGTGATGCGTGCAAGAGCCCCTGCATGACTTGGGAACAGGCAACACAGGCTAACCCAGCCAAAAGGATAGACACCTCTGATCTAACCAACACTAACAGCTCTTGGCTTGCAGCAAAGAGGAGATTCAGTTCCATTTGGGCAAAAGCAGAAGCAGGATCCCATCAGGAACAGCAGCTTTAAGGCTTTGCAGCTATACAGGGTCACCTGCATATTGCAGTTCCTCATGGCTTTGAAATGAAGGCTGCGGACACGTGGCAGATCACAGCAGACAGACCATGCCACCAAGAAAAAAGCCCTGCCCCCCCCCCCCCCCCACATTGTATCAGTTACTGCTGTGCCCTTAACAAGGGTGTTTCTGGCCCGTTTCAGCGATCTGAAAGACAGGCTGGGCAAAATTTCAAGCTATGACAAAGTGATCTTATCACTTCTGTGCTGTTCTCGCTACACAAGCCCCTGATTCAGCAGCATGTAATAAAATCTTCATTTGCATGAAAAGCACTCTCTGATCACAAAGTCTTCTG
This sequence comes from Calypte anna, assembly GCF_003957555.1. Lineage (NCBI taxonomy): Eukaryota > Metazoa > Chordata > Aves > Apodiformes > Trochilidae > Calypte > Calypte anna. Next base: position 6,724,030 of record NC_044264.1, read on the forward strand.
TTCAACAGTCCTTTCCCCATCTACAGTGTAAAGATGCAAGCACCACCATCATTTTGCTGGTGACTAAGGTGGAATATTTTATTTATGCTTTATTTGGAGAGGCTCTCCACCTTACAATATATGTACAATATCTTTCTAAAAATTGTAACAATACTTTGGAATAACACAAAAGCAGAACACATCCAAATTATGCAAGCACTGCAAAGTTCACATACTGCACTTTTAATTACCAGGCCATGTGAAGGGCATATCAGCACACAGTGACCATAAACAGTTCTAAAATGTGTTCAACATTCAAAAAGTCCAGTCTTTTCCAGTTTGCCTTTACAGTGCTCAGTGTCAGGATATGTAGCAGTCTCACAGGATATATTTCAAAGCAAAGGAAGGTGTAGCCCTCCAAAGAACAATGCTCTGCCTGCAACAAGATTAATCGCTGTCATGGGAAACCAATAAAAACAAGTATCTTGTTATCTTTCTTTACAAAGAGACTGTTAAAGCTTAACTATGTTAGGAAACCTTTTCCTTTGGACTAAATCACGAGCCCAATGTATGTGGGAAACACACATACCAGCATATGAAATTAAATGCCTCCCTCCTGATGCTACAGGAGAAAGTCCATCTATCCAGAAGCAGGTGACCAGCCTGTGCCTCTCCTGATGCGACCTCTCCCCACAAGACAAGCCCCAGTTCCCTGCCCTCTGGCAGGTACCACCACCTCCCCTTCTCACCTGTTTGCCAAAGTTAAGTAAGTTCCACTATAAAACCCGACACTACATCAGGCTCCAAGTGAATCCAGTCAAAACAGAAATACCTTGCATCACGTCAGAAGCACAGTCCCCATTTAGAAACTCTTCCCTTCACATTAATCCAGCGCCAAAAAATGCTACTCTGTGTGCTGTCCTGATCCAGAAATGGTGCTAAGGATGCTGCTGCCTCCTGTCTACCGCCCAATGTCTAATCTAGCTCACGGCCACCTAATGACAGCTCCGCGACAACAGGCACTTCAAATTGGGCAGCTCTGCAACACATGGACACTGAATTTTTGAACAAGCTATTCTAAGCTGCTTTGCTAGCAATTTCTGGCCTGTGCAATTTGAAAGCACAGAGTTCTGGCCCTCACAAAGAGCAGACCTGTAAATGACATCTTGAGGATTAAGCTGATTGAGATGCAATTTGCCTAGCAACCATTCATTAAGCAGAGTTCAGAAACAGGCCAGCAATCTATTCCACCTCCTTATCTGAGCAGTAAACAGATAACAGTCTCTACTGTGTCCTCCATCCTCTGTTTCAGACACATTGTAAACAGATTTTCAGAAGTTTAAACTCCTACAGTAAAATCTCAGAGAACAATCCTGCTCTACAGACACGAGGATTTGGTTCACCAAGTGCCTTACAAGCATTGAAACGCTCTAGAACAAGGGTAATGCAAATCAAATTGTGAATGCATTTGAGTTCCTCTGTCTCCAATATTTCTCACATCAAGCACTAGAGGCCCCATCCTAGTCACTAAAAAAAATAATAAAATCCTAATCACACCAGCATTTGGCATGCAATTCTGATCACTGAATAAACCTCAATAGGAAACCTTATTGCTTCCTTTATCTTCTGGAAGATTGACTGGCACTTCAAAGTCTTTGATAGAGGTTCCCCCCTTCAGAGAAGAAAACAGAAGTCACCATCTTCCATCCATAAAGCATTCTTTTTCATGAAATAAGCAAGACAATGTAAACATCATCAGCAACATTCAGACCAGCTCTTTCAGCTAAAGAATTTAGATGAAAAGAATTAAGCAAAATCATGATTATGCATAAGTGTTTCCCTGCAAGAAACATCTGACAATATCCATTCTGCTCCAAAACTAAACAAAGATTAGCATGGACATATTAATACTCTGTACCTGAATGGTCCTCCTTTGGTGTACAGTTCTTCTGGGAAATCACTGTGACATACAGCCTGCTACTGCAATTAACTATGCAAGAAAGAAGAATTAAACTGACTATGAATAATTAATATCCTATAATACTGCTTCATAATGGAAGTCTGGCTGAATATTCCTGCAGATGACATATACCTAAATATAAGGCTCATCACAACTGGTAGTTATACTTTTATGATAGAACCTGAAACATCAAGTAACTTCATCTCTGGTGCTCAGTTCATGAGAGGGTGTCAAACACCTGTGCCTCTCTGCTGCTCACTGCCCCTCAAGCTTCAGAAAAGCAGGGAGATACACAAGTGTGGCATCAGTCACTGCACCACTCATCTACATCTTGGAGGTAAGAGGCTTCCCAAACACTTCCCATTAAAAAAGTATAAAGCAATTATCTGACTTCCCACTAGAGAGAATAAAGCAAATATGATGCAACAATTATGCACATGATAAGATCAGTCTAAGGTGGTGAGAAAAAACAATTAAAAAGTGTTGCAAGAGCTATGGAATGCAGGTTACTTTCCGATAATCTATCTTAACAAGAAAGATACCACCAATTCAGAGAGCAGACCTTCCTGTTTCAAGTTGACTGGTTTGGAGGCTACAGAACATCAACTGTAGCAAAGCCACAATTGGGTGGCTGGGTACACAGCACAACTCCATCACAATTCTCCTTTTATTAGGTCTGACTGAAAACAACAATTAAAAATAGGTGCTTTTTTTCCACCAAAAGAAACCCTAAAGAGCCTAAATTAATATATACCTAAGTCCTCACAAAGCTGGTGTTGGGCTCTTGGCACTTTCCACTGGACACCAGGTCAGGTCAGCTCTGTGCTGATCGACACTTGCTGCACACATGGGATGGAAATCCCCAGTTCCTCTCAGTTTATCCAAGCAACACAGCACACACAAACACCACTCTGCAGCAAAGCACTACTTTTAGACAGACATATGTGAAATAAAACCATCATTTGTGATCACTGAGGTGGAACAGGGCACTATTGCTGTATTTGCTGAAGGCCAAAGCCCTACATGTCCCGCAGCAAAAAGCCCCGTATGGCTCTGGCTGCTAGATCCACCAAGAGGGTTTTGCTCCCACAGGATCCCACGTTCTCCTCCACAGCACACACAAACCAAGGGTCTTTCTGCACACAGGCAAAGTCGTTTTGGAAATATGCTAGCTTAATATTAATTTTCTATTAAAAATTAATAGGATTAAATGAAGCTCATGAGCCAGCAGGCACAGACATTTATTTTGCTGATGCACTTGTTGCCCGGAGGAGTGGACTGCAGCTTGGGCTGCAGGATTTCTGCAGGATGATGGCCACAGGGTCCATGTGCTGGCCAAGAACCCTGTGCTCCCCCCACTGCCTCTGCTGGCAAATGGCTTGTTTCCCTGGTCAGACACTGATGGGGAAGGTGGAGCCCACAGAGATCATGCTTGTGAAAACCTCAGTGCCTTCTCACTTGAGATCCAATCTTCTGGGCACTGTCTCTGATCCTTGCCCATGGGCACTTATGCTTCTTTCTCACTGTGAGAATTAATCCCCCTCCCAATAAGCATTCTGCAGATGCCCAGAGTTTACATAAGCCAAGTTTAACCTTCAGTCACCATTTATGTTAGCAGAGCAGAAAAAAATTAACCAAAAATGTCTGTATCTGCATTCCTCATTATACCAGGAAACACACCATGTGGCAGTATTTCCAAGCACCTTGCTGAGAATACAATAGCCAACTGACTGCAGCTTTCATTTTGAGCAGTGGGTGCAAGAGCAAGGCACTGAGGTTGTCAGCATTGAGGGATGAGGATGTGAGAATTAAGGAAAATTAAGTGATATACATTAGCAATGATAACACAAATGTTAAGAATTAGAAAAACAGTCACCTTAAAAATTTGAAATTTCATGCTCTCTCCTACTTTTTAATGGCTTAGCCTACTTTTTCCAACCTAATTTGCATGATCAAAATAGGCCTCCTGCCAGGAAGCTTTAAAATGGAAGCCCCCCATTGAGACAAGACTCCCTTCACCATATGAGACTGAAGGACTAATAACTGTTCCTAAAAACATTTTAAACCCATTAATGTTGTTTACTAAACATTTATTTAGAATTAGTGCAACTATCAGAATTCTCTTTATCACACTCTACTAAAGCATTTTATAAAAGGTCTTGGTGGAGGTTCAGGTATTCCCTATATGCCTGTACCAGCTTCAACCCCCTACAAAAAGCTGAGCACCTCACACTCCTGCTCTGCACCATCCTGAATATTTTCCATCCAAAAACCCCAAAGCCTTCTCCAATCTCCATCCAGACAATTCCCAACAGCTCTTTGGGGTATCAGGATGGGCAGCTGGAAGCAGTCCACCAAGGTGCATGGGGCAGCAAGACCTCAGCAATCTCTACATGTGGTAACTAATTCTATCTGCTGAAAAGAACCCAGGCTACTACCAGAGTAGTATAAATCTCAATATTCCTGATGTAGTGAAGATTTGGATTCTGGTAGAAATATACAGTGCTTTATACAAATTTATCTGAGCTATGTGTTATCCTTTCAGTGCCATCTGCACAAAACCAGAGCTTAATCTAAGCATTGGAAATGAAAATAAATAATTTTCTCCCTATCTGTGATCTTGTCAGAGACAGACGCCACAAACTCAGAGCTGGCTAGTGCTAGTGCAGGCTTGTCTAGTTAGAAACAAAATTATATCCACATCAACATGATTTATTTTTAATAAATGAAATAAGGCAAACCAGACCCGTAATATTGAAATCGTTTCACGCCAGCACCCTCTTCAGCCCAAAGAAGAAATAATATAGGCATTACATTGTCAAACAAAACTGGGATTGGCAACCATTATTTCCCTTAATAAGGAATGGCACAATCAGAGATACATTTTAATTGCCACACATAATTGAAAAGTTCCTGCTCATTCTCCACTTGCTGTATTTACTGCTAAACAAAACAGGACTGTAAGGCCCAGTAGGTTAGGAAACGTTACTGTTTTGGTGCCACCACATTGTTGAGAGTGACCTTAGCTTCCCAAAATCACGCAAAAATGTACATCTCTGTCCTGCATGAACTACTTCTGGGCCCTCCAGCTCTGCATTTCTCAAAGCATCTTGCCTGAGCATCTCCTGTGAACAAGGATCCTCAACAGTAATTAGCACATACTGGAAACTCAACTAATATAAACGCAGACCCTCCAGACAGCACAGCTCACAATTTCAGAAAACTTCATCTCAGAAGACCACCTGTTTGTAACCTTTGAAAGTCAACAAAGTAGATAAATTACATTCTTCCTGAGTGCTGCAAACAAGAGAAATTAATCACTCCTCCTTGAATTCATTCTCCAGTCAGCAGCTGTGACTAAAGGGTCATATAGGATCACTGAAAGCACCAAAATTGTTTTATTTTTCTATGTAGAGTAGCTTCTGAACTCACTGCTGTGAGACTGCAATGGATTTTCTTTGGCAAGTCAAGCAGTCTAAAGCAGAGATTATAGAAAAATAACACTAAACCTTTTTAGATTTAACTTTCCTCCATGGACTGGTTTTATGTGCTTTCATTGAAAATGTTACATCAGAACAAAATCAGATTTAATTGGCCCTTAAATAACTGAACAGCCACTTTAATTTATTTCAGCAGCAATAATTCATAAATCAAACAGCTGAAATTCTAGCACAGAATGACAAGTAAATAGAGCATAACACACTGAAGGAGTGTATGAATGCACAGCAGTGAATAGGTGATTTTTCTGAAACTTGGTGTGTCCGCCATTTTATGGACATCAACAAAGCTATCACCATATAACCACTTAGAGCTAAATATCTGTCAGCCCTGGGGGATGCTAGGACAGTTTTTTTCAACAGTAACTGCTTGACAATCCCAAAGAATGACAGAATCCTTGCTCAACTGGAACTACTGGGAGCATGGCTGGGATTTTTAAACATGGATGCAATTTCCCCCCATGCACACTAGATGGAAGTATGCAAAATCTTAAATTCTTTCCTGCCTCAACTTAAATTAAAGTGGTTGCAATGCTGGACTTCCACATTTGAGCAGCCTTCTTTGGTTCTTCATTGCTAACTCCACTCACGTAACAAGTAACAAGAAGACACCCTGAAATATTAAACTAAGCTTTGTTGGAAAAATAATAGTAAATATAATACATATCAGAAATATTAAATATAATTCTGAGTATATTGCATTCCATTTCTAGTATATTTAAATAGCAACCACTAATGAGATCTTCAGACAAAACTGAAGTTACATTTTAAACATTCAGGTTTATTTTAACCAAACAATAAGTCTAAAAATAGCACCTTGTCCAAGGAATAGAAACAGAGAATACAAAAGGTATGACAGGCTTCATAAATTGCCGTTGCAGTTTTGACTGAAAAACCGCCAAAAATTTCTAGAAAATCCTGAGAGCAGTACAGAGAGAGCACCCTGAAGTCTCATAGGAGCTCAACACAGATCAGAGCAGCAAACCTGAATGGGATTAAATTACAGACAAATCTTCCGGAAACGATCTTAAAAGTGACTTGCTCCAAAACAAGCCTTTTCTAAACTTAAACACTGAAGGGTTCAGACAGGAAATCTAAAATCCCTGGTGTGACCAGCGAACAAGGCACGGAAGAGCTGTTTTCCCATTGCCTGCTCTGGCCTTTTCACATATTGATTTTTCCTCCAAGCTCATTCACAAATGCTCAGCATAGTTGTGAACAATTTAAAGCCAAAGGATGCATGAATTATCCAGCTCTAGGAACACATCACCCTTTCTAGGCAACAACTGAGGGCTTTGCTGTAGCTGAAGAAATAAAAAACAAACAACAAAACCCAACAATTCAGAATCAGAACAGACTGATGTGCTAGAAGAGGACAAGCAATTACCTAACTTTCCTGTCCACAATGAAGCAAATACATACAACATTCTCTAGCTTGGAAGACCATAAACAAAGGAAGACAGTGAAAGAATGGAAAGATGAATGAAAAGCAATGCTGGATAGATGAATAGTAAAGTAGGCAAGAAGATGTCCCCTTTCCAGATGTTAAATGGTATGTTTTTTTCCATTCCAAGAGATTAAAAAAAAAGACTATCAGAGGAGGAAGTTTTATTTGAAGAGAGAACGTGTTCAATTTTTGTAAAAAAAGTCTCATGCAATGCTATTTCCATCCAACAGAATATAAACTATATATATACATATACACCACATAGTATTGAGTGTGTGAGTATTGGCTCAAGACAGTAATCACACTACAATTTTTCAAAGCATTCCAGCATGCAGAAACTGCCTCCAGAAAGGAACAGAATGAGTGGCAAGGCAACAGTAACAGGAAAGGGCAGGACTCTGATATCCATAGTCCTCTAAAATGCACGCTTGAAGTTTATCAAAAATGAAGGCAAGAGGGAGAAGCAGGATGCAGCAAAGGATCCGCAGGGGCAGGGAAAAAAAAATAAAATTAAAATTCTACAGCACTGAACACTGACCTCGGATGTTTTACCAAGTAAAAACACACCCACAATTCCCCCCCCCCCTCTTCCTCTTCTCTGTGCTCTCCTATAGTAGTAATTTTTCTCTGCGCAGGAACCCCACACTCACCATATAGAAAGAAACTGCCCAGAGGAGGCTGTGCGTGGCTACCATCTTAGCTGAGGAGCACAAGGACAGGGAGACTGCCCAAGTATGAGAAGCAAAATTGCAGAAAGCAACTGGATACTAGATGCACTCTGAACAGCAGAGCACATTGTTTCACCTGTTTCCACTTGCTCTCAACATGGTTCCAAATTAGAAACAATCAGAATCCTGCTGGAAACAATATACGGCACCTTAATTGGGTTGGCTGTGCCACAGACGTCAGCAACGTATCACTTGGTATATCATTTTTGACCATTTTTTCTTTTTTTTAAAATACTAAAAATAGCTTCACTTTCATGGTTCACCTTTTCTGCATTAGATTACTACAGACATTGTAAGATACCTTCTCACTCGTTGCACAAAGATGCTACAGAGCCTGCTCCCACTGGAAGCAAGATCTGTCATCTAATTCAACAGAATTTTACTTAAAGGTTTGCCTCGGATGCGTTGCAATTACAGAAAACCTGCTTTCTAACAAATTTCCCTATAGTATTTCCCATCAATGCATTTATTTAAAAGCCTGGAGCAGTTCATGTTAATCTCTAAATACATCAATAACCCAGACGTTTAGCTCAACTGCTTCATGCATTCCAAGCACGCCACCATCCACAGGCTCAGGGAACTGAAAACTTGCATTAAAAATCTCCCCCAGTTTTCATTCCAGTACACCCCAAGTAATAAACCCCTGCTACCCCCTACCACAGCCAGACTGCAGCCATGCTACAGTCTGGTGAAATTATTTCCAGTAATGGGATATCATAATTTTCTTCATGATCCCCTGGAAACTTGGACTGATCTTCAAACACAGTATAATGAGTTAAGCAATGGGAATGTGTAAAACTATGCTTAATTCCTGAGCACAACTGGGGAGAATAATTATAACAGCAACATACCAAAACACAAAATGAGCAGGGAGCCATGAAGGAAATCACCCAAAAAGAATGTACCAAATGAAGGAAAAAGGGCCTGTAGAGTCCAAGGACCTGATCAGCCTCAGACCTCAGTCATACTTTTTTTTTTTTTTAATCTAAACTACTAAAAACATGGAAAGCAGCAGGGTGACCAAACATGCCACTCTCTGTTAGCTCCAGGTGTAGGCAAGAACAAGGCCAAGCTACACCCATCTGGGACAGTCAGCTTAGCTTTTGAGGAATATACACCATGGAAAAACATCTTTGGGCCAAAGCTAAACCAACACTTTTCTAGATGCCTGTCAGAAGAATGCCTGTGGCAGGAAGCTCTGCTCCTCAGCAGCTCAATCACTATTTGGGTAGCAGTGTTTTTTAGAAAGAAAAAAGATGAATAGTGTGACAACCTCACTTTAAGCATTCATGTTCAAACTAATTGATCTGCAGTTTAAAGAAAAATTGCTCAAAGATCATTATGGTTAAGATTTTAGTACGACTCAACAAAATACAAGGGGAAAATGGGAATATGGCATACCACACAAGGAAATAAAAATGTAAATTATTCACTTAACTTCCCAGTTTGAAGCATTTAAAAATGCTGAAGACTGAAAGCAGGGTGATCACACTCCATTATATCTGCAGAAAACTGTGAAACCTTTACTGATCTTCAGCAGCATCTTACCCCTGAACAGCCTTTGAGGAGTCAGCAGGTCCCTGATTACAGTCTACAACACAACAGTGACCTGCCACTCTGACTGTTGGGTGCAGTACATCAGTGAGCAACCTGTTCTTAAAACAATTATTTAAAGTTCTGATCATCCATTACATCATGCAGGTCAGGTTGTGGGCTATGTTCTCAGTGGTCCATAGATCCAGATTCCTGCACGTTACGAAGCTTCAGAGAAACACAGAATGGTCATTACTTCATCTCCCACTTTCCATAAATCAGTAACTCCCCTCAGGATTACTGTGAGCCAACAATGTGTAGGACACAAAACATTTCAGAGATGGAGACTTTGGGGTGGGGGCTGTCAGGGCCAAACTGAAGCCAGAAGATGAATGAATGAATAAACCAAGGTGCTGAAGTACTGCACCTGGGGAGGAAACACTTCTGAACAGAAAAGTTTCTATCCCACATTCAGGCACTTCAGCAAGTGCAGGTGAGGACACAAGCTAAGGCTCCTGTGCGTGGGGTTACAGCACTCAGAGTTTCTGGGAAATACAGCTGCTTCAGTCCTCAGCAAACCCCTTTTGCCTCTTGATCTGGTAAGAGTTCTCAGAAGCAAACAAATATAAAAGTTTATCTATCATAAGATAACTCCCAATAAATACAAACAAGACTTAAATGAAGGCAAACATCTAAGATACAGAGAATGTAAAAGTTCCTTAATTTACATTTGGAGAAAAAACAAATACTATGTGGACATTCTCCAATATATTTTTAATGTTGTTAACAAAAATAGCACCCCAGGCTGTGCTCAAGCAGAAAAAGTGTGAATCTGTTTGCAATGTGAAGTGAAAGTGGGATCAAAAATAACATCTTATTAAAGGGTATTTATTTGGTGCTAAGCACATTATTTATTCAATAGAGAAGTTCACAAAATGACAGATGGGTAACTGCAAGTAAGGTCACTATTTAATGTCAGTATCAAAAGCTGATCCTTAACAGAATTTAAGCACCTGCCTTTTCTTTTATCTCAGCACAAAATGAGATTTTTTTTTCCCTCTTTTTTTTTTCCTTTTTCTTTCTTTTACACTTCAAAAGCCACGTAACATAACAAAATATACCCGGGGCATGAAGAAAAAGAGAGCATGCCAGCCATCTTTCACCAATCATCTCTCCCTTGTCATCCATTATGTCAGATTTATCTATTTTTGCTTAATTCCTGTTCCAGCTATATGCATCCTTCTTCTCTCTAGGCTACCAGGCTGGTTGGCTTTGAATTCAATATTCTTAATACAATACTCCTAAAATCGTTGAGAAATATTGAAAATATTTGAAGTGATGCTTATATATTACAACCTATATACCACCCAACCTTCTAGCTCCAGCTTAACCTGTGAATCCCCGGAGATGGGTTTATTTCTGGTTTCTTTAACCACAGAAATTCTACCCTAACACAGAGTGTAAATACCCTTAGGAAAATAAAAAAGCCTTTACTTTATTTTCCCCCAAAAGCCTAGATGCTGTATTTACTGCAAATCTTACCCTCTTTTTGTCCTGCCCTCTTTCCTTGCATTAGATCCAAATATTCTATTACTAAAAAGTATCAATAAGCTAACTGGCTGCAGGTGGTTTCCTATTATGGCTGCTTTTCTTTTTCCAGTTTTCAGACCCTCTGTACTGGCTTTCAGGACACCAGACCCACCTGTACACTCTCCCTGCATCTTCACTCCCCAGGCTTGCTGGCTGGGAGAGCCTGCTCTCTCCACCTCTGATATCTGTAACATGCCTCGACAGTGTCCTTTCCCTACTGCTTTATACATTTAGTTAAATGAACAACTTCAAATTCTTTAAGTGGAAAGAGACCTGATCAGAAACACACGAGCTGAAAGGAAAAAAGCAACTATCATCACTATGTTCCCTTACTGCCTACGTAGCACCCATCACAGAATTTTCTCAGTCGGCTGCTGAGTCAGATGAAGTTTCTAACAGTGCACACACACAAAATCATGGAAGCCTGACACGTCCAGGAGGATTTATTCAATCACAGAAGTCATCACTGTTGCTCCAGCACAAATGACATCACTTGGAACCAAACTCTCATCTACTGAGAGCCTGTTTCTCCAGGGTAACAAAGAAACTGGGCTGGTGCAATCAAGAGGTAAGAAGTATTGTTAAAAGTTCTGCCAAGTTGAACTTAAGTTTTTTTGAGATGTTAGTTGGAATTAAAAAGACTTAGGGCTATGATAAGAAAGGAGGATGAATTATTGCTGAAATAACAAACCTGTGCCTCCAATTTATCCTCAAACTTGTACCCAGCAACTAGAGGTGATACCACGAGGAGGATAAAACATCCCTAAAACTTTGCAGGTGCTGTTCTGGGGAGATGATGTGCTGCAGATTCGAAAGCATTTAAAGTACTTTTGCTTGCACGAGTGGCCTGAAAACAGATAAGTGAAGCTCTGCAATTTTCTTCACGCTTGAAAAAAATGGTTGGTAGGGAATTAAACCGACGAGAAACGCCATCAAACGAGACCACCTCTTGCGAAAAGACACTTTTCCCGGGTAAGAATTACACAAAGGAATCGCACACATTGCAAACGCAATCCTCTCCAACCCCACCTCGCTGCCTTTCCTCTCCCCCACCCTTCTGTTCGGCGAACGGCTGACGTATTATCGCGATTCCCGCCGGGGATTTGATATCAAGGGGAAAAAGGTATTTCATGCTCTGAGTGCCGGGGGTTACAGAGGGGCCTGGGCGGGGCTGTCTGCTCCTCACAGGATGAGCCGAGAAGCTGTGGAAGGCCCCTGGGGGAGGTCGGGGGCCCGCTACCGGGAGGTGGTTGAGGGACGGGACGGCGGGACGGCGTTGGCCGTCCCCGCGTCCCGTCCCTCAGCCACCTCCCGGCAGCTAGCCCGCAGCAACTGTCGCGACGAGGAGAAGAGTCACGACAACGGGGATACCTCACTTTACCTCAGAGAGCTGGGGGAGGGGACACCCAGGAAGGACAATGAGAAGGGGGGGGGGGAAGTGAGGGGGGGGTGTGGGCCGCGCCGGTCCCACCGCCGCTGTGTGAGAAAGCAACGACCCGTTTAACCCTCTTATACTTACTCTCGGTGCCCTTGCCCGGGCCTCAATGGCGCCGCCGCCGCTGTGCCCGTACCGGCCCCGTACCGGCCCGCCGCCGCTGCCCCGCCCGCCCGCTCCGGCCGTGGTGGCTGCGCCAGCCCGCCCCCGCGCACGCGCGCTGGCCCGCCAACCGCCCCGGCCGGCCGGCCCCGCCACCCGCGCCTGCCGCAGAGCGCGACGGAGGGGAGGGCCCGCTCCGCAGCACCCTCTGGCGGACGCGGGGTGTGCGGCATCACCCCGTGGGTTTTGGGGGGGTGTGTGGGGTTGTCAGCTACGGAACCAACCCCCCCCCGGATTCTAGAGGGAGTGAGGGGGTTCTGAGGGGAGGTCCCGGTTCTGATGTTCAGACTAAGAACCAGCCGCCACCGTCCAAAGTTCATTAACCCCCGCCCCGCTGGTGGAGTTTGTAGCCACGCGATGGGCTTGCCCCGTGGTCATTAAGGTAATTAGCAAAGCTTGTTTAAAAATGGGGGTTGGGAAGTGGAGAGAGTTGACTGCTTGTCATGCCTTGGGGTATTTTCCCATCGCTCCCAGGTGCGGGACGGCACAGAATTGTATTTGCTTGTGGTTGAAGACCATCCAGTCCCAGCACCTGCAGAAGCCACCTGCCTCCAGACCAGGATGCTCCAGGGCCCATCCAACCTGGCCTTTGCACTAAGGATGGGACAGCCAGAGAATCTCAAAAGTGTCTCCAAGTCAACCTTCCAAGTGCTCAGCCCACCTGGAAGAAGCCTACATACAATGAGAGCCCATGTCAATCCAGCGTGACTCCAATCCCCTGTGCAACAAGGGAACACCTTCCCCTTGTACCCCCACCCAAAACACACCTCTGTCCCCTCAAAGCACACTTTCCCCTTTTTCTTGCCTCCAAAGTGTAACCTCCGAAAAACACAGGAAAGGCAAGCTGAGCTAGGCTGGGAAGAAAGGAGGAAAGACACAAAAGGGTCCCAGTTTTGGTTGGAATAAAAGAGATGGAAGGTGGCTGGTGTGAGGGTGGTTACATGAAGGACAGAGAACAAGTGCTTGTGCCAGGACCTCATTTTACTGCACCAAAAATACAAAAGTTCAAGAGAAGTGTTCAAGGGACCACAGTGTCCCCTGCTCAAGGCACTCACCCCCAACACACACCAGTTTCACATTTGGATCATCAAGGGCCCAGGCACACACCAGTACCACGTTGCACCATGTCCTGTGCCAGGGGCCCCGCAGAGCAGCACACGGTGTCCCAGCACTGCTCCTCCAAGACTTCCTTGTGTCCTGACCTGTACTGGTTGCTCTCCATCCCTGACACTCTGAACCTGCTGCTGTTCCCACTTGAGGCTTCTCTTCAGCTGTGACTGTGTGTCAGCTGTGCCTCTGTGACCCTGCTGCCAAGAGCAGTGACTTCACAGGAATGCTGATGTAACCAACTACTCAGGCATCTTCACCTGTGGTTGCTTCTCTGATGTCCATCCCTGGCTTCCACAAGATAAGCTGCTGTAGAAAGTCTGGAGATTTTTATTATCTGGGGAAATGGCCCAAACTGAAATATATATTCTTCAGCCAGCTATATGGATTCCAAAATCCTCTGCTTCTGGACTCAACAAAGGTGCCAAGATACCCACGGGGGACAATGGGAACAGTTTCTCTGAGAGCTCAAAGGCAATCAACACACTGCCAAAGAGCTCAACTCTTCATCTCCACCTTTAGCTTCAAGTGGACATCACACAGGAAAACATTCATCAGGTCTTGGCCAGCCTCCTGAGCAATCCTGCTGATAGTCTTACCCCCTCTTCCAATCAACATCATCTGTATCAAAACCCAGAGAGAAGATCATCATACCCATCCCTACATTGCTGAGGAGGAATCACAGTGAAAGGGGAAACCCCAAGATCAAACTATGTCAGAGAGGGGTAAGGTGTCACTGAACACCCTGTGACTGTCTCGGGGACCTGGCTCTTCCCAACACACCCACAGCTGAGGGAGTCACAGCCAGGATACACACAGCTGGACCCTGGGGGAACCTTCCTTCTTGCTCCCCAGAACCCCACCTCTCTTCTGTTACCCACCATGTGAGACTTCCTTGGGACCACAAGGTTCTGCACGATGATGAGCTCCCCACTCGGGCCTTCCTCCCACATCTCTGTCTCCTGCAAGAGCCAGTTCACACTCAGCAACTCTGCAAAGTGCCTCAGTCCCCAGACACACTGCTCCCTTGGAGCCACCACCTCTGCTCCCTGGCACAATTGGCCCCCTTTTCAACCACACAAAGGGGTTGATATTTCAGGTGAACTTCATGATCTTAAAGGTCTTTTCCAAGTAAAATGATTCTAGGATTCTACAGTTTCCAGTAAAACAGCTCAAAGGCAAACCTGCTTGCACATGCTTCCCACCTGGATCACACCGTAGGGCACCTCCAGTGGCAAGTACTCCAGGATCTTCTCCCTGATAATGTTATCACAGATCTCTTGAGGTGACTGGCTGGTCAAGACCCCGCTGTGAAACTCCCAAGGGCCTGGTTTGGCTTGCATCAAGAGGTACCTCTGCCAGCACAAAACAGATCACACCCATCAGCAGTCCCCTACCACTCTCCTGGTGTCACCAACCTTGTACCAGGGTCCCACAAGGTTAAGAGCACACCCATCTCAAAGTGTTCAGTTACCTTGAGTGTATCCACCTCCTCCCCATGAAGAGCTGCCAGCATGAAGATCTCCTGGAAGCCTGGCCAACCTTTCATATTTTTTAGATCTCTGGGTCCACAGTGCTTTGGCCCTTGTGCTCCTTCTGTGACAAGGCCAGACTCAGAAGCCCTCACATCACTGCTGTTGTCCAAGCTGGAACCTTCTGGAGCATGAGATGCTTCCTGCAGGCAGTGAGACTCAAGGATCCCCTTCGTGGGTGAGGAAGCCTCAGTGACTGGAGAAGAACCCTTCACTGAAGAACTGGAACGGTGTTTAAATGCAGACTCTGCTTCCAGTTTCTTTCCATTTACAATTCCCTCTGTTAGCTCAGTTACAAGTTCCAGCAGGAGAAACTTATTCTTTAGCAGATCTACCTAAAGTGAGAGAGGTGTGAGGGATTTGTCCTAAATGAGGCTGGCACCTGGGCTGTGGGTTCAAATGAGCCAAGAGAACCCCTCCAGGACAGGCAGCTGCTGCAGGCCAAGGCTTATGGGAAAGAACCAGAATTTTCCCACCAGAGGCCAAGCCAGAGTGTGTCAGCAGCTCCAAACACTGTCAACTTGACAGCAACACCTTCTCCCTCTGCTTTGCACCACCCCTGGTGCCAGTTCCTCTACTCAGGCAGATTTAAAACCTGTCTGCACCATACAGCTTCAGGAATGGAACAAAAATACACACACCTAAGTTCCTTGGAGCAGAGAAGGAAATTGGTGTTTTTCAAGACACTCAAGCCCAGTGACCTGAGGACATCTCACTGCTGACACCAGGCTGTGCACAGCACATTGCAGAGGGCAGAAAGGAAAAGCTCCTCACTTACCTTGTTTAGAACCAGGACACTGGGGATCTGAGGAAACTCAGAAAGAACCTTCAGCACCTCTTTGCTCAGAGAGTTTCGCGTCCAGTGATCCGACACGTCCACCAGAACCAGAACTGGCAGAAGAGAGTGAAGTGATGAACCTGCACTTCCCTAATGTTCATTTCCAGTTCTTCTGTTGTCTATGGTCACCTCCCTCCTGCTGCTACTCCTCTCTTCTACAGGAGAGCACAGGCATGGAACCCAAAGTGAGCATTTTAATGGATAAAACCTAAGCTGTCTCCCCTTGGCACCTGGCAGTTCTCATTCTCTCCTCAGATCAGCATTTCAAATATTTTCACTGCCCTTCTCTCCTAGTTCATGGTCCCAGGGCTGCCTTTAGTGCCCAGCAAGCACCCAGATACCCCAAATCCAGGTCAGAAAACTTCCAGGGCAGATAAAGAGTTTGACTTGATACAAGAGGAGTTGAGTACCCACCTAAATCCGCGTGTTTCATGCTCTCCCATGGGTCTGTCAGCATGGCTTCATCTAGTTTGTGCCTGAAGAACAAATGTAAATGAATAAAGCAGTCACAACTGATCACCACTGTCTTCATTCCCCTCAAAGTAGGGGAAATCTAGTGTTTTCCTCATCTCAGCTGATACAAAGCTGCCGCCCAGGCTGTTACACCCCTTGTTACAAAGAATCAAACATGAGAGGGCTCAAGGGCTGCCAGAGCTCTGTGTGCTACCAAAACTGCAACAACAAAAAGCTCAAAATAAAGCTAAAAAATACACAGCCCTGCCACTCCCGTTTCACAGACTGGAAATCACTCTCTGGTTTTATCAAAACCAGATGGACAGGACCCTTCCCACTCTCCCCACAACAGCGCTGATACCTTTTGGCTTTCACAGGGTTAGTGAGGCCTGGTGTGTCCAAAATGATCTAGAAAGCAGAAAGACAGATTTTGTCAGCTTGCCTGCAGCTCATGGCCAAGCTCAAACTGATATTTGTGCAACCAGAAGTGACCCTGAGGGATACAAGTGAGAAAACACAACACTTTCTGGCTCAGGCTCCCCACTCCCCTGGGCAGGAGCAGCTCTGCAGCTTTACCAGCTGTGTGTCCTCACACGTGACAACGCCCCGGGCTTTGCATCGGGTTGTGTGCACCTTCTTAGAGACAGGGAAAACCTGTAAGAAATTAAACACGTTGTGCAGCCAGAATATGTTAAAAAAAATAATAAAATAAAGTGATAAAAAGCAGTTCAGCAGCCTGAACTTGCATCTGCACCCCTGCTTTACCTTTCTGCCCAACAGCTGATTGGAGAGCGTGGACTTCCCAGCGTTGGGTGCCCCGATGATGGCAATTCTTAAAACCTTTGGGTTCTGGGGATGGTCAGGCTGATCTTGTAACAGACGGGCTTGTTCCTCTGCCAGATGAAAGGAGGAGCTTGAAGGTCTCAAAAACCCCACCATGGGTCAGGATCACCCATCCCAGTGATGGCACCCAGGCAGTAACTGGTACGACTCACCTTTGTCGGTGGCCACGGGTGGTGGGTGCTGGCCCAGGGTGTTGCTCGGCTTCTCATCAGGGATGCCCAGGATTCTGCCCAGCGCCGAGCTGCTCCCACTCCAGCGGGTGGGGAGCACGGGGGCCCGTGGGGCACAGCGCTGCAGGAGACGGCCTAAAAGGACAGCACCGGCAAACACCGCGTGTACTGAAAATGCCCCAAAACCGTACTGTCCCTGTCCCCTTCCCCTTCACCGTAAGGTGTCCGAACGGCGCTCCCCCCTTACCCAAGGCCTCTGGGCCGGACCGTCTCAGCCCGCCCGGCCTCACAGTCCCGGCTCCGCAGCGGCTCGGCCACCAGACCTGCCCCAGGAACGGGACCCCAGGACCCAGCTGGCCCCAGAGAAAAACTTCGGCCCCAGCCGCGTCCGCCTCACCTGTCCCTGTCCCTGTCCCTGTCCCTGTCCGGAGCGGCCCCGCTGATGCGGTTCTCACTGCCCAGCGCACAGCCCGGGCCGCGGACACAGCCACGGGCGCCGCCATCTTGCTCGGCGCGAGGCAGGCTGGGAGCGCGCGCGGCGCCCATCCTGGTTGGCGGAAGGCGGAGCGCGGAGACAGGGAAAGGGCGGGGCCAGAGCGCCCCTCCCTGCCGCGGGGGGCTGTGGGAAGGAGGTGAGCATGGGCGTGGACGCGACAGCGCCCCCTGCCGGCCCCGCTGCCCGGTGCAGGGCGGTGACTCCCAGTGCCCCCCAGTGCCCCCCAGTGCTCCCAGTACCCCCCCCAGTGCCCCCCAGTGCTCCCAGTGCTCCCTGTGCCCCCCAGTGCCCCCCAGTGCTCCCAGTGCTCCCTGTGCCCCCCAGTGCTCCCAGTGCCCCGCAGTGCCCCCAGTGCTCCCAGTGCCCCCCAATGCTCCCTGTGCCCCCAGTGCTCCCAGTGCCCCCCAGTGCCCCCAATGCCCCCAGTGCCCCCAATACTCCCAGTGCCCCCCAGTGCCCCCAGTGCTCCCAGTGCCCCCCAGTGCCCCCAATGCTCCCTGTGCCCCCAGTGCTCCCAGTGCCCCGCAGTGCCCCCAGTGCTCCCTGTGCCCCCAGTGCTCCCAGTGCCCCCAATGCTCCCTGTGCCCCCAGTGCTCCCAGTGCCCCCAATGCTCCCTATGGCCCCAGTGCTCCCAGTGCTCCCAGTGCCCTGCCACATGATCCCAGTGAACCCCAGTGCCCGCTACAAAACTCCACAGTGTGCCCCAGTGCTGCCCAGTGGCCCCAGAAACACACGTCATGGAGGGCACCACGTCTCAGTGAAATGCTCCCCAGTGAAACCAGTGCTCCCAGTTCCCCCCCTGCAACCCAGTGTTCCCTCTGCACACCAATGCATCCCGATGCTCCCCAGCTCTCCTCAGTACTCCCTACAATGCACTCCAGTGCCTCCCAGTTCTCCCCAGCACTCCCTGCAATACTCCTCAGTGCACTCCAGTGCCCCCTGCACCCGAGGGTACCCCTGTACCCCCCCAAGCTCCGTTGCACCACAATGTTCCCTGTCCCACCCTGCAACCCCTGAACCCTTCCAGTACCCCCCAGTACACCCACTACTGGCCCCAAAGACCCTAGGGGACACTGTGGAGAAGGAGAGATGGAGCCGTGGTGCCAAAAAAACCTTTATTGCCCCGTAGCCCAACGCCCAGGCTTCATTGCTGCGTGTCTGTCGTGCCATGTCATGCCGTGTCATGTCGTGCCGTGTCATGCCGTGTCATGTCGTGCCGCGTGCCCGGCCGTCAGCAGAACCGTTACCATTACTAAACTCAGTAATGGTAACGGTTTCCCCGCCAGCCGTGGGTCAGATCTGCCCAAACCCAAAACTCGGGGTGCTCCCTTACCCCCAGGGCCCCATCTCCCCTATGTCGTGATGCTCCTGTGTTGTGGCCCGGCTCAGGGCCTGTCGGCGGGGCAGCCCGGGGAGTACATCATCTATACTGTAGTGTCTCATAGCCAACTTACAGTATACGATGATATCCTGCCCGGGGGAGCCGCGGGTGAGCGGGGAGCAGCGTCTGCACGGGAGGAGAGCAACGTTAGGGACCACAACACCGGGACCATCACGTCCCCACTCTGCACATCCCTGTCCTGGTTACACCACCAGGTCTGAAGGATCTTCACGGCTCCCCCACCCCAGAACCCTACCAGTCCATCGCTGTCTCCCCAGTTCTGCTGACCTGGAGCAGGATGGAAGCTCCTAAAGGCCTCAGCATCCCTTCTTTAGCCCCCCAGTCCCACCACCCCAGAGCGGGACAAAGGATTCCATTGCTGCTGATCCCATTACCCCCATAACTCCTCCTTATCCCCCATCCAGTCCCAGAACCCTTGAGCAAACCAGAGGCCCCTGACCCCAACCTCTTCCCTACCCCAACCCTATCCCCCCAGTCCCACCACCCCAGACCAGGGGTACCCCATAGCCTCCCCAGCCTCAGTAATGCCTTAACTCCTCTTTACCCCCCACCCCCATCCCAATCCCACTGCCCCAGAGCAGGACAGCAGCTCTCCAGGAGGTAGCACCTACCTCTGGGGGTGGCACTGGGGCTTTGCTGGGTGCTGGCTCTGCACCCGCCTTATAGAACCTGCTCTGCCTCATCTGCATATCACACATCTGCATTGCACAGCTGGACGGGGGCCCTTAACCCCTTCATGCCTGGGGGGCACCGCCCCAAGCAGCTCCCCTCAAGCCCATGGAGGGTGTGGAGGCAGGGGACTTGCAGGGATCCATCCTCATATGAAAGGCCAACCTTTGGTCACCAGGACTGTCCCCTCCATTGGTGGAGTGAAGCTGTGAATTGCCCATTCCAAACTGATTCCCAGATGCTGGACATGGGGGCTCTGGACATGGCAGGGTCACAGCCCCATGGGTGTGTTGGGGGGATGGGACATGGGGATGCAGGGGTCACTCTGCACAGGCACTCCCAGATGAGGCACAGGGTTGTGGGTGTATGGAGCCTATTTTCACCCCCAGGGTGGGTGGTCTACAAAATGCTGTGTTTTCTGGGCATATTTGCTCCCTTGAATGTCATGGGCATGTCCCAGGGCATGTGTCTTGCTCCAAAAAAGCTATGTCCCCCAGCCTGCAGGGACATGTTCCCTGCCTATGTGCACCCCTTCACAGGGGAATGTGTCCTCTGGAGGGATGTACCCCCCAGCTGTGTGTCCCTAAAGGACATGCCCCCTGGCCATCTGTGTCCCAAAGAGGGCTGTGTCTCTTCAATGCACACAACCCTGGTCATCCATGTCCCCTGGCCATGTGTGTCCACAAACAGCTGTGGTCCCTGGCTACAAGTGTCACTTTTCCATACATGACCCTGGTCATACGTGCCACATGACCATGCAAGTTGGGGACCTGCACCCTGTGGGGACCAGGCAGCATCCCATAGCACCCCATGGGCCTGGCATCCTCATTCCAGACCCTCACACCCCTCCCTGGTCCCCAGCCCTGTTTGTCCCCACAGGGCCACATCCTGCAGCGAGTGCTGTGCCCCCCGGCCTGGCTGTTAGCACCAGGACACGCCGGTGTTCCTGGAAGCTGCCTGCAGGGAGGTGATAGTCCCACATCAGACCCTGATAAGCAGCAGCACGCAGCTATCAGGGACCCTGCCCTGCCACATGAGGTGTCCCCAGACCCACTGTCACGTCTGGGTGACAGGGAGAGGGGCAGCATCACCCACGCTCCCCTGAGCCTGGCCAGACCCTGGCAGGAGGTGGCACAGGGTCAAGTGGTAGAGGAGGTGGCACCAGCCCCTGTCCCCAGACATGAGGAAGTTGGGAGCTGAGGGCTGCAGCCCCCCTGCCAGCCGCGCTGAGCCATGGCAGCGTCTGGCTGCAGATAAGGAGCCATCGGGGGCTGCCCAGATATCCCCACCCAGCATATCTGCAGGGCCAGCCTGCAGCAGGGCGTGGGGGACAGGGCCCTTTGTCCCTCCCGGCCCTAGGAGTACATGGAGGGTCTTGAGAGAACTGAGTGAACTTCAGGGCCTCAAGAGAACTGCCCCAAGGAAAGCAGAGCAGCAAAGCCCCCCCTGTGTGAGCCCCATTGCTGGCTGTCCCCAAGAAGGACAGGTACCCCCAGAGCCACCCTGTTGTCCCCCAGAGCAGGGTAGGGTGCACGAGGCTGGGATGGAGGCACCAGGCCCACGGGGTGACATGGGACATGGGTCCTCATGAGGTGCAGGAGCTCTGGCAGCAGGAGTTGCTGGGGCAGTCTTCAGCCCACACCAGCTCTGCTCAGAACCCTGGGGTGCCACCAGCTGAGGTGGCCCCACAGTGCCCAGTTCCCTGGACTCAGGAGGGTGATGCAGCTGGAGCTCACCAGCCACCTCTGGTGCCTCCTGGTTCCATTGTCACCTGTGCAGGAGCAGGACAAGACTGTCCCCACCAGCTCAGGATGACCAGGAACAGCTCTTAGGGATGGGCCAAGGAAGCCATGGTGACATAGTGACCCCAGGGAGGCCACAAGCTCTGCAGAAGGACCATGAGCCAAGACATCACTTCCATGCACAGATGGTTCCTCCATTCCAGCATGAACACTTGCCCACTCTGGGGCCAGCAGCCCCCGGCCAGCCAACACAGCCCCCCGGCTCCAACACAGACCCTGAGGGTGGGTGGGGCAGGTGCAGGAGACACAAGACAAGAGCCAAGGCAGGCGGTGACAAGGGGGTGACAAGGCTTTATTATCGTACAGCAGTGGCAGGGACACGGTCATGCACACACACATGCAGATAGGGCACCTCACCCGGCACGCCCCGTGGCCAGTGCCAGACGGGGGCTGGTGGCCCCGCAGCACGAGCACAAGCCAGGAGCTGATAACACCAGTGCTCCCCACCCCAGCAGGGGGAGAGGGACAGGGTCCCACTGCATCCCTCCACCCTGCTGTGGGTCACTGGCCACTACTGGGGGCACTGCCAGGAAGGTGGAGGGGGACTTGGGTCCCCACACCCACCCAATGACAAGAGGGGTGGCACCAAGCTGTGGGTGAAGGAACCAATGAAGGGACCCCCAGCACCTCGTAAGGTCTGAGTGGGTCACTCCCCACCACCAGGCTACCTTCACCAGGCAGGTTTGGCTGCTACAGGTGACAAGACAGACAGGGAAGGGGCACAGGCCAGTGCAGTGGCACTGTGTGGGGACACACAGAGGGGACAATTTGTTTTACATTGTCACTCAGGGAAGGAAAGCCACTGGCCATATGAGGCAGGAGTTCTGAGGAATCCCCCGGCCAGCATGGCCACTTGTCACAGCCTCACATTCACAGCACCAGCCCCAGGATCACTGGTCCCCAGACACCATACAGGCCACGGTGCTGGAGGAGCCCGTCCCCACCACAGCACCTTGCCAGATCCCCCATGTTCCTCTGACTCGAGGCTTTAGGAGTTGTGGGGGTTGGCATGTACCACAGCATTTGGGGACAGCAGCCTTGGGGGTTTTGCCTCCCTTGGGGAGGAGGGGGTGGCTTTGGCACAGCGCTGCTTATTGGCATTCCTGGGAGGGGGAGCTCTCCACTTCCACTAATGCTCCATCAGCCCCTCCCCAAACTTTCCCACCTCCAGATCCCAGGAGGAAACTTCCCCAAGGGAAGGTAGCGTGGGAGCTGGCAATGACTGCAGCACCCACTGGTAGTGACCAACTGTCACTCTCCCAGGGAGGTCACTGTCACCTCTGGGAGTGCAGCCTGGGCAGGACTGTCAGCACTGTGAGGGTCCTGAGTGTGAGACACTGAGACAGAGAAAGCCACAAAACCAGCTCATGGGCAGAGGCAAGGGGTGGCAGCACCCAGGGGGTGGCTGCAGAGGAGAGGAAGCACAGGGGAGGTGGGTCCTGGCTGTTCTCTCCCTACAGATCCATGCTCTGTGTCCCACTGAGCCTCTGCTCCAAGATTGAGGACTGAGACCAGCAAGGCACCAGGACTGCAACATCAAACAAGCTGCCAAACATAACTGAGGACCAGATCCAAACCCTGGCCTGATACAGCACACAGTTAATTACAAAATAAATCCCCTCCCATCATCTGTAATAAAAAGAGCAAGTGATTGGACATGCATCTTTCTGGCCCTACAAAATAAGGCACCAGAGCTTAAAAACAAAATCTCCGATTGTCTTTGATATAAAAGGAATTCCCACGTGTTGAAGGCAGTTGATGTCTGAGTGCATAACAAGGAGTGACCTTCACTAGCTTTGGGTGGGCCAGCCTCACACCTGGGCCCCGGTGACTTTCTGGATCAGGGGGATCTGCAGGAGGGGAAAAGAGAAGCTGTTAGGGCTGGAGGAGGGGGAGGTGAGGAGTTGCCTGCACTCTGTGCTGGGCAAGGCTAGGGAAGGAGAGGATCCCTGGGAGCCTGAAAATTTTCCAGGTAATGCCCAAAGAGCCGCAGGAATTGCTGCTCCAGCTCACCTTGGTGAGGTCCACACCGGTGACAGCACGCACGGAGGCTGGGATCTCAGCCAGCAGACGGTTCACCTCAGATGTTGTGTTGTTTTTGTCTCCACCAAGAATAACAATCTCATCCACTCTGGAGAGGGGAGCAGCCACTTTGGCAGCGATCTGAGGAGGCAGGAAAGGAGGGTGGGATGAGCAGAGAGCCAAGGAGCTGCTCACCAGTCGGGCAAGTCCTTACACACCACATGAGGCCTTGCTGTGCTCTCAGAAGAGCTGGCTCAGCCCACGTACTGCCCACCACTTGCCTGGAGCAGGGGAAAACTGCTCCCTCCTCACCTCAGGCAGCGCATCCAGCACTAGAGCCAGTTGGGCAGCTTCTCCATACTGCTGGAGAGCTTCAGCTTTCAGCCTCATCCCTTCAGCCTCTGCCATCCCGACGGTCTCAATCACAAAGGCCTCCGCTTCTCCAATCTTGCGGATCCTTTCTGCCTCTGCCTGAGCAAGGAGGATTTGCTTCACCCTGGAAAGGGAAACACAGCACTCCAGCAGCCCGGATCCCCATGTGTGCCCCACAGAGAGCCCATCAGCTGGGTCTCCAGGCAGGACCAGGTCATGGGCTCACTCACTTCTCGCCCTCAGCGATCTGCTGGATGCGGTAAGCTTCAGCCTCGGCCGGCCGCTTCACGGTGGCAATCAGCTCCTTCTCCACCCGGAGGATTTCTTTCTGTTCTACATCAATCTGCTTCTTGCGCTGCACCACCTCAATTTCAATTTCTTCTTGCCGGATCTTCTGTTGCTCCCGGGCACTCTGGAGCTCATAGGCCAGCTGAGCCTCTGCAGTCTACACATGGGAGAGATGAGAAGATGGGTCTTGCCCATGATGTCCTGTGCACAGATGTAAGAACCCTTGGCAGGCCCTGAAAACAGACATGGCTCCTGCCCTAGACTAGATCTCCATCCAAAGGTGGTGTCCCTATTCTCAGAGCTTCTCCTACTGTCTTTCCATGTGCACTCTTCCCACAGCACTTGAGCCCAACCAGTTCCATGTTCAGCTTGGATGACCCTCCCCATGCATTCCTCTTCTTGTAGTCCCACCTAACTTGCAAATAGGAGAGGAACCTGCTGCAAGGAGCTCACACTGAGACATAGAAAACTGGGTTCTCCATCTCCGTACAGGAGAGAGGAAGCTAACAAGTCCCAGAGCTATCAACACCACCACAAACCATCCAGCAAACAGCACGGGGCTGTCAGATACCCCTCACCTTGATGTTGACCTCCTCAGTGAAGGCAGCTTTCTGCAATTCAAAAGCCCGTTTGGATTCTGCTATTTTAGTATCTGCCATGAACTTGACATCCAGCATTTCTTTCTTGCACTCTGCCTCCTGTAGAGAGAGAACAGAGAGCAGAGCTCCAGGGTGTGCAGCTGGAGCAGAACAGGCTGCTCTGGGGAAGCCCAGCACATCTCCAAACTCACCCGGATGCCAGCATCTCGCTCAGCTTCTGCCACACCAATGTCTGCGTCCCTCCGGACAGCTGCAGTCTGAGTCTTTCCCAGGGAGCTCAGGTAATCCACCTTATCATAGACATCCTGGAGAGGGGAAGAGAAGACAGAACCACTTCAAATTACATGCAACCACTTCCATCTTCCCCCCTTCCTGTTGAAACTCAGAGCAACCACTTGTGTGGTCAGGCCAGGGTCAGCAGGAGCCAGGTCATCCTGCTGCCAAGCAGAAACAGGTGTGACCAGGAGAAGCTGCCTCTCCCAACATCTCCCCTCCAGGTCCATGGAGGTGGAACTCCTTGAGGGCTGGGGAAGGTTGTCAGCCAGAGCTGAAGCTGCTTCTGCAGCACTGCCCACAGTGCAGAGCTCAGCCTTGAGGTGTACCTTGATGGTGAAGCTCAGGATCTCAATGCCCATGCGGCCCACGTCAGGAGCTGCCACCTCCCGCACCAGCTTGGCAAACTGGTCTCTGTCCTGGTAGATCTGCTCTACTGTCAGGGTACCTGGAGGGGGAAGGAAGGTGAAGTGCTTTATTTGGAGTAGGTAACACTTGATGGTATGGATGTAAGCTCTACAACATCTTCGTTGCCCCTTCTTGTTCGTTGGGCACAATCCTCTGCCCAGGCCCTGCCATGTGCACCAATATCTCAGTCTCACAAGCAGACCCACCACACACACCTGAAACCCTCAGAGGCTCTCTTACTGAAGCACTGAAAACTCACTGATCACAACACACAGCAGGAGCTGCTGCAGGGGAGGAAAAATCTAAGATGCCACCTCTGCAGTCAGCAGAAGAATCACCTTCTTGTGGTTGCTGTGGTGGCAGCAGTATTGCTGGGACCAGCCAGAAGAAGAGAGAAAGCTACCCAAGATTACTTCAAGATTTTGAGACCCTTCGCACCTAGGATGGAGCGCAGATGCCCCTCCAGAGTCTGAAGGACCACGTTCTTCACATCTTGCACGTTCTTCCCCAAGAACTGTTCACAAGCCACAGCCAGGAGCTCCTTCTCAGTCATTATCTTCACCTAGAGAGACAGGAGACAAAACCAAAGGGACTGAAGGCACCTGTCCAAAGAGGAACAGGCACTCAACAGCAGCAGCAGCAGAAGCAGCAGTACCACCACCACTAGGCTGCCAGGCCCCCTTACTACTGATGCTCCAAGGGTCCATACTGAGCTGTCACCACACCAAGCCACACCACCAGACCTGCTCACCACTGCTGGCTAGAGCCTTGCTGTAGGCTCAGGCAGCAGTGTCCAGAGCAGACAGCTCTGCAAACTCTGATGGCAGCTCAGCATGGAGAGGACTTCCCTGCAGCTGTTCATACCACAGCAATGGCCATCAGGAGATGTGGGCACAGAGCTTGGCCATACAAGTCCCACCTGATGAAAATTCTACCAAGGAGCCCTGAACTACCAGTTCAACCACTGCACCAACACCAGACCTAGGAGGAAAGGGCTTTCTATTGCTACCCCTGGTCAAAAGCCATTCATTACCTTTTTCTTCCTTCTCCTTCACTAGAATAATTTTTTTTAATAAGATGGCACAAACCAGTGGGTTTGTCCTGCTTGCAACTGGGAGCTCTCAGACACTCTTCACAGTGACTCCTGTGTCCCAAGGACAGGATCTGTTTGTCCTGTTCTGCATGGTCAGTCTGATAAGGACACAGTCACCTCAGTGCTGCTTAACCTCTCATAGTCAGCATCAGGTATAAAAATATCCCCAGGCCCAGACAAGCCAGGTCTTAAGACAGTCGTGCTGTTCAAAGGGGCTGTTTTTCAAGGCAAAGTGCGTTAAAAATCCCTATGGAGTAGGTTAGGCACTGGAGTTGTGTGCTCATGAAGCTCT
Organism: Calypte anna; assembly: GCF_003957555.1. Taxonomy (NCBI): domain Eukaryota; kingdom Metazoa; phylum Chordata; class Aves; order Apodiformes; family Trochilidae; genus Calypte; species Calypte anna. The sequence continues at coordinate 6,751,021 of NC_044264.1, forward strand.
ATAGGACCCAGCTATGAGGAGCTACAGCCTATCAAGATGATTGCTCCTGGTGGCCAGGTCCAGTCTGAGGGCTTAGGCAAAGCCTTAGTGTCTGGTGGCACCAGAGAAAGGAGCAGAGCCATACCAGCACCTCTGGGTGCTGAGAGGGTCCCACAGCACCCTCTCATGGTGACATCTGGGCTGGGCAGTGCCTTCTGTCCCATGAGATGCTGGTAGCACCCTGAATCCTGCCCCAAGTGCCTGGGTTGGACCTCTTGGTCCTGGCCGAGACCTCTGAAGCTTTAGGCATTGCACAGGGGCCTTCTGAGGGTACCAATGCACACCTTGTGATGGGTTCCCAGCCTACAGACCTTATCCTAACCCCTACCAGACTGCTTTTCAGGGTCCAGCTGCTGGTAAAAGCAACACAAGTCTCTTTTGAGAAAGCCTGATCTGAAAGCCCACAAATCTGAAGCAATCCCTCAGGTGAACAGCAGGGCACTGCCAGAGAGCAGGACAACTGGGACTGGCCACCACTCTCTAAGGGGACCAGAGGCAGACCATGTTAACACAGTGAGCTGACCAAGATTCAGCTGCCACAATCCTACTCCAGGTAACATGAAGAAACACCAGCCCAGGCTGAGTCTATTTCCTACCTTTGCTTCTCAGCCTGGGTCTCCCAGTTAAAACCCCCAAATTAATATCATGGCAATCTTCTTATTCTCTCTCCCCAGGGCCTCTGGGCTCCTCATTGGGCCAAGCAACCGTGGTTTCTTGTTCCTGCACCCTGGGTCAGCACTGTGCACTTTCTACACAAGGGGGAGTAGGGAGAAGTGTTCAGGAACCAGGAGGGAGCACAAGGCTCAACTCCCAGCAGATGGGAGGGTTTTTTTCAAAGACCAAAACCAATTAGACTCAGCAGTTATGTTTATGGTGTGCATTTGCCAACAATTCCACCTCTTTAAACAATCCCCACCCTTCAGAGGCCACAGACAGTCAGAGGATGGAGTGGGATAGAATCGTTAAGGTTGGAAAAGAACTCTAAGATCATCAAGTCCAACCATCAAGTTCAGTAAGAGAGTCCCTGTGGTACTTAACAGGAGCAAGGAAGGATTCAGCTTCTGTGAATGAAGCAGCCTGGACATGCTGAAGGAGCTCAGCTATCGGCTCAGCACGGATGACAATCTACAAGGCAAAGGCTGCACAAAACAAAACAGAGCTGAGCAATTTGCTGTCAGCTTGTCTCCAGCCCTTCAGACAGGGTGCTGCGACACTTGGTGCATCTGCAAATGTCATTCCCATCAGAGAGAAGAGTTGAACTGGCAGGAAATCAGAGAGATGCTACAAAACAATCCTCTCTGGGGGATCGATAGTGCTGCACCCAGCTCCAGCCGGCTGCAGTCACAGCCAGGGGTGAGCAGACAATCCAATTACCTCAAGGCTTAGAAAAATGGTTTGGAAGGATATGAAGCCCAGCACGGCCTAAGGCAGCAGCATCCCAGCACACCCCAAGCACACAGCCAGCACAGCAAGGAGGCTACTGGAGAGTATCCATTACATCCCTCTCCAAAAAAAGTATAGCATCCTCACATACTTCAAGCACTTCTATTGTCACAGCAAACATTTTAAAAAGTGTTTCCCCCAGTGACAATTTGTTTGGTTTTTTCCTTTTTCTTGCACAAGGTATTAAAAGAAATATGTTTGCCTCAAAACTACTGCTGCAAAATCAAGGCAACCTCTGCTATGCACGTTCCAAACTGCCTCACAGCTGCCTTCTGCAGGGCAATTCATTTCATCTTGCAACCCTAAATCTTTAAAATTAATGGACAGTGGGAAAAAAATAACAGTGAGAAGAGAGAATAAGACAGATGAGATGAACTGGGGGCTGCATTTTTAAATCAAGGCACCTGGTGATCCAGCCTGGACCACTGTGCAGGCAATGGAAGGATGTCCCAAAACTGGGTCAAAAAGGAAGGCTGGCTTCACAGGAATACTTTTCCAAACACAGAAGGAAAAGCCTACAGCTTTAGGAAACGTGTGTGAGGAGAGATGTGGGTTCATGCATTTTGCCAGCCATGCAGTGACCACTGTGGCTATTTGACACATCAGCAGTTGAACAGATCTAAAGAACTGAAAAACTGACGCCAAGAATGATGGTTCACACCGATTAGGGCCAGGATGAGCCCAAGAAGCTGGCTCCAGGGCTGATGCTCTTGACGTAGCCACGTTTCCCAACAGCAGCAGTTAAGTCACCATCATGCCCAGCCCTTCTGCCACGTGCAATAATCCAGAAGCCACTCCTGGCTGAATTCCTACCCTGGGTTACACACAGACACAGCACACAGCTCCTCTGCAATGTCAGATCAGAGCAAACCAACGAACCACAGGAGGAACCCACTGCCCAGGGTGAAATCTGTCAAGTACTTGGGCTTAAAAGGGCTGCAGCAGCCATGGCACTGTCCCTGGGGGGAGAGTTTTGATGCATGTGGGATTTTGGTCATATCACTGCACCACTCAGCAGCTCCCCTGCTCACTGCAGGGATCATGGCACCCACCTCTCCTGCAACAACAGACCAGGATGTGCCTTGGACACACAGTCCTCATGTGCTCTCTGAGAATGGTTGTCGTGGTTTTATACACCCAGAATAAGCTGTCAGGAGGAGTTTTTAATCAAAGCATCCAGCTGCCTATTCAGGGAGTCAAATTCAGCTGAAAGCTAATGACATTTTCTTCCCAGTCTCTTCCCCAAGGCAGGGCCACACAGACTCCATGTCAGGGCAGCAGAGCTGGGAGCCTAAGACATGCAGGTCCTTCAGTGTGCTATCACAAGCAGCAAGAGCTTGATAGAATCAAAATTCAATTCAAGCCAGAAATTTTACACATAAATTTTAGTGCCTGGAGGGAACTATGTTCTCTCTTTGACCTTTAACTCACCATGAAGAATTACAAGATCCACATGCTAAAAATAAAAATAATACAAAGCAACACAATGCTTGGTAGCATCTCAGGAGTGAATGGCTCAGTCCTGCAGGGTCACACACAATTCCAAGGGCACTGCAGTACATCAGCATTTCCCAAACAGATCAGGTCACCCACACACACCTCATCTGCCTCATGGGCAAATGAGAGACCAGAGAAAAAAAAAGAATGGTTTTGGGGAGAGAAGGAGAGGTCACAGCCCCCGTTGCAACACTGGACATGCTGTAATGTGTTTGAACCAAAAAGGACAGTGTAGGTTTGTACAAGAATTTGTTTCAGAGCAGATGGCTTCTGTTCTGGACAAACAGCAACCTCTTAAGGGGGAAAACCAGATGTAAGTTAGAGACATGCATTCCTGAAATGATGTTTTGGAGTTACTGTACCTGTGCCACACCTGTGACAGTTAAAGCTACCCCCTCCGCCGTCTCTACGTCCTCACACCTGGGCTGTAACGTCATTATCTCTAGGGAAATCCTGCCAAAAAACGTAAAATATTTGCACGTTTCCAGGTAACACACACTCAGCTCTTCCCCTTGCATCTCCTGCCCCAGGCTACCTGCTGCACTCACCACAGGTAATGTAAGACATGCACAGTGTGCAGCCAAGGGACTGCAGCTGTGACCAGAGAGAGAGCAAACATTTTGGCCACGAAATAGATTTTCAGATAACGCTTAAAGGCAATTTATCAGCAGAGAAAGGCTGGGAGATGGCAATGATACCATGATTCTTTCCCTTTTGCTGGGCTGGTGAGGTGGCCAAAAGCTGGCAGCTTGGGACCCCAAACCAACACTCAGGGCTGGTGTCACTGGTTTAAAAGCATAGCATGGACCTGGGCTGCTCCTGCCCACCCTGCACTGCCCTGCTGCTTGGCAAAACCTGGTGTTCTTGCTGCAAGAAGCAGCCCTGCCTTTGCCCTCGCTGGGTCAGCATTAACACAGATCTAACCCCTGACTGGGTTCACCCTCTATTTTTTCTTTTTCTGTCACCCAAAGGCAGATAGAAGCAGGTCTCCAGCTCTGCAGGGTCATGCCTGTAAACCATCAGGCACCCAGGAACAGATCCTGTAGCTCCAGAGCTTTCTCAGCCACCCAAAATGGGCTGGAGATACTTTGGTCAAACCTGGCTATCTGCAGGTCATGATCTAGTACAAGAGACATGCTCAGCCATGACAGGTTCTGCTTCAGGAAGCCTTAACAAGCCAAGAAGGAGTTGGGAGTCAGGAAAGAGAGCCACAGGGAAAAGAGTTTGTGTCAGCAAGCATTAGGTCAAACATTTGAACCATGAAGGGGCTGCACCGGGCTGCTGCGTGAAGTCTGAGTTGCTCCAGGATTGGCTGGAGGTGCAGAAATGCATCTCTTCAAGTTCATGCCTGCCTTGGCCACCATCCTAATTAAACTGGCGTGGAAACCAGCAGCTGATAAACCAGATCCCACTGCCCAGGAAGCACAGTGGCATTTTTTGCTACACGCACTCTGAGCTCTAATCAGCTAATGCAGGATTTTAGCCTTCTGAAGATCTAATCTGTGTTTTGAATATAGTTTCAGTACTGTGCTCCTGCTTAGCTGGCAAGTCACAGGGATGTTTGGTAATTAGTTACACTGGTTCACACATCCTCACAGTACAAACACTAGTCCTGTATGCTGCAGCTCATCCAAGGTCTCTGTGCTGTACTTTCAAATGTGACAACATCCAAAATGAGGACTGCTTCCATGTGGAGAAGGGCTGAGTGGAAATCCGTATCAATGACTGCAGAGCCAGGTATAGTTGCAATTCCTCCCCAGGTGTACAGGTTTCCTTTTGAAACAGCACAAAACCTGCCCCAAATCCTGCAAACAACCCAGTCTGGTCTGCTTGTGACTCCACACAAAAGCTGATACCTTTCAGCTCTCTGCCAAGCACAGGATGGACACAGTGCTGCCCAGGAAAGGGTTACACCTGGAGCAAATGCCTGCAGCGTTATCACCAGTCAGTGTAGCAATGCTGAATTTGGAATTTGCCAAGAGTGCATCTGTCTGCATTACCTATAAACTGTGGAGTGCATCCCATGGCAAGTGCCAGAGAAGGGGAAGGAGAGTAGGGTATGGAGATTTCAGCTGCCCCATTAGAAAGCCAGTAGTTTTTATGTTATCTCACTGCTGCTGCTGCTGCTGTTGCTGCTGCTCAAAACAGAGGGATAAACGTTTAGACACGATGTTAGGAAGCTGGTGGATTATTACCTGTGCAACCCCTGTTACGTACAGTGGGACCCCCTCCGACGTCTCAATATTCTCGCAGCGACACAGGATGGTCATAACCTCCAAAGACAGTCTGAGCAGTGAGGAATAAGGGTAGGACAGCAAATACACAAAGCAGTTATCAGAGAGTAACACACTCATTGCAAAGGACAGACGAGACTTTCAGGCTTCAGCTTTTCCCTGTTCAGTTTGCCTTTCTCCCCCTGCCTGCTCCAAGGGCTTCATAATGCTGGGCCAGACCAGCCTGCCTGGTCACAGCAGGGAGCTGGCAGCATCCAGATGATTCTTTTAATGAGGTTAAATTGGCTGGGGACTCCTCACCACCCTGCCTCCCCTAACTCACTGCAGATGAAGCTGACCTATGTATCCCACCTGGACTGCCATCCTGGAGTCAGCTGGAATTCTCTGTTGGAGTCATCTTCACACACAGAAAATTCCTTTCTGTAAGAATTTAGATGTTTCCACGCAAACATTTAAGAGGGACAGAAAAAGGAAAATGCCAGGGACATGGCTCCCCATTCCTGATTAAAGCAAGAAAGTGCTTCCAAGTGCTGTCCTGAGAAGCCAAGTAACACCACTTGGCTTCCCCAGAGTCACATCAGACCACACTGCCTTTCTTACTGCTTTTATTTCTGACCCTTAAATAGGGACAAGATTTTTTTTCCCCCCAGTCCTTAAGGTTGCATCAGGGTAAGAGCCCAGCACCCTGCCAGCTCTAACAGCTCCTTTTGTTCCCAGGTTAGTGCTACCTGGCAGGATGCCGCTGACAGCAACACAATTGCTGCTGTCTCTCTTGCTTTCAGCACTGGCAGTTCCAGAAAAGATGTCCTGATTTCAGAGGAAGAAGTCTGCCTCACTCTTCATGTTAATGCAGCTGGCTCTGTCTGAAGCACAGGTTATTGGTGCTCTCAAAAAAAAGAATTAAGCCCCATGGCCCATAGCATGAACTGGGGGTATAGATTGAGAAGTAAAAGATTTATTTGGGTGCTGGCATTTCTTTCAGGAGTCTTGTTTGCTAAATAATGAACAGACCTCCATCAGATGACAGCTCAATCTTGGCAAGCAGTTCTTGGCCCTGGGCTCAGACTTTGCTGAACTTAGTAAGTCAGTGTCCTGAATACATCTGCTATCTCCTGAATTTGCAGGTCAAGGTCCTGCACTGTTTTCTGGGCTTCTGGCACAACCAGAGGAGGAGCAGAAACCATTTGTTCAAACCAACAGTTCTCCCAACGAGACACTCACAAAAACTTGGAAATGAATCTTGTCTGGATCAAACACAGCTCTTAGGCATTGAGCCCACAATTCAGACCTTTCCTTCCCACCTCCCACCAGCACGGCTGGAGAGCCCAGGCTAAAGCAGCAGGTGTTAGCTGAGACCTCTTCATGCAGACAGAGCACTCCAGGAGGCTCCTGTAGCAATCCCAACCACCAGGTACCTGGGAGCTGCCGTGAGTCAGTTGCCAGCACCAGCCAGAACCCCCTGGAACAAGGGGAGCTGCCTGGGGGGAGCAGGAGCTACAGTGAGTGTGTCATCTGCAGAGCAAGGGCAGCAACATGCTCACATTGTCTGCTAGTGGCAACACGTGAACAGGGAAAAGAGGTGGTAAGACCAGGCAGGAAGAATTATCTACAACCTCTGGCTGTCACTCGGTGTAAAATCCCAAAAGTCACGTCTATATCCTTTTTCCCTAGTATCCTTTTTTTTTTTTTTTTTTTTTTTTTCTTTGTCACACAGATGGAGGAAACCTGGATTGGTGAGGATGAGGGAGGTGTTAGGAGACAGTAACATTCCCACAGGTCCTACAGACGAAATGCTACGCCAGCAGAACAGCAGCAATGTCACAGCATGTTAGTTCAGCAAGCAGCACAGTGGGAAGTAGCAAGCAAAACCCACAACTGAGGGGAGGGTGAGAAAGGAAAACACGTGGTTGTAAAGAGGAATACACTCTGCTTCCAAGGTGACAGCAGTCAGCAGATCTTTAGGAAGAGACTTGAGGTGGAGGGGGTGGGGGTACTGTTCCACCACATGCCACAAACATGTTTGTTACTGGTGAGGGTTTGGGTTATACAGGGCAGAACTCAGCTCCCCTTGTAAAATCAGGGATGAGCCAGCCTGGTGGCCCCACTGCCCAGGGCCTCTGCAAGAGCCTCAGAGAGCTGCAAAGGCAGCAGGAGAGCAGGACTCCTGCCTGCCTCAGCATCACACAACAGCACCAGCACAAGAAGAAACACACTGAACAGCCAGCCTATGGCCCTTTCAGCCTCATGGGATTTCTTTTCTTTTTTGTCTTCTGCATTGTGATACCCAACAGTCCCCACACAAATAGTCTGCACAGAACTGCCCCACCCTGTAATTTCATTTTTCAGACTATTATTTACTGTCAGGTAAGCCTGAAATGCCAGGATCACCTCCTGCAGGGTGCTGGACAACCTCAACCCCACCACTCAAAGCAGACGACAGGCAGAAGCTGTGTGGATGTGAGTGATCTTCCATTCCCCATACTCCAAAGCACTCCACAGGGCACACACTGCTCCTTCCAGCTCCAAGGGAACCTTCCTCTGAAGGACCAGGAGCTGGCTACAGCCAACAGCAGCCAGCTGGGCTGATGCTCATCCATGGTTTCAAACCAGTGCCCAGTCCCATGTTCCTAAAGATGCTGCTGACAGCCCCACTGGGATGCCTTTGCCTAATTCCTACTCAAAACCCCCACAAATAGGAGCTTCTTATGTCTTTGCCTAATTCTTACTCCTAAGCCCACAAATAACAGGAGTTTCCTTACCTTTGGGTGTCAGTGATGCACCACCAAGCCCAGGCCCAGCCACCATACACATACTGCTTTTCATCAGAGCCACAACAGCCACCTGCAGCACAGCAAAAGACACAGAGGTAGAGGGAGTACATACACATGCATCAATTGCAGGGAAAAAACCTTCACCCAGACCAAGCCACGAGCAGGACAACTTCCCAACAAGCCTGCCCAGCCTCTGGGTGCTGAGAAAAGGGAAAGCCTGGGGGAGTCATCTCCCCCCCTCAACACCTCAGAGCAGGGAAAGAGAGACTTTCTCAGCAACCAGTGTTACCAAGCCAAGCTCTGCACCAGGACCCAGAAGAATCCAAGCATGTTTGCAGTGTCTGATAAATAATGAACACAGAAAAGGCTTTCCAAGATCCACAGAAGCCCTGAAACACCCTTGGATCAGCCATCACCGAGCAATTCACCAGGGAACCCAAAGCTCTCCTCACCTCCATGGGTTCTACATGGGAATTTTCCCAAGAAAAGCTTTTTGTTTTTTTTACCTACTCCAACAGTTTATACAAGATGCCTTTCATAAACCTGGAGATCAGCCCCATTTATAGTATTTGCCCTCCGATTTCAGCAGGAAGTAAACACAAATGGGAAAAAAAAGATTTACACACTTTTTAAGGTCTGCTGTGCTCCATAGTCTAGAGGAATATTCTTCCATCACCTCTGGATAGCTTCTTCCTGTAGCTGGAAGGCTAGATTCCAGCAAGATAAGGAGTCACAGAAGCTGATGGTACAACATCCTGCAGCATATCATCTGTTACTGTTTTGTGGAGGACATCAGCCCAGTTAGCTCAGCCTTTTAGCCAGGCCCTTGTTTTCCAAGAACAGGAAGGGAGGTGTTCCTGGTAGTCAGGAAAAGCAGCTCCACATGGAAAGGTATTTTATTTTCACGGATTCTATATCGTTTTTAACTTCTCTACTGAACCTCTGGTAATCATTTCACAATAATGTCCTGGGAAAATTCTGCACCATAGACCCACTGTTGTTACAAGAAGACGCCTGTTCACATCAGTGTTTGTTTTCTTCTGCAGGCAACGCAAGGAAGTTCCTTATTTAGTATCACACTCCTGCCTGCTTCCCAGCACTGTGCCACGTTGCTGGACAGCAGAATTTATTAAGCTAGACTGTATGTCAAGAAATGTTCAAAGAATAAGAAGAAACAGGGAATATCAACACATCAGACAGGAGTGGGATGGCAGTGGGTTGCTTTCATGCCAGACGGACATCTGAGCGCAGCAGAGCTCCGTCCTGGTAACGCCAGTCGGAGGAGCTGAACGCTCCTTTTCCACCACAATCCTGCAACCTCTTTCCCAAGTCTCAACGAGCAAGTGAAAAAGGAACCAACAAAGGGAAATCTTTGCAGGGCTAAAGAATAAAACCTCTTGCACAGTGAGATTTGGCAGAGAAGTTGCCTTTTCCAGCTATAATACACCCACTGTTCTCGCAGCCCGGGTCTCACAGCCGCTTGGCCACGGCTTCCACAAACATCCACCCTCTTCCGGGGACAGGCACACTACAAACGGTGGATTCATAGCCGGAACGCTGCCATCCAGCTTGGCCTCCTCCCAAATAAAGGGGTCCCATGCCCAAGTAAAAATTCCCAGAGGCAGGAGAAAGCACACTGTCTGATTTGTGGGGTTTGGTTTGGTTTGGTTTTTTAAATGAAATAAGATTAATTGCTTGAGAGTTTGTAGCTAAACGGAGCTCTCAGCAGATGCAGGAAGCTTCTGCCCTGATGGATGGCACGCAAGGAGGAACAGGAGCCCCCAAGACTTATGGGGACACAGGGTTCAAAATATCAAAGCCAGGACAATTAGAGGTTGTGAACCAGCTCTGTGTGTTGTTTACTCTCTTGAGGTAACTTGAGGCAATGGGCTTGTACTCCGGCAGGAAGCGGTGAGCATTCAGAAATAAGGTTGTGGTAACCAGTTTGCTACAAAACCTCCAAAACTGCCTTTCTTCCCCAAAACTGCTGCAGGCCAAATGCAAAGGCAGAGCAGATGCAGCTGCTGTCACCTGCAGAGAGAGAGCTGCTGCCTATACCCCTCAGTCCAGGACAATCTGGTCCTGGGGTGTCCTCCTCAAGAAGGACCCAATGCCCAAGTTGGGAATAAACATCTGGGTCCAGTTGGCCAGGAGCTGGGAAATGGCACAGGGTGCTAATGAGTGAGAGCAGAAAGAGAAGGAAAAAAATCGAAAATTGAAAGCAGTTACTGACAAGTGACATAATGGAGAGAAGGGAAAGACATATGTAAAGAAAAGCACATAATAAAGCAGGGTCTAGACTGAAATCCATGTCTGTTTTTTAGGCCCTGCTGTGCATAGAAATTATGCTTTTTCCACATGCAGAAATGGCACAAGTTTAAAAAAAATAATTTAAAATGATGCAGGGTTCTGAGCTGAATGCATGAAGTCCTTTGATGGCCACTACAGCAGAAGAAAGCTGATCAAGCTGGTGAGTTTCTGATGTAATCTCTATCAAAATTACTCATTTAAACTCTTGAGTATCAGCGCAGCAGAACAAGTTAAAAACCCTCATGTTTAATAAACTTGTAAACAGAAACCCAAGGAAGACAAACCACAATGACGTTACACAACTACATGAGAGGGACACTACTTCAGAATTCCTCTTGGAAACCAAAAGCAAAGTCCCAAGGCTACCCTGTCCACCTCCTTCTCCTGCTATGCTTTCAGAAGAGTAATATTCAAGTCTTGGAGATTAATAAGTTTTATCTGAAGAGGGAAATCTTGAGCCTCACCATCTGCAAAAAGCTGAAGAACTACTATCTGAGGAGGAAACATCACAGAGGAGCTGCATCAGTTGCAGTCTGAAATGAACATGCATCACAAGAAGCATTAAATGAACTGTGGGGAAGGATTTCTGGCTAGAATACCTCGATCTCAACCCTGAGGAACTGTTCTGAACTCACACAAGGCCAGCTCATAACTAGCCAGCTCACACAAGGCCATGGCTAGAAGTGGAGGAACAACTCTGATGCCACCAGTCCCACCACGAGCATTGGGTCTTAGATGGCTCTCAGTGCTCACCGTGTCTCACTGCAGGATGTGAATCTGAATCTTCTCCTATTCCATTTTCATGCAGTTGACTGTTTTCACCTAAGTGCAGTTCTCTGCATTTCTCCTTACTGAACTGCACTGTATTTCCTTCAGACCATTCAGCCAATCTGTCAAGTTTGTTTTGATTCTAATCTGGCTCTTCAAAGATCTCGAATCCCTCCCCAGCTCAGTACAATCTGCAAGTTCAATAAGCACACTCTTGATTCCATGCCAAAACAAGGAACTTATTTGATAAATCCTCCGAGCTGAACAGTGAGCCACTGTCAAGTTCCCTGGCAATGGTTTTCCAGGCAATTTCATATAAATTTCATAGTATCTGAGAAACCAGTTCCTCCTCACACTGTGGGCCTCTTGCAGGAAGGGTTTTCCGAGCCTCAAGAAACCTTTATTTCAGGCTTTCAAAACATAGAAAAGTACCATAAAACCAGCACCATCACACTGGCTCAGAATCCTTATCAGTTCTTCTTACAGGAATAAGAAGGATGCAGTAACAGAATGTAAGAGCACAGAGCAGCCCAAGAAGGGTTAACCACCCTGGAGTGCTGAGGTGCAACAGGAAATGCTGACACAAAACTGGAATTAACAGAAACCTGGCATTAACTGCTAGTTCTTCTTTTAGTTTGACAGAGATTAAGGAGCTCTAAAGAGCAATGCACTAAAGCCAAGTCAAGTAAAGTCAAGTTTGGGAAACTGGGCTTGACAACGTTTCTCAAGCGGACTTCTGAGAAATAACAGGAGTGTAACAAGCCTCAGTAAAGGTGAGGTGTGTGCTATCTTCATCCTCATCCCCACCCAAAAGGGCAGTCACATTAGCTGGGGTCATACTCAGCAAATACACCCAGCTATCTTCTAGGCATTCAGGAGCAATGTGTGTTTCAGTATTCTAAAAAATAAGCTAGATTGACAGGACTGCAGCTTCCCAGACTTTTTTTCTTCCTTTCTCACCTTAACTTTTGCTGAAGCAGCAGCTTGTTCTGACCTAGAAATACAGTGGGCAGTACCAGCCTTTCCCTGTCACCTGTCTCCAGGTGCTCACCTCAAAGCTGCTGAACCATTGCTGTGTGGTACCACTCTCAGGAGACAGAAAGAAAATGCTCCACTTGCAGAGATCCCAGCAACATGATTTACTTACAGGAACTGTAAGATGAATGCAACCATTATAAATGACATCTCTGTATTATGAGACTCCACAGAAACATTACAGTGGTGTATTTCACAATTAGCAGATTGATCCTTAGCCACAAAAGCTTCATTCAACCAGACTGCAACCCAAACCCAGCATTATGCATCCAAGATGATTTGTTTAGCTGGTGGGATCATTCAGATATATCTCCCTGAAAACTGGCTCCAGCTGCACTTGGAGAGGGCTCAGTGATGGCTGAGGAGCCTGTCAAAGCCTCCTCAGAGTTTGCACCAAACCTCAAGGGGAGGCTCCCAGCACTGCTACCCTCCAGTAAAGTTAGACACACATTCCAAAGAGGCCACCATCACCTCGCAGGACTTTGCAGAGCATGCTTACAAAGCTTGGGCTGCACACTTTACCAACATGTGGGCTAACCCAGTGCAATTTCTTACTGGGGATCAGTGCTGCTTGCCAGAGGAAGGACACAAGTGCCAATCGAAGTGCTGAGTAGAACCCAGGAAGCAGGTTCCCAAATAAGGCTACAAAGCTGCTGCACACACGTGTTTCCAAGGCACAGCCAGTTGCTCCTTGAGCACTGAAGAAACTCAAATGTCGTACAAGGAAGTAAAGAACACCACTCCCCAGAAAAAATGCACATGCCAGGGGAGGCACGTAACTAAAGCTTCCTTGAGAGGCACAGCCTAAATTTGCAACAAAGAAAACTATTATTTAGTTTTGTGATTTGGAGGCGTCTTCCATAAAGTGAAGCTTTTCAACTAACAATTGCATGACTCGTCAGAACCACAAGCCAAAACACAGCTTTTAGTATTGTTTGCTGCTGGTTTACTCTTCCCTTCCTCCTTTCTCCCCAAATCCCACCTAATATCACACAATCAAACACTGTCCCCCAAGGTCCCCTCTGCTTTTCCCTAGAGACACATGGCTCAAGTTCCTGGAACTATAACTGTGTAGTTACTTGCCTCCTACGAGTGCCCTGGGACTCTGCACCTAAGCACGGAGAAGCTGTGAGGCTCTGCAGAGCTCCCACATCCTCTCAGGCTGCCGCTGAAGCTCAGAGATCACTCTCTCAGGGGACAGCAAGTGTGTGTAGACCCCGTTGGGCAGAGACAGAGTAAAGCCACGTCTGGTGGCAGCACCGAAGCCCATTCTGACTTGCAGAGCTCGGTGTGATTTCCACTCTCTTGCCAGAACATCAAGGAGTGTCCACAGCTTGCTGCTCCCAGCTGCGAACACGTAACACTTGGAACTGCAAGCAGATGCAACAAATTCCTGCTGGCTCATACTGCAAGCCATGTTTTGGAAACTTCAGAGCTGAACTGAAACAAAACCAAGCTTTTGAGACTGAAGGGCACCCTGGCACACCTGAAGCACAGCTTCCTTATTCCTCCCACCAGCTGTGGCATTTCACCTATCATCACTGATTCTGACGGGGATTCCCCTTGCAAGGAAGGTCAGCATGAGCTTTAGGTCCCAGAGATACGCAGAAGACCAGGAAAGCTGTAAGAAAAACTGCTGCTCCAGGCAGCCGGTGGGTGCAGTTTGTAACTCCTGACAAGCAGCCACCACAGCGGGCATATTCATTTCCAGAACTGCACCAATACTTCTGGCATCTCTTCAGTAATTCCTGTAACAGGTCTGTTATCCAAGAGGGATGAACTGATAGCAGACCAGACTGATGCAGCCTGCTGGAAGCTTTGGCTGCAAAACATACTGGTGTCGTTTCACGTGCATGGCATGATCACGGTACATCCCTGACGTTTACACCCATCTTCTCCCCAGTGAGTTTTGGCCTGAGCATAACCACTCTTGCCACAAAACTAGCCCAGTGTTGACAGAAAGGATGGATTGAGGATGCACAAAGTGACAAGCACCTGTATCTAAGTTGGTTACTATACTGCAAATGTCCCCAGCCTGCCACACAGAGGGAAGCATCCAGCCCTTACAGCAAGCCGCTACATCACCTAACGGTACTTAAGACCTGTCTGCATGCTGCCTGTGCTATGCCAAAGCTTCAGAGAAGCATTAGAGCAGCTACAGGTTGAATCAGACACAGATTTCACTGCTGGTTTATTTAACTCTAATGTAAGCAACCAGTTCACCTGATGAGAACATTACACATATCTGGTGGACACCAACCAGGTCCAGTGTCAGCACCAATAAGAGGTCAGGGGATGTGACAATAACGAAGCAGCAGTAGGACAGGACGAATGAGTGGGACACCCCAGGGACAGGCAGTGATGCCCTGCCCTTGTGAGATGCTCACACCCAGTTCCCCTTCTCTTGCAAAGTCAACCTGCCCCCCAGGAACAGGACAGCTCCTTGGCAATCCAAAGGCTGCTGGCAGCAGCCCAGAGCCCCACAGCCTTGCCGGTGCCTGACATCATCCAAAGGCAGCAGCAGCAGCACCGGGGTGTGCTGCTGGCACTTCCACCTTGCCTGCTGCTCTCATCACTGCAGGGACCACAGCCCGAAGCCCGGGGTCCAGCAGCAGGGAGAAAAACCCCTGCACCCCAATGCACACCCACGACAGGACAGCCCCCAAAGAATGCTGCAAGGTCTTCCTATGACAGTGACTTCCCAGTGTCCCCTCAAGGAAAGGCCTCTCCCCACCACGTCCCAGTGCTCCTTCAGGGGCGGAATCCCAAATCCCAGGGCTCCCTGAAGCCTCAAAACATCCCCACAGAGCACACACACACCCGCCAGGCAGCGTCTCCCATTCCCCACCACCTCGCTGGGTCCCACCAAAGCAAGAACCCTCTCCAGAGCCTCTCCATGACCAGAATCTCCTCTGAGCAGACCCCACTACAAAGACAGACCTCCCCATATTTCCCCAAGGTCCCCCCATGACAGGGATCCCTCAGACCCTCTTCTCACCATGACAGGGACCCCTCCAACCCATCAGGATCCCCTCACAGCCAGGACCCCCCCCCAGTTCCTACCGGGGCTCCTCCAGACCCCATTACAGAAACACCCCCCATCTCAATTCCCTCAGGATCCACCCATGACAGGAACCTCCCCTTCCCCTATCCCCCCACGACAGGGACCCCTCAAGGCCGCTCTCCCCCACGACCTCCGCGACTCCCCCCAAGTCCCCTTCGTACCTGACACCACCAGCGCCTCGTTGGGCCCCACCGTGTGGCAGTTGCCCATGGTGCCCACACGCTCGCCACCGCCTCACCGCCCACTCCCACACCCCCCCGCGCCGCCCCGCCCCGTCCCCGCGCACCGCCCGCTGGGGGAGCGGTGTCTGGGGGCGGCCATCTTGGGAAGGTCAGAGCCGCCCCCGCCGCTCCTCGGGAGCGGGGCCAGCCGGGGCCGCCCCCCCCGCCGCCATCTTGGGTGCCGCGTGTCTGCGCGCGCGGTAACATGGGGCGCGCGCCTGCGCACTGCAATGCCTGGGTGTGCAATGGGTGTGCAACAGGTGTGCAATGGGTGTGCAATACGGAGTGCGCGGTGGGAACTTGTGCAGTGCAGTGTGATACACAGAGCAGTGGTGCAGAGTGTGCACTGCACGTGTGTGGGTGTGCAAGGCAAGGGGGATCTGCAGTGTAGCATGGGTGTGCAGGTGCAGCGTGTGGGGTGTGTCATGCCATGCGTGTGCAAGGCAGGGTGTGCTGCACTGCAGTGTGTGTTTGTCTTTGCCAGGCAGGGCAGCAGCCAGTGCAAGGCGGAACACCCTATGCTGCATTTCTGTGAATGTGTGCATGCAAACAAACAGTGCCATGCACTGTACATTATGCATGCACACCCACTACACAGGGAACACTGCACAAAGCCACATCTTCTTCCTCAGATGCTCCATTTCTCAGCAGACCCCAGGCAGTGCCAGCACAGAACTTCTCAATTCTAGCACATGATCTCTCAGGCAGCTCTTTCCCTTCCACCACCATCATTTTATTATCCGAACTCGGTGGCAGCAGGCACAGGATCCCCCTGGGCCCTTGCCAGCCCCACCAGCCTCTCACTGGCCTCCCAGAGTGCCTGGGCCAGCCGGTCATCACGGGCCAGTGGCCACGGCTCTTGTGGGTGACAGTTGGCGAAGTACCGCCCGCTGAGGGGCTCGATGCCATCTTGCGTGGCGCAGTGCAGCGGCGTCCGAGCCCCCTCGGCTGCTGTGCGGAAGAAGCACCGGACCAGCGGCAGCCAGAGCGGCTTGAGCCAGAGCGGAGTGTGGCGGAACAGCTCTGTGTCCACAAACCCTGTGGAGAGGGGGAAGCCACCATGTCACATCCCGGATCCCTCCAGGAAAGGGCCCATGAAAGACATGAGTGTCAAGAAATAGCAGTGGCTGCACCAAGGTTGCCTTTGCATGGGCAGCTCTGATGGAGCTTTCCCCAAGGGCTCAGTGAGTGCTGCACAGTGTGCAGTGCAAAATGTGTGGTCTGTGCAGCGGTGCACTGGGCAAAGGGACAGTCCTGAAAAGGGACACACCATGCAAAGGGACACAGAGAGCACAGGGATGTTTTGTGGAAAGGGGCACACCATGCAAAAAGTGCTCTGTGCAAAGGGGATGCTCCTGACAGGGGACACCACCATGCAAGGGACACTGTGCAAAGAAATGGTTCATGCAAAGGAAGACACCGTCTCCCTGGGACATGCAAAGGGACACAGGGACACTGCAAAGGGACACATGGTGCACAAGAACATTATGCTAAGGGCTAGGCCATGCCAAGGGACACTGTGAAAGGGATACTTTCCTGCCAAGGGTGCACTGTGCAAAATATGCATTGTGCAAAGGGACACTGTGCAAAGGTTGCACCTTGCTAAGAGATGCTCCATGCTAAGGGATACTCTGTGCAAATGGAGACACTGAGCGAAGGGCACTCCATGCATGGTGATGCTCCTGTTCAGAAATTTGTACAGGTGGACACCCTGTGCAAAACACACACTGTCCCACTGTCCTCAGCTTGGGGTGACAGACCTGGGTCCTTACCTGGATGCACAGCATAGCAGGTCACCTCGGTGCCCTGCAGGCAGGTGGCCAGCTCACGGGCATGCAGCACATTGGCCAACTTGCTGTCACAGTAGTCCTGGAAGGTCGAGAACATCCCGGGGGGCGGATGGCCTAGGGCGTTGAGGCGCAGGCGGCCGGCGCAGTGGGCGCTGGAGGCGATGATGACAACCCGGCTGGGTGCAGAGCTCTGCAGCCGCTCCAGAAGCAGCTGTGTGAGCAGAAAATGGCCCAGGTGATTCACTTGGAAGGAGAGGCTAAAGCCATCTTCTGTCGTGCCCCCGGCGCTCACGCCTGTGAAAGGAAGGCAATGGCAGCCCCAGGGTGGGTGCCCTGGGGGCCCAGATGTGGTGGTGGTGGTGGTGAGGAGATACTGAGGGTCACGGTGCTCACCCGCGTTGTTGATGAGGAGGTGCAGGTGGGGCTCCTGCCGCAGGAAGGCGCTGGCAAAGGCTCGCACCGAGCGCAGGCTGGCCAGATCCAGATGCATGAACCTCACGTTGGGGTTCCCCGTCTCCTGTGGGCACAGCACAGCGTGGAGCAGAGCCCGAGGGGGGCATCTTGAACGGGGTGGGGGCTGGACGCAGCTAGGAGTAGAGGGACTGTTCTGGGGGCTGGACCTGACTCAGTGTGAGGGGTCTGAGGTGCCCTGGGGCTTCCTTGGGTTAGGGGTGGGTGAGGTGGCCCCTGCTTGGGTTGGGAGGGTCCTGAGGGGTCTCCTGAAGGGGCCCCTGGGGTGTCCATGGATGAGCCATGGGGTCTCTCTGAGGTGGTAATGGGGGTGCTCTTGGAGTATCCATAGAGGTGTCTGGGGGATGTCCATGCGATGCTGAAGGGTATCCTATGGGAGTGCCCAGGGTGCCCGCCGAGGGTGTCCGGGATGTGTCCCGGGGGTGTCCCGGGGTACCCGTGTCGCGGCCCTCACCGTGCGGATGCGGCGGGCCGTGGCCTCTCCCCGGGAGGCGCTGCGGGCCGCCAGCACCACTCGTGCCCCACCGCGGGCCAGCTCCAGCGCCGTGGCCGCCCCGATGCCGCCGCTTCCCCCTGGGGAACGAAGCGAAGCGTAAACGCGGGACCGCAACCGAGCCGCCCCACGGACCCTACGGGGACTGTGTTGGAGTCCCCTGGACTGCACCGGGGCAGTACCGGAGCCCATCGGGCCCCCCCGGCGCTCACCGGTAACAATGGCTGTTCGGCCGTGCAGCACAGGGCAGACGAGGGGCGGCAGAGCCCGGCGCAGCCCGTGGCGGATGAGGGTGTAGAGGGCCAGCACCAGCCCCACGCCCAGCAGCCCCCACCCCATCCCGCATCCACCGGCTCCGCGCCCCGCCCTGGCCCAGCCTCCCCGGGAGGAGGGACAAGGGCCGGGCCTTGCGCAACCGGAACGTGGGGTGATGTGGAGAGGTTGGCAAAGGGCTTTGTCTGCGGGAGGGATGAATTCTTGGCCCGCGGGTCAGGGCAGAGCCAGGGAGAAGCTGAGGCGTGGGTCAGCGAAGCCGCCTGCCCCCCAGGCACCGGGAAGGGCGGATGCTGCACAGCCCCTGCCCTAAGGGAGAGGGCGAGGGGTGCACTGGCATCCTCCCTCCCCACACCCCCCAGGCCAAGACCCCACCTCTCATACCTGGAAACATTCACGGTAAAGATTGGAGCTGTTTGAGAATGCATCCCTGCTCACCATGTCCTGGTGTGCATGTAAAGCAGTATGAGGGGGGCGAGGGGGAGACTGTCCCCCCCTACTTCACTCGGTGAGATTCCCCCCAACAGTGCTGTGTCCTTTTTTTGCAGCCTCCCAAGAAGGACACAGAGCTCTTGGAGTGAGTCCAGAAGTAGCCACAAAGATGGTCCAAGGGCTGGAACAGCTTTGCTCTGGCTCAGAGTTGATGTTCAGCCTGGAGAAGGCTCCAGGGAAACCTTAAAGCACCCTCCAGTACCTGAATGGGGTCCACGAAAGCTGGGGACTTTTTATAAGGGCAGGGAGTGACAGGACAAGGGGTAATGGCTTCAAACTGAAAGAGGGATTTAGATGAGATAATAGGAAGAAATGTTTTGCTATGAGGATGCTGAATCACTGGCCCAGGTTGTCCAGATTATCTGTGGCTGCCCCATTCCTGTCAGTGTTCAAGAACAAGTTAGATGGGGCTTGAAACAGCCTGGTCTAGTTAGAGGTGTCCTTGCCCATGGTCCTTTCCACCCCAAACCCTTCCACAACCTTCCAGTCCCCATCCTGGACTATCATGGCTCATCCCCTTCACACAGCTCAGGCTCCTCTCCTGTGGTCAGACACTCCAAGGAAGTGCCAGGTCGTGGTGACAAGAGTGAAGACAGACAGTCAGAAAACAGAATGTGAAGTATTTTTTTTTTATATACAGAATACAGGAAAGTTTCTGTAAAGTCTAAAACGTTACAATTACTATGTACAGTGGAACTAGCTGTTCTGCTGCAGGGAGGTGGCATATAAACAAAAGAGACAGACAGGTTACGACAAACGATCTGCTACAATAGACAATTTGAGGAACGTCATACCACATGTAGCACTGTACACAGCTTTAAAACATTGAAAAATGCCATCACTGATGTATTTACACAGAATCCCAACACTTTTCCTTATTTGAAATAAAAATAGGATGGACACCAGGAAAAGAACTCGTTTCTCACTGCCCATAATACACAGTAGCTACTTGTAGTGCAACCATAGCAGGGAGGGATGGGAAAAAATAACTGTGGGAAGAAGAGCGCTTCTTTACATTAAATAAAACAATGATATTGTATAGATTTGCTGTATGAAAACTGTATTTCTCTTTTAATATAAAACTATTGTCACTGGCACAAAATAGAACAAGTTTCTGATTATTTTAC
Source organism: Calypte anna (assembly GCF_003957555.1). Classification (NCBI taxonomy): domain Eukaryota; kingdom Metazoa; phylum Chordata; class Aves; order Apodiformes; family Trochilidae; genus Calypte; species Calypte anna. The sequence continues at coordinate 6,771,049 of NC_044264.1, forward strand.
AACTGCATGGGAACTATCTGTCAGAGAGAGTCCTCGAGTCAGACAGCGGTCGCCCCTCGCTCTGACGCGTCCTGCTCTCACTGCAGTTTTCCTTTTAAAATGAAATGTATAGTACAAATATATGTGCAAATGCCCCTAAAACTTGAGCAAAAAAGAAAAATTAAAAAAAGTTAAACGTTCTTCATATTTCATGCAAACGGCGTGTGAACAGTCTCTGGGCCGACATAGAAAAAATCCCACCTCGGTTTGTACATTTTTGCATTGCAAGAGTCTGAGGGCGCTTTTCCTTACACCAAAGCTCTCTTCCTAAAATTCCTAAGGAACAGAGTTGGACCGCAGCACGGGCACCTGGTGGGGTTTCAGAGAAAGCTTCTCCTCCAAGTCCATGTCTTGTACTAAGGCAGTGTCCCCCCCCTTGGGCTGTTTGGTCGCAAATTCGGTAATGCTGAAAACAAACTGCAGGCAGCCCAACTTGATGTAACTGCCGTGGTGGAGCAGGGCTGTTCCCTCCCAGCCAGCCCCGCTGCCCCCGATTAAGCTGGAGCTGCTGGCTTTGCAGTTACAAGGTTTCCGATGCTGCCCTTGTGCCTGTGAATTCATCACAGCGGCTTCTTCATGCGGCTCCTCTTCTTGTTTTCTGCTTTTATGTCGTTCTGGAAAAGAAAAATAACTTAAGATTCGGGCAGGACGGGTTCAGCTTGATTTAATCAATGGGAACAATTGCTGAGGTGCCTCAGGGGTAAGATCCTCCATCCACAAGGCTAATAAAAGGGTAACAGCAACATCCTCACAGCTCTGGAGAGGCAGAGACATTTACACATCTATTTTAGCAGATAAGAATATAGTGGAGAGCAGCAGCTATCTGTATGTGTGGGGGGATGCCTGTAGCACAGCCCAGGTGACTTGTTTCCAGCTTGGGATGTGCTTGGGAAAACTCTCAGTCCAGCTCTGAAGCAGAGTTCATCAGCCAGAGCTGGTATCAGGCAGGAACCTGGAGTTTAACTCCAGCACTGGAGGCAGGAGCAGAGCTAACAGCAGAGCACTCCCTGCAGAGTAAAGTCTTGTGCAACCCAGGCTGAGGCCGCTGCAAAGACTCTCCCTTTTGTAAGAGCTGAACAAACCACTGCAGAACAAGGGGCACCAACAGGGAACTGCTTTGCACCAATCTCCTGTGTCCCTCCCCAACATCTCCCTGGGGTGTAACATGGTGCTGTCACTGCCTCATCACTCACTTATGACACTCTGCACTTTGGCAACAATACTGCTGGGAGGAGTGGGCGTCATCTTCTCCGAGAAGTCACACGAATACAGAACATTGTCCACAGTTGTCCCATGTTCACTGTAGTTCAACAGCTCGTAATGTTTTGTATTCTGTAAAAAAAAAAAAAAGGGGAGAGGAGGGAATCGACACAGCAAGTCAGAAGAGTTTCTGCTCACATACCCCTTTGGTGCATTGAAACAACTCCTCTCTCCCTGCATGCTGCTGATGGTTAAATAAGAGCAGTTAAAATGTTGTCCAGCTTCAGGACTACCAACCTAACCCTCGTGCACAGCTCATGCTCACAGAACAGCCAACTTTTGGCAGAGAGGGATGGCCAAAGGAGGTCTGAAAAGACGACAGTTCTACTGACTGCAGTTGGACCAATATTATCTTTTGGAAACTGGCATTCAAGCTGCTTCAATCAAGGATTCAAGCCCATTCTCACAAGGCCAGCACACCATTTTAACGGGGATACTAGATGCAAATGCAGCACTAGGCCTATGCCTAGCACAGAGATGCGCTTTGGAAAGCAGACACAAGATGGCAAGAGGGATGCCAGTGTGCTGCTGCAGCAGCCATGAGACAGACTGTCTGGGACTTACAGGCCTTTTGCAGACACTGAAATGCCAGGAGATGTTTCAGTGACATTACAGCATTACACAAGCAGCCTCACGCTCAACTGAGCTTTGCAGAGGATGTTGACAGAGAGAAGGAGATATCAGGAATCATCTGAGGGCTGAAGACCTTGTCCCCCAGGGAAGAGAGAGCTTTAGTTGAGTCACAAAAACTCATGCATGAGGGAGTAAATTTTTGAGTAACCTGTGAGACTGCAGAGACTAAGGCCAAGCACAAGCTGCCAACATCCAGAAGCAGAAAGAGCAGACAGAGTTAAGGAGGGGGAATTTTCCCTCTAGAGACACAGAATGCCTGCTGGAGTACAGTAGTTCAGTGCCTAGAGCCTGATTTTGGACTGACCACTGTGAGAAGAAGCTTCAACACAGATTTAAGGTCTGGATCCCATTACCAAATGTGTTCTGTAGCTTGTAGTGCACTGGAGGAACAGCCAAAGCTGGCTGTGGTTAATCCTGGATCCTGCTTCAGAAGCTGGTTGACAAATGGTGATATAAAAGACACGATCTTGCGTCAAAGCCTGTTTCCAGGCTAAGAAACATCTCCAGCAGCACTTCTATTAGCAGACCAATAGAAGGTGTATTTACTTTAAGAAAAAACTAATCTCTGGACTGTAGTTAAGGAGCAACTGCAGACCTCTGTTTATGTCGAGGGCTTAACTGAAATTTTAGTTAAATAATTTTTACAGAGTATGATGGCACAAACACTTTGCACCACCATGACACCTGAAAGCAAGAGACTCAGAGCAGCTCCCTGCTCTGCTCCAGCTGAGATTACATGTTGACATGTAAAGTTTAACTTTTAACAATGCAGATGGATCAAAAAGTATCAAACCATTTTTGACTCTTCCTTTCCCTAGCCACCAGCAGTAGCAGTGCTTACTTGTGGTCAGTCTTTGTCCACAGGCAGTTAGCTCAGAGAAATCATGCTGGCAGAGCTCTGTGCTCCAGAAAAGGGTTTGACAGAAAATGCTGACACAGCCTTCACTGGAGTGAAACCATTCACAGCCCTGGCTCCTACTTTGTAGTCCACAAAGGAGCACCACACAAAGACAACCTGCTGCCTGCATCTCCAGCTCCCACTGCCATGCATGCCAAATAATAAAAATATACTTAAAAAAAAAAACCCCACAACAGTCAAGCACTCACCTCATCGTAGAATATGCAGGCATGTTTGCCAGACACATAGTTACAGTGACCATAGCTTGTAAGGCACACATCCATATCAGCTCCTGTTAATGGGTAGGACAAAACACTTTCAGTTCATTTCAGAAAAAAAACTGTCAGGCAGCAGAGAACAACAGGCAGAATTAAACTTCAATTAGCAAAACAACAGGGGAGCAACTGCCTTTGTCCAGGCTCCCAGGACTGCATGAATAATGCTGTGATAAGCCACAGAACAAAGTTTCAGTGGGGGAAGGGAAGGCAAACAGCTCCATGAAGGCTGAAGAGCATTTCACCGTTACCGGTTCTACCCAGAGCACCGGGGAAATGTAAGGAGAATGATGTGAAACCTGCAAAAAAATTTAAACTCTTCTCCCCATCAGCCACTGATCTCCAGGACAGTCAGGTTACAAAGATGCAACCTCACACAGCTTCAAGCAGGGGGGGTAATTTCCACCTTTCCTGCTAGTGAAGAATCCCAGTTCAAACGTCCAGTGCAGGAGTGTTTTCCTCAGGGAGAACACCACCCTGATTCTAAAAGGTCAGGGCAGGAAAAAGCTACTCACCTGTCCCAATGTAGAGGGTTCGATAGCACATATTGACTGCACCCCCCAAGCCCATCAGAGGATAGAACACCGCCCGGGCTTGCACTTCCTTTCTTTGCGCTGCAAGATAAAATGAAATTACTTGAACAATGTTATCAGCTACAAATGCTGCTTGACCCCCGTGTCCCCAGAAAGCACAGATCCTAAGGAAGATGAAGTCAGCTTTGGCCTAAACTCTGGTTCTCAACCCTCGACAAATGTTTGTTCATTAAACATCTTTTTTTGCCAGTCATCAGAGAAAACTGCTCAGTAACCCACACCAAGCCATGCAGCTGGGGGAACATTAATACTGAGGGTACACAATGGAGCCAGACTGAGGAAAACATGAGCCTCCTACCACTAGCTTCTTTCTTAATCTCTTCCACTTCAGGTAATCAAAGAGCTGAGTATTGTCAAAGTGCCACTTAAACAAAACAAAATAAAAGGTACTGGGGAATGTAACCAACTTAACAGCTGCAATTTCACTTCTAGTGGAGCTGTAAGAAAAAAACCACAGGGGCTGAAGAGGGCTTGTCCAGGGACCACTTGACCACCCCGGTTCCCTGAACAGGGGATTTACCCTCAGATTGGTCCCTATGGTACACTGGACAATGGAGCTGGCAGATCAGCTCCCTGGCAGCCAAGCTCAAATCAAACATCCTCACATGCCCACATTAACTGGACAGAAAACCATCTCCTGTGGAACAGACATCAAACTCTGGACCACACAGGCCTCACCAGGATTTCAGCAGCTGTTTTTAAGGGATAAGCCCCCTTAAAAGGCAGAGTTTAGGCCCCTCCTGATACTGCATCTCCATGACAGTTTTACATCAAGAGTGCAAAATCAAGGAACAGAAGGCGAGGATTACAAGACATTGTTTGCAGAGCCACCTACATCAAGAACATCAGCCACACCAAGTGGCACCCCTGGATGTGCAGCACTCAATCCAGCTGAGCGTCCATGAGCATCCACCTCTGCCCAGCTGCCCTGCACAAGTCCTTCCGACTGTATGACTCAACAGGGCTCACTAAAGGCTTTGGACCTAAAATTCATCAGCAATGCTAAACAGTCAGCTGGATGCCTCCTTCCTGCCTCAAAAGGGTAATGGGTTAAGACAGCATCAATCTGCCTTCTGAAAGGCAGGCTGCTGAAGAATTTCCAGAACTGGTGTGTTGACCAGCACAGGAATGCAGCTCATCTCACAGCCTGGTGCTGTGCCCTACAGCAGCCTTCAGAAGAAGATTGACAAAGCATTTGGAGAATGCTGTGATGCTACAGCAGGCAAGCAGTTTCAGAAGGTTACTGACTGCTAGCAGGCTTCTAAAGGTCTTATCTTGGATATTTACCACCAAGCCCTAGCAGAATGGGAGCAGAAACCTGCTCCCAGCACAAGGCTGCCCAGCTGGTTCTTGAAAGAGGATTAAATGGGCTGGCAGCATGCAGAGGAACACGAAGTCTTCCTCCTGCAGCTTTAGGTGTTGGTGTGCGGGTACCCATGACCACAAACAAAGCCAATGTAGAACTCTGGAATCTGGAGATTTCCAACAGAAATGAGGGTTGTTTTCCATTATTTGCATCAGTCGCATTTAGTGTTTCAGCTTGACAGTGACATTATTCTCAACGTCACACATATATTCTGTGGCCCAGTTCCCACTTTTCATGTGCTAGTCTTACAAGCAACTTTTCCAGAAATAGAGAGCAGGAGCTCACATATTTCTCTTGCCCATCTCAAAGGTGAGGACAAAGAAAACCCAACAAACAGCTAAACCTTCCCAACTCTTGCTTATTATAGGAAAAAAATCCCACAACTTCACTAAAGATTTCCAGCAGAAAATCAGAAGTTACTGAAAATGTTTTCATTGCCATAATTTGTAAAATTTTTATTAAAGGGACCTGAAGGAGTGTCTGGCCATTGGGTATCCAGAGTAGAAGAGAAGAGGAAAGAAATGTGAAAGGCAGCATCAGACATACTAGAAGAAGAGGGAGATCTTCAATGAATAGGCAAGGGAGTGCCAAAAAGCTATGGATCAACATAAACCAACTATTCTGGGGCTGCTCTTACCTTCAGTGTGGTTTCCCACAGGAGATTGCTGATGGGAACTGACACTGCTCACTAGAGACTGAGCTTTGGAAGGAAAGAGCTGATGTATTCTCTGCAAGGCCAGAAACTTGATCAGCTGCTCATCCAGCATATTTATCTCAATCTCTGTTAATAAACAAAAAGCAATTAGTGAGTTATTCATGGAAAGGGTGCAATCTGAGCTGCAGTGGATTTAACTGTCCCACTTTCAAACTTGCCATTTGCTTCAACAGCAGAGACTTGAAAAATGTTGCAGTATCAAGAATCTTAAACAGGGGTGATCTATTATTTTATATCATCTCCTGTGAGCAGCATGGGAGGAGAGCACCAGTGGTGGCCCCAGAGCTATAAATGAGGCAGAAAGTCAAAGTTTAGGGGAACAAAGACCGGTAAGTTGAAAATCTGCCATTTTGGTTCAGAATCAACAGGTCTGCAGAGGTGGACATAGCAGGCTGGGTACTTCGTGTGAAGCTCCATTATCTAGTTAAAGTCTAACCCTACATTACAGAGGAAAGCTGTAACCACCTTTGAAGCTGATACAGGCTCATTCTCGAGTCACGCGCTTTTGTTGCAGGGTCAATGAAACAACACAGAGCAATTCTGACAACATTATTAACAAGCTTTAGAACAGATCTGTTGCTGATAGCTTTGAGGTATTTATATTTGTAAAGCCCTACAGAGGCCTGCCTTCTGGCAGCAAGCAGACTGGCTAACCCCTTCTTCCAAGAGCCTTCTCCATCTCAACAACTGTTAAAATGGCAAGCAGAAGAAGCAGAGCTCTAACAGCCTTTCCTGATAGTAGAGAGGTAGAACATGGACTGGCAGGGAAGTCAGGGTTCACCCAAGAAAGCAGGGTCACACTGGCAATGCCAGAAAGGCTGTTCTTCAGATGCAGATGTCTCTAACAACAGCCTTGCTGCACTACTGGTGATTGTTGTTCAGCAGCCTCCACCTCCCCCTAAGTGGCTCTACTAAGGTTTGGCATTTCTTGCCAAGTGCAACAAAAGGAAAACAATAAAGAAAAAGAGGCAGCCTAGGAGAAAACCAACAGAAGCAGAAATAAATCAGAAATCTAACTGACCCATTAGAGCATCACAACTCAGGTGACAGCTTGACTGCAAGATCTATTGTTGCTGGACTTTCTGCCTGCCAGGAACAGCTTTGGATTGCAGTGAGCACCACAACATGGCAGGGCTGCAGGTTTCTGCATGTGAATTCTACCTGGAAAGCAGCCCATGCAATAGCTTTGTGATCCTGCAATAGCTTTGTGATTGTTCCCCAGAAAAGCTTCAGGCAGAAACACTTCATTGGCTTTGCTGCCTTGGCAACGCTACAAGTAGGGAAGCATGTGACATATTTAAGGTAATGTATAGCCAGCCCCACCCTCACCTGACTGCAACCTTTCCTTATCTCTGGAACTTCTCCTCAAACAGAGACCAGTGCTGGAGGGGAGCAAACACACAGGACTAGTAGAGACTGACAATGAAGGAAATACTCACCCCCGTCTACTAACGCTTTCAGGGAACTGGTGAGGTCCAACATAGCTGCAGAGTTTGAAGTGAGCGATGAGGGTAGAGTTAAAGCGCTTCCTATGGATAAGGTGCTGGGACTGACCTTACCATCTACAGGGAAAGATGGTGCAGAGAAGATATGTCACTGTGACGTCCATGAGACATGCACCCAGCCCTCTGGCTGCACTCCGTTTCCAAGCTGTTCAGAATGACTAATTTTGCTTACAGTCACGCTTTGAAAAGGCCTGAATTAGAGTCCATGAGCTCCCTTTCCCTCACAGAAGGACCAGTGTGTGCCTCCTGCACAGAGCCAACTGCCAGCTTCTGCTGCTCACTTCCAGCTGTGGGAGGAATTCTGCACCTATATAATTCAGCTCCTACTCCCCAGTTGAAGGAGCAGCAATGACAGACTGTAAGTGGTGTCACACTGCAGGGACTGGAAAGAGGAGCAACAAGTCCCCAAGAGGTTCCTAACCCTGGTGACAAGTCTGGGGTGCAGTTCCTGGTCTAGGAAGATTGTGACAGTCATAAGTAATTTTATTATTTACAAAATAAAATTGTACTGCTTTAGCAGCAACCCTGCAGCTGAAAGAGGTGACAGCAAATGCCAGAAAACAGAAATCCCTTAATGCGCTGCTGATACCAGATCTTCTCCAGTTAGTTTGCTTAGAAGTAGAACTACCATAGGCCTGAAACTTAGGGTAAAGTAAAAAATAAGTCCTTGAATGATGAGTATTTTTGTACTCAATAACAAAATTTGCACACTGTAATTTATGATTTGTTATATATCTGCATCGTGTTAGATGGAAAGTCTAAATATTTACACCTTTCCCAAGAGACACTGCTTTAAAATGATGCTTTAATCCACATTTTGTAGAACACGAGTTTTGTGCCAAAAGCAATTATTTAACATCTTAAGCAACTGCAAAATTATGTAGAGTTTGCAGCACTCTTCAAACCACAAGCAAGTAGTTTTCTATAGTATGGTCTCATTTCCACTAACAAAACCTCTCCCAGAACTGCATTTCTCATCAGGGCACAGTCAAACCAGCAGCCTCAGAGTAACCAAGTTTGTTCATCCATAAGCAAGGAGGCCAAGTACTCTGGGGACTACTTTCAAATATGAGGTAATGCTCAGAAGTTACTCATTAAGGAATAATAAAAAAAAAATAATAAAAAGACATTGCCTCTGTTGACTGCAATCACTAGATCTGAACCACTCAATGCCAGCCTGCCACTGAGCTGCTAGGAACTGCAAGTGACAGACAGCTCTGTCAAATGCTTCTCAGCGACTGCTTCAACCCAGCCTGCACAAAAGGTTTAATAATTTGAGTGTTGAGCTGGTATGGAGTAAGGGAGAAGGTAAATGGTCCAAGTGAAAGCTTATTCTAGCTAAATACGAATTACAGGCAGTTACTCTGACTTCAATGTCTTAACATCTTAGATTCCATGGGTTTTTACTGAAGAATAGGTATTTAGACTTTAATAGCAAGGCTTCTGGGTGCAACTCAGGACAGAGATGATTTATCTTGTCCATAACTCCCCTGTATGAACAGCCTGGCAGACAACAGACAAAGCACACTACAGCTGCCCTAGTCCTCACTTCTCCAACGTCAAGGCTGTGCAGCTGAAGACTTCTTAAATTCACAACTACTTCTGCTTTGCAGAATCAAATTCATCTACAATCCCGCTTCTCAGGACAGAGCTCCCCTCTCAGGTATAGGCAGATAACAAAAAATATATCCTGTGGCTCCCATGAAGGGCCCTAAGACAGATGAGACCTAAGAAACTTCTCCTAGCTCTCCACAGAAATCCCAGTTCCCAGGTAAATGAGGGCACACTGCTGAAGCCCTGAGGTTCAAAATAATATTTTGCTTTCTCAGCCCCGGGGGGCCAAGATCAGCTGTTGGGCACATACCTGAAGGTGGTGCTGGTGAACAGAATCTGTTTGTGGACCCAACAGCAGAGATGCCATCTCCTGCAGCCTGCGGAGGGGTGAGAGCCCTGGTGGCAGCCAGAGGAGAGCCCATCGATCGCAGGTCTGCTGTCAGCGAGGGTCCGATCTGTGTCTGCACATTCTTTCTTTGCAAAGTGCTGGTGGTCTCCAGACTGGCACAGGAGCTTGATATGGATGAGGGTGTACTCGTGACTGGCACAGAACCCCTTTGTGCACAAGAAACAGGCCCTGCTACGTTCTCTGTTTTGACAATGGTTCCAATGGTGTGATTCAGAAGTCCACAAGTCGCTGGGGGGGTGAGGGGCCGAGGCCACGTTTGCCGATGAGACAAAACAGGTATCGTGTTCCCAGATCCCATTAGCCTCTGGGAGTCAGTCAACTGTGCTGAAGATTCGGATGAAACACCATAGAAATGAGGACCATTTACTTTAATGTCAGAGGCTGTCGGCCCGTTCGAAGTCCCGCAAGAAGACACTTTCTTGGATTTATCTATACAAGAGCTGCAGTTGACATCTTCCTGTGACAAAGTCTGCTGGGATTGTGAGGAGCTCAAGGAATTCTGTGTGGTAATCCCTGAGGTGCAGGATGACATGGAATAGAGGGAAGGTGTGGGTGCCTTGTCAGCTGCCTGGTAAGGGTTGGCGAGTGAGCCGTCTGCCACAATAACAGGCTTAATATCAGCCTTCTCTGTTTGTTCAGAGTCCCAAAGCGAAGTCATCTGCTTAGCAGATAAATGTTTCAATATGCTGCATTGGAGTGCAACAACACTACAGAGCCACTGGGAGGAAGAAGAAAGTGCAGGTTAGCTCCAGGGGCAGACAGCGCTCCAAACCTCAACAGTTACTCCATCCTTCACCCAGCTGGAAGAAATTCAGCTGCCTCACTGTGCTGCTGACCGCTCTGACGCAGCCTGGAACTACACCATCTGCTTTGATGCTCATCTAGAATCAGGAGAAAACTTTGTCCAGAAGTACAAAAGTGCAACCAAAATTAGGCTGATCTCCATGCTGGGGACAGTACACAGAGGAGCTGAGATTAAAGGAGGGAGAAGGCAGCAGGTGCACTTCCTCACTCCCAAACTTTTCCTTCACTTCACCTGTTAAGTGTTGCAACTCTTCAACTAGTTACAAACACATCTTTCACTAATCCAGGCTTCTATCCAAACCAAATCCTACAATTTACTCTATAGCATGCTGGAAAGAAATGCTGATCTGCCTCACACTATAGGGAGTCACCTGGCAAAGCACCTTTTATTTTGCTCAAGATAGAGGAAGACCAGAAGTTTTATCTGAAGTTTTAGGCTCCTTGCTGAATGTGCACCTGTCACAGAGAAAAACCCAGAAGGACTCACTATATGACTGACTGCAAGGCAACATGCCTTTGCATTGTGGAATCTGGCAAGAAGTTTCATACAAATTTAAAACACTCATTTGACCTTGATTTAAAAGTCAAATTCTATCAGCAATAAAAAGCTGCCCAGTGATGACATGCTGTACAAATAAACATGTCAGAGAGCAGCCTTACATAATCAAAGGAAATAAAAATGACATCTAGACAAAAGCCCTCAACTCCATTTTTAAGGCCAGAAGACTATTTCACCACTTCCCTGAAGTGTCAAATGAGGAGTTTTGCATTTTACCTAGGAAGCTGAAAGTTTTAATGGGCAAGGGTGTCAGAGACAAGACAAGCTATCACCTTCAGACATGATTTTGAGACTGGTTTCCTAGACAACTGTTCTGATCATGACTGAAATGGAAGAGGATCTTTGTACCAAAGCAACTACAGAGTCCAAGCATTTGACTTCATTTACCTCCTGTTGTTCTGTCTGGCTGGCTAAGTGCTCAGTGTTCAAAAGGTGCTTCTGCAAGGGTTCCTCAGGGATCCCGTTACAGATCAGCTCGCCATCTCTAATTGCTGCAGGCGTAAGTAACGGGGGTGGAAGCCGGTATTGGGACTTTATAGCATCAGGAACCTACATTGTAGAGAAAGAAAATCACACATGAGAACAATTACTCAAGAATGACTAGTTAAAGAAAGTGCCTAACCAACACTATGCTTCGTGTTTGCTGCTTCCTGACCCAAAGGACCCCTGCAGACAATACATTAGAAGTTTCGAGGACTGAGGACTTTAAATTGATGCAGCTACACTGAAATGAAGTTTTATTCCCTTAGGTCAGGCATGACTTCAGCACAATGTGGTGGCTATGGCATAAAAGAAGTCCTGCAAAAAAGGCCAAGCAAGAAGGGAAACCTGTAATGGCATTCTTCAGGCATCTGGCAGCGAACAGCATTCAGGGTTTAACACAGAATATGCAACAGCCCTGATTACAACCATAGGGCCAACCTCAGGAGGTTTTGCTATGCACTTTCCATGCTTGAGCTAGATTTCTAACAGCTGAGCCTTATAACTGTTAGAAAAAGAGCTTCTTTAATCCTGGACCTAGTGAAAAGTAACTGCTGACTCCCAGACCTCTCACCAACACATTCTTTCAGACCCCACCCTCTTCCTGCTGCCCCAAGAGGTTATCCCTATGGGGCCTGCTGGCTTCCCTTCCAAACGGGAATACATACACGGGGATTTTCACCAACACCTACTTGTTGACACATACCTTCAAACCTTTTCTCTTTACTGATTGAAGAACTCTGCGATTCGGAGGATATTTCTTATGGATTCGGTTTAAGAAATCCACTTTGACAACATGCTGAGAAATGGTGTCCTGGAACCGGTCAAATACTCGGCACCGATTACTCAGGGTCAAGTTCTTCTGGTTCAGCTGGGTGATCAGATAATGCCACAGGAGTTAGGGATCTGCAGGTCACTCTAATGTACCCTAAGACTTTCATAATGCCTTGTAGCACTGGCAGTACAGCACCAGCTCAGCTTTAGACTATTTGTTTCCTGCAGCACTAACCATTTCTGATACAGGGCACATTGCTGTAGATGAACAGAAAACCATTTAGAGGCCAACTAAGCAGCACCAATGCTCTCAGAAGCAGTTTGTCTGGGCACATGCCCTTTGTTTCAGCCCCCTTTTCCTGAGTATTTAGTCTCAAGTACACAGCTTTTCCACAAATGAAAACTCCCTCTTGGAATGAAAAGGTTTTTTGGGTTAAGCATGCAAAGAATTACTTCCCCTATTTGTAGCACTGTGCTGCTTTGTATCACAGTTCTGGAAGCTCATATAGATCTTAAGGAGTCCAGTCTGAAAACTAGACAAGCTGTCAGTGAGCCACAATCTGAGCTGTCAGCTTCAGTTACAGGAAGGAGTTCCCCCATCTTTATATTTTATTGCAGATAGCAGCATCATATTCCTTTGGAGAGTGCGTTGCTTGCAGCAGGAGCTTTACAAGCGTTACAGGGAGCAGTAAGAGCTCAGAAGCTGTTTTACATTTGTTGTACTTTGTCCTTTAATGGACCTGCCAGGTTCCACTCCAGCATCCGGTTACCATACTGCAATCATAGTCCTGCTTACCACCACGTGTTCTATGTGATTTGGGCACATCCATCTACCCAGAGGCATGGCAGTAAGCGGTGGCTCCAGACAATCCATGTGGAACAGGAGTGGGCAATAATCACACTGGATTAGAGGTGCCACTCTGCAACTCCTACAATGAGAGAGCCATATCTTATTTCCCAGGCAGAATATAGAGTTTAAGTGAACAAGCAGGCAAGCTCAGCTAACTAGTTTATTTTTCCCCACCAACTTCCCTACATCATGTTACTTTGCATCTAAAATTAGGCTCCTTCCACAAGACCCACTCAAGGCAAAAGGATTTGCCCATGCACACAAGAGTTCCTCAGTGTAGACAAGGTCGACTGGCAGGAAGAGAGGCCCTTGCTGGAAAGCTCTAAGCAACTGTCAGATTGATATTAGAAACTTTTCAAGCTGCCTTGTGCATTAGTTCTTAATCTTATGATTGACCTTCATAACCTTGTGATTTAGGTTATTACAATTTTGCTCAGATGTATCTTGTGTGAAGCTGGGACTTTTATTACAAGATGTTGTGAAAACAAGTCTAAGGCTCTAGAATGCCACTATATAAAATACCCTAGGCTTTCAAGAGGTCTTTGCTCTATGAAATAGTCATCAGCTCCTCTCCACAGAAGCCCACTTAAGTCACCAGTCCAATTTCAAAAACTCACTTTAACTGGGTTCCCAAAATAAAGCTTTTCATTTCCACTGACATTTTGAACTGGGATTTTTATCTGTGCATTTCTTTATGCAGTTGTAAAAATCAGCAGTATTTTGTACTAGTTATGAGATTTACTATTTCAGCACAATTTTCCTTATTTGCCTTGGGCTTATATCTCAGTAGATTTCTATTTCCTAAAGGTCACCTCCTCACATACTTCCTTCATGAACCATAAATTAACAACTGTTTTCTAAACCATCATCACTTCAAAATTTTTCTTAGTAGAAAACCAGTGAGGACAAGTTAGCTCACTCTCTTCAGGCTACATTTTTAAACCTTCTACAGACATACAAGGCTGCAGAAGCTACACCTGCACTTGCCACAGTTAAACATCTGTTATTTAGCAAAGATGATTATTCTCCAACTTGTTTAGAGGTCAGATCATCTACTCATTTCAGCAAGAACTTTGTTCCTGTGGAAGGTGCAGCTACACTGAACAGCATCCTTGGAAGAGTCAAGTACCTGTTGCATGTGAAGCAGACTTTCACGGGCAAGGGAACCAAACCGTTGTGGTCTAACTCGTGTTGTGCTTTCTTGACATTCTTTCCTGTGGTTTCTTCCTTCCTCCTCCTCTTACTAGTACCTGAAAGTAAATTTTAAAAGGCTCCAGGTTACCCACATGAAATCAGCTCAGGCAGAGGCAAACAAAAGGTAGAGAGCTGCTTAAGGAACTCCTGTCAGCCACTGAATCTAGGCTTAAGTGGCAGAGGCTGTTTTAAAGGCAGACATATTTTATACTTCATCTCAGTGACAGCCTATACAGGAGAATATTGGTGTGTAACTAGATTGCTGTACCATAAATCAAAATCAAGTATTTTGGCAACTGGAATTTTTTTCTTCAGACTGATGATCTAGACTAAGGTGTCAACAGCAAGCCTCTACCAAAAGTGCTGATGGGGGCATGGTGTGTAGCAGCAGTGTCCTCACAGCTCAAACCTGAAAGGCCACCTGCTGTTGGACAGCTGGAGGAGGACCAGGAGTACATCTGTACCTTCTGCTTTCAGCAGTGAGCATCACTGGAGCCACAACTACCAAGGAGTCAAGAGGGAAAAAAGGCAAGATGGGAGGACAATGCAACTCTGGGCATCTTCACCAACACTAGAGAAGCCACTGCTCACCTGGAAGTGCTGTGGTGCAGGTCAGTTCATTCGGCAACTGGAACTGCGTTGGGTTCCTTTCCATGGCAGCAGCAATAAGAAGCTCAAAGGGTCGCTTCAGCTGGGGCTGCCCACAGTCCATTTCTGCAATGGCAGAGTCATCATCCACGTCAATTATGTCCTCATCGACATCATTCTGCTCTGAGTTGGGGGTCTCGGTGCTGGCATTGGATGTGGGAGTGCCAGGCCGGCTTGCTCTCCTTTCCAAGATCCTGGCATGCGCATTAGCCCTGATGCTGCTGCTAGACCTGTCCAACAGGTCCGCGTCACTGGTGGGGGAGGTGGTCCTTTTCCCAGATTTGTCCACCAATCCATTTACCTGCCCCAGCTCTTTCTTCTGTTCTCGCTTCTGCACGACATGAATAGGCAGGCTTATCATGGAGGCCACAAACAAAGCACATCAACCTTGACAAATATGCAATCAAAGACAAACAGCATCTGAAAAGGCTTGGGCCACTTACTACGACTTCTCCTGTGAATGAAGTCATTAAAGCCTTGACCTCACAAAAAACATTTGATTGCAGCAAATGTACAGATGACAAAACAGCTGATGGGGAGAAAATCAGCATCTCTCGCCTTTCAGGAGAGCCATACGAGTTTAGATCAGGACAATGTTTCATCAAATCTAGTCCAAAATACTCGACAAATCAGACAACTTTATGTACTTTGCTTGCCAACACTGAGAAACTCCACATAGACCATGCATTGTAAATGCCATCCACTAACCCATTAGTGCATCCAAACCCATTACAGAATGAGAAGGTCAACTTGAGAATACACACACAACATACAAACAACAATCTGCTATCCCTTGACAACAGGAATCTCAGAACAGGGTGGACAAGGAGAACTGCAGCAGAGGAAAACAATGTATTGCAATCACCACGAGATACATATAGCAGCAGAGGGGGCTGCTGCATGGCCTAGGACAAGCAACTGTGCACTGCTCCAGTGCCTGACACCACCATCCATATGGATGAACCAGCCTAACTCTAACACTAAAATGGTCTGTAAACAGAGCAAGGTGTTGTCAGGAATTTTTTAATGCAGAAAACTTGGGGATTTTTTTCTTACCATCTCTCCTCTCTTTATTGATTTCAATACTATTTTTTAAATTGGCAACCTTCATTTTTACTGTTGGCAGATGGCAGAACATAACAAGGCAATCGTTTCAGGAACAAAAGGCTGAGTACAGAGTTTTCGTCCAATCTGTTTTGGGTGTCACTTCAAGGGAACAGTTGCTAGATAATTTGGTGCAGCTATTAAACCCTCTGCTATGCAGTCTTACATAGTCACAGCAATAAGATGTTTACATTGGGCAAGACAGCTTCCTGGAGAAAGAGCATCAAGGGAAAAAAAAAAGAGACAAGCCACAATCTTGCCCAATCATCTCCTCCCCATCCTGTTCAGCAGCCCAGGAAATCATAACTCACTGTGATTTCACCCTCCGCTGATGTGCAACTGCTGCAAAGTCACACTTCTAAAAAACACACATTAACCAGAATCACAGCCCCGATGCCAAAGCTGCATTAATGCAACTCCTGTTTCTCCTCTAGACAGCTCGGCTCCTCAAGCATGGAAGCCATTCCCACTCTCTTTGTGCCTCCAATCTCCCTCCTTCCCAGAAGGAAAACAGTTTACAAGGCACAGCTTGACAAGAGCATATCAGGCACTTGAGTTCTAGTTCCTCATAGCCAGGTTAAAAATACCAGGAGGGTCCCATCAAGATTCCTTAGTTTTCTTTAAGCTTCATCCTAACAAAGCCCTTCGCAACTGTGAGCACAAAGAGCAACTCTAGTGATAAATATGTACACGTTAAGGGGAGAGGAAGGTATAAAACACAGAGTTTACACATTTCAAATGGAGAGTTGGAAGGGCAGGGACCATATCTGTTAGAGAGGCTTTACCTTGCGGCGTACAGTGCAGCGGTGGCACATCCACTCCCCTGGAGGCAGCATTTCCTCGCTGAGCGGAGGGTTGCTGTAAGAAAAACACAAAGCAATGCTTTACTCTTATTGCTGGAAGGCTTCTTTGCACACACACACACAGCCCAAGCCAGGGAAGCTCTGCAGGTTCTGCTCCCAGGCACTTTCTCCTTTTCCATATGGTGATGCTCCCCAGTTTTGCTCCTCCGTACATTCACTTAACAAGACACCTCTAAGCAGGTGCTCTGCCACAACACCCAGCTCATCTCCATGATGCAGCACACTCCACAGGTTCAGAGGAGTGTCTTGGAATTGAACAGCAAAAAGAAACTGAAGATGCACTTGTGTGTAATACATACACCTCCTGCCTAACACCAACACCTCCTTAAATAACCCAATTACTCCATGTAGGACTACACAGATTCCTGTGCAGCAAGCACTATCACGTATTAGGCACTTCCATCCCTTGAAATTGCAGAGTCTAACTGAGAAAGCTGACATGAAATCAACCCACTGCTCCCCACATGCTCCATTCCCCAGCACTCTTACTTAATGGTGGAAACCACTTTCTATCTTAAGAAAACCCAAATATTGTGAAGTGTCACCATGTACAGCTTGCCTTGGCTATGAAGCACAAGATGCATCCTACTCATATGGATCTGCTCTTACTATAAAAGCTGTATCACATCAAAATGACATTCACATCTTGATGCTAGAAATAAACCAAAGCAAATTAGATGAAGGAGTAAGGAGAACTATTTTGAGGAAGACTTTTCCTCAACTAAAGGCAGAACAGCATATGTTAGATGATGCATTTTTCTTACAGATCCTACTACTAGCTCAAGTACTTTCCAACACCTCTTTTGTTATCATTAAGATTTGTTATTTCAGCAAACTGCTGACTTGCAGGAAAAGTGTACATGCTGTCAAGATAAACAGCTAGTTAGCACACAAACAGGGCTTTAAGATAGAGTTGTGAAAGTTCTGCCTGCTGATATTAGAGAGCTGCAGAGCAAGCCTGCTCTCTTATGCAGAACACTTAATGATGCACCATCACAGGACCTTGAAACTCCATTTCTCACTAACTGGGAAACAGGTTGAAGGATCCAGCTGGGACTGACTAGGTCACAAAGTGACCAAGGAGCCCATAAGACTGTTCCAAGAAGCCATGTGAGCACGGGCAGCCAGGCTGCCATTCACTTTAGGAGTCTCTATACTGTCTGCTGCACATACAGACAAATATCAACCCAAATCCAAGTTAAGCTTTAAGAAGCACTGTCAGACCAGAAGGAATAGGATGTACACTTGCTGGCCACTAAGAGCTGTGCTTTGCAAAGGGAGAGGCTGTCTTCCTCGAGATTCTTGCTTCTAAGCACAGGGAAATGGCACAGGATCCAGCCCAGGCTCCAAGGCTTGAGCTGTAAAAACAAACATGCTTCCTTTGTTTAAACAGAGTCCCGGCGAGCCTTGCCCTGAGCGCGCCAGCATGCCGGCAGAAAAGCCTCTGCAGGTACCGCAGCCATCCCGGGTCACACTCGATCTTGCAACACTGTGCCTGGAAAACTGAAGGAAGAACACAGCAAGAAACCAAACTGGTAATAACCTCAGCATTTCTGGTGTCAGGCTCCAGGGAATTCAGTAGAGCCAACACATCTGGCAGCCATTTTGAGGAGTGCAGGGTTTCAGAGGCCTCCGTGTTCCAGGCGCTCCAGAAGTGCAGTGCTCTGCATACATGCACAAACATACCTGCAGCTTATGTTTCTCATTTCCTGGAGGATTGGATGAACAAGAGATCAGGCTCTAGACTAAAGGACCAGAGCCTCAACTACTGGCTGCTTTACATGATGTCTACAATGTTTCAGCAGTAACTTCTCCCTGCCCCAAACTAACCTCTTGCTAATAGAAGAATGGAAGTGGGGTGGAAAGGGGAGAGTAACAGATGATCCCTGTGTGCTCGCTGCAGCGTAAATCCTGAGGTGGATCCTGCAACAGATCAGGTTTTCCTTCTGCTAGCAACTGAGTTCTTAGATCTGCAGCTACAATGAGTACAGATTCATCTGGCCCATTCCCTCCTCCCTTCCCAGCACCCTAGGGGAAAAAAAAAAAAAAACCAAAACAAAAACCCACAGACTTTGATTTGTTCATAGCGAATTTCAGCCCTCTGAAGCTACCGGCGAACGTGCCTGAACTGTTGGGAACACGTCTGCCCCATTCCAACACACGTGTGCCAGGGACCCACGCGCTGCCAGGCGCCTCCGGTTATTTGTTTTAACTGTTACCTCGACCTTCTGCATTTTATAGTGAAACAATTAATATCAGGGTGAATCCTGAGAGCTGCCTAGAAGAGTCAGAACAGGTTTCTTCTCAAGTGTATGCACTATCATCCCATTTGTTATGTTTGAACTATCTGCTCAACAAGCGCGGTGCTCTTCAACGACAGCTTAGAGAAGCATTTTAATGAATGCTGCTACCCACAGGCCTGTGGAAGGAGGGGGAAAGATTAGTTTCAGTCCAGCAGCAAGGTTTTAGCTCTCAGACTAGCCTCCTGAGTTTTGGTTTTTTTTTTTACTCACTGTCAGGGCATAACTGCTCCAGCAAGTGTATTAAAAGACTGATTCTGCTTCTGCTGGTTAATGAACTGTTCATCAAGGCAGCTCGCTGCATTAACAAAGACAGATGAATGCTGTTCCTGCACTGCTGGCCTCTCTGCAAGCAGGGAGCATTTCCTGGGTCTTAGCATAAAGCCAGGGAAGCACTAAAGAATGCCGTTTTAATTGACTAGTTATGACCACATTCTTCAACCTTTTCCTGTAAGCATAAGAGAAACCAATTTTTAAATCTGAACAAGATAATTAATCTTCACAAGCAAGGTAAGAACGAGCACTTTGGCAGGAGCACCCCGGCTGCTTTCTCCCTATCTTTCACAGGTTCATTAGCATGCAGATCTTCAGCCCTGTGTATTTGCTGCCAACAGGACCTGGAATTGTAGAGCACCAACTTTATCTTCAGTTACAACACATCTCCTTTCAACTACACACCAATCAGTTGTATCATTCTGTACAATTTCACTGAACCTTCCTTTCAGAAAGTTTCCCGTTTTGTCATCACAGGCAGGAGTGGTGGGCAGTGCTATTTTACCTGGAAGGTTTGGTATGACCCACATCAGGTCTGCTCAGCTGTACATGCATGTTTTTGAATTTAAGACAAAGACTTAATTAATTAAAGACAAAATTTAAGACAAAGAGTCTGGCTTTCAAGGTTAGTATCTATACAAGCACCTGGAAGACCAACTGGTACTCTTAAAAATTAAAGATGTTGATCACCACCTATTCAAAAGACACTACATTGATATGAAGCTACTTTACTTAATACCAGTCACATGGTTTTTCTATAAAATTTAAGTAACAACTCCTGAAATTCATATCAGATTTACTTGTGCTGTCAAGACTTGCTCTTGTAAACTTAAGACTAGCTCACATGGTCAGAACAATACGCAAAGCCTCCCTTATATAAAATTTAAATGGCTATGATGAAATAAAAAATCTTCAAGAGTCATCTGTATATCACAAGTTTTTATCAAGCAAACAATAGCATGAAGCCACTTAGCTTTTCAATTTCACACTCTGAAGCTCTCATACATCAGATGCCTGTTGTTAGTCTAAATCCTGTAATTACTCTTCACTTTGCTGACCTCAATAAATAAGTCAACAACTGCTCAAAGGAATGGCACCTTCTCCAATACAAACTGGGCCACAGCTCTCAAAGGAATCAGTTACAAGCAACCTGGCATGTATTTACACACGGCATTCCTGGTGGCCATCTTGCGTCAAAGGCACTTTGATGCTGCTGAAAGCACACTCTGGACCCACCAGGCTACAGCCAGCTATGAGGCTGGGGTACTGGTGTCTGGAAAAGAAACTGGTGTCTGGCTAAGCTTTCCTGGATGACTTGTCTTTGATATCAGATGTGTTCAGCAATTTGACTTAGTTGTTTTGGTTTGGTTTGGTTTTTTTTTTCTGTGAAGGGGAAATAGTAACCCTGCAAAAAAAATGCAGGCAAAAATATTTTTCCTTCTCAGAAATCTTCTAATTAACTTGCCAGGACTCAATGACAGGCCTATAATGAAGGATGGTTATGTCTGCCAGTTAGATAAAGGAAGAAGCCTTTTGGCTCTTCTATGCCTTTTATCCTGATGATGGATAGAGCTACAGCTGTTCTACCAGCTTCATAAAGAACAAGGCTCCCTGGCTTCCTTCAGCAGGGCCTCAGTGGCAGCCGCAACTAAAACAAACCAGGAAACCAACCTCCCTGTCCTTGCACGACAAGCACCCCATTGAGAAACAGAGTAAGTTGCATCATTTACAAATTCCGTTCTTTGGAACAGTTTTACTGCACCCAAATTACACACTTCTGTTCACAGCTGATCCAAAACACTGCAGGAGGAGACACCTGGAACTCAGTGCTGCAAGCCTCTACCTTATACATAATAAAAAAAAAACAAACCCACAAAACAAGCCAAGAGCTGCCACCTGCTTCAAGGTCCTCCCCAGTGCAACTCCAGGATCAAAGTTTACTCTTCGCTGAAGACTCCATTCAGGCTTCATTTCCTGAAGAATGGTTATAAGAAATACCATGACCTCTCTCCACTATTCCAGCAGCATCAGGATTATTTCTCAACACAAACTGCTCCAAGTTCTGCTCATAAACATGGACAAAGTCATGACACTCAGGAGAACAAGAAGTGATCTTCCTCATGAAGCTGAAGGTTTCTCAAACACCACTGCCAACACCACCAAACTTCAGATAAAGCAGGCATAATGTTTGCTTTTCAGAGACCTGGTCACATTAATACTAATAAAGTTTCAAGAACTTACAGGTCTTGATTAGGTTCACATATTCTGTAAGTAACACTCACTCAAAGCTAGTAGTGCAGTTCACACCTGAAGCATGGAGCACCAGTCACCCTATTTTTATCTTTGCTGGATTTCCTTCTCCTCGTGGGAAATAATGAAAAGAAAGTTTGATAGCAGCCAGGATAACTTTATTTGCATTGAAATGGAAGTCTTGGGCATGCATAAAAAAGTTCCAAATTATTAACATCCAGCAAGAAGACCTGGACATTTCTGGTCATGACAGTATAGGATTATTTTGGCAGCCACCATGCAAGGAAGAGAACAGAAATGACCATTTGACTATTTCACAGGTCACCAATTATCCCATGATCTGGAACACTGCATCTGCTTAGCATGCATCTTTCCAACAGCATGGACAGAGCTGGAAGTAAGGGTTCAACAACAGACAGAGAACATAAGCAGGATTAAAACACCATTATATGGTCAGATAGCAAGAAACGAGATGCATGCAAAGAAAGATAAAGGTATTCTTAAGATAATCTGTCCATGTGGCAGTAAAAAGGCAGAGGAAGGCTCAAACTATTATAGAGTTTAAGAAGCAGTATCACCACCTATGCTATATTCAAAAATTCTGTTCACTATGTGCATTTTTCTACCCTCCAAACCAGCCAGTGCTCACCACTGCATGGGCAGAGCACGAGCTGACCAGCAGCTCAAGTCTCTGGCAGCAGTACCACCGTGCTGCTAAGAACCAGGTACTGGTTCACAAGCCAAAGCACTGGTGTACTGTGAACTTGAGTACTTTGTGAATTTTGAATACAGGAAAGTTATTTCCTCAAACCACTCCTGCTAGTCTCATACTGGGAAGAGATCACCAAGTGTCACCTCCTGGAAGCACCTATCACCTTACCTGGCTTCCCTTCTCACTTGTCACCAGAGCTCCAGCATCTTCCCTGCACACTTTGGAGACACATAGGGAATCAGAAAATTTCCCTCCAATGTGATGAAATTAAACATTTGTCCCAAACCTGGCAAGCAGGAGAGTCCAATAAACTGGATAAACTGTGTGTAAACATGTGATCACCTGATGTAATCAGTTACTTCTATTTATAGAAAGAACCTGGCCCACAGGGACCATTCCTTGGACACCCATTAGTCATTACTCTTGTCAACAGCTGACAAAAAATTATTGTTTTTTAAGATATTAAATTTCCACATATATGTTAAAAAACAAGTATCCCTCTGTACCAATAAATATGCATTAAAAGTGTATAACACCACCTGTACCACATTGAGGGGGTTTTGAATATTTCTTGTTTCTTTTTAATTAGTTAGGTTATGAACTCCGATATTTAGGATTTGTCTGCCAGGGAACCATCCAGCTTTGTATTTATAAGAAGAAATTACAGAAGGCAATAGGAAGACTTGTTGACTTTGAAAAATTTAGGTCAGACCCAGAAATTCAGGCATTGTGCACATCCTGACTCCCATTTCTTTCCCATGCATCACTCATGACTGTACTGCAGAGAATAGTAACAATAGCCTGAATTCAATGTCCAGATTTGTTATGAAGTGTTCAGATCTCTATAGAACTGTCTTCTTAACAGATTAGAAGTCATCTTCTCAAAGCTGGATGACACATAGGGATCAGGGAAAAGAAAGAGGGCTGAGGAACAGCACAGCTCTAGTGAGAATCACTTCATCCAATTTTGTCTTTAAAGAACAATAAATGAAGAGATGTCTCTGGTGGGAAAAAAAATAATCAAAATACAGGTCTGAGAGGTTTCTGAGAAGCACACACATTCAGCCCTAGCCATATTGAATGTGTTCAAAGGAGATAGGGGGTGAAAGGACAGAAGCAGTAAGGTGGAAAAAAGGAAAGCAGCACATCAGAAGAGGATGAAGGACAGATCCATAAAAGCTAAAGTATGAATTTGTCTTCACACAGGCACAAGTGAAGGATAATTCTGACGTCTACATGTGGACTAGGCTTTCCCAAGAACGCTGGGGAGGAGAGGGAAAAGAGCAGCAACAAAAATAACATCCAGACAAAAAAATCCCACAACCTTAAAGCAGAGTATACATTATTTTTTGCCTTTTCTGAATCACCTTCATGTCCTGCTCCTGTTCCTATTCTCAACATAGCTTGCTGGGAAGTTCACATGATGCCTTGCCCAATGTCAGAGGCTGTACAGGCAGTTGTTTCACACCAATCACTGTCGCCAGAAATTCAGCATGGGGTTTTCAGCCCGCTAAATTGTATCCTTAGCCCACTGCTTTCTGCAGGGTTCAAAGTTGGTAATCTCCACCTCTATCTAGTTTACTTCAAGCGACTCAAGCAGAGCAGGCATCAGCAGAAATAGGTTAGAGTTGGGTTCAGGTTCCAGATTTCCCCCAGATGGCTGAGATGCTCTTTGCCTTTTGTACTCAAACTCTGATGCACCAACTGGAAGAACAATTTACAGGATTTTTTTTTCTTCATTTTTTACTATAGAGATCACTTACTCCATACCCTAAAAAAAGGTATGTGATTGCATTACTACTGGTATCTGTCAACCCCCTTTTTAAAAAGCAGGTACAGCACTATTTTTACTCAGCTTACAGTTACTGGACACTGCAGCATTCCTTTGAGGAAGCTGGGCAGGTGTCTAGCAAGCAGTGGAGTTGGAGGCAGAGTAAATCAACTACTATAGGAAGAAGCAGCAGCCAGCTCTGACAGTATAACTGTGTCACAAAATCACAAGTTTAGCCAGGAACCTGACGTGGCAAAATGCTTTTTTGCTTACATTCACTTCTTTCAAATCCTGTACTTCATACCCCTATGAATACAAAGCTGTATTATACTCTCAGATACATTAACATCTTCACGAGTCCAAGTTTACTTCCTGAGTGGCTAAAAAAAAAAAAAAAGGTACATCATTCTTCCACGTGATTTATATTGCAACAGGCAGCACTCCCTAAATATTCAGACTGAAACACTTGCTTTCAGAAAGATACACCTCTTTTTTCCTATTCTGCAAGTAACTGCTCCCTTTCTTCACTGCAGATTCCTGCTCTTGGTACAGATTCTGGGATTTACAAAGTTTCCAGAGTAAAAACTCAAGAACATGACATATACTGTTGAGTCAGTCTAGTAACAAAAACAACTGAACATCCACTTGTGTGGGTCAATAAACAGAAGAATTTATGGTAGTGCCTTACTACATAGAAAAACAGTTTCAGTGACAATGTTACAACTGAAATCTCACATTGACTCACTCTGTCCTACACAGGGAGACAGCCAGGAGCCCTTCACACCATCACAACAGCACTCAGAACCCAAGTCACTGAGGTCAGTTTCAGAGGGAAAAAAATGCACTTTTGGTTTCGACTCCTACAAAGTTCTGTAGCTGAAGACAGCGTTGGGGCTCTCCCCATCTGAGATGTCCTTCACACCCACTGCAAGAGATGTACAGCAGGATGTCAGGGAAGCTAATCATGACAGCTTCACTGAGAAACAGAGGGGAAAATTATGAGAGCCTTACAGAATTCTGTGGAATAAACACAGTACTCCTCCCATTCCCAACTATAAGATCCACAGGCAGCTGTGCAATCTTAACAACACTGAGCTTGTATGTGATAAAAAAACATAAGGCAAGCTAATGAAGGTGAATATATTTACAAGATAGTGCAAAGATCTCCATAACAAACAGTCATTAGCAGATTAGTATTATGAATCTAATCCAATTAAGAATTTCCTTTGCAAATGCCCGGAGGAGCTGGAATTCCTCTGGGAAGACCTTTCCATGTTTAGAAAAGGCTCCCATGAGTCACGCCTGCAGGTCTGACAAACCAGGAAAGACCAGATCCACAGCAGCACCAGCAAAGCCCTGAACTCCACCTTGAAGTGAGCCGCTACATCCTACTGAGCTTCTTCAGGAGCTAACTTAAAAAAGGACCTCAAAGCAGTGCCAAAACTTCACAGTTCCACAAGTCCCAGTAAGCGTAAAACTGGCAGCTTCCCAAGCAAAGGGACAAAACAGCAGAGAACTTTCTTTATGAGCAGTCAGGTACCCTCTTTAAACAGCTTCAGATCCTTGTGGCTGTTTGAGGTGATGCTAGTCCTCACAGCAGCCATGTCTGGAGACAAAGACCAAGTTAAGCAGTTACATGATGACTCTGACAGAATCACAATGGCTTGCTCCAACCACTTCTTGCTGATATTGAGAATGGCAGCAGCAATCCATGGCTTGATCTGTATGTCCAATGCTGCAAAACATGCTCACACATGCAACACACGTACAGGCGAGAATCATGGGCTGCAAGTCCCCAAATGAGATCAATTCCTCAGATCTTTACTGGGACCAGTTTTCTGGCACCCTCAGTTTAAGTCTGTAGATTGAGGTTGACCTTATCTGCCTTCACATCGAGAGATTTAGGACAAAATCAGGTGTGTGAAAGATCTCATTGGTACAACTCTGCTGAGCAGAACTGCCAAGACCGATCATGTTACCACATCTGCAGACACATGCGCAGTGACCTCAGTGCCCAGGAACCAAGCCAGGGCAATTGCTTCCTTCTGGTTTAGGATCACTATGTTGGCCCTGATGATACCAAAGTATCAGAACCAAAGATACATACAACTAAAAGTTGCCGCAAAAAAGAGCATTGTTTTAACAAAGTGTCAGTTAAGACAGACTGATTTAAATTAAAGTCGGAACAGAACAGCTGACTCCCTGATCTTCAAACTGTAATTACAGGAACCTTGATGTAGGTTTCTGCCAGTCATTTAATATAAAGAAAACCAAAACAGTCTCAGAATAAAACCTTGTAGTTAAACTACAGGCTTTTTTGAAGCTGTGAGTCACACCAACAGGCAAAATTCAATGCACTGAAACCTGCTTCTCTGTAGTTAGGCCTGAAGTTCATCTCTCCTGCACCTTTTTGGACATCCTGCTACTCCTTGCAAGGGCAGATGCTTCAGATCATTCCAAGTTTCACCTAAACCCCTCGAGGCAGCCAGAGATGCCCCTTAAGGGAAGGATTAGCTAAAACAATAGGCTAATGTTTCCCTCCCCTCATACATAATGAATATTTATGTAAAAACCCCCAAAGCCAGACAACGTGCCAGGACAGGGCAGGACCGGAGTAAGGTCCTGAATAAGGTGGACCTGAATAAGGTGTGGAAAAAGTTATTGATGTACTACCAGTCAAACACAACTTTCCTTTTTTTTCATTCTTTGTGCAAAGCATTTCACCAACATGAGTCATAGAAAGTATGCAAAACTCAGGCTAGTTTATCTTCCTCTACTTCTTTTTTACTCCAGTTCTTTGACAACAACACTTTGGCAAATGCTGCCAAATCAGAGAGGAAATGGAGCCAAAGGCTCCAAATACAAACACAAGGAAACAAGTGGTGCAAGAAGTTTGATGGAGCTGCCTGGCCCCACTATGGATGCTGTGTACCTCTGTGGGGTGATCCAGCAACTCAAGGAAGAGTTTTTGCTGGGCAGTGCCACAATTATGGCTTGATTACTGTAACAGGCAGCTGTAGGCAACTCAGGTCACTTTGCCATGCTAGCAGGGTCTCAGAGCCAGCAGCATGAGAATTGTAAGGGGGACTTGAACAGCAGGATCCAGCAATTTTGTGCTCCTCCAACAGAAACGCGGGCAGTGAGAATTTGAAAAAAAAAAAAAAAAGGAAAAAAAAGAAACCAGCAAACCAAACACAAAACTGCACTGTTAGTTCTCCCTCCTGTTGTCATTCCCCTCCCCCAGCTTGTTAACTAAACTTTTCCTCTCCCAGGGATCTTCCTAATAATCCTCCAGTGAAGTTGTAATGGATTTGCAACAAAACAACTTCAGCCTCAATCAAATTTACCACAAGCTCAAGAAAACACAGGGAATTCTATCAATCACAAAGCCAGGAGGAAGATATAAACGGGGCAGAATTGAAACAGAACTGGAAAGTTAGTTTTCAATCATGTAAAGAAGCGTACGCCGTTCCCCGTGGTCTGGGTTAAGGCAGAACATCAGAATGAAAATGCAGACTGCACCATTATCCAAACCAGCAGATTATGGGCAGACAGCACAACCAAAAGCAGACTTAAAGAGCTAAAACCCCCTACCCTCAGTTTTCATGAATTGTTAAAGACAGAAGGAAAACAAAGCACCTCTCTGCAAAATCAAACCTGTCTGTGATATTAATCCAAGGCAAACAGTCACCTGACTGGGATCCTAATCCAAGTATGTTGAAACTAAGTATCTGGATGGGATTTTACACTTTCCTGCAACCCACCCAGGGAGGCAGTGTCTCTCCTGCCAGGCTGACCATCCTCCTGCTCCAGGGACACTTACGCTACCTGCAGGAGTTTTATGCTGAACCAGTGATTCTGAAACAGAGCTGTGAGAAGAGCTGACACCCGGAGAGATGAATTGGGAAGCCACTTCCACCCACATTAACTCAGGAAGCAGTCGTTCCCACAGTGTATCAACAAAACCTGCTATTTACCATCAGAGATGTGTAATGTTATCAGACTTGGAAAAGTTCTGAGGGTTTTTGGACAGGTGCCTTTTGTTTTCTGCAGAAGACAACAGGTTCAGGTACTGAAGTTTGAGAACCTCGCACTCAGCTAAAAAAATCAACTTGTTCTTCAACAGCACAACACAGGAGAGTTTCCTCTACACAGGAAACACAACTAGTTTACGGGCCATTGCTCTGGGTTAACTCCTGGGTTTGTCTCCAGCCTGCTGCATAACTTGGGATTATCACACCCTTGTCACTCATTTTCTTTTATAATGTGGCCTCTCCTATACAGCTTTAATTAACCGATGACAATTCCTAGGCCTATTAAAAGCTGCTCTTCTCTTTATTTTTCCTTTTTTTTTTCCCCTGCTACTTTGATAATAAGTACAACCTGGTACTAAACTTTACAATAAATATTTAGAGAACAGGTAAGCTATCAACACAGTGTGCCCCAGCAGTACATTTAAACTGCTGTTCAAATGACTTAAAACAAGCATTGCACTGTAGCTGCTAGTCTTGAAATAAAAGGAGGCAGAAAGGAAGCTGCAAGTGCTGCCTTTATGCCAAAGTTTATATCCAGAACGGAAGTTTACTTTCAGCAAGGTGTGGGAGGTAAGGGGAAGAAAACACAAGAACAAAAACTGAGCATCCCTTTGGAACAACTTGGTTCACTTGAAGGCCTTAGCTGAGTGACACAGAGAGGCTGGCTCACAGCACTGCTCCAGACCATGCCATCTCCCTCAGCAGGGTCTGGGCTGCTTGATACCCCAGAAAAGGCAATAAATACAGTGAGGACACAAAACCAGGACTGCACCTTCCATTTCTGCTCTAAAGGACAACTACTTAGCCAAAGTTTTTTTCTTAATAGCTATAATGCCACTAACTCAGAAGAGACAAAGCTTTACAGATACCTGATTTACATGACTGCTGGCCACTAACTACAAGAAACTTGCCAAACTGAGCCATAAAATTCATCCAGATTTAGCCATGCACAAAGCAGACTCATTTACAGTTAAGTTTAACTAAGATTCAGTCAATGAGGACACTCTACAGCTCCTTCCATCTCAAAATGTGAAGTTTTAACCATCCCTTCAGCTTCACTAGAAGGCGGCTCAGGATGTGATCAGAAGCACCTGAAAGCAAACACTGAGTTTTAAGTAACTACGCCTGAGAGAAAGGAAAAAAACCCTCTTAAATTAAAGCTCACCAAGGAAGACAGACAAAATGAAACAATAATTAGAGCCTAGTAAATATTAGAGGATCTGCACTACCACTAGTAGCACTTCCTCAGGGTAGGAGGGATGATGTCATGGCTGCACAGCATTGTCGGGTTCGTCTGGCTACACGCTGCTAACGGGACACTCCCTACAGAACTGTGACCACACAGTCAGTCCTCCCGGTATCAGCAATCACTTTAATAGGTGCTCAGAGGCCTGCAATTAACATACAAACATGGTATAACCACCAGGCAAAAGAAGAAAGAAAAAAATAAAAATAATAACGGGGGAGGGGGGGGGAGGAGTATTGGTGGTGGAAAAAACAGCAACGAGGAGACAGCTGTAACAGGGTGGCAAACAAAGCTCCAAAGCATGAAAGAGAGAAAGGAATGCGGTTAAAAAAATCTCCCCTAAGGAAGAATACTCTGTACGCCCAAGCTCCAGCTGTTTGACTTGCTCTGCTCCCTCCTCCACTCCATTATCCACTCTGCCTCTGCTAATTTAACACAAACCACCCGCCTGTGTCAACTGTTGAAGGGGAGATTGGGCCTGGGATGAGCCTGGGCACCCAGTACAGCAAGGAAAAAAAAACTTCAGGGAGGAAAGTTAAGATTCCTCCATAGGGTGGGTGGCTTTGTGTTGAGAGCTTAGAAAGATGCGAGGGAAGGCAGCGAAGAAGAGTCCTTCCCTGCTGCAGCCTCTTCCTGACTAGAGCTTTGCCACCGCCTCCACACGCACCTCTCGACTCCCACAGGGCACCCAAGATTTGCATGCAGAAAGAGCTGCCTTCATCAACAAAGCCACACAACTCCCGGCAAGAGCACCCCGCTGCCCCCCAGTTCACAGCAGTCACTTCCCACCGAGAAGACAAGCAGGTCTGCAGAGCCAGGGGGAAAAAAAAAAAGGAGGGAAAAGAATAAACCCGGCCAATTTTCAAGTCTGGAGGCCTGGATTTCCACAGGGAAGGTATTTTTCGCGGTTGAGATACTGGAGGGGAGCTCTGCGAGGGTTTGGAAGTCATATATGCAGCCAAAATGGCGCTGAGAATAAAAATATAATTTAAAGGAAGGTCGCCATATTGTAAACAGTGAGGCAGGGAGACACAGAGACAGCAACCTCCATTATTCCCAGCAGCTGCAGCAGCACGGAAGCGCTGGGAACGTCAGGCCTGGTGCAGAGACGCCACCGCTGCTTCCCCAGCTCCATGCAGGACCCTCCTCAGGGCCCCCCCAAAACAAGGGGCCCTTAGAGAAGGGTGAGGAGGGAAAGTTACCCACTCAGAGGGAAGGTGGGAGGCTGAGTAAGGGCAGCAGGGAAGTAGGCAGGCCGCGCAGCCAAGCAAGCAGCGGCCTCGCTCCTCCTCTCAGCACAAAAAGAAAGCAGGATGGAGGACCCCCAACCCCAGGGAAAACTGCGAGGGAGCTCTTCCCCTCGGCTGCTGTGGATTAGTCTCGGGGGGACGTGGAGACGGGTGGGGTTGGCACCTCCTTTTTGTCCCCGCCAGCTACACCCGCTGCTCCCCTGAGCGTGGCCGGGAGCTAACGGGAGCTGCTGGAGGGAAGCAAGGCGCTGCCCGGAGCCGGAGGGAGATCCCGCCGAGCCTTACCAGCACTGGAGGTGGAAAGCGGCGGGGCAGTGATCGCAGCAGAGCAGATCCCCTCCTTCCTTGCAGCTATCGCAGCTATCGTGGTTAGTGGCCCTGCCACTTCGCCTCGGCTCCTTCTCGGGCCTCCTGCTCTTCTTCTCCCCATCTTCGCTCTTGGGGGGAGCCAGGAGGGCCTGGATTTGCTGCACACGGGAGGGACAGACAGAGAGAGGCTCTGAGGGGCTGGGAAGGACCCTGACCCCCAGCGCCCGTCTCTCGGCTGCCCGGCGGGGGAGAGCGGCCGCAGCACGGAGGGGACGAGGACGCAGGGCCTCCGCCTAGCCCGCCCCGCCCGCCGGTCCCGTGTCCGGGAGGGCCTCTCCCGGGGATTGGGCCAGCCGTCTCCGTCCCTCCGCACTTCCTTCTATGGCCACCGGGCTCCGGGGGGGTGAAGGGTGTCCCTCGCCATTTTGCAGCCCCGCGGCCTCCCCGGTCGGGCCTTCCTCCCCTCCCGCGGCCTGGGCCTCACCTCCATCAGCCCCCCGGAGGTGTCCAAGTCGTAGACGATCGTCTTGGTCTCCATCTTCTCCCACATTCATCCAGCCCGGGAGCGGCCCCCCCGGCGAGAGGGAGCGAAGCGGATGGCGGGGTCAGGGGGGGGGAGGAGGAGAGAGGGGGGCGGCCCCTCAGCAGCGGCGGCGGCTCCGCGTCGAGGGGGCGGCGGCGGAAGGGGGAAGAGGGGCGGGCGGCGGGGCCTAGCCCACAGGCCGCAGCGGCTTGCCGGTCGTCCTCCTCCTTCTCCAGCCGGGCCCGGGGGCGGCTGCGGGGGTCCCCGCGCCCGCTGCCATGCCGCGCAAAGGGGGGGTTCTGGGGTGAAGAGGGGGGAGGGATGGGGGGCACGGACGTGGAGGGAGGGGAGGGGGCGGCGCAGCCCCGCGACCGCCGCACGCGCACGCACCACACTCAGGCGGCGCCGACGCTCCGGGCCCCGCCGCGCCGCCCGCGCACGCGCAGACCGCGCCCCCGCCCCGCCCCTCCCACCGCCGCCTCCCGCTCGCGGCCCTGGCGGGGCGGATGGGGGGGGGCTGAAGGGGAGGGAGGGGGGAAGGGGAAGAGGTTCCCGCACTGCGCATGCGCGACACCGGCGCTTCTTCCCTCTCCGCGCGCGCCCGCCTCGCTCCGCCCCTTTCCCGCCCGGCGGGGGGAAGGCGGGAGGCGCGCAGGCGCGTGGCCGCCGTCACGTTCCGGGGTGGGGCGCGACCGTGGGTGACGTCACGACGCGGGGCGTAGTGGGCCGGCAGGGGGCGCGCGGGACGGCGGGGCGGGGGGAAGGGGCGTGTCCAGCGCGTGACGTCACGGCGGCGGAATTAAAGGGACAGCGACCCCATAGCGGGGGTAAACAGGGGCACCCAAGAAGGCGTCACCGTTTCTTCTAAAACACCATTTTTTTAATTAATGAAACAACCAAAAGATGGGAGGTGGGGGGAGTGTTCCGCTCCAGACCCGGGGGGGCCACAGCTGGGGCCGGAGCTGAGGCCCGGGGGAGGCCCAGCCGTGCCCGTTGCCCCACCCCCCCCCCAGGTCCCCGGCTCGGGCCCCGCTGGGGTGCTGGGACACGGGGGGGGGACGACACACGTCGGTGATGGAGGGGACGCTCTGGGGGTTTGGGGAGGGGTGGCGAAGCAAGCGGGGAGCCGGGGGTACGCAGCATGCTCGGGGGAAGGGGCGGGGAGATGTCCCTGCGTGGCGGCGGTGGGAGACGGGGGTGCAGAGGGGGGACAGGCCCTTTGGTGGGGGTTGGCGAGGGTGGGGGATACCTCCATGGCCACCCAGCTCCCCCCCCAATCTCTGCTGCCCCCTCTCCCCTAAGGTCCCGGGGGCCCTGTGCTGACCCAGGGGTCCCCACTCCATCGGGGTCCTGCAGTGTCCCGGTGGGGGAAGGATGAGGGATGGGTTCAGCTCAGCACCCCCTGAGCCTGGGGCGGGGGGTCGGGTGGCAGCAGGGTTTGGGCAAACCCCAGGGGGTGCAGGTGGGTCGGGGGTAACAGAGGGGTGGCCAGCGCCGGGGGGGCTCCCAGCAAGCACTGAGTCTCCTGGGGAGAGGTGCCCGGCCCGTGAGGGGGGGCCCGAGGAGGCCCGGGAGGGGTGGCTGCAGCGCCCAGCTCCACACTGCCCACGCCTAGATGGACACCTCATACTCCCTCGTCTCCTGCAAAGAAAACAGACTGCGAGGGGTTGGACACTCGGTGGTGCCACGGGGCACCCAGGACAGGGACAGGGCTGCTCCCACCCTGTAAGGACCTGGGGGACGTCCCAGAACACAGGCGACCCTGTAGATGGATGTTCCATCCCGTACATTGGGCCTGGATGGATGTCCTATTGCATATGTTGTTCCTAAGTGGATGTCCATCCCATGATTAATCCCTGGACACATGTATCATCCCATATGTGGCCCCTGGATATATATGCCTCCCGAGCATGGGCTCTGGATAGATATTTCATCCCATGTGTGATCTCTGGATTCATGTCCCATCCCACACATTGTCCTTGGAGTGCATGGGCCCATCCCACATCAGTCCCACCCCATGCACAGCCCCTGGCACACATGTCCCATGCAGGGTGCCTGGGGTGCCCAGCCAATGGGGAGGGACCTGGGGAGCCAGTACTTACTCCTGTCTCATAAGTGGGGTTGTCAAAAGCTGACTCCACAGTGATGTGGTCGTAGGGGTGGGAGCCAGCAAGGGGCAGCTGCAGGGCTGGCTTCCCCTGGAGCCTGTGGGGACAGGGCAGCTGCAGGGCTAGGAGGTCTCCTTGGGGGGCGCAGGGCCATGAGAACCACCCTGCCACTCACTTGGAGAAGTAGAGATAAATGCCACCGATGAGCAGGGCCACCACCAGCACGGGCAGGAAGATGGCAATGGCGACGTTGGTACCCTCCAGCGCTGGCCCCGAGGGCACAGCCTTGGCCACTGCTGTTGGGGAGAGTGGGGGCTCACCCAGGGGGCACCCCACACCGGCTGCACCCCAGGGGGCCCCATCAAACCCTCACCCTTACCATCCAGGTTGCGGTTGCTGTAAAACTCATCATAGGAGGCTGGAGACGAGGAAAGGAAGAAAGAAGCCAGCATCAGTGGTGTGCGGGAGGGATGGCAGAGGGGTTCTGAAAGGGTGCTGGAGGGGTGACAGGGTGATGGAAGGGTCCTGGGGTCCCACTCACCTGCCTTGCAGATAGGAGGTGAGCCGCTCCAGCGTGAGGGGTGCCCAGGCAGGCAGCGCAGGCTGCCCTCACCCAGCAGTGCCCGGCCTTCAGCGCAGGAGAAACGCAAGACGGCTCCCGCCGGGTACAGCCGCCTCTCAGGGCTCTGCCGCCCGCCCGCCGGTGCACCGGGGTTGTGGCAGGGCTCGTACGTCTCCGCTGTGGACCAGGGGGTGGGCGTCGTGGCATCAGTGCCCACCACTGCCACCGGGTTGGGGGTGGTGCCTGGGGAGGGGGTGCCTGACTCACGGATGCACTTTGGGAGACGGTCACTCCACTTGGGTCCCCCCACAGCACGGTCGTGGCAGGTGAGGGTCCCAGCGCCTGCCAGGATGTAGCCCTTGTCGCAGACGTACTGTACGGTTGCTCCCACTGGGAATTTAGGGCTGGAGACCACCCTGCGACTGTGCTCGGCGTCCCCAGGGTCCCTGCACGAGGTCACTGCAGATGAGAGGGACCGGCAGTGACAGCAGCCATGAGGGATGTTCTATGGGGCAATGGGGACACCGGTCAGAGCTGCTCACCCCGCTCGCAGGAGGGCAGGTCAGCACTCCACGTCAGGTCCCAGTGGCACATCAAGAGGTCGGTGCCAGACAGCTGGAAGCCGGGGTAGCAATGGTAGGTGACCACGGTGCCATGAAGCAGTTCTGGCTGCGAGGATGTTTTCCAGCCATTGGCAATGTCTGGCAGCTCAGGGCAGGTGTCATTACGGGGGACCTCTGTGGGGACAGCAGTGTGAGTGGGGTGACGGGGACACTAGGGACATCAATGATGTTGTCCCAGCATGAAGCTCACCGGAGAAGTGGATGACAAAGCCCTGCCGATAGGCACCAGCACCGGAACCAGGGTCTGACTGGAACTGGATCGTGACATCAGCGGTGGAGGCGTAGAGCTTGAAGCGGGCACGGGTGCCCGTGTACTGTCCCAGGACACGTGCAGTCAGGTCATCCCCATCGTAGAAGGTCAGAACATCCCCCGCACCCAACCGCAGCCTGGAGTGATGGGGCCATGAAGGTGGGGGTGCACAAACCCTCTAATCCCCCCTGTCCCCCGTCGCCCCTGCACTCACACACGGATGTCCAGCATAACACGTTTGTCCTCCTCCACGTGCAGCCCCCAGATGCAGTCCTGGCCCTTGCCGTACGCCTCCGGCCAGTTGGGTGAGAGCACCACGCCGGCCGTGTCTGTCAGCTCCCCACTGCACACCGCTGTGGGCGCATGCTGGGCTTGGGACGCCGTGGGGCACCCCCGTGGTGCCCATCACCCACTGACCAGCACCCATCACAGCCCCCAGCTCCAGCACCCACCATCCCCTTTGGCTCTGGCTGCAGCATCCATTGTGGCATGGTGGCTCCAGCATCCATCATGGTCCATCCCCAACTCCAGAACCCACTTCATCATCCCATCTCCAGCATCTCCCACCTCCCACCATGCCCTTCAGCTCCTGTGTAATTCCTGGAAGGTGGCTCCAGACTCCCTCATGACCTAGCTCCATCTCCCATGGCACCCCCCAACTCTAGCACCTGCTAAACCCCTGTGTCCATCTCCTTGTGCCCCCCATCACTGGCACCCACCACGACATGCTGGCTCCGTCTCATTCCACTGTGGGTCACTGGGGTCAACGCACTCAATGATGGTTGAGCCCTGCTCCAGCGTATAGCCAGGGTCACAGCTGAACTCCACTGTGGTGCCCACAGGGTACCGGGGGTCACTGGCCGTGAAGTTCCCATACTTGACAAAGGGCTCGTAGCAATGTCCCTGCTCGAAGGCTGTGGGCACAGGGGCGAAGGTCTGCGAGTGCCATGTGGGTGTGGGGATGCCCAGGTGCCCCCCTAGGCCCTGGCCCCATACCCTCATAGCGCAGCGCCATGCCCGCAGCAGCCCCACTGCTGTCTGTGGTGAGCTCCACGAAGAAGTGCTGCCCAGTGCTGAGCAGCCCCTCGATGGGCAGGTACTCCACCTCATAGGAGTCATACACTGGTGGTGCCTCCACATTGTTGCCATTGCGGATTATGAGCCTGCCAAGACACAGGAGGGTCAGAGTACTGTGTCAGTCATGGCCAACAGCACCTAGCCTTGGGCCTGGCCAGTAGTATCTTCCCCGATTGTGGCCAAGAGCACCTTTCCTTGACTGTGGCCAGTGACACACATCCTTGGCTGTGGCCAACGTCATCCATCCTCAGACATGGGCAACAGTGCCCACCCTTGGGCCTGGCCAACAATACCTGTCCTTGGATATGGCAAACTGCACCCATCCTTGGATACGCTCAATAGCACCCAGCCTTGAATGTGACCCTGGCCCAGGTTCAAACCTGTCATCATCCTCAGCCAATGAGACCTTCTCAAAGTGGAGGTGCAGGCGATGGCCGGCAGGCGCCTCCAGCAGCCAGTGGCACGTCAAGTTGTTGCTGTAGTTCCCGGGGAAGCCGGGCGAGATGATGCGTCCCACCGTGGCATTCCGGACCACCCCACCACACGCCGCTGCAGGAGAGGGGCTGTCGGCAGCCGGCCATGCCACGCCAGCCATGCTGCACTCACCGGTGTCAGTGCTTACCGAGACAGAGGGGCTCGCGGGCACTCCAGAAGGGGCGGGTGGCGTTGCGGCAGGTGAGCCGGTGGGCGCCTTGCAGCTGGTAGCCGGTGGCACAGCGAAAGCGGGCGTCCCCGCCAGGGTGCAGGCTGCTCACTGACACTTCCCCGAAAGCTGGCCGTGCTGGGAAGGGGCAGCTCAGCAAGTAGGCTGGAAGAAGGCAACAGCATTACCAGGCTGTGGACCCCAGCCCAATACCCACCTCCCCAACCTCCCCAGGCAGTGCCAGGGTGACACTGTGCCTATGGCCGCCAGTGATGCCACTAAAAGAGCCCATAATCGCTCACACCAATTAGATTCCCATTAATGTTCTTTGCCCGGTCAGTGCGTGCTTAATGCAGCAGTAGCAGTAACTCCAGGATGCACTGGCATGCTTGGCGTTAGCTCAAGGGAGGTGCCAGGAGGGGGATGCTGCCCTGTACCTTGGTAGTGGAAGTGGTAAGAGCCAGGGTTGAGGGGACGGGGGCTCTGGAAGCGGAGGGTGAGGAGGTTGGCTGGGCTGCGGATGACCTGGCCCCGCAGCAGGAAGGACTCGTTGGCCAGGAGGGTGGGCTCCAGGCCCCCCGAGCTCTCCACCGTCAGTGTCTCTCCATCCACCAGGCTGATGTTCTGCACCTACAGGGGACAGCCAAGTCTCATCTACCCAGCATGGCACCAGCAGCACCTCGGAGCTCCTTGGTCTCTAGGCAGCTTGCCCATGGTCGATAGCACCATTCCAGCCCTGTTAGCAATGCCATAAATCATCCCACCACTTCAAGAGCCATTGGCCAGCGGCTCTGCTGGAGCACCGCTGCACAGCCAAACCCATGCCAAGCCCTCTGGAGCAATTTGCTATTAATGATGTTAATTAAGCGGTGCTGTGTGGGGATGAGCGGCAGCACTGGAAGGAGGAGGAGCCAGAGCTGCTGCCTCCTGCTTGCTGCTGGTTTTTGGTGAGCCCTGCAGCAGCCCAGACCCTGGGACACCTGGAGGTGGGGACATGTGGCCACATGCCACCAAGAGGACCAGGGTGTGGCCATAGCATTGGCAGATGGCTGCTGGGTTTCCTGTCTTTGCCCCACAGTATTGCACCCATAGATGCTGCTCACTCACTTGTTAATTAAATCCCAACGTGGCTTCTTCCACAATGAGTGCAAGCACGAGGCTCCTACCCACCTGAATCCCTAGCCCAAGCCGTCTCAGGGGCATCAGGACAGGGACTTTTTTGCCATGTCCTGCATGGCCAAGCAGCATGGAACCAGGGATGGACCCTGCTTGCCATCTCATCCCACCCACAGCCCCCCACTCACCTTGAGCTCCACACCATAGCCAGGGTAGACAGAGATGGTGTAGGTACAGTCCAGGCTGCCATCATAGGGGACACTGGCTGGCTCTGGGGACACCAGCCAGCCCTCGGGGCCTGCCAGTGTCCGGTTGCAGGGGACTGGTGATGGAAAAAACATTGGCTCAGTCCTGCTTCGCCTCGGCTCCCCCCCAGCCCCCTCCCCAGAACTCACCTGGCCCCTGCAGTGTAGTGACGGTGGTGGTGGTGATGGTGGAGGTGGTGGTGGCCCCCTCTTCATCTCCAGTGACTGCAGTGGCTGCTGTGTAAGGTCCTGGGGATATGCTGGGGGTGGCAGGTGCTGGGCTGGGGGGTGTGGGACTTGCCTCTGGCACCCCAGCAGGGGACCATGAGGGGTTGGCACCCGGCACAGCACCCGGCACAACCCCCCAGGCCTCCCCCCATGGCCCTGGGTGCCCAGCTGGTGTGGTCAGTGGGTCAGTGGGGAAGGCAGCCCTGGGCAGGGGGGTGCGTGGCGGGGGCTCAGGGGCCGGAGGACCAGGGGCTGGCTGGAGAACACTGGCATCAGGCAGGAGGGGACCGGGGCCACCAGGCAGGAAGGGTGCGTGGCCCAGGTAGTCCTTCTTCAGGAAGGCTTCATGCAGCAGGTCTTCCAGCAGCGGGTGGTGATTGAGGAGCTTCAATGTGGGCGCTGTGCTCACAAAGCGAGCCTCTGCCTCACGCTCTGCTGGCGTAGGCAGTGCCGTTGGCTCCCCTTCAGCCTCAGCACTCTCCCCAGTCTTTCTTGCCAGCCCATTGAAGCCTGGGGGGAAGAGAGAGTGTGGGGTGCTGGGGACCATCCGTGGACCCATGCTGCATCATGAACTGACAGTGCCCTAGGGACCAGCACTTCATTCTGGTCTGCACTGTGGACTGGTGATGCATGAGCAACTGATGGTTCATGCTGCACCACAGACTGATGGGGGCACCCCGGACCAGCCCTTGGATATGGACTGATATCAGACTAGGGGGCGATGCTGGTGTGGTGCCAGGGACCTGAGCTGCACTGAGGACCAATACTTCTTCACGGACCAGTGAAGTAGGCCCATGCTTCACCATAGGCTGGTGCCACTGTGAGGTCCATCACTTCCCTGCAGATCAATGCAAGGCAGCAAACCTGTGCATCAGCCACATGCAGTGGAGCCTGGCTGTGCCCTTCACTGGGGCAGCCCAGGTAATTAAGCCTTGGCTAACTAAGGCAAAGCTACAGCTTGCACCTCATTCAGGGGGACCCCCTTCTGTGAAACTAGCTCTGGGGTTAGGTGTCCCTGGCCACATCTTGTCCCTCTCCACGGAGGTGGCTATTGCAGGCTGAGGGTCCCCCAGGATTTTTCAGCCCTGTGGTGCAGACATGCAGGTGATGGGAACAGACCCAGGGAAGCCACCACAGCCTGAATGCTAGGCCACCAGTGCAATGAGTCATTGAGAGCTCAGCTTTTCTTTTTCTGTGTGATGTCAATCTGCTGGGAACCACCTCCCACCTGCAGCCATCAGGACCCCCCCACCAAAGCTGCCTGCTCAACATGCCCAGCCCAGCCCTTTAAAACCTTCAGACCTTTAGAAAATGGTTTCACCAGCCCCAACAAGCCACTTACCACTTCTCCCCATCTGATTCAGCACTGCACAGATCCCTCTCCTGGGGGACTTAGCTACCCATTTCCCCCAGACCAGGGGTGCCATGGCACAGGGATGCCACAGTGTGACCCAGCATCCCTCCAGTGAGGGACACGAGGCCACAGAATCACACAGGCATGTCTCACCACCGTGCACAGGCGCTGATGACACCACACTGCCAATTACTGGGTAATTATACTGATCCGTAGCAGGGCAGGGCCCCGTGAAGATTAATTACTCTGCAACTGCCACTTTTAAGGGACTATTAAGAGACATTAGCTTGGGCAAGCTGCGCGGGGGGAGCCATTGGGTGCTGGTAGGGATCTCCACCTCCCTGCCACCCACCCCCTGTCCCTATTACCCCGGGATGGGGACGATGCCCTGGACATGGCAGGGAGGCAAGCACACAGCTGCACCATCTCTGAAAGGTTCACTTGCCCCCCGGCAGGACCAGAATTATTTTTTAATAGGATCCATTTATTAGAACATAAAAGTTAATGAGTTTATACTGAAGGGTGCCAAAATCTCTTTTAGGCTTTAACAGCAGATCAGTGCTCAGAATGGGGCCTGTGCTGCCAGGGCCACCCCATGCAGCGATGGCTGGGGCAGGGACACCCACCCTGGGCTTGCTGCACCCCCCTTAACCACAGGTTGCTGGGTGGAACCCATGTGGGCTGCCAAGTGAGGCTGGAACCCATGGCAAGACTCTGACAGCAGGTCCCATCCAGGTGCTGTGGCACCCTGGGCTGGGCTCTGCCTGGTGCTCTGGGTAACACAGGGTGCTCCTGGTACCATGGGATGCTCGGGACTGGACATACTTTTGGCCTTTGGAGCATACAGGATGCTCGGGGTATTGTAGAAAAGTGGGAGCCCAGATGTTGCCACCCATGCCCCTTGAGCACCACAGGATTAGAGCCTCCACAGATGTCTCTAAGCAGCTTATCTCCAGTGACCATGTCACAGCTGTGTCCTTCCCATGTCCCAAGTATGATCACAGGCAAAGGACTGTGGTATCCAGCACCCTGCCCTCCAGACCCTTCTACACCCAGCAGGGACCCCCCCCCCCAGGGCTCAGGGTGGGCACAAACCCTTGCAAAGGGGCCATCAAGTCCGCACTAGCTGGATGCCCACTGGCATGCGTGATACATGCCCACGGCAGCAGCTGGGCTGGGGTCCTAATCCCTCACATCGGCTTTTCTGAGTGGGAGTCTATTAATGGCATCTAGAGAGATGCTGGAGACTAATCCGGCTGTGGTGGATGCCCCCCCCCCCCTCCCGGGAATCAATGCCTCCTGCTGTCACAAATAAATAAATACGGCGGCACGTGGCCTCCTGGGGAGCACCGATCAATGCCACCCGCCAAGAAATAAATAACACAGTGCCCGGCCTGGCAGAGGGGACAGGGAAGGGCCCTTGGTCACCCCAGCAGCGTTGTGGCTCCATTGGCGTGGTGCTACTCTGTGCTTCAGTTTCCCCAGCTGTAGGAGGGGACTGGCAGCCTGGTGAGGGCAGGAGCTGGGTCTTAGAGGAGCCCGGGTTTATTTTCCAATTTAAAATCCAATCTGGCTTTGTCCCCGTGGCCGCAGTCCTGATAAACGAGCTGTCAGGCAGCCGGCGCCACACTCCCCCACCCACAGCACCCCCCGGTGGGCACAGGAAGGGGGGATGTGCACGAGTGATGCCAGATCCCCGTCTCTGTCCCCTCCCCCGGAGGCCCTGGGGATGAGGGGACAGCTTCCTGCCTGCCTCTGAGTGGGAATGTCCTGTGGGCAGGAACAGACAGGGGTGGGTGGGCAGGTACAGGCAGCAGGGGAGAAGAGGCAGTGGCAGGGTGGGGGCAGGCGTGGGTATTAAAGCAGAGGCAGGGGCGGGAGCAGGAGTGGGTGGGTGCGCACACAGACGGTGTGAAGATGCAAGCAGGGCTCTGCAGGCAGCTCCACATCACCCAGCCCTCCTCCACCTGCCACCCAGCCGACACCAGTGTCACACAGCCAACCCACTGACACACGGTGTGGTGAGCTGAGCACTCTAATGACAACTACACCAGCACCCAGATCCTGCCACCTCCTCCATCACCAGATGCCCACAGCCAAGCCGGGGCTGCCAGAGCAGCTCAGGGTGGTGAAAGGACA
Source organism: Calypte anna (assembly GCF_003957555.1). NCBI lineage: Eukaryota > Metazoa > Chordata > Aves > Apodiformes > Trochilidae > Calypte > Calypte anna. Next base: position 6,812,585 of record NC_044264.1, read on the forward strand.
CAGAAGGGACTGCCCAGTGCCACCACTGGTGGGCACAGCCACTGCCAGCGACTGTCAGCAGAGCTCAGCTTTAATATTCATGGCGATGCCGGCGGGGAAGCGTTTGACCTTGTATGTTTTGCGATTCTCCTTGAATTGAACAGTCATTTACCCGCTGACACATGTCACATGTTGCCGCAACCGGTTCCCTGGAGCATGGCGGCGGCCAAGTGCTGGCTGATAAACCAACCACCAGGCCCTCGGCATCACTAGCCCCACGAGGGCAGAGCCCAGTGAGTATCAGGGTGTCCATCCCTGGAGCTTTCTCCCCCACCCAGTGGGCATCACAGCAGTGGGTGCCCTATCCCCTTTTTGCTGCCCGTGGTCCGTGTGATCCTGCTCTCCCTGTGGAGCTAATGCCTTTGTACAGCAATTTCCCTGACTGCTGGCGGTGATAAATTGCACGTCTGATGCTATTTTGGACCCATGCAGTGCCAGGTCCCTCCCTCCCTGCTCCAAATTAGCCCCTCCCAGCCTTGCCTCAGGGTCCCCTATGATGGGCACCCACAGGGCATCCACAGTGGCTCATGCCAGCTGCAGGATCCCCCAGGGACCCAGTATTCACCCCTCTGGGTAGCAGATTGGGGAACCCAGCCTGCTGGGCACCTGATGGGTTCTGGGGGACCTCTCTCCTGGCTTGAAAAACAGTTGCAGGAGAGGAGCGAGAGACACTCGTCTGGTTCAGCCACGTCACCAACCCCTCGTGGCAGGATGGAAGTGTGGAGCATCACCGTCTGCTCCTGCCAGAGCCAACATCCCGGTTGCTCCCCTAGAAATGCAACCAGAGCATTCCCTGTCCACTAAAACCCTCATCCTGCCCCATCACCACCCATTCTGGAAGCCCCCAAGGGCTGACGTTACAGCCACATTTCCTCTCTGCTTCCATCACCTCCATGTGTTCCCCCAACAGTGGCTGGTGCAGCACCCCCAGCACCTCTTTCCATTTTCACAGGGTCACAGCAGTATTCTTGTGGATGATTAATATTTGATCCCTTCAGCACAGCTCGTTACTGCATTTAAATTATATATGTAATAACCCCTGCTAGCTTGCAGGCTGCCTCCTGCTGCCTCTCCTGCAGGCAGGGGATCAAGCACATCCCCAACCCTAGCTGGCAGGACCCTCAGACCTCCCAGAAGATGTAATAAGTGGTGCTGGGCCTCAGCACAGGGCAGGCTGGTGGGGGGGGGGGAGCAGGGAGATGGAGGCATCCCCCAGCTGCCTCCAACAGGTCCAGGCTTTGGTCTGGGTCCACAATTCACCCATGCCTATGGCAGCAGTGGTGATGGTCCCTCCACTGACCCCATCTCCCCTTGCTGAAAGAAGGATTCTAGAGCTTCTGAGCTGCTGCCTGCGACTGGAGGGAATCCATTACCTCCCTGGTTATAGGCAGCTTTCAAAGGCAATCTTTCAATTGTGTGCATTTAAAGAATTGATTGGAGGCGAAATTATTCTCTCCCGACGGAGCTGGAGACACAACTTCATCCTCCTCCCCCGGGGCCTGCCAGTGCTCCAGGGGGGGCCAGCAGCCCAGGGTCAGCCCAGGCCCCAACCCCAGCATGGGGCTGTGCACTGGGAGACACAGCCCTGGGGGCCCCAGGCCAGCCTTGGCATCCCACCAGTGGCACCAGTGGTATCCTCTGTGACTGCTCCACACTGGGCTCAGAGTACGTCCTTGCTGTGCCCTTGCCTGCTCTCCTTTGCACCCCATTTCCCCCCTCATGATGCCACTGATCTGGCTCTACCCTGTGGCTGAACAAACCATAACTCTGTCAGCCCTGCCTGGCCCAGCACCATGTGCCAAATCTGTCCCTGCCAGTGCCAACATGCAGCCGGTCCAGTGGCCACCAGGCTTCCAGGGATATGGCAGGGGCAGCTGGCCCAGCCTGTGCCCTGCATCCCACCGGGCAGCCCTGCCCTCCTACCCTCTGGTTTAAGAGCATTATCCAGATAATCCTGGCCTGGTGGCACGGCAGCGTGGCAGTGATGAGCTTCTCCAAGGCACACAGGGGACAAACACACATGCTGTTAATTACTGTAGCAGACGCCTGCTTCCTTCCCCATCCCCCTCCTCACACTGAGGCCCCAATCAGCACCCACATCCCCAGGGACATCATGTCACCCAGCTGCATCGTTCCCATGGTCACAGCACCCACCATGCCAGCTGACACTGGAGAACAGCCCATGGGGGCACAGCTGGGTCCTGTGCCCTCCCTGTTTCTCATCACCCTAGGCTGACAGGACAGCAAACTACAAGGTCCTCCCTTGAGCATGGTGAGGATGAACATCCAAAAAAAGCTAGGCCTGCCATGGGTCTTCACCAGCACCAGGGGCCCCGGATCCGTCCCCTACTTTCTGCTGGGGCAAACCCATGAGGACACCCGGAAAGCAGCAGGCCTGCAAGCCACTGCACAGAGGTACAAAGACAGACAGGATCAGACCCTGCATTGCCACCACCCAGGTTACATCACCAATCTCCTCAGCATGGATGAGCTGTCCAAGACCCCTGTCCCCATGGCACTTCCTCACCACACACCAGCCCATGCAGATTCTAAGTCAAGGCTACAGTGACACTAAGCATAGCAGTGCTACACCAATATCAGGGTGCTGGTCTGGGACCCCTGACTGATGGGTGACAGGGTGTGGGGAGATGAGCCTCATGGGCAGCTCCTAGCACATGGGAAGGGGGGCACAGGCTGGAGTGAACCCCTCCACTTCCAGCCCTGGGAAGAGCTCAGCACCTCCCAGGGCATCCTTACCTCTAGCACGCTGGGAAATGCACATGCAGAGTTTAATTAACTTTATTGATATTCAGAAATTAGGGGACTGACTAGAGGTAATTGCTCATTAGAAATCATTAGACTGACACAGTAAGCACCAGCCTCCCTCGGGGGAAGCCTGCCCTGCTCAAGGCCCTGCTCCCAGGGCAAAACCAGGGACATACATGTCCCCCCGATGTCAAGCCTCACTGTCCCTCCCTGCTTCCTCCTCCCTCCCCCCAAGCAGGGCAGGAGATGGGGTTGCCATGGCCTTACCCCACTTACTGCCAGCCAGAGGGTCCCCTATACAACCCCCCACAAGTAGGGGGGCTGTGTCCGCAGCCCTGGGTGGCAGAGCAGGATGGGAATAGTAGCGGGCACAGGGCCACGGCTGGGCTGCCAGATGGGGAGTTTATGTAACTCCAGCACGGCTGCAGCCTGCATCCCGCATCCCACTGGGACCACAGCCAGGCCCCTGCCTGCTCCTCACCCTGTGCATGCTGACCACCACGAGCATGACCGTGGTGGATCAGTGCACCTCAAGCCCTGGGCATGTCCCCAGTCCTGTTTTTTGGGGCAGCGGAGCCGCAAGGCGTCAAGGCTGCCTGACTACCCATACCCCGTGGGTGGCAGAGCCAATGAGCCAAGCAGGGTGTTGGCTGCTCTTCCTAAGAAGGACCAACACTCACCATCCCTACGCTTCCCTGACACCCTTCCCAGAACCGGAGAGATGACCCCAGCGAGGACAGGGGAGGGGGGGCTGGAGGGGAGAGCCCCAGTCCCCAACACCTCCAAGCCCCACGGCAGGGACAACACAGAGGGACCAGTTCACGGTTCACCGGCGGGTGTAGCCGGGATAGGGGGGGCTCCAAGGGCTCGGCGGCCGGGGGACAGGTAGAGAGGTGCCTTCCACCTCCACCACACCGCCGGTAATACCGGCATAGGGGCTGTCGCCGGAGCCCGCCGGGGGTGGCGTTGCACCAGCCCGGCTGCCAACCACTGTGCGCGTCCCCGGTGTCTCCCGCTCCCCGTTCCACCGGGCTGGGGGCGGGGTGGCTAACGGCAATGTGTGTGTGGGGGTCTCGCTTTACCGGGGGGAGATCTCCTGGTGAGCGAGTTAGCAAAGTTTGGCACCGACGGAGCGGGGCTGGGTCTCCCGGTAGCGGCGGGGTGGTTGTGCGAATAGGAAGCAGGTCGGGGGTGGGTGACCGGGATGGGGGGTCACTTGGGAGTGGCAGTGGGGGGGTGAGGGGTGTCGGTGCTTACCGTGTGCCGGGGCGCGGATCAGCGCGGCGAGAAGCGGCAAGAGGAGGGCCGGGGTCGGCGGGCCCATGGCCGGCGGCGGTCAGCACCGCGGACAGCTCCGCTGCGGGCACAGCTCCGCCACCGCCGTAACGCTCCGAGTGCGGCGCCCGCCAATCCCGGGGCCTGCCCGATCCTCCCCCCAACCCCCGCCGTAACGCTCCGAGTGTGGCGCCCGCCAATCCTGCAAGGCTGGGGAAAGGAGGAGGAGGCGGGAGTTGGGACGGGGGGGTGCTCCTTCCTGCTGCCCTCCCCCACGCCGTAACTCTTCGAGTGCGGGGCCTGAAAATGCTGGGAGCTGAAGGATGGGGGAGGGGGAGAATGTCTATTCCCCAATACTGGCCACAGCCACGCCCCGCCCCCCCACCAGGGTTGGGTAGCCACGGAGGGCTGCGGGAAAGATCCTCGGTGCCCACCCCATCGTATCCTGCTTCCTCCCCACCCTCCAAAATACTCACCCCAACCACACACAATCCCAAAAACCACCTTCCAGCTGCCCCTCCCATCCTTAAATATACCCAGTTGAGGCTGGGCTCATCACCCCCAAGCAGGAAAACCTGGGCCCAGAGCAGCCTTCGCAGCTGGGCACGGTGCAGAGGTGGGGCCTTAGCCCTCACGGCTCCCCCATCCCTGCCAGCTCAGGGTCCGGCTCTCCTTGGAAGAGCCAGGTGATGGGGGGCCACCAGCTCTGCAGCAGATGGCCTTGGCACCAGCACCGAACAGCTCCACACTGGCTCTCGCGTGTGTTAAAAATAAAAAAAGAAAACATAGCTCTTTGTTTAATAACCCCCTCCCCATCTCCACCAAAGCCCAGATGGCTTCATCTCCCCACACTGACGCCGTGCATGGCGCGGAGCCCCCGCAGTCCAGCCAGCTCTGGATGCACATGCAGCCCACACAGCCATCACCGGGGGGTTTATTTTTAATCCAAGGCCCCGCTTTGCTGACAGGCACTGGAGATTGGCCACAAGGAATGGCAAACCATGAGCTGCATGGCTTGGTACGGTAAGGGAAAGACTGGTGGCCAGCCTCATGCATAGGCTGTGTGCCACCAGTCCCATGGCAGGGACTGTGTGCCACCAGCTCCGTGGCAGGGACTGGTGGCATCAGCTTCATGGCACGGGTTGTGCATCGCCAGCCCCATGGCACAGACTAAGTGCCACTAGCCCCATGGCATGGGCTCTCTGCCACCAGCCCCATGCTGCAGTGGGAGCAGGGTGGGCAGCGATGCTGCGATCTGTCTCACCCTGGGGGGCTGCAGTGTGGGCAGGGGGCAGCTGGTGCTCCTGCAAAGCACTTTCAGCTCTAAACCCGAAACTTTGATCTGCTGGCAGCTCCATCAATGTTTAATGCACCAAAGCCCTGGTAGGGTTTGGAAGATGAGCATTTTGAGGCCAAATTGAAGTTTTTAATATTTTGATATTCAAATAATTTTAATCCACCCAATGCTTCCCCAGGCACGTACCTGGACTGCTAATGAGGGGCTGCCGTTGGCGGCTGATGGGTTTGACACAAAGCAAACAAACCCTTTGCAGATAACTTCAAAGCACTGGGGATCGTGAAGGCTAAATGGGCAACTATGTTGCTCCCTAATTCTTTTTCAAGTGCTGGTTTGCACTTTCTGGAGGATGAGGCTGGAGCAGCCTGACATGAAGCACTGGTGTGGATGATGATGATGATGATGGGCTTCCAGGTGCAGTGGATGCAATTTATGCCATGGATGCAGTGGGTGCTCTGGGAGCAGCGTACAGAGCCCAGCAGGCAGCAATCCACTGCTGAGCCCTGCCTAGCCTTGGCCAAAACTCCTCATTCCCAGTTTCTCTAGCCCCATGTGGATCTGTGCTCGGGTGGCTCCCATAGCCATGCCAGGCTGTCCCCAAAGCCCCATCATCCACCTCCCCAAGCTGGTGCCAGCCCCAAGCTTTCCCATCCAGCCACCAAAGCCTGGTTGGGGACATCCATGTAATGAAAGCAATGGCTTGTGGAGTCCCACTGAGCCAGGGGGATGGTTGCTGGTGCTGGAGGGGGAAGGTGTGTAGCCTGTGTCCCACCCAGCTAGGGCATGGCTGTTCCCTCCACCTCTGGTGAGTGCCCCTGTACTCCACTGGTGGCTCCTTGTCTTCACAGCACAATGACCAAGGCTTTTCCAGCCCAATCTATTAACGCGCTGTAAGCAGGAGAGGAGTTCATTTTTGCCATTTAACATTTCACGGATAATTAATTATTCTCCATCATCTCAGGAAAAAAAAAAAGTAGGAAGAGCAGGTAGAGGGCCCTGTTCAAAGAAAAGGAAAAAAAAAAAAAAAAAAAAAAAAAGACAGCTGAAACCTGGGGAAATTGGTGAATTATTTGTAACATCAAAGGTGAGGGAGGATGTGCTGATTTAATAGGCACCATGCAGTGCAGAGCCCCGGGGATCACGGTGATGCTGAGACCAGCACTCACTCATTGCATTAATGGTCCTGGGCAGTGGTGTGGAGGAGGCTCCAGGGGGGGTTTCCAACCTTTCCTTGCCCTCCCCACATGCATCCTCTCACCTCCCCATTGCTGCAAGCAGCCTGTTCTGCCTTTGCACTGTGCTGGGTGTCCCTGTGACCTGGCTAGGCAGTGTGGTTACAGGGGGCTGGGACACCCCCCCAGCCTGGTGTGGGCCTCCCACTCTCCCCAATGCCTCATCCATCACCAAGGCAAGAGGCAAAATAAATAAATAATGATATTTAACATTTGGTAATAACGACAATTAACGGGTAAATAATGCTTTTTACACCACGGAAAGCCGAGTAAATTAATTCCCCTAATTAACTGTCAGGCAGCACAGGGCAGCGGTGGTGGCAGGCAAAGCATTGCTGAGACCCAGACCCCAAATCACTCCCCTCCCCCCCAAAAAACCATTTTGCAGACTTGCAAAATCCATCACAGTGGGACATGGGGATGGGCACCGTGTGTGGGCTGCTCTGGATAGCGCTAAATCACTCTGATCTCCCAAAAAAAAGAAAATAACAGCGATAACAAAAGATGGCAACGAAGTAGTTTATGGCTGTAATAAATTGTGCCCGAGGGAAAAAAAAACAAAACAAAACAGCAACCCTGGTTTCCTTGAATCGAGCTGGGGGTTTCCAATTGGCACAGAAATGGGAACATCATGGAGTCCCATGTCCCACTGGAGCCTTCCCAGTGGGATTGGGCATAGGCATTGGTGAGGAATGGGACAGATGAGACCCCCTGTGTCCCTGCTGTACCCATGAGAGCTGGAAGGTGGCCAAGGCTCCACCACTGCTGGGCTCAGCTGGACTCTGCCCCGTCCCTCCCCCTGGCTCAGCTCCCAGCAGCCAGTGGGGGATGAGAGGGGACAGAGACAAGGATGGACATGGCTGCCCCCAGCCAGCCCCAGCAGGCCACCTACAATGCCATTGCCATTGGGGCTGGCATCCAGGCCTCCTTCACTGCGACCACCTGGACATGGTCAAGGCTAATGTGGTGACCCCAGCCCTTGTGCACCAATGTCTGGTACTGGAGGGAGAAGGATCCAGGAACCCCCAGCATGGGCAGAATCAGTCCCTGCTTCATCACCTTTGGGCTAAGCCAAGCCCCCCATGGCATCAACGGGCTGCCTGCCCTTGAGTACACCCTTCTCCCAGCACCCCAGAGCTGGCTGGGGTTGTAGGGGTGGCTGTGTCCCCAGCACCACCCTCTCCTTCCCACAGATCATGGTTTCAAGCTGGCAGCAGTGGTGGGGCAGCTGCTGTGCCAGCTGAGCCTGGGTGAGAAGCTGTCCATAGCACAGCCCCCTTTGCCATCACCCGCTTCCCTGGCATGCTCCAGGCTGTGCTCTAGCTCGGGGCACAGCTGTGCCCTCACAGCACTGCAGTGGCCTGCAGCTGTCTCTGTACCCCAGTGTCCTTACACCCCAGTGTGACAGCATCCTCATGTGCACCATCTCCGTCTCACCACATCCTGGTGTCTGCACCATCCCAGCACCCATTATCCTGGCACCCCTCTGTCCTGCAGCCCTCCATCTGTGCACCCCAGCACCTGTGTCCCTGCATCCTGACAGCCCAGAACCCCCACATCCCAACACTTTTGCATCTCTATATCCCCACACCCCAGCATCCTGGTACCCTCCTCCCCACATCCCAGCATCCCCCATGGTGCGCGGTACCGAGCAGTCTCTACCGAGCACCCGCTCCCTGGAAACAAATTAAGGAGCTTTGTCAGCTTCATGAAGATGGAGCTGGAACAGTGCGGAGAGACACACTCGCATAGGAGTCAAGTTAAATGTTTTAATGTTAAATGTGCCATTTTATTATCATTAGATCGCTCCCACTTAATGAAAGCGCATTAGCGCAGCGTGGCTTTATGGCAGCAAGTGCTGAGCTTGGCCCATTTACTTCCAAGAGATGGTGGGAAAAGGAATCATCTGACCTGGTTTGACAGGGTCCCAGGGGTGTGGGGGATCCCTGTGGCTGGGGGAAGTGGGCAGGGGGTAGCACCTGGAATGGGCCAGTGGGTGCCAGGGCTGAGGCCAAGCCATGTGCCATGCAGGCGGCTGGCCATGCACATCATCTCTGCTGCCTTTAATAATTAACGCCGGCAGGCAGAGGGCTCCCATCCCTGCTGCTCATCTGCATATTTATGAAGATTGATAAATGATTCAGTGCCAGCACCCACCGAAGCCATCTCCCCCCTCCTCATCACCCCTGAGTGCAGGGGGCTGAGGGAAGGTGCTAGGCTCAGTCTCTGGATCCTCACAGGGGTTAGATCTATACCTCCGGTCCCTGCCACCATGCAAAGACTCCCCCTGAAATGGGAGAATGCCCGCAGCACATGGAGCAGGCGGCAGCCAGTGTCACCAGCCAAAAATGACATTTATTTTCATACTGAAAGTAAAGGGGGTCAGAGGTGGGGCCGGGGGCGCGGACACACACACGCACAGCTGGGCTAGTGCAAAACAACCAGGCAGGGGTCAAGGGCCAGGGAGGGGATGACAAGAACCTAAGGGGGCATGTGGACCCTGTCCCCATGTCCCCTTCCTGGCTGCAGGGTGGCTGCTCCCCAGAGCCCAGCCAGCGAGAGACATCTTTGGCTCAACTAAAAGGGGATTAAGAGGATGGGGGGGTAGTGCCTGGGGTGCAGGGAGGAGTTAAATTATAAAATAAGGAGCCAGCAGGCACTGAGGAACAAACCCAGGGTGCTGGAGCTGCCGGCTCTACCGCTGAGGACAGAAAGGGGGTGGCAGGGTGGGGATGGCACAGGGGGTGCAGCCAGCGAGCCGGCCGGGCTGTGTCCCCCATGGCCAGGGCTGGAGGGGATGGCTGTGTGTATATCCCCCCCCACCCCAGTGCAGAAGAAATACCGGCTGCCCGGGGTGGCCCCGTGAAGGAGCTGAGTGTTTTCTGAGGTGATGGGGCAGGGTGAGGGGGGCGCTAGGCAGGGGTTTCGGCGCCCCGGCTCTCCACCTCGCTGGCACTGGGGGAGCTGCGGGAGGAGCGGCGTGTGCTGTCCCCGGTGTCCTGCTCCTCATCCCATCTGTCATAGGCGAAGGAGTGCCGGGAGCCTGGGGGGCTGTGTGGGAGAGAAGGGGTTAGTGGGGGCCAGAGGGCTCCATGCCCCAGCAGGGCTCAGCTGCCGGGCATAGCTCCCCTCTAACTGCGCTGAGAGCCAGATGGAGCCTCCATCACCACCTTTTTTTTTTTTTTCTGGTACATGCTCCACCCTAAATGACTCCTTGCCAGGCTGCCCAGTGGCTGCAGCCCCTCCTGGGCACCTGGCACCATGCACTCCAAAAAAGGCTGGTGGCCATGGATGCCAACACTGGTGCTCATGGGTGTCGTCACTCAAGGGTCCCAGTTGGAGCCCATGGCTGGGTGCTGGGGGTGTTTCTCCCCCCCTGTGATGCCTTTCCTGGCAACTTAAATGCCACCACCTTTCCAAAAGGTTTTTTCCCTCCTCCAGTTCTACTCCTGTTCAAGTTATAAGAAAAGATTGAACCTGCTCCCAAATCACTTCTGGGGAGCCCCGGCCTGCCCCTTCTCCACAATCAAACAGGGCACAGAGCTCCAAGGCCCCACAGAGTGAGGTTGGTCACCCCCCAACCTCCTGCATGGTGCAGGGCAGCAGGACACAGCCACCCGAGGAAATCCCTCTAAGCCACCACCCCCCACCCCAGCTCCTGTTCCCATGCTCACACAGCTACAGGTGCGTGTTAGTACCCATCACACACCAGGACCCATCACCATCTATGGGGCGAGCTAGGAGGCCCCAGCAAACCCTTAGATTTCCTGAAGGAATAAATTCAGCCACATCCTGGCCAGGGAGCAGGGAAGAGATTAGAGTTTCCCAGTGTCCTGTGTGAACACGCTGCGTCCTGGCAGCACAGGTAGCTGCTGGTCCCGCTGCGGCTATGCCGGGGACGCTCCCCATGGCTGGACACATGCTGGAGATGCCCTGCAGCACCCCAAAAGCAGGGCTGGCTGCAGGCAAGGCTGGGTGCCTCATCCCAGGGTGGCGGACGGACGTGGGCTCCACACCCTGGAGCTGGACAAGGGTTAGGGTGAGCGGTTAGTGGCACACGGGGCGGTTCATGCTGCACAGCACACACTGCTCCCACCTCCTGCCTCAGTCGCTCTCAGGCCGGTACAGGTACTTCATCATCAGGCTGTCCACCTGCTTCTTTCGCTGCTTCTCCTCCTTCTTGCCCCGGCCCGGGCGTCCTGGCTCCTCCCCCCCTGCCCCCCGAGGACCCTTCTTGACACTGGAAGTGCTGCGGTAGGAGCCAGAGGAGGAATCGGAGGAGGACTCAGAGGATGAATCTGAGTCGGATGATGACTGCTGCTTCTTTTTCTTCTTTTTTGATTTCTTCTTGGCCTTCTTGGCGTGCTTCTTGGTACTCTTCTTCTTCCGCTCCTCTCCCTCGGAGGAGCCAGAGCTGCTGCGGTGCCGGTCGGCACGCCGGGAGAAGTCGAGGGCAGATGCGGAGCGACGAAGGATGCCGGGGGGGTGGTCGGCAGCGCCCAGTGGGGCTGCGCTCCGCACACTCCGTGTGCTCCGAATGCTCCGCCTGTCATCCCCCGAGTCGTCCTCGGGGCTGGAGAAGCCCCTGGCCCGTGGTAGGCGGTAACTCAGCACTTCCTGGATGGCAGCTTCCAGGTCAGGGTCAAGGTATGAGCGGTGCCCCACGGGGCGGGCGTCCCCAGGACCCCCCTCCTCAGAGGCCGCACTGCGGGGCCGGGGGGGTACAGAGAAGCTGCGCCCCAGGGGGGGCTGCCCACGGGATCCCTCATCTGCCTCTTCCAGACGGCTGTGGGCCAGCGAAAACCGCGACTCGGGTCGACTCTCAGGTAACCCACGCCGGCTCCGCAAGCTCCCGGGGCTGGAGAGGGCGAAGCTCAGCAGAGAGCACCTCTCATCCCCTTCATCCCCATCATCCAGCTCGCGCCAGGAGGCAGAGGAGGCCCGGCTCACCGGGGCAGAGGCGACAGAGGCTTTCTCGCTGTCAGCAGCCGAGAGAGACCAACGCTTGCCCAAGCCCTGGCGAGCGCGGCTGCTGGCATCGGCGAAGGCGCGGGCGATAATGGCCGCCCGGTCCTCGGTGTCACCGGCCCGGGCTGCCCGACGGGCAGCACGCTCAGGGGAAGCCGGTCGCTCGCCCAGGGTGCTGAAAAGTGTCTGCTCATCCCCCCTGCCACCTATGGAATCTTTGAGGCTTGGCCGCTTCCTATAGCTGAGGCAGCTCGACACCGATACCGGCCGCTCCTCGGCATCGGGACCGTCCGTCAGGGCTGACCTGCACCAGCAGCACCACGGCCCCATGCATGCACCGGGTTTGGGGGGACAAGAGAGAGATGGAGGTGAGAGAGTGATGGAGGAGGGGGGGAGAGGCAGCCTCCATAATTTGCATCAGCAGGAAATAGCATAGTGGAAAAATGTCGTGTAAGTGGGAGAATTGTTCTAGCCCAGCACTTTGATTCCCTTTTTAAAGTGCTGTGTTTAATTTATTTCATTGTCGGCTACCTGGAGCCATTGTGTTTGATTCCTGGCTTCAGAAAAAGGTGGAATTATCTCCAATAACAAAATGTTTTACATCTGCAGCACTGAATAAATTAAACCAATTAAGAAAAACAGGCTCAGATCTTTCCCCCCTCCCCTGCTTGGCAGAGGGTGGTGAACCCCCTGGGACTCCCAAGGGCTCTGCTAGGAAACTGGGTTTGGATAAAAGCAATCTGCTCTCTCAGGCAAGCACATTCCCTGGGAATGGGAGCAGAGCTGTGTGCCCCAGTCCTATGCTCCTGGGGCCTGTGCCAGGGGTGCACCCAAGCATGTCCCCATGTACCTCTGCTTTGCTGGGGGCCGTGTCAGCAGCCAGCGCTTGCTGAGAGGTGTGGAGAGGGATGTGGTAGGGTTGCAAAGGATGGGAGGTTGGAGGGGGGATCCTGCCCTGTGAACCCTGGGCATGCAGACAAGGAGGGCTGCAGATGCCCATGTGGTGTGGATCCTGTGGTGGATCCTGTTGGGATGCTGGGGAGGGAGACCAGGGAGGTCCCCTTGGGCAGGAGAACATCTGACCCCAGTGGAGACCAAGTCAATCACCAACATCCACCCCTCCCTGGCCAGCCACATGATCACTGGCTGGGAACATGGCACCCAGTGTACCTCACCCCATGGGTGCTCACCCTGCACCCTGGCCATCCCCCAGCACAGCTCACCCTCTCTGTGCACCCAAGCCCTGCACCCACCTGCTGCCCTTCAGGCTGCCGTCATCTGAGAGTGCTTTAGAGGAGCCTTTGTTCTTGGAAAGCCAGGACTTCACCCCATCCACACGCTCCTCCAGGTCCGAGTCCACATCCGAGTCACCATCACTGCCACAGAAGCAGGTCAGCGTGGTAGAAAGCAAGAGGTGAGTATGGGGCAGTGAGATTTTGGGTGCTGGGGAGGCAAAATTGTGCTGGCAGGCACCACATCCCCCCAGCACTCATTGCCTGTGTGCCTTGGAATGGGTGAACCCCCATCTCCCGAGGCGCAGCCTGCATGCGTACAGCTCAGCTTGCATGCAAGGGGTTTCCCAAAGCACAGCTGTGCCACCCTCTGAACCCCAAAACTAACCCACTCCCTGGCCAAAGGACTCCTGCACTTCTGCGCCACTGTCCCCATTGCTATTGCACAGCTCCAGGGCTGGAAATATAAGACATGGGGGCTGGCACTGGGGCAGCAGGCAGGGGATGGCTCCAGAAACATGGGAGATTTCCAGCTAGGAAGGAAATAAGTGGGTTCATTTTATAGGCCGTCATCAAGTACAAAATTACAGCGAGGAAGAGGGATGTTGATGGCCCTGGGTAAACAGGAGTTTAGCAGGCAGAACAGAAACGACTCTGGCAAGGCGGACGCAGGAACAGGGCAGGCAGATTTACAGCCCTGCTGTGCCAGAGAGTCCCTGATTTACATCCTGGTGTAAAAAAAGCCCTATCTGGCTTAAACCATCTAATTTATAATGGCCGTTCGTAACCATATTGATTGCTTTGAGAAAGAAGGTGCTGTATGCATTGCAAAATCCATTCCTCCACGTTAAAAGCATCCCTGCATAAATCTCCCTTAATACCTAACTGCTTACTGCTTTCATTAGGGTTATGGCAGTACCGGCGGGATCTATAAGGAAATCGAAGCAGCACGGGGCCACCCCCCCTCTCCCCACCCTGCCGCCAGCCAGCAAGAGGTGAGGGCTCCCACAGAGCTGCTGCTGGGGAAGTGATCTATCATACAATCCTAAACGGATGTTTTATCCGCTCGGCTTTGGGATGGTTCCCTGCCTGGGGACGGCAACAGACGGCATGGGGGAAGCGTGGCTGGGATAGACCCTCTACGTGAATCCTCCTCATTAAATGCAAAGCAAGGAGCTGCACTCCATCACGTGCATCTCCTTACCCTGTAACACAGCCTGGCAATGCTCGGCTTGGATTATAAAAACCAAAATAACCCCAAAAAACCCCACAGAATGACAACAAACATCCCCCCCCCAAAAAAAAAGAGCCCCTTGAACAAACTCTGGGGGCAGCTCAGGTTTTAAACCTGGTGGAATGAAAACTCCACAACAAATCCAATTTCTGTCCAGGCGAACGTGCCATTAGTTAATTGGGACCCAGATCACAGGGGAATGACCACAGGGTGGGGATATTGTGTGTGGTAGTGGGGCTCCATCACCCCTCCACTTTGATTAGCCAGGGTAGAACACCACCCCCCACCCTGACCCAGGGGCTTGTCCCCTGTCGCCCCGTGTGAGATGCAGTTATGTGCCGTGCTGTGGGTGCTGTTAGGGCATGCTGAGGTGGGCCAGTGGCATGCGGGACCCCGGGCCCACGGGGGTGAGGTGAGAGTTAGGGGAGGGGGGGAAGGCAAGAGGAACTCCTCACAGTTTATTCTTTCTTTTCTGATACTTTGCCACCATGTCCTGCAAACTGGGAGGGGTTGAGGAGGTGGGGTCAGGGAGGGACGGGAGAAACACAAAAGAAAGAAAATCAAATGAAAGGGAAAAAAAAAGACCAAATAGGTGAGGAATGAATGGGGAGGGGGACAAATTAAATGATGGGGAAGGGCAATCCAGCCCTGGTGTAGGGCTGCATGAGGCTGGATCCCTGCATCCTGGGCTGGATCCCAGCATCCCAGACCTCTTGCCAGCCTGTGCTGCCCTGGATCCTGGGGCTCCTTGTGTGGTTTCCAGCTGGCCAGCACAGCCCTGGCTGCAGTTTGGGCACCTTTGCAAGCAGGTGAAGCTGCAGGTAGGGCTGTGAGTGGGTGGAGGGACGGATGCACAGACCGATGTACGGGTGCATGGACAGATGCATGTGTGCCTGATGCATGGATGGATGGATAGACAGATGGCACCCTGCCAGGGCCAGGCAGAGCTGAAGGGTTCCCATGACATTTCAGAAGTAGTGAAAAGAAGCAGTGAGCCTTGGTGACATGCCCCACACAGGAGCCAGCTCCAGACACTCTCACCTGTTGATGAAGGTCCTCATTGCTGTCGCTCTCCATCTCATCCTCAATGGCTGCCTGCAGGTCCCCGATGCGTTTTGAAGGCCAGCTTCAGGTCTGACTGCAGGCTCTGGTTGGCAGCTTCCAGGCTCTCTAGGTCCATCTCCTGTGGGGAGGAAGCAGGGTTGAGCTGGGGTACAAGGGAAATCCCCCTGTCCCTCCATCTGGGCTGTTGTGGGTGCCTCACAGCTCATGCTTCTTGCGGCTGGCCTCAGCTTCCTTCTTGGCCAGCTCACCCATCTCCTCCTTGACATCGCGAAGCTGCCGCTGCAGCCGCTTGTTCTGCTCCTTCTCCCGGTTCTCAGCAGCTGCACGCTGATCCCGCTCCTCCGTCAGCTTCTCCATGTTCTCCTTCAGCCGCGTGGCCAGGCTCTGTGGAGTGGGGGGCACGGGGTCACCGCAGATCCCCCCATGGACCCCCTGCACACTGCTGCAATGCCCAAGAGCTCATGGCAGGATGGATCCCATCCTGGTGAACTTACATGAGGACATGAAGGAGAAACCCCCTTCCCAGGGCAAGAGAAGGGGCAGAACAACCCATGGGGGCTTTGCCAAATTGGAAAAATAGATTTAACTGTGTGTGAAGTAATTACAGCCTGTAACGTAGGGAAAAAATAGCTCCCCTTCTCCCCCAGCCGCTGAGCCAGCCGCTGCATATTTATGACCCCAGCAGAGCGAGCAGGGAAGGGAAATAACAGCTCGGAAAATATTAAGAGGAGAGCTAAGCTGCTCCACTCCCCCAGCAGAGCTGCAAGAGGCAGAATACCAAGCCAGGATGAGTTTTAGCGGGGCTGAGAGAGTCTATAATTTCCCTAAGTCAATGCAGGGAAAGAGCAGCTCTTTGCTGGGCTGGGGGGGTGAATTACTGTTATCGGCGCTTGCAGGGAGCTTTGCCTGCCTGGACGGGCTGTTGGCAGCAGAGAGCTGCAGTGTGGGGGTTTCCTGGGAGGAGATACTGGGGATGTGTTTGGTGGACCCTCTCTGGGCAGCTTTGCAGCTTGGTGTCTCTGCAGGAAGGAAGGTCCCCATGGAGAGAAGGTAGTGCCCACCTCCAGGCGCTTGACTTGTGTCCGCTCAAACTCCAGCCGGGACTCCAGCTCACGGATCTTGGCCTCTTGCCGGCTCACCAGGGACTTGTCCACCATGGATTGCTCCAGGAACTCTAGCTGGCTCTGTAGCCTTGCAGCTGCAGGCAGGGGGCACAACCTCAGCCTTGACCACCACCTTTCCGACATGTCTCCCCTCCCCACCACTCTTGTCTCACGGCTTCCTATGAGACGGCCCAGTGCTCTGCAGGATCTGCAGTGATCTGCAGGTCCCCCCGCCATGGTGATTGCAGTGGGTCTCTGGGTGCCCCCCCCCATCGTCCCCATTTCACTCAGGGTACATGTTAGTGCTTCCCACCTTCTCCTGCAGCTCCTGTTTCTCCTTGCTGACCTCCTCTAGCTGTGCCTGGAGGTCATTCATCTGTGCCAGGTCCCGAGATGCCTGTGGGACACATCAGGGCCATCAGGGGAGACCCCACTGCACCAGCTCCAAAAGGGACATTACAGGGAGGCTGGAGGTACTGCAGCTCCTGCTTCCCCCTCACCTGGGCCACAGCCGCCTTATGCTTCTTCATCAGCTCGTTCATGTCCTCCTGGTCCTCCTCCAGCCGACTCTGCACCTCATTCTTCTCCCTCTGCAGCCGGCTCAGCTGCTCCTCCAGCTGGGGGGAGTCGCTTGTGTCTCCCTCTGCACCCCAGGACCAGGGCATCCACCCCCCAAAACCAACCCAAACAGTGTAGGACCACCCTGCTGGCTTGTGCTGTGTTGGTGGGCATCCTGTCCCCAGGTGCCAGTGAGCCATGGCCCCATCATGTAGAAATGCACCCTAAAAAAACTTACTGCTGCTTTAGCTTTGGGCAAGGTCGTCGATCTGCAAGTGAAGGTCTTCAATCTCCACCTCCATCGACTTGCGGGCCTTGACGGCAGCCGCGCAGGTGAACTCTGACTCCTCCAGCTGTGGGGACATGGCTCAGCACCTGGCCAGGGGATGGGGATGCCCTGTGTATCCCTCAAAGGCTGAGGTTTTGGGGAGGGGTATGGATGCACAACCTGGTTCTTGAGCTGGGCTATCTCCCTCTTGCTGGGTGCGTTGTTCTTCAGGTGGTCCAGCATGATCTGCGCATCAGCTAGCAGTGCCTTTGTCCTCTTCAGGTCCCGGCGCAGGCGCTTTTCAGTCTCAAAGTCCCGCTGGTTGGCCTGTGGCAGGGGGACCGTGACAGGGCATTGTGCTGGCAGGCTGCCATGGCCATCTTGGGGTCCCAAAAGCAAGGCATGTGCTTGGCTGTCCTGTGCCCTACCTGCTCACTGATGGCAGATAACTTGCTCTCCAGCTCCCGTTTCTCTCTCAGCACCTTCTGCTTGTCCTCATACTCCTCCTCCAGCTGCACCTCCATCTGCTTCAGCTGGGGGACATCCCGGGCAGATGGTCAGGCTGGCAGGAAGGGGCCAGGACATGCCTCCCTCACGTGTCCCCACACAGGGGGGATGTCAGGTGACCCCACTGGCCAGGTGTTTGTGCAACCAGAGGCACAAAGCCCGGTATGTGCTGGCCCGGGCAGCAAAGGGACCGGTCGGACCTGCCGGGCCAGCAGAGCTGGGCTGTGGCGGGCTGTGTAGAAGCTGAGTGCTGCGTGACTGTGCCCAGCTGACAGCTCCCAAGCACCCAGCTGGGACACGGGTACACATTCTGTTCCCTCCCCCGGGCAGAGGGGCCACAGTTGAGCCTTACCTTCTTCTGGCATGACTGCCGTATCTCCTCCACTTCCTCGTCACGGCTCTCCACCTCCTTGGCATGGGTCTGCCGTAGCCGCTCCATCTCCATCTCCAGCCGCAGCTTCGCCTGCAAATGGAGGGGATCTGGTCAGAGCAAAGGGGTACATGGGGACACCCCCCACACCACTCCCTGGGTGTCACTCACCCAGAAAACCCCCTGGTCTGAGGCCGGCAGGGCTGCCTGCCCCACGGTGACCTGCCGGGCCATGGCACAAAGGGCCAGGAGCTGTGCCGGCAGCCGTGATGCCTGGCCCTGACGCTGGGCTGAGGGGCAATCGCCTCTCTCCGGGCAAGCCCGGCCCAGGTAATAACAGCCCTGCATGAAACCACCCCACCCAGAAACCTTGCCCCTCCCCGTTGTACTGCTCCAGCATCTGGATGGTCCAGCTTGCTCATCCAGTTCTCCTCCTGGTCCTTTGACCTTTGCCTCCAGGTCCCGCAGCTGCTTCTTCACCTTGGCCAGGGAGCCCTCGTCCTTTGACTCCTGGGAGGAGATGTCCTGCAGCTCAGCCCCAGCGCCTCTGCCTTCTGAGTCAGCCCGGTGATGTCAGACTCTTGTCCTGCCAAAAGAGGGGGGTCACTGTCAGCCACTGTCAGTTTGGGACTAGGGAGAAGACAGGATCTTGCTCACCTCCAGCAGCTGCTTGAGGCCGAAGACCTCGGCACCAGCACATCCTTCTCACGGCTCAGCTTCTCCCGCTGCAGCCTCTCCCTCTGTGTCTCCCTCGTGTGCCTGTGAGAGCTCACTGTCGAATCTGTGTGGGGAGAGCAGGATGGACACTCAGCTTCCTGTACAGGTCCCCAGCCTCATGACACTGAGCATCCCACCCTGTGGCAGCAGGCCACTGGGAAGGGTGGCGTTCCGCCAGCTGCTCACTCAAAGCATGCTGCTGATGAGCCTTTAATTGCCAGCATGGTGGCAAAGAGCCACTTGGAGAAACTCCTCCTGATGTCTTCACTTGGTGGCTAATAGAGAGCACAGCACCCACAGTGCATGGCTGGCATGTGCCAGTGGGGACTGTGGCTACTAATGGTGGGGGGCTACATGGAGGTGGCCAGGGACACAACATCCTCTAAGCAGGATGCAGAGGATCTCCAGGACACAGAGGGGCTGCAGGACATGGAGAAGGCTCCATCAGAGATGGGCTCTTGCTGCAGCTTGGCTCTCCCAGCCAAGAGCCTCCCACAGTCCTAA
Organism: Calypte anna; assembly: GCF_003957555.1. Taxonomy (NCBI): domain Eukaryota; kingdom Metazoa; phylum Chordata; class Aves; order Apodiformes; family Trochilidae; genus Calypte; species Calypte anna. The sequence goes on from NC_044264.1 coordinate 6,831,720, forward strand.
GTCAGATGGCAGCAGTCCCATCCCTGGAGGGGACACAAGCCCCCAGTGGGGACGTGCTCAGCACAGCCTGGAGCTGGGCAGCCTCTCCCAGTGCCCCTGGGATGGGATCAGACGTGTTTGCTCTGAAATCACTGCCTTTGGGGCTTGGGAAACAACCCAGAGCTCAAGTTTGTGACCTGCGTTAAACACCTCAGCAGCTAATCCCCTTTTTTTCCATGTGCTGGGTAATAAACAGCTGCATTAGCACAGACTCCAATCCACAGAAATTGAAATTAATTAGATTGGATTCTCTCGCCTGTATTTGTGTGTGGCAATCATTACCATAATGAGATGAAAGCGTCCCTGCCTGCTTAATAACGTTAGCAAACTTTGGGGCTGGGAGAGGGGACAGAATGACAGCAAATGCCATGCTGAGCCATGGGGCATGAGCAGCCTCCACTATGGGGCACAGTCCCACATGGGTGGATCACTTGGCTCCAGGCCCCCCAGAAAGGGAGCAGGGTACCCCCCCCCCCAATGAAAACATCCAACCCAGACAGCCCATCCCACTGGAGACACCTCGGCCAAGTGGGAGCTGGTGAAGTGCCCAAATCCCTGCTAAAATGGTAATGCCACTTTGCAAGAGGCTCACAGTGCAGTGAGGATGCCATCATCCAACCCGCCCTATACTCCCCTCCACCAACCACGCTGTCCCCACCTCCGCTGCTTCTTCTCCAAGTCGTGGTTGCGTCCCTGCTGGCCCTCAAGGTGCAGCTTGGTGTCCTGCAGCTCGGCAGCCAGGCGCTGGCACTTCTTCTTTAGCTGCTGCAACGCCCGCTGGCTCTCCTCGCTGTCTGCCTGTAGGTCCCCCAGCTGTGGGCAGGAATGGGCAGGGTGCTCAGGGCTCCAGGAAGCCACCATGTCCCCACTGCTCCAGCCATGTGCTCCTTCACCACTGAGCAAGGAGCAGCTGCCCACCCCCTATGAATCCCCAAGCTGAGGTGACCCAGGGTGACCCCACTCACCCTTCGTTCCAGCTGCCTCTTGCTCTGCTGTTCCACCTCCAGTTTGTCCTCCAGCTCCTGCTGCAGCCGTTTCTTGGTGAAGTCGATCTCCCGCACTGCCCGCTCGTATTTCAGCCGCCATTCGCCACCTGTGCAGGGAAATGGGGTTACCGAGGGGCTGCATGAAGCAGCACAGGGCCATGGTGGAGATGGGTACACGGTGTTGTGACTACAGGACACCCAGGCTGGCGAGTATGGGAGGTAGGATGGCACCTGAATCATCATCGTCGAGCTCTCCATTGAGCTCGGCTGCCCGGATGAGCCGAGCCTCCATCACCTCCATCTCCATTGACTCCATTTGCTTCTTCAGAGCATCGTACTTAGCCTGGAAGGGGACAGGAGCACGGTTAGCACCGGGGGTAGGGGATAGGGGAGACCATGAGGTCAGGAAGAGGAGCATTTACCTGCAGGTCCTTCATCTCCTTCTCGGCCCGCAGCCTCTCAGCTGTCTCAGCATCCAGCAGCTGGGAGGCCGACTCGCCAGTGTTTCGTTCGTCTGTCAGCTCTGATGTCAGCTCTGTAATCTGCCGGGGGGGGGGTGTGAAATAGGATGGTGGGCTGGGGCAGCTGCTGCCACAGGCTGGCATAGCACCACACCCCTTTCTGGTACCCGCAAGGACTCACCCTGCTCTCCAGGCGGTCGCTGTTGAGCCGCAGCTCATTCCGCTCCTTCTCCACCTTCTCGAGTTTGTTCTTCAGCTGCTGGATCTCTTCCTGCAACAGAGCAAGCAGTGAGGGAGGGGGGAGGTGCAAGGAGAAGAGGTTGTCAGGCAGGAGCCGGGCAAGTCTCTACCCCTCAGTGTCCCCCCAGTGCTGAGTGGGCAGGGTGGGGGCTCCCTGGGCGGGGGCTGCTCTCTCCTGCCAAGGGCTGGGCAGGGACTTTCCCCAGCTTGCTCAGCCACTGCACTCCAGCCCCATAAATGGTGTCAAAACACCAAGCAGCCCCAGCAAAGCTGGAGAGGGATCCCCACATCTTCCCGGAGAGGAGGTGGGAGCAAACCCACCCATTGAGAAAGGCTTTGGGGGCACCCAGCCCAGGTGGGGAGGGAGGGGACCCACTGGAATGCCCGGGGACCACCAGCCAGCTCTGGGGAGGTGTGCCTGGTTGCCAGCTTCAAGCACATCTTTCTATCCCCTCCTCTGGTCCCAGCATAGGCTGAGGAGGGCAGGAGGGAGCCCAGATGCCTCCACCCCTTGTTCCTGTCCTCAGTGTGTTGGGGTGAAAGCTGAGCCAGGCAGCGGTTCCGTGCCGGGCAGGCTCAGCAGGGGCACGAGTGTCTGGTTGCCAGCGCAGCATGGAGCCCCCCACACATGCCTCTCGGCATACGGTTTCGTTTCCATTCTCCACGCCTTGTAATTGGGCTCATGCAACAGCCAGCTCTTGGGATGGTAATGACATGCTGATTCGCAAATTAGGGAGCAATTCAAGCCTGACATTGAGGAGGTGCAGAGTAGACTGTCCTGAATCCCACAGATTCCCCTATTATGAGGTCCTACATCCCACCCCACCATGAAGTCCTGGATCCCAACCCATCCCTGGGCTCCTGTATCTCATCTTTCCTTGGGGTTTTGCATCCCACCCCACTGCAACCTCCTGTACGCCAACCCACCACGAGATCCTGCAGCCCACCCCACCATGGAGTCCTCCATCCCATCCCACCCCATCCCATTGAATCCCATCCCAGCACAGGGCCATTCCCAGGACCAACAGTCCCCCAAGCCCACCCTGCCCCATCCAGCATCCCCTTTGGTGCAGGGATACCCACGTCTTTGCCACGGATCTGGTCCTCAGTGAGCTGCACCTCGATGAGGGGCCGCACGGTGGTGAAGAGCTTCCACCAGGGCCAGTCCTTCACTCCCTTGTTCTTCTTGATGTTCTTCTGCACGCACCGGATGGCCAAATCCTGAATCTGCACAGGGCACAGTGTCACCAACAGGTACGGTGTCTGCACAGGGTGCAGTCAGTGGGATGAATCAAGGTGGGTGGGCACTCAGCACCCCTGCCAGCACCCTGGTGCGCTCCCCCTTTGTTTGCATTTGTTCTAATTGTACTCGGCTCATCTGCTGTTCTGTTCCTTCCAGCCTCTCCAAACACTACTCCTGCGAGGTGTTGCTGAGATGCCTATTTTACAACCTCTTTACTAATGAAAGCAGGAGCTGCAACATAGCTCCATCCCGCTGTGGTAATGCCCAGCGCCGTCCCCACTGGTTCCCCTCCGGTTCCCTCCTGGCCCCCCAGAGCTCCCCTGGGCTGGGCGGGCGCAGGGGGAGGTGGGAGGAGGAGGTGCTGGCCCAGGCGGCTGCGGTAAGGCTGCGCTGCCCATTTTAGGCGAAACTGTGCAGCAGAGCCCGGGGGGTGGGGGGAAGAGGCGCTGGGACGAACCTTCCTCTTCTTGAAGTGCTGCCGTGCCAGGAAACCCCTGCACGCTGCCTGGAAGAGGGTGATGTTCCTGCTGGTTTGTGCGTCCCGCTGCTCCTCCAGCTTGGCCAGTGATCCAGCCCGGAAAAATACCTGCAGGAAGGGGGCAGGGTGAGATGGTGATGGGCGCCGGCATCCCTCCAGCACGCCGTGCCACCCTCCCACTGCACTGACCGGTGGGGATGCAGGTCTCCCCTCTGCAGCCACTGGCTCTGTCCCACTGTGGGGGTTTTATTCCCCCAGCCCGAGGAATGCCATAGGCGGGGAGAGAACAGTGCTGCCCTTGTGCTGCTGTGCCACACTGTGCCACCCACCCCTACCCTCTGCCACCACCATCACCCACTGCCAGTGTCAGGCATCATACCCGGCTCAAGCCCATGTGATAGCTGCTCTTCTCCAGGTCCAGTGACTCCAGCAGCTCCTCCACTGCCTGCAGGGAGGAAGAGGTGTCAGGAATGAGCTGGTGGCACTGCAGGGTGCAGGACAGCCTGGACCAGGGTACATACCCGCTTCTCATCCACCACGATGTAGTTGCGGCCGTGCTTCTTGGTTAGGTGTGGAGCTAGGACGTCAAAGCGTCGCCTGAACTCAGCAAACACCATGTGGTCGGGATACCCTGCAGGGGGTAAGGGAGAGCAGGGCTCTGGGGGCAGCCAGGATGCCTGGGGGATGGCCAGGGACAGCCCCATCTGCCCTGACTTGCTGGGTCCCATTTTTTAGGGTAGCTGATGGGGTCACCCCAGGTGGCACAAGATACTTATGGGGCCAGAAGAAGTTTTATTGCCCTGACCTTCCCTGTGAGGCTTTCCTTGGCTGTGTTCTCCAGCAATTTTGGCTGGGAGCTGGGGAGAAAGTGGCCAGAGACACATGTGCAAGTAAACAGGCCCTGCCCCAGCGCCACTCTGAGCTGCAGCCAACTTCTGCATCAGGCTGGAGGTGCTGAGCTTCCACATCTTAATTAACAGTAGGGTATTGATGAGGATGCTGACCCCAGCACAGTCGGCTGGCCATAGCCATCGATCCAGAAGGTGTGCTAGTGGCATCAATTCCCAACCGCGGCAGGAAGGGTTCGGCCTCCAGGCAATAAGACCTCAACTGGGCAGCTGGCCACATGTATCGATAAATGCTTTTTTGAGCACGACCCGGAGTCCCTGGTCCCGGTGGGACAGGAGCCAGCTGCCAGTGGGATGGCTGCCAGGAACCAGCAGCACCAGTGGAGACACCCAATTAAGGCCATGCCTGTCCCCAGTGCAGACAACTCCACAGGGGAGGGGGGGGCAGGATGGCTCAGGGAGGACAGTTGGCAGAGACTAGGCTCCAAGCACATGCTGAAAAGGGTTCCTTGGGGGTACTTTGGCTGGCCAGAGAGGAGAGGCAGCCAGGACCCACGTGGCACCCACACCCACAGCAGGCTGTGGGTGGCATCCCACAGCTCACCTTGTCGGTACATGCGGAGAGCATCAAGCAGGCGGGAGCCGCGGAGCTGTGCACGCAGGAGAGGCACATCCAGCTGCATCAGCCCAGCCTCGCAGTGCTCTGTGGGCAGCTCCAGCTCACTGCCGCTCACTCGCCGGCACGGCAGAGCTCGGGGGTCCCCGCCGCCCCCCGCTGCCTTGGGCAGGAAGCAGTGCACAAAGTGGAGCTTGGACTTCTTGATGCTGTCGATGAGGGCATCCTGCAGGCAGGGGAAAGAGGGGTGAGCAGTGACAGGCAGCGGTGACCAAGCTGGACCCGGGGACCCCGCCTCGGCAGCCCCTCACTCACCACTTGAAGCTTGATCTGGATGCAGAGGGATTTCTTCTTGACAGCAGCCACGCCGGTGGTGAAGGTTTTGCGCATGCTGGTGGCTCGGCGCAGGGCCAGCTGGGAGCCCCCTTCCAGCCCTGCCACCGAGCCTGACAGCACCAGCGCCGACCCGCCCCGGCCAGCAAACAGGCTGCTGATGACCTTCCTGCAGGGCAAGGTGGGGACGTCACCCACAAAATCACCTCTTTCCCCCCCTGCACTGTCCTTCCCAGGCCCTGGGACTTCACTCACTTCTGAGATTCCTGCAGCAGGATGGAGGCATTTTGGGAGGCCGGGTTATGCTTGACGTGGTTGAGCCAGCCCGTGGCATCGTACTCAACCCAGTTGGTCCCTGAGCTGTGACCCAGAAGGAAGTGTCGAGGCTTGTCACTGGGGAGCAGTGGGTTGTGCCCTGAAAGGAGACACAGAATCAATGGGCAGGGGCTGGCACTTCACAGATGCATGGCCCCATGGTGCCAGGCCCTTCCTGACCTTTCTTCCCCCCTTCCTGGGGGCCGTAGTAGGAGAAAAGTCTCTCCAGCAAAGTGTCCTCATTGCCACCTGGCTGCAGTGCCTCCTCCTCCAGCAGCCACAGCAGCCCTCGCGCCTCATCCGAGCGGGCCAGTGACCGGACCTGTGGGTAACACCATGCTTGCACCCAGCCTGGGATGCCAGTGTACCCCAGAGCATGGACAGGAGGGACGGGGGACCTGGGCCATCCAGGGAGCATGCAATCTTAGCCACCAGCAGCAGCAAGACAAAGTGTCCCCACCCAAGAAGACTCCTGTTTAATGGAGACCATGCAAGGGAGGAGGCTGTATGCAGCACTCTGGGCAGGGACATGCTGGCCAGGGTGGAGAATGCCATGCTGAGGCAGCTGCAGAATGAAAGCCAGCACAGGGCTGGCGCTAGCAGCCCCCCTCAGTCTCTGCAGCCTCCTCCAGCAAGGACTGGAGCACCCCTTTGAGGACCCATGCACACTGGGGATCTGAGCACATTGGGGACCAGAGCAACCTGGGGACAGCCCAAAGGCTCCTCACCCTCCTGCCTGAGGCACTGGCAGCTCCCAGAGCAGCAGGGGACACCGTCTCCACGCCTTGTAATTGGAATTGAGATGCACACTTGCAGGCACACTCTCATGCCATTCAGGACAGCCCATCTCCTTCCCCTGACCACCATCAAAGGGCCAGGAAAGCCACGGGCCACTGCCTCAAGCTACAAACTTCTATAATACAGGTGCTCACCAGTGCCTGGTGCGAGGGCTGGTCTACAGCAGCTATGGAGCCAGAGGAGCTGGGCTCAGCATCAGCCAGGGCAAGCTCTATGTTCTCCTGGTGAGGGAGGCAGAAGTGTTGTTACTGCCCATGTAGTGGGGCAGGCAGCTGGTCAGGGGGTTGATCTCAACAGTCTAGGCAGGAGGCTGGGCTTTCCCAGCACCCCTGCTGTGCTGGCATGGCAAAGGGGTGACATTGGGTAGGCAAAGGGGGAGACCAGGACACATGGAGTGATCCCCTTGACTGATTTTCCCCACCACCATCACCCGCAGCCACCCCACCACCTCCCACTCCAGCAGGTTTGCAGGCAGAACTGCACCACATGGTGTTGGTGTCAGCAGGAAAACCCTGGCTGCTCCAAGCAGCTCCAAGCAGAGCTGCTTTGGTTGGGCTGATGCAAAATGACCATGGGGTAAGACACCAGGTGGGGGGAATGGTGTAGATGGTGTGGAGTGGAGGGCAGGAGCCAAGGGCAGCCCCAGGTGTCCCCGTTACCTCCTTATAACGCTCCAGCTCACGGGCGAAGGTGCGCTGATGGAAGAGGAGCTGCAGGCGTTCCTGGGTGTAGTTGTGGCAGAGCTCCTCGAAGGTGGCCCCTCGGCTCTGTCCTGCCAGCTCGGGGTTTTGTGCCCCAGGGGTGTCCACCACAGTCACTGAGCACAATGAGTGCTGGCTCGACTTCAGTGCCCTGTGGGGGACAAAGGGACATAGTGGGGTGAATGGGTGCTGCTGGGTGATCCCCTTTTCTCTCCCCGCCCCCCCCCAGCAGGTACCTGTTGAGCAAGGAGATGAGGAGGGTGAAAAGCTCAGAGTACAAGCCAGCTGCCATGCCCTCCAGGCACTCCAGCGCTGTCAGCTTGGGACCTATCCAAGACAACCCTGAGTGTCCCCAGTCTGGCGTCCCCTGGGGCCACCTATTGTCCCCACCTTCCCTCACCCTACCTGTGCTGCTGTCACCCAGGGGTGCCTCGTCAGGGCCCTGACGGAAAGAGGTGGATCGCTGCAGGGTGCCCTTGGGCTGGTGCTTGAAGATGGAGGAGGAGAGCTCTTCCAGGCTGCAGCCCAGTAGGTAAGCGGCTTTCTGAGCCCACTCATGTCGGGCAAACTGCTTCCTCCCAGCTGGAGGGTGGAAAAAGGGTCTCAGGGCCAGACCGAGCATCCCCCAAAGTGGGGGGATCTGCAAGGTTGGGGATGCTGTGCACAGTGGGAACATACAGCCAGCACCAGAGATCTGGGAAGTATGATGGGGGGCGCTGAACAGAGGACACGGGGGGTGAATGGCTTTGTGCCCCTGCAGGGCTGAGCCCAGAGCCACACCATGGGGAAGGGAATGGGGGTCATCCCTTGCTACCACTGCCCAGGGACCCCTGAGGCCCCATGACAATGCAGGGCACTAAGACACCCCAGCATGGGGACATACAGAACAGTTCTGCTGTGACATGGAAGGACAGACTTTGGCTGCCAGGCACAAACCCAGGGAGGGGAGGGCAGGGTGGTGGGAGCAGGTTAATGGTGACACACAGGGACAGGGTAGTGGGAAAGGCAGTGGCACATGGGAGGGGGAAGCCAGAGATGCGTGGAGAACAAGACTTTACCTTCATCGGCGTCTGCATTGCAAAAGGGCAGCATGCACCATGCAAACAGAGACAGGGGTTAGAAACAATGGCACACGTGGCACGGGGATCCCCTCCTGCCAAAACATGCCACATGCCCAACCTCCCCCCAGGCAGTACCACGGTGAAATGTCGCAACCCCTTCCCCCGCCAACCCTGCCACAGTGTGGGCACTGGTGGGGAGCAGCTCAGCTCTGCCCCAGAGCATGGGGAGCTGCAGTCAGACTCAGCCTGGTACAAGCATCAAGGTGCCAAGGAACTGGGGGCTGGCATGGGTGAACTATCTCTGAGCATCCCCAGTGCTCACAAGATGCATGGAATGCTTAAGTAGCAGCATGGACCTGAGGCTGGGATGCTCGCCCCAAGCAGGATTTGGGGTTCACCCCTAGAAGGCCCCCCCTCCCCCAAGGAGCTCTGAACTACCCAAGCATCCCTCCATGGTGGCTGCAGCAGGGCCCTGCTGCCCTCTAGTGCCTCAGAGAACCCCACAGGCCAACACCACTCCCCAGTGCACTCCAAGACCCTGCTGGTCTCTCCTTCTCCATCATGCCTGACTCATCTTTCCCCCAGGGCTGCAAAAATCCCTTGGAGTCAGCCCTAGGTGCCCAATTTCAGCTGCACTGTGCCCAGCCTAGCAAGCAGCACCACGGGAGCTTCCAGCACCATAGAGGGAAGGTAGAGAAACCCAAGGGGAGACAAGCAGCCCCACAAAGCCAAAATCACCCTGGATGAGATGGATCCCGATTAACTGAGATGGAGAGCGTAGCTGCCGCCCACCAGAGCAAGCCCTGCAGCCCACAGTGAGCCCCAGGTGCTGGGGCAGCCTTGCCCCACCACCACAAACAGTGCCAAGAGGACAAGGAGAGGTCCTGACAAGCAAATTTGAGGCTGCCAGGACCTAGCAGGGGGTCAGGGCTGGTCCCAGCACATCAGAAGAAACCCAAGCCCCCATTTCAACCCCAAAACCATCACCACATGGAACCACCCAGAGTAGAGCCCCCAGTGGCTCCAATTACCAGCTCCATCTGCCAGCGGCTCTGCAGGGAGGACAGGAGGGAGAGGTGTTATGTTGGGGACACACATGAACCCCCTGAGTCCCTTGGCCCCAGCCAGGCCCCACAGATTCCCAAGACAGCAGCGGCCAGCCTGGGGGCTGGAGGTTGATTCCCACTTGCTGGTGGAACCACTCTAGCCAAGGGGGCAAAGCTGAGCACCACAAAGCACCTCAGGTAGCAGAACACTGTCTTTCACCTGACACAGCCTCAAAACACCTCCCAAGGCTCAGTCACACTAGGGGGGTGCCATATGCAAGGTGCTGAGGTGCCAGCAATCCTTCCAGGACCATCAGCCCCATCAGCCCTGAGCTTTAGCTCATTAATGCCTCCCAGCCCTGAGCAGCTCATTACCTTTGGTGGCTCCAGCAGCCCCCAGATGATAAATGGCTCCTAGGACAAGCCAGAAGGCTTTTTGCTCATCACTGGAGATGCCCATCACCTTCATGGCAGCCTGGAGCTTGTTGAACTGCTGGGTTGCCTTCTGCTTTTCTTCTGGCTGCAGGGAGCAATGGGAGCCATCGGTGTGGGAGCCCAGCTCTGATTCCCCCTGCACCCAAATGTGTCAGGGACCCCCATTCCTCCCACAGACCCCCCCACCCAGCCCCATAGCAGTGACCTTGGAGAGGGGCACGATGCCAAAGACATTGTTCTCTGCCAGGTGGTTGAAATGAAGCTCAGTCCTGCAGGGATAAACACCAGATTTGGCCACATGCAGGAGACCCCAAGACCCTCTGGGCTGGGGCCTGTGCCCTCACCCTCCCCAGCTCACCGCAGGGTGCTGTCAGAGCAGGCCAGCAGGTAGTAGAAGACGTTGAAGGTGGCCTCGTTGGCCGGGCGCCTGGCCACACGCAGCTTCTCCAGCAGCAGCGTCTGGCAGAGGTAGGAGGGTTGGGAACTATCCTTGAAGGTCCTGCTTCCAACAAGACCCCCTGGCCAACACCAGCCTGAACCTTGCCACGTGCCCAGGATCCCCATGGAGATGTGAGGGTCTCCTGCCCACCACAGGGCATCATATGAATACAAACATCAATCAAGCAACCATGAGTATCTCCTCTCCTGGGGTGTCTGCTACTACAGGAGCACAAAGTGGCTCTGTTGAATTTTAAGGGCTCTGCTGTTATTATGTCAGGGCAGTATCTGGAAGACCCCCAGATATGGAGGTTAACTCAGCAAGGAAGGGGAATTGATCTGATCTGCGTGCAAACAAAGATGAGAGAGGGATGCCTGGCTGCTGAGTGCTGAGAGTATGGCCAGGCAGCTGGAGGGGGTCTGTGGCCAAGCTCAGGGGATGATGTGCAGCTGGGAAGAAATGCCCCAGCAAGGACACTCTAGCTCCTCTGCCAAGTGGGACCACCTTGGTGAGGATGAATCAGCTCCTGTGCTGAGGGGGGTCACCCTGGCTCCCTCACCTGTATAGAGGCGGATGCCACCTGCCCAGCCTGGTCGAAGTCCAGAGAGATGATCTGGGAGAAGCGAGTGGCGTTGCCATTCATGCCGGTGCTGCTATTGCCAAAAGCCTCCAGGATGGTGTAGAGAGCCTGCCACTTCTCAACTGTGGGAAGAGAAGCGGGGCAGTGGGGTGCAGGGGCAGTGGGGCAGGCAGGCAGTGCCAGCAGTGCCAGCTGGGCAAGTGCTGCTGCTCCAGAGCCGTGCTTGGCGCTGTGGCAGCCCTTGGTAAAGGGGCTGATGTGAGAAGTGGAAGCATCGGGGGGGTCGTGACTGCAAAGCAAGGGGTGTGTGCAGGTGGCACGGGGACTCCACACCCTGCAGAGGACTCACCAGAGAAGATCTTGCCAGTGCTGCCGGCGATGGTGGTGAGGTACTGGACAAGGTGCTGGCAGTTAGTGGTTTTGCCACTGCCACTGGCACCCAGCAGCACAACCGCCTGGTCCTGTCGGCTCATCAACATGGTGCGGTAGGCAGCCTGGGCTACGGCGTAGATGTGTGGGGACATGTCTTCCCTGCGGCACCCTTTGAACATGTGCATGACCTGGTGGGGCAAGCAACGGTCAGCACCCTGACACCTCCACCAACTCCCTCTGTTGTCTCTGGTGTCTGTCTCCCCCATCACCTTCTCAGAGTACATGGAGGGGGAGCTCAGCGGGTTGATGATGACCATGGTGGGGCCAGCATAGGTGTGCAGGAGGTTGCCGCCGTAGCGCTGCCGCAGTGTGTGCAGCACGCTGGACTCATTGAGGTAGAGAAGACTGGCAAGGTCCTCCACCCGGTCGCAGGACGGGGGGTTTGCCTGGTGGTGAGGAGGAGGTGGGTCAGGTGGTGAATGGGGTTCTGCCCCTCTGCCCCCCACCTTGTGGCCCTACCTTCTCCACGTCATCCTCCTCCACCTCCAGGACTGCTCCATCATGGTCTAACTTCACTTTCACCTTGCCTTCAGGCAGGGGGCCTCCCTCCTGCCGCCGCAGCTGGCTGCCTGCAAGGGGCATGGGGGGCTCAGCAGGGTCATGCCAGCAGCCCCCAGGCCGGAAGGGCTCACTGAACCATGGGAAGGATGGGGCACTATGTGTCCCCCTGGACTCACCCAAGGAGAAGCCATCCCTGTGCACCAGCCATACCTTCTCGGTCTCATACCAGGCCTCCTCAGCTGCTATCTGCTCCTCTGTCTTAGCCTGTGGGACAGCAGGACATGGGGTGGTTATGGTCACCAGCCCCATCCACCTCATCCCCTCCCCACTTCCTTGGGGGTGGAGAAAGCCGCGTTGCCTATCCATAGGGCCACATGCCAGGTGGTCACAGTCACCTTCTGCAAGCCCCAAGCCCTCCCAGCATGTGTCCCCAGTTTGCCCACAGCTCCCATGGTCCTGCCACGGCTCAGAGCAGGCATGCAGCCCCAGTGTCCCACAAGAATGTTCGGCATGGCTGCCTTGGGCAAGCCCAGAGGATCTGAGCTCCCAACCTGCACCCATGCCAGCCACGTGCTGGGATGCAGGCACACCAGGCATGCTGTGCAGACACAGGACATGCTGCAGGGACACACTGTACACAGGACAGGCTGCAGGGACATCACAGAGGGACACAGGACATGGCACAGTGATGGCAGAGTACAGTGGCATAGGAAATATCAGGCTGGCATGGCCAGCACAGTGGGGACATCCCTGCCACACAAGAGCAGGGCGAGCCCTAAGGCCAAACCTGAGCTGCAGCAGGGATGGGGCCAAGGGGGGCTGCCGGGGCATCGTCCGCTTGACCCTGGTGAGGCCGAGAGACGAGGCGTGAAGGCAAGAAGGGTTAATTTCTGCTCCTCAGACAGCACAGAATGCAGTGGGGGGAAGCAAGTGGAGTCAAAGCACCACTGTGCCAAACCCCACGAGTGCTCCTGGTGATGGTCACAGTTGCAGCCAGTAGAGTGGCAGGTCCAGCACAGGGCTGCACGGAGCCAGGAAGGACATCAGCCATGAGGCTCTGCTACCAAAGCCTCCAGGGTTGGGGACCACCATGCTAACTTGCTGCAAGCCCAGCCAGCACTGCATGCCACAGCTGCTCCTGCACAAGCTATCTGTCCTGCTCTGTCCCTTTCATCTTGCTCCACATCCCTGTCCACTCCAACTGCGCCACCTCCACAGAGAGCACCTTCCTGGGCTTCCTGGCACAGCCCCTCTGGGGACAGGCACCCAACCCTGGCCCCCTCTGTCCAGGTGGGTGACAGGGCCACCCAGAGCAGTGTGGGATGAGGAAAGCCTTACGCTCCAGCACGAGGCGCGGGCGCAGATGCCGGCCCAGCGGCAGACAGAGGATGGCAGGGGGTCGATGGTGGAGGCAGAGGGCTCCTTAGGACAGGGGTACAGTACCTGGCTGAGGGCCGAGGAGGCAGGGTCCAGCTAATGGCAGCGAGGAAGGAGGAAAGAAAGAAGAAGAGAGGGGGTGAGAAGCAGAGAACAGTAGCAGCACTACAACATGCCCAGCACAGCCACGATCCCCATGCCATCACCCCAACTGTGGGCAGCCATGCCCAGGAAGCTTCAGGGATACTGCCCGATGGGGGCCGATGGGCACCACAGCTCCCCATGGCCTGACACCCTGGCCTGTGCAGTGACCTTTAACCCACGGGCAGCCCCAGTCATCCATCCCCTCCTGCCAGTGCCACCAACAAAGGGGCCACAAGGCTAGACGCAGGGGTACAATCTCCCCGTGATGAGCACATGGCACAGCCGGGTCAGCCTACATGTCCCCGTCCCCAGGCAGGCACCAGCGCCCCTGGAATTACAGAAGCGGTGAAGATCCTCTCCAGCCGGCGCTGCGCCTCCTCCTCCGGGCTCAGCTGGGACGTGGGGCCGGGGGCTGCCTGGAGGCAGAGCACCATTAGCACCAGGCCAGCTGCCCCATGGCCCCTACAGGCACCGCAGCCCCTACCAGCCCCACATTGGCAGCACAAGGTGGGCACTGATGTTTTCCCAGCCCCACAGTCCACCTGCCCCAAGGAGAAGGCTGGCGCAGACCTGTGGGCACCAAGGCCAGCACAGCCAGGGTACCAGTGAGTTCCCCTACTGCCTGAGGACCCATGTCCCCTCTCCCACACACCTGCTGGGGGGGTGCCGGGGCAGCTTTCGTGGGGTTTGGCCGCTTCTCAACAGACTGCAACTTCTTCTCCACATGAGCCGAAGGGGGAGACAAAGGGGAGTGTGATGGAGTGGCCACAGTGCACACAATTGCCCTGAAAAGTGACCCCCACCCAGCACTGCACACCCCAAAACCACTGCAAACCATGCAGGTGAGCTCACACCATGCCGAGCCAACCAGTACAACCCCACTGTTGTGTTAGAGCATCCTGGGTGCACACACCAGTACCTTGTGCCTCTCCAGGGCAGTGGGTTTTGGAGCCGATGCTTTTGCTGGCTCCGCTTTCCCTCCTGTAGGCTGCACTGCTGGTTCTGGCTTGGCTTCTGTGCCTGGGGGCAGGGACGGCTTCGCGTCCCCCCCGGCCGGCTCGGAAGACTTCTCCTGCCTGTCCCCTGGCCGGAGCCGTGGCCGGTGCTCTTTGGTTTTGCCCTTCGCCATGAGGGTTTTGAGCCCCACTGAGATCTCATCCTTGGGCTCTGGCTTGGCAGGGGCTGCCGGCACAGTTGGAGGGGGTGGCGGGGCAGGAGGAGGTGGAACGGCATGACGGCCTGTCTCCTCCTTCCTGGGGGGTGGCACTGGCTCGGGAGACTTGGTGTCTCGCCCCAGCTCCTTGGCACTGCCAGCATCCTCTCCTGGCAGGACTTTGCGGACCACCTTGCGCACCACCCGGACCACCTTGCGGCGGGACAGCCCTTGGCCATCATCCCCCTGCCCTTCAGTGCCTGCAGCCGGGCCCTCCATCCCATTCACAGCTGCCCCATTCAGCACGGGCTCCAGGCTCTTCCCTTGACCAGGGGGTGGCTCAGGGCTCTTTGGAGACTCAGGGCTCTTCGGGGGCTCAGGGCTCTTTTGGGGCTCAGGGCTCTTCGGGGGTGCAGACGGCACATCCTTCGGGCTCTCTGACTGCAGCCACAAGGACACCAGTGTGAGACAAGGTCCAGCAGGGTGGCACCTGCCACCACAAACACCCTCTGCTTGGGACACGGTGATGCCTGAAGCTCCACGCCCAGCCATGGGAGCACAGCTCCCAGCCAGACCCTGGCACTGCTGGACACAGCACCCAGCACCCCACCCCCAACACAGCTCCACCCTGCCCGTGCTCTGCAAGACTTACAGCCCCGTCCTCCTTCCCGGGTCTTTTCACAGCTAAGGATTTGTCCTCGTCCTTGACCTGAGGGTCAGACAAACAAGAGGAGCATGTTTCAGCCCACTGCAGGGCCTTGCTGCCTGAAAAGCCACAGGGACTGGGAAAAGCCATGGAGACGATCATTCCATGCCAGGGGGCAGGAAGGTGCTGCATGAAACAGCCCCAACTTGCAGCCCATTGCAGCCCCAGGGATGAGGACAATTATCCCTCCAGGCTCCTCAGCAGCTGAAAAGGTGTGGGGAAGAACAAAGCTCAAAGCTGGAAAAGTGAAACACTGCCTGCCCAAGCCCCTCCTCACATGCAGCCCATGAGCTGACACAGAGCCCTGTCACACGGGGACTCTGGCTTTCTGCACGTCACCCCACTGGGTGTCACAGCACGTTTTGAGTGTCACCATCTCATCTCTGTGGCAGCCACACCGTGGGACATGCCAGCTCGCTGCCGAGCAGGGTGATCAGGGCTCTCTAGGGAGAGGTGGGCAAGCAAACCCTGCCCTGGGCCATGTGTTCAAGCTCCAGGGCTTGACTACGGCACTGTGGTGGCAATTCACAATGAACCTCATGGGCAGCAGTCCCCAGTTTGTCATTGCACAGCTCCTGCAAGCACTCAGGGCCAGCTGGTGGCTCACACTGTGATGGAGGCTGCACCAGACACTCGCAAAGCAGTCATTAGTGATGGTGTTAGTAATTGCATGCATGGCCATGTCAGTGAGAGGCATGGGGCAGCTCTCCATTTGTTCAGCATGGCCTCTGACATGGCAGCAGGAGGCTGGGAGCCCTGCTATGAAAGTGAGACTGGGGGAGCTGGTCGGCAGTGTGACCCAAATGTGGGGTGCAGGCAAACATGCGAGACACTTCCCTTCTGCTCCCAGAATGCAAACCGGGATGAGAACGCCATGGCGATGTCTCATGGAGCCGCAGCCCTGGCTGGGGAGAGAGGGAGAGGTCAGATGGGCTGGGGCTGGCATGTGGGAAACTGAACCATGGCACACCGCATGTCCTTCCCCACCAACCCTGGGAGCTCAGGACCCTCAGGAATGGGGGTCTGAGCCCACCTAGTCCTGCTCAGAGTTCAAACTGATAGTGCCTATAGGAAGGGTTTTAAGAACATGCAAGTGGCCAGGCTGGGACGAGGCAAAACTCCTTGTACAGAAAAAGCCCTCTTAGTCAGGACTGTGCCCCAGTCTCCCCCTGTGCTGCTGCAGTAAGCAAATGCCAGGGTGAGGGAAGGGATATTTTCTGCCCCAGGCACCCTGCTCACCCCGACAACCGTGGTTTATTCCAAGCCTGACCCTGTGCCAGCATCTGGGCAGCCCTGGTGGGGACCTGCTCTGAGACCCTCCGTAGTGGCACCTGGGGCCATCAGGGTGAAATCCCCCTCCCAGGGCCAGGCACACTGCAGAGGAGCACCAGGCCACCCCACCAACCCACCTGTCTGGGGATACATCGCCCCATCCCCAAGGGGTCCCCTGTACCCCACACAGAGTGAAACGACAGCACCCAGAGCATAGGCTGGGAATGGTCTGGAAACAAACCTGCCCATGGCTAAGAGCCCTCAAACCTCCTGCCCATGGTGTTCCCACTTCCACACAGCCTGGCACCACCCCAAGGATCCCCTGAAAGCACCGGTGCTGGAGTACCCAGAAACAACCCCAAGCCACCAAAGCACCCCAGGGGTGGTGCAGCTCCGTAGCCCCCAAACCCAGGATTGGGACTGATTCCTGTGTACCCCCTTGCCCTCCCCCCTGATTACACTTGGGGTTCCCACCTTACCACAGGGTTGGGGTGAGTCGGGAACCGGGGGTTTCTGCCAGGACGAGCACGGCACAGCACAGTGGGAGAGGCAGCAGCGGGGGAGCAGCCGGCAGTGAGGGGACAGCTGGGCTGATAGGGCCACCCTAAAAATAGCCCAGGAATGCGAGGGCCCCGCCGGCGCACGCAGCAGCCGGAGGGAGTGCTGGGGGGGACACACGGGGCCTCGTCGTCACCACCACCGCCGGAGCTGCCGGAGGAAGTGATGTGGGCTCAAGGCAGTCCAGAGAGGGAACTGCCTGGGCTCCGTCCCACCGCCCACCCCGGGGGGGGAGCAAGGGAAGATGTCCCTGGAATAAGTACAGCCATGGGGCTGGGGGGAGCCAGGGAGGGTCTTCTATCCTGGGGTCCCGTGACATGGTGCCTGGTCTCAGAGCGTGTGTCCGGCATCGTGCCAGGACTTGTAGCCCTGACAGTGTTTGCTCCTCCCTTTGCTTCCCCGTGAATACAACAGCCCTCAAAATGCTCCAGAAAACTGACAGCCCCATAACCCCGTGGTGGGGGTCAGCACTGGGGATGTGCGGACCCCCCCAGCACAGCATGGCAGCCCACAGTAAAGCCACTTTTGAGGTGAAGTTGCCTCTTGGGCGTCCAAGATCTCCCTGGAAACGGTGGGAGCAGGGCAAGGGGCTGGGGGCCTCCCCACGCAGGGGCTGCCGGGAGGAGGCCGGCAGCAGGGAGCTGGGCAGCACAGAGGAGAGGTGGCCACTGCCTGGGCCTGGGCATGGTGAAGACACCAGACACCAGGTGCCTGGGCAGGTCTCTATCTGACCCCAGGAACACAGATGGGCTCAAAACCCATTTCTAGATGGAGCAAGGGGTCTCAGCCTGACCCATTGGGGGCTGTGGGGATGGCTGTGCCAATGGCAGGTTGGAAATACCCGTGAAAGGGACACCAGAACCACACTGTGTCCCTCCTGGCACATGCTAACAGCAGGTTTTGCAGCTGGCAGCCCCAGCCCCTCTGCACCAGATGTGCTGCAGAAAATCCACGGCAAACGCCCTTAGCAGAGCTGGCACAACACAGGGAGGGTGCCCATGGTGTCCCCAGGTAGCTCTGGCAGCAGCCACTGGTTTATTAGCAACAAATTGCAGCCATGTCCCCTGACACCAGGGAGACAAGGCTTTTGTGAGTACACCGACCCAGCACCGGCACTCAGAACTGCCACAGCCCTCTCCATGATGAGCCAAAGCCTCACCGACATGGGTGACAAGACATGATCTTGCCTTTCCAGGGGTCCTAAGCACCCCTGAGGAATGGTAGAGAGCCACCCACCAAGGAGGAGCCTGGCTCCTACAGGCCATCCCACCAGGACCCCAGCCCAGTCCTGCAGCCATGGCAGTATTTTTGCTCAGCCAGCAGATTCCTCTCATTCCTCCACCAGGAATTTCAGTGAAGACGCACCAACCCCAAGGAAGAGCCTGCCAGACACAAGCCCCCTCTGCAAGGCACCTCAGAGACCCCCAGTAGCACTATCCCTACAGTGAGGGCAGGGGAAGAGCCAACCTAAAAGCTTTCCCTAAAGTAAGCATGGACAAGACAGCCCTCACCGCATGTCCCCTCGCATCCCCATGGAGTCCACTGCTGGTACAAGGGGCACAGCAAAGAACTAGCACCCAGCCACACTGCAGCACACTGGTCTGGGGACCATGATCTCCTGGGACCAGGATACCCATGGCTGGCATGTAGGGTCTACCAGCACAGCCACTGAATGCCTGTGGTCTCACCAAAGCACTGGGGTGGTCAGCAGCGTTTCTGGAATATTTCTGCCCGGCCGGCACACGCCTGGGCCCTGCCAGAGGAATTTCAACAATCAATAAATAAATACAAGCATGGAGCAGAGCCAGCCTGAAGCAAACCTAGGACACAGAGGGGTGGTTTCACCCGGTCCCTGATGCCACAGACCATGCCGCCAGCCAGTCCTCCATGCACTCCATATCACTGAGAGCCCCCCAGACATGGCGAGTGCTGCCTCTGCCCATTGGTCCGTGGGGATTAGAGTGGCTTGGGTGCAGCTCCCACCAAGGGGTTTAAATCTTCCACGGTACACAGGGAGCTCAGCACCATCCTCACTCCAGTCAGGGAAAGGCTTCCAGAGCAACAGCCCAAAATATGTCTATAATTTCCTGTTTCAAAAAGGATCATTTTTATTTAAATTAGGACCAGAAGCATTCCAGGGAGCTTAGTGGGGCCTGGGGAAGAGCTGGGCCTCCCTGTGTGCCAGCACCTTGCACAGCTCTGCTGGGTGAGGGATTCCTGAATAGGCTCTGCACCACGGCTTCAGCTCCCCAGCACCGGCAAAGCCATGGCACATCTCCCCAGTGCACCCCTGCCCGTGCTGTGGTGGCACCTGACAATGCCACAAGCACAGTCACCACCACTCCTCTGGCTGGTTTCCTCTGACTGATGCCATTTAACTGTGCCAAGACCTGGCACAAGGCTGTGTTCAGCCTCTCCCCCACAGCCCCAAGGACACCAACATCTCCTCCTCCCGCTTCCCAGACACAGCACGAGGCTCTTGATGGGCACAAGCACCTCTCCAACCCCCACACATCAGCGTCAAACAAGCACCTGCTCCCACACCAGGAGCTCACAGGGCCCCCAGCCTCGCGGGGTTATCTGGACGGGTTATCCTGGTAGCACAGCCAACATTGTCCAGTGACGCCTGTTGAGCTCCAGGGGGGAGGTGCCGGAAAGGCAGCACTCTGGCTCAGCACAGACTCCACCCTGAAGCCCCGTAGCCACCACCATGGCCACCACCATGGCCACTGTCACTCGGTCCTGGCCACCCAGGGGTGGGGCCCTGCCACACTCAGCACAGCTCTCCCTGGACCTGCTCCATGGCCACAAGCACCCTCCCGTCCCTAAAGAAGGTGTAAAAATATACTAAACAAGCCTGGTTATAAGCTAAACAAACTCTGTGCTGCTGCACCTCTCTGCAATTATGTAGGGGGTCCACTCCTGATGGCTGTGGGCATTTGGAGGCATCTGCCAGGACACTGGCCAGGATGCTGGTTAGCCCGCAGCAGGGTCAGGGGAGCCAGGCGGCTGACAGAGGAGATGTGGGTCACCCAGCCATTAAGTTTCTATTTATACAGCAGCAGCCATGCATACAGGGCTGCACATGCTGCTGGCAGCTCCTGTCCCCTGGCACATCATCCCTGGGGAGGCTTATGTGGGTAGGGGGCAGACAGTGGGACAGGCAGTGCCCCTGTGCCCCTCCCACATTAGGGATTTCCTGGCACTGAGAGGAAAAGCTCCTTTCCCTGCCCAACTGTGTGTCTCAGTGACCAGACAGGGACACACTTCCCCCAGGTGACACAGAACTGGGTTCTTGCAGAGCCCCTCTGGCATGAGAAAGACCAAACCCAGCACCACAACAAGCATTTCGGACGGAGCAGCCCCAGCACTTGATGGTTCTCACAATCCCTGTCAACCCAACAACTGCCACCAGGATGTTGGTGGCCAGCAGACACCCAAGGAACCGACCCTGGCAGCAGGGACAGCGTTACTCACATCCCAGGCAGCACGGCGTGTCCCCTGGCCACCCCGCAGCCAGCAGAGGCTTAGCTCACTCAGCTCCAAGATGGGCTGCACCTTCAGCTGCACCGTCTCCCCCGACTGTCGGATCATCTCCACAATCTCATCCCGGGATTTGTTCTCCACATTTCTCCCGTTGATTTCCACCAGCCGGTCACCTGGCACCAACCCCAGTGCCAAGTCTTTGGTGCCAGCTCCAGGTTCGGCAAAGTGCACAACGCGCCGGTACACCTGCCCATCAGGTGTCCGGTCCAGCATGGTGGTGCGGCGTAGGGAGAAGCCAAAATCACCGGTGTTGCGCCTCTGCAGCTCCAGCTGCCGTGGGTGGGGGGCTGGGGAGGCACCAAGGCAGGCAGACGCAGCTCAGCTGGGAACCTCTTGCTGACGAGCTCCGGCACACTGGTGCGCAGGGAGGTGGTGGGAGGGGTGCAGGGGTGTCCAGGAGGGATCCCTTGCTTGGTGAGCTGGGTTTCCAACATGCGTACCTCCACCTGTGGGGAGGGGGCTGCTGAGTGCTCAGAGGGGGTAGATGTCTCTGAGGTGCTTTCATCCCTGCTTTTCTGAGAGAAGGAGAAGCGTTTTACGATCATCTGGGAGTTCTGCTTGGCCAATGAGCCAAACTTGGCTGCCCGCTGCAGCACAGAGCCCTTGAAGTTGCCATCATCCACCTTGAGGTCGTCGCTGGAGCTGGCCGTGCTCAGATGGCCTGAGTCCAAGATGATGCTGCCCCGGTTGCTGTCAGAGTCAATGTCTGTGAGATGCAGGTCAGAGCCACTGGCCACCTTGATGGGGATGGGGTTGGAGATCTCCAAGCGGGTTTTGGAGTCCCGTTTGGAGGCACGATTGAGGTTGAAAAAGCCGCGGCGCATGCTCATCTCCTCCAAGCTCTTGAGCTCAGCTGCTGACATCCGTTCCTTCTTCTCCTTCTTTTCCTTCTTCTCCTTTCGGGCCCCATCCTTCTCTTTGTCCTTCTTCATCAAGTTGAACATGGTGGATGGGGGCTTGGGGCACACGTGCCCCTGTGGCAGGGCTCTGGGTCGGGGCGCTGGTCACGGTACAGCCACCTGCCTGCAGAAGGACAAGGGTGCCATCAGACAGGGGCATAGCCAATACCCACCCCTCCATTACCCTACTGATCACACAGCTGCCAGCCCTGAGCCACATACCATCCCCACCCTCCCCCGGGAGAGCAGCATATGGGGCTCTAGGACTGCCCCAGTCATTGTGTCCTTGCCCTGTCTGGCCATCAAGCCCCACAGATGAAACAAGGATGACCCTGCTACCTCAAAGATGCCCTGGAAGAAGCCCAAAAGCTGGAATCCCTGCAGCACCAGGACTGACCGCAGGGCAGACCCCCAGCATCCCCCACAGCTCAGGAGCCATTTGAGAGCAGCAGGGGTGGGTGGTGGAGGAAGGCATCCGGGTTGCATTTGCAGACACAGGCGCAGACACTCCCTGGGCAAAACCACCCACCCCTGCAGGCTGCTGCACCACGGGTATCCCACCCGCCGGTTCAAAAGCCCCTTGTTGAAGAAACAAGAGCCCTCTCTGCTACTTGTCCTGGCCCCAGCCACCGCAAAGCCACAAGCAATAGCCGTGGGCAGTGTCCCCACCAGCAAGAGAGCCGGAAACATGGCCTCAAGTGAAGGCTGCTCTAATAAACAGGAACCTGTAAAATCACATCCCTCCCAAACACTGATAAGTGTCTAATTTTAGCCGGGTAGATGTAGAAACTCATGGTGCTGCCACTGACCTTCAGGAACAGTGGCTCTTTCATTCGGACATCCCCCACTGGAGGGGGAGCACCCAGTCAGCAGCAAAATCATGGGCAAGCAGAAACCTTGGCACTCTCTGGAAAATCTCACGTGCACCCAGAGGCCAGTGGCACCCACAGCCTCACCCTGCATGGGGCAGCTATGGGACCCCACATGCCCCTGGGGCAACTGCTGCCCACCATCCCCAAGCCACCCGACCCCCATGAAGTGCTCTGGCTGCAGATAAACAATTTCAAAGCAGAGCAGACGGCTGGCAGCACTGCACGGGACGGGCAGACAGCTATATATAACAGGGCAGGAAGCCATGCAGGAACTTAACCTCAGCACAAAGGACAACAGGAAAACTCCCTGTGTTTGAAGCATCTGCTTTAGAGGTCTCTATTGGGTGTGGGGACAAGGGCTGGGTAACCCATGGGGACAGAGAGCGCTGCTCGTTCTAGCAGCATGGGTTCTGTGGGGTGTGTGAATGCCATGCCATCTCGTGCCAGGCTGCACCTTGGCTCCAAACCAGCATCAGTGCTGCATCACAACCACGGCTTGAGCCACCTCCCTGCAAAGGAACATGGTCCCTGCTGCCCCTGAACACCCCCAAAAGGACATGGGAAACCTGCGTCCCCTTGGCAAAGCCACACAGGTTCTGTGAGGCAGAAGACTGCCAGAACCCTGCTGCCCCCTAGAGTTGGGGTAGGGGCATGCATGCCAAGAAGAGGCCTGGTCACAGGGCAAGTGAGGGCAGGGCTCCGCAAGCCAATGCTCAGAACCAGCCCCATAGTGTGATACAGCTGAGGCAGTGAGGGGAAGCAGTCAGAGGGATGAGGTCAGGCACAAAAAAAGACCAGGTGGCTGTGTTCGCCAGCTCTGAGCCTCCTGTGCATGGCCAGAGTGCTCAGTTCCAGAGCTCTGCCTGCTCTACCCCTTCCCTTCAGCACACAGGGCTTTGTCTAGACCCAGGACAGCCAGGACCTGGGCTGGGCAGGACCCCAAATCACATCAAAAGAAGGAAGCTCCGTTCTCCTCTCCTAGAAACACTGGCTGCAGCAGGACAGCTGATCTGAGCCCAGGGATGGCACAGCCTCTTCCTCCGACCCACAGCTGGTGCCACTGACAAAGGGCCCTGTGGCAACGCCATCATGGGGGCTGCAGTCCACTGGTTTCTCTGTGGTGGTGCTGGGAGCTCAGCACAGACAATGGCAGGTAGGGAACCACCCCTGTCTCCCATTCCCCCACCATCACACGTGCCACCAGTATCCCCACCTACTTGAGCACCCCCAAAGCGGTGCTGTCAGGGGGATGCAGAAAGGACTGCACCCCCAGGAGTACCCCACGCTTACCCCATGGTGGGGAGGGATCTGCTGGGACCCCTTCCCAGGTCCGGGACCCTCTGGAGCAGAGCCACTCGCCAGGCAGGTGCTGGTTAGAGCCAAGGCACAGGGAGGCAGGCGACCAGCGCGCTCTTTGTCCTCAGTGGTTTCTCTCCCCTGTACACACACTCCCTCCCGGCCTTTGTACGCTCAACAAAAAGGAGGAACAAGCATTACCATCTGCATCGCTAATCAGGCAGCACCAGCAGCTCGCAGCCCAGCCATGTGTGCACTGCACAAGGCCACCAGGAGCTTCACGGGCTGGGGTAAAGACCCAGCATCCCTGTGGTGTCCCTGGCTGACATGGGATGCTCCCGGGATGTTGTGGCTTGTTCCCTTTTCCCAGAGGAGGTTCCCACTTGTTGGCATGCACACGCGGGGATACCGGATGGGTGCAGCCCCACGCCTCGAGCAAGAGGCAGCTGCTGAGCGTCTCTCTGATCCTGATCCTGAACCAGACCCAATGTACCCTCCCTGACTCTGTCTGGGCTCGCTCCGGAATTACCCATCTCCAGGTGTGTTCGGGACAGTGGCATGCATGAGCCAGGACAAGGAGGGAGAGGCGCCTGTGGGCACCAGCAGTGCTGGGGGATTGCACACAAGGACATTGCTGTGACACCTGAGCTGGCAGGGGACAGCAGATGTCACCCTGCAAGGGTCAGGTGGTAGAAACAGAGACCCAGCTTGAGAGTTCCAAACCCAAAAGCCTTCCCTGAGTTCCCCAGGCAGGAGATGGAGGGCGAGATGCAACCTCCTCCTCAAACCCCACCACAGCCACGAGCCCCCACATCTCTGCCAGGGCGCTGAGGAGTTTCAGGCGGGGAGGAAGGCGTTTACTGAAACTCTGGGCCACTCCTTCCCTCCCCAAGACGCAATCTCGTCCGACACGCTCCCTGCGCAAAGACCTGCAGCACAAGTTTCCTGGTCACCTGCTCTCCTCACCCGCTCTGCTCCCTGCTGCCGTGCTGGCAGCAGGACCACGCTCACCTGCTGCTTCAGCACAGGACCTGGTGGCTGTCACCTTCTTGGGCACACCATGTTGGGGCACCCCAAACCCTGGCTGTGCCCAGCCATGTAGGGATGTGATGCCATGCCAAGGAGCTGGTGCTGCTGGCAGCGATGGCCTGCAGCCAGCCTGGCTCTCACACAGGGCAGAGGGGGTTGACCTGTGGAATGGCTCCCTACCTCCTTGTTCCACAGAACAAGGAAATGTAGGGGTTTTCCAAATACTTCTGCACTGCCTGCCTTTACAGACAACACTGGGAAGTATCAGGAGGAAAACAATTCTGGGTTTACCAAAGTCACAGCTGGGATGTGCTGCCAGGCTGTCTCAAAAGTGGGAATTCAGGTCCACCTGCCATGGGAATCCCATTGTCCAGCAGCAAAGGACCCAACCTAGCTTGACGTGTCACCCTGTGCTGTCACCAGAGGCCTGGAGAGTGCATGGGTGTGTGCGTGGGGTTCAGCCACTCAGTGCAACCCAGCACCTGCCTCACCCCACAGCTGAGCAATAAAATAATACAGGAGTCCTTATAAAACATAGGTGGTGTGGCAGTGATTGCTGCCAGGCTCTGCTGTGTGGAAGTGAGAGCTGGAGATGATCTAATGACTAGCTGGGCAGACAAATGGGTCAGAGCCCCCTCACCATCAGACACACCTTCCCCCACCATCCATTTCTGGCCACAAATTTGCAGCCTGACCTCCTGACCAGCTCAGCCCACAGCAAAGGTGAAGAACTGAGCCGTGGCTCATCAGTGGGCAAAGTTCAGGGCTGGCGCAGGCGCTGTGGGAACACTGGGCTACCAGCAACAATGGGGTGGTGCGAGCTGATGGGGAGAGCCTCAGAGCTGGGGTGCCAAGGTCAGGCTGGGGTGGGGGTACACCAGTCACCACACACCCCCAAACACCCGCCATTGGCCTACACTTTTCTATAATTACCCTAAGTTTAGCTCCAGTGCTCATTGACCAGAGGATTTGCATCTCACAGGCTGGCTGGAAACCACACTATTTCTGGTTGTGCATCCCAGCCCTCGCCTGCTGCTCTATATATTCCTCTCTGGGAAAATTAACATGCAGGCCGGCGCCGTGGTGGCCACAGGCCCCGTGAGCCCACACCAGTCCCATCACAGCAGCTTGCTGCAAGGATACCTAACCCCTTCACATCACCCCAGAAAGGGACCCAGGTGACAGTGTCACCAACCCCGGTGCGATGTGGTTAACGGTGAGCTGGGCTAATGGAGTGCACCCCTCCCCGAGGAGCCACACTGCTGGGGCACTCAACACAGGACACCCTGTGCTGCCCCCCACCACAACCAAAGGTGCGTGCCTACCATGGGTGCCCCCACAGCACCCACCACCCCCCAGTACGTGTCGTAAACACACAGGTGCTGCAATGCACCGAAGGGGGGGGAGGGAGGGGAGGCACAAACACACCCCGCACCGCTACGGGGGGCATGCACAAGGTGACACAGGGGGCTGGCACACGCATGCACACACGCGCACACACTGCAAGATACCGGGGGATGCACACGCACGGGCGCTGCAAGACAATGCGCGTACACACACCCTGCAGCTGCACTAGGGGGGGGGGGGGACGCGGGCACACGCACGGGCCCGCCCGGGGGGCGATGCAGACGCCGCCCAACCCCGCTCCGCCCCGCGCCGGGCGGTGCGTTCCCCTTCTCCTGGACGCCGGTACCGGTACCGGTAGCGGTGGGTAACTCACCCAGCGAGGGAAGCGACGGTGGAGGGAGCGGGGCCCGGTGTTGGCGGCGGCGGTGCCGGGCCCCGGCGGCGGCGCGGGGCGGGGTGGGGCGGGGCGGGCGGCTCCGCACCGGGGCGGGCACTACCGGCTCTGCGCGCGCCGCCCTTCGCGCCGGGCCCGGTGCGAAACGGGACCAACAACGTAGATCGGCATGGTACGGCGGTACCTAGCCCTCTCGGGAGTATCCCCTCTGCACCCCGCACCTTTCCCCCACCTTCCCCCTCCTCCGTGCCACAGCGCACACTCGGGGTGCATCCGCAGCACTCCCCGAATGCGGGTGCTTTGTTGGGCACCCCCGGTGCGCACCGTGCCGGGGTGAGCCCCCAAAGCACATCCCTGATCATCAAGGAGACTGCGCACGCTGGAACACACCCCCGCCCCCTTTTTGCACAGCTATCCACCTCCACACAGCGTGCTCGCACCCCCGGGTCAGCACTCAATATCCCACCGCTGCACTGCACGCCCTGCAGCACAACACAGGGTGAAGGACACACTCATCTCCCGTGCTGCCACACCTGGGGCACCCACAGCCCCGTGAGTCGCACCCATGCACTCCTGAGGTTCCCCTTTTTGGGATGATTCCCTCAGGAGATGTGCCTAAGCCAGCACAAGGAAGGTTGCAGGTTGCTGGGACAAGGGTGGCTGGTCCCCAGCAGCACGGGCCAAGCCTGGGGAATACAAAGCAGGCTGTGGAGGAGCACCCTGCAGAGCCATTTTGCAGCCATTGCTTCTCTCCACACCACCTGTTCCCAGGGAGACCTGTAATCCCACAGGAACCAGACCATTCCAGACAATGCCTGGCTGCCTTGGCTGGGAGACAGCACACGACCGACGATTAAAATCTCTCCGTGAGTTCAGCAGCAAGAGTCACAAAGCCTTTGCAATGTGCCATTGACTCCTGTTCGACTTTGGGACGTGTCATTGATGTTGGTCAGAAGCAGCCAAAATCCTGCAGGTGGTTTCAGGATGAGCTCTGCAGTGTCTGTGCTGGGACAACTGCACTTACAATCAGTCGTGGGAACAGCTGGGCCATCTGTGGGCTCTTTGTGGGACATTGGTGGCCCAGCAGCCTGAGGAAGCTTGAGGAAAAGGGACTCCAGAGACAGGCATAGAATCAGAGAGTGGTTTGGGTTGGAAGGGACCTTGAAGATCACCTAGTGACCTCCCACTAGACCAGGTTGCTGCAAGCCCCATCCAGCCTGGCCTTTAACACTTCCAGGAGTGGGACACTCATGAGTTCTTTCCAAAAGCACTTTTCAGGGAGTGCATGCTCAGTTTCTTCTGGAAAGCTCAGAGTGGACAGAGGTACTTACAGGAACAGGGGTCTGTCTGGCCCCAGCACCATCCCTGCCACCTTCCATAGGTTCTGCCCTGCCCCTGGAGCACTCACCCCAAAACCTTCCACCATCCATTGGAGGCTGAGCTGGGTGGTTCTGGCTCTCATGGAATGACGGGGTGAAGGGGACTTGGGTCTTCCTTATGCCCACAGTGTCACCACCTTGCCTTGATGCACAATAAGCTGTGCACTAGCTGGAAGCTGAGCCTTGCCATGGATGAGGGAAAGGTCCTCACCATCCAGAGCAGCTCTGCAGCAGGGAGCATTACCCCCACCTGCACAGGAAATCACACCAGGTTCACCCTGCTGTTGAGATACATCTCCCTGTGTGTGCTGAGCCCTATTACCTCACAGGGATAAGGCCAGGTGTGATTTTCAGTCCATGACACATGCTCAGCACATGGCCCCAGTGCAGCAGTACTGTGTTAAAACATGGTGAGAGCAGCTGGCAGCCACGCAAAGGACCTTACACTGTCCCCTGGGCCAAGAGACCTGGTGGTGGAGGAGATGCATCCCTTGCAGCAGTGGAGGATGGCAGCAGCCAGTGCAGCAGACTGCTTTTATCACACTCTCCTTTGTCCCAGGCACGTGGCACCAACTGCAGGGAACCGCAGCCATCCAGAGAGCAGGGACAAGGGAAGCAAAGCCCCGGCTCAACTGACAGGAGGATTTCCCATCTGTGGTTGCAAGGGGACATGTGTGACTGTGCGTCTGCCCTGCCTACCCAGCTCCAGCTACCTTATCACAACCTGGCAGGGCTGATGCTGATTGGAATCGCTGAGCTGTGGGATAGCAGGGGGTCCTGGTGGCTGCCACCTCCCCAGGGCTAAACAGCTCCGTGGTTCCCAGCAAGGCCATACCCCCAAGATCCCATCCAGCCTCACCAGTCCCTCTTCTGGGACCAGGCTTCCTTGAGCAGTTTTTCCCCAGGTTTCACGGGCACAGTGAGCCCACTCGCCCATAGCAAGTCTGTGTTGCCCAAAGCTTCTTTAAGGAGCAGCGGGACAGAGCTCTGGTGCCAGCGGTGTTTCACGGTGCCCTGGCAGGCACAGACGGCTGGCCAGAGCAGCAAGGGCCCCGAGCCGGGCTGGGAGGGGAAGCATCTGTTTCACCGAGCCACAGGGTTTCCTAAATAGGTCACTGCTTTTTTATAGTCTCTGGGATCTAGAAAAACCAGTTGTTCCAGACAACTCATGGACCCGCCACCATCATCTTAGCGGTGGCTCCCCTGGAGCTCACCATCATCTCCCCCCAGGTCCTGGCCATGAGGGGGTTCCAACCCCACCAGCAGTGCTGGAGGTGAGCTGGAAGAGAATCCAAGAAGTCCACGGCACTCAGAGTGATACCCCAGGGTCCTGCTCTCTGCCCAGGGTGACCTGTCCCTTGGCCATGTCCGATGTCAGGTGTGCAGGAGGGCTTCCCCCCACCCTGCTCCTGGTCTGGATGTGGCTCCAGGCTTTGCCAGGGGGCTGTTTGCAGTCAGAAGCAGCGTTTGTGCCCTCGTGAGGTGCAGAGGGGTGCGGGGCCGGGCACCCCGGGACACGCTGGACACCCGCATGCGCCGGCTGCGGCACAGCCTGCTCGGGGTGCGCTCTCCCTCTAGTGGCACCAGGCTCCTGGCAAAACTTCACATTGCAGGGGCTGCCGAAGCCACGGCCAGAGCGTGCTTGAGGGTCTGAAGGAAGCTGGGGGACGAGCCGCAGCCTGGTCTCCCCCTGGCAGGCAGGGGTGCACATGGCAGGGGGCACAAGGAGGCTTTGCAGGAGCGTTCCCACCACCAGCCCCATGCTTTGACAGCCCCACGGTGGCCAGGGGGCTCTGTTCCTCCCTTTCTCAGCCCCCACATTTGCTGATGCTCGATGCTACAGTCAGACAGCATGCCCCAGGAGCCAGTGTAGGGTTTTCAGAGTGCAGCCCCACATCTCTGCTTCACAGAGATTCTCCCTGACTTTGCCAGCACTGTCCCCATTTCTGTCCCTCCACTGTGCCCAGGCAGCAAACTGCTTGGGGAAAGCTCTTCTCCCCAAGTACTGGCTTGCCCCCACCACAGCAGAGCCCTGCCCACAGGAGGGGTCTCCCAGGACCCCGCTGTGCCCCCTCAGGTTGTGTTGGGCAGGTGCCATCCCTGCAGCTTGGCCCTGCCAGGATACCCCGGGCCAGGTGCCAGGCTTCGCTGTGGCCAGTGCTGACGGGGCGCTTTGTTTTGTGCCGGCCAGCCCGGCGGGGAGACAAAAGGAGCAGTCAGACGCAGGCGGCGCATTGTGCCGGCAGCCATGCGCTGAGGCAGCACCCCGCACCGCTGCACTTGCCTCGTGATCCCTCCAAGAGCCAGGGCCTGTACCCACCATGGGACCCTGAACTGAGATACGGGGATGGAGGAGTGGGACCAGGTTGCTGTGGTTACCATGAGGCATGAGGGCTAGGGATGCTTGGTTGCCATGGTTACCACAAGTCTAAGGCCTTCTAGGCCCATGGCACCTCCTTCCAGGCATGGGTCTATGGCTGTAGTGTGTGGAGCCAGAGAGCGAGCAGCATGGCCCTGGCACCATGGCTGGGAACCTGCACTCCAGCACCCACACAGCCCCCCTCACCCACCATAGTGGAAGGACAGTGTCCACACAGACATGGAGTGGGGACCCACCATGGCCAGCAGAGTGAGGCAATGGTGGTGGCCCAGCAGGCACGCAGCAGAGCCCGCCACCCACAGGGTCTCGCTGGGAAGGTGCTGCGCCCTCCCTGCCATGCCAACCAGCACCAACCCGAGCCAGCCCCTGCACTCACCCCGTGACGGCGCGGTGCATTGTCCCTGGAAAATGCCAGAGCTCTCAAACTGTTGAGTCATTTGTGCCCAAGATTATCTGTGCAAACAAGCTGTCCTGATTATTTTTTTTATTATTATTTTAATTTTTTTTTTTCATTTTTCTTTTTCCCCAAGAATGTGGCTCAGACCATGGGGATGAGCAGCTGAAATCTCCGGGGATCAGCGGGACAATGCCAGAGCAAGCATTGTGCTGACAGCTCTGCAAATGCTGGCACAGGCTCCCAGCCAGCAGCACCCTATAAAAGCTGAGCCGCTGAAGTAGGCAAACATTACATGGGTGAAGCAGCAGTAACCGCCTGAGCTAGGTGAGTCCTGGGACTGATTCACATCCCTCCCACCTCGTCCCCCTGCTTGTCCCGCGGCCACCAGCCAGCTGGGCAGACAACCTTCTTTCCTGCCTGGTGGCAAAAGACACCCAGAGGGACTGTTACCACTTCCCATGGAAAAATACAGGCTCACACTTGTCCGCTGGTGGCTGGGATGGCTGAGATCCCTTCTACAATGGAGCACCCTGCTCCAATCACCCACCTGGCTCTCGGCATGGCACACCAGTTGGCATCTCCCATCAACAGCCCGGGCTGTCCATGGGAGCCCACTGTGCCTCCCAAGAGAGAGGGAAGCTGGCAGGTCTGGCACTGCTGGGCAACGGGGCAGCCCATACTGCCTGCCACAGCTCCCCAAACAACCCAGAAGTGTTTTTCCTAGCAATGGCCTGGCCTTGGGGAAGGAGAAAGGGGATCTGAGCACTGTGTCCTGGTGGGCACACGGGCTCCATGACACAGCCAGGAGGAGGAATAGGGGACTGTAGTGGTGGTGAGAAGGGAACATCCTGCTTTGGTGTCCTGAAGCCCCCTGCTGTGCCCCTAAACCCATCCTGGATCTCACTGCAACTGGCATGTCTTGTCCTCCACAGCTGGGCAGCTGCCCTCAAACAGGCACCGTGGGCAGTGGGTACAGAGCAGCCCCTTACCCCCCCAAAAATGATGAGGGGCGCACTGCAGTACCAACAGCTTTTCTTTCCTTCTCCAGACACTGTTCCAGCTGCAAAGATGGCTCAGACAAACCCTCTGCCTGTCCCCATGGGCCCATGGAAGGTACGTCCTTGCAACTCCTGTATCTTGCTGTTCCTGGGGTGCAGGTGGGGGTCAGGGAGAGGGGCAAAGCCCATCCTGCAGGGCCAGCAAAGCTGCACAGCAGGCAGTGAGGTGGGGGGAGTGCAGCAACAAGGCACCCCTATCTTCTATCCACGGGAACTTGCCTCCTACCTGCTCAAACAGCTCCTGGGGGGGCTTGGTAAGCCTCTTTGTGGCACGCTGGCCCAGCCCTGTCCTGTCCTTACCTTTTGTCCTGCTTCAGGCAGTTGCAGCCATCCCCATAAGCCACACACGCCGTTACTCGCCCTCTGTTTTCAGGCAGGGGCAGGCACCAGGGCTGCCAAGGGGACAGTGGGCAAGGCAGGGCAAGGTGGGGAGCAGCCCCGAGAAGCCTGGCAAAGGCTCCGGGGACACGGTTGCATGTGGGAGCAGAGAGAGAGATGAGAAGCACGTGTGTGCAAGCGGGCCCACCGCGCCGGAGCCTGGAGCTGTAACCGGGAGAGGAGAGCGGCAGCCGCAGCCCCCCCGGGGAGATCCCCATCGCCCTTTCCCCCGTTAATCCTCTTTGCCCTAGAGCGTTCGGAGCAGAGGCCGGGAGAACCGCCAGCCACAGCCCTGCCACCCGCCCGTCCCAGAACGGCTCCGCTCCTCTCTCCGGACGGCACCGCTGCCCCGGGATCTGAACTCCGCAGGGGTGAGCAGGAGAGCGGAGCGGGGGCAGGAGTGCGGCTCCCCCGACAGCAAGGCAGGGCGCCGGGGGCCAGCAGTGCAGGGAGGTGTGCGGGGCTGTGTCCCAGCCCAGAGGGGTGCCCGGTGCAGCCTCCGCTGGGCTCTTGCCCGGGAGGAGCGTGACCCTCCATGTGGAAGAGACGCTGAATCGCCTGGGGCCGCTGCCGGGCAGTTCCCAATTTGGCAGCTCACTCTCCGTTCCAGATCACCGTGTACGACCAAGAAAACTTCCAGGGCAAGAGGATGGAGTTCACTTCGGCTTGTCCAAACATCATGGAGTGCGGCTTTGACAACATCCGCTCGCTGAAGGTGGAGTGTGGAGCGTGAGTACCCGGTGATGGAGATGCTTTCTCAGGTGGTCTGGTAGGGCGAGGAGTGCCAGATCGTGGAGCAGGGCAGGCTGCTCTTGGTCTGCTCAGCTGGGGGAATCCCAGGCAGTCCTGGGCAGTACTGACACAGCGGCAAAGCTTTGACATCATCCAAACCCTCCTCCTGCAGTCAGGGAGCAGCCGGGGTTGTGGAGCTCTCTGGTGCCCTGCTGGGATGCTGCCCAAGGATGAGGGTGAAGATCAGTGCTCAGCGAATGGCTCTTGGGCTCAGCCTGGTCCCTACCTACCTATGTAACCCCATGAAGCACCATGCTATGAATCACTTTTCTGGCTCCAGGGCCCAGCCCTGCTCTTCCCCATGCTCTCCCCACTCTGTGCAGCTCCCCGAGACCGTAACAAAACCTTCCCTCAGCCTGTGCTAGGATGCCCATTGCTAGCAGGGGTAGGGAGCAGAGCTGGGCGTCTCCCTGTGCACAGGAATCTTCTCTGGCGTAGGCAAGACACCCTGAGCTGCTCTGAGATGCTCTGTGTAAGGAGTGCTCCCCACAGCAAGCATCCCGCGGGGGCTGGGGAAGCAGACAAGATAGATTTTTGCTGCTATATTTAGGAATCGTAACGCTAATGGGATTACAGCGGCGTGCGTGCTGCCGCCCTAATCAGCTCACTGCTCCGGTTGGTGTGTTCCTCATCAGGCTGGTCACCTTGCACAGGGGGAGGCTGACTGCAGGACATGGGATTGGGGCTCAGTTTGAGTCAGTGGCAAGAGGCCCTTGACCCCCTTGTCTCAGTGTTGCCACTCAGCACCCCATGTGCCCCCAGATGCAGCTGGGCTCTGGGCTGCGCAGCCTGTGCTATCAGCATTCCAGCTCCCCAGGCTTGGCCATGGCTCTCCTGTCCCCAGTCCCTGTAGGGGATATGCCCAGGAGTGGTCCCCACCCCAGGGACAGGGAGGCTCCTGTTTGGGCAGCACCAGGGCTTGCAAAATGTGTCCTGCAGTGTGGAGGCATCCCTCTCACCTCTTGTTTGTTTTCAGCAAACAGGGGGACCCAGAAAGAGGAAAGGCAACAGCTCCCTGCCCTGTCTGCAGTCAGATGAGAGCTGCCTGGTTTGGGCATAAGGAATTCAGGTCTTTCCAGCTGTGCCAGGTTGTAATTGGGAAACAAGTCAGAATGGAGGCCTTTGGGAAAAAAGGGCAGCTGGGGTTGTCTTATGGCATCCCAATGTGATGCCCATCTGCATAAATAACCAGAGACTGTCAGGGGAAAAGGAGGCCCCCTGCCAGGCTGGGGCCCTTGAGGGAGAGACCCCATCACACCTTGCAGCTAGGGGATGTTTGTGCTGCTGTGAGGCTGTTTCCCAAGCACCAGATGTGGTTACAGGCTCCCTGGTTCCCTGCCCACATCCAGCACTGTTTCCTTTCCTCCCAGACTTGTATGCAGGGGCCAGACCCCAACCTCTTCCTCACACCTGCCTCCTTGCCCCAGTGCCAGCCCCAAACAAGAGGTCCAGAGCTTCTGCAGGAAGGTCTGGCAGCCCTTGCTCTGTTTTTGCAGCTGGGTTGGTTATGAGCACACTGGCTTCTGTGGGCAGCAGTTCATCCTGGAGAGGGGAGAGTACCCACGCTGGGACGCCTGGAGCGGCAGCAACGCCTACCACATCGAGCGGCTGATGTCCTTCCGCCCCGTCTGCTCTGCTGTGAGTGTCCTGGCTCCCACGGAGCTTTCTCATCTCTGATCCCCTCAAAATGCCCCAAGCAATAGCACCAAGCCAAGGGAGGGAGATTTAGGAAGGGCAAATACAGCCATGCCTGGGGATCTTGAGGCTCCTCAGGGTAGACTCAGCTCTTTCTCCCCATGCCCAGCAGGATTTGCTCTTTCTCTCCTGTTTTCTAAAACCTTTTTTGGAACTTCTGGGCCATCTGCACATGTCCAGATTTGGGGGACAGCCAGCCTGAGAGGGTAGTGGAGACTCAGCAGTCACTGATACCTCTCAGGCAAACTCCAGCCCCATCCTGGCCCAACACCACCCTGCTGAGCAACTCCAAACATCTGGGCTTTGGGAAAACCAGCTTCTTTCCCCAAAAAATGCAGTCCAGAGTCTGAATACCTCCCTCTCCAGGAAATCCTCTGGGCAAAGCCATAGGGAAGGACAGCCACTGCCCCTATCCATGCCAGGGAGGAAGCATTGCCCCTCCCTCACCCCCGGCTTTTCCTCTCCCCAGAATCACAAGGAATCCAAGATCACTGTCTTCGAGAAAGACAACTTCATCGGCCACCAGTGGGAGATAGGTGATGACTACCCCTCACTGCAGGCCATGGGCTGGGCCAACAACGAAGTGGGCTCCATGAAGATCCAGTGCGGCGCGTAAGTGATGGGCACAGGGCCACGGGCAGCAGGGATGAACCAGTGATACCACAGCTGGAGGGGAGACACCCCTTAACCCCATTATGTACCTTTTATGGCGGCCTGATGACTCCTTCTCTTCCAGCTGGGTTTGCTACCAGTATCCTGGGTACCGTGGCTACCAGTACATCCTGGAGTCCGACCACCACGGAGGAGACTACAAGCACTGGAGAGAGTGGGGTTCGCACGCCCAGACCTCTCAGATCCAATCCATCAGGCGTGTCCAGCAGTAGCTCCCCTCTTCAGAATATCTCTGCAAGGTTTCTAAAGCTCACCAGCTCCCTTTTGGTGCTAATACTCCCCTCCCAAAATAACCATCCCTTCTTGTACTGCAACTGCTTATGGAACAACACTCCCAAACGGTACCAACTGCCACAACTGCCAATAAATGTGACTGAAAGAAAAAGATAAACCAGCTTGGTGGGTGTCTGCTGTTGTGTGATTGGGATTGAATCCACACATTCCAGTAGCAGGGACCAGATCCTTCCCTGCCTGTTTTAAGCAGGACAGAAGCCTGGTAGGGCTCACACTAAGGCAAGTTCATCCTCCATTCAAGTCTTGCCCACAAGAAGAGCTGCCAAATCTTCGGTTGCTGCAGCTGTGTGGCTTCTTTTTCCCTCCCTTCCCTAGTCAAGATGAATGTCATCTTGTCCCTGCTCCCTGTCCCACTGAACCACACCAGCACCAGGCCCCCACCTACACACAGCGATATCTGCCACACTGCTCGTGAGCTCTGCAGCAAATGCTGCTGGGTCAGGGGCACTGAAAGTCGAGTTGTCAGCCAACCAGCATCCTTGGGGCTGAGGGATGCCCCCTGAGAGGGCAAAAAAAGAAAGTCACGCCAACAGCCACAAACTTTAAAATTTTTATTCAACAATTTACATCACTTATTGTCTGTCTTAACGTATTCGATCTACACAATTCTTTTTTCCTGATAAAATAATAAAATTTGGATAAAGTCTGAAGACCTGTCGGTGCAGAATAAACAAAATTTCAGGTAGCTTTTTTTTTTTTTTTTTTAAACATTTAGTGTGAAGTATGACATCATTGGTAAAGATACATCATGCCATTACAGCTCATGGACATTACCTATCCTTACAGTCTGTGACATCACCCATACCAGCGCAAGGGGCTGCGCCAGACACAGCTACAGCAGGTATTACACTAACACCTCTAACCACCCTCTCACGACCAGGAAAATGCCTATGCTTTTCCAGCTGGGCACACTGAGTGCATTAACCTAATCAGAAATACCAGGGAGGGGAGAAGAAAACCAAAACTACCTTTACCCATCTGTGTGGTCACACACGACAATATGGACAACAAAGAGGGGCTGCCCCTCTCCCCAGGTCAGAGGTAATTCAGCTCCTGAGCAGGCAGAGCACAACCCCTCGCCACGATTTTAATACATGCCAGGAAACTGAACGAAATGAGAACTTATCAACAGGGGGGGTGGGGTGTGGAGGGATCTCTCCAGCCCCAGCTCGCAGTCGGAGTGCGCGGTTGTTTCGCACCACCCTTAACACTGAAATATTCAGGGGAGGGGGAGAGGCAGGCATTGTCTCCCCAGTAAACAAGTCGAGGACCTCCAGAGGCTTGCAAGCCACTGACGGTGTGTAAGTACACGTGTGATGGTAGATAGAAAAGCAGCCCTGTTCTGTATGAAAAAAAGCTGTCAAGTTAGTACAAATTTCTGCCATGGAGAAGGGAACAGGAGGAGAAAACTGTCAGGGTCTTTCTCCCCTCATAAAATCCCAATTCTCCAGCACAAAGGCTCTGGGCTAAGCAACACGTTTCCAAAGGTGGTACCTGCAACCCAACGCACCCAACTCATGAGATTAAAACAGCAACAACAAAAAAAATCTCTCACTCCGGAGACCGGCGTGAACTACAGCCCCTGCAGTGAGGATGGCGAGGAAGCCTGTCCCTCCCGCCTCACAGTGGGAATACACAACAGGAGGGTTTCCTCTCCTGTTGACTTTTTCATTAGAAGCCTCAAGTTCGGCCTCACCACCAGCCTGCAACATGGTGGGACTGATTTCCATCCCCTCCTCAAAGCTGCTCCCCATACCCATCACTGCGCTCCCCACCAGGGGAAAAAGGGCACAAAGTGTATCCAAAACACGCCAGTACACCCCACTCCCCCCAGTTCAATTACTAAAGTAGGCTCTTTAAAATAAAAAAATAATATATATATTTATATAGCTATACAGAGAGATACAGAGGAAGGAAAGGAGAGATAGGCTACTAAAAAAATCAAGAAGCGTCAGTTTTCTGCTACAACTGTCAGCAAAGAACTGTCACCTTACATCATACCCTCTGAGATGGTGAAGATAATGCAGGCAATGACAGCACAGGAATGCAAAAGAGGGCAGATAAGTCACTTCTGGTAATGAGACAAAAATTAAAACTTTCAAAACATGTGCATAGCTTTATTCATCTGCTTCAAACTAACTTTTTCACGGAGCTTCAGCGAAACCCGAGTGTGCAAAATGCATTTCTAAAAAATAATGCAAGCAAGCTTTCACATTTACAGTGGCAGAAGTATGGAAAGACTCGGACAGTAATCACACGTTGAGCTGAGCTGGGAGAGAGATGAAGAAACAAGAATTGCACAGCTTTGTATTCTGAGTCACTGACTGCAAACATAAGCATTTCTATTGTTAACTTTAAGCAAGGTGTGTTTACTTCTCCTTTACAAAAAGAAATGAAAAAAAGCCCACAGTAACAAGTAACCCCACAATCTGGGAGGAAAATAAACTCCTCAGGTCAGAGGGTCCCTGGTGCTGCAGAGAGCCCTAACTCCAGAGCAAAACCAGTTCCCAACCTTCACTTGTTTTTGCTTGGCAAGCAAAGCACAGCAATGCCCAGCTCTGCCCACAGGAGAAGAGTGAAACAGCTTCTCCTTCTCTCCCTCCTGCTCCCCTTCAAAATCACAGAAAACCACTCATGTTAGGAAAGGAGAGGTGCCATGCTGCAGGACATTGTCCCCAAACTGTAAAGAAACAGCCACTGACAGCCTCGAGTCCAAGCCTTGTGTCAAGCCTATGGGTCAGCGACGAGCCCACGACTGCAGATGGGGCACGGTCCTCGTGCTGCCATCCCAGGCCATGGCCATCAGCTCACACACCACTACAAACTCTCTTCAACAAAACTAAGCACACATGCAAGGCACATTTAGTCAGATGTACACACACACACACACGTGTTTGTAAAAGAGCAAACACTGGCTGAAAAAAAAAGATGCTGAATAACCTAAACTTAAACAGGCAGAGTTCTGGCCTATGTATTTATAAACTACTTTCCAGGCAGTTGTAATCTGCAAGTATTTTTCCTACACAACTTTAGACCTTCCTTCCCCTTCCCTCACATTACAGAGGTACTTTGTTTTCCTAAAGTATCTCCTACAAATAGTTAAGTGAATTCCCTTTTTCCCTCTCCAGTGAACTCCTCCCTCACGGAATGCAGCCCCCCTGCAATGCTCCAGGTGTCACCCATGAAGACAACAAGTTCCAGACCTGCCTGTGACCCACAGCACCACCTTGATACAGTGAGGCCTCCCTAAGCCCTGGGCTTGCACACCTCAGCCACCAGGCTTCAGCTGGGTAGATGTTGGCATCACTTTTTTCCTCTGAAAACATCCAACTCCAAGCACCAACTGCTTCCTGGGGGCCAAGGGCTGCTGAAGGAATCTGCTGCTCTCCAGCACTGGGGGCATGGGCAATCCTTAATACTGCTGGTTGACTTCACATTGAGATAAAGTATTTAAAAAAAAAAAAAAAGACCTTTTTGCAGAGATGAGCGATTTCCTTCCAAAGACAGATTCAAACAGAAAGCAAAACTATTAAAGCTGGAGACATCAGTTGATTTGAGATTTTTCTACCTCACAAGTTACTCTTGCCCGCACCACCAACCATGGAGGAAGGAGATGAAAACCTCAGGGATTTGCACTACCCTTTTCAAAAGCAGCTTGAGAAAAGGAAAGAGAGAAGAAAAGGAAAGAGAGGAAGAAAAAGAAAAAAAGAAGGAAAAAAGAAACCCAAAACAACACAGCATTCTCTCAAATTAAGAGTTCTCCTTTGCTTGCATTTGCATAGAAATTCCTGTAGGTCAGCACCAAAACCAGGTACACCCCTCTCCTACACCCCATCTCCCTAATGCTCCCTGCAGAGTTAGTGGCTGTGTTACAGGAAGGTTCAACTACCCACAGAGGAACTACATGGTCATGTGAAGAAAAAACAAAACAAAAAAAGTGCATCACACATTCTTGATTTTTCAGGGTTACTTATAGCAGCAGCAGCATTAATCCAAGACAATGAACAGTTTTAGATTCATTCTTCAATGCAGCAACACTTAATGAAATGTCTTCAAGGAAGGTAACAAGAGGGTCCTTCTCAAAAGGATAAAATGAAAATTAGACTATTCAATATAGACAAAAAGAAGATAAAACAAAAATTAAAGACACAATCTTATTTACATTAAAAAAACATTCTTGTTAAAATATCTTTATAACACCTAAGCAAAAAAATACGTATTTTAACAATAAAGCAGAAACTACTAAAGCAGTATCCATTTTTGGAACCCTTATTTAGCACCTGAGGAAAGACTGTACGGAAAGCAGACAGGTTTTGTTTGGGTTATTTTTGTTGTTGTTGTTTTTTGTTTTTTTAAGAAAACTCTAAGTTCTGGTTTTGCTAAATGTTCATATGTTTGCAGTACACAAGTTTCATACCACAGAAAGAAATTTTTTTTCTTCTTCTGTCTAAAGATAAGTCTATTGATTAATAAGGCTGTAGAAAAGGGATACTGCTATCTTACAAAATGGCTTTAGAGCTCTGGACATGTTAGGTGAAGCTTTCTGATTAACAGTCAAGATAAATACAGCTCAGCATCCCTCGGGGAGAGCACTTCAGCTGCTGTCCCAGGGCAGAGCAGCCCAACACCCCACCAGCATCCCAGGGTCTCATGCCCCCCACACAAGGCCACCGTGGAGCTCTCTGTACCTCCCCAGACCTGTGCTGCTCCAGTGTTACCCCGCTGAGCAGTGCCACTTTGGAGGATCTGAAGCAGGATACAAGGAAGCCAGCCTTACCCTGTGCTGTGACATGTACTGTGCAATTGCCTAAAGCTCTGTAGCCTCTGGAAGGCAGCGTGGCCAGCAAAACAGACCAAGATCTTCTGCTGCTCTGCACCAGGCTCCTGCTTCTCAGCTGCTTGTGCGAGGATTTTATTTTTCCCAGAAAAAGTGCTCTTCAGTGGCCAATGCTAGAATTAGTCCTGCTTCCTAAGCTATTCCACCACACTAGAGCTCTTCTAGCCCCAGCTTGCTTCCTGCCTTACGCATCAGTGTGAAATCATGTAGCAGCTTTAAATTAGGGGTAGCCTTGTTCTCTTCACCCTGACCTCAACCACCTCCCTTGTAAACAGCCTCTGTAAGGAAACCAAATCACTATGGACGGAAAAATCTGCTAGGGACAAGACTTCTGAAAGCTTCGGACACCATAGGAATTTAATTATTAAAATGCTGAATCAAGAGCAAAAACCAAACACATAGGAAAATTACCAGCAGTCCTGAAAGATGCCTGTGACTGCCATCACTCCCACATGTCCCTGAGGTCACCCACCAGCCACTTCTGGAAAGGGTGCTACCATACCATGGCAACACTCTTGAAGGTGAAAAGCACTGAGAATACACTCAGCTGAAAGGACATCTTCCATCTCTTTTTTTTACCTAGCCAGTTCACCCTGTTACCCGCTCCCAGACACTGAGTAGCTGGCATACTTGCAACCTAATGAGAACTGTTTATTTTCCCCCCCCTGCCCGTTTCAAAGAAGTTCACAGCAGCTACAAAAGGCAAACAGTGTGATTTACAGTTCAGAAAAGGCAATGGTTTAAAGTGGGTTAGCAACAGAAACCATGCCCTGGAGCTATATCCACATCGTCAAGAGACAGATTTCTAATGATGAAAACAGGTTTCACAGACAACCAGGGTGGCTTTAAACCAAAACCAAGCTCCAACAAAACCTTGAAAGTCATTGCACTGCCAATCCACCAGATAGACAAGTGGGAACAGAGAGGCTGAGGGTCCCCAAACCACCGTCACCAGAGATGGGAACCCAAAGAAGCTTTTAAATCATCTCTTTTAGGGGAACAAAACACTCCCTGATCCACCAAAGAGAAAGGAGACCCTGTGCTGGACCTGGCCAGAGAGAAGAGCTCCAGCCCATGGTTCACCAGACCCTGTACAAGAAAGAGACAACCAAGAGGACCTGCCATGGTGAGGAAAGACCAGAGGAGAAAGGAGACAGCCCATCCGTGCAGGAATCCTTACTCCAATAAATAGAGAGCCTGGCAAGGAAACTGGAGGAGAGGAACTTGGACTCACCCTGGGAACTGAAAGGGGAGAGAAGCCTTAACCTGAATTAGTATCTTCATAGCTAATAAAAAAATTGGTCAGGATTTTGGTGCCACTTTCCAATACTACACATATTTAACCTGTTTTTAATGTTTTAAAACTTACTTTACTCAGTGTGATGAAAACAATGGCACAAATAAATACACACTCAGCTCTCCTGAGGCAAGCAGATGCCCCCACTCCACCAGCTCCTTACCCCCTCATGGGTAGGCAAACACAGACACCCTGGGGTTCAGACCCAGGAGAGAAGGCTGCTGCACCCCTGCCCAGGCTGTATTTGGTTTATGCTACAGTACTAATACTCTGAGTCAAACAAAAACAAAACAAACAACTAAAACATGAGACTTATCAGTAACACCTTAGCATTATTTAAATGTGCTAAATTAGTCACAGCTCAATTTCAGTTTTTTTGTTTTTTTCTTTTATAAGTTTACACAAAAATAATCAGAAGAACAGATTAAATCTTAAGATATTTTTAATAAGTGCTCAGTAAAGAATTGTGTGAGGACTTTGGGAGGACTGCAGATAGCAACAGGGTGAGTTACATGACAGCACGAGGAAGTTCCTTCCACGGTCCTGCCTGGCTCTAGGCAATATTTCTATCCCAGAAATACCGCCTGTGCCGGCGAGCAGGAGCTCAGAGAGAGGATTTCCTAACTGCTTAGCACTGAGCACACGCTGTGGAGCTGATGGAGACAGAGAGACAGACACCTGA
This sequence comes from Calypte anna, assembly GCF_003957555.1. NCBI lineage: Eukaryota > Metazoa > Chordata > Aves > Apodiformes > Trochilidae > Calypte > Calypte anna. Next base: position 6,873,726 of record NC_044264.1, read on the forward strand.
AGAGAGGAGAAATACAGCAGAGAGGCTGCCGAGGGTGTTTCTGGATGGGCTCCCCTGGCAAGGGGCCAGGCGCAGCGAGGCAGAGCAGCAGGGACAAACATCAGGGAAAAAAAGAGACATCCCAACCCATCATTTGGACCATGTTTCTTTCAGCACTTCTTTTGCTGTTTAGGAGATAGACTGGACTGGGCCAAGATGAGAGTCCTCAAATACTCCAGCAAGACTCGGACCTTTCTAAACACAGGAGGTCAGATTCAGCACGGGTTATTGCTGTTCAGCTTCTGCAACTTGCCAGCCCCAAGAACCCGTCTGGGGCTGGGGGTACCAGGACAACACAGACCTCAGGGAAGCAAAACAGGGTTGGTTTTGTATTTTTTTAGGTTGGTGGTTTTTTTTTTTTTTTTTTTTTTAGGTTTTTTTAAAGTTTTTTTTTCTTTTTTCTTTTTTAATGGAACCCAGCCCTTAAGGCGACAAGTGACTACACAAGGCAAATAAATACACAGCAGAGCCTTAAAGCCAGTAAAACAAACTGGAAACTTTGCTATTAGCCTTCAACTCTTTGAAAATTAGTAATAATAATTAAAGAAAAAAAGAGCATTTCTTTTACCTTTATCTTCCCAGCCCCACCATCCAGTTTGTTCAACACTTTAAAGCTCGGGAATGCCCCAGCTCCTCTGCAGCAGAGCCAGAGGTGATTCCAACTTTTGGCAAGCAGTTGGGAGACTCAACAGAATCAAAAATAGGAACAGAGGACTAGATGTCGGGCACATCTGTAAACATGTTATACATCTGAAAGTTATGCACACACCTGTAAAGGTGGTGGTACAGTTTATAGGTGAAACAGAACTATTTGCGACTGGCCAACCACACATTTCCAAACCTGGACTGATACAATACATGATTACTATATAGTATCACACTACAGTATTATACTATATAGTATTTTATACATAAAATGGAGTAGGCAATCCATAATCAGACTCTTAAAACTAAGCGTGGCAGAAAGCTTGCAGTCTTACAAAAGGTACAGAATTAAGTTTCATTGTCCCACCATGAACCAAACTGTTTCATTCTGGAACAATTAACAGAATAAAAACAATTTAAAAAAAAAGAGCCTGCTACATACTCCTAGTTAACAAAACAAAAACAAGTGGATAAATCTAAGCACAAGGGGTAGGCAAAAGTTTTGGGCTTATCTGCTTCCTCTAATGCCCCATAGGGTCCAGTCCAATTTCAAGAGACACCAGCTGCTGCTGACCTCGATGCCCAGTGACACCAGCATTCACCTATTATGAGCACTGGGCAGGTCAGAAAACCCGTTTTTGCTTCATTGACTGCTTGCTCTTACACTGGACCCTGTGAACTTTCCACCTTTTAAAAAAAACAAAGCAAAAACAGAAAAATACCTCCCCAACCCCAGGACAATTTGGACACTCTACACAAGCTGCGATGGGACAGAGCGGGTTACACGGCTGGAGCCTGCAGTCTGCTCAGCCTTATCTACCACTGCTAGGAAGCTTGCCTTTCCTTGATATTTTTATTAATTTTAAATTTTTTTAAATTATTATTTTAATTCCTAAGTCCTCCATTTTTGTAATAAAATATATTTTTATTAAGAGATAATTAGAAGCAGAGCCCAGAAATACACAGACTGCATTAAAATATAAAAGAGCATTTCCAATGGGCAGGTGCAGGAAACCCAGCCACTGGTATTCTATGGACAAACTGAAAAGGATTCAAATTCCTGGTGTGGTTTTTTTTTCTTGGTTTTTTTTTTCTTTTTTTGTTTTTTTTTCAACTTTTTAAAAACTTTTTCCTTTTTTTTTTAAATTTTGATTTTTTTTAAAGAGAAAAAAATAAAACAAGAAGGGTGAAAGTTAGCAGAACTCACTTCCTCTTCAGTTTTCCAATGAAAACGGGGAAAAAAATCCGGCACATTTAGTGTTAGGAGACAGACAGAGCATATATGAAGCACCTACAGCTGAAAGCAGAAGATTTTTTTTTTTTTTTTTTTTTTTTTTTTGCTCCCAGTAATACAATGGCATTAAACTGTGGGAACAGCGGGGGTTTTTTTGTTGTTTTGGGGTTTTTTTAATGTTTTTTTCCATATTAAATGCCTAAACAGATTGCTTATTTTTGCATGTTGTCTTTTAAAATGAAAGAACTCTTCAGTTGCAATAGTCCAACGTGTAACCGGAGCCAGGTCAACTGTGTGACTTCACCATGAATCCTAGAACTGCAGTATTACCATCTTTCCCCCAGAAGAATGATGTTTTAAGACAATATCCCCAGCATATGATTGGCTGCTTTACTCCTGGCAAAACATGCAGATTATAATTCTCTGGAAAAAAAAAAACAACAAAAAAAATAAACTCTGCAAACTTCCAAGGTGTTTCTCCAGCATTCAATGGAAAACAGAAGGAAAAAAAAAAAGAAAAAAAACCAAACCAAAAATAGCAACAAATATGGAAGATGGAAGGGAAAGGAGAGATGAAGGATGGTGAATCATCCTGATATCCCTGTGTCACTACAGTCACAGAACAAGAAACAGAAACCTTGTGAAGTGGAAATGCCTCTCCAGTGGGTTGCTGTTGCCCTTGCAGACGACAGCAGGAACTTTAGAACCGGGCTTGTAAATCAAGTCTGTATTTGTTAATCACTTGCATTCACTCTTGAAACAAAAACAAAACAAAAAAAAAATGAAAGAAAAAAAAAATCTATTCAGTACCGGAGATTAAATAATCACGTGTGTAGTCTCGTTGAAATAAATTTTCAGATTCCTTAAGAGTCTAATTACTTTCAGTTGCCATTTTTAAATAACTATATATATATTTGTATATATTATCCTGTGATTCTAGTTATGGTTCCTCTGCTGAACTGAAGATTTAGAAGGAGCATAAAAGCCTTTTGTCCCCCATGAACAGCACAAATGCTGCAGAAAGGTTATAACAGGCAGTCTTGTCTTGCTACCTTCATTGATCCGGGCGATCCATGGCTTCATCATAAATGATTATCCTTTTGGGATCTGGAAAGAAAACAAAATCCTAAGTTTTTGACAAGCTGCTCTCAGGACATGTGGATGTTCACAAGGGATCTGCAAGGTACTCAACCATGAGAAAAAACCCTCCCTGCTCCCCATGTAAGGCTTTTTGTCCTGACTGAGTAATCCCAAATACAGACAAAGACAGACTACAAACCACCAGAGCTCAAGAACTAAACAGGGCAATTCTGGATACAAACACAACCCCCTCTCACCCATCCTAACAGACAGAACCCAACAGAGCAATCTGGTTTATTTTTTCTAATTCTTACCTTGCTTCTGCAAATTCAAAACCGATTCCATTTCTGTGGAAGCAAAAAGAGAAAGAAGACCATTGTTATTCTACATATTGATGCTGCTACTAAAGACAACTCCAAACATACTTAAATTTTCTGAGCATGGCAAGGCTTCCCTGCAGTTGTGCTGAAGGTTTTTCAGACAACCCCATCTAGCCCAGCAGCACAGCTTCCACCCACCCCACAGGACCACATGAATTTAACACGATTGAAGGCAGAGAGATGATTTTAAGATGGTCTTTAAGGGTTAGATGGCCAAACTGAGCACCAGAAATGTCACCCCCAAACTCTGCTCCTACAAATCACAACCTAACTTTGGGCTTTACTACTCAGAACTCCAACGCTGCTTCACACATTACAGCCCCAACAAGTAGCTCAGAGGGATGATTTTTTGAGTTGATGCTTAGCATGTGTGAAGTAAGAACTGCTGGACAAAGTGAGTTTCTCAGGGTTCACAGCATGCATGTGCTGAAGCACATGGTGCAGGGATTACTCTGCTAACATCACTATGAAACCACTGCCAACAAATCATCCCAGAACAAGGTGTGATGCTCCAGATACCTGCTGCCTGCTTGGCTCACAGCTCTTACTCCAATTTGCCTCTTGTGGGATAAATACAAACAAACCCTCCCCAGTACTTGCTGACAGGGCACATGCTTTTTGTTTGTTTGTTTACCTAAGTAATAACAGCAAAGTTAAAATTAAGTCACATGTTTAGAGACCTATTTGAAATAACCACCTTTAGGCACTATTGAGTTAGAATTTTGTGAACTAGAACTATAAAGATAGTACCTGTAGCCTGCACTCATGTTTAAGAAACAAAATTATAGGAACACAACCTGCAGGAACAATCTTTCCAGTCTCCCTTTTGCCAGAAAGAAGGGTGAGAAGACCTTGGTAGGGGCTTGGAACAGAGAATGGCAGTGGATTATTAAGCTACCTGATCTGTGCAGTAAAAGACAAAACGAGGCAGTAAATAAACCAGCCAGCATGGGAAAGAAAGAAAAAAACCTACAAAACTTGTGGCCTTAGCACGATGTGTGCAAAGTGTCACCTTGATCAATAGCTTTCATGTTTGCATCCCTTCTCCAACCCCTTCATCTGTCTTTTGTCTGCTACAAGCTCCAGCTCCCTGGGACAGGAAATTGCATGCAAATAAATATTGCCAGCCCTCTCTGCACAATTAAGTCTTTTGTAAGGAAGGCCCTGACAAAATTTTACGAGGTCTGTTATTTTTGTGTCATGATAATAACAGCAATACTTTGCACTTTTATCAGGGGAATCTCTAAGTGCTCTGGGAGTAGAAACCAGGCTCTAACACCCCCAGGGACACGAGCAACCTGGCAAGGGACTCCCTCCCTCATCCGCCCCATGCAGATTCCCCAGGAGTAAAATGAACCAGCTACTAAAATTACCTCCAGCAGAGCCAGTTTTCCATTCAGGGGAGTTAGCTGCATCATTTCCTAACAGCTAAAGAACATCACCTATTTTAACAGCTTTCCCCAAAGGCAGGAGGAAGAAAACTACTCAGGTTGTTGGTTCCCCCACAATAGAGAAACGTTTGAGTACAAAAGACAAGGCATAGGCTGAAGCCCTGCTTGCTGCTCTATCTCCATGCAAAATACCATGCTTTCTGTTGATCCTCACTTCACTAGGCACAAGAATGGGAACTGCTCTTTTAAAGATGTGGCTGACAATAAGACAGTGAGATACTATCAAAAAGACACCAAAAAACTTAAGTTGTCACGTTCTGAGTTTTTAAAAAATAACTAATGAAGCAATACTCAGCCCCCCACTCACACCCTTTTCAGACTTTAGTCTTCCTTCTTCAGAAAGGTAGGAAAGAGGGCATAATGTAAAGTGTCCTATAAATCCCAAACTTCTGGACACGTTGGCTGGCAACCCTCAACCAAAGCTACAAAACCCAAAGATGATGGGCAAACGGGCTCTAATACTGACTATCATCTGCCATCAGAAGAGCAAGAACAAGGTCCTCCCCTCTCACTGGCCAGCAACACAGGTTAAACACATTTATCAGCTGAAACAGCTACACAGAGGAAAAAAATGTGGGCTAACTGTAACACAAAACTAGATAAAAAAGTCTTCCTTCAGTCTTAAGATGACATTTCACCATTTATTCTGCTTTACTTGATAATACTTTCTGAGTTTTCCTCATGGTTCTGGATTAGTTACAGGCTGTGGTCATCTACGATGATCCCAAGATGTGAAAAATAACAGCAGTTGGACAGACCTCAGTTACTGACCTGGCAGCTCAGCAGAGTCACCGCTGCACAAACCCCAGCTCCAGCTAACCAAGACAGCAATCACAGGGATGCAGGATGGAGAAAAAGGCAGCTCTCACAAGCTGGTCAGGTAAGAGGCCCCAAAACTCCTTCCTCGGGCTCAAGCAGCTGTTCACCTGAGCCAGCTTTCCCTGGATAAAGCTACCAGGTCAAGTCTGAGCAAGGCCTCTTATCATTTCTCACCCTTGTATGGCAAAAGGGTATCCTGACTTTGAGTCCAAGTGTGATGCTGACCCCAAAGCTAGCACTGGCATGTGCCAAAGCACAAGGTCAAGACCTGACCCACAGACAGGGGTCACCATTCCCAGAAGAAGACATGTGGCCAGGGAAATGGCACACTTCCTTCACAGCAGGCTCCAACCCAGATGGAGAAAATGCCATCAGCAAACCCTTCTGCAATCCAGCATCAAAGTCAGCTCTGCTCCAAGTGAGGGGCAGAACTAGGTCACCTCTCGTGCCCCTTCCAACCTCCTGTTTTCCAGGTTTTTTTACAACTAGCTGGCCTCCTCATGGCCCTTGTACCCAGGGCAGACAGCTCCAGCCATATCCACCTAACAAGTTCCAGGGAGAGGACTCACTTTTTCTGGGAACTATCACCAAAATAAAGGGAAGGTGGTGGATGGCTTTGATGTCAAGAACTCACACGACAGTGAATTGCACAGATTCCTCAGAGGTCAATAAACTTTACAGCAGGACTGGTACATAACCTTGGAGAAAAAGAAGCCTTTCTGTGATAACCTATTAAGGCAGGCACTTTTATACGCATTTTCCTCGCTAGAGAGGCTACAAACAGAAGTGACTGCTCAATGCCACTGTTCTAATTCTTTGTACTTACAAATCTAATATAGAAACTGACAACTGTCCCTAAAATGAAGGGCTGAAAAAAAACAGAGGGACCATCCTCATCTGATTTTTCCATTTCTATCTACAGAACATAGTAATTAAGTTAGGGGACTGGCTTAGAAACAAAGCAAAGACTAAAAATTCAAGGCTGTGGAGATTCATTGCTGTACTATATACTGTACTCATCCTGACACCTGAAAAAAACAGAGATTGAAGGATAATTAAATCAACTTTTGCCCCAGAGATCAGGCCCCACAAGACCATAAGCAACAGAAACTGAACCCCTTCCCATCAAGGGGGATGGCAAAGCATGTTTTTTTGTTTTGTTTCTTGTTGGGTTGTTTTTTCTGTTTCCCCCCCCACCCCTCTCCTGATGTAACGGATGAAAATCGCTGAATTCACAGCTCTGCTATTTCTTCTGACCCAGTTCACCATTCCAGCAAATGCCACTCCTGCCTGGCCCACGCTGCCTTGCTCTATTTTCCATGCTGCTCTTCTGCTTCTTCATGCAAGAGATGCTGGTGCAAACGAGATGCTGAGAAGGAACAAAGAAGCAGCACCACAGAAACCGAGGGGCAAGGCGAAAGACAGAGATGTTGCAGGTTCCTCTCCTCCACCTATGTGGTCTTTGCTACTGTGGAGCTGGAGGACCTCAATTATTTGCTTTTTAGCTAAGGACAAACAAACTACTGGGCTCTCCCATCAGATGATTTGGTGTGCAGAGCTTGGTGACCAACACCCGGTCGTGGGAGACTGCAACTGCCCAAACATGATGAAGTTCTGCAAAGTATTGACAATTATTTTGGTGTGAAACATTTCATCCAGCTGTCTTTAAAAGGTGAACTAAAGCAGTAAGAAGATTTCAACAGAGGAAAAGCTGAGGCACACCCAGTCTCCTCTCTTAAAGGACCAAAAAAAAAAATTATCTACAAGCTGTTTTACCTCAAAAAGATGACGATTTTGGGAATGCCACACTGAGACAGAAGATCAGTTCTGACCTAAATAGGGAAAATGTCCCTAAGGAAGGGCACCACTCCTTCCTGGTCCTTCCAGTCTCCTGTACTAAGCTACCATCCCTCTCTCCAACAATATAAGCAGGAGGTCCACCAGTGCTCAACCCCACCAGATCTACCTTGCTAAATCAGACATGTCACCTGTGAGTGTTTCAGGGCACCATCACCAGCACTGAGCAGCACGTGCTGTCAGTGAAGGCAGCCACCTTGAAGGATCGTGTTTTACAGTCAAGCAGATAAGATGATCATGGAGCCTTCCTGACCTTTAAAAAGGAAAAAAAAAAGCAACGCACAGAGCAGGGGCACAAAGGAAACCAGCATAAAAAGCATTCAAGACAACAGGAGGGTGCATCATCAGCCTTGCCAGTCCTGTCCCAGTGCCCTGACTTCTGGGGAACAAAGCAATCTGAGCACATGTGAATGAGCATGGCACCCTCCAGCAGGTCCTCACCCTGCTGGGTAGTCCCCCAGCCTTACACCTCAGCAAGGCCCAGCCACCATGAAGGATGCTGTGGGGGGGGGGCGGTTAAACAGGATTACTGTGCCAGAATCAGCCCATCCTGAGTGTTACTTCCTCTGTCCATCCTTTCCCAGGGAAGCTGTGAAGCAATTACAAGTGTCCAAGACCCCTTGCAGTCACTGGACAAACCATTCACAGGAAAGCCAGGTTTGCTGGAACAAAGTTACTTGAGCAGGCTGGAGGCTTTCCCATAACCTATTTACAGTCCAAGATGAGAATCCACAGAACCTGAACACAGCTACAGACACAAACAGTGCAAAAAAGGATGCAAACTTGAGACAGACCAAAGGACTGCAACCAACCATGCTAGAGCCCCACTCCTCACTTCAACACCCAGAGCTTCATCCTCATACCATGGGTAGCTTGCACCAAGCTATGGCATATGGAGGAACTCAAGGCAGGGTCTGCACCAGAGCTCTATGCTCACCCCTGTCTTTGCCCTGCAATTGTTTCCCTGTGTCCATAACCCCAGAGGCAGGGCAGATTTGAAGAGCAAACTATCAAGACTTTGCTCACAAGCAAATAGATCAATCTGAAGAGGGAGAAGTTCATTCTCCTCTTGAAATCAAAACCAAACAATCCGAGGATCCAGCTGCACAGGAAACCCTAGCACTGGCAAGGCAAACCCACAGGCTCTCTGAGGTGGGGAGAAGGGGAAGGTATCTTGTGGAAAATAAGTGAGTAAAAATTGTTCCTCTCCTACTGGAGGGAACTGTTGGCTAGGAGCAGGACCTCAGGAAAACAGTCCAAGTTGAACGGAGAGGATGGTGTAGGAATTAACCAGGGCACCACTGTTCTGCAAACACACCCTGGCAGCTTAATTTTCTAGACATTTTGCAGTATGCTGTGCCACAAGAGCTCACCTGGGGACTCTGGCTGCAGGATCAGGCCATGAAGAGAGAGGACAGCAATCCCCACCACAATGGGACAGAGGAAAGTGCCATTCCTCCCAATATCACTTAACCTAAATCACCCCAACTTGGAACACAGAGAAAGGCAACACCCAGCATCATCACAGAAAATTACCAAGACCTGGACTGATCTCCTGCTTTGCAAACCAACAGTCACCTGAAGGCTAAATAGGAGCTCAAGGTGTTTGCAGCACCACTGTCATTGCATTGTATGACAGCACTGATTACAAACATTCATCATCTTTTACCCCTAAGTAACACCTGGAAGCTGACACAGACTGAAAAATAAATAGTCACAGAAGAGCCCATCTCCCCAGGGTGTGAAAGGGCATTCATTCACATGCAGAGGCAAAGAAGCAGACCACAGTAGTTTAACGAGTGCTTTAGGTGTCCATTCTTGCTGCTGAATGTTTAGAAGAAGGAGCAGCCAGACTTTGAAGTTAACACCTCCTTAAGAGGAGGTGGGAAGGGAGTGTTCTTTATTTTCCTATTGTTACTATTGTTTTACTGGGGTCTTTCACACAGCCAGTGTGAAGGGCAGAGCTGATGAGCTTTGCTGTAGCTATACAGAGTGCCTTTTCTATAAGAAAGTTCAGGCTGATATAAACAAAAAAAAGAGGGAAATTTAAGTTTTGGGAACATTTGTAGAAGAAAAGGATTGCCAAGGACCTCCCCTTCCACACCATGCTATGCTTGCTGGTACTCCCATTTTCCAGATAAAATCAACTGATAAATGCTGCTCTCAAGAATACCAGAGTTTAAAATGTTAACATCCTAGAGACTGAGATGACCTGGAAAAAATACTTGGGAGTCATTACTTTTAAAAGGCTGGGCTTGCTAAGGAAGGCATCTAAGTTTCTGTGTATTATACAGAGTTTGTATAATTTAAGAACTTTGTAGTGGCAGAAACACAGCAAATTCATCCAGCCTAATACTAACCCCTCTGCAGAGAGGAACAAGGCATTATCCATGTGTGTATGCAAAACAGTAAACAAAAAATGATGATTACCTTTTTCCCTTCAGGGTAAGAGGTGAAGGGAGAAGGAATAAAAAAGGAACTGCTCCTGTGTTCATCAAGGGTAGGTAAGTAACACCATGTCAAAAGGGAACACACAAACCAGGCTTCTGTTAACGCCAAGCCAGGACTGAAAGCCAAGAACGGCCGCAAGACATCAGAGCTTCTGGGGCTGAGACTGAAGCAGAAAGCAAGCCATCCCACAGGCTTCCCTCTCTTCATTCCCAGTTTAAAGCATCTGTACCATGTCTGAGTCATTCCAGTCTCAAAAAAACAACAAACCAACAGGAAAAAAAGGAGCTGGACTACAAAGGACTCAATGAAAATAGAATCATCTGAAAGATTCAGCCTACAAAGACAATGAGAGGATTCAATCTGCAGCTTAAAGAACTGTTGATAAGAAAAGATTTGTCTTGCCATTGCCACAATATTCAAGAAAAGGAGAGGGAAAGCGTGTGGGATTTGCTTAAAAAAATTAAAGTAAATCACACTGTGAAAAGTTGTAGGCATATTTTTTTCCTTCCTTCAAAGCTGTGGTTTCATGGCCTGATCTACCCAGGAGAGAAGCTACAAGAATTTGGTGGTAGAGGTGTGAGTACAGGCTGTGAAACCTTTTCACTAACAGAATATCACCTGGCAAAACTGGAACAGAGCAGGTGAAACTACACCTTTAGCTCCTTCCAATGATGAGAGGCTTAGGAAGTCCTGCTCGTTCAGTAGTAACTAAAATGTAAAACACACGAAGTAGCACCCTTATAAATATCACTTATGCTTGTCCACAGAATAGGGAAACAAAAACCTCTTAACATTAATTAAATAACCATTTCAATCCCTTTCCTAAGCAGTTATTGCCATTAGAGACATACAACCAGAAAGCTCATTTTTAGGACAATCAGAATTGCTGTAAGGAATAGATCATGTTAGAAAATTGCACTTAAGAGTTAAAATAGACAAGAGAATGCCCTTAGGCAGCAAGTTAAGACATTACCTTTAGTGTGATATATAATAGCAGCCCTCAGGTCAAAAGAACCCCAGCTATCTTTCCTTTCTAGGCCTCTCTGGTACCTCTGTTCTTTGGCGGAGGCTAGCAAATTGTTCGTAGGAGAGGCCAGAGGATTCTCTACTTCATAGTCTTTCGAAAGAAACACTAAAGCACCTTGGCTACCAGTGTCTGCCTTTTGTAGGTCACCTGTGTGATGCGACTCCAAAGCTAAGACACTACCCTCAACAGCAGTCCCAGGCTTAAGAATAGAGCTAAGAATTTGAGGGCTAGTCCGTTTATCCAGCTCATAAGCCTTAGGAAACACAGGTTGTTCAGTTCCTGAGGGAATGATTTCAGCACACTGTGAAACCAAAGTAGCAGGATATTCCCCTTGAAATGTCACTTCCATTAACTGATTATCCGCAGATTTCCCCGCAACAGTTTCAGGTCCAGCGCTGGGCTCGTTTATGAAAGATAAACCCCACTGATTCTGGAAGATATCTCCCAGGTTTTGCTGATTGGTCTGTGATGGGAAATCGACTTGCGCTGTACCCAGAAGCACAGTTTGCATATTTGAAGGGTAGATAAAAAGGCTAGATTTCTTTTGTTCAAGAGCTGTTGAAGTTGTACTCATGTCCTGGGGTCCAGACTCGGAGGAGGTTGATGGTACAGTACTAGCAGCAGTTGAGAGCAGTGGCTGGGTCCCTGGAGAATAGACACTTCCATCAGTCCCTGCCAGAATTGGCCCATTCGAGAAGCTAGCAGAAGTCACAGATTTCATAGCAGACATGGGGACTTGGGACAGTCGACTTGATGTTTGGGCCTGAGTCTCCCCAGCAGATGATGATGATGACGAAGACGACGTGGATGGGGTTTGAGCTGCTTTGTTGAGGTTTTCTTTAACTTTACTTGCATAACTTATTTTGGGAACAATTTTAGCACTGCTATTGTCCACTGGAAAAACTGGGGGTGGTTTAAATAAGGTCCATGAGTCCTCTTTAGACGTAGCTGATGATGCGTGTTTCCCTTTGGGCCGGTCATCAAACTTCTTGCTGCTAATCCCAGGTTTGGCATCAGAGTTTTTTCGCTGCACGTCCCCAAGCCCAGGCTTTCCCCGGCCTGCTCCACCACCAGCCCCAGCCTCATATTTCCAAACAGGCTTAGCATTTTCAATTCTGTTCCCCTTTTGTTCACTATAATCAGGCTTGAAACTCTCCGGTTCCTGTTTTAAGGATGGTGTGCTGACCTCCTGGTGCATTATTTTGTCCTGTACTAGATTCAAGTTCTCGCAACCCTTGGCACTGTTGCGCCTGCCTTTCCGTTTTTTCGGCGTAGTATATCCACTCTCAGAGCCACTGCCATCGTTGTCAGCCCCTTTGCCTACATAGCCATTAGTGATGTAGCCAGAATTATTGGTCACCACACCGTTCGGGATAGACACTCCTTCTGGCTTGTCTGAGGGCTGGCTTTCTCTAATTTTGTTTTCATAGGACTTCTCATTCTTTTTGTCCATGCTATTTTTCTGAACGAAGTTCTTGGGTTTGATTCCAGCTTTCCCCAAAGCACTGGCCTTCACAGTCTGCTTTGGGGTCACATTAGTGTCTACAAGCTGCTGGCTGCCATTGGGTACCCTGGATCCTGGGGTGGTGGCTTCATCAGAGCACAGGCCCTTTAATGACACTTCTCTTTCTCCTGCGTTACCATTTAGCTCTCCATAGCCTAGAAAAAAGCCAAAAACAACAAAAGGCAAGAATTAGAAAGTGAAATGCTAAACTTCTGATTGTAGAAAGCTGTAATCAGCCCCAAACATATCCAGTTTCCTCAAGTAGACATTTTAAAATAGGAACACATCTAGTCTCTGATGTACAAAAGGAAATGCTTATTTGCTGGAAAACACATTAAGGAACAAAACAAAGGGAAAGAATATACCCAAACTATGTAAGGATAACACACCGTAATGAGGATTACTGGCAAGCTGCAGAGCTATTTCATCAGCTACTGTTTCCAGGTCACACAGAGGAAAAAAATTAATTCCCAGGATGCTTCAAGACAGAGGGATCAGGTGCCTTTGCTACAAGATTTGTAGAAGTTCAGAACCCATACTATGAACAAGGGCCAACTCCTGTCACCTCCAGCAGCTCCAGACCTACAACACCAGCAGCTCTCCTTTCCATTCTCCTAAAAAACACCTCTACTAAAGAAAAAAAATATTCAAAAAAAAGCAGCTTTCCAAAAGGACACATGCAAGCCCAGTCGGGAAGTAGAGGAAAGAAAGGGTGACTGCATCTTCTCACTTTAAGATAGCAACTAACACCTCCCTACATGTGCTCCTTAGTATTGTAAAAGTGACAAAATTGGGAAGAAACACATTCCCACAAGCACCCTTCCACCACTTCCAGCAACTGATCTCCTGACCCCAGAGAAACCTGGGTATTTCAGAGTCCACAGAAGGCCTGGGACTGGCTAAAGAGCCAAGAAATAAAGCACTTGCTGAGGGTTCCAGCTCCTCACCATCATGAGATTATGCTGTACATTCCACTTTCCTTTCTCTTCTGAAGTTCATTGCTAGACCTTACGGTTCTGAAGTGAACCTTGAGAGTGCAATTCTAGTGGAGTTGGAAGCCCAGGTCTAGACTGAACCACCTCATCTTCATTAACTTTATTATTTTTGTAAAAAATAAATTTCTGGCCAGAGAGCTATTGTTTTTAAGAAGCCTGGCTACAATGCCCCAAGTGAAGCCTTGAAGTCTCAGTGAGAGATGCAAAGAGCACACTGCATACGCTCCAGCTGGTGACCAAGGAGCATTACCCTCACTCCTCCAAGTCACCCATGCTCCTCACACATCTACTGCAACAACTGGCCCACCTAAGGCTTCATCTGATGCCATGAAGTCAGTACAACCCACGGAGCGTCCCAAGAACAAAAGGGGGCAAAAGTCCAGCACGAAAATTAATGTTTTGTTGTTGCCGATGATGTTGAATTAAACTGCCATAACTAAAAATCATTGTTATCCTCACATCCTGGTGCCTCAGATGTCTGGCAGATGTAACTGCTCAAGTTCTGTGCAAGTTGGGAAAAAAGGAATCCTTGCAGGATTTTTTACAGAAATTCCACAACTGAGCTTGATGAGTAGCATCAAAGAGGATTTTACTGCACTCAAGTATCTGTTACCACCACAACTTCCACTGTAACTTTGAAATATGCTGTTGAGAATATTCTCTTAACCATAAATGCTTAATCCCAGAGAAAACTGATAGGATGATGATTCTCAGCTGAGGCAAGTACTGAAAATCAAGTATTTCAGAATAACATGCAGAGAAAACCTTCTCAAGAGCCAAATGTTATAGCTGACCTTGTATGACTCAAGGCCCCTGACACCACTTAGTAATGAAACAAAACAATAGAGTGGTCATAAGACCTTTGCAGATGAGGAGCAAAAGAATAAAATGAAGAACAAAATCCATTTCATTAAGTCAGTGTGTCAGCAGTTTCTAGTTCCAATTTTCAAGCATTCACAACTCAGCTGCCTGAGTTTTCTCCCAGATGGCTGGCTCTGGACTTGACACAGAAGTGCAGCAAGAAAAATTTAGGGGAGGAGAAAAAAACCCCCAAAACTAAAAAACCAAAAGGATGCAAAAATTCAGAGGTGAAGAGTACTTGGCAACTTCACAAACCGTCTGGTGGCTGGAAAGGGAGGAGTGTCAGAGTAAGCGCACATTAGAACCCCGGGCACACTGCACACGCTGAAATGACGACTAAACTTATTTTTGCTCAGTAACTTATTTTAGCGTTGCCCCTGCTGCTCCCGGGCCAGCCAGGCCCCTTCCCACCTGCCACCCCATTATGTAAAGGGAAATTTCTAGGGAAAAAAAAAATTCTATGTACGCGGTATTCTGACCGTTCTCGTCACTACGCAGTTGCTTTAACTCACACACCTCGAAAGGGTTTGTTTTTCTCCGACACGCAGCTGACAGGCAGCCCCCTAGAAGCGCGATGGAGGCTCCGGAGCTGCCCGTGAGCAACCCCCCCGGCCCCAGACAGGGCTGCCCGGCCACCGCCTCTGCGGCTCTACGGCCCGGCTATCGCGCCGGCAGGCCCCGGCTCTACCAACCTCTCACCGGGCCGGCCCGCGGGGAGCAGCCCCAGCACCCCACAGCTACGGGCGGCGGCCGAAGGTCCCCGGGCCGGGCCCTCGCCGCCTCCCCGCTCCCGCCGGGCCTCTCCGCCTTATCTGACTCATTGATTTTTACGCTCATCAATTTTTAACCAGCGCCTCACCCTTAACCCCCCCCCCCCCCCCCCCCCCCCCTCTTTCCCCCTCGGGCTGGGCTCGGCTCGGCCCGGCCCCACGTGCCCGGCAGTGCCGCCGGGCCCCGCGGCTCCCGCAGCCGCGCCGGCCCCAACATGGCGGACAGGAAGCGGCCCCAGCACGGCGGAGAAGCTTCCAGCCGGGCCGGGGGAGGAGGAGGAGGCAGAGGAGGAGGGCCCCGCCGCCACCGCCCCGCGAAGGTCACAGGCCCCGACCCGCTGCCCGCCCCGACCTGTTCTCCGCTTCGGCGTCTCCTGGTGCTGCGGGCCGCCGTGCCTGTGCTCGTGTCGGAGCGGCGGCTTGGGCTGGGCTCGTCCGTCGGACGGCGGCAGGTAGGTGCTCTGCGGGTGGTGGTGGTGGTGGCCGTAGTAATAGTAATGGTGGTGATGGTGGTGGTGAGGCTGCTCCTCCATGGGGGGCGGCTGGCGGGGCCGGGCCGGGCTGGGCGCTCGCTGCTGGGCCGTGCGGCTCCGGCGCTAGGACGCGGCTGGCGCGGGGGAGGCGGTGGACTGGCAGCGCCCGCCCTGCAATCAGCGAGCCGGGCCGCCGCGACCGCCCCCCGCCCGCTCCGCCCCGCCCCGGCCGCCCGGCGGAAAAGGAAACGCCGGCGGAGAGGAGAGGGAGGCGGGGGTTAGGGGGGGAGCGCCCGGTCCCCACCTCTCGGGGCGGGAGTGCGGGGGGAGCAGCAGGTGAGACTGCGCTGCTGGAGATCGGGGCGGCTTTCGGACTGGGTGGGTTTCGCCGCCTCCTCCCCGTGCTAGAAAAAGGGACGGCGCCGCAGCTATCTCCTGCCCTCCACTGGCGAGCAGCCCCGCGCCTTCGCCTCCGCGGCAGCGGGGTGGGTCACAGCCCGGCACCGCAGCCCCCTCTCCCGGATAGGGATCCCGCAGGGTCACCCAAGAGGAGGGTAGCTGGACAAAGCCTGGATTTGCCGCAAATGAGCGGATAACCCGCGCCCCGCTGTGGAGCGGTGGAAGGCTGGGGTCACTGGAATAACGTCGGCCAGGGCCACGCTGGAGGGGGTCTGGTCAGGGAGGTGGAGCAGGGATAGGGTAAAGTGCCGGCTTTGGATTCCCAGGGAGCTCGGGAGCGGCCGCAGGCACCGCCCGGTTGAGCCGCGGAGGCTCCCACTGAGCCCCGCTCTGCTCCCGGGCTCCACCCGCAGCCCGCCCGGCCGCGGCGCAGCCTGAAACGGAGCCCCCCGCTCCCCAGGCACAGCGTCAGCTCTGGGAGGGAAAAGGAGATTCAATCAAACGCTGCTGCTCTCTTCTGAGAAAAGCAATGGAAGTTCGGACTGATGTTTAACAAAAAATATCACAGGCTGTTGGAAAGCCTGAGAGTGGAAGGGAGGAGACAGGGTGAAACTTGCCAGAATGTGTAATGTACCGCGCACCCCTTCAGACCTCTATTCCCCACTGGAGAACGTTCAGCGGGGTGTTCGGTAGCTAAATGACCTGAACTCCTGCCTCTGCTTGGCGCATGTTCTACTGCAGGAGCAAGGTCTTCCCCTCGGATCCCCTCTCTGGCCACCAGTTCCCTCCTCAGCACTGAGGCAGAGCACAAACAAGGAAATATCTTCCACGGGCACCCAGGCAGCACAGGGTTAATCTGAAGGCAGAGCTGTGAGGAACCGAGGCAGAAGCTAATTAAGAGGGTAGGACATGGGCAGAGAAGGAGACCCAAGACTGACGCAGGTATTCTAGAGGTAGAGTCCTGCTGTAAATCGTTCACTGCTCCAGTGTGATTAATAACCTCGCAATTCTCAGCGTGCACCCATCAAGGAGGAAGACTGACAACAGAAAATGTGATCTTGTAATTAAAGACTGCTGGGGTTAATGTGTACAAAAAGAATAAACAGGCTGCATAAACTAGTCTTAAAAATAGTATTTCCTCATTTTTCTGCACTTGCAGCTTTCATGGCCTGCTATATTCTTTTAGTATTTTAAGGGAAAAAAATTTAGTTTCTGTGTCCAGAAGGTCCTATCAGACTTTGGCTCTGTTTTGTTGGGTGCTGTACAAAAGACAGAGCCTTTGCCTGGAGATTTTATGGTTCCGAAGTTTTATTTCAACAGAACATAGTTGAAAGTTTATGCATCAAGCACAGCTTCCCACTCCACCATCCTCTTTAACACACGGGAGGTAAAACTTTTCCTACTTTGACGTTAATAGGATTTTTTTCAAGATTTGAGATGCCTGAAATGAGTTCTGTGCCAAACCCACCCTGCAGTTTACATTTCTTTCAGCACAATGCAAAGCGATTTGAAATGCTGCAAAACCATTTAAGCAAACAAATCCGAACTTTGGACTTTACCTCTGCTCTCAGGAATAACGGTCCTGTCAAACGCTGACTCAGAGAGTGACCTCGCAATGCTTAGGAGACAAGTCTTAAAATGAGGAGTCAAGCATAATCACAGTTGACATTTTATTGGTGGCTTAGAAGAATTTATTTTCAATATAAGGAACTGGCTGGAAGACATACATTTTAAAAGACTCTGAAGAAAGCAAACAATTATGGACAAATCATGTCTGCAAACATGAATACCAGAAATTTAAATACAAAGGGGTGTGTCTTTGAGAAAGACATAGCAACTGCATTGCTGCTTAGAAGTGTCATGTTGTCAGCATTATCTAAAGCTTGCAAAAACAGATTTTAAGAAGTACACAATAAAACAGCCCAGGGCCCATCACCTTGTAACACCTGGCAACTAGTAACACCTCACCAATGAAGCACAAGAATCACACTGCAAGCCCATGCCATGAGGTGGCCAACTGCACACCTCTGCAAGGTGGGTCACCACCATGCTTGCTGCAGAGACAACTTTTAAAGGTCCTCCAAGCTCCAGCATGCAGGGCTGCACCCTAGCCTGGTGTCTCCTACCTGCCATGCTGGGACATCCAGTCTCCACAAGCAATACTTCATCCTGAACCCATCATCAGCATGAGATTGTACCAGCTACACTGCATATGAATATTCAACAGTTGCTGGGGATGTGTTCTCTGTGGAAAAGGGAAAACAGAGACTTCTGTGCCTTCTCATCTGCAGCAGTTTTCCTTCATACTGCTCTTTCAGACTGGCAAGCCAGCTGGGGTCTTGCACAAAGGAAAGAGATAAATTTTCTTGGAATTCCACACCCTGTGCCAAGTATTCCCACATCCAAGCACAATGCTGGGTACAACCAGCATAATTTCTAGCTTAGCAATTGATTCAAAGCTTTATTTTGTAAAGCTTTGAAGTAGATGGCTTTTCAGAGAACCTGCCATTAAGGCTGTAAAATGAAGACAGCAAGGAATGAATCAGCTGCTACAGAAAGCATGAGAAAGTTTTCTTGGAGAGTCTGACCAGAGATGAATTTGAATTCATATGAAAATTAAGTTAAACTGAGAATCTATTCCAATTATTCTAAGAGCAAATAATTTCCTTCCAAAGGCAATCTTCTTTTTAAACACTGCATTTAATTTCTATTAAGTGTTTTCAGGTAAGTTAAAACTGAAACTACAATCTATGAAAAGAAAAATGCCAGCTTTGTAACATCTCTTCTGTCTCCCATTTTAAAACTCAAAATTGGGAAACATCAAAATTACCTTAATATATAGGGAAGGGTTCTTCTATACAAAGTATTCTTTGTATTTGTGGCATTTGTTTACATTTTTTGCCACAGTGTTTTAATTCATAGCAAGCGTTCAGAGTTGCAAAATGCTCTATATTCCAACACATCCAACCTAAGAAAGCACTCAAGCAGATGCTTATACTATTCCAAACCTTGCTGCATTTTGGCCACTGAACTCTAATATTAGTTTTTCAGTACAATGCAGTCATGATTTCCCAGTTGATATTGTAATATTGGAGGAAGACCGGTCTCAGGAGTGGTTTAATCAGCATGGATGAAGAGGGCACAGTGCTCCTTGCTTGACAAGCTGCCTCACCAAGCTCACCATACTGCCTTTGCATTGATATTCAGGTGAGGTGGAGCCTCTCCCTGACTCCATTTTTGTACTCTGCTGTGTACATTATTTATAGGTACAAAGCCAGTCTCTTTAAAGACTTCTCCCTCTAGAGACAGCTTGATAGTAGACTTTGGGTTAGAGGTCTGAAAATTCAGCCAAAAAAAGATTTAACCCCTAATTGAATTGTAAGAATAGACACAGTGGACACAGACTTTCCCATCCCAAACCATTTAAACATTTCCACCTAATAGGACGTGCTGAGTTAGATTATTTTTTCTAAAAACTTAATTTCCAAATGCTATAGCAAACAGTAATTATTCTTCATTCATCCTCTGGAAAATTAAGGCAGCACAGCACCAAAAATAACCACAGGGCATGGTTTTGTGAGGCAGCAAAACTGACGTAAGGGCTAGCTGCTCCCAGAAGGGAAGGTCATCCCTCCACTGTCTGCCTGCCTCTGCCCTGCCCTCACAGCAGCACTGGTGTTCTGTAGGCCTGTTTAAGAAGCTGAACTAAAAAGCGATTCTTCAGATGAAAAAGTGCATATATTTTTTCTGGTTAAGCTTCCTGAACTGTTTCACTGAGAAGACAAATACCAGCGCCCTTTAGAATGGGCTGTCATTACAGCAAGTCAGGAGTTGCCTTCTACAGCCAACCCTGCTGCAGGGATGTCCCCTTCTGGGAACTGGGCAGCAGGGACACAGCTGGGGTTGTGGCCACTTAAGCCATCTAATTCTATTTTGCTCATTCTTGTGAGTCAATCCCCTTGAGTGTCTGCAGAGAGATGGCGTGACCACTGTTCAAAGTGTTTAGAGCAAGATCTAACAGAATGGCTGCAACCAGTGGGACTTCCTTCTGATGGCAACATCCATTGTTTAATAGCACTAGATCTGAAGAACACCCCCTGTTGAAAACACACTGAAGTGTTCACACGAGCATGAGTAACATGTGCTGCCCATATCTGCATGAAAAATTGTTTACTAGAGTGCAATCATCTAAACTAGAGGCAGCTTTTTGGACACGTAAAAGAAGCAGCACTGGTTGGCCTCAGCCAAGTCTCTCCTCATGATTTATTTCAAAGAATCCTATCTCTGGTCCTTTAGACAGTTCTGGATCTCCTCCTGATTTCTTAGGATCATCACAGGCACCACAGAGAAATCTGTAAAACACCTTCCAAGGTGTTCTTGCAAAAACTTCCCTGCTGTTCAGGAGCTGCCATGCAGGCAGTCTGGCCTGACTTACATGGGGGATTGTGTCAGTCACTGCTTGCAGTAGACTTTGACCTCTGGAAGACAAATGAGAAAAAGCTCAATCCACAAATCCCAAGCACTTTTTATCTTGTTATACAACACAACAGTCACAAGGTTGCTAGCCACTTATATTTCATTCTCATTCCATTTGGATACTAAGCAGTTTTTACTTTGAAACAAGGATTAAAATAAAAAAAAGAATTTTAAAAAATATGCATTGGAGGGGACATATATATTTGTGTTTGGACTCAGGGTCTCCAACCTAACAATGCCTGGCATTGGCAGAATAGGCTCTGGAAGGGTTATTATTTGAGTTATTACTATAATGGCTGCTTCATTATGTGACATGGGGCAATGACAGTTGACTAAAAGATTAGGGATTGATAAGAGACCTTGTGTGAAGTAAAATCTGAAAGAGACTGGGACCATTCAGTTCTGAGGGAGTGAATAAAAAAGTCCATTGTGAAGGTATTACAAAATGCATTGCCTAGAGATAGCAGTTTGAGAACTTTTGTTCACCTTATCTCAAAACAGAAACATCAGAACATGAAGGGGGGAAAAGATAAGCAACAACTTTTTAATGCTTTGCATGAAATATATGTGGAATTCATTGACCTGCAACATTGTGGGGAGCAAAGTATTATTAGTATTCTGAAAGAATGGGCATAATTCAGCTAAAAGTAAATATTTAACATCTAAGATAGATGTTTTATAAGGATTATAATCTACCATTCTTCAGGGCAGGGGGTGAGCTTCTATATCTTAAGATTCAGACATGATTTCTGCAGGGTATCCAGCACCTGGGGAACTCAAACAGAAGTAGGGGGCAGAACTTACTCATAATAAAACTATATAATCTGAAGAATATAAGACAGTTGATGGGTGGTTCTATCTGGACAGGGAGGCACCAGAGAGACCTTTAGTGACTAGCAAGACAAGCAATGGTCACTGTGCAGCAGATGCCTCTTAACATCTAGATTGCACAGAGGGGTTCTTGCATCCTCAACTTAGTGGATCTATGCTCTAACTTATAAATTCAGGTATTTTAGGCACCAAATACACTGCAGAAAACAGTCAAAGGCTAACTCTCACCTCATCTTTAGCCTTATTTCCTTACCTTGGAATCCAGTCCACAGTGCCACTCTTGTTCTCCCACACAGTTTTGTTCACTGCTTGCCTACTCATGAGGACTGAATTACAGGACAAAGGCCATTGTTTGCAGCAAAGGGTTTGTGGAACAGCTATTCTGGCACAGCTCCCCAGGTGGAGATACAGTTCATATAGGCAAAAGAATTCACTAAACCATCTCCTTAAAAGGCAAACTACAGCATCAGAATAAATCATCTCTACATCTTTGCTGCAGGGTTAAGTCTGGGATTTTTACATTCCAACCTGCATAACTATTCCAGCAAGACTAGTAGTTCCTTGACCAGGAAGACAAGATGCACCAGGAAACAAATAAACACAACCAAAAAAACAAAACAAAACAACAACAACAAAACAAACAAACAGAAAAAAAGAGCTTGGTTTGTTTTCTTAACAAACTGCTTCTTTTTTGTACATACTGAAGGAGAATGAATGAATGAATGAACCATGATCACTGTTAACAATGGGAAGGGAAACTGTGTCCAGGACTCACCTTTGGGGTGGAGAACAGCAGCTGCATAGCAAGACATCAACCCTTACAAAGGAGTTTATTAACTACATGTATGGAGCAAGCATCTTGTATCCTAATGAAGCTATAGTGAAACACAACTAAAATCTAAAGACACAACATAAACAACTAATCTAGAATTGAATCAGAATTCCAGATATAAGACCCCTACTCTACTGGAAAATAGCCTAGGAATTCATTCACCAAGTACAATTAATAATATTCATAACTTCATTATATCTTTACACTGCAATAGACCTCATGTCGGCCCCAGGAAAGGATATGAGTCAATCCTTGATTAACTGCCTCTGATTCACTAAGGAATGTACATACATAAAACCACTCAAGATAAAAAAAAATACTAAGGTTTGCCTCACTGATAATTTATCTAATGGCTGCTAAGATTGGAGTAGCAGGAGAGAGATGAGAGATAACACCCCTATATTGCTATGGAAACCAGAATTTCCAAAATAAATACCTTTGCAGAACTGAGGTTGCAGATCTAAAATATTTTATGCTGTTTTAGGTATTGCCTCCCTTGCCACAAGATCCAGCCAGGAACAGGCAAAAAGCTTGCCTATGGTGATACAAGATACCCCATGGCTCATGTTCCTAAATCCATGCAGGCATGGGCTCTGAATAGAATCCTCAGCATTTGGTCTGGTACCTGTGCAATTTTGGGAACCTTCCTGCCACACAGCCAGTCTGGCCAAGCCAATGCAAAATAAACCCACAACTGCTTGAGGCAGGAAGCATTAACTTTAACCTACTATACTGATAATCCCATATATTTGCAGAGTCTTTTAAAAAATTATTATTATTTTTATTTCAGTGAACAAAGACAGCACAATATACACAGCTTTGTGAAGTTCTGATTCCCTTAATGACACTAGGAAACTCCTTACCCTGCAAATGGCTCCACTGTAGCTAGAGCTCAGGATATTCAGTCCTTTCTCCCTGTCAGTCCTGCTTTGGAAAAACAGTTGGTAATTTCCCCACTTGTGTCTGGCCAAGGGTTTCTCATCTCAAACACACACCCCACATACCTCCACACCCCACCTACCTAGTACCATCTCACCGATTGCTGAGGTAAACAAGTCTAGGCTCTAGAAATGCTGACTCACAGTGGTAGGACTACAGAAAATATTTATAATTGCTAAAGAACTGAAGCCTGGCAGGTTTCCTGCCCTTCCTCCTTATCTGTGAGCCCCTTGCCATGACAGGCTGTAATGAAGGACCTTGCTTCCTGAGAGAAGGTAAAGAGTAGGTACTCACTTCCTAAAGACAGCCCAGATTCCTCTGAATTCCCAGTTACTAGCTGGTAATTGCAGGCAGAAGAAGAAAACCCCCAGCACTTACAACCATAGGGCCACTGGTGTTGAGAGATTAAATGGCTCCTGCATCGGCTTCCTTGCCTAATGCACTTCACTGCACTTCCTGGGACAGGGTCAAGTTCCTTTGGAATGCCTCAAGATGTACTATGGAAGATAATTCCTTACCTATAGGCTTTACTGAACCGGATTTAGCTCTGATTCCTGCCTTCAGCATAGCTGAGTCAGCGCAGCCAGGCAAATCACTATTTGCTTTGGGAGGGTTTGCCAGCAATCAAGACACAGGCTGGCAGCACTGGGTGCAAATTATGGTTTGCAGTGGGCATGCCAGCACAGGCAAGCAGAGGGACCAGGGCTGGCACGGCACTGCGGGGACGGTGGGGAGCAGCACGGTGAGATCTGTGCTATGGAGCTGGGAGCCCAGTCTGTGTGCATTCTGCCTGTGTTAGCAGCACTGCTGCGCCCAAACTAATCAGCTCTGGATCATATCCAAGTGACAAGCTGACTGCCCACCACATCTACAGCCTGTTTTTTCCCTACTGGGAAATGACCTCCTGCTGCAAAGGGCAGAGAGAGCATTTCAGGAAACAACAAAGTTTTATACCCACACGATTCACGTGGTAAGTAACTCCCAAGAGCCGAAGAAGCATGAAGCCTTTATGAGTGGCTGGGATGGGCAGGTTGCTGAGCTGCCTCCTCCTCCTCTTATTACCTACGCAGCTTGTTTGCAAAGAAGCAGAGGCTGATGAGCTACATTTGTAAGCTGGGCAGGGCAGACCAGTGAGCAACTCTCACTGAATAGAAGGAAGGAACAGGTGATAGCTGTACTGCAGTGCTCAGAAGTGACTGTGCTAAACGGTCATGGGAGTGATACAGAGCTGATTTTAACTATAACCTATTCTAACAACAGTCTGCAACCATCGTGGCCTGTACCTTCAAAATACACTACAAGCACACAGCTAGGGATGCAGAGCTTCCTTTTTTTATTTTTTTTTTATTGGCAGCAGCAGTCTTCCAGCTGATCTTAGCTATGTGTCAAATCAAATCCTTTAGTGAGCTGTTCTTGCACATAATTCTCTCCATACTCAATTTGGCTGAAGTGTCCCTCTTCCAAGGCCACAGGAGCCATTTTGCATAGGTAGAGACTAGGGCTGGTGATACTAGGTGCTCACACTCGTATAAGAACACAGGAAATACAGTGCTTTTTGCCTTATTTACAGTGCTTGCTCAAAGCAAACCTGAGGCCCTACCAGTCCTGTTGTTGCAGTGAAGATGGCTCAGTGTGAGGATGGCCCTATATGAAGAATAGATCAGATCATAAATGCAGAACAGCTACTTAAGCAGAATGCAAGGAAAAGAAGCAATGATGTTGCTGGGCAGAGAAAAGTACTGCAAGAGCTCACAGATAGCCTTCCTCCAGAGGCACATGCGCACTGCTATCAGTCAGTCACATTTCTCTCAAGCTTCCTGGTAGCAGAATCAGCAAGCGTGTTCTGTCACATCTGACTGGCTGCAGGACTCTGTCCTCGCCTGACAGTAATGACTTGGCTTCAATTTTTCACAATTTTGTCACCTCCTTCCTCTCTTTCAGCACCATAAAAATCACTAGGCATGAAACCTGCAGCACAAAGGAAATTCTTGCTAGCACAGCCTGCTGCAGTACACTTCCCTCAGCAGCACAGGCACTGCAGGCGTGGCAAACCTCTCATAACCTACATTAGATTCCCATAACATTTCATACCAGGCATTTAACTTCCAAACTTGGCTCAGACTTATCTCCACATCCAGAGTTAGCACACACAACAGAGACTAAAACTCTGAGGATCATGATGAGCAGCTTTGCTCCTTTGGTAAAATCTAATGCTTTACAACAGCAGAAAATTCAGACCCATAAAAATAGCCTTTTTTTTTTTTTTTCTTTTAAGTTTGTTTGGCCCAAAACCAAATATTGAAATCCCACTAGAACTAAGGAAAAGACAGATTCCTTCAAATGCAAATCTTGCTGTAAAAAAATCAACTGCTTGAGTGGCAAAACACACTTGACATTGCCACAGCCATAGCCTACTAGCCAGAGGTGAGGTCATGGGCTGTGGTCACTGTCTGGAAATGAGGAGCAAGAAACATGCTGCTGTTGGCTGGCCAGCCAGTCCAGTGACACATCCTGACAGGGACCATGATGAGAGAGAAATGGGCAGAGTGATGCCTCTTAAACATCATGGAAATAAATCCCCAGGGAAAAGCTGTCTATGCAAAGCATCATGGACACTGGCAGAGGGTCTGCCCAGGCCTCTGATGGTTCTGTCCATCTCTCTTGCTGCCTCTCCTCAGCCTCTTCCCACTCCTTATCACCTCTCTGTCCTCAAGGCAGTAGCTAATTAGACTACTGCTGTCCCTCCTTTATTTACCCAGTTCTACCTTCACTGAGGAGCAGTCAGTGTTCTCTCACCGTCACCACTACCTTTAAGAAAAAAGCTGACCTGCAAGCTATTTTTAGCCAAATTGTAAAATGTGAAGCTATTTTGGTCACATCTCTGTACTGTAAGCTGCAGGACGCTGACAGGCTCTATGTTTGCCTAAGGCAACAAGAGCTATAACTGTGACTGAGAATGGCTTGTGACTTTGCACTAAGGCTTCTCTGCCCTGCCACAGAACTCTTTACACCAAGATTTGATTTCTCATCATTTTACTGTGATGTGTCTTCCTGAGCTCTGCTGGGATACAGAGGCTCTGTAGGGCCTTTTCACTGCTGTCCTCCAGCCTGCCTTGTTTCTAGGTCTGCAGAAGGTGCTATTTATTCTGTGGGCTCCCTCATTCTCCATTTGCATCACTCATGAGGAGGAGTCAGGTGCAATTTTGAGTCCACAAAAACATCAGATATTTATCAATCTTCCTTAGCATCAGACCTTTGCAAAAGATCAATAAACATTAGGCTAGCACCTGCTGAGAAGTTGGGTGCATGTAACTGTGGAAGCAGAAAGTAACCATTTGCATAGCAACACGTTGTTCTGAATAGAGACCAATGCCTGGGAGCTCTGGGGCACATCCAGGGCATCACCCAGAAGGTGCCAGGTCTAGACAGTTGTTTTCTCTAGCTTGTCAAGCTTGCTGAGGCTACATAGCAGGTGCAAAGCACAGGCAGGGTAGAAGCCAGAGCAACTGGATTCAATAGAATTAAACCCAAAGATAAAAAAAAAATAGGAAGCTTGAAGGATAGGAAATATGAGGTAAATAAGAGAGAAAGGAACGTACTGAAACTGGTGTGTTTAAGGATGGATGAGGCAGATCTATAAAGGAAGAACAAGCAAGTAACTGTATATGCAAGACTGTCAGCCATTCCTCCCCAGAAAACTCCCCTTAGGACTACTGCTGTCTTCAGCTATAGTGTATGTCTTCCCAAGACACTTCAGACAGACACACGACTTAATATTATACCAGCTGGGGCAAGCCCCTCATGCTGCAAGAAGAGACAGAATTTCATCAAGTCAGACTTCAAGGTGCATCTCATTCCACCCCTCCCCTTCCTTTTACAGATTCTTAAGAGTTCTCACACCAAAACACACATCCTGCTCCTTAAGGTAAGCCACTCTCTACTGATGAAACTTGGACCTGCTTTAATGAGTCAGCAAAACCAACTTCTCTGCAGCAGAATCACCACCTGCTAACAGGATGCACTGTCCCAGACAAACACCAGCAACCTGTTGCAAACAAAGATTTGATTTAGAGAGCACCACTCTACTGCACTGGGTATTTCAGCAGAGGGAGCTGCTTTAACCCATTTGGTCCCAGGCAAGCATTAATCTGTGTTATATATGTTAGAATCTTTACGCCAGTGAAATCAGCTATCAGTAATAATTTATGTAAACTAATGTGATATGTGATATTTAATATAATATGTGCCTCTTAATTGGTTTAGGAAGAATTTAACTTTTCAGTCAATAGGTGGAAATAACGGGCAGAATAATACTGTTTAATATAATGTTTTTTTGGCAGGACAGAATGGAACCTCTGCAGTTCAGATCAAGCACAGAGACATGTCCAGCAGAAGTATGTCAAGACCTGTTGGGTCAAAAAACTCAATGAAGTGGTTTGTGTTTCAGCTTCACCCAGAGCTATGCACAAGACAGCAGCAAGCATTACATAATGAGAACATTTTGGTGAGATGAACTAACAGAGCAACATGTTGCCTTCTTTCTCTGCTGAGCTTTAGCAGCCTTGCTTTGGGACACTGCATAGCAGGATAACAAGCACAGCAAAATAAAGTGTTTGACAGAACGGGGAGAACAGATAACCTGTCAGCTCCTGCATGCTGGACCCATGCTTCCTGCTAGCAGAGCTTTCCAGTGCAGGGAGCTAACTAGTTTTCCTTTTCATCACTTGTCTAGAACTTTGGATTTAATTCAATTTCTCACAATTTATCTTACTGTGAAAGCACTAGTGGAATCACCACTTCTCTCTACCAGTTATTTAAATGAAGACATCCCCATCTCCACAATGCATATATTTTACTAGTAAATATAAAGAAAACACATTTTACAATATCCCTCCACCTGTTCTATTTTCCAGTATGGAAATGCCAGGCATACAGTAACAAATCACAGGCAGCTCACCCATAGGTGTAGTCAGAGGTCATCCACCAATTGTGTGGATCCAGACAAGTGCATTAATGCCCTTTAGCTGACGACTGCAATAGTTTCAAGTCTCCTCTAGGGAGTGCAGTCGTAACAGAAGAAATGAAAACTGCAGCACACACGCCAGCTGGTAATCGGTGACTCAGGATATTCAGGCGGTCACAAATGGTGGCTGTCCATTTCCAGCTGAACACAGGGAGCAGCAGTGAGGTTTGATGTTGAATGCAAGAGGATTCTACTAGAACCCAAGGTATGCGTTAATAAGGGAAAGAAAAGTCTGCCAAGATATTAAAAATTAAGATGTTAATCAAGCCAAAGGACTTCAAATTCTGGATCAATCATTTAGCTCACCCACAGCTTAAGGCAGCATGGAGAGCACTGCTATGGGGCTTCCATCTCTTACCCACTAGTGTTTCATGCTGCATGCCCACCATCCAAGGAAAGCATGCTCAGTCCCAAAATATCATTTAGGCCTTGGCCTCTGGGTAAAGAGCAGCAGAGACAAATCAATTTCTAGAACTATTTCAGAGTATGTGCACATCTCTACTAGAAACCGGACAGGGCCATCAACTTATTCATTTCACCCTGGATTTACAAAAACACAAAACCCAATAGTATCTGGCTGATCTTTGTGGTAAGGAATCACGAATGCAAAGGCCTAAGGTTGCCTATTTCCTTTTTACAAATCACATGCATGTCTCAGCTCTATAACCTTCTATGTCTTCCTTAAAGGAATATGTGCAGGACAGGATCTTTGCTCGCCCCAAATAAAATCCATGTTCCTGGTTTAAAAAAAAAATATTTAAGGGTTGCAGAAACTATACTACCACACACCTCAGGCAAAGGCTAAAAGAAAAAAGCTTGCCAGGTAATTGCATTTCCTAAGGATGATCCCTTACTGTCATCAGGACAAGCACACCTTTAGAAGCAGGGTGTCTTTCTGCCCTGCCATACCAGACACTCTTTACTTTTCTAAGTAAGTGCTACATAAGAAGCTGCTGCCCCAATAATTAGGGGACTGCATAGTGATCCACTGAAGCAGAGACCTTTTGAAAGATCCTTGCTCACTCACTGGGTGCCAGGCTCTGGGTTCCTCATCAGAGCCAGCAGGAGCTTTGAGGACATTGGCCTGGTGAAGCCAAGAGGCAGCAACTGTTGCTACTTCTGGATAAAGCTGCCAAGCTCACACTGAAAACTTTGCCATGAACAGAAACCACCTATAGCAAACAGGAACAAACATCCACATACTCTAAGGACAGCAACTGTACCAGTGGCCAGGAATTACACTTTCAGCCAGGCATCCAAGTGGCAGCAGATACCTGTGGGATAATACCAGCCTTGTGCTTTGAGACTAGAAGTTTCCTCTGAAGCAAGTAAGAGGATGATAGCTTCTGCTGTGTGTGCTACTAGATGTGGATTCTGCAATGAAAATGCCAGCAGCTGGCTCAGTTCAGACTGAGCAGCACTGGTAGTATCTGTTAGTGTGTAACAGCCCATGGGAAGGGGGTAGAGGCACTGAGCACAAGCTTCATGTTTACTCAGCAAGCACCAGCTGAAGTGAACCATCTGATTTCTAAACTCCTCTTGCCTCCCACTTTTTGTCTCATCATCACACTACATATCTAAGTTACATATGTAAGGTACCACAAGGTAATCCACTCATCCACTCCCTTTATTATATCCCCTCTTTTTTTCTTGCATATCTCCCTCACCTTGCATACCAGAAGCAGGGTGACATGTACTGACTTCCTTATGTACCGACATAAGGAAAAAAAAACCTAAGAGGAAAAAGCCTCTAGAAGGTGTGATAAATAAAAAGAAACTATCAGCTCTTTTTTGCCCTTGCAAATAACAAAGCATCTCCTCTCTGGCCTATCCCATCTACTTTTAAGTTCTCCACCAGCATTGATGTTTCTTGCTGTCTGGAATAGTTACAGGAGCTCTTTATTAGAAGCATGGGAAAGGTTCTAAAGAGAACCTCAGAAATCTGTAAGAATATTTCTGTTGAGGGCACATTTCATTTCCAGGGGGGTGTTCATGATGCAATGCATTATCCCAGCTTCAGAGCTTCATCCTCCACCTATTTAAGGATTCCCACACTGGATTACAACCTGCCTTCACACATGAGATGTTGAAGCTTTCAATGAGGTCACAGCAGACACTGACAAGCACTGACGGGTGAGTCATGCTGCAGTAGCCAGAGATACTAGCAACAGATCTGTTAATCTGTATGCAGTCTAACTCTTTTTCTGGTCTAGAGTCTTATTCAAGAATGGAACACAATGTCTCAGAGACAGGTGAGTGCAGAATTGCTGAAGAGCAAGGCTTCGTTTTTGCAACAGTTTTACAGATTATCAATGAGAATCAGTTCCTGGGAGAATGTTTACAACAACACAAAATGTGGTTTTTTTGCCTATAAAATGGAAGATCAAGATTCAGGTGGTGTCAAGAGCAGGGCTGTTCACTGCAGATCACTAGAGAAGCCCCCATACAGAATTTAAGGATTCTCAGATTTCCATCAGCTCTTGCTCCAGCAGTTTAAACCATCACCTTCAGAGAGATGCTCTTCTAGAGGCTACATCCCTCTACGAGGGGCAGCAGGTGTAAATACACATCTGTGGACCAGCCAAGCTAGCACAAAGGCCCATGTACCCACAGGACTGTTAAGCCCGGGTTTGAGCTAAGACATCTGACTCCACTAAACGTGGAGAAGGCCTAGGACAGGAAACAGCAACACCCTGAACTGCTACAGCAAAAATCAGTAGAGCTTGCCCATGAAAGCTTTGAAAGTGCAGCAAAAATGACACAGAAAACCATGGAACAAGTGAGATATGGGGACAGAGTGCATGACAGTGGAAAAAGTTTCTCTGTTTTGCCAGAATGACCCAGTCAGAAAGGGAAGAGGCAAAGTAAATCAAAAGAAATTCTGTAGAGGCAGAACAAAGAAGAAAGGTGCTGTTGTAGTCTCATTGCTGTGAAGCTAGATTAAGCTAAGTCAAGCAGAGAAAGAATTGTTTAAGACTTCTGAATAGAAGACAGTATGAGCAGCAAATGCCAGTGAGACAGACAACTAACAAAAGATGTCTTCTCACAGAGTAAGAAAACCACCTGGAGATTGCATAACTATAATGAGCTTCCTCCCAGTTTCACATTATTAGTCACCCTTCACCCTTCTCTGCCAAAGGCCTCTTCTTATAACATCCATCCATCCATCCATCCAAGGACCAGAGCCAAGCCTTTCAGCCTTCCATGATGCTTCTTACCATCAGTCACTCCTCAATGTCAAGGCCTTCACAATACTGATCCTTGCTGCCCATTCCAGCCATCAGTTCACTTGTCCTATATGCTATAAACTATGTATAAAAACAAACAAACAAAACACATTTGAAAAATAACAGCTTAATCAGCTTATTGCTATTGCCTTGCAAAGAAGGGTAAAAAGAATTCCTGGGTGTCCTAAAGGTAATCAGAGGAAATATACACTTGGCAAAGATTTTTTTTCAAGTTCTAAAAAGATTTCGAAGCAAAACCTTTGCAAAGATCCATTGAAAAACCCTCTCCAGCAGAGGACATCCCTACCTAGAGTCCCTTGGAAATCTGTTTGACTCAAGTGGAAATGAACTACTGGCATTTATTTGTAATTGCCCAGCATGGCAGTTGCTGAGGAAGGAAAAGCTGTTGTCTCACACTGCAAGCCACTTTTCCACTCCTGTCTGGTTGCCCAGAGGGTAGAGTGGACCAGTCAGAAGGCTGAAATTCTGTCTATGCCTCCGACACCGACTTCCCATATGACCTTAGTAAGTACTACATCTTCTGGTGCCTCTGTTTCCCCATTTCTTAATAGATAAAGCCACTCCCTTGACTCATGGGACAATCATAAGTGCACACCAAGGAAGATGTATGTTTATCTAATAAAGGTAAAGGAGAAGAGTGAAGTATTATTATTGCTGTCATACAATACAAAAGCAGTTATGTAATAACATCAGCATTGCTTAATTTTGGTCATTAAAACACAACTGTCAGAGGGACACTGTTGGACACGCTACCTCCATCCCAGCAAATCTACCCAAGTGTTTATCTCTTTGATAAAAAAACAGATTACAATGATCTAGGAGAGGCTCCCTATTTTGACCAGCCTTTCTCTAGAACATGTTTTTCCTGTATAACCTTGTAACCCATACTAATGTCCCAAACTACACTTGTAGGAATGACAGCAGATTTCACAAGCTAGTAAAAGCAAAATAATTCCTCACTTGTGTGTTTCACAGTCACACATTAAAACACACAAGCGCTTATCCTCTTTGCAAACAGAGAACAAGCTGAAAGTTAGGTTCTATGTCAGTACAGAAGCCATAAAAACAACACATTCTAAAAATCCCAGTGCCAGGAAAGAATTAAAAGAAAATAAATAATTAAAAAAAATCTATAAATTGGCTAAATTACATCCTGTTTCTACAATGAAAAATTTCCTAAAAGAAAAGCATTGACAACTGCAGTTCATAACTGTTATCATAATTAGTAACCAAATTTCATTGGTTCAAGTTCTACAACTTATTTACAACAATTTACAACTGTTTGCTTAAAAAAAGGTTAGATTAAAGTAGCACATGGACTAAGGGCTAAGGAAGGTATGACTGTGATTACAGCAGCTGAAACCCTGCCCTAATCACACTCTTATCTTCCTTATCTACTGAAAGTATTTATAAAGCAATGATTACTGTACTAGGCCCCATCACTCCTCTGAATTAGTTCTGAACCAGCACCTTTGCATTGCTGCAAGAAGTTTATACTGCTAGGGGTGTTGTCATTCTGCTGAGACAGAAAGCCAAGCTTCTCATCACTTAAAGTCATTAAAAAAAATAAACTATGACACTTCTAAAGAAGTAGGGGTGTTAACCCCAATGCCCTGGCCAAACTCCCAGTTTGAATAATTACAATCTGCCTTGAATAAATTCTTGCCACAGTTTCCGTTGGACATTGTATTGTTCTCTGCTTCCTCCCCTACAATATTATGGAGTGCTGATGCATGCTCTCTTAAAGGTCCTGTCTGTGCTGGAATGTTGTATGGGTCTACCCCAGGACCAGGTCCATGGAAGAACATTGTGAACAATGTGCTGAAACCAGTTCTGCCTGTCAGCTGAACCGCTAGGCAATTTGTAATTTTTATTTATTGATGTTCTGGCACCTCCTTCAGATGGAATTAGCTTAGGGTAGAGCTATCTGATAGATAAACTGGTGCTAATCCCAGAGACAGACATACATAAACCTGTTTTGTTCTGCTTTAAATGAACCAAATTTGCATCAGGAAATTAGGAAACTAAGGTAAACTCATTTACTTTTCTAGATGCCTACTATGATCATCTGAGAAGGCAGCAAGAGCATGCCTAATAGTAGAGGGCTAGAAAAACATGCTAAATGTGTCCAGTTTAGCTGGGGCCTGTAAACATTGTTTTTTATAGTGTTTGGTCCCTCAGAATTTCATATGGACTTTTTCGAAACCTTCAATACACAGGTGGTGCTATTTATTTTTTAAGCAGTCATTGACTAAAGATCTAATGCACATCTAGTATTTTAAGTAAAATACTTGATTGTTAAGATAAAGCATTACTTGCATTTTTATGCAGCCACCATTAGAGAGTCTAAGACTTTTTACTCAGACCTATTGTTATCTTTCTACATGAGGAACACAAAGACCTGAGGCCCAGACTCTCTGCTGGAGTTTGCCCAGTTAGCTCTGCAGAACTCACTAACCGAAGCTTTTACTCTCATTATTCATAAACTTAAGGTAATTTGTCTTTAGGAAGAAGTACAAGATCAAGATTTGAAAGCACCTGTCTCTCAATTCCACCTCATGACCCTGTGGGGAGATCACTTCCTGTTCCATTTAATTCTCCCACCTGCAGAAGCAAATTATACCCACTAATTCCACAAAACAAGTACAGAAACAAATTTATATTGATAGCCCATGCTGAGTGGATTTGTGCTAAACACCACTGTTCTAGCATCTGAAAATACAAATACTTACCTTTCCAGTATGTCCTAAATTTCCCCAGAAGCCTGTCTCCAAACCCATATTATTTTAGAAGACAGAAACTGTAGTTTCAGAAAGAGGATGGTTTTATTTTTGTGCCATTACAGAAATTCCTTTTAACTTGTCAAAAGATACTCTACAAATATCTTTGGCAGATGAATGAAACCAAGTTTCCTGTCATAGCTGCCAACTTCAAGGTTGAGATAATCAGATAAACCTTTAGTTTGCCTCTCCCAATACTTTCAACGACATATGTTTCAAGTGATTCACATTTGTCTTATTGTTCCTATTGGGATTTGAACAGGCAAAGTATCAGACCACTGTGTGACAAGTTTGTAAAACACTAGATGTGGTCCATAATCATTATGGCCAACCTCTGTTCTCAACTTTCCTCAGGTTTCCCCCATTCCAGGTTAAACACTCCTCAGTTAAACACTCCCAGTAGCTCTGCTTGTATACATGGAAGTGTGAAGTTCAGATCAACAGTATCCAGCATCACCCTCTATGCCTGCTGGATGCAGAGCCTTCTTATGGAAAGAAATACCTGTTTAAGGGAAAATAGGAAGGAAGTTCGATTTTCTTGCTTTATTTCAACAGCCTTGGTGACACTGGATTTAAAGAATTGTATTGTATCCTATTGGGTACACCTCAAAACCATGAATATTTGCAGAGTACTTTATAACTGAGAACACTGTCCCTTCAGATATAATCCTGAATTTAAAAGGAGAAGGAGCCCCTACAAATGCACCTTTTACAAACTTTGTGTCTTATGTAACTGTTTCTATTAATTTATTATCAGGATGTCAGTACAAATTGTTATTTTGATGATTCCTTGCCCCCATTCAGAAGAAAGGGAAAGCAACTATAAACACAAGGGAGACTGACCTCAGCGATTTCCTCTGTTCAGACAGGAGCACAATGAGGTTGAACACCATGGCAAGGAGAGGTGGACTGTTTAGAATTCCTCCAGCTGTAATCTATAGTAAAAACAAATAAACAAATACACGACTACAAGACCTGATAATTAATCCCTGCATGAAGCCAACTGTTATCTCTAGTTCATAGATGGAGATACCAAAGCACACAAAGGCTCAACAACCTACCAAGTTCAAAACCCACCACCAAGATCCAAGACCAGAGCCCTGGGGGGCATATGCTCAGTCCATTAGTTTTTTGGGTGGTTTTGTTTTTTGTTTTCCCTCTCCTAGCCATAAACCGGATACAGTTTGGCCAAGGGCAGACAGTCTGAAATGCACCCATTTGGTTAGGCCAGTTGCACAAGAGTTAGCACAAGGAGACACCTACCACCTCCTGGGGTTATCGCCTGTAGCTGAGCTGCTCCCGGCCAGAAAGGCAGCTCCACTCAGCCAGATCTCCTCACCCCCAACTGGCCTGCCCCCAAACCACCCTCCTCTGCCACACCTGCCCCCAACAAGCTCCCACCTGCCCCCAGGCCTCTCCCTTGTCCTCATTCCTCATCTCTCCACCAGAGTTCAGGCCCAACCTTACACGTCCCCAAGTCCTCCTTCTCCCCACTCCGCCCCACAGCGCCCAGCGAAGCTTCCCCACGCTTTTCCTCAGTTTCCACATTCCCCTTCAACCCCTCCTCCCTCAGCAACACCCCCCACCACCATCTTCTCCACCAGGCCCCTCTCACGGCCCTCGGGGACCCCACAAACCTTTTCCCCCCCCACTACAATCCTCAGTCCCTCCTTTCCCTCAGCGCCTCCTGACTCTAAACATCCCACCCGCCATTTGCCCCGACAACCCCCGACTGCCCCTCACACCACCGCCTCACACGGGCCCTCACGGCCGCCCCCAGCCCCTCCTCCTCCCCCCAACCACCGCCCCCCGCCCCTCCCGCCCTCAGCGAAGGGGAGGGAGGGGGGAGAGGGCGGCGAAGTCTCGCGAGAGGGGCGGGCGGGGGCCGCTGGCTGCGGGCAGCGCGGAGCGGCGGCGACGGAGCAGCCGGAGCCCGGGCGGAGCTGAGGGGAGGCGGCAGGCGGCAGGCAGCAGGCAGGCAGCCATCCCGGCGCGGCCCGGCCGAAGGGACCCGCTCCGCCGCGGCAGGCACGGCCGGCGCCGCCCACCCTCCCGCACGCCGTGCCCCCGCGGCGCGGCGAGGCCTGGCCGCGGCTCGGCGAGCGGGGCCCAGGCGGCGGCGGCCGTGGTGGTGGCGGCGGCTGGGCGCTCCGCCGCGCCTGCCCTGCCATCTTAGGTGCCGTGCCCCGCCGCCTTTGTGCCCGCCGCGCCCGGGCACCCGCGGGGGCCGGGCCCGACGCCCCTCCGGGGGCGCCTCCCCCCGCGGGGCCGCCGCCCCTTGCCCTGCTCCTCCTCCTCCTCCTCCGCGGGGGGCCGACCGGCGCTCCCAGCCCGGCTGCGGCGGAGGGTAAGGCGGGCATCGCGGCGGGGGGCTCGGCTGGGGCGGGTCGGCGGTGGGGGTGCCCCCGGGAGGGGTGAGGGAGGAGGTTTGTGGGGCGGGGGGGGCGGCCCGGTGGGGCCGGCACCTCCCCCGCCGCGCTCTGCGGCAGTGCCGCAGGACTCGGGGCTGCCGCCTCGGCCCCGCCGGCGGGCGCTGAGCACCGGCAGGGGAGCGGGAGGCGAAATGGCGCTTCCCGCGGAGGGGCGACCGGCCCCGGCGGGGTGTTCCCCGCGGCCGCCGCTGTCAGGGGCTGCCAGAGGCCTAGGGCTGGGGCCGGCCCCCGGCCAGCCGTGCCCTGCGCCTCCGTCCTTTTTGTCTGCGCCGCTCTGGTGGGCTTGGGCGGTGGAACCGGGAGCCCCCAGAGGGGCTGGGGGTCCCTGGGAGACCTGCGCCCATTCCTGTCTTTTTTTTTTTTTAATTATTATTATCCTTTTTTCCTCCCCCCCCTCCCCCCCCATTATTTTCTCCCTTCCCTACCCTTTGCTCCTCCCCAAGTGGTGAGTTCTCAGTGTAAATACGATTTTGCTCGGTGCTGGTGTGGGATTTGGATGAAAGTGACCTATTTTAAAGACCTTTTCTTGCTTCCCCTCAGCAACGCATGTGGCGGCCGATTCCGTTAGCCAAATAGCGTTTCCCAACCATTTTAATTTGTCAGATTAAAACATCCTCATGGAGGCTGGATTTCGGTAACCTGTGTGTGGCTATGTCTTTAGAAATATCGCTCAGCTTGCTTTGCTGCAAGCATCTTTGGAGCATTAGGGTTCACCTTTGTCACTGTGAAAGCAGAAATAAATATAAAGGCGATACCTGGGCGCCTGTAACATGCAGTTGTACCATTGTGTTGGGCGCGGTGCAAGAAATGGGGGGCGGGGGGAGAACCGGGGATTAAAATGGTTGTTGTCAAGTGTAGATCTTTACATGTCTTAGGAAAAAAAAAAAAATTATGACAGAACGGTATTAGCCTCGAGGACTTGCATTTATTTTCTCAGAAAAATGCTTCGTGTTTATCATGCTTGTCTCCGCTGCTTATCGTGGCATGGTGTATTTCATTAGGTGGCATTTTAGTGGCTGAGTTGGTTAAATAGCAGTTGCATTAACTAGTTGAACAAATTGTGTCCTTCACCCTTGACTATTTCATTTTGAGAGCCCTTACAGCAGTGATGCATGCCAAGGACAGATTAATAAGATGTTACCTAAAGGTTTTGATGTTATTGATTCCTTACTATTAATGCTATTTATAGTGCGTTTGACATGGCTCTTGTTTTCTGTATTTGGATAAAGGGTATGAGCTTGGAATGCTTCAAATTAAATGTTCTCAAAATACTACCTCTAATGTTGTTTATCTAGATATATTGTTGAACAATGCAGTTCAGATCTTCAGTGCACATCATAATAGTGAAAATGTGGTGCAAAACTGTGATATATTTTGGCGCTAGTGAAGGTTTGTTTTCGTATTTCAGAATTACAGAATAGCAACTTCTGTTGTAATAAATAAGATTTTAGATAAATTTTTCTTGAGACTATTTTGATCCAACATTTTCCTTGCCACTCTGCCTGTTCATAGTTAGCGTGTCATAGTTTTTGCTACTTATGTCCAAGGGCAAACCTAATCAACATTTGGTTTGAGCCTTCATATTAGATTCTCCACAATACTGGCCTAGTTCTGGCTAGTGTATATGCCATTTTTAGGACTTATCTTCCTTGTATCTGTAGACTCAAATACATTGATAAACTTGAACCTTAATTTGTCCTTTGAACTTGAGAGGATGTTTTTCTCTTCTGTTAAGAGTGTCTTACTGAAGGGAAAGTGATCCTGGTGGAACAGCTTAAATTCAGTTTAATCCTATTGAAACACAACTGCCCGAAGTTAAAAAAAACAAAACCAAAACAAACAAAAAACAACTTGGATAGTGTGATGGTTTTTTCTTTTTTAACTAGGCTGAAATTAAGTGCTGCATGTAGAGGACCAGATGCTGGTGTTATATTTGTGTACAGATAAGGTGACTTACGCCTCAAGTTAGGCTATTGGAAAAAGTTATCTATCATATGTCCCTCTGGTGTAAGCTATGCTGAAGAATTTTAAATGTTTACTTCTGTCTAAATAACATTTCCATTTGTGCAGCTTTCATCTTTGCCTGTCCATTATAATTTATCAGTTTTTGTTACTAGGATAACATATTTTTAATGAGTTGTAAGACAGCCTCAGTTTTTGTTTAGTGAGATACATTAGAAGAGAAGCAAATATCACACTAATAATTACATCTTCAGATGTATCCTAGTAGTGGATTTCCTGTAATGAGGATGTTTTGCAGAGAACAATAGATGTGGCAGGGAATTCAGAGATTTGTTTTAAAGATGTTGTAGGTAGCTGACTCTGCAGTAGCGAGTTCCACTTTGACACAACCATGGCATGCTTAACAGGAGCATTAGGTGGTTTCCAGGTACTTAATTTTCAGGTTTTAATTCTCTTTCTAGCAAAGACTGGATGAACTACTGCTGTTGTCTCTCTCCTCTGTTTCTCCTGCAAGGATATACTTCTGATCTAACTGAATAGTGACTATAATCCTTTGCAAAATATACCTCATGTAAGTTTATTTGATGATATAGATGTTTTGTCAAGTAAGAAAATGTTGAGAGTTGATTTGGTCATGTAATCCAAAGTGGTAGTGAAGCAACAATCAACATCACTTGTCTTATTCCATTCTCAGTGTATGCTGGAGAACACTTTCATAATCACTAAGATCCTATCTCAGAAGCATTTTCTGTTGTGTTTCTGTTCATACTAAAATCACATAGAAATCATTGTTATGTTGAAGTGCCCACTAGAAACTATAAAAGTCTTTGGTTTTGCCAGTGGTGACCCAGGGTCTTATCTTCAGAATGACAATAGTTATGGGTGGCCATTACATCTTTCCTGTTCAAGTGTGCTGTGTAGTGTGAAGGGTTTTTTGCTTTATTTCTTTCCATAAACCCTGACAAAGGGAAGAACTTAACTTCAGCTCTGGGCTGGAATCATGTCTGCGGTAGAAAGCTGTCCTGGGACTGGCAGCAGGGTTTTGAGATATGGGTGATGCAGGTGTGTCCTCCCTTAGTTAACTGTGTTTGGCAGAAACTTGCCTATAGCAGTATGGAGAGGGATGATTTAATAATTTCTGAGACTGATGGCTCTCCTTTCTTCTGTCACTCTTGAATGTGTCTTACTTACTCTTTTCCACAAACTGTTCTTTGCTGACCTGGGTCAGGATGCAACTTCAGTCTGTGCAGTCTGGTGCTTGCTAGTGAGTTCTTGTTGCACTAAAAGTAGGTGTGTGGTCCTGTCCTCTACCTGCTTCTCCATGGATGTCATTCTGTAGGTGCTGATTTTTGATTCTCCACTGGGCTGGACCAGTGGAAAGCTAACTTAAGGAAAAACATGAAGAGTTTTGTGCCAGCCCAGTGATCTGAAATGGCTCAGTACACAGTTGGGTGATGCTAGAAACAACTCAAGAGCCTGACCTGCACCACAACAGCCAACAGTTAAATTAGTTGATGCTTCCACAGAAGCACAGCTTGTTCAAGGAGAAATGGAGACAGAGGTGGTTGATGGCATCTTCTGCTAAACTTGCAGTAGTTAGGTTTCAGGATAATTTGCTTTTGTTGTTCAACATGCTGAATTCTGCTCGTCATACATTGATTTCTGTGTGAAGAGACTGGAAAAGATCCAATGGATAAAGGGTCAGAAAACCACTAATCCCTTCATGTGAAGTTCCAGAGGGAGCTCAGCTGTGCAAAGCTGCAAAGTGGAGTCCTTCCTGTGAAAGCAGAACTTAAAATATAATAACATGATATTGGAGGTGAAGTGCAAAATGTCTGAGGGGAAGAAGTGTGCTCAAAACAAGAGGGCAGGATGGAGAGCTGTTTAAAAGCACAGTTGGCTTTTAGACACTGTATTCCTTCTATCTTGTCCAAGTGCTCATTTGCAGTAGAAACATGGAGGAGGGGATACTGTCTGAAGG
Source organism: Calypte anna (assembly GCF_003957555.1). NCBI lineage: Eukaryota > Metazoa > Chordata > Aves > Apodiformes > Trochilidae > Calypte > Calypte anna. The sequence goes on from NC_044264.1 coordinate 6,914,215, forward strand.
TCCTTGGGACCACAGTGGACATTAGACAGCACAGTGGGTGCTCCAAACATAGTTTCTTAAAGCAGTTTTTAAACAAATATTTGGTGATCACTAGAATGACTGTTTTTTTAATTACCAAAAGGAAACTGCTGAGAACTCTTAATAGTTTATGAGAAGTTAGTGCCCTGTTATTCTTGACAATTTTTATTTCTGATTTTTTTTTTTTACATCCTGAATCTTGGTTTCTTTGCCAGAAGGAAAGGTGAGGTAGCCACTGTAAACATAGCATGAATTTACCAAAACAGCAATCATTTTTTTGCAGAAAAGTTTCTGCAGTTTAAGGGGAGCTTGCTGAGCCCAGCTATTCTGAGTTCACTATGTACTTAGAGATGAGGTTCTCTTTCTCTTTGGAGTATGGTGAGGACAGCCTAACATGAGATACAGTGATAATGGCTTTTTAATATGAATGGACAGTAGCTAATAATTTTGTGTTGTATTGCTTGGCTAGAAACAGGTTTGATTTTTCTCTGGGGGTCAGGATAGGGTGACAGCATGAGATTTACATATGAATATCATCCTTAGGATGGAAAAGGCTAGAAGTATTTTGTTTTGGGGAAAACACACATCTTGAAGAAGTAAAAATTACAAAACTCTAAAGTTGGCAGGCTCCGCAGTTTTCTCTGCCTGTGATCTTCCACTGACCCTTATTACAGTCCTGGCTACAGCCATAAAAATATTTTCTTTAGAGTGAGATGTAATTAAAACAGTTTTCTCCTACGCTCATTGCATGTAGCGTGTTTACAGGACAGCCTTCTATCAGAATGTGGATGAGTGGTGCCTGTGAATTTATTTGGAAGTTTTGCTGCATGTCAGTGATGTCAAGCCATTTCCAAAAAGTAAATTTTGAAGTTTAATGTTAATCTTGGAGATTCTTGCTTACAGTTTTCAAACTGAAAGCCAACGTGTGTCATTCTTAAAATGTGAATAAAGTTGTTTTCAGTCTTAGTTCAGCTAAACTTCAACCTCCCTTTTTCTTCCCTATAATCTGCTGCTATTCACTGAGCATCAGTAGATGCTGTTTTAGAGGGGTTAGATCCTGTCATGATGAGTCCCTCTCTTTGACTTTTTGGTTCAGCTTCAGTTCATTCTGGCCCAGCGGATTTCTAACCTGAGGAAAGCCTTGGGATCCAGGAGCATGGGAAAGTGGAATATGTGAATGCAACTATTTTGAAAGGATAAGGAACATTTCTTGTAACAATTTTTGGCTTGTTCCCAGTCCATGTGTTCAGTCTGTTTTCCAAGCATCCAGCAATCCTTCCTCTTCCCTGACTTACCGCTGCTCAAAGGCAACAACAGACCCATGAGCTCCCAGAGAATTGTTGTAGTGGGATTTCTTGGAAAGAATTGCATGTGGTATTGCACATGTTTGTTACTTTTCCCTTCCTCCTCCTTCTTAACATCCAAGTCTTATTTCCTGCCTCACTGCCCTTTTAATTGGTGACTGTCGCTCCCTCCCCCAGCTGAGGAGATGAGAAGAGAGGTTATTTTTGCTAACTCTGTTTCTCAAATAGGCCACGGGTACACAGTAAGTAGTGCAGTAACTTTCTCCATGGGAAACCATCAGTTATTAGGATTTCTCAAGCTGTGTCCCCGTGGCAGAGCAACATGTTTCTCCTTTAGTTCTGGCTTGCAGTTGTCACTAGCACTAGCTCCTCCCTGTTCCCACTTCCTTGTAACCCAATCTGAATAAAGATCATGGGATTTGAATGTGCCTTGCTTTGCTGCTGCTCTGTTTGGGTTGTCTCTGTGTTCTTCATAAACTGTACAATGTAATCTTTGCTTTTTTGGCTTTGCTTGTTCCATAAAAGCAGTTGACAGTTTTTAAAATCAGTTCTGGGCCAGCCATGTTTCGATGTGATTAAACTGTGTTAAATATGTTCCAGAACTCTTTCTTGGCCTAGATAACAAACTAGTGAAACCCTGGTTCTGAAATCTATTTCTGTAAGATTTGGCCCTGTGCCCCTAGGTACACTGTCTACCTCTTCCAGGGTCAAACAGACCACAGGATCTGGGCACAGTACATTATCTTCTGCCTTTAAATTCACTGCCCTCATCTTCTTGGGCTTTTTGATTACTTTTTGCATCTTGAAGTCTTGTCTTGAGAGCTATGTACCAGACCAAGTGTAGTAATGAGGTTGCACCACCCTTGAAGACTGTATTACACTGATACTTTATTCTATAGCATCAGAAAAGTATGCAGTCAGGCTCCTCCTAGATTGAGTTGTTTTTTATGAAGGCTTGCAACTTTATTAAAAAAGAGACTAACCTAGGCCTTGACAAAATTTCATGCTGGCTTCTAGAACTGCATATTAAAGTTGGGAAGGAAATAACATTTCGGAGGCTGTGCCTTGCTAAGAATGCCAAGCTCTGTTTTTATTATGGGTTAATTGCCATATAGGCAAACTCTGAACTCTTAGCTGGGTTTTTGGCTTAATTTTCCTTCTTCCCTTTCCTCACAAACCCCCTTCTTATCCATGCTTTGAAGTACTTAAAACTAGGTTAGTCTCCAGCTGGAGGTGTGTGGCAGAACCTCCTGTTAATTCTTGCTGGGACCTGCCCGTTTTGCAGCAAGAATGCAGGCGAACCCATCTGAATGCTGATCATCTGTCCTTTGTGGAGAATGGAAGATTATTTTTCCTTCATTTGACACAATACATGGGCAAAAGAATCCTAGAGCATCTCCTTTCCAAAAGCCACGCCAAGTGCCCAGAGCGGTACAAGCAGGAGCGCGTGCCCATGGAGGTGGGGGAGGATGACTTGGTGAGGATGCTGGGTCTGAGTTTACTTGACTGCATGACTATCAGTGGATGTACTTCCTTCTCCTACTATCAGAAGATGTTGTGAGCTGCTAGCTCAGTAATTAACCAAGCTCTCACCAGACCAGTTACCTACACAGCAGTTCTGGACTGACCAGAGGCTTCAAAATTTCATTCTTGCTGACTGGGAAGACAGAGCGCAGGGTCTCAAAAACTAAAATTATTTGTACTTAAGAAGAGGTCAATATGCATGCTTTTTATAAAAAATAAAATGTCAAGGAAGAGACAACTTCTTATCCTCACCATTACTTTCGATTTCATTGCAATACTGATGTTTAAATCTATTTGCAAGAACAAGACTGGGCAAAACATTTGTTCCTAATTTGAGAATAGCAAGCAGAGCATTTTGGATACTAGACTAACATGAAAATAGTTCTCTTGTTAAGAATGTGATTTACCTTCACTAGCTCATAGTTAGTCACAAAACCATAAAGAACACATAAAGAATTACTTGCTGATTTCTTGAAAAAGATTCGTCATGCAGTTTTTTAAATAGCCCCTCTCTTTTGGAAATATTAAATCACACATTATTTTAAGTATCTTGTATTTTCCTCTGTTGCAGGAATTGGTAGATAGTGGGTGACTGTGCAGGTGAGCCATCACATGTGGCTTTGGAATCTTTCCACAGTGGCTGGTCCAGCACTTGGGTTTATGTTCCTCATTTGAGTAGACTTCCCAATCCAGTCTCTGGTGTTGAAAACTGCATTACTGTAGTGACTATAAATTGGTATAATCACCATGCTTTTTTTATTACAAATATGTTAATGATGAGATATGAAATATTAATACACAAATAGAATCTTAAGTAAGCTGTAACACAGATTATTTTACATATGTGATGTTTCTATACTTTTCTCTGGGTTGGCAAGATAATAATAGTAATTCCCAGTTCTTAATTTCAACTGTAAATCTCAGGGTATTTAAAGCAGGTGATGAATACATATTTATTTTTCACATTTACAGGGTGGGGTTACTGGAGTACTGGTGGAGGAGTGGCTTTCCCAGCATAGCTGGTAACAGACATAGAATAATTTGTCTCCTTAGTCACCAGTGGACATCTGACCAGCAGGACTCCAGCACCTCCTGGGTTCTAAAGTAGACACAAAAGTGTAGGAGACTGTGCAGGCTGTGGTGGAACAGCACAGGCCTCAAAGTCCAGCAGCACAACCATCCCAGATCTCTTCCTGGAGGTCTGACTGACCTACTAATAGAGCAGGGGATAGGGTTTGGTTTTTTGTTTTTTTTTCATTTCATCATAGAAACACCAACACCCATTTTTGTTATCATAGCAGCAATTTTAATGCTGGGCAAGAATGAGCTGCCTAAATCTTGAAGTTTGTAATGAAGTGTGTTACTGTGATGTGACTTGTTGCTGATTTTTATTTTTAAATAAATCTGAAAGAGGTCTTAAGTGCATTTTAGATCAGTCCCAGACTTGATGAACAGCAGACTAAGTCTTTTGGGGAGTCACACAGGGATGACCAGGGACTTCTCACCTAAGGAAAAAAATATTCTTGTGCGTATGTTGCAAGACTTGGGGATTGTCTGGACATCTTTATGGGGATCAGTAGAGGCAGAGCGTATCCTGTTTGTGCAGTCCCTACTACAGCTGAACCTTTTGTCTTCTTAAGGGTTCAGTTACTGTGCAATGTGAATGCATCCTGCTGTTTTCTGTAAAAAGCTGAAAGTGATCTCACCTGATGCACTGCGAAGGAAGAGGAGCTGTGAGCCCCTCTACCTGTTAGGAAGCTGTGAGCGTTGCTGAGCGAGCCATTGCTCAGCTCATCACAAGTAACTTTCATCTGTTCTAGATTTTACTTTAACTGTCCCTGCAGAGAGGTTTACAGTGTTGATATTAATATAAAGCATATTTATGCAGTAAAATTGCTGGGGCTTATTTGGAAATAATAAAGCTAACGATTTTGTTGCTTCAGTTATGTTATTTTTAAACTAGAATAACCCAGAAAGCATAAAACCCTTGAAATTTGAGTCCCTGTGTGGAAGTGCTGAATATTTTGGGACTTTGCTCCCTTGGTTCTCTGAGGGATTTTTATGCAATGTTGCAACAGCCATGTCATAGGAAATTTAACAAGTCTTCTCCAAGATCTGCTTTCAGCTTTGGAACTAATGCTGGTTTGAAAGAGTTCGTACCTGTTTATCATATGCATTGCAAAATCTACCTCCCTATTTACATAGGTGTTGGGGAAACAAGGATGATATGGACTAGCATGAGTGGTAGGGAGCAGCATGAGTGGAAGGGAGAGGATGGTGTGAGTTGTGATTCTACTTGTCTGCTTGTTTTCTGGTTTCGAGGCACCGAGCACCTGCTGATTTAGGGGTTTTGTCTATGTGATTTCATGCCTGTGATTAGCATTTCTAAGGACATGACACATACGGTCTCACCACTAAAATACGTTCTGTGAATATGTAAACACAAAATTACAGAGGTGGTCATTGTCCGTCTGTCCTGACCAGTCTCCAGAGCTAACCCGACACAGGTCTGAGCACGCTTCACTGGGCCCATCTGATACAGCAGCTCTTGGACTTTAAACTTAGGAGCCAAATTCCTTCTCTCAGTGGAGTTACCACCACCTGTTGATGTCTCCTTAATGGCAGTTGCTTGTCTTATTTTCTTTCTTTTTAATCACTGAGGCAGGAAGTTAATTCATTAGCATATACCAGGGTCTTACCATTTCACTGTTTAAACTCTGGAAGTCAAAGTCTATAGAAAACTTCAGCACCTTCACAGAAATGTACAATTCCTTTTTATCTGAAATAAACCATGTCTTAGACCAGAGTTTCTCAAGGTAAATGATGAACAGTAATAACAGGACTTGTAAGCTTTGGGGAAGAGTGAGAGATTCTGTATGAGGGTGTCCCTTACAAGTCTTTTTTTCTGGACAAAATCTGAGACCAGTACCTGGTTAATTGATATTATTGTCTGAGCATTGTCCTGAAGTCAATATCAAGGCTGTGTTTGTTTTGCTGCTTTGAGAAATTATTAGTATGCTGTCTGAAATGAGCGGCTGCTAATTCTGATTAGCTTGTGCATAAGGTGGAGATGGCAATCTCCTTAATTTCATATTTAATTACAAAAAAAAAATCACAGCAGCAAGCTTTTAAATGATTTGTCACCAGTATGGTGTTCAGTAGGTATCAAAGGAACCATTTGACCACTCAGTATTTAATATCTTCCTCTTCTATAATTATCTTTTTTTTTCTCCTTTGCTATTTTTTGTTGTTGCTGTTTAAAATTAAATTGTAAAGTGTTAGGAGTAAGGAAAATGGTCACATACCATCTAGTTTGGTGTCTTGAATCTCCAAGAAGCATTGTTTGAGATTTGCTTCCAATATTTGGCAGGTATTTCTCATTTAAAACCTTTTATTTCTGAGTTTGCCAATGTCAATCTGTTGAGTTCAGGTGTTACATGAAGGATAAATCTCCTTGTGACGTGGAGCAGACAGCTCACATGTTCTAGCATGGGCCTCTCCTCAGGTTTAATCAACACAGACAAGGTATGAATGCCTCTTCATGGTGAGAAGGGGTTTTTTTCCCTCTGCAGGTGCTACCTTCTGCATGCATGCACCTCTAGCTCTTCCTCTACATTTGCTCTACAGGAAAGGTGGTTTTTTAGAATGCTTACTTCATATGGAAGAAATAACTTTATAAGGCCTTTAACTATGAGCAGTTTCCCATTTATGGCGACTTAAACATACTGTGCTTTGCTTTGTTTCATCATGGTAAAAGCTAGTTTCCTGTATAATTTAAGAATAAAACAGGGATAAACAAGCATAAAGCAATGTTGTCTTCAAGGTACCTTTATAGATGAACAGTAAATAAATGCCTTTTAATGTTATTCTGCATGGTATAGGAAGCATCAAGACAGTTGCCTTCCCCATTCTGAAGGTGCTGCTCTCAAGGGCCAGGGGTCTGAAGGGAATATTCTTTTAACTGTGGACACAGTATGTTTTAAGTTGTCCAAAAGATACCAGGCAGAAGCAGAGCTGTGGTTTTGAGCTCTTGTAGGAGGGGGAGCAGCTTCCCTCCTGGTGGGGTTTGGCCTTTTTTTGGCAGTGTGATGTCATCATTCTGCGAGGGCTGTGCCGCGTCCTCCAGGAAAACAAAACAGGGGGACGAGACCTGAATGTCAAATGGAAAAAACAAGCAGATCTGATTCTTCCTCTCCTCCCTCCCCCTTTTTCTTTGAAAGGAGCTTTCAAGCTGACTTTATACAACAGGAATTAGCTTAATAGAGGAAAGAGAGCAAGAGAAGCAGTTATTTCTTTTCTGTTCTTGCTCTCGAGTTCTCGAAAATAACTTCTTCCTGCCTTGCTGGAGGATGTGATGTATATTATGTGCCAGATGCAAGCATATTGGCATTTTATAAATACCTTAGTCCTCCTTGCTTCAGGAATGTTGTTTTTTTCTTTAATGTAACCTTTCTTTGTTTTTTACAGTTTGGGAGATACTCAAGTAAGTGCTGCACAGTGACTTCTTGTCATGCTTGTGTTGGTTACTACCAGAGAACTGTCTCATATGCCTCAGATATTTGGATAAATACTGTGGTAGTATTAACAGCAGCCTTCCACCAAGATTACTGTTGGGCCCTGGCCAGGGTCAGGGGAGCAGCCAAAATCAACTGCAGGACTGATCTAACCAGGCTGATTTTTCTTCAAGCCTGTGAAATTTATTATAAGTGTATCCGAAGTCCTTTCTTCGTTGTGGGAACCCGTTTTATAGCAGCAACTGGCTTTCATGCAGCTTATTAGCTGTGCTGAGCAACGTGGTTAATGTAGATATGGACAGGTTTATTCTTTTGCAGGCTGGGGCTCTATGTATTCCCTCATTCACAAAGAATTTGCAAAATAATCTACAGAGAGATGTTTTTAGGTGGTTAGGTATTTGAAGGCTACAAATGAGTATTGGTCATTAGAGGATAGGATGGCGGTCTCTGAGAAGATGCCCAGATGTAGTGAGAACTTCTGGGCAGTGAGCATCTCTGGAGCTGATATTCTTTGCCCTGTTGTGTTTAAGAACCTTAATTCCTTTTTGGTTGCTCTTTATAACTCATGTCCAAAAAGTAAATACTTTTTTCTGGCATGGCATGTTGAGTTCTCAGTAGCTCCCTGTCCAGCTGGGCTGCATGGGTGATCTGCATGCATGATGAGAGAGCAGTTCTTGCTTTTTGCTGGTTGGTTGTTAAGGCAGTATCTGCCCAAGGTATCAGGAGGTTGTCCTACTTTCCCAGCTCAAAAATCCAAGATCCTTAGAATTTGTAAAATGGATATCTGACTTTCCCTTTGTTTGTTAGCCAACAGGAGCAGTCAGCAAATAGATCTTCTTTTAATATAGGAAATGTTCCTTGAAACTTCACTGGGTCTTTTTCCTCTTACTTGTCTGTTCCTGCTGACAAACAAAAGGCATAATCCATTATTCCAAACTGCTGAAAAGGAGGCTTCAAATTGCCAGGTATGAAATTATGCTGCTTGTTCAGTTACCAGTAGGAAATGGCATGCAAGACGTTTCAGAACCTACAAAGGAGAAAGTTCTTTGTATGTGTGAATTTAGTATTCACAAAAGGTGTCAGATTGACAGCCTCAGAGATTGTGGAGATTGGAATTCTATTTGTCCCTAGAGTAGGTGCAGTGCAGACTTCAGTAGTGCAAAAATTTCCTGTATTATTCTGCTGTTACACTCTACTAGTGCCCTTCCCCAGCAGCCTCCAGGGGCAAGGAGCTCCTTTCTCTGTGCCCCTTCAAAGAGCTGGCTGCAAAAGGATGTGAGGGTGGGGTTTTTTTGTGAATTGGGTGCTTGTCTCCTGAAATCTAAGCAGGTGTGAAAGGAATTTGATAATATCTACCTCTAAGGAGCCACTGGAGCAGAGGCAGCAGCCTTCAGCCTCCATGTTCTCTGGTTTTGTGCACACTCTGGTACTCTTGAGTCAAAAGCTAGTGGTCATAATTCTGTTATTCATTAACTTAGCCATTCTTCTGAAAAAAAAAAAAAAAGGTTAAATGGTTTAATGGTATGGTGATAAATGTAAATTATATTGAGGTAGGAGGTTATCAAATCAGATAAATGTAGTGCTCTATTTTAATAGACTGGGTACTGCGTGAAACTTGAAAAAGGAACACAAACTCTATACATGTAATGGTTGGCATAAGAAATGGGACGTCAGGCCTTTCTGTTCTTGCTGTGGACTTGTGTGGTGTTGGACAGGTAGCCTCTTAGTCACATAGTTTACATGTTTGCAAAGTAAGAATGTTTACTGCAACTCTCAGGTACTTTTTAAGCCTTGGTAAGGAACGTGTGGGTCAGACATGACATTGTGAGTTTTGGTAGTACTAAAATATCCTATTAAGAGAAAGCAGTGAAAATTAAAAAGAAAAAAAGAAAAAGAGAAGCGATGCAACCTCTAGTCACCAGAGCTCCAGTCTTTATACACTTCCAGACCCAGCCTAAGACCTGAGAAATGCCAAAGAACCCTTGAACACAGACATCGCAGGTGCGGTCCCGGCCGTCCTGTTGAGTTGCTGCCTTGGCCGGCGTTAGTCATGCAAAGCTGTCCTCCTCGCTCTGCAGGCTGTGAAACCACCAGCCTCAGCCATCATCTGCTTTCTTCAGTCGGTGTGGACAATCATTTGGATACCACAGACTGATAATATTTCGGCTTCAGAACGAATGGTCTTTGTTTCACGGAGATGATTTTGTTTTACTTTTTGCCAGCAATTAAACACCGTCAACCCCAGTGCAAACAATAGCTTCCGTCCCAAAAGGAAAAGCTCTTTGTAAAAGCTTCTGCTGTTCACCAGGACAATATTTCTAACACAGTTTCTCTGTATGAAGTATCTGTGGCTTGGTAGAATCTAAAGATGCATAAAGTATCATTATTGAAGCTGAATTTTAGGTAACGATTGTCTTTTTGTGCTCTTTTAGTTTTTAAATTCCATTAGTTTTCTTAAAACTTAAGTGGGAAATGCTGCACATTTTTCTACCTCAGAATAAGGATTAGTTTGCTGTAGCTCTGTATAAGGCAGATTCTTAAATGCTGTAAGAAAGAGAGGACCATTTCAAGGGAGAGGTAGATAAATATGGTTGACAGTATTGAAACTGATGCAGCCAACTTCTTTTGTCTTAATGTTTTATAAAGTCTTCAGGGAAATAGCAAGGTCTCTGGGAGGTGCCATATAAAAAAAGTGTAGTGTTTTGTGTGGATTGTCCATTTGCTGAAAGGAAAATGGATAAAGAACACCAAACCTTGTTTCTAGAAAAAAACACAACGCCAAAACAAACCAGCAAGTGATTTATTTTCAAAAATTTCTAACATCCCCTGGAAAAGTCTGTCCCATTGCTCTTTCGGGACTGTTCATGTGGCTGTCCTTGTCCCCTGCTGTTTCACTTCTGTATCTTGATAGAGCCAGTCCCCTATGTCATGTATTTACAGGCAACCTTAAGGAAGTCTTTCAGACCATGCAGCTTAATCCTGCTCAGCTCTGCCATGTGGTTATGGCCCTGGGTAGAAGCCTGTATCATCTCCAGTTCCCACCTTTCATTAGGTGGCATGCTTGTGTGCCTCTGGAGCATGGTTTAGCTTCAACTTAATCACTGATAACCTTCAGATCAGAGACTCAGAACAGCACTGCTGCCATCCAGCAAGGCTCAGGCTTCTCTGTTGCCTGAGACAAAGGCCTTCCAGCTCAGCCCTGCCAGAGTAAGTGCTTAAGGAGAAGTGTAAGATTATTTTAATTGGCTTTTTTCTTTGCAGTGCTGTTGCTTTACTATGCCTCTCAAAGATCAAGTCAGTCTTGGAAAAGTCACATGTTGGCAGCTCCCTGCCTCACCTCATGCAAAAGCTGAGGCCGGAGTCCTTGAAACAGGCAGGACAACCTTGTCTTCAGAAAACCCACGTGTGAGAGCAAGTTCCTCCATATCTCGATTAACCTTTTATTTAAAGGCACAGAAAGTACTTTTGTCCCTCAGCTGGAGCCATCAAATTATTGTTCATCACAACTAAAGGGTAGAAGTGGGGATTGTTGAGGATTATTTTTTCATTCATTTGCTTTTGTGAATGATTGCTGAGAACAGCTGGATTAAGCAGCTTTCTGTGTGAGCACACAGAGAGCCCATGAAATACAAGGTGTTGGTATCTCTGCTATTGGAATAGGCCAATTTCTCATTACACTTCTCTCTAGTGTTTAGCATGGAGGTGTTCTTACTTGGGCTGAAATTGCTTTTTCAGCCTTAAAATACTTTATTGCTTACTAGGAACATACAAGTAACATTAATGCTTCCCTCCTCTCTTCAGGCCAGAAGGAAGTGTTGTATTTCTTGCTTGGGAGCTGGGGAATTGGTATACAGCAGAAAGTTGTTTTTAAATACTCCCAAGTCAGAGTCAACCTAGGTAGGATGGACCTTAGGCATTAAAACCTGCTTTGTGGGCCTTGTTTCTGAATTGTTCCAAATATTTGCTTCAGGTGCAGATGCTGACCTACCTCTTTCATCCCTTGTATTCAGGGCAATTAGTAATACTGCCAAAACCAGAAAAGAGATGGATAAATTTTTTTAATGCAGGTTTTTGGCAAAAAGATGTAATCATTCACCTTCTGCCCGTGCAGAGATGTATCAACTTAACCTCTCTTTCTACTAGAGAGGCAGTCAAGCAACAGGATGTCAAGGTCTGTGAGTTGATGGACTTTTTAGCAATACTTTCTGTCATGAGAGGTGTGCTGAAGGTGCTGGGGATATTCCACTGCAGCTGATGCTACTTTTTACTTCTGTAGGACTTGCACATCCTGGTCTTCAGAGAAATTGCAACACTTGTGCATTCCATGTATGTGTCTTCCTCCTAGTGAGAGAGATTATATATATATATATATATGTATAATAAGGATGCAGGCAGATAAAGCATAAAGGTTAATCTGCTTTATATAAGTCAAACAGAATGGAGACTCTCAGTATTTGCAAAATAAGAACACAAACCAGCATGCTGCATTGCTTAGGCATTGTGCAGCTCCTGGTGCTGAGCAGGCTGTTACCCTCAGAGAGCTTCAGGCCTGGGCTACAGAAGATCAGAAGGACCTTCCCCTACAAGGGAGGCTCCTCTTGTTTCCACTTCCTAAACTGTCGGGAATCTCTGTCCTGTGTTGAGTGAATCATTCCTGGAGAGCACCCAGGCAATGTGGAGGAGGAAAATGCCTGGTGTGAATGCAGGAGGTATAAAAGTCAGATGAGAGAGGAGAGATAAGAATATGTCAGGACAGAACTAGAGACCGGGACTGCAGAGGGATCATAGAGGAAGGAGCTGGAGCTGGTAGAGAAATGGAGCTGAAGGTTTGCAGAAGAGGTGACTTGGGAGGTGGGGAGGGAGGCAGCAAACGAAGAGGGGTTGGCAAGGGAGATGGCAGTCTGAATTCTGACACTTTCTAATTTTGGAGTGCTTGCCTTTGTAACCTTAATAATTTTGTTCTAATATGCTAGATACAAAAATTACATTATGTGTTCTGAGGAATTTGGTTACTATGGTAATGGGTATATAAGTACATAAGAGATAAGATGTCAGCAAATGAACAGCTGCAATGTAGCACACAAACCTGTGACTGCCGGCATTTGGGAAGCTGGTTGCCACAAACTTCTGCTTCAGTCTCAGACCACTGCTGGCAGGTCTGTTCCTGGGTGAAAGTGACGTCAGAGCTACAACAAATCTTTGGCCTTTGTGGAATTCAGCAGACTTGCCCAAACCTTCTGGATAAGCAGGCCACAGACCTGCTTTCTGTGTCAGGATGGGGAAGTCTCTGTGCTCTGTGGCATCTCCTCTCAGGCACCTTCCTTCCCCCTTGCTTAGAGACTGGAGCTGGCTGGGCTGTGAGTTTCCCCCTTCTTCCTAGTGACCTGACTAGGTGGATTTGGAGAAGTGCAGGTGGTCCCTGTTTTTTAAGTCTTTGCCAGAAGTCAGCACTTGGTGGAGGGCCTGGTCTTGCTCATCCATGGCAGTTAGGAAGGTGATGGGGAGCAAAAGCATCCCAGGAATTGTAAGGAGAAAAAATGGGACAGCTGTTGGCACATGAGTGGAAAGGCCAAACTTTCTCCCAGACTTCTTGTCCTGTCCCACCCCTTCCTTCATCTTTTTGGATACTTTTTGTATGGCCACTCATACCTTCTGTTGTAAAAATTACTCCTGCAATGTAGACAGTGTAAGACCCAGCACCATGCTGCAGGATTTGCATTAAGACTTAAATGGGACAGTACAAAGTGTATTGGCATGTAGTTAAATATACTGAAATGTGTTTCATAATATACAATATATCAAAACATAAAAATGGATTTTGACAGTTAGAAATGGAAATATTTTAAAGACTTGAGTATATCCATAGATAACATGGTGATTTTACAATTTCAGTGCTGTATGGTCAGGAAATACACAGATGTGAATAATTTAGTTTGGGACAGATGTGAGGAAGGGCTGCTATGATGGTTGAGGAAGTGAATTCTTTCCTGTGTCATAAAGGGAGACAAAACTGGCTTACTGTTTTCAGCTAACAGGCTGAGGGGTTGCTTATCTCTCAGTATTGAAAAGAGAAGAAAAGAGTTCAAAATTTTAAGGACAGTGTGGGAAAAGGAGTCAGTGTCAATTTACATATAAAAACACAAACTGAATCATTCTTAATCAGTTCTTAATCTTAAATTGGTTCCTAATCAGACTAGGAGTGTGGTTCTGGAGCAGCCTTGTAATCAGAGTAGTGGCTTTGAGAAGTTCTCAGGAGTTGGTTATTATTTGATGGTTGAATTCTATTATATAGTTGCTTAAAATAGCAGGAACAGGACTTAATGGGACCTTCAGTCGTATGATCTTAACTATCCAATTGAGACATTCTGTGTCAGAGCCACTGCTACCTAAATTGTTTTATGCATTTTTCCCATGAAAGCAGATAAAACTCATCAAATTAGAAGGGTATGCTTGTTATCTCAGTACACTGAAAACTATTCCTGGTTTTAAGTGGAAGGCATAAAGAGAAATAATGTAGACTTTACAGAACCCACTGGAGAAGCATTTCCTCAAGTAGGTAAAATACTGAAAAAGGTGTTTTTTGATTTGTTATTGTTTGCTTTTGGTTGTTTGTCTCATCCCATTGCCGTGTGCTATTTTAAAAAAATTGTTCTGCTCAGTCATGTGGAGATAGGAAAAATAAATACTCAGCCTGCTGATCTGGAGTAGAACTGGACAAATTGCCATGACTTTGGGGAATTCCAGCAGGAAAGGAGGTGCTCAGAGGCTGTAGAAATGCCTGAAATAGTTGTTCAATAAAGACTTTTATGGGTACAGATAATCTAGTAGAAGAGGTGTAACAGTTATAGAAGGTTTTTAACTCTTTTGATGATGAAATATCTTAGAAACCCTTTTTGTACCATCTTTAACTCACAAGCTCATGTAAGCAGCTGGATGACCAGGCCGTAGTGCTACTTGGTCACTTCATCAGAAAGAATTAAATAGTCTTTCACAGGTAACCTGTTCCTGAACAGTTTTTCTGCAGCTGCTCAGTGATGAAGTTCCATCACATAAGTGTACATTACTCATCACGTGCAATATTTCAATAAACCTTTTATGCTGTTTATGATATTAGTAGTATCTTTTATAAGCTCCTGTGTTAAACAAAATTGACCTTTTTTACTAACAGAGTATTTCAGTGAGGCTTGTTTGAATGGCAATATAAGAATTGTCATCCAGAATCTAAGACATCACCTGCCTGGTCCTGTCTGCTGTTTCTGGCAGCAATAACGAGTGGATGCTTCGGAAGAGGTGCCAGGAGCATTCAAGAATACCTTCCCTGGCCTGTCTCTGGATGGTCTTACTCTTGTAAATATCTAGTTTAAAAAGCAGTGTTTGTGCCTCTTGGGCTCAGTACCTCACAGTAATTTCTTCAGGTTAATTTTACTCTTTATAGCTTGATTGGTTGAATTAATCCACTGTGGTGTAATTATGCTGCCATTTTATGGACTCTCCTCTTGTTATTGAAGTCTGAGCACATGACATGTCCTTTTTATGTATAATTTTAAACTCTTAAACCTTTTCTCTTAAAGCTTAGTTTGTTTTCTTGGGAATTTATAACTTCCTATTTCTGATCCTTTTTTTTACTGTATTTTCATTTGATTGCTAGGTGTGATTGAAGAATAATAGCAAGGAGCAGACCATGGCAGAAAATTCTTAATGTGCTGTCAGAATTTCTGTGTATTTTCCTAATCTATTCCTCATGTGGTATTTAGTTGTTGGGGTTTGTTTGTTTGTTTGTTTGTTTAAAAAAAAAATCTGACATAGTCTTTACATAGTTGTGCAAATATTTTCATTAGTTTAAGAACAGATATGGGTGTGATGGTTCTTTGTTTTTTGACCTTTCATCATCTGACTTGTTGCTTTTTAAGGTTCCTAGGGCAGTTGACAGTACCAGAAAGCACCTAAGTAAAACTTGCCATGTTCCTTCCCCTCATGTTCCAGATCTCAAATGCAAATATGCAGGATCTGCACAGAACCTGTGGTCACTCTGGCTGCACAGGCCTTCTCCCTTGTTCAAAATGTGTAATTATATATCTGACCACTTTGTTTTTTCAGAGTTTTGTATCAGATCAGAGGTGATGTTTCTGTTCTGTGCCCGTGACTAATTAATGCAATAATTTTGCAGTATTAAAAAAGACTCTGCCCACTTCTTTTTTAATATCCTTTTGAGTTATGTGATTTTAATGACATACAGTCTACTGCATAAATATTTGGCTTGTTAGTTCTTAGTATATCACAGTTACCAAGTGATTAGCATGTTATTTCCACTAATAGTTCAATTAATTTTTTAGTTTGGCTGCAGCCATTGTGGGGTCTTTCTCTGGAATAGCAGCTGTTGGAAGGGGACAGCAGTTGTGACAAAAGTATACATCACTCTGGAGCTACTTCAGACTTTTAGGGCAGCTACTTACTCATCTCCATAGGTCAGTAATGTTTAATTCATGAGTTCATTGAAGGACCAGCTTTCTTGATGAATGGTATGTGACAGCATCATACCTTATACCCAGTCATCTTTTTTGTGCAGATAATTTACCTTCATGCCTGCACCCTTGCTCTGCTGCGTGGCTTTTTTCCAACCTGGTCGTGGAGCAGGCTGGGTGACTGTCCAAGGCTTCTTGCTGTCAGAGATCGTTTTTAAAGATTATTCCTACAGAATCTTCCTTTTTTTTTTCTCTTCTTCCATTTATTTTTTATATTGTTTGCCTTTGACTCTGTTTTCTACCCAAGGTCCTTCCTACCAGCTTCAGTTTTACCAAGTTTGTACTTGCTCAAATCAGAGTCCAACCTGTGGCCAGGGGAGAGCTGGACATAGCCTCTGGCTGGGGTGGATGTGTGTCCTGGCATTCTTCTGCACACTGGTGAATTCAATTTCAAAATTCAATTTAAGCATACTTATTTATTTATTTATTTATTATTTGTTGGTCAGGAAGACTTTAAATTACTTCCTTTCAGGTCTCCCTTCTAAAACTGTGTGTGATACTGCTACTTTTTAATTACTTCTTTTCTCAAGGGTAATTATCTATGTTGTAAGTATTAGTAGCTTATTTTCTGAGTTATTTATGCTGAATCCAAAATAGCTAATTTGCTTACGTTCACTATATTTATTGTTCTGGAGCAGAATTGCTTTGGGGTCAAGAAAAGGTTTCCTTAAACTCGAGTCCCATTAGGGTAGATGACTATTTTTTTTTTTTTTTTTCCTGGGCAGCTGGAGTTTCCCAGTATTTTGCCACTAGACTTAATTGATTCTCATCAGCTGTCTGCTTGCTAACCTCTTGCTGGCCAGTGTGCTGCCAGCACAGCATCTCCTGCACTGGAATCATTCAAACGTGTGCTCTTCAGTCCAAGAAACGTGGCCGTAGAGAGCTGTCTGTAGGTGATGCAGTCACAGAATGTGCATCAGTGCAATGCTTTACGTAGTAAAGGAAAAGAGTTGGCAGCTACTGTGAATTTAATGAATTTCCAAAGAAGGGGGACAGAAGATTTCATTTTTTTCCAATTGCCTTCCTCATAGCTCTGCTAGCCTAAGGAATTACTAAATTTAGATCTGACCTTCTTAATAAATGTACCAGAACTATCACAAGCAAAGACATTCAAGAGATGTTAGTGTTGAATGAAGATTTCAGGGCATGGTTAGTGCTTCTTGAACTTTCATGATATTGGTCTTTGAGCAATGAGTGTTGGCTCTTCTTCAACTATTTTGTAGGTCTAACTTTTGATCCTGTGGCATGGTTAAGTAGGAGAAAAAAATACAGGATGCTTTTTTGGCATTAGTGTTTGTTTCAGCTGCATCAGTAATGCCTTTCATTTGTGTTATTTAAGTGGTAGGGTCAGTGGTAGATGTGATGTTTATCAATTGAGTGATGTTGCAAAAATTGGCAGTTAACAAAAAACCAGTATTTTCAGGAGTACGGGTAGTGTTAGGCACATCCATGTTTGTTTATAACTGGCATATGTTGTCAAAACGGATATAGTTTGCTCACAGTATCTGTCTTTAACACAGGAATAGGCTTATCCATTTAAGAGTTATCTTCTCCACTACTTAGAAAACTTCAAAGATTATAGAAATAATCAGAAATTATTATAGAATACAGAAAACTCTTTCCATTTTGTTTTAAATGGAAAGCATAGGATGATTGATGCACTTCTGGCTTTACTGCTGGTGTGGATCATACTAACAAACACTTAAACCCAACCCAGAAACACAGATTCTGGCTTCTTAGTGGAGGTTTGGGATCCTTTTGCTTTCTGACCCTTTTGCTAGTGATGTTCCTGGAAAGTAAACATCCAAGCAGAACAACTCAGCAGGATCAGAAGGTGTGCAGGGGTAAGTAATTCAGGGAGCTGATGATGGACATTTCAGTGTCAGAATCTTGAGAGGAAATCAAAGCAAGCCACACAGTCTACAAGTGCATGTGTAAGAGAAATGCAAGCAGCAACCTTAACATTAAAGTGTCTTCCTTGAGGCTGTTCTCTAAAGAAGTATAATACAAGAAAAAAATGCAGGTAGAGATGCAAAGAAAGAAAAAGGAGGTTTTTTTCAGAACAGAGCCATTCCTCAAAAATCTTATTTTAAAGAAATTGAAAAAAGGAATCTAACTGGAATGATGAGCTTGTTCTTTGTCAGATTAAGGAAAATTTACCCTGTTGGGGAAGAAAAGCCTATTTGAACATATGTGCTCATGCAGACCAAAAGCTGACAGAATTCACCACAATCTCCAGGTGCGGACTCGTCTTGCCCTTAGAGCTATTCCTTCTAGAAATGCATAGATGAGGGAATGTGAAAGATATTAAGAGGACAGCATGTAATGACCATGTTTTCCTGTAAACTTCTGCTAGGGAGGAGAATAAACAGCAGCAGAGGGATCATAGAGGAAGGAGTTCTGTTTTTACATTGGCCTATGCGGGATTGTAGAGGTGAGGTGCTTGTTACTGTCATCATGCAAGTTATAGAAGTGTCCAGCATGGCTGTGAGATCTCATCTGCTTCAGGCTTTGGAAGGAGAAGGGGCTCCTGACTCAGATAGGACTCTTTTCCTTTCCCTTGAGGACTGGCAGAAAGCAGAGGAGCATTTCACATACGTAAGTTTGAGTTTGAAGAGCATTATAGAAGAGAGCAATATCTCAGTGGAGCTTTCCGTGGTCCACAAGTTACCTTCCACAATGCAGTGTTCTGAACCCATCCTAGATGTCTTTACTCTGCTTGTAGTTGGCACTACTTCAGGATAATTCCTTTTTTCATCAGTTTTGTGACAGCATTTCTGATTTTTTTTTCTTCTGAATATTAAACATTTTTCAATCAATCTCTTGTAGAGTGTCATTCAGCTTCCCTTTTCCTTAATGACTGGTGGATCTATGTGGAGAACTAGTCTACCAAAAAGAATGATTTTAAGGTAATGAAGAGAAAGATAAGTTCACAACTTTTTTTCAGCATTTTTTCATCATAGCTTCAGCTCAACACTAAGTGGTAATAGTAAGTTAGCAGCATCCCAAGGATTCCTGTGTGCCTCTTGCCCCTTTTGCAGGACATGGGAGGAGCTAAATGCCACTTGCTTCATCTCCACATTTCTCTTGTTCCATTTCTGGGTTGTTTGTTTTTTGTTTTGTTTTTTTCTTAATTACCAGTCTAGGAAGATTTACAAATTGCAGAACTAGGAAGAGAAAAGTAGCATGTTGTTAGCTTGGTGGGAGAGGCTTACCCGAGTGCGCAAGTCTGTGGTATGTGGTTACACATGAATCAAGTGGCTAAAATTACCATCTGATTTGAGAGGTTTGGAGATGCTGATAGACTTTCCATTGTGATAGTCACCTAGAATACAACTGTCTTGATACCATCTGCCGTGGTGTAATTGAGCATGGATGGGAAGCTGATTTTTAGCTGTTCAAGGAAACAGCCTTTTTCTGCTGTGAGCAGAGAGTAACTTGTCTTCCATGTGTGCAATGTGTGTTAAGTTGCTCTGATTTTGTTAGAATCTGAAAAAAAAAGAGTTGACTGTGTGGACCAGAGCCTAGGTTAAGGGAGGCTTTAAGGAATGTCCAAGCAGTTGGTGGGTTGCCAGGATGTTTTTTTTTTTAATTGCAGAGCAATAAAAACCCATGGTATGTAGTTCTGAAAACCTTGCTGGAAGGAGAAGTTGAGCACAGTGATTGAGAATGTAGGTTCTCAGTAACCATAAAGCACCCAATCAACATGTGTCCCTGTATTTTCAGAGATCTGCAGAGAGGTGGATAGAAGATGAACCTGATTCCAGCCATAGTGCAGTGCTCCCCTGAATTTCAGACCAGCCAACAGAACTACTGTCTGTGCCCTTGCAGAAGGGACCCACTGGCTCAGGTCTCCTTGCACAGCCCCACTGCAGCAGAGTGGCCAGTGCTTGGGTTTGATGAATAGCAAAGTGACAGTGGGTAGGACAGATAGGAGGTAATCTCTGTCTACTCTTTGTATTTCCAGATAAGATACCACCATGCATAGAGTTTATCTGGCTAAAATTTTTTAGGCCGATTTCTTCACAGATTGCAAGATAAATCAAGGGTGGCAGCATTGTTGTAAAGTCTTATATCAGCACTGCCTGGTGGGATGGGTGTTCAGGTCTTCTGATGCTGGACATTCATCATCTTTTCTGGTATGTCCAGAAGTGTACAGCCCTTCTGTTTCTGATACCAAGAGAGTCAGATCATCACACTTGCATCCCCTTGGGTTTGAGGGGTGAGTATTGCAACCGCTGTTGCCTGAGGAGAGTACACTGGTATTTCAAAATACCAGTTTTGCCTGAAGAGAGTATGTTTTAGTGAAAAATGAGTAGTATTTTTCTTTCTCAGACAACACATATGCCGTTCATCACGTTGTCTTCTCCTTCCATACATTGTGGTCTTGTTTTGCCTCGTTGGCATCTCAAATATATGTCAAGTATATGTCAAAAGAAGCTTCTCCACCCAACAGGCGTATATGATACTGAAAGTCCAGCTGTGGTTTCCTCTGCATGGTTTCTAACCAAGCAGCTCATACATGCTGTTATTTTTGGTTTCTGTGCTAGAAAAGTGTTATTTAATATTTCTTCTCTGAAAATGCATGTAATAGTCACTACTTCTCATTTTGCATACAAGCAGCAACTTGTATTTTATAATTTAACTTTTTTATCTTACAGGCTTGTATTCAGTCTGTCAAAAATGGGGAGTGATTTGTCTGTTACTTCCAAAAAATTGTGCTTCTAAGTGAAATGTTCAGTGCTATACAGAAATCTTTAAAAGTCAGTATTTTAAGCATTCTTGCCATCCAGTTCTCAGTTTATGCATAATTGTAAGGAAAAAAAAATTCTTTCAATAGTTTTACTTCACGTTATTTATGATAGTGGTGGAAATTTTCAGTGTCAGCTGGAAGCCATTCAGGAAATTTTTAATAGTGTGTTGAAAGGATAATTTAATCGCAGCTTCATATACTCCCCAGATCTGACCCGTATGCAAGTAAGAGAAAATCCCTTTTCCCTTTTGACAGTTGCATTATGACACTCATTCCCTATCTATTTGATGCTCTTGCATTAGATCCTGCCAGAGGAAATTACACTAAAATTTAGCAACTTTTTTGCACTATGTGCAATGCAGATGCTTTTAAAAAAATAAATCTAAATATCTATTTCCAGATGAATTTCACTTGTGGTGAATTGGTTTTTGATGGTGGGATGGGGTTTTTTTTGATGGTCGTTTATTCACCTTCAGACTTTGAGTAAGAAGATGTGCCAAGGACCAGTAGTTTTCTGTGTTGAATATTAATTTTGTAGTCTTTGGGTGCTAAACTGGTCTCCTGGTTTATTTGTTGTGTTTTTAAAGTGTTATGTATATTCTGTCTGGGGGAAAACACACGATGTGCCTACTTTTAGTACCAAAAATAATTTTTTATAGATTTTACTGTTAAGTATTGTGTAGCAGATAACTCTAGCATAAAACAGATTTATGTCTCAATTTGCAAACAATTTTTTGATTATAATTCAGTAATGGGGGGCAGCATTCCTTTCAGCCTCATTCACCATCATAGGAGTCCGTGCAGCACGCATGTCTGTTGGTGCCCAGTGACATGGAGACACAGAATGATGGATTCACAGATCTGTTTGTGGTTTCCATTTTGTGCTCACATGGTATTTAACTCTGGTTATAACGTTCCTGTGTATAGAAGCTGAAGGATATTGAATGTGTTGATTCCTTGAAACTTTATTTGTTTGGACAAAATGTGCTGCTTTTCATGCTGATAATCAACAAGCAACCTACAGTTGTCACATTTTGGTTTCTACACATTTTCAAACCCTCTTAAGGACTTATAGGTGCTTCAATGGGTGTTCATGTTTAGTGTAACCTAACACCTTCCTAATACCTTCTGGTCACCATCACTCTCACTGACTTGATCTGGATGTGAACTTGAGAAATAACAATAATGGAAATCTCAGTGGGTAGGTTCACCTCTCCTTTACAGAGAAGGCTGTGTACATTGTCTTCTTAGTATGTGTGTTTATTACCTGAAGACAGTTATCTGTGACACTGACAGCCGCCAGATATTTTGCTGTGGACAGGTTTTCATTTCTCTGAAGTCTCTGTAGCATAAGGCTTAAATTTCCCCTTTAAATATGGCAGCGAACCATTCAGAGATTTGCTTGTTCTGCTCTGCAGGATCCCAGGAGATGTTAGTCACGGGGTGGGTCTTACTTCAGCTTGAGATGACATGGCAGGGAGGCAGAAAATTCAGAAGAGAACAGGTCTTACCCTGTCCTCATCTTCAACTTCCTTATGTCAGGGGTTCAAAGCGTGTTTCTACATTTAATGTAGCCATAATTACAGTGATGTGACATCTTATTGATTCATAGACTTCTGTGGATGTGTGCATGTGGTTTCTACTAACTGGTAGTTGTTCAGATGAAAGTAATTTGATAAAATATTTTGGCCTGTAGTCAGTGTCATTTACACCAATAATAGTAGCCAGTAACTACACGTAGTTGGTTCAGCCTGCTGTATGGAAATAGAGTTGGTCCAGGCCTGTGCTTTGATTTATTTTGAATCTTTCTCTTATTTTGCATCATCTTGTTGGTTGTGAGTTGATGTAAGGACCAATAGCTGTGTTTATGCAATGCAATATTCTGTCTTCCTATGAGTGGCAAAGAGGAAAAAAACAGGATTTTTCATCTGGTTTTAGAAGCTTGCAAGGTGGATTGTAGGTAAGCTGCCTCTCAGTCGGATGCACTCAGGCAGTTCTGGATCCTGTCTCTTGGCTACAATGAGGATCTGGCTACTTAATCTGAGCTGTCTAAAGTGAGATATCAGTCAGTTCCATCCACTGGGAACAGTTGTGTTTAACAGTATAGCTGCACTGATCCAAAAAACCTGTAGTGAAGGGACTGCATCAGAAGAAGAATGTAAAATACGTAAGTGCAACTTGACCCTAATTTAGAAAACCAGTTTCCTGCTGGTATATGATTTTCAGTGCAGTTTAGGTTTTTTAAGATCTTAACTAGTCTGTGTTTTTACTACATTTAAAGTAATGCAATAACCATGTTGCATGCCACTTCTCCTAACCTCACTTCCATTTTCCCCCAGTGTTCAGGTGTTGCAAGGCAGGAGGCAGAGCCCCTCGGCTAATGGTGCTGGCAGGCAGTGCCTGTTGTCTGGGTAAAAAGAAGAATTTAAAGAAATTTAATATTGTAGTATCCATAAAAAAATGGGAGCATTTACTGTCTAAAGCTTTCATATGGATGGAATTTACATTAATGCATTTTATTGTTCCATCTAAGCAGATCAAATGATAACCATAGTGTCATATCTGCTTTTCTGACTGTTCTCTTAAATAGGTTTTAATACTTAATGTTTTTATTCTCATGTTTTTATTCTCATGCATTTCAAAGCAGCAATTATTTTCAAGAATAAAGAGAACTGGATTTATCTCAATGCTCTCAGGCTTAAAGGGGGAAAAGTTGTGTTTGAAAGTGTATCACAAGCAGATGAGGAGTTCTGCTCTGATGGGCCATTCCAAGGCCACTACTGGTCCCGTACGAGCCTGTTTGTGTTCTCAGTGAGCCTGGTAAGAGCTTTAATAGGGGTAAAAAGTTGATGGTGTTGATGACATTACAGGGGCATGCTCAGAAATTATGCCAAGAAGGGGTCTAGTAGCTGGTTTGGCATCAAGGGTAGGTGGAGAAGGGGAGGAGGCCATGATCCACCATGGTGTGTGTGCACAGGGCTTTGCTCCTCTCCCTGGCTCCCACACACACGCAGGCTCCCGGGGACATGTGACTTTTGGCCAAATTAGCAGGTTTATCCCAGCCTAGCCCCTCTGACTAACAGATGTAGGGAAAAGGGCATTCTGGGATTGCAGCAGTTGCTTTGGAACAACAATGTCCTTTTTGTAAGAATCTGATGCTTCTTAAAAGATGGAACATGACATCATTACCGTCGATCCAAGAAACATTCCTTCAATAATACTGAGTGTGCTCTGGTTATCAGCTCCCTTCCCCCAGCTCCTTTCTCTTGCTTTTCTGACTGATGCTTTTTGTCTATTGTTTTGTTGAGGGCTGTAAATGTGAAACAGTTGTCTTTCAGTGTTATGTGCCTTGTTAGAGCTGGAATCAAGTGGAATATTGTTGGCTTATTTGAAAGAAAGCAAGAAAAGTACAAAAAAAAAACAAAAAAAAAAACCCCAAACCAACCCAACTTTTCTTCCAGTCTTCATAAATATAGCATGCTTCAGGTACAGGCTGAATTGAAGCTAATTATTTCCCTTCCCACACGGTGTGCTTTACTGCATTATGCAATGGAAGGTGGAGATATTGCAGTCCTGTTCCGTGCATCTCGCTCGCCTTGGTCGGCAGCTCAGGGTGTTGGAAGGCTCCTGTAATGATCCCGCCTCCGTAACCAAGTGTGTGTGTGTGTGTGTGTGTGTGCACGCTCAGCACAGCAGAGTTGTGAACAGCTGCTTATTTTCCATGTGTGTGAGATAGATATGTTTTTATACTTGGTCCACCGCTGGGATTTGAATATTTTATTTTTTTCCTTAGCCCCTGAGAGCGGGCTAGCGTGAAAACACGTTTTGGGTTGTGTTGTAAATCTTTCTGAATGCCGGCTGCATGGAGGAAAGCGATGAAAATGCTGGACTTTGCTTTGCTTCCCTGCCTTCTCTCTCCCACACATCTTCAGCAGGAACACAGGAGACTCTTGCAGACATTACAGCTAGGTATGTCTTGGCTGTCTCTCACACAGTCGTACTCTCTGTGTAGCGACGCTGGCAGTTATTTGAACTAACAAGGAGCTGGCGGTCTTTGGCACTTTCACATGCTGCAACTGTGTACAGAAGAGTATCACGGAGCATAAACATGCAGGAGTGTGTCTTTTTCCACTCTTGTAGGAATTGTTCTGCAGGGAGGGGAAAGCAAATGATTCATGGATGATCTAGAGGCTTGGAGAAAGGTGGAATTGTGTCCAGAAAAGGAGGAAAAATGGGGATAGGGCCTTCTGATATGTTGGTTAAACAGGTTTCTTGTCTTTTTTCCATTATAAAGGTGTAAAACTTTTTTAAGAAGCAAATTTGATATATGAAATATGAATTCTAAAAGGCCAGGTCTTGACCAGACAGGGATTTTTGGAAAAAAGTGAGATGTGTGATTGTTTGCCAGCGACACAGAACTGGTTTTATTGGTGACCCTTCATTTAGGATGGGGTCGGAGTGCCATTTACTTGTATGTTTTGTTTCACCTATTGCGAAGTTACAGTAAAATCCTATCACAAATTGAAAATATACTTTTATTCTGGCTGAATTCCAAGATACACTTTGAATAAATGAAAGGAAATGCACAATGCAAACAGGAAAGATTTTGTACATTCCCAGTGGCATCTGAAGTTACGAGTTCCTCTGAAGAAAGTGTTTTCCAATGGGCTATTGTAGAAGGCTGAATCATGTGCTATCACAATTAAAATGTATGTTTGCATCTGCTGAAGCAGAGTAGAAAGCCAAGTGTTATGTGGCATGGAGTATCTCCTCTTCTGGATGCTGTTCCTCCAGAGAAGGGGGTTTCAAATTAGAATGTGAAGAAAGGCATTTGTAGGTGGGGATCTTGAATTTAGTAAGAGAAAAAAAACAAGGATCGTAACTTATTTAGCTGTTGAAGGAGAAGCTTTAGAGGGGTTTCCACATGCATGCTGAAATGAGTAAAAATTGATCACTGGCTGTTTCTTAACTGGAATACAATGGCAGAAGAAAAAATAATGAGATGGATTAAAAAATGTAAATACAGATTTGTAAATAGCAGTGGTGGTTTCTGCACATCACACTTGTACCATATATTCTGTCTTGCAAAGACCATGATATATAGATATTTATATGAATAAATACTAATAATATTAATACTGCTTTGTCATCCACTTCACAAAGTCCAAACAATGCTTTAGGGCAGCACGTGTAACTCTTTGGAGGGAGGGTGTCAAGGTAATATGGGCTCACTGGTGACAAACTGGTTATTGCTGGAGGCCAGGGAGATTCTGTTGACCTCTCTGCAGGTGACAGCAGATGCTGGAGGAAGGATTGAGTCTCATTTTGTATTTTGATTTTGGTTTGTATTCTGTAGAAACACTTGACTGCTGTCACAGTGGGACTGTGACATGATCCCAGCAGATAGCTTGCGTTGCTTCACGCCATGGGGATGCTTGCTCTGATAGAAAGTGAAGCTGCTCTGCTGTAGCTTTGTTTCTGACTCTTTGAGGAGAGGATAATCAGTGAAGGATTGCAATCTTTTTCTTGCAGTAATCCATGCTGAAGAGGCTCCATTCATACAGATGAACCAAGGGTTGAGGCAGCACTTTAAACCCAGATAGTCGGTCGGCTAACTGCCCAGCAGGATGCCATCAACCAGCCGAGCGGGCAGCCTGAAGGACCCAGAAATTGCAGAGCTCTTCTTCAAAGAAGATCCTGAAAAGCTCTTCACAGATCTCCGAGAGATTGGCCATGGAAGCTTCGGAGCAGTTTATTTTGTAAGTAGCTCCCTGAGTTGTGAATCAGCTGTGTCTTTCTCTGAACTGTGGACGTAGACTCTTTTTGAATGTGTTGATGAGAACTACTGTGAATGTTTTTATGGTCTGATTGGGACAGAGATGTTTGCTCATGTGTCTGTCCATGTCTCAGTCCATTCACAGATGCACAGTATCTGTAAGGTGTTTGCGTACAAAATGAAAAGAAAAACTGCAAATGTGGCACCTGCCTGGTGCCTTTAGATGCCTTATTATTTTGCAAGCAGGGATTTATCTGCAAATTAAAACATGGATCTCTATTCCATCACTTCTGACTGGCCGTGAAGTTCTCTTGGTTTGATCTTCTCCTTTATCTCCTTTATTCTCCTGTCCCTTGAGAGAAATTGAGTTCTCTCTCCCTTTATGCATACCCCCAGGCTCCCTTGAAGCCATTCTTTGTGCTTGACACCTGAGTGTCTGCGCTCTTGTTGTCATTTGTCCTGTCACATCCTTCTCTACTGCAGGCAAAAATCCCAGTATTCATCTGCATAAAACTTACACGACACGAATGTCTGGACAGCAGAATTTTTCCCAGGCTGCTTGTGTAGCTCAACTGGAGGTGGGATGTCTCATGGTAACCTCATTTGCAGGTTGCTGTTAACCGAAGTGCATACTGCGAGACCTTCATTAAAAAACCATTTTCCTCAGAAAACCTTTTCACATTTATAATTATAGGAGGTGTGGCCAAAACTGCCAATTTTCCTTCAGAAAGCCATTTGTGTCATTATTTTATGAGATGTCTATTCATGGTTAATAATTGCAGCAGACCATGTTGGGAACCTTCCAGCACAAATTTAATGCAGCACAGATGAACTAATTAGGAAAAGCTTCTTAATTTTGTTCCCTGCTTAAAACTATGAGCTGCCACTGTCTGGGAACAGATCTGGGGGAGGAAGTGTTTCCTAACGAGGCAGAACTCACCTGTGGCCTTCATCTCATTTACTCACTTCAGTTAAAGAGAGGATATAAAAGGAGGAAACTGACAAATCTGTCTTCCTGCTATATAGAATGTAATGGAAGTTCTTCAGGAATGCTCTGCCTTCTAGAGGTCTGCTTGGACCCACATGGGTATGGAGAACCAGAGCACAGCTGGAGGTACCCTGTGAGCTGAGGGCTAACAGCATTCCCAGACCTCAGACAGGAGTTGCTGGCTTGGCCTTTGCAGATTGCCTGAATTTAAGTTGTGGGTA
Organism: Calypte anna; assembly: GCF_003957555.1. Taxonomy (NCBI): domain Eukaryota; kingdom Metazoa; phylum Chordata; class Aves; order Apodiformes; family Trochilidae; genus Calypte; species Calypte anna. Next base: position 6,941,835 of record NC_044264.1, read on the forward strand.
AGGGCCGATTGCCCATTACCAGCTCCTTCTTCAAGGAGATCCAAAGTAAGAGGTCATTAATTTCTTGTTTTGTTTTTTCTTTCCCCCCCATTTTAGACTACCAATTCATTAAGTTGGTATTTATTTACTAAAGAGTACAATTACTTGATGGTGTTTGGATTGTGCTTCTTTGATAGCAATACCTCTAATTTGGCACACGGAAAAAGACAAGGGTAAGCAATGTGAACATAGCTCCAACCCATCAAGGGCTTTCTTTTTGCCAATTGAGTTTCCAAGATATGCTGTTGCCATGCTTGTGTTACACAGTTTTAACTTACACCATAATACAACAGAAAATGTATCTTTTTACTACTCTAACATCCTGAATTTGAAACTGTTTCATGTAACATGATACCTCGAACAGAAGCCCAAAAGATGAAAACATGGAAGGAGAAATTTGGTTTAAATTAAATAAGTATAAAGAAGTGAGGTAGAGAAATGTATGTCTTGAGTCCTTTATTCCTCTGGAAAGCTAGGGGTAAAAAACCCTGCAGTTTCTTTAACAAGGTTTTGATTCTGCTGCTACAAACAATTAAACTTTCTTTAATCAATGCAATATTGGATTGGAGTTAATAACCACTTAAAAGCATATTACCAAAGCTGATGACATACTTCACCTTTTCTTGGCTCATGTTTTGCTTGTGTCACAGCTGAATTTACTATGGTCACCAGATGTTGATGTCTTTTTGGGAAAGCAGGATATATGTGCTGCAATGTCTGCCATAAACCAAGCCTCGTTCACTTGGATGGTTTAAGTTATCTGGCCTTGTAACATCTTCATGGCTTTTCTTTAGACACCATATTTTTTAAGTTACTCAAAGTCACAAAGAAACTAAAAAAGTGAATGAAACTGTGATGTACCATCCCTGAGGTGTCAGCTGTGCCCTCTGGCAGCAGTGCAGGACTCTAGGTGCTGGGCGAACATGATCAGGGGTCATTTGCTTGTGTTTTCTAATACATAGCACTCCTCTCACCAGTCTGCTTTCATTGTGCAAAGCCTGGGCCAAAGATGTGGATGATAAATAGATGGGGGAGTAATTAACAAATAGAAAAATCCATATAATCTTGACATCTCCCCCTGCCCTTTTAAAATGCAGTTTAGTCTTTTGTTGTTAGTTATACCTACCTTGCTTTCCTTTTAGCAATGATCTCAAGAAGGGGTGATAAATTTGTCTTGCACAATAACTCCCTGAGAATGTTCACTCTTGTCCCTTCCTATGTTTGTTACATCCTGCAGTGGCAGAAAGTTTCTTTTTTTTCTTTCATGATTAACATGAATTTTGCTGGTTCAAGTCCTGGTTTTAGCTTCTTAGAAACTGCAAGTCTGGCACCTCTGAATCATTTTGGTATTATCCTTACCCTGCTCCCTGCTCTGGAGGGTAATAACAGCTTTCACTTGACACAGGAAACCCACTACACTGGAGCACTGCAGATGGAGCAAGAAGAATAACCTGCTCCCTTTTGTTACAGCTGGGTTCCTTCTGCTCTACTTTAGTAATTTGCACGCCTGTTTTATTGCAGTTCTTCACTGGTTTGCATGTTTCAGAGATTGTCTTGAATTAGTACAGGTCTGGCAAGCAGAATTTTACTCTTTTTTTTTTGTCTCAAAAAATAAAACTAGATGTGCCCCTCGCAACCTTAGAGGTACTGTAATGTCAGTGAGAAAGTGGGAAGGATCCTCTCAAACAGAAAAAACCACTAAAAATAGTATTGGTTCAAGCTTATCATAACTGGTTGAAATAGACTGACAGGAATTCTGGGAACCTCTTTGTTATGAATGGCAGAATTAAAACATGACTGAAAAACCTTTTTTCAAAAGGCAGAATCCCAGTACTTCATTAATCCATGTTCTGGTAGTAGTACAAAATCTATTAAAACCCAGCGTTTTCATCAGTCATCAGTGAAAGCTAGGGTGCACATATTTTGATTTATATCATTTAGCTTTGTGTGCAAGTTGATTGTACATAATCAGAGAGGCTCAGAGGTCTTTTCTTCCATTGCCCCTCTGTGCTGCTGAAATCCCCACTGGAGGGGAGGCTGAGGTCCTGTCTGGAACCATCTTTCCTGACAGTTGAAGCTGCCTCTTCCCCTGCCAGGGTGAAGGAGCCATTGCTTTGGTGCTCAATTAAACAGAACTTATTGTCTACATCTTATCTTGGATTATTGCTGTCTGAAGGCAGGAGGTCTGCCTTTGATGTGTGAAAACCCATCTACATTTGTTGTGCACTGTAAAAGATAATATTGTTGGACTGAGAAAGTGAAAGTCTGAGTAGGAATCAGGATGGGTTGCTTACATCTCTGCCATCTCTGTAGCAGCTGCCTTCCTTTAAGGCAAAATAGGTGGGAATTTGTGGCAGCCCTGGGATTAACTGGTGGCCATCTCCTGCCTATCCTTTTCCATCCTCTCTTACCTTTGGAATGAAACAAGGGAGCTGAGTCTTGCTTCTGTTTAGTCTGGACTGAATAAAATTGTATTTTAACTCTCTGTAAAAGTTAACTGATGGATAAAGGTTTTTTTATGGCTACGTTTGGTTTGATCTTGGGATTGATCTTGATCTTGGAATTAATGATCTGAAGGAACTGATGCATTGTGTTTTCATGTTGCAGGCACGTGATGTGCGCACCAATGAAGTGGTGGCCATCAAGAAAATGTCATATAGTGGGAAGCAGTCCAATGAGGTGAGTAGAAACATTGCATACTAAATCTTGACCATTGCAAGTACTTACTAGAAGGGATGACTTTAGTTATCCTGGGCTACAGCAGAGGAGGCCTTTCTTTAACTGTAAAGGTGAATTAGAATACTGTGTAAAGAAAACAAGTCAGTTTACTGTTCGCAATGTATTTCCTAATCTGCTGAGTCTAATCTGCTCCTGGAAAAGATGTGTGGGACCATTGCTTCCAGACACAACAGAATCTTTTATGCGACCATATAAATGTATAGAAAGCAAAAAAGAAAATTAAAACCAGTGGTTTTGTTTGTCAGGATGTCTTGTTGCCCTTGAATGTTTTATTTTAAATACCTTTTAAAGTAACCATATAGCTTACTGAACAAAAGAATAATAGCTGTGGATGCAGTAGTGAGATTCAGAAAGAATCTTGCTTATACAAAGTAGCAAGGCAGAAGGCATCCTTCCCTGGAATGAGTGTGCTGATGAGGAGCTAAAAAGAAAAAAAAAGCAAACAGCAGCTAAAGAATGAATGTGAAAATCTGAACAGCAGCATAATTATGGAAGAACTGCCAGAGCTAGGGACTCAAGCAGTCTTTGCAGAGAAGTCTGTAAAAGTAGGCCTCTGAGATGTAAATGTTTGGTGTTTCATGGCCACCCAACGTGTGTTTTTTTCCCTGAGACACTTAACAGAGAGAATTGATTTTATACTGAAATGTGCTAATACAGATTTTTGAAAAGCACAACGTGACATGAGCAGCTGATTTGGTATTATTTCTGGTTAATGACATCTCTCAAATCACAGTGTGATTTTTCAGCAGAAGTATTTATTGCAAGCAGGTTGTTCTAGGCATTTCTGGTTCCCTCCTTCCATTCTTTATATTCCAGTCTTAGGAGCAGTCTTGCTCCGATGAATTTGATTAACAGCTCATAGCTTTTTGTGCCTGCCTTTTATGTATTGATCATCTGCACTACAAGGAGCTGAACTATTCCTTCTTTTCTGTGTGTCTGTGTAGGAGGGAGAGGTGGCAGTGTCTCTCCAGCAGTCTTAAATTCTAGCTTCACAGTTAAATTTGCTATGTGTGTTTCTATTTTGTCACTGCAGTGACTTGTTTAACTGTGTACTGATGAAAGAATAATTTGTACTTACTACTTGTCCTACTGTTTTAATTACTGTGAGCTATAAATACTCTATTCACATGAATGAAGCAAACTGTGCATGCTTCAGAAATAGCTTTTGTTTGTCTTCAATGCTTATGTTTCTTTATTTTGAAGAAAGTAATAAGACCAAGATTGAAGCACTTTCTATTTTGCTTCTGTATTTATTTGTCTTGTTCAGAAGTTTGCTAGAGTTATGATCTAGCATATGGAAAGAAAATTGACTAGAGGCATTCTGGTGTCATCTATATTTAGTTTGGCTTCATAATAAGATTTTTTATTTGGTGGGAATAATTTGTCTCCAAAACATATTTTAGACTAAAGATAAGCTAAAAATCTTTGGGATATGTAGTGCCATGATCTTAATATGATCTTGGAGATTTGATTTTATTTTTTTTTTTTAATGCAGGAAATCATGAATATGTCTTAACTGATATACCACCATGTTCTTCTTGATATAGAAGTTTAACATGGCACTTTCTTCGTTTGCATTTTATTGCTTAGTACCTCAAAGCCTTTGAGGGTAAAGGTAAAAGGCAAGAAGGTGTTAATGTACTGGAACCAGGGTGTCAGCAAGAGTTTGTGTTAGTACAACTACACTAACATCCTTCTCCTGAAGTATCTGATGTTGAGAAATGCTTCCTCAATCAGCTGCCTTGGTTGTGGCTACCATGTTCCCTGGGTTCATGTGTTTCTCTAACCCTGAAGTTTTCATTGAGGAGGATTTGAGTTTTTCATGTGTTTTCCAAAGCATTTGGGAATATGGGACCTCTGTCTGTCTGTGAATCCTACCCTGAGGAGATGTGTGCTGAGGGATTAACAGGACTTGGAGAACAGTGTTTAAACTTTAGGGTGTTGGATTCAGAACCAATGCTCTTTCTCAAAGACATTTTCAGTGTAAACACTCTTGTGTTGGTATCTGCATACTTTAGTGGTTTGAACTACTGTGTTTTTAAAAATCTTTTCTTGTAGTTGTAGTTTTGTTGTTTTACTCACAAACTTCTGCCTTTCTTTGTGGAGGAGGTAAAGATGTGCAGCAAATTTTGGTAATTTCCTCCAAGGGGAGTAATGGCAGTGTCCATCCCTGTGTTAGAATACGACACTTTGATCTCTTCTGTACTTTAAAGCTGTACTGGCAGAACTCCCCTTGTTATAAACCTGTATTTTGTTTTATCTGTTTCTCCTTTGCTCCTGCACAGCCCTTTCCCATACCTAATAGGTAACTCACCTTAAATCAGTCCTTATAAAAACTGAACTAGTAATGAAGGAACATTATCAAGAATGTAGTCAGATATTTGATGAGTGATAAATGGAGCCTCATCCAGTGTAATGTAGGTGCTAGTTGGGATAGGTTGTTATATGAAGATTTAAGTGAGAGACAGCTAATCATGCTGACAGACACTTATCATCCACATCTCTTTTAGGTTGGGATGTATGTTTGGTTTGACAACAGAAATGGTATCCCTTAGAAAAGGATTGCTTATTTTTTGAGGACTTGCTCAGCTACTAGGTGTTTACCAGTATATCCTATGCATACATATAAATAAAAGTAGTATATTGAAGAGAGATCCTTACATATTAGATCCTAATAAATCAATAACTTGTTTTGTAGATCTGTTGAGGAGTTAAGTAGTGAATATCTTGGTGTTGATGTAAAAATATTTTGATTTGGAACCAGGAGAAGTTTTTCCCCTTAAAATTATTAAAATACATACTGACTTAACAACAGCCCCCCCAAAACAAAGGTAACAGTTTTATGAAATCTTTCTATTCCTTTTCTTTTCTACAGAAATGGCAGGATATTATTAAGGAAGTCAAGTTCCTCCAAAGAATAAAACACCCTAACAGTATAGAATACAAAGGCTGCTATTTGCGGGAGCATACAGCATGGGTAAGCATCTGCTGCACTCTGCATTTCTCTTGCCTTGGTTAAGAGTGCTTTAAAATATCTCCAGCTGGCTTTCAAGAGGCACCTGTACAACTGCATTGCATAGACTCAGAGAAGAATAGCCTTACAGAGGCTCAGCAAAGCTGAATGTATTTTTTTTTTTTTTTTTTGGAAACAAGATTTAGGGAAATTTTTCCTTTCACTTGCAGAGTAAGGTGATTGTGGTGGTGTTCTAGTATGTTTAGTTCAATTTGAGCATTTGAAATAAACAGTAAGGCAGTAAATTTATCTGCCTCTTTTCTTGCTTTAAGGAAAGGTGAGTATTTCACTTGTAGTGCCCATGAGGCAAGTATGGAAGTCTTACTGGATGCTTGCAGATAATTTAACAATGCATTTGTACACCTCTCATTGACAACATTCTTGTAGTATCATATACTGAAGAAATTATATTGTTGATCTAATATTTTAAATTGTAATTAGTTCACATATTAGCTTCAGTAAATCTGTACAACAAAGTTATAGGAGGTTTTGGTTTTGATTTACCTGTCACTGGGACAAAATCTTAAGTAAATCCCTAAATAGCTCTTTGATAATCTTGTTAAGTGCAATTTAACATTCCTGTTAAGTACATACGTATAAAATAAGATACGTAATACAATACATAACTAGTTATGGTTTTGCCTTCCTTACAAGTTTTGTTGCTTTGTATTTATGCTAATTCCAGTTAGAGCTGTGCTTGTGGGAGGGGTCAGTATGACAGTGCTGGGATGGGGCTTATGTTACAAGCAGTATTTGTTTTGTTATAGCAGACTGCTTTGTATGCACTGGTGATAATTTGGAGATTTCTCTACAGAAATGTAGAATACATACATTTACTGTAGATTTTCTAACAAATATTTTGATTTCTTCCCATATAGCTTGTTATGGAATATTGTTTAGGATCAGCATCAGACTTACTAGAAGGTATGTCATACCTATTTATTTGATTCAAAGTCAGAAGTTTAGTACTGAAGTAGAAGGTTACAGCATCACAGAATTGTCCTTGAGTGTACAGGTTTATTTGGAGACAGAGTGTGTGAACAGGTGCAGTTTTTAAAATTCCTGAATGACTGTAGTATTTTTTTTCTGTAGAATATTGGTTTTCCCAGGTGCCTAGTTTCTCCTTGGTTCACATTATTTTAAAGTTTTCAGTCAGCTGTTTATTTTCCTCTGAGTTTTAGGTTCTCCTGTCATTTTAGTTCAAGATTTATTTCTGCAAACTCTTGCTGATGATTCTAATGCTTACTAACAACTGTAGGCCTGATGACTAAAATAGCACTGCAGCAGTATTAGGGTTTTGCTGGACGAGGCCTTTTCTTAAATGGTCATTTTTCTATCAGGCTTCTTGAAGTGAACTTTCTTTCAAGATATATGTGTGGCCAGGAAGTTGTTCCTCTCCTTTACTTGCCAGAGGCATTTCAGGACAAAAGGCTGAGCTGCAGGATAATCATCTGTATCACTACAGTTTATTCATGTGTGAATTGTGCTAAAGTTCTAGGCTTTGGGATTTAGCTTCAGTAATGGAAACTTGAATATTGTGTCTCAAATAGATGTTTGGAAGAATGGTCATGGAACTGTCAGGAATGTAGTTTATAGTTGCAAAATAGTCTCTTTTTGGTAGTAAATAGCTAATGGTTTAGAGTGAGAAGATTATACCTGATTGTAGAATGCACTCTACACTGTGAACTATTTTTACATTTGATTCTTATACTGAACCAAGTGAAAATGAACTTGTAGTGTTTTCTCTCTGTTTACATTGTTAGCAGTATTCATGTGTATGCTGCAATCTGCATTAATATTTAATTTCAAATAAATTCTTTCCTTAAGTTCATAAAAAGCCATTGCAAGAAGTGGAAATAGCAGCAATTACCCATGGTGCTCTCCAGGGATTAGCATACTTGCATTCTCACAATATGATCCATAGGTAAGTGGTTATACTTCTCCTATCTCACACACAGGTAATTTATTTTGTTGATTGCATCCTCTTCATCCCAAATTCAGTATTTCCAAGCAGGGATTTTCTTTTGACAGTGCCTGTATGCTCCCAAAGTAATGATTTATAGTAGTCAGATGCTAGGGAGCTCTGTATCTCTGTGTGCACTGTCCCTTAGAGCTGGTATTCATAATTTCTGTAGAATTAATCTGAGTCTGCTGAGATTTCCAATACCTTAAGCTCTTCCACTGCTTTAAGCAGTGAAGACCAAGGCAGGACAAGTTCACCTCAGCAGCTTCTAGCAACTTGAAGGCAAAGATTGCTGGGGCAGGGGAAGCACTTATACTTGAAAAATTGGTTTTACATGAACACACATATTGTGAAGCATACAGTAAGTATGGGATGCAAGTGTTCTTTGTGCTTAAAGTACTGCTGTGTTTTAGTAAGATGAAGGATTTGAATAGTTACATTATTAGCACTTGTTTGAATAGATTTATAAAGGACATAGTTGGTGGAGAAGGTTTTGCAGAACTGTATAGGAAGCTGATCCAGGTGTGCCATTTGAGGTTGACTTTTAAGACAAGCTTGATTCTAAGATCAAGGGCCATGCTAAGCTGTTAACTTAAGGGTGAAGTTTTTATATTTGAAAGAAATTAGAGTATTCTGCAACTTAAACATGTGAATACTAATGTCTTTTGTAGTAAGTCCTACAGAAGTTTTTCTTTTTTTGAGAGGAATAATACTGATGTTTATATTCTATAACCAGAGATATCAAGGCAGGAAACATCCTGCTGACAGAGCCAGGACAGGTGAAACTTGCTGACTTTGGGTCTGCTTCCATAGCATCTCCTGCCAACTCATTTGTGGGGACGCCATATTGGTAAGCCAAGAATTTTATGCATTTCTGGCTTTGTGAAATGATCATTTATTGGCTGTTTAGTATGCTTGAGCTTCATTGGCACAACCATTGTAATCTTCTGGTTGTGATAATGATAAAATGTACTTTTCGGAAAAAAAAAAAAAAATTTAGAAATTGTACTTAGGCTCTGACTTAAGAAAATTGTGAATCCTTGTATTTCACAAAAAGTTATAAAGCTGTTCTTCTGTTTGACTATTTGTGACTTTAAGTGGTAGAGGTGGGATTGAATAATCTGTAATATATTTTAATTACTCCCCCCAGTGGTTTTAACACTTCATATGTTCTCACTGCATCTGTTTGCTGAAATAACCAAAGTGTTTTTTCTTTCATAGGGAAGGCCAGATTCATTTAACAAAACCTTTTGCAGATCCCTTATATGCTTTTGATCTCTTGCACCTGATCTGTGGTCTTTACACAATTGTGTGCTATAATTATTTCATTAGAGCTGGGCAGGCAGCTAAACTATTGGAAATGTTGGAGGGTGAGAAGATGGTGATAGGCATAAATGGAGAGCTGGGCAAAGCACAGGAGAACGTTGTGCAGCCTCTGTGTAGGCTTAAACTATTGTAGGAGCCTGGTCTTTGTTCCCAGGATCCCATGCTCTTGCCAGATACCTTGGGGAGTTATTTGTAGCAGAAATCAGTGAAACAGCCTGTTTCATTGAATTACTGATGATGACAATGTGTTCCATTGCCCAGAATTTTATGAGCACCAATTTCCTCTTTTAGGATGGCCCCAGAAGTGATTTTAGCCATGGATGAAGGGCAGTATGATGGCAAAGTAGATGTTTGGTCTCTTGGAATTACCTGTATTGAGTTAGGTAAGTTATTTTCTTTGAAAAATTATGAAATCAAGCATTCAGCCTAGAACCTAGGACTTATTCAGCTATATTACAGTGCAAAAGATCTTCCTTGTCCTGGTTTCTCAGGGATTTGTGTTTTATAGAAAAGAGCTAAATGGGCTCTCTAGAATTCAAGACTAACTCTCCAATTTGATGTTTATTTTTTATTGAGCTGGTGTTTTCACTACCCAAAGATAAAGAGAGTTATATAGACAAAGAAAACATCCGGGCTGTATCACTGAAGGTGTTCACATCTGTGGGAGAAGCAGTTAACTTCTGAACTGAACAACTGCTGAACAGCTCTAGGAATGAACCATTAACAGTACCAGCATGGAAGTAGATTTAATGGAATAAATTGATATTGTTTGTATGATAATGTAAGAAATAGTATTGAGTTCTGCAGAAATGATGTTTGGGATAAATGGACAGCTTTAAAGCTATATTCAGTGTATATTGTCCCTTGTGAGTAGGTTTGGCTGGAAAAATCTTTTGGGGAAAAAAGAGGGATAGGGAATAAACTGTTGAAGCAGTAACCTATAAGCCAAACCCAAAAGAAATTACAGTATTACCATTAGAACAGACTCCTTGAAACAAAACATAAATTTAAAAGGAGCAAGTTAGTATGGAATTATATTTAAATTTAAGGTACAGTATTTTCATGAAACAAAACCACACTCACTGAAGCATAATGCTGTGCACAGCGCTACCCAGATTTTAGTCAGTCTCCAGCTCTGCAGAAGCACTTAGCTGCAAGTTTTTCTTGGGCTGGTGAGGTTCAGTGCTGTTTGTTGCACCTGAGGCTGTCATGCCATCCTTGTCAGATCTTATTGCCCATGCTCCAAACTGACCTCAGTGGAGGAGCAGCCCAGCCGGGCAGCTGGAGCTCTCAGGAACACGCTAATCCATGTGAACTGCACAGTTTAGCTAAAAATGCTGTCTGGCATTCCAAGCTGTCAACTTCAGTTTCTTCCAGGATGTGAAATAAATTCTTTCTTCAGAGCAGAGAAATTTTGTTTTTGATTTTTTTTTTTTTCTGTTGTTGTTGCCAATATGAAGCAAGCTGAAGGGGTGTGACTGTCATGACAGAGTCCTGCTCTGAGTGGAGTAAGGAGACTTGGCTGGCTGCAGGGCTCCAGGAATGTGGTGAGCTCATGGCCACCACACCCCCGGGTGCCTTCCTGCACGCTGCCTTTTTGCAATATGAAGCGTTAGGCTCCGTCTACAGCTTCTGGTGTGGTGGGAGGTGAGACTAGGTCAGGACAGTGGAGTGTTGTAAGCTGGGTTGGAGTGGTTGTCTCATTTGCCTGGGTTTGAATAAGCACAGGGAAAAGGCAGAAGAGTGAGACATCTAGTTGTCTTCTCAAACTATTACTTAGTCATAGAACTGGCCCTCACTGAGGCTCAGTTTCCATGTTTCCCGAGGATTTTTATTTTATTTGGGTGAGTTATGAGAAAAAAAAAAAAGGGAGGATAATCAGTTGAAATAGTTGAAGGGGTCACTTAAAATAGTTTAATGGATAATCAGTCTGATCCTCAATAGCAGCACCTGGTTATCTGACAGACTAGAGAAGGTAAAGTGCTACGTTTGAGGAAAGGCTTAAGTCCTTAATTTACCCATTCTGAGGAATTTGTAGAGCTTAGCCCATTCTCTGATAACTGTGAGTGAACAATGAGCTCTGATACATGTTTCTGCTATTATTCAACACAAAATTAGAAAGCAGAAAATGAGCTTTATTTTTTTTCAGGAAGGAAAGTTTTCTAGCGTAGGAACATCCCTGTGGCCTGACCAGCTTCTCTGGAATGTTTATGGCGAGGCTGAACTTTATAGGTTTAGCCCATAAACATTCTGATGAAGCTTCAATTTTGTTGTTACAGTGAGATCATCTCCTTCCTCATTAAGCTTTCATGCTGTGTCAGTCTATAAGAGTAACACAAGCTTGAAAGAGAGAGAAGAGCCAAAGAGAATGCAACTCTCAAAATAGTATCTTGAGTTAGCCTGTTACTGACTTCCTGCCCATGTGCTTAGTCAGTTAAGTGTGATTTAATGGTTCTTTTAACCAGCTTTTTCTTCATCACTGCTGTCCTGTTGGATTTAAATATTTCTGCAACTGTAGCTTAAAACAAAAAAACCAAACAAAAAAAAAGAGGTTATGAAAGAAAGAATGCTTAGTGGCTAAACACCGAGTATAGAGCTTACTGTTAACTTAGTCCTATTTTAGTACATTAAAATGAGTCAGAGAAGTCAACTATGATAAACCACGTAATTTAAAAGCTTGAGAGGACAAAGCATTTGATCTTCAAAGTGCTTTCATCTTCTGCAATGGTATAGGACATACGCCAACATATCTGTCTGATTGCAGGGTAGGGTTGATTTGGGGTTCCATGTTCAGGCAGTAGTGTTTCTGCTGATGTGGTTTTCTTTTTTTAAAGGGATGTAAACTAAAAAAAAAAAAAGAGCAAAAACATGAGACTATCTCCCTATATAAAAATTATTTTCTTTTGTGTATAGCGGAAAGGAAGCCTCCTTTGTTTAATATGAACGCAATGAGTGCCTTATATCACATAGCGCAGAATGAATCCCCTACACTACAGTCTAATGAATGGTGAGTATTACTGAGGGAGGAATGTTGTAGGGAATTGCTGTAAATGGAGTGCTTTGTCATGCCGAGTTCTTGAAATGGCTGGGTTCCTACTGGGAGGATGAGAGCTGGAAGGCTCTTGCTAGGTTCACTCTATATTTTGTATACAGAACTGACCATTTAGTCAGTACATGTTTGAGACTCTCAGTGTAGCAGAAAGAGGACATGCTGCTGGAAGAGTATAAGATCCTGTAAAAAAAATCAGTTCATGGGTTGGTAAACTTCTGAAGCTTCCAAGCTAGCCAACAATGTGGGGTTGACTATTTTTTTAATCACAAACCACACCGTCAATTCCTAAATCTTCTTTTGTGGAAGTATTACTTTGCAAGATGAAGATGTTGTTTCTGTGCAATGATTGTGTGTTGTGTAAACATCAGAAGAATAAAGCACAGTAGTAGCATTTTGTGCCTCCCAGCCTCAGCTGTCTTTTGAGACAGCAGAGTAAACTGATCTCAAAAGTTAAAAACTTCCTAATTATAATTTTCTGAGCCATAGCCCTAAGCTTCTAACCTGACACATTGTACCTTATTTTTAGAATTTTTTTTCTACTTAGGAGTTTGACTGGTTAGACTATTTCATACCCTGGCACTTGTCAAAACATTCAGCTCATATTACGTATTTTTCTGACCCCCAAAATGCAAAAATAAAAGTTGTTCTGCTACCAGTGACCAAATGTAAATGTCTTCATTCTTTTAATGAGCTTTGAAAACTAGGTAGCTAACTCAGAAGTTTTTTGTGGTTTTCTTTGTTTTGGTTTTTTTTTTTTCACTTTCCTTGCCACAGGTCCGATTATTTTCGAAACTTCGTAGATTCTTGCCTCCAGAAAATTCCTCAAGACAGGCCTACATCAGAGGAGCTTCTGAAGGTTGGTTTGCTTGTCTTTTTTTTGTTTTACGCATGACACTAAAAAGGAGCCAGGCCCTGGGACACTCTTCTCTTTCACCTACCATACTAGGCAACAATTAACAATTCTCCCTTTCCCCATTAACCAAAAACCTCTGAGCTGAGGGTGCTGTGGAGTTTCCCCAGCTGGTGATTCTGGCTTGACTGCCCTTTTGCAGTGTCCCAGACAGCTCCCTAGATGACTCTGAGCCAGTCTTGTTCTCATCATAAAAGGACACCTCAGAAAGTGACACTGGATGTCCATCAACTTGTCAAGAGTTTCAGTTGCTTAAGCTTACTCTGTTCTGCTGGTGATTGTAATTAATCCTGACAGAGCTGCCAGTGCTTTACTTCACAAATACCTCTCAATACTCCCCTCTTTATTCCATGCTATATATACCCCTAAAGGCTTTTTATCCTCTGCCCTCACCTGTGTGCTTTACACATAGAACTGAAATTCTAATAGTATCCCTGGAGGAAAGGAAGCAGCAGAAAACAGTTTTTCTTCTTCACACTTTTCCTTGATACGAACAAGCCTCAGCTGTCTGCAGTTTTCTTCTGCATTTGTGCTCCTGTATGCTGCAGATACTTGATTTTCCTTGCTCTTATCCAGAAACAAAGCCAGTGTGTAGATTATTGCAAAAAGCCATCATGTTCCTAAGTGAATGTAACTTGCACAGACATTAGGTTTAGAACTGCTTTATTCCAAGTTCCTCTTTGGTGGATTTCCTGTGTGGCATCAGATGGCATTCAGAATTTTGTTAGCTTGTTGTTCTCTTTACAGGGTTCATGACATTTTGGGGGGTTTTTATCCTGGCTAGGTTTGTGCTAAACAGTGATTTTTCCAAAATATTGCATTGCTGGGAAGTTGATGCTATTTAAGAAGGTTCTATCATCACCTTTTTGTATTTTGTTATTGAAATGGTTCTCAGGACTTTTGCCTCTTTAAAAACAGACTATTCAGAAAGTAAAGGCAATTATCCAGTAAAGGGTTTGGCGTGGGTGTGTAGTCCTGCCATTTCAGACTTCTGTAGCTTGGTTTTATTTTGAGCAGTTCACTGCAATTAAAGAGAACATTGATGGAAATGAAACGTTTGTGAATTTATTCCTTCCATATCTATAGTCTGAAACAGCTGCAGGCCACTTCACAGGGACAGGTAGAGAATGTGACGTGTTGGAAATGGCAATGCAGTTCTCCTAAGGAACAAAATGAAACTAGTGGTGGTGTTAATAATGACTCATGCTTGCACAGCACATTTCATCTGGAGACTGCAAAAGCTGCTTCTGGCATACAGAGACAGGATTTGTTTTACCTACTGGCAGAATGTAACCACCTTTGCGGTGAAATGCAGTGACTATTTCCAAATCAAGAGCATAACATGGCTAACTGTTCCAGGGCTATTTTGTGACTCAGAGCTCTATGCTGAATATTTGATTCTCAGGCTTCTCTAAAGAAGGAAAAGGATTTTAGAGTGAGAGTTAGATGATGAGATAATTAATATTTGGTTAGAGATACTTAAGCAGTCGAACATTATTTATATGTTATTCCTTGCTCTTCCCCCTCTGAACCACAAGTAGATAACATCTCTAAATACCTCTACAGAGAAGTCCAAGGGTTTAAACTGAACCTGTTTTCATGGTACATGAAATACCATTCCTGCATTTGGGTTTTTTTTTACATCTTTACTTTTTGGTTGACTTCTCCCATCAGAAAGCAATCATTCTGAATTCCATCCGGATCATGAAGTCTAAAAATAGTACTAATGTAAGCTGTGAAGGTATTCTCCTTCTGTGTGGGGAAGAGGGCTAACAAACCCAACTAGAGCTCATAATTTTATCTTCAAAACATGTGGGGTGAAGGCCTAAGAGGTCACTCATCTATCTGTGTGTTCTACAGCACATGTTTGTTCTTCGGGAGCGGCCTGAAACAGTGTTAATAGACTTGATTCAGAGAACAAAGGATGCAGTGAGAGAACTGGACAACCTGCAGTACCGTAAAATGAAGAAGCTCCTCTTCCAAGAGGCACACAATGGTCCTGCAGTGGAAACACAGGAGGAAGAGGAGGTGAGAGAAGCTTTGGATTTCATCACTGACCCAGGAAATGATGCTGTCGTTTAAATAACCACAACTCAGATATTGCTAAAGCGAATGGAGGCTGTTTACACACCCGGCTGTAAACTCTGTCTTCCTTTCTGTGCTTTGGAATAAAGCTACCTCAAGGCACAAAGGACAAACAGGGTAGATGCCTAGTGCTGGCAAGAAGCTGTACCATGTGTTCATGCTTGAACAGTTAGCTTCCAGTTCTGTAAATCTGAGCTTTATTTGCCTGCTCATAAGGCTTCATGAGGACTCTCAGCAACTGCAGTTAACCACTGTTTTGACCATATGTACGAGGCCCTTGACAGTCTTCTCATTTTGTCCAGAAAATGTTGCTCCGAGTCTGAGACATGGAAATTTGTACTTGTTTCTTAAAAAAGAATATGCAGAAATCAAGACTGTGGATTGCAGTACTCCCATGTGCAGAAAGGAACTGTGTGAGGTGCAGGGTCCCAGCTGAACACTTAGATGATGATGGTGTCAGAACAGTTTCTGGTGACATGCTGTTGCTGATGATAGAGTTCAGCTTGTTAGCAGGCTCACTGCTGAAATGAATCTGACATCAGCCAGTTCAGCTTGACGAGGCTGATTCTTTCCCCAGCATCCCACAAGAGAAATGTTTCATGGCAATGCCTGGAGGGCAGGAACTGCCGTGATGTTGGCAGGTGGATGCCTTTAAGAAAGGATGGAATGAACATTTAATTTGGCAGTGTCCATAGGTACAACTGTGTTGGATTTGGATTTTCTTAATAATTTCTTTCTCCTAGGAACAAGATCATGGTGTCGGCAGGACAGGAACAGTGAATAGTGTCGGAAGTAATCAGTCCATTCCTAGTATGTCTATCAGTGCCAGTAGCCAAAGCAGTAGTGTTAACAGTCTTCCAGATGCCTCGGATGATAAGAGTGAGCTGGATATGATGGAGGGGGACCACACCGTGATGTCAAACAGCTCTGTCATTCATTTAAAGCCGGTAAGCATTAGATGGCTCCTGGATGACTCTGAAGGTGTAAAATGGGAGAGTGTTTGGTTGGCATGATGACAAAAAATTGAGTGCTTCCTATCCTAAATCATTATCTGCAGCTTCTGATATTGTGTCCCAGTATATTAATGTGCACTGGAAACTTTGGGAGGTTGCTGTAAAGATCATTTGTATCTGTGGCTTCACTAAAAGTTACTTTGCCAACTGCATTGTTTCGAAACTGCTTTGCTTTACCATGAAGAGTCGGAATGTCAGCTTGTGAATAGGCTCGTTTAAGGGATGCCTTTAACTTGCAGAGCACTGCTTCCTGGGCCAAAATGATGTGAGTGTTCCACATTGTTACCTTCTAGTTAATGAATTCCTGTATCTAAGAACATAAGATCTCAGCTGTGATTGAAATGTGTTTCTGAAGCACCCAGCTTCCCAGCACTTGATTTGAGTATTTGGTTAAAGAACAAAGATGCACAGAAAAAGAAAGGCAGCACTGGGGAGCATCCCTTTGCACCCTGCTGCTCTTGCTGTGGAGGGGTTATCACACCTATTCTCAACCCAGGAACTTAATGATAGGTGTGGTTAGAATGTTTTGTTCTTTGCTCAGATATGCAACAAAGACACAGGTATGTCCTCGGGGAGTTAATTAGTGTATCATATCTAACTACTAATCGCTTTGTGATGAATGACAAACTCAAAATAAGAATGTGGAATACACCATGACAAATTTTAAAATTTGCTTTGAGGTATTTCTGGAGTGGGTGTAATGAAAATCTTCCTCTATCTTTCAGGGTTACAAAGATGTTATGTTTTTTTTCTTTCTGACTTGATATAATCTACTTTATAGCTTTTATGTTTTGTTGGAGTAAACTGTTTAAGTCAGTTTTCAATTTTCCAATTATTTTTCTCATTTTCAGCTTTAATTAGTAAGTTTCCTCTTAGTAATAATGTGCAATGAAATTTTCAAAAGCAAGGATCTTAGATCAGAGCTCTTGGTGCAGTATATTCCTTCATCCCACTGTTACCAGGAGGATCTTCCAGGGCTGCTGGATGTGAAATGTTTTTTCTTCCTTTTTGAACGTCTTTTGAACGAGACCAAAATAAAAATCTTCTGTAACACGGTTTCTCTTTATTCTCACATTAACATTTGCTGATAAGGAGGAAGAAAACTACAGAGAGGAATCAGATCCTCGAACAAGGGCATCAGAACCCCAGTCTCCTCCCCAAGTATCTCGCCACAAGTCTCATTATCGCAACCGAGAACACTTTGCTACCATACGCACAGCATCGCTGGTAGGTTAAGGTTGTCATTTTGATGCAGTTGTGTAGGGAGGGACACCTTTGAACACAGAGCTATGAAACCACTTAGAGCTGTTAGGATTTCATCAGAACGTGAGCTGTCTTCGCTGGCTAAGATATTATCACTGAAATAGTTTAATGAAAGTTAATAGAAGCTTAAATGTGACATCTGGGCAAGCGTAATTTGTGAATATTGGGTATTTTCAGAACCAATATGTTTCACAGTATGCAGGGAACTGTTTGTAATAATGAGCTGGCTTTTATTTTCATGTGCGTATTATTTATGTTTGTGTGTGTATGGATGTATATATGCATGCTCATTACAGTGGGCTAAAAGGAGTTTTGGTACCAGCTTTGTAACAGTTGCACAGTTTTTCTGCTGCAGCCCATGTGAGCTTATCTTCTACAGCAGAATTCAGCTTTTAATCTGCTCTGCTGCCATTAGGATGTGTGCTTTTCTTTACAAAAAAAAAATATCTTATTTCTTCACTGAATATTTTTCTTTTGTGGTACTGCTGAAAAGCAGATGAACAAGCATTAACTTAGGCCCAGTGTGGTTACCTTCCTAGGTGACAAGGCAAATGCAGGAACATGAGCAAGACTCTGAGCTGCGAGAGCAGATGTCTGGCTATAAACGTATGAGACGGCAACACCAGAAGCAACTGATGGCATTAGAGAATAAACTGAAGGCAGAGATGGATGAGCATCGCCTCAGGTTGGACAAAGACCTTGAGACACAACGTAACAATTTTGCAGCAGAAATGGAAAAGCTAATTAAGAAGCACCAAGCAGCCATGGAAAAAGAGGTAGGAGATGATGGTTTAACACTGGTCTGTATATGTGCATTGAAGTGTCTGCCTCCCCTCACTGATGAAGAGAGGACATTGTAGTCTCTGGAATGTCTGTTTTCAGGAGCTAAGCAAATTGCTAATTAGAATAAAGCTAATATATCACCTGCTTAACACTAAAGGGTTTATGGAACTGGAGGAAAGGTATGTCCTTCATCACAGCACATTACACTAAATTTTGGTATAATGACCCCAGAAAAAGATACCAGAAGAGTTTACCTTTCTTTTGCCCTGTCTCTGCTGTCAATAACAGACTGCCATCAAGTGTTACGGAGCCTGTTGAGAAATGTGCCAGCCTACCCCTAAATGTTCACTGCCTAGTTGCTGATGGATATATGAGGGGTTTTATGCTTTTAAATAATTGATAATGAAGTGGTGCTGCCTGCAGCTACTAATATTGATTCTTTGTTCATCTTGGATCTCTCAGTGGAGGGCTAAGGGTGTATTTCATGGAAAGGTTGACTTTGTTAGGCAGGACTAGGTGAACAATAGGGCTGAGGAGGGAGGCACTGGAAAGGATTCCTGATGGTGTGTTGTTAGGGGGGTGGAATGAGAAGAGGGTGAGGGCAAGCTGCTGAGGCTCACACTTACTCAGTTCTGGTGAGTATCATGGTGACTGTACTGTGAGTTCTGGGTCTTGGAGCCGATATGGAACATGAGCTTAGGACTTAGACTGATTTGCTACTGGATTTGCTGTAGGCTAAAGTGATGGCCAATGAAGAAAAGAAGTTTCAACAGCATATTCAGGCCCAACAGAAAAAAGAACTGAACAGTTTCCTGGAGTCCCAGAAGAGAGAATATAAACTCCGTAAAGAGCAGCTGAAAGAGGTAACTCACCTGCAATGAGAAATGTGTCTGTAGCACAGTGGGAGGGCAGTGAACATTTGGAAATAAAAGTGCCCCTGTGCACAAGTGATCTTTCACTGGATTGCAGCAAGTTCTGCATTTCGTAGCACAGTCCTGTATGTACTGTATTTGTTTCATATCTTTGGCCTTAGAGTAAGGGGGTTTAGTTATAGATTGGCACCTATATGTTCATCTTGTGGAAGTACCAACTTCTCCATTGATTAAAATTTAGAAAGAAACATGCAAATTTGGCAGTCCTAAGGAATGAAAAAAGAGAGTTTAAGAAGTCCTGGGCATTTTTCTCATAACTTTTTGCTACAGAGATTGACCACTGCAGCACTTAATAAAATTTCTTATCACTGAAATGATTCTTCTGTAGCAGCAGGAAGCAAACAGATCAGTAAAGATGACCTGCAGATTTTTTAAAGGAAAATAGCTTTAAAACATTGTTTTTTAATGGAGAAAACTTTGTGATAGTTTAATTCTCAGTGTACCACAGTGAAAATCATAATCTTTGTGAAATGCAGAGAAATGGTAGAATCAAACTTCCTGATTCTTTTTGTGGAGTGGCTGAAACCTTAAGCACTATAAATAATTTTTCTGAAGGAACCATTTAGTGCTCAACCAGCAACTTCTGTGACGCAACTTTGGAACTTGCTCCAAAGGGGGGAATATTCCCAAACATAGGCATTTCCCAGGAGAAAAAAAAAAAAGCAAAAGAGCAACAGAGCTAAAAAAGTTCTAACAAAACTGTAGTACCCTGGGCTCTTCTAAGTCTGGAGTAGATCACTGAGCACCAGGAAGCACTGATGAAATAGAGTTCTGTCTCATCCTTAAGTTGAAATGTGATGAGTCTGGTTGTCTCTCAGGAGGCATTTCAAGAAAGTGGAGTCTTTTGCCAAACATGCTTCAAGCTATTTATTGAATATAGTGGAAATGTGGAAACCATGGCCTTAAGTTTCACCTGTGAACTTCTTTATGTTGTTTTTATGCATCATGGCATCTCAGTGACTGGCTTTGCCTTGATGAGTTACTTGAAACATATATATGTTTCTCTCATTAAGCAAGGAAAAAAAAATTCTGATGTGCTTCATGTGGCTGGAGTTTTTTTTGAACAGCAGGATGACAATGCTTCCCTTCTACTTTCACTCCTTTGGGAGCCTGTAAAAACATTTGTCGGGCAGTATAGCAGGACCTCCAAATGTCTTTTGTTTTCTGTGGTGAACCATCATTGTTACATTTTGAGCTAATACGTGTGTCTGGCAGTTGTGAACATGAACCAGCATTTTGGCCGGTTAAAATAACCAATGTAAAAAAAAAAAAGTTGTAGATGAATTTGTCCCACTCTGAACTTTCTCCTGATGTTCCCCTTGATATGTGATATGAAGCATCCATGCAGGTCCATCCAGTTGTTCAGGGCCAAGGAGCTTAATGTGACTATTCCACAATTAATTACCTTGCTGTTATCAGGAGCTGAATGAAAACCAGAGCACTCCAAAGAAGGAAAAGCAGGAGTGGCTTTCCAAGCAAAAGGAGAACATCCAGCATTTCCAGGCAGAGGAAGAAGCCAACTTACTGAGGCGTCAGAGGCAGTACTTGGAGCTGGAGTGTCGCCGCTTTAAGAGACGGATGCTCCTTGGCCGCCATAATTTGGAGCAGGACCTGGTTCGGGAGGTAAGAGAACAGGCAGAGATGAGACCTGGAACCACCTGTGTGAAATGTGTCCCACAGGAGCACCTGCATTCCAGCTCCAGCCTCACTGAGGTGTTGTATAGCACATCTAAGGTTTTTTGTTGAGATAATGGTTTGGTGTGTTTTGTAACACCACCTGGTAAACCTCATGGCATTTAGGGGACCATGGGGGATCAAATGTTAATGCCCTGTTATGGGAGAATTTTTAGATCCAAAAAATGAGCAGGCACAACAGTTAGAGTTCAGAAGACGCTTACTATGAATCCTGGTAAGCATCTAGAACAGGAGGAAGAAAAATGAAAAGAGGAAGGAAAAATTACGGGTGGAGGTTCTGTCTGCCTCTGATAAGACATAGAAACTCTGTGCTCTGTCCTCAGATGCCTCGGGAAGAAAGAAATGCCCTTGTGAATAAGGTGGAATGTCACGTTGTGAATGAAAATTCAAGTAAGTGGAAAAAAAAAAAAAGAAAAAAAAAATCTATCCCTCTGTTCTCCTGTTAGGAGTTAAACAAGAGGCAGACCCAGAAGGACCTGGAGCATGCCATGCTGCTGCGTCAGCATGAGTCCATGCAGGAGCTGGAGTTCCGCCATCTCAGTACCATCCAGAAGATGCGCTGTGAGCTGATCCGACTCCAGCACCAGACTGAGCTCACCAACCAGCTGGAATACAACAAGCGCCGGGAGCGGGAGCTGAGGCGTAAGCACGTCATGGAGGTCCGGCAACAGCCCAAGAGCCTGAAGGTACTACAGGATAGAGGAGCTCTGGGTGTGAGCTGCTGGTGGTGGTGGAAAAGTGGTACACTGCAGCTTGGTTCTTGTTTGCGTTCTAAACAGGTCCATGATATTGTGGAGCTCATTGATCTGCAGAGGTGTTTTGCTCTGTAATTCATACCTTGTATTAAAAGTGTCGATTTTGTTAAGTTGTGGGACTGCCAAGGTGCAACTGCAGCCTGAAAGCACTGTGTGTGTGAACCATAGTGGTGGTGATATGGGTTGCAGTGCATCACAGGCAGGCTGACCAGCACCGTTCCCCCAGTTTGGTTGAGAAGCTATTGTTCTCAGCAGTGTGGCTTCCTCTTTGTGGTAGTTCAGAATGCATTTAATCTTTGCAGTGTCTCTCTTCCTGTCCCTCCTACACTGTTTTCTGATCCTCTTCTGCCTCCGTATACAAGAGAAAAATCTAGTTTTCTGTGTCGCTTCAAAAACTGAGCAAAAAAACTTCGTGTTCCTGTGTACATCAAAATGAACAGCACTGTTGGTCTTGGCTGGCACCTCTTGTTACTGTTTTTATATTAAAGCTGGTGTGGTAGCAGGTACGGTGTGAAGAGAGCTACCAGCCAATTGCAGTGTCCTCAGGAAGCTCCTAGCACTGACCTTTGCTGGGTCAAAGCTGCCATGGATTTCTCTCCCTGCCCTTATAACTGCTGTGGCTGACCAGAACTACAGGGCTTCTTTAATTAAGGCTCTTAGTGTTTTCATTGTAAGCCTTCACTTCATCCAAAGGAGTCCAGTGGTTTACTCTCAAAAGTCTTGAGAAGGGAATATAAGGCCTTTCACAAAGCTGCCTGGTACATTTCCTTTGAGGAGGCAGACTTCTTCTCTCCACCCAGTGTTCAGCCTTGCCAATAACAAAATGAGTGTATGGCATACTGAGCATGGGTTTTCTTTGTTGTTCTAGGTCTTTCCTCTTGGTAATATTTCTCATCTGACTTAGTTTTTGCCACCTGCGAGTTATCTTCTTCCAGAGAAAATAACCAACTTTAAAATAGAACTTGAGAGAAAACAAACAAACAAACAAAACCAAAAGCCAACAACCAACAAACCTGTCTTGTCAATATTGGAATAATATTAAATAGTGAAAACTTAGCTTGTGAGAACAAGAGGACCATCTGATTGCTGTTGAGAATCTCCAAGGATATAGTTTATAAATAGCTGATGACTTCACAGGGAAGCTGTGCTGCACTCTGAGCTGAATAAAACTGAAGCAGCTGTATTAGGTTGATCCTTCTGAGATTAGCATGAATGGGCTCTGCCTCCCCAAGGTGATGTGGTGCACACATGAGTGGGCAGCACTGCTGTGCGTGTCCCCCGCTGGTGGTTGGGACAGTGGGATCGGTGGTCTCTGGGCTGCCCTCTCACTCCTGCAACCTCTTCAGCCCCTTCCCTCTTCCAGCAAGGAGAGGGCTGGAGTGCTTTGTGGGGAGCTTGGAAAGCTTGCACATTGCTTTCCTTGGCTGCTCTGCGATTAGTGAAGGATTTCAGGCTTGAGCTGTCAATCCAGCACCTTTGCGTACACACAGTGCTAATAACACAGCCTGGACAGCCCTTCCCTTGGTCACACAATCCCCTATTTATTGAGGCTGTTCCCTAGGTTTAATTCCTTCCCTTGCTTCTGACTAATGCAGGCAAGTATTCTTAATTGAATAGATAATTTGACTATTTTTTCTCTTTCTCTCTCCAGCAACGTTTTCCCTCAAGGGCACGTGTTTCAGGCTTCCCCTTTGTTACTTTGTCAGGTCCTTTGTCCTGAAAGCAGATTTTTTAACGGTCAGTGTCTGCTGCTATTACAGCACCAGAAGGACCCATAACTAGAATTCACCCTTCAGTGAAAACTGCTCTGTTATTAGTTCAAGTGTTTTAATTGTGATGCAAATACCCTTTTGCTGGTATTTCACAATAATAGGTCAAAATGATCTTGTCAGAAGTCTGACTGGAAATCTTACCCCTCCCTTCTGTTTCCTGTTGTTAAAGCCTTTGGATTGGAAGCCTGTAAACAGTCTGGTGTCCAAGCAAGACTTCACAGAAAGTGAGGGTAAAATAAATTGCTAATGTTGTGCTGTGACCTGAAGGGAATGTGTAACCTGCTCACACTTCCCCTAAGGGCAGGGAGAAACAACCTTAAAGGTTTCCTGGAGAGAGATAACTTCTGTGAATTTAGAAAGGTTAGGAGTAAAGTATTCCTCTCTGTGCTACATGTTTTGGTTTGAATGAACCCCATCTTTGTGTTTTCCGCATCAAATTAGGCGAGTGGAACTCTTGGTTTAAACAGCATATTGTGCTGATGTCTGAACTGGGCTGGATGTGTTGTCTGACCCCACTGCACCTTTTGAGGTAGCTACAAGTGCTCTGCTTATCACCTACTCTGAGCCTAGAGCTGGTGCCAGGAGCAGGCAGTGGAGGAGCTGATGGGAGACACACGTAAAGATCTACCATGCTGATTCAGATCCCAGGGCTCTTGTAACTTATTCAAGGGACAAGAATCTGTTCCTATGCTCTGTTCCTGTCCCCAGTACTTCAGCTTTTGACGTGATGATGCATACTGACTGCCCTGATGTGGGGGTTTAAGGGTTTTTTCTTTATATATTTATATTCTTACCTGTTTTGTCACTTCTGAGTTTTGCTTAGTTAGAAGTATCCCTGCCAACCCTCCTGTGGAACGATCCAGGGAACTCTAAAATGCCCTCCTTTTCAGAGTCTTAAAAGAATTATTAGATGTTAACCCTTGCAAGCTGCTCTGAAAGCAGGTAAAGCAGGTGAAAGAAAAAAGTAAATTCATTTCCTCAAGGTCATACAGCAAAACTGAATCCAGATACCTTTTCCAGGATTGATGTCTCCCAGCCCTGTGCTCAATCACAAAGTTATGTCTCTGAACTATGCAGAGGTGCTGGCAAACATAGAAGGAAAAATAAGTATCCACTGGGACTGGGGAATTGTTTACTAGGCTAGCACAATGTTGCTCGTGGTGTACGTCTTCAAGCATCTAATCTTTCCCAGCCATTCTTAAGGAAAAACAGGCTCTTGATATCAAGGGCAAGAATACATCTTATCTTCATCAAACCCTCAGTGGAAAAAGTGTTACTCTTTTTCCCGGTCCCTTCCCATGCACCATATCTGCTTCTTTTCATAACATTAAGTTTTGTTCATGTGTATGTGCCATACAACCACAGTCCTGTGTAAGTATGGCTTTTAGTGCTAATAAATATTAGTCCTGTCCCTCAAGAACTTTTCTTGAAAAGCAACACCCAGCACTGGATCCAGTCCAGTGACAAATGCAAGGCTCTTTGTGAAGGGACAGCTGTATTTAGGCTGGAGCTTTGTTATAAAAGTGTCTGTATTGTAATTGTTTCGCACAGTAGCAGTGTCAAAGCAGCTGCAGCAACAGTCATTGCCTCTTTTGTATTTTGCTTCCCTCCTTGCACTGTAAACGTTAATATACATTTGTGGATTCTTGAACTCATATCCTTAGTGTAATCCTAAATATCCATTTGAATGGATATTTCTCCCATTTGAAACATGCTGTTTTTTTCTTTGTTTTGTGTCCCCTCCATCTTTCCAGTCAAAAGAACTACAGATAAAGAAGCAGTTTCAGGATACATGCAAGATCCAAACCAGACAGTACAAAGCACTGAGAAACCATCTGCTGGAGACCACGCCAAAGAGTGAACATAAAGCTGTCCTCAAACGGCTCAAGGAGGAGCAGACCCGGAAGCTGGCTATCCTGGCTGAGCAGTATGATCACAGCATTAATGAAATGCTCTCTACACAAGCTGTGAGTCGCCTCCGAGGGACCCAGGGTTCCTCAGCCAAATAGGGATGTTTGCATTTTAACCAATCTGTATCCTGACAGCAGGCTAGCTGCTTCCTTCCTACATGTGCTTTACCCAGCACAGTCATTCCTCTGTAGTTAAAAAGCAACATTCAAATGCAGGGGAAAGAGATATTACTCCCTGTAGGCAGGTTGAAGTTGAAGCTGCTGTTGCAGAGATGCAAAGCCTTGCATCTCTGTGGCCAGAGGACTGCTTTTGCATGAAGTCTGACAACATAAATGTCCCTGTCAGAGCATCATTAAATAATATGCAGCTTGCTGTCTATAGTCGTTTAGGTTTTGATTTGTCAATTACACCACTCAAAGCATGTTCCACTGATGGAATATGCTCATTGAGTCATGAAGGAGTTCAGAATTTTGACTGTAAATCTGAAATAATGTTAAAAGTGTTGTAAAAGTTCTGTGACTCCTTGCAAAAGATTGCTTATCTAAGGGATGACCATATGAGCAATGCTTTGAGTCCTGGCTACAACAATGTGCAGTTTTCTTTGCCCTTCTTACTTATTGTGTCCTGCTCACATCACTCTGTACAAATTTGATGCTGTGAGGCAGGGCAGCTGGCTTAATTTATGTATGGGAAGGTTAAAAGTTCAGTATCATGTTGCTTTTAGGTTTCTGTCATATTCTTTCACCTGAAGTCCTGCATTGACAGGAATATGGACTTAAGTCTCTGGTGTACAGGTAATGGGGTTAATACAGTTGAACAGAGCAAGAGATCTTCTCTTTGCCTCTAGCAATAGGCGAGCTATGGATGTTGGCACTTCCAGCAGTCTGGTCCCTTCAGTATGGATCGTGGTTCCTGAGGTGCCACTGCTCATCAGCATCACTTGCATCAGCGCTGTGGGCTCACTGTCACCAGTCTTTGTCACCATAGGTCCTCTGTTCAGTGAAGCAAAGTACAATAGAGACCGATTGTATTGCTAAGAAAACAAAGTTCCATCCCATTCTCCCCCTCCTCCCCGCAGTCCTCCCCCAGAGTGTCATGAGTGGTTACCCCATAGTGAAACGTCTCTATTGTCTGTCTTTCCCAGCTGCGTTTGGATGAGGCGCAGGAAGCAGAGTGCCAGGTTTTGAAGATGCAGCTGCAGCAAGAATTGGAGCTGCTGAATGCATATCAGAGTAAAATCAAGATGCAGGCAGAAGCCCAGCATGATCGGGAGCTGCGTGATCTTGAACAGAGGGTGTCCCTCCGTCGGGCCCTCCTTGAGCAGAAGGTAAAATGGGCAGGCAAGCGACATTAGCGCTGTGTTTCAGATCTGAAGTTACTCTGTACTTACTAATAGAGAGAGAAATTGCTTTTACCTTGCAGTGTATAGTAACACAGGGCACTTGTGTATTTGCCTGTCTGGGATAATAGCTCAGTGACACATAGGCTAAACTTTCTGCCAGCTCAGCCATCCTGTGTGAGCAGCTTCTGGCTGGGATAGAGCTGCTTGAAGCGTGCCAAAGGGAGCAGTGCCTCTCTGGGCAGAAGGGAAAGTGAACTGTTCTTTCTTTCTGTCTCTGAGCTGCAGATTAGCTTCCTTGGCCTGTTAGAGGACAGACAATAACAACCTAAAGCTAAGGGATTTTTTTGAAATTGTATGGCATCAGCGGTAGGTATCTTTGGGGAAGGAGAGGATAAAATATACTTGAGCCCCTGTGTTTTGTGGTAATATTATGTTACTGTAGCTCTGCTCCATTTGTCAGTTTGTGGAGAGCAATTTGCAGCTTCCCTATGAAGTGACATTTGCTATGAAAATGGTGCTGTTTGCAGCATCTCCCTAAACTAACAGGAGTATGGGTGACCTGCTGCTCCCTATTTTTCAACTTGTAATTAGCTATGTGTATCATGGTGCTCCTTGTTGAGGTATGCATCTCTACTCTGTGCCAGCCATGTGGTGCACCTAGAAAGGTGTGTCAGTGGCACCAGGGAAGGGGAGTGGTAATGCACCAGCCAGCAAGAGGAAACGCACAGCCTTCCTCCTGCAGAATTTTTTTTCCTTCTGATTTGCCTCGTGGGTGCCAGCCATCACAGTTCACACAACAGTTCCCAACTTTGCTGATCGGCAATTAATAAATTAGGGCAATTACTCTGTGGCCTAGAGGTTCTTCACACTGTACTTCTCCCATAGGCTAGCAGATGGATGCTGGGCTGATAGAAGGAATAAAATTGCTCCACCTCACGGTCAGCCGAGGAAGCATCTCTGAGCAGACAGCACAGTCCTAAAAGTAGAGCTGAATCTCTGGAACTAACTGGATTTGTGAAAACAGAATTCCTTTGAGGCATTTCAGTGTAATAGCTGTCCTTAGACCCCATCGCTAGTTGTTTTTCTCTCATCCAGAAGAGGACACCTAGCGTCACAGCCCAGTGTTTTGGTAGATATTTGTGTGGGGTGTGCATTGCCCTCTGGTGGCACGATCTGGTGAGAGCTCTGGGAGGAAGAATGTTGCAGCGAGCTCTCTGTGAGAGCAACCTAAGGTGCATTGCACTGGGTGTTTATGTCAAATGCTGAAGTGAGGCCAGTGGCTTAAGGAAACACACAAGACCCAATAATAATGATGTAAAAATCTTCCAGTGTGAACCAGGATTGAAATCTCTGTGTACAGAAAGCCCCTGCAAAGCTTTTGGCATCAGTAATGGTGATGATAAGTTAGTAATGTTATTAAGACCGATCATAATTTTTCTATATGTGCTTGTGTGCCAGGTGCATCCCTATGTGGCTGCTGCATTAAAATAGCAAAAGATGGCATGGTCCTTCAGTTTGCATAGGTGGGAGTCCTTATTTAGCAATACATACGGTGCTGAGAAACAGTCACCCAGCAGTAGCCTGAGGGTAAACACAAGGGTGCAAAGGTAGATAGATGCATCCTCCTTTTGTGAGGGTGTTTTTGGGGACAGGAATGTAGCTCTGTTTTGGTGAGACTTGAGTTGCTGTGAGTCTCACAGTAATGTCACCTGGTATTTGCATGCCTGTGCTAACTGAAGCTGGCAGCCAGGGAAAGGGCAGGTATGTGTGCAAGATTAATGTCTGAATTTATATGCACAAATATATACATAGCCTGTGGCAAAGTCAGTCCCTGGTGTTCAGTAATAAGCCAGATTCCAGAAGTTAGTGTGTGCCTAGGACTCTGCTTCCTTCCTAGCTCAGTGCTCTTGATTTTTTGATGGTGCCCATCACCATAGTAACTCACCAGAGCATGTGTGTTTGACTTGGGCTAAGGAGGGAGCCGCCAGCCCCACCAATGCTCAGCCTTTGCTTGCACCATCTGAGGCTCTGCACAAGCTACACCCTGCTGCTTTGTTGTTTGTGTTGCACCATTAATGAGCATGTCCCAAGAGTGTCTTTAAAAGACTTCACATTCACACATTTCCTTCCCACACTTCATCTTCAAAGTCCTGCATCCTGAGGTCATTTCTAAGTGATGCCATTTCGATGCAGTGTGTTTCTGTGCCTTTCTGTGAAGTTCAGTTGCACCCAGCTGTCTGTATCACCCTGCCATGAAGACTGAAAACCGAGCAGTTGGACAGGCTGAAGACAATGAAAAAAGAAGATCCTGCTTTAGATAGCAGGACTGGAAAAAATTAGTAGAGCATTTTAAAGACTTAATGTTAGAGAAGGCACCTTCCTCTTCTGTTTTTTCCAAGCCAGCTGCCCTCTGCCCAGCTTTAGCAAGAGTGAGCAAGGCTGCAGTATGGAGAGTCAGTGTCACCCTGTTCCAAGAGACAGGCAAGTGGGTAAAGCAGTTTCTGAAAGCCCCAAATGGCTCAGGAGATGAGTCATGCTGGAGCAGATTGTTTCCTAAATTCCAGATGAAATCACTTTGCATATTCCCTGAGTGAAGCAAGAGAGTGCTTTCAAGTACAGTGCTCTGCCCAGCACCTTCAGCACAGACCCAGATAACACCTCTTGGCCACATTGCTGCTGACAGCAGGGGAGATGCCAGAGAGCTATGCTGAAAGTCTTGGCTGCTGGTTTTTTATACATTTGGTCTTTTTCACTGAGGCCAAAAGTAGGTTTTTTTCAGTGCTGGCAAGAAGATAATAGAGTAATTCTTTGGTTCTCCACCTGGCTGTAAAGATTTCAATAAGGAAGGCTTTCCTCCCTGTCTGGTACGTGTCAGGAGGCTGTAGCCCTGTGCTTTCCATACTTAGCTGATCCCCATGCCCCTATCAAAGTACTGTTGGAAACCAATTTGGAACAGGGTTACAGGCAAGAAATTGGAGTTGCTGCCTTGCATATCATCTAGCTAATAATCTGCCGCACAATTCAAACATCACTGCCTACTTTCTTCAGCTACACATACTGGAGAAAATATCAGGGGTAGTGAAACATAAGGAACCAGTTTAGGAAAGAGGTAGATAAGAGGTGATAAACATGAGCTAAGGAAGTCTGGAGAGGAAACTAACTGAAAGTGGGCTCATACATTGGAATCCTGGTGAAAATAGCAGTCATCATCATCGGATTCAGCTACAAACAGTGAAGGTCACATTAAGCTGTGTTGGCAGGTATCTGACAGTGCTTGGCATTATCTGAAGGTGCTTCCCCTGTAGGCTTTTATGGAAGCTGTAGACTTTGCTGCATCTTAAAAGATTAATGTACGTCAAGCTGTTGGTATTACTGCAGACATCGGATTCATGCCCCTAAAATCTCTGTATTCACCAGGGAGTAGCAACCAAGACCCTCCAAGTGGTATTCACCAGTCTTTGCCATATGCAGGTCTGTGGGACTTACCTTTTCGCATTCAGAACAGATTGTGTGTCAGTGGACATCTGATCTAGATCCAGTCTCATGTGGAAACATGGGGAGAAGGTTCCTTGCTAGCTTGCTGTTACAAGTCCTTGAGAGACTTGAGGGCCATGCTTGTAAAGGAGTCCTGCTGCTACAGATTCTTTCTTCTGTTTTTTTCCTTCCTAGATTGAGGAGGAGATGCTGGCATTGCAGAATGAGCGTACCGAACGGATACGAAGCCTGCTGGAGCGCCAAGCTCGCGAGATCGAAGCCTTTGACTCAGAAAGCATGAGGCTAGGTTTTAGTAATATGGTTCTTTCTAATCTCTCCCCCGAGGCGTTCAGCCACAGCTACCCGGGAGCTTCTGGCTGGTCCCACAATCCTACTGGGGGTGCAGGACCTCACTGGGGTCATCCCATGGGTGGCCCACCACAAGCTTGGGGCCATCCAATGCAAGGTGGACCCCAGCCATGGGGTCACCCCTCGGGGCCCATGCAGGGGGTACCTCGAAGTAGTGCTATAGGGGTCCGCAACAGCCCCCAGGCTCTGAGGCGGACAGCTTCTGGGGGACGGACGGAACAGGGCATGAGCAGGAGCACAAGTGTTACTTCACAAATATCCAATGGTTCACACATGTCTTATACATAACTTAAACAATAACTGAGGGTGGCAATTCCACTGGAGCTGTCTGCCAGAAACTGCCTACAGACACCAGCCCAGCAGCCTCCTCAGTGCGGTGCTGACGTGTGGAAGCTGGGTGCACATGGAATATTGTATTCATTTTGTAAAGCATTACGTTTTGTGTTGACTAACTGGGATGTCATAGTATTTGGCTGCAGGGTTTTTGAGGGGTGGTTTTTTGTTTTGGTTTGGTTTGGGTTTTTTGTTGTCGTTGGTTTGGTTTGTTTTTACTTTTTGGAGGGGTCTTGGGAGGGCGTCTGAGAAATATATGCAATTAGTCAGAAGAATTGACTGGTGGTCATCATACTGACAGGACAGAAGGGCCTCAGACTGTGCCCTGGTTATACACCATTCTATAGGAAATCTGAGGTAGAATGGAGACCTCCTCCCATGTCCACAAATTTCGAATTGCCACCCTGCAGAAACGAGGCGAGCTGCCTTTAAACCAACATCCAGAGGAGGAACAGCTGGATCTTCTGTTCCATTTTTATTTGTCATTAAATTGGGTGCATTTCTAGATTATTGCCTCCACCAGGAGGCGTTTTCAAAGACTTGTAGGTGAGGAAGAAGGGGGAGAAGAAAGGCCAAGAGACATCAGGGCTCAGCAGAGCCCTTCTACCCAAGTGCCCGCTCCGTGTCATGTAAGAAGTTCTCTCAGAAGGCACTGGTCAGCTTCCCGAGAAGTGTGTAGGTAGATCTGTCTGGGGGGAGCAGGCTAGAAAAGTTCAAAATTGTATTCCAGCTTTAGTGCTCCCTGACTGTGCTGCTGGTAGCTCAGAGGAGGTTGGGCAGAGGAGCGTAAGTAATGCACTTGTACAGCTAATACTGTGACATCTCATTTTAGCTAAGCATCAGAATAATTCTTGGAGCCCAGCGTAGTCCTTTTTGCTCCATTCAGAAATGTTTAGACTTTCAGCCAATCAGTCTCAAATGCCAGAGGTATTTTGAAGGATGCCATAGTCACAAAATGCCATTGATCAGGTTTTTCATTATTACACTACATCCACCAATTTATTACCTTTTTGGCTTGTTGCAATTTCCTGTTTACATGTAGTGTGTAGCCAACTGTTTAAATGTTTAGTTGCCACAATGTACCAGGAGGAGCTGAGCCAATGACTCTTTCCCAGCTGATGACTAACCCACATCACCACGGTAGATCTTGCTGCATGTGAGGCTCCTTTTTATTATATTTTTGTTGCTGCAATACTCCACAACTTTTACAGTCCCTTGAGATGCTGTGATATTTTGGCAGCGTATCACACCATGTGAGAAGGCACTACTTCCAGGAGGCTCATTGGAGCTGCTGTACTACTGAAAGGAAGCAAAGGAGGTTGTGAAATCCTTACGGTGATCAAGGGGACAGGGAGTCTCGTTAACCAAATGACTTTGTGGCATCGGGTCATCCCTTAGTGCTGGAAACTGAAGATGCCCCCATGCTCTTGTGCCAGGGTGGTCCAGGTCAGCCAATGCTAGAAGGAGAGGGAAGATCAGGTAGATGAAGTTTGGCTTGAGGCAAAGATTTCTGTCTCGGGGACTGACCAGCCAGGGTTCTTTGTAAATGTTTTTCCTTGCACACTAATCATCTTGAAGAAAACACTAGCTGCTAACTCTAGGATTTGCCTTTAATATGTTTATAGGGCTTAAAAGCAAGGTTTTCCGAATGTGTTTGTCCATGTGACATATTTATGTGGTAAATATTCTAGTGTCTCACTGCTGTTCAGTACTCTCAGCAGGGCGACGTTCTTTCCTTAGCTGAACCAACACCCACTCCCAACCCGTAACTCTCTGCTGGTGTCCAGTGAATCCAACTGGGACTTCTAGCATCTTGACATAGCATATCACTAATCATAGGTGGAAGCTCTACCAAAATCCATTTGAGCAGCCTGTAGTAAGGAGCTTTGTAGTACTAACATGTGAGAGAAGTCTGGGATGAGATGGTGGTCCCACGGAGGTGACTCTCGTTTCCCCCTGGGTCAAGTGGTGACCATGAATTATCCTGTCCTTTCCTCTGCTATGTTTTTATGTGGAATTGGATGTTTTGGGGACATTCTTTTGTGTTGCATTGTTGTTGAAATGCAGCGAAAACTGATTTAGGAAAGGTACCTATATTTTCTTGGGGTTAGAAAGACCAAAATGAAATGAAAGGCCAAAATTGGATTGGGATTCACTATGTGAGTGTGGAAGGTGTGCCCAGAGCATGGTGCTAACAAAGCATTGTAACGTTCAGCTCCTCTATCATAACAGCAGGGACAGGCTATACCTGCAAGTTCAGTGGGCTCATTATTTTGCTTCTGTTGTTGTTTGAATTTGGTTAAAGTCTCTGGCTTAAATTGAGCTATTTCAACAGAATTCTTTCAACTCATCTTTGTGTAATGTCAAGCATGACTGAATGCTGAATCCAAATGATGGCTATCCCATATTGGCTTTTCTTTTTTTTTTTAATTAAAAAAGAATTGTGTAGTAACCATTTTTACATGTATATCATGTGCAGACCTGGACTATTCCAACAAGTTAATATTTTAATTAAAATAGTTTGCAAAAACTGATTCAGATGAACTGGTCTAAATGTGTGTGTCCCTTGTGTGTATGTGGGGGAAGAAAAGCTGTCCCAAACAAGCCTGATCTTGAGAGAAAGCACCCTGTTACTCATCCAGAGGGACACGAGGTCAGGCTGTGCCTTGGAGGTATTTGAGGAGACCCTTGCTGTTGAAAATCAATGTATCTCTGGTATATTTTTGAGATACATGAACTGTACGTTTGAGAGATGCAAACACTCTCTGAATCAGTTTGCAAACTGTATTTTTAAAGTAAGACTAAATATTCCATCTTGTACTGTTAGCAGTCAGGCCCTAACTTTGGTTTTAAAAATACTGTAATTTGTAAATTGTGGAAACTACGCCAGTACCTCAGCAAAGATGTTTTCTTACATCCTTTATGTTTGTATTTAACACTGGGGAAACTCTTCTGTGTGGGACTACTTTGCAAACTTTATTGCAGTATTTTCAAATCACCACCCTGACCTCTGAATTCTCTTTATTCTGTGGTTATTTGTCTTGTCCCTTTGCAAAGACAAATTTCTGATGTAGTTTAGCTGAGAGATAAAAACAAAAAAAAAGAGGAGCCAGCATTTTCACCTCTTTTCTGATTTGAATTTCTTTTAATTTTATTTAATTAAAATAAAGTGAAAACTCAGTGAAAGGGACCACATTTTTGTTGTTCTTCATGGTCCCAGGGAGTCAGCAGCTACCTTTCCCTTCCATGTTGAGCGTCACATGCTTTCTTTCTCAGATGCAGCACTGAAATGGAGGCCACAGCTCTGTTTCACCTGCATCTGCTCCTCTGAGCTTCAAAGGGGTTGAAGAATTAAATGTGGTACGATATCAAGCTTTTCTGCAGAAAATTCCCTGCAGCCATCATTCCTTTCCTGGCTCAGGGCCAGGCTGACATCGCTCTCTGTCCCACCCAGCCCTCCCACTCCTGAAGAAAGGTGCATTGCACGTTAGCTGTAACCTGCACGGGTGCACCCTGGTCCATCCTGGGATGATGCTGTTTATTTTAAATCCCCTTCCCCAGGGAAAAGGGCCCCTTGCACTCCAGGCTCCCCTGCCCCTCCACCCTGCTTACGTGCCATTTCTTGAGAGGCAATAAATTGTATTGTACCACTGTCTACCATTACTCTGTTGAATACGCACATCTC
The DNA here is from genome assembly GCF_003957555.1 of Calypte anna. Taxonomy (NCBI): domain Eukaryota; kingdom Metazoa; phylum Chordata; class Aves; order Apodiformes; family Trochilidae; genus Calypte; species Calypte anna. Next base: position 6,976,289 of record NC_044264.1, read on the forward strand.
TCTGGATATATATATATGGTCTCTCATTTGTATATATTTATATATTCTGTATGTACGTGTGTGTGGGCATACGTACACACACACCATGCTGTGCATTTCTGCCAGGGCACTTCAGTTCTGCTGTTCTTGAGCACTCCTGCTCATGAGCAAAAGCAGCCCCTGCAGCAGGGTGAGGGCACGTACATCTCCATGAGCTGTGCCAGGGCTGAATGCAGCCAAAAAGCCCTCACTTAAATACTGCCCTGCTTAATTGTAGCTTGCTTTATCTGGGGCATGGGAGGGTAGGTTAGCTGCTAGGGGTGTGCTGGAAAGGGAGAAAAGAGAGTTCCCAGAGCGTACCAGAAAGTCAGAAGAGGGCAGAGAAGAAAACAAAGATGCTCTAGTGATAGGAAAGCAGTTGAGGCAATGTAGGGATCTACTGGGGAGGCGGTGAGTGGGCCGGTGAAGTGCTCAGCAGGCTGAGCTCAGAGTCCCCAGCTGCATCTCGCCATGAGAGATGAAAAGCCCAGCATGGTCTTGGCACACTGTGCCAGCACTGACTTTTGGCAGTCCCGAGGTCAAGGCACCACTAACTCTCAACACTGTCTACCTGTGCATGTGTCTGGTAACTGGAGCAGGTTATGTGGAGGATCAAAAGGGAAGCTAAGTTGGAAAATGTAATAGGTGAGCATGTGTGTGTGTAGAGCACACGTGTATGCACATTGGCACACATGGCCACTTTTGGTCCATCCTGTGTTCTGCTTTGGTGTGTTTGATTTGTTCCTGGAGTCCAGTGAGCAGAGGACAGCCTTGTTCTTCTGGGTAGCTTTGCTCTGTACTTATAGAAAATCTTACCTTGGTCTTTCTCATAGCAGAGAGATGAGTGCCATGCTGGACATCATGAGCTCCTCAAGCTGTGAAGACCCTTCTAACCTTCTCCTTTGTTCTCTGCAGACCCCATCTTGGTGAGACATTGGGTAGTTTGGGGGATAAATGGTTCTCATGTGACAAGTCACAAGTGTTCATCTAGATGTGATATTTAACCCCGGGGAAGCCCAGCAAGCTCAGCAGCAAGCCAAATATGGGCTCTCTTCTTTGTGCTATCAGAGAATTTGGAAGCAATTTTCCTTCTTATCCATTTTAGAAAGTTTCTTGGTGAGCTTTTTAGGTGAGGTTTGAGATTAGTTAGAAAATCCTTACCTTTTCACAACAAGTAGTGTTGTCTTGAGCTGTGCCCCTGCTTGTGGGACTTCCCCACCCCAATGCTGGTCATCAGCAAGCCCAGAGCCCCGTGCCAAGGATGGAGGAGTGGTGGGTGTCCAGACTGGGACACCAGGCTGTGTCCCTCTGCTGTGTTTGTTTCAGTTTGCACTTTTACGAGTCAATTGAGCCAGAGTCTGTTGAGAAATACATGTGAGGGTTGTGGGTAGCCGTTTACGGCCAGAAAAACAAACAAAAAAAAACCCCTGATATATCCAGTGGTCATAGTAAACATCACCCCACCAGGGAACGGTGAGAGCAGATAACCCTGGTTCCTGTTGCACAATGAGGTTCAGCCAGCTGGGTCTGTGACGCTGCTGCATCCCTGCCCTGCCCCTCGGCCCAGGCTTTCCTAGGGAAGGCCTTTGTCAGCTAGAGAGGGACTCAGTGAGTCAGATTTGCCAGCAAACAAGCACCTTAGCCACTGAGCTGTGGGTCTCAATACTTGCACTTCACCCAGAGGGTCCTCTGGTGTGGGGGTAGGAAGGCAGTTTGGTACATGATCTTTGGCTTTGCACCAATTTGGCATCCTCACAACATCCTAAAGCCATGTCCTAGCAAACAAAAGACAACCCCAACATCGGTTCCCTTTCTCCTTGCTTTCTCTGAGTGCACACACTGAGTCCAGGAACCAGGAGGGGTGAGTGTTGCCCCCACAGATGTGAACAAAGCCCGGGGGAGGGAGATCTTATCCACCACCACGCCCCCCTGGTCCCCTGTCCCGCTCCCCGCCCTTGAGTACGGGTACCTCAGAACATGCACAGTTTGAATTTTCACTGACAATTATTTTAATTATTGTGAGTGAAAAGAATTGTAATTATCTGTAAATATGTAGTTAACAAATTGACCTAGTTTCTGTATTTTTTAAGTTTTTTTGTACTAAAATTTATAGATACAGTATGTGCCAGCTAGCAAAAAGCTACTGTAATTGCCAGTCGTAGTTTCAGCATGCATCTAATCCCCGGGAGTTGTCACAGTGATGCTGTAAGGATTTGTTGCTTAAATATTGCAAGCTGGGAGGCACGGCAGGGTGGGGGATTGGGGCAGCCCACAGCCCCTTGCTCACCTGTGGGTTTCAGCTTCTTCCAGCCCCCAGCCTGGTTTGCCTTGCTGGCTGTGGGTGATCTCCTTCCCTTGGGCAGCAAGGGATGGAGTGGTGGCATCGAGCTTTCTCTGGGGCTAAACGCAACGGGAACCAGTTGAGGTTCTTGGCTGCAGTTTGATACTGGCTTACGACTATATTTTTCAACCTCTCTGGAAATGATATGTTTTCCCTCTTTCTGACTGCTTTTGTCTTAAACAGGAGATTGTCTAAACCTACTGGAAGGGGGGGAAAAGCAATTACTTTCGTGTAAGATCGTTGCCTGCTTTTAGTGCCAGGATCATGCATTTCTATGGCAACTCTGAGCTCAGCAGAGTTCAAAAATCAGCACAGGGTTGTTGAGGAGCTGAAGGACGTTGCCACTGCAGAGCCCAACTGCAGCCGGCGGCAACCACGGAGGGCAAGTTTGTGGCTTGCAGGGGTCTTTGCTTAGACCTGCTGCTAAGTGAGCGGTGGGCTCCCCCCCATGCTTTCTAGGAATGAAGTGAGGTCTGTGCTGCTTGGCTTTTCCAGAACAGCTTTGTTGAGCATCCTGGGAAGCTGCAAGCACAGGAGTCGGAGTGCCAGTGAGGCCAAGCTCTCCAGGTCTGGTTGTCTCAGAGGTTGTAGGGGACAGGAGCTTGGGAGGATTCATGGATCTGAGAAGGAGAGGCATAGGTGCACATATGGGTTTGGCTTCTGGCAAGCAAACCACCCCCTTCCTTTCTCCAGCTTTTCTTTCCCCTTACACCCCACCCCCTGCAGCTCTTCCCCCCGCTTGCTTGGAACAGGAACATTTTTTACCTGCCTAGAAACAGCTACGAGATGGGGGGGCAGCCCTGATGTAAATAATTAAACGTTACAAAGTGAAGTGTGTATAACATAAAAAGGCTACAGCCCTTTGGTGACTTGTAAATGCTTGAGAAGTTTGCGGGAAGAGGTGGAGGGCTGAGGGACCTGCCTGGGGCTCTGCAGCCATCGCTGCCCCCACCAGCACCCTGGGGGTCAGGGGGGCACCCTGTGTGCCCACCCTGTGTACCTGAGCTGTGGGGAACCCCCTTGGTTCAGTGGATGGGAGGGTAGCGTAACGTGTGTAATAAGGATAGGAGAAGCTGTGTGAGGTGTGTATAGTGTATATTTTTAAAAAATAGCTTGCTTGTATTGTGAAGATTTTAAAGACAAACTTGAGAATTCTAGCCTAACTATTAACACAAGTTTAACATCAGTTACCCCACTGGGTTCAGAGCCTCTTGAATGTATATTCCTTTTTGTAACCTAAATGACCTATTCTTCTACCAGTCAGCCAGACATCGTATTTATATTTTTAATTTTATATATTACTTTCCATTTGTTTTCATTATTTCCAGCATGTTTCTGGATTTGGTTTTTGTTTGTTTGGGGGTTTCATTTTGTTTCTTTTTGCACAAGCATTGTGTGAAGTCAAGGAAATATTAACTCAAACCTGGTATTTTCCAACCTGTTCCCACTTCCATTTCCTCTCCTCCACCCCTGTTTTTCTGTTGTTTTTTTTTTTTCATTCTTCCACCAACAGTTTGGGATTTTCTGGGGTGGGAGGAGGGGATGGCTGTTTTCCATTTGCAGCTTCTGTGCAAATGCCAGGTCTTTTGCCAGTCAACTAAAAATGCTTCACTTGCTGGTTGCTTTAAAAAAAAAAAAGGAAAAAAAAAAAAGAAAAAAATTAAAAAAAAATAAGGAAAAGAAAAATATAACCTTATCAGTCTGATGATGTAGACCATGGTGGGAGGAGGGGAAGTGCACACCTGTAGCCACAAAACTTGAGCTTTGGCTGTGACACAAAAGCAAACCTCTCCTGGCCAGCAGCTGCCCACAGGGCACCTGCCCAACCGCACTGAGGTTTTGCTGAGCACCATCCCCATGAGCAGCTGGGGCCGTGCTGGGGGAGCAATCGGGCCTTGGGCTCACTCTTCCCCCTCAGCACCTGCCTGTTCATGTGCACAGACCCCAGAGAGCTGCGCACTGCTGACAGCAAAGCTGCTGCTGCTTTTCCTCTCCTCCTCTTCCTCTTCTTCCTCCTCTCCCCTTCCCCAAGGAGGTTCAGCTCACCAACAAGAGCTCACCCAGCACCCAGCCCCAGCGCTGTGGCTGATTTGCTCTGGGGCATCATCCAGGGGTAGCAAAGCCCTGGCTGCTGCTGCAGGGGAAAGCTCCTGGATTTGTGCCCCAGGGGGTTAATTAGAAATAAAACACACACATATCTGCTGTTTTACTATGAACACTGGTCTGAGGTTTCCAAGCCCAGCACCACGGTGATGGGCTGTGAAGGATTTAACTAGGGGAATTAAACTCCTTCCTGCTTCCATGTCTGGTAGCACCAGCTGGTATGAGTGAATCTACAGGTGTGCGTTTTCCTTCTTTTAGAAAATGCCACGAGCACTAACTGGTAAGGCTTAATGTACAGTATATTGTCAGTATTCTGGTATTCTTCTGGTCAACATACATTATAGCTCATATATAACCTGTATTAATTGTATAGATTGTGCATTTAAAGCTGTTACCAAGTTGTCAGAAAAATAAGAGAAGAGAAAAAAAAAATAAGGTCATATGTAATATTTTGTTTGTAAGTATCCTTTGTATCATAGCAAAGGAAATGTTAAAAAAAAAAAAATCAACTGTAATAAAGTAATTTTAGTACACGGAGTGTCTGCCTGCCTTTCTGAGCAACCCCTGCCCCGGCGTCTGGGGGAGCTACCGAGTGTAGGACCTCTGCCATGTGAAAAGGGGGGGTTCAACGATGGGACCCCCCACTCTGCGGGGCCGAGCCAACCCCTTCCTCCGCTCCTCTGCCCGCAGGAACTCGCCCATGGCCCTGAAGTACTCCAGCACAGCTTCATGGCCCCAGCAGCACCTTGGTCCCTGCTGGGGGAACCCACAGTGTCCCCCCCAGGGGGTCAGCAGCAGAAAGAAGTAGGGGCTGGTGCGGAAGAGCTCGAGGGGCAGGCTGGGCACCGGGGGGCCACGGACGGGGTCGTCGGTGCTGCAAAGGCACAGAACGGGCACTGCTGCTTCGTCAGCATCACGCAGGGGCTCGTTGCGCTCCCAGTAGGTCTCCCAGGTGGTGGGGTGGCTCTTGGTCCTGCAGAACAGGGCTTCTTCCAGCTCCCGCAGTGAGCGGCTGCTCAGCAGCACATCCACATCCATCACCTCAGCCAGGGACCCCATGTACCTGCAGGGATGGGGTGGTCACTGTGGTCTGGGGTGCCACCACTATGGGCTGGGGGACAGCACCCACCCTCAGAGGCAGGTCCTGCACAGGGACAGGAAGAGGTGGCCTTAAACCCCTGCTTCAGAGGTACTTTGGAAGTCCTGCTCCAGCCTCTTGCCAGGGATGCTGGGGGGTCCCCCTTCCCCCCCCCCCCCTCCTCCCTGCAGCCAGCCCGGGTACCATGGCAACAGGAGGCAGCCAGCATTCTGCTTGTTGCTGTGGCAGCAGCAGCGCTTGCAAGGGTTATCGGGAAATGAGGAGGGGGGGGGGCTGGGTGAAGGGGGGGGCACATACACACCCTGCTGCCCCACCACCACCCACCACACGGAAACACCTTCCCCCCCAGCACCTCATCACTGCAATAAACCCTTGCTGAGAGATTCTGCAGGTCCCAGGGTGTGTGTAGCGTGTCTATAGGATCTTGGTGAGTCCAAGGGAGCCATTAGGGTCTTTATAGGGTCCCTATAGGGTTTAGGGCCGATACTATGGGTTGTTGGGGGTTGTGTCTCTATAGGATGCCTGCAGCTCTGGGGTTTCCTATAGGGTCTGGAGGTCCCTATATGATACTGGGGGGCTTTGGGGGGGGGGGGGGGGGGGCCTCTCCAGGCTGCCTATAAGTCTGGCTGCCTATAGGATCCTTTCTAGTCCAAGAGTGCTTTTAAGAGCTCTCAGCATCCTGGTGGGTCTGGGGGTGCCTATAGGATTGCTGTAGGGATCCCTGCTGCTGTCAGATCCCCTCACTTGCTGCGGCTCATCCTGGCACCACTCTGCCCGAGTGCTTTTGATTTTAAATGCAGGGGTATTCCCCCCCCCCCGCCCCCATTCACCTGCCAGTGGGGCCCCCTTGTGTGTGTGTGTCTGTGTTCCTCCCAAAGTCTCAGCCTGGGAGGTGTCCCTGCTCAAGCCCATGGCAGTGGGTGGTTTGTCTCCTGTCCCAGCACAGCAATGTTGGGCAACGGGGACCCAGAGGAGGAGTGGCAGCTGCCACTGTCTGTAGCCTGGCTGTGGGTTGATGCTCCCCCCCCCCCCAGATCCACAGGGCAAACATCTGCGCAGGGGGGGGGACAAATAGCAGTATGGGGGAGGGAATTAGGCCCTGCTCAGCCCCCCACCCCAGGGTTCAGCACCACATGGGGGCTTTTCCTACATGCACAGTGATGCTGGTGACACGTTTTGTGGCCGGGGGGACGCCAAGATGCTGCCACAGCCCCAGACAGGCCAGGAACCACGTGGGGGCCAAGCTGGCCCCTCAGCAGCAAGCTCCAGATTGGTGTTCATTAACCAGGACATTTTGCTGTTCTCAGCACCTTGCACCCTCACTGGGGCTCCCACTGCCGGCAGCAGCAGCACCCCTTGCATCCACCTGCCTCTCTGAGCAGGGCTGGCCAAGGGGCTCCCAGGGCACCCCCTCCCAAGTTCCCCAAGGGTCCCCCACTGACCTGCTGAGTCCCCTCTTGAGATGCAGGAGCAGAGGCCACTCGTAGAGCCAGGGCATCCCGGCCTCAAACCAGTCCCGGCCACGGAAGATGGGGGAGATGCAGGCAGCAGCAGCCAGGTGGCTGGAGGAGCCGCTCTCCCCCAGGTAGGCGAGGAGCAGCCCCGAGCCCGAGCCCTCACTGACAGCCAGCAGGGAGGCACTGGGGTGTCGGCAGCGCAGGTAGGTCACAGCTTCCCGCAGGTCCCCAGGGTCCCCAAAGGGCTGGAGTCTGGGGGTGGTGAGGGGGCAGCCATTGTGACCCCGTCGGTTGAAGATGACAGGGATGAAGCCCTGCTCCAGGGCCCGCAGTCCCAGCTGCAGCAGCCCCCCCGTCACCTTTCCAGCAGCGTTAGGGATAAGCAGTAACACAGAGCTGGGGCCCCCTCCGCTGCTGCAACTCCTGGTCTTCCGTGGCCCCACCAGCCAGTCCAGGGCCACCAGCCCAGTGTCGGGCATCTGCAGGAGCTCCCGGGACACCGAGGGCTCTGGATGGGGCAGCTGCAGGAGCTGCCGTAGCATCTGGAGCTGGGGCCAGCGTGGCCACAGCCAGCGGCCCCGCTGCAGTGCTGCTGACCTCCCCAAGCTCCTCACCAAGTGCTGAGCCAGAGCCGAGGGCTTGCAAAGCAGCCGGCAGCACCCTGAGCCGTCCTCGGTGATAAAGGGGATCCCCTCCTCCTCCTCTTCTCTCCTGTCTCCAGGCGCCTCCAGTCTCCCTCCCCAAAAGCGCCAGGCCAGGAGGCAGGTGAGCACCACGGCTGCGGCCACCAAACCTTCCAGGGACACCATGAGGACAGCGGGAGCCCCAGTCGGCAGCCCTGGTGCTGGGTGGGTTGGCAGAAAGCGATGGAGGGGCCGTGCTGGGGAAAGCCCGGCCCCGGGGCTGGGCAAGCACTGGGGCCACGCTGGGGCCAGCGGGGATGGCGTCACTGGCCGCCAGCCGGGGACAAGGGGACTGGGTGAAACGGGAGGGACACGCGGCCGAGCCATGACTGGCACTTGGTGGGGGGAGGTGGGTATGAATCCCACTGCAGCCACCTCCCCCTTGCCCCCGAGGGGACAAGACCCCCCCCCCATGGCTGCAGGAGCCGGAGTCTGGGGGCCCGTGCAATGCTCACACCTTTATTGATACAAATGTACAAGGACACATCTTACAGTAGGGAGCGTGGCCCCGGGGAGGGGCAGGACGCCCGGGGAGGGGGGAGTGGTCCGCGGGCGCCCCGGTCCAGTGTTAACGCTGCGGGTGGCCCTAGGGGTACCGGCCACCCGGTGAGGGGCTTTTGTGGGGGGCAGGGGGTACATCTCCGCCACCGCCAGCTACACAGGCTATGTACAGGATAAGTTAGGGGGGTGCCGCAGGGCGGGGAGAGGGGGCAGGGCGGGCAGGGGTCTGTACAGAGGGATGCAGGCACCTACCCCACAGGCTGAGCATCACCTTCCTCGGTGGGGCGGGGTGTGAGAGGGGGCCCACCCCACGCCCCGGCCCCCCACGGGCTAAGGCCACTTGCAGCCACGCTTGCCCCAGGTGCCAGCAGCTGCCAGAGGGGAGGGAGAGACGGAGAGCGTGGGGGGCCATGGGGGCGTGAGGGGCCAGGGGCTGGTGCTCACTGTTTCTTCTCACGGGTGGTGATGGTGACCAGCTGCTTGGCGGCCTTGGCGATGTCGTAGGCACACTGGATGACCTGCTGGGTCAGGAGCTGGTAGTCCACGGCAGCACCAGGCTCGGGAGGGACGGTCTTGCGGCACTCGCTCTGCAGCCGGTAGGCGCTGGCATTGAGCAGCCGCAGGGAGCTTCTCACAGTCTCCAGCGCTGGCTTCTGCAAGTGGGGATGCAATCAGGACCCGTGTCAGGGTGGGGAGATGGTGCCTGGTGGGGACACCACCCCCCTAGGGACATGCCACCCCTCCTACCTTAGGAAAAAGTGATGCCATCTCTGTCACAGCTGAGTGGATCTTCTCTGAGCAGGGCACAAAGCTGAGGGGGAGCAGGAGTGAATGCTGGGGGGGGATGAGGGCTCCTGACCCCATATGAACAGAGCCCCTGGGACCACCAAGGTCCAGAGGGAACCTATGGTCACACCACAGTCCTACCTGTCGTGCTTGGACTCCTGCGCTGCCCGCAGCAGCTCCTGGATATTCTTGGTGACCTGCTCAGTTTTGAGGATAACATCCTCTGTGCTGGGCAGCCCAGGGTCCAGCTCCCCGTCCAGCGGGTCCAGCTCGTGGGGGAAATCCTCGTCCTTGCTCAGCTCCACAAACCGCTTCCCCTCCATGCTGCAGGGACCAACCGAGCCCTTGGGGTCAGTGCCACCTCCCTGCTCCCATGGCCCTAGAGAAGTCCCAAGCCCTGGCACTCACCTGATCAGGACCTCACTCGCCTGTGTATTGTCATAGTCACTATCGGTGCCGCTGCCATGACGGTCCAGCTTGCTCTGAAGGGGAGAGAAGCAGCATCAAACCCTGCCCAGCACTGTCCCCATGCAGGGTTGGGGTCCCCCCACCCCAGGAGCTGCCCCCAGTATGTCACCATGTGGCGGGCACTGTCAGGCGGGCAGGAGAGCAGCGGGGAGGATGGAGGAAAGGGCACCGAGGAGGCGGATGGACCTTTCCGGATCTGTAGGGGGAAGAGAGGGGAAAGCCAGCACTGAAAGAGCTGCAGAAGGGTCCGGAGATAACCCCGGTGATGTGCAGGGGAGGACGAACACAGGGGACACCACCACCCTGCATGCAGGAATGTCCCACGGCTGCCATCCCCTAGGGAGGTCCCCAGCCTGACCCAGGGTGTGCAGGGTAGCGGGGGGACAGGACATCCCATGATGGCAGAGAGGCCACATCCCAGGAGGGTGATGGCCCCCGTGTCCCATGCAGGAGCCGCCCCCGCTGCAGCCCCCTTACCCGGTACACGCTGGCCGGGATATGCATGGAGTACAGAGCCTCGTCCTCCACCTCCTGGTGACATACAAAAGGTTATGACCCCATGGGGATGGGATCCAGTACCCTGGGGGGCTAGAAGGGGTCAAAATACGCAAAAAAATTGCCAGCCTGCCCATCCCGCCACACTCACGCCAGTGCCGAAGGGCTGCAGCCGTGTCACCAGCTCCTCCACCGGCTGCCCAAAGGGTTTCAGTGCCGAGCCCGGCTCGTACATGGAGAAGGCCTGGCGGTCCCGGCGGTGTGTAGGGGCTGTGCTGGGGGGGTGCCCGTGCTCCGGCCGCTCGCTGGGAGCTGGGGTGGGGTGTGTGGGGCCCGTCTGCTGCCGGATCTGAGTGTTCTCTGCCTGCAGCTTGTGGATCTGCAGCAGTGGGGAGGAGGGGAGAAGCATCAGCAAAGAAGAGGGGCATGCCAATGAGGGGGGGATCCCACCAGCCCCACACCCACCTCGCGTTGCAGCCGGCGCAGCTCATCGCTCAGGCTGTTGTTCACCTTCATCAGCTGCTGCACCTTGGCTTCAGAGGCAGCCAGAGCCTTCTTCACCTCCAGGTACTCCTGCAGGGTGATGGGGCCATCCGAGAGGTCAGAAGAGTCCATGCTCTGTGGGGAGAAAGGCTCAGCACTGCGATCCCAGAGCTAGGATGGTGTAGTCAGGGCTGAGGGACCCGGGGCTCACTCTGGCACGGTTGTTGCGAGAGGCGTTGCGCAGCAGCTCCTGGTCCGTGTCCTCGTCGGAAGCAACACTGTCGTAGTCGTGCTGGTCGTCCAGGTCACTCTGGCTCCGCAGCGAGTAGTCAAGGGCGTCTGGGGAAGGGCAGAGGGGTGCTGACCATAGGGCAGGGGGGAATGCTCATCCCATCTCCTCTGCCTCCCCTGTGTCTCACCTGTGGGGCTCAGCAGACTCTTCCCTTGCTGCCGGCGCTTGGCTTCCCCAAGGATGTCGATGAGCAAGGTGGCAAACTCCCTGGCGTTGAATCTGGCCAGCTTCTGCCGGCCCTAGGAAGGGGGGAGAAAGGAGTGAGGAGGGGTCCGGGTGCAAGTGTGGGTTGTGAGACCTGAGGGGGGGGGGGGGTTCACCTGGTTACGTGTGGCTGAGTACTCAGGGTTGACAGGCAGAAAGGGGACAGCGCTCCGTTCCGTCACCAGTGTGCTGTGGTTCTGTGTCGTCAGCCAGACTGGGAGCAGACACCCGGCATCAGACACCCAGGGGGGCTGCAGGGGCTGGACCCTCCCGGAGCCAGCAGGGCCTGGGGCCAGCGGTGGAGCCAGCAGGACGCAGGCGCAGGCGCAGGGCCAGTTTGCTGGGGCTGGGAGCTGAGCCCAGCCGGGCTGACGGGAATGGCCCCCCCAGCCACCCTGCAGGACTGAGATCCCCCCTGCAGCCCCCAGTTGGGACCCCAGACTCCTCGCCCTTTGGGGTACCAGCCCTGTGCCCCCCCATATAGCAGAGAGAGGGTCCGTTATGCCCATCTATGCCCATCACGCTATGGAAATAAGGTGTCTGCACCAACTCCACCCCCTAGCCCAGGGGTACCCCCAGGGCAGAGACCCTCTCCCTAGGTGGGGGGTCCAGACACCCACCTCCAGCAGGACCCCAGCTCTGGCACCCGTCAGTGGCCCCTCGCAAACCTCCCCGGCCGGAGGAACGAGGAAGGAGGGGCCTGCGGTCCCGGCAGAAGGATCCGGATTGGGGGGGGAGCACTGGGCTCGGCCCTGCTGGCTGCTCCTCCCCATATCGTGACGCCCACCCCAGTCCCAGCCCATCCCGGGGAGGCTGCACCCCCCTACACTCACCCGCATCGTTCTCCCGGCGATCCACCTCATCATAGACATCCATGGCCAACTCCTCGAAGAGGCGGTTGCTGAGCTGCAGCAGGATGGGAATCCCCATTAGGGATGGGGAAGCAGATATGACCCTCCCCTCACACCCCCAACCCGGCCCCGGTCCCCACTCACCGCCTGCAGCTTCTTCTTGGCCGCCTTGGCCAGCTCAGAGAGGTCCAGGCTGGGAGGTGTGGGGAGGGGGGAGACACAAAGAGGGGGTTATTCCTGGCCCCTCCCCACTGAAACAGTCCCCAGTTGCACCCCACCAGGACAGAGACAACCCCCCCCCTGGGAGCAGGGGGCTTCATCGAGCAGGGCTGGCAGGCAGGCACAGGGGGATGAAGTGGCATAGAGGGACGGGTGGGACCCCCCTCCCCGGGTGCTCCTCGCGTGCCTCCTGGCTGGACTGAGCAGCCGGGGCTGCAGGGGGGGCTCGGGTGGCACGGGGGGGTCCCCGGAGCCAAGACCCGAGCGGACAATACCTCTGTGCCATGCACTTTGGGCGCACCCTGCGCTCCGGAGAAGGCAGCGGAGGGAAGAACAGGATAAAGGTGGATGTTAAACACATGGGCACCAACATCCCCCACCCCCACCCCTACCCTCCCCAGGGATGCTCCAGCGCCGGTCACAGGGAGGTGACCAGAGTCTCCCCATCAACCCAGTGGGGACACTGAGGCGGACTTGGGACAGGGCGTCAGGGCTGTGGGTGCCAGGCACTCACCTGTCTGCCATCTGCGGGATGATGTAGTGCCCATTCTTGTGGTCTGTGCAAAGAGAGGGGTAGTGAGCAGGGCCCTGTGCCCCCCATCAACAGCTGAGCCCTCCCTTGGGACTCACACACACACACACACACACACTCACCTGGCTTCCTGCCACAGAGGTAGAAGGCCAGCCGGTCAGTCAGCTCATACTGGCACTCCACCAGCCGCTCCGCCAGCTCATGCTGGGCTGCCTGCCTGTGAGACGACAGGCAGCTGTGATGCTCAGCTGAGAGAGGGGGTGCAGGCAGGGCTGACCCCCTCTCCTACCCCATCCTCACCTGGCATAGTCAATGGGGGTCCGGCCATTTACGTCAGGTGCCCCTGGGTCAGCGCCATAGACCACCAGCAGTTCTGCCTGCAGGATCTGCCCAGCTTTGGCGGCCACATGCAGCGGTGTGGTGCCCTTCTCCTGCAGGCATGGGCAGCCTCAGCCCCACAGCTTGCCCGTGGGATGGGGGCTCTGGGACGTCTCCCCAAACCCAGCACCATCCCCAGGGACCCTGAGCCCCACCAGAGCTCACCGGGTGGAAGAAGTTGGCCTGGGCACCCAGCGAGAGCAGGCGCAAGCAGGTCTCCAGGTTGCCCGTCCGCACACTTGAGTGCAATTGCTGTGGAGGTAAGAAGCAGTGAGGAGGAGGAATCTGAGCCTACCACCTCATTTGCCCCCAGGCCCACCAACTCCATTTGCCCCCAGGCCCACACTCCACCTTGCTGAGGTCCTTGGCAGTGACACCGTCATCGTCTCGGCAGGGCAGCTTGTGGACAAAGGCCAGCATCTGGTACTTGGCACGGATGAACTCTGACTTGGTGGGGCTGGAGGGGGGACAGCAAGTTGTGGGGTGAGGAGGGAGTCACCTGGGTGTCACAGACCCCACCCCATGGCAGGGGTGGCACTTACTGCACTTTGTCCTGGGGGTTTGCCTTCCGGCGCCCGCTCTGCACCTGGGCGGGATCCAGCAGCGAGTGCTCCCAGATGGAGTTGGCTCCATTGCTCGCCAAGGTGTGCACCATCTGCAAGGGAGAGGCAGGGCCCAATGGGTGGTGTGCATGTGTGTATTTGTGTGTTTGCGCGTGCCCTCATGTCCCCACGGGGCCAGCACCCACCTGGAGCAGGGTGGCAGGCCAGGGGCTGTGGCGCAGGTGCTTGACGATGGAGATGTGGCGGCCCAGGCTGCGGTGCACGCTGCAGCACTCGTCGCAGATGAGCACCCCGCGGTTGATGGAGGCCCAGCCGGGGTCTGCAGGGTGTCACGGTAGGAAGGGTGGGTGTCACCGGGTGTCCCTGCAGCCATGGTCCCCTCCCCATCCACCCTGCTGCTGCCTGGGGGGGGGATGCATTGCCACAGCAACCGTTTCCCCGGTGACAGAGAGGGGCTCAGCCCATAGCAAGGGGAAACCCATAGGTTTCCCGTAGCAACCAGGCACCAGCCAAAAGGGTGGGGGGGGGAACATGACAGGATTTGACCACCCCCATCAGGAGAGCAGCTGGTGGCAGGGATGATGCCTTGTGGCATAGCACCCTTAACAGGGATACCCTGACCCATTACAGCACCCAGAAAGGCTGTGCACCCCCTGAGCCTCCACACTGGCCATTCTGGGGGGGGTGCTTGGGTAGGGGCAGCATGCCCCTCCCTTCAATGGGTGGGCACCCCAAGCCTGTGAGCTCCCACATAGGATGGTCTCCAGCTCTGTAGCCTCAGCACCCACCCCAGGGAGCACCCAGCCTCTTGGAGCAGGTGCAGCAGCCCCGCCACGGTGCCATACCCCCCCAATGCTGTCATACCCTCCCCAGCCCCAGCTACTGGCCCCTGCCTGGCCGGACTGGAGTTCTTTTGTGTCCCTGCTGGGAACAAAGGGCTGTTTGAGCAGCCGCTCCGGCCCCATGCTGGCATCCGCCCTGGCACCCGCAGTGGCCCCACTCCCAGCCAGGCTGCAGCTCCCCACGCTTGCACCCCAAAAAAAGGAGCCTGAGGTGGGTCCAGCCCCAGGTGATGGCTGTGGGGACACAGCTGCTCCTGGCAGCACTGAACGGATTTGGGAACACCCAGCTGGGTCACAGCCCCCTCTCGTGACAGACATTCAGGCACAGGGTGATGATGCTTAACTGTCCCGGGCACTGTGGGGGAGCCCTGCCAGCATCTGCCCAGCTTCACCACCCCTTGTTTCTTTAGGGCCTACACAAACACCACACCATGCCGCAGGAGGGGGAACCCCAAGCCTGGGGAGTTACATGACCAAGGCATACGCAGCTCTGGCCAGAAACGATGGTGCCAAGGGGGTGATGGTGACCCCACAACCCCACAGAGGAAGGCAGGCAGGCACCAAGGCCTATCCCACTTCCTTCATCCCTGTGGTGTCCCAGACTCCTCCCCAGAGCCCTGGGGACACTGGTTTGGGAAGCACCCAGCCCTGCATTGCTGCAGTGCCCTGGGGCTGAAGGAGGATGGCTCAGGGGGAGCAGCAGCCCCCCCAGCCTGGCAGCCCCGCGTACACAGATGGCAGCGCCTTGGCAGCCGGCACAGTGGCATCTGTGCCTTGGTGCCCGCTGCCCACGGGAACAGGACGCTCCACACGGGGGGAGCCAGCTAGCGAGGCTGCCTTTAACCCCAACAACCAGGAGGATCTGGGATACCCCCAGGGTGCACCTCCTCCCCACGTGGTGGGATGTGGGTGTGCACTGCAGCAGCTCAGGGAGTAGCTAGCACAGGACACCCCAACCCCCAGGAGGATCCTGGTGCCCGAGGGAGGTCCCACCACCTCCATCCCTGCACTGGGATGTGCACTGGTGCCAGGACCCCCAATATGTAGCCCCACAGTGGAGAGGAGAGCACTGGGGCCAGCTGGCATCTCTGTATAGGGCCAGTGGAGCAGGATTTGGCCAAGGGAGCCCAGGCAGAGGCAACAGGGCACCCCGCCACACAGGGCCAGGCGGTGCATCCCCAGCAGCGGGTGCTCCCAGCGCGGTAGGAAGCGGCCTCTGGACTTTATAACTCATTTCCTCACATGGCTGCCGGGTGATAAGAGATTGGAAGAAGCTGGTTTCCATTCCCCCCCACACACTCCAACAGAGAGGCTCAGCACCACCCCAGTGTCCCTGTGCCCCCCACTCGCCCACTGGCATGGGGAACACGCCCGGAGGCAGGGCAGCCCCATGCCCACGCGTGCGCCAGCTCTCCTGGCAGGATACGGCCATTGGCACGTGGCCGGAATAATTTTGGCACAGCCTTGGCCCGCGGGCAGCTTTCCGGGGCCAGCCTGGAGTGAGCCTCAACTCTCAGCCTCATTCATTCATCACCGTGGGGCCACCCGCGTTGGCTATGGGCAGGGTTTGGGGGACCAGCCCCACAGTGGGCTGGGTTTGGGGGGGCCAGCCCCACCGCGACACCAACAGGCTCGTGCCCAGCGCGGGGGCTGCGGGCACTGGCACCACCGGGGATGCGAATCGTCTTGCCCGGGCTCAGGCTCCGGCTTGCAGTGCGGCTGCCACCGGCCCGGCTCAGCCCGCCCGCACTGCCAAGCCCGGATCTGGCCGGCGTGGGTGCTGGCTGCGGGGTGCTGGGGGGCACAGGAGGGTGCCCCCCGACCCATCCCGCCATTTGCAGGCTTCTCGGTGCTGCTTGCACCAGCCCGCACATCCCCAGCCTCCACCACACGGGGGTGTTGGGTGTGCTGGGGGCGGCACTGAGAAGCACACGAGGGGGTTAATGGGGTCACATGTGGGGTGAGCTGGGAGATTCCTGGGGGGAAGAGGCGGTGCACGAAGGGGGTCCAGGGGCTTCATCAGCGCGTTGCACTGAGGGTACAGAGGAGGGGGCCTGGGGGCAGGGGTCCTTGTGTAGTGCAGCACTGTAGGGCGTAGGAGATGCAAAAGGGCTCCCTGGGACCATACCTGGGGGGTGCACTGAAGTGTGCAGAGGGGGCACACGGGGGTGCTGGGGATACACCAGGGGGTACAGAGGAGGTCTCACGGGGGTGCTGGGGATGTACTGGGGTGGGCCATGGGTGCAGAAAGTGCTTACAAGGGTGCCGGGAGTGCTTCGGGGAGGACCAGGGGGTGCAGGGAGGGCTCACGGCGGTACTGAAGATATAGCAGCGGGCACCAGGGGGTACAGAGGGGGCTCAAGAGGGCACCGAGGACGAAACCGGGGGGCACCGGGGGGTACAGTGGGGGCTAACGTGAGGGGTCCTGGGGCCATACCGGGGAGCCCTCGGCAGGCTCCCGACTATGCTTCCAGGGGTCCGGGGGGGCAGCACGAGGTGCGAAGGGCCCCGCCGCAGGGTGTGGGGAGGTGGGGGGCCGGGAGGCTGGCGGGAGGAAGGGTGGTAGCGGGGCCGTTCCGGGGGCCCGGAGCCGGTACCGGGGGGGGCGGCCCTTACCTGGGGCGCTGCAGTCGGCGCACACCTCCGCCCGCGGCGCCTTCCGGGACATCCTCAGCGGCGAGGCGGGCCCGGGCCCGGGCCTCTGCGCCAGCGTGGGGCGGCGGCGGCGGCGCCCCCGGGCCCGCCGTGGGGAAGGGGAAGGGGGGGGCCGGGCAGCGGGGCGGGGGCGGCGGGGGCCCGGGGCCGCGGCTCGCCGGGGGCTGCCGGCTGCTCCCAGCGCCCGGCGGCTCCGCAGGAAGCGGCGCAGGCCCGGCCCCGGCGGAGGAGGGGCCGCACCGCCCCCGCCCCGCCACCGGCAGCGCCGCCGCGACCGCCTCGCACCGGCACCGGCACCGGCACCGCCCCGCACCGCACCCCCCCTTCCCGCACCAGCACCTGCGTCCGCACCCAGCTTAGCCTGCCTCCAGTCCCCATCTTGAACAGTTCTGACTCCTGCTCCTAGTTATCCCAGCCGTGGTCGTGGGCATCCCCCCCTCTGGTTCTAGTTCCAGCCCTGAGCACCCATAGCCTGGTTCCGTGCAACCCAGCCTGTTCCTGGGCACCCGCTGCTCCTGATCCTGATCCTATTCCTGCTCTTGTAGATCTCCTGGTCCTGGTCGCACTCCTGGTTCTGCTCACGAATATCCCCATGGTCTTGGTTCTCCTGGACCTGCTTCTGGGCATTCCTTTGGTTCTGCTCATGAATATCCCCTTGTCCTGTTCCTGGGCAAGAACAGGAGCTCCTGGCTCCTGTCCTGATGTCAGCCCGAGGTGCCCTTCTGGTTCCATTCTTGGTCCAGGGCACTGTCTTGGTCCCAGTCTCGGCCTGAGTCCTCATACACAACCTCTCAGGTCCTGAGCACCTCTGTGGTCCTGGCCCCAGACCAGGTCCTGCACCCTCCAGTCCCACCCAGCCCTGGGCACCTCTTGCTTGTCCCAGTCCTGCTGTGAGCACCCCAGTACCAGCTCTGGGCACTTGTCCTGAATCCAGACCCAGCTCTGGGCACCCTGCAGTCCTGTTCCTGGTGTCACTGTGCACCTCCACTTCCCACCCTTGCCCCATCCTGTTGCAAGCAGCAGTAGTCAGGCTGGGGGTCACTGGGGGACACTACTCTGGGGATGTGGAGGGTGGGCCACAGCATCCCTAGGTATGTCAGCAGGACACTTGGGGTGGGTGGGGACCATTTGGGGTCTGTTCCACACTCAAAGATCTTTGGAGCAGGGGACACCCCAATTATCACCATGGGGGCTCAGCTGGGGGGATCAGCCCAGCCCCCTGTGCACAGCCACCCCAGGCAGGAGTGGAGTCAGATCCTGCTAGCTCAGGCTAGGCTGTACAGCCTGCACCAGGAGTGACCTCACCGCTGGCTGCTGAGGAGAAGGCTCATGACGGCATGGGGCAGCAGGGAGATGGGGGGTGCTGTGCAGGGACCCGGGGTGGGGCGATGCAACCACCACCACTTTTGTCATGGCTGAATGGAGAATAACAACGAGGAGGTTCACCCCTTGGCGGCAGTGGCCCCATGGCAGGGTGGGGGGCAGTGGGGCGGGGGACCAGGAGTGTGGCGCCAGCGGGAGGCCGAGGCCCAGCCTCGCATTGTTCTCAGGCGAGAGCCGGAAAACGCGACGCCCGCCCTGGAGAAACGCAGGCGGAAAAGGAAACGGGGCCGGGGGCCTGTCCCTGCTGCTGCCTGGAGAGGGGGGGCATAGGGCCCCCCCAGTGGCCCCCGCATTGCAACTACCCATTGCCTTCGCCCCTGCCCCACCATGTGCCCAGGCCCGTTGGCCCATAGGGGAAGCGGGGGTCAGCCAGGAGTGGGCAAAATCAGTCTGGGGGAGAGACTAGGGGGGGGTCTGGGTGACCCTTCGCACCACCCCGCGGCGCCGGCGGCTGCGGTGATGGGCTGAGCAGTGCGGGGGGGAGAGAGGAGGATGAAGGGGGCGATGCCGGGCAGGATGACTACAAGTCCCATGAGGCCGGTGGGTGCGGGGGGGGTGTGGGGGAAGCACCGGGCGGGAGGTGCTGTAGCCGCCCCGCCCCGCACCCCTCAGCGCCCCGCTCCGCCCCGCGCCGCGCCCGCCGCTGCTCCAGCATGCACGGAGGATGCTCGCCTCTTGCTCAGGCAGGAAGGGGCCGGAGGGCAGGTACCCGCTGCACTACCTCGTCTGGCACAACCGCGCCCGCGATCTGGACCGGGAGCTCAGCGCCAAGCAGGTGGGGGGCAGAAGGGGAGCGGGAGGGACACCTTCGGGCCCGGCCCGGTTCGGCTCGAGCTGATGCAATGCTGCCGGGATGCAGTCGGGCTCCCGTTCGGGTCTGGGATAAAGATGAGGATGGAGATAAGCATGATGGTGGGGTCCCTCCCGGCGTTGGCAGGGATCTGGGGGTGTCCTGTGCCCCCCTGCATACCGGGGCTGGCACAGAGCGCTGGGTACCACCCGCCGGTTCCCCGCATCCCCACAGCGTACGCAGCCCCAAGCATCCCTCCCCACGTGTTCCCTGTTCCCTGCTAGGCCTCTGCGGAGCCCCCCGCACCCCGACCCCTACCCGCTCCTCGCGGTGCTGCAGCCCTGCTGGGGTTGCAGCCCCCAGCTCCCCCACCCTCGGGATGAGACCCTCTCAGAAGGGGACGTCGACAGGGCCTTGATGCTGCCAGAGCACAGCCCCCCAGACCCAGGAGGCCGGGAGGGTTCTTTGAGGGGTGAGGAGACCCCCCGTGCCCTCCAGCCTGGGAGCCCTCCCCCCAAGCCAGCCAGAGCACGTCCCCCGGCGGGTTCCCAGCCTCCCTCTCCCCCGGGGCCTTGCAATTCAGGTAATTAAAACCCAACCCCGAAGATGCAGGAAACCGCAGGCACTGGAGGGAGGCCGGCGTCGAGGCTGTGCCTAGAATCCCTGCTCCCTGCCGGCACCCCAAGGTGCTGGGGGCAGTGGGGGATGGACCTCGACAAGGCAGGAAAAAGAGGACCACCGTCCTTGATGCTCTGCTGGGATGCTGGCAATGACTCCCGCCACACCCGCCTCCATTGTGGGGACCAGCCTGGGGGGGGATGTGGGTG
The DNA here is from genome assembly GCF_003957555.1 of Calypte anna. Lineage (NCBI taxonomy): Eukaryota > Metazoa > Chordata > Aves > Apodiformes > Trochilidae > Calypte > Calypte anna. The sequence goes on from NC_044264.1 coordinate 6,996,259, forward strand.
GGCTACACCAGCGTCACCCCAAATTCCCACCAGCGATGGCTTGTGGGTTTATTTCCGTGGTTAATTTGGGGTCATTTTCCTCAGGAGATCAAAGCTGGGTGCAGGCAGCAGCAGCTCAGCAGGTGCAGGGAGATACAGGGGCTGCGAGGGCGGCTCCGGCCATGCTTGCCTGATTTTTAACCCACAGCCCCCCCCAAGCCTGGCTGGTGGATGGGCTCTGCTGTGGCCTCTACTGGGCCCCCAACCCCATTTCAGGGCGAGAGCAAAGCTGGCCCTGCCTGCACTCCAGAGGAGCACAGAAGGGGCCCCATGCGTGCTGCAGGGCAGAGCTCAGGGCAGGTGAGGGGTTGAGAGAAGGGATGGGGGCCAGGACAGGTTGAGTCCTCCTCCGACCTTCATCTGGGGCATCCAGGGACATGGCTCAGCTCTTCTCCAACAGAGCATCCCCTGGATAAGTGGGTCAGGGCTGGTGCTGTGTGTGGTGCTGGGAGCTGGGTGTCCCCCTGCTTGGGGGTTCTGCTCTTCTTCACCCCGGGGACCTGTGTGGGACCATGGCACCACACACAGGATTCCCCTGACACGTGCGGGTGTTTGAAGTTGGGAGGTACTGGGGCTGCTGGTAACATTTCTGCTCGCTTTATCCCCATAAAGGCCCTGTATGTGTGTGTAACCCTTGAATTGTCACCATGAGCTCCTGTCCATGTTTGTCTCCACCTAGGAGGAGGACAGTGGGTCCCCATGGCAGGCAGTGACACGGAGCCCTTTGTGCCAGAACACCCCATGCTGCAGCCCTGTCACCCACACATGACAGGGACCTGGGGCAGCATAGGGACAACAGTGCCTGGCACCACCTCCCCGTGCTGGCCCATGTCCCACACTGCCAGCCGGGAGCAGGCGCTGGGGCTCTCTACGCTGGGGACAACCCCAGGAGAGGGGCTGTGTTGTGCCACGTGCCTGGCTGACACAGGAGGAAAGGTGGCCGAGATGTGATGCTGCGCTGCACCACTGCTATCCTGAAGTCATCCTTGCCCCTGTCTGCCCTGTGACACCCCCACTGGGCATCACAACCCCAGGACGGGCAGCAGCTCTGTGCCACAGCCCCTGTGCTGGAGCCATCCCAGCTCCAGGGCCTGGTACCAAGCTCTCACTGGCAAAATTTGGGTCACGCCGTGTTACCCCCCTCCAGGGTTGACTCCGGTGCTGGGTCCCCGTCCTGGGGACCCTTGTCCCACCCGGCACTGGGGCAGGGCTGCAGCTGGGGCGACCCGCTGAGCCTGCAGCACCCGTCCCCCGGCTGGGGGGCGATTGCTTTAATTAGAGTAATTTCATTAGTGCAATTAAGAAGTAGCAATTGCCTGGAGAGTGTTCCAGCAGCTCGATGGCTTCCGGGGAAGTGGGGGGGCTGTTTACTCCGGCGGGCAACCTAGGGGAGGGGGGCCTTGCTCGGTGTGTCTCTGGGCATGGGGGGGGAGGGTTGGGGACATCCCAGGGCAAAGGGACAGCAGGACATGCCTAAGAGCAAGACAGGGACTTGCTTCAGGGTGAGAGCTTGGGCATGAGAGAGCCCACACCCCACTCCTGCCCAGCCCCAAAATGCCTCTGGGGTGGCAGCACCATGGATGCTGCACCTCGGTATTGTACACGCAGGAGTACCCCACAGGAACCCATGCCCTGACTAGGGTTTTTGCCCCATTGCCTCTTGCCCTGACCGGGTGCTGGGAGGGGAATGGGAGGGACAGATTTGAGTCCCCCTTCCTGTCTCTCTCCCTCAAGCCCCCAGCTGTGCCCCCCACCCTTGGCACGGGTGCAATGCTGCACCTTGGGTAGGGTGTGGGGCCTGGGGACACCCACTGCTGCTGCCGGCAGGTGAGAAGATTCCTCGGGGGAGGCTGGGCGCCAGGCTCCGGGCTTGGCGCAAACAATGGCAGCCCCAACACGCAGCTCCCCAGGGCCCGGGGATCCTCCGAGCTCCCCCCCCGCCCCGCAGCAACCCGCCCCCGGCTCAGGCAGGGGAACACGTGCGCCCGCCGCAGCCCACGTCCCGGCCGTGCTCCCGGCCTCGGCGGAGGGATGGAGGGGAGCTGCCGGCAGCTGCTGCCTGGCAACTGGGCAGAAACCCTCCCCCCCCCGTAACCATTGCCAAATCCCAGAGGTGGGGGCTTTTCCCGAAGCTTGCAGCTGCATCAAGCCGTGCAGAGCTTCAGGAGGATCCGTACCGCCTATTGTCACTCTGTGCTGTGCTGGGTGCTGGAGGCCACTCTTGTTCTCTACGGTGACTGTGGGGAGCAGGGAGAGCATTTTTGGGGTGCAGTGCATGTGATCCTCTCAGGGGAGCTCGGCGGTAGGGATGCTGTCTGAGGTACCAGCAAATGTCGGCTTCTCTTCCCAGCTGCTCCAGCTGTGGAGCTTTATGCCTGTGGGAGGGACACTGGGGGTGGTGGTGTGTGAGAACCAGTCCCCCGCCCAGTGTCTTCTGAGCCTTGGTCCCTCCTGGCAGGCTGACATTGAGCAGCTGGACCCCCGAGGACGCACCCCGCTGCACCTGGCCACCACACTGGGCCACCTTGAGTGCGCCAGGGTGCTGCTGAAGCATGGTGCCGACGTGGGCAAGGAGAACCGCAGTGGCTGGACAGGTGAGCAAGGGGGGGGCTCACTGCCTGGAACCCCATCAAACTGTCCAGTCAGGGGCAGGGTCATGCTGGACCTGGTGCTGCACCTGACACCAAGGGACAGCTCACACGGTGGTTCCCTCGTGTGGCTCCATGTAGTGGCTGTCTCTGCTGTGCTGTGTCACGCTGTGCCACACCATGCTGTGCCACCCCCTGGCACTGCCCCGCTCTGCCCCACAGTCCTGCAGGAAGCCGTGAGCACCCGGGACCTGGAGCTGGTGCAGCTGGTCCTGCGCTACCGAGACTACCAGAGAGCCATCAAGCGCCTGGCCGGGATCCCCATCCTGCTGGAGAAGTTGCGGAAGGTGCCTCCTGCTGGCGAGACCACTGGGATGAGTGAGGGGGATGCTGGTGATGTGCTCCTCCTGACCCTGCTGTGCTTTCCACAGGCCCAGGACTTCTATGTGGAGATGAAGTGGGAGTTCACCAGCTGGGGTAAGCTCAGGGATGCATTCCCATCAGAGTTCCCCAGCACCCATCCGCATCCCCAGGAAGGGGGACCCCTGCCCCCTTGCCTTTCTACACCCCAAGCTTGCAGACACTCATCCCACCAAAGCATCAGGTTTCCCAGATGTCCTCCTCATCCAGCTCAATGCTGGCAGCCCATGCAGGGGTGCAGGGTGGTCCCGTCCCTGGCTGGGCTATCGCTGTTTCTCCCCAGTGCCATTGGTGTCCAAGATCTGCCCCAGTGACACCTACAAGGTGTGGAAGAGTGGCCAGAACCTGCGGGTGGACACCACACTGCTGGGCTTTGACCATATGACCTGGCAGCGGGGCAACCGCAGCTTCGTCTTTCGGGGACAAGGTGAGCCAGGGTATCTTCCCTCGTTGGGGAGCACTGGCAGAACTCCTTGGCACTGCAGCAGGGGTGGGTGATATGATGAGGATGATATGGCTGTCTCCATGTACCCTGAACCCCGTTCCTCTAGACACGAGCGCAGTGGTGATGGAGATTGACCATGACCGTCGGGTGGTCTACTCGGAGACACTGGCCCTGGCTGGCCATGACCAGGAGGTACTGCTGGCTGCTGTGCAGCCCACTGAGGAGCAGGTGATGGGACGGCTGACAGCCCCCGTTGTCACCACTCAGCTTGACACCAAGAACATCGCCTTTGAGAGGTGAGATGTGCAGCTCCTAGGATGCCCCCACCCTGGGCTGTCTGAGCAAAACCATCCTTCGCTCATAGTGTCCTGTGTCACCTCCAGGAACAAGTCCGGGATCCTGGGCTGGAGGAGTGAGAAAACAGAAATGGTGAATGGGTACGAGGCCAAGGTGAGGGGCAGGGGGTATTGAGCCTCCTGAGGGGTGTATGGCTGTTTGGTGTGGGGGGAATATCTCCCTCTGGTGTTCTCCCTCCTCGGCCAGGTCTATGGCGCGTCCAACGTGGAGCTGATCACGAGGACACGAACTGAGCACCTCTCAGACCAGCACAAGGGCAAGAGCAAAGGTGGAGGTGACATGGGCTGGGGGAGCAGGGTGCTGTACGGGTGCTGGGCCTCACCCTCACCTCTCCTGCAGGCAGCAAGACCCCCCTGCAATCCTTCCTGGGCATCGCTGAACAACATGTGGGGCCCAACAACGGGGTGAGTGTCCCAAGGGTCCCCGTGGCCGGGTGGCCCTGTGGCTGGACACCCCCCCTGTTAACCAGGCAAGGGGTCCTGCAGACGCTGATCACACAGACGCTGAGCCACGCCAACCCCACTGCCATCACCCCCGAGGAGTACTTCAACCCCAACTTTGAGCTGGGCAACAGGGACATGGGGCGGCCCATGGAGCTCACCACCAAGACACAGAAGTGAGGGAGAAAGAGGAAAATTGGGAGACACCCCCCTTGCTCTCACCTGTCCCCACTTCTAACCGCTGCTGACTCCCATGGTACCCACCCCTGGCAGGTTCAAGGCGAAGCTGTGGCTGTGTGAGGACCACCCGCTGTCCCTCTGTGAGCAGGTTGCCCCCATCATCGACCTCATGGCCATAAGCAACGCACTCTTTGCCAAACTGCGGGACTTCATCACTCTGCGCCTCCCGCCTGGCTTCCCTGTCAAGATTGGTACGGGAGGGTGGGGTGATCAGGAAGGGTCTTTGCTGCTGACACAGGTGGCACAGCCATCTTCCCTCCCTTATCCCACAGAAATCCCCATCTTCCACATCCTCAACGCCCGCATCACCTTTGGGAACCTCAATGGGTGTGATGAGCCCGTCAGTTCCCTGCGGCACAGCCCCAGCAGTGAGGCGCCTTCACCCAGCAGTGACTCTTCCAGTGTCAGCAGCTCCAGCTCCCTGAGTATGTGGGGTTGTGTGGGACACGGCTGGCAGGAGGGGGATGATGGGACACAGCGGGGTGCCCAGCCATGCCGTCTCCTCACAGCTTCATGCCGGGCGTGCGAGATGGACCCAGCGCTGTTTGAGGTGCCGCGGGGGTACAGCGTGGTGGGCACTCACCAGGACACCCTGCGGGAGGATGAGGATGACCTGCTGCAGTTTGCCATCCAGCAGAGCCTGCTGGAAGCGGGCAGCGAGTATGACCAGGTGGGCACTGCCACTGCTTCCTATCTTCTCCTCCCTCTGTGGCTGGGCCTCTGTCCAGATGGTGTTGCCCAGGGATGTTCACTCCACCTTGCCCCATCCCTGTCATCCACAGCATTGGGTCATGCAGAAGGGGGTGGGTTTTGGGGTACTGGGGAAGGTGTGGGAGGGGGTGCCACATTCCGAGCATCCCCTGCCACTGGGTGCAGGTCACCATTTGGGAGGCACTGACCAACAGCAAGCCAGGCACCCACCCCATGTCACACGAGGGCCGCCGAGGAGACAGGTTGGTAAGGTCCAGCCAGCCCCCCTGGGGTAGGGGGGGGAAGAGGGAGTGGGTGCTGGACCCCTGCTGAGACCCTCCCCACCCTCCTCGAACCCCCTCCCCCAGGACTCCCCAGCACACGGCATCCCCCCGGTCCCCCGCTGCCCCATCCCCGGGGGGTGGCGGGGGGGCCCAGCCCCCTGTTCCCCAGCTACGCGGAGCAGCTGCGGTTGGCCATGGCGCTGTCAGCGCGGGAGCAGGAGGAGGCCGAGCGCCGGACACGCCAGGAGGAAGAGGAACTGCAGCGGATCTTGCAGCTCTCACTGACAGAGAAGTGACCCCAAGTCCCCACTGAGCCTCTTCTCCCCCCACAACCACCCACCCCAATGGGGATGGTGCCGGGTATGGGGGGACGTGGGTGGGGGGGAGAGGGGTTGGGGGGAGCCAGTCCAAGTGTTGCAGAGGGCAAATGGAGAGGGGGGGAGCAGCATTTGGCCCTGGTTGGGGGAAATTATCCCCAGAGCCAGGGCAGGACAGGGGTGCAGGGTTGGGGGACCACCCCAGAGCAGGACAGGGTGAGGGTAGGCAACAACTGGGGTGGCAGAGATAGGTGGGGGGGCAACCCCATGGACAGGACCCCACCCCTGGGACAGCCCTAGTCCCCTCCTAACTGCCCTATGGGGTGCTGCTCTGCCCCTCACTCCAGGAGGGTGGTGGGAGGCACATCCTGCCCCAAGATGGGGGTAGGCTGCCAGTCACGTAGGGTCCCGGGGTGCCCTCAGAGCTGGGGGGCTCTGCCCAGCCCCTTCAGCCCCCCTGCCCAGGCGCTACCAAGTGCACTTACCCGGGAGCTGCTCTGCCTGCCAATAGGGCAGGGAGGAGGGGGCTCAGCCCCACTGCACCCCACAGCCAGTGCAGGGCTGCACAGTCACCCCCACCCCACCATGGGAGTCCACTGGGGCAGCCAAGGGGGTGCCTGCAAGAGGCCACTCCAGTGTCACCCCTCACCCTTACCCCCTGCTTGCACCCCCTCTTCCCCCCCGGTCCTGCTCGGATGTCCACCCCTTGGCAGCGCTGCACCCCCCTGTCCCAGGCACTGACTCCAAGAGAAACCTTATGTCAAATGGTGCTAACCCCCGGTCCCCCCACTTCGGGCTGCTCCTTCTTTGCACATGAGGGGCCGGGGGCCACGGGGGTGGGGGCCAAGCTCACTCCCCTGGGACTTTTCGTAGCTGGCGGCCCCCTCGTCCTCCCTCCATGCACCCCACAAGACGTCTGGGCCAGGGCCGGGGGAGCCTGAGCAGCTCCGACCGCGGCCAACACCAATAAATGCTCTTTAATGTTTGTCTCTCTCAGCCTCCCTTCTGCCTGCGCCAGAGCTGTGTGGGCAGGGGTGTGGGCAGGGCTTCCCCCCCAACATGGCTGTCCCACATCCCCGGTACCTGCCACACTGCCACGAGTGGCTGAGCCCTTTATTAAAGGGGGACCCAGGAGCAAAGAGCCGCTCGGGAGCACCTGATGAGGGAGGGCATCAGGGGAGGTGGAGGTGAGGGGGATAATGGGGGGATGTAGCACCGTACCCAAGTGCATCCTGGCCGGGGGGGGAGGGGGGCCGGTACCCCCTGTCCTGGGAGGATGCTGGCACCCAGCTTGCAGGTCCCTGAGGAGGGATACTCAGCAGCCCCCGCCTGCGGGCATCGAAGCGGACCCACCCCCGCGGTGCTGCAGCGGGTGTTGATGTGCTGGGCCAGCCCCGGAGCAGGGTGGGACTGATGGCAGTGAGGTGGAGGGCAGGAGGTCAGGGTCTGACCCCCTCCCTGCAGACTCATCTCCGGGGGAAAGAACACGGCTCTGGGCTCCTGCCCTCTGGGGGACTTGGCTTTAATCCCCGGGGTAGGGGGGATGGGGCAGTCCTTGCCCTGCTGGTGGCCATGGCCCCCAAGCTAGTCCGTGCCGTTGGTGAACTGGCAGAGTTTGTTCTCCAGGTCACATATGCGCTTCTCCTGTGCTTGGACCATCTCCTTCAGGGCACGGATCTCTTCCAGCACCTCCTCCAAGGCTGGCTGCTGTGGGTGGGTGGGGACACACGGGGTCACCAGGGAGCTCCCTCTAGTCCCCTCCAACCCCACCCCATGGTGGATACAGCCCGGCCATGACATCCCCATCCCCAGGACACTCACAGAAAAGTCGGAGTTGCAGGTGGAGTGGCTGCGGCGGGGGCCTGGGGGGGGCTTGTTGTCCAGGATGTTCTTCTTGACCACCTTCAGCTCCCGGTTCTTGATGGGGACATAGCCATCCCGCAGCGAGATGAGGATGGGCTCTGCATCCTTCCCTGAGAGCCACTCGTCTGCCTCCAGGGCTGGCTCAGGGCCTGGTGTGTCGGGATACAGGTCATCCTGGAAGAGGTCTGACTGCGGGGGGGGGTGGGGTGGTGAGGGAGACAGCGGTGAGATGGGGATTGTGTCCCCTGAGCCCCCCCCTATCTCCCCGGGACCCTGTCAGGCTCACCTTGCGTGGCACTGTCATGACAATGGGCTCGCACTTGCGCTCATGCAACTTGAAGAACCTGCATGGGGCAGAGGTGGTCAGGGTCTGACTGACCCCCCGACCTCTCTGCCTCCCCTCTAGACCTCCCCCCCCATGGCTCTCACCTGGCGATCTCGCACTTGCTGACCTCCAGTCCACGCTTTGGCATGAAGCCCATGCCCCGCTGGGGCTCCTTGCTGCTGTAGGTGTTCAGGTAGTGCACGTAGGGTGCCTCATCCGTGATCTCAAAGTACCGGATGCTGCTGTCACCCTGCAGGTGTGGGGACAGCTGCCAACCAGCCCGGGCACCCCCAGGGATAGGGTAGCATGGATGGGTGGGTCTGTGCCCCAGTGAGTAGATTACCTTTCCGCAGAGGTAGACAATGCTGGAGTCAGGATCATAGAAAGGCAGCAGGACCCCGTTGCTTGTGTCCATCTCCTGCAGGGCGATGGGCTCCTCGAAGTTGTTCTGTGGGGCCAGAGCAGTGAGGGGGGGCTGAACAGTTCTCCCAGGCCCCCACCCCAGTTAGTCACACACGTTAGCCACAGCACACTGTGGGGTTGGAGCTCCACCCCAGGGTACACCCTCCTCGTGCAGACAGCTTGGCATGTCCCCCCCTCACCACCCCCACCTCCTCCTGCTTACCTGCATGACTGGGTGCCCCTCATCCTAACTTGTTCCCCCCCTCCCCAGCCCTCCCTTCTCTCCTCCCAGCCCCCTCTCCATGCCCAGCACAGCACGGCACACTTGGGAACTTGGCATCTTTTAGGTTGGGGGATGCAGCAGGCACCCCACACCATTCTGGGGCAAGGGGTGGGAGCAGAGGGTAAAGAGGGGGCCAAGTTCCCAGGGCAGCACTCCATGCGGCCTTGTTACCGGGTCCCACAAGCCCAGCTCCCGCTGGCTCATTCTGGTAAAGCCTGTGGTAAAGATGTGTCCTTCCTTCGTGAAGATGGCCCGCACGGGCCTCAGCCCTTCGTGGGGGGCAAACCTCTCCTGGGGGGGGGGGGGGGAGAGAGTCAGCATGGGGCATGGGAAGGGGAAAAAGCGGGAAGGGGTCCAGATCTGTTCCCCCAAAACAGCTGCTGAGTCCTGCTCTTGGGTTGTACATGTGTGGCTGGAAAGCAACTCTGACATGTTCCTGGCTGGGCTGGTGGTCCCCAGGGCAGCTCTGGCTTGGCGTGAGGCAGCTGCCATCTCATACCAGGTCCCAGAGGCCCAGCTGCCGCTCACTCATCTTGCTGAAACCAGTGGTGAAGATCTTGCCATCAGCCATGAAGATGGCGCGGATGGGGCGGGCGCCGTCGTGCGGTTTGTCTTTCTCCTGCGCCAGTCGTTAGGGGGTTAAAACCAAAGACAGAGACGCAGGGGTGTGGGTGGTTAGTAGGGTCAGGCAGGCACATGAGGGGAACCATGAGGTGGGGAACATGGCAGGGGGTACTCACCGCCACAATCTGCTGCTTGCGGGGGTCGATGACGCGGACCTTCTTGTCCTTGCAGGTGGTGACGAGGAGGCTGCCATTGCGGTTCCAGCCCACATTGTAGATGAGGTCAGTGTGCATGTCCTCCAGCACCAGCAGCATCTCCCCCGTGCCAACATTCCAGAGGATCACCAGGTTGTCACAGCCTGTGGTGGACCAGTAGGGTGGACACTGTGAGCCCACGGGTCCCCCCTGACCCTGGGGAGGGCACCCTGGGACCCTCTTACCTGCACTGAGCAGGACATTGCGGGCTGTGGGGTGCCATGAGATGATGCCCACCCGCTTGGAGTGTCCCTCCAGTGTCACTACTGGCTCCGTGATGTTGCGCACGGGGATGTAATCGGGGATCTGCCACACCTGGGGGAGTGGGACAGAGAGTGGAGATCACCCCGTGGCTCAGCACTAAGCGGCTGAGCGCCCTGAAGCCAATTAACTTCATCGTTAATCCCAGCTCAGGCAGCGGGAAGGGTGGCATTCCAGGGCACATCCCTGATACTCAGTGGGCATGGGGGGGGAATGGGCACCTCCAGGGTGCAGGTTCCAGGTTCCCCCCAGCTATTCCTGGGTGCTGAGTTGCCAGGGTGGGTATATTTAGCACAAACTGCTGCATCATGGAGAGAGCAGCCGCCGCCAGCGTGAATGCATGGCACCGGGGCTAAAAATAGCCCGGTGACACTTTGTAGGCGGCAAAGGCTGGGGGGGGATGCTCTGTGTCGCTCCCCCAGCACCCATCTCCCCCCTCCCACCCAGGGTCCAGCCCCTCACCATGACGGTGGTGTCCTCGGAGGCGCTGGCGATGACGTTGTCATTGTGGGGACACCAGTCGATGTCCAGCACAGGCGCCGTGTGCCCTGTCACCAGCGGGTGGTTCTTGTCTACCCGTCCTGTCTGCAATGCCGAGGTGCTGGGCTGAGCCCCCAGTAGATGATCCCTCCAGTCCAGGGGGATCCCACTGGGAGACCCTCAAGCCCCAGACTGGCCACTGCATGGGGCTGTGGCACAAGTGGGGACATGCAGGGGACCCTGGCAGTGGCCATCTAGAGAAACTGAGGCACACAGTGGGAATGGGGCTCATTTAGCAGAAAGCCCCATAGAGACATGGAGGGAAATCATGTGCCCTAGGAGAGGTTGGTGTGTGTCCCTTGCAATGACAAGGAGGGGCTGGAATGGGGTCCCCACTCCCTCTGCCAGGGTGGGCAGGGGAGACCCAGCACCCCACTGGGGTGCTCCCTAGGAATTATGTGATCCCGAGGAATTTTGGCTGGGGAGAAATCCGACATCACCAGTTACCCCCAGGACATCACCCTTCACTGGTGTCCATGATTACCCCAGGCTATCTCTGCCCTGAGCTCCCACTGGAGGACAGGGATGCTGGGGCAAAGTGATGCTGCCCATGAACTGTGGTGGCTCTGAGCCCCCAGCATCCCTCCCAAAACAAATCCAGTCAGCATGTGCACCCCAATACGACGCAGGGGCCCCAGCATCTCACCTTGGCGAGGGGCAGGACCATGAAGGCCCCCCCGCCGCCAGACTCCACGATGATGGCCAGGAATTTGGGGTTGACGGCACAGAAGGAGCTGTCCCACGTCACCTTGGAGACACGGATGTCCTCATACATCTGGTCAGCCTTCACCGGCTGCCCGAAGACATGACGGAACTTGCTCTGGCGAACCACGCGGCGGCTCATGGCTGAGGGGGTGCAGGGTCAGGCCATGGCCCCCCAACCCTGGCAGGTTTCAGTCCCTTCAGGCTTCACTCTCTGAGAGTACCCCCCTACTCTGGGCACCTGGGAAGTCTGGGGACACGGAGATGGTGGGCAATGAGAGTGCAGGATGGTGCCCAGCATGGCCAGGACTCCACAGCAGGGACTGGTGCAGACCCAGAATAAGGGGGTGTGTGGGCTGCAAGAGTTGGGGACGGGCATCCTGCCACCAGAGCCACTTCATCACGTAGCTGGGCGGGGACACAGCAGTGCCATGACAAGCAGCTGTGCCATGCCCCATAGGTGGCACTGGGGTTGGCACATGAGCAGCAGCAATAGAGAAATGGGGCTGAAGGGAGTTTGGGGTGGACACAGAGGTGCCATGTACTGGGTCACAGCTCACCCCCTCATGTACCATCTGGCACTGGTGGCCCGAGGTGGCCTGGCTCAGCCCAGCACTCAGGAGGGAGGCTGTGCCTCTAGCATTGCCCTCCCCATGCCTCCCCATGGGCCCCAAGATTACCCACTCTGCACCCCAACCCTCTTGCCTGGCACTGACCCTGTCACAGCAACGCAGCTCTCCAGGCACACTGGGCTGCAGAGGAGCCCCCCAAGCTCAGCATGGTCCCAATGGTGTCTCCAGCCCTCAGACACAGCTGGGCACACTGCCCACAGCCACCCACCTCCATCCTGAGCCTCTGCTGCTCTTGGAACATGCCTGGGGACACTGAGCCCCTCACGACCCTAAAAATCCCTGGAGCTGTGGCTCTGCAGCACCCACTGGCTACACCAGGGACGCCCCCCTTGTGGTCTTCTGGGGCCTCCCCCATTGCTAGGGGCCATATCCAGCTTCCAAACCACAGCCTGAAGGGGTGGGCCCCACTGCCCCTGGCCTGTGGGGCTGGTGTGGGCAGAGGTAGGAGCAGATCTGCTACTCCATGTGCCATCCAACAGCACGTGCAACACCAAGCCAGGCCACATCTGCCCCCAGAGTCCCCAGGGGTCCGTGCAGCCCCTCAGTATCACCCCAGGCCTGGCAGAGTGGGTCAGAGCCACTGCTGAGAGGGGCAAGCGTCCTACTGAGGCAGGCTGGACACTGGCACTGTGGGTTGTCACCCCCATGACCCCAGGAATGGTCCCTGGCCCTGGGGAGGAGTGAGGGGGCCCTACAAGGATACCTGCTGGGTATTTTTCAGCACCTCATCTCTTCTTGCCAATGGGAGCAGAGTTGGGCTGTAGTAGGCGTACAGGGGAGGGGGCACAGACCGTGTGACTGGGGGGAGTGCAGGCAAGGTGTGGGGTTCAGGAAAAGTGCAGGTGAGGTGTAGGCAGAGCTGAGCAGGGTGCAGGCAGTGTGTAGGGTGCAGGCTGGGTTGGGTAGGGTGCAGGTGGGATGCAAGCAGAGTTGGGCAGGGTACCGGCAGGGCTGAATGGGGTGCAGGCAGAGTTCAGGCAGGATACAAAGAGGGTTCTAGTGGTCTGCAAAGCAGGGTGCAGGCACGAAACAGGAAGGGTGCGTCTGGGGCGGGATGGGGTGCAGGCAGAGGGCAGGTGGGGGTGCAGGAAGGGTGTTAGCAGCACGCAGGTGGGGTGCAAGAAGGGGTATGGGCGTGATACAGGCGGGGTGCAGGCAAGGTGCTGGCAGAATAGAGGCAGGACAGCCCTGCTCCCCGCTTCCCAGCCGTGCCATTACGTTGCCACAATTGAATCCGCAGCGGCTGCTCGAGAACGACCAGAGGTCACTTTCCAAATATAGCCATCTCCTGCCGGGCGGCGGGCAGGCGAGGGGCTGGGGGGCCTGGGGGGCCTCAGCCCAGCGCCCCACCGCCCCCTCCCTCCTTTCCTTCCCCCATCCCGCTCCCCGCCGCCGGCCCCGGCTCGCCCGCGCCCCGGCTCCCACCTGCGCTCGGCGGCTGCTGCGGGCTCGGCCCCGCTCGGCTCCGCCCGGCTCGGCCCGGCCCCTCTCAGCTCCCCACGGCCCGGCCCTGCTCGCCCCGGCCCCGCTCCGCTCGGCCCGGCGTGGCTGGGCTCGGCACCGCGCAGTGCCGCTGCCGCAGAGAACAGCTGAGCCCAGCCGGGAGCCGGGGCCGGCACAGCCCCCCCGCGGCGGGCACCGGGAGGGGGGGGGGGGCCCGGCACGGCCCCGCCTGCCCCCGCACCCTGCCCGGCCCCCGGCACCCCCCCCGGCCCTGCCTTCAGGGATGGGGTCAGCCCTGGCACAGCCCGCTCGCCCTCCCATAAAGTGGGGAGCCCAAAGTGCCCGGCAGCCCCCGGCACGGGGGGAGCCCCTCTGCTCCCTCCTGCCAGGCAGCATCTTCCCTTACCGTTCGGGGAACCCACGAGGAGGGGCAGCCCCTAACACGACGCCACCCCCTCCCCTCCCGGCTGCTGTCACCTGTGGGGTCACCTCCACAAAGGGCTCAAGCGGGACACAGGGCTGGTAGCATCCCGCAGAGCTGGGACCCTGCGGTGGGTCCCCCCCCCACAATTGGGCCAGCCCAGCCCCACAGAGACCCTCACCCTGGGCTGGCCAAGGGTTCCCGACCCCTCCTAGCACCCTGTGCACCCCCTGGAGCAAGAGGGCTGCATCTCCACGGGGAGGAGCTCACGTCAGCCCTGACCAAGCATAGCGGGATAGTTACAGGCTGGCTCAGAAACCAGATTAGATTTGAGATTTCGCAGGGCCAAGCCCGGAAGGGATGCCCTGGCCCGAAGGGATTAAGGGGTTGCAGGGCTTGGGGACGCGTAGGACAACGGTGGTTCCTGGAAAGGCAGCAAAACTCTGGACCTTACAAGGGCATCTAGTGGAGCATTGGCTGAGCAGGGCAGGAGGGGGCAGTTGGCACAAAAGCAGGGAAAAAGTGACATCCAAAGGGGTGGCAGGGAAGGGGGGGCTGCAGTGGCATCCCCTGCCTGCCCTGCCCCACCATGGACCCCAGCATCTTCCCTACAACCACAGCAGGTGCTGGGAGAGCATCTGCTCAGGACCATGGCTCCTGGGCCATGCACAGGAGATTTATAGGATGGGATGGGTTCATCTACCCTTCTGGCAGGGGACACAACCACCCCACTCTGGCTTCCCAGGAGGCCAGCCCCCCGCTGCCCCCTGTGTTCCCACAGCAGCACAGATCACCCACTGCTCCCAGCCCCAATCCTGAACAGGAGCAGCACATGCCCACATCATCTTCAAAATAAACTTTATTCATTCGGTAACAAGAACATTGAATCTGCACATCAGTGCACAAGTTCACATTTAAAAACAGCTGAGCACATCAGTCATAAAGTCTTTAGGGGGAAAGGGGATGATCCCAGCCACCAAGGAAAATCCAGGAGGGCAGACAGAAATGCTCTCCTCTCTGGTTTGCAACTCCACTGCCAGCCACCCCTGACCTAGCACAGGGAGCAGCTGGACTGCCCGGCCCCTCAGCCACCCCTACAAACCAGCACACGGACGTCACATCTCCATAAAGGAAAATAAAAAGGCACTGGCACTTTCTTTTGTGCCAACAGAGATGTCTGCAGCGCAGGCGGGCTGTTAGCACCTCCAGCCCAGACTCCTCCTGTGCCAGACCAGCGTCCGCCTCTGCCCTGCGCCAGCAAGGGCTCGGGGGGTCCCTCCCTTAGGGAGAAGTGGGGGGGTTCATGTGGAGCTAGGACTGGATTAAGGCAGGACACACGGGGATGGGAGCAGGGGACCTGTGGTGGGTATGGCTTCGTCCTGCCACTAGGATGGAGAACACTGGGGCTCTGGGAGCCCCCGGGCAGGTACAGTCACCCTGTGCCCATGCTGCTTCCCAGCAGCTTGCTCTTCCTAAGAAGTCCCTGGCAGCTGCCAGGGGTGGGTTACCTTCCACAGGAATTTGATGGCAGGGGGACATGTAGCTAATCCCTGCCCTGTTTAACAGAGTGAGCCATGAATGGCATCACCTTCTGACCCCCCTGCCACCCACTGGGACCATGCCCCCAGGAAAGGGCCAAAATAAGGGAGATTTGTACATATCACAACTTCTCAAGCAGACAGGACACACACACACACACACACACACACACACACACACAGAGTGCAACAGAACGCAGTGTAAAAACAGTTACACACACACACATCCCTCTGTGCAAGGCTCTCACAGTACAGTACAGCCAGAGGTGGGGGGGGAGGGGGAGGCGATGGCTGAGATTTTGTAGAGGAGTCCATGTAAACAATAAAGCATCCTCCAAGAGGGCTTTGCGAGAGACCAAAAGAACAGTCTTTGTACAAAAATGCCCTTAAAACAACACATTTTTCCTAAAACCCCTCAACTGGCATGGCATGCCAGCTGCTGAGTACCCTGGAAGTGCTGCTCACCATGCTGCTTGATGGGGCACAAGAAGCTCTCATAGGGTGGCCACAGGGACCAGGAGAGAGCCACCACCTCCTATGAGCCATCAGCATGGAGAAGGGACAATGGTCCCCAGGCAGAAAGCTCTGGCACCAGGGACTTGGTGGCTCCATTGCCCAAGTATTGGCTGAAGAGGACCCTGGGTCCTCTGAGAGCTGCATGTGACATGCCCCTTCACTCTGTTCCCCCTCCTGCCATCCAGGTCAGAGCCTCCAGACCGCCAAGGCCTTCATAACTCTGCAAGAGAGCCACCTTCCCAAACTCCCTCCGCCTGTCCACAGGCTTCCCAGAGAGAAACCAGTTGTGTCAGGCCAGAGTCAAGGAAAAGAAGACAGCAAAGCAAATCCCTGCAGGGGCCTTTGCCCCTTCACTGCTCTCCACAGCTGAAGCACCCAGGGAGCAGCAGAGTATTGGAAAGAAACAGCATTTCTGGATGGCCTGGAAAAGTCTTCCAACAGGGCATTTCTCTGATGAAGCTGGGAAAAGAAACCCTTCCTCCCCCTCCAGCCTTCTAAAGGGAACAAATTAAGACCCAGGGCTTTTCCCTCCCAAGCAGATCCTTGTCACTAGGACACGTTGCCAGTCAAGCATGCCCCCTCCAACACAGGGTAGGGCTTGGTGGCACCCCTTCCCTTCTGCCTGCAGAGGGGCAGGCAGACATGTCCTTGGGGTCCTAGGTGGGCAGTAGAGCTTGGTGAGAACTTGTGGGGGAGGCAAGGACTGAAATTGTCCTTCACAAGATGACATGAGCCACTTGGCCTTTCTGCATTGCCTGCCCAGCTTTGAAGCCAGCTGGAGCAGGCTAAGAGAAGCCAAATGTCTTGCAGGATCTTAAAGAAAAATCTGGCCTCCTGGGCCAGGGACTTAGGTGCTGACTTAAGTGATTGAAATGGCCTGGGATGACGTGCTACTTGACCAAGAAAGGGCCCCAACTAGGCTACTCCAGGCTGGGCTCCAGCCTGCAGCAAGCACGGGTGACAAATCCCCAGCAGAGCTCAAGCTCCTTGGAAAGGGAGGGATAAAGTGCACGTTGCTGCTGGAGGACAGACATGCCAACAGCCTCATGCCCGGGCTGCGGGCACGCAGGCTTTGCTCAACATGGATCCCTGGGAGCTACAGGAGGCAAGGGAGGTGGGATTACCTTGGGAACTGCTTGGCAATCCTCTGCTGCGGGCAAGATGGATTATGGACATCCTTCCCCAGGACAAACACAGGCTGCTTCCCAATACTCCACAGTCCTCTGGTGCTGAGTGCTCTTCTCATCACCAGATGAGCTTGTCCCATCAGAGCCCACAAGGCTCTGCAGCATCAGCCTTGCTTTCTAGGCACTGCCTTGTCTGCTGCTCCTCCCACACTGCATCCCCTGCACTGGGCTTTCAGCAGCTGGAGCCACTCTGCATCTTCTCTCTGCTTCGCTCCTCCCCGGAGGGCAGGTCTGGGCCAGAGCCAAGCACCAGCTCAGACCATGCTCTTCTGCCACAGACCTGCCACCCGACTGCAGACAGGACCCAGAGCTCTCCTGCCATGGCCAAGTGCCTTTCTCTCTGTTCCTACAGCACACACAGAATTTGCCGACATGCACGGCTGGAAATGAGGAGCTTTGATTTAGCCAAACTGCATGGAAACTATGAAAATAATTTACTGAAATTTGGAGCAAACCCTTCAAACGTAGGTTCTCCAGGGAAGCAGAAGCTGCAGAATGGCTCGGAGCAGCTGATGGCTTTCCACATCCAACTGGCACTTCTGAAGCCCAGCTCCAGGGGGGAAGGAGACAGACAGATACATGGTCCTCCTCCTGCCATGGGGCAAGGGAGGTTCATGCAGGACTGAAGGAAAACAGACACATTTGGCAAAGGCTGGCATCGAGGCTCACTTTTGGAAAGGGAAGACAGCTTATGATGAAAAAACCACTCCCTTTTCTGTGCAGATTACAATGAACAGCACTGAGTTTCAGTCAGGTGGTTTTGTTTTCCAGTTTACAGAATGCAGTCTTGCCCTTTTTTTAAAGAAAAAACCCAAAAACAAAACAACACAGAAACAAAAAAAAATTCTATATAAATACCATATATACAATTTAGGAAAAAAAACCAAGAAAAAAAGGAAAAAGAAACTTTCAGAAAAGATCTTCCCTTCAGGTCAAGTGTTAGGAGTGACAGCAGAAAGGACAAAGCTTTGCATTCCGTAGGGACAACACATCTGTAACAATTATAACAGCCTCTGGGTCTGGGAGTGACCAGAAGTGCTTGTGAGCAGGGCTGAGAGGAAAAAAAATTGGGCAGCACAAGACAAGAAAGGCTTTTGGGCAGAAGGGAGGCAGCAGGAGGGCAGAGAACAGATGATATGGCCATGAACTTGGAAGGCCCACAGCAGTATTCAAGTAATGGGAGGGTTAAAACCCTAACGAGGTGTTTGTTTTAAAAGAACACTCGGGGTTGGGGCTCTCCTCCTCTCACCCGCCCACTGATGGGGGGCAGCCAAGGAGAGATGAGCTTGGCAGCTTGGCAAGGAGCTTTGATCCACCTTCCCCCAAAATGGAGGGGGCTCTGCATGACCCACCTCTGCTCAGGGTTTGCAGAGCCCACCCATCAGGAGGATTTACCCCTGCGTGCTCCTCTTGGGGATGCACCAGCCAAACCAAGCTCGGGGGGTTTGTCCTGAAGCAGCTTTGTGAGTGATCTGCCAGCATCGTGGAGTTCCAGTTTGCAGAAGTAAAAGAAAGGCCAAACAAAGGGACCTTGGCACAGCCTTCACATTTAGGGGCCTCTTACCCCAACAACCGCCCAGCACCATTTCAAGGCATGGGGAGAATTCAAGTTAGGAGCTAAGATCTGGTTCTAAGCAAAACCCCACTTTGCCAAAGCATGCCAACATCAACTTTTCCATGAGGAAGCTGTTCTTTTAAAACAAACTAACAACAAAAAAGAACGTTTTGAGGTTATCTGAGTTAAAAAAACTTAAAAAAAAAAACCCAAAACAAACAAACCCAAACAGTCCTGCAGAGTCACACACAGAAGAACCAACCCACACCTACATGCGCCAGGAACAGTAAAATGACAATATATATAAAATTAACCCATAAAGTGCATGTTCCTTATATTACATCTGCCCCCTGTGTGAACACAACACAATGGGTTCTGTGTAAGAAATCACAGCCAAGGGCTCAGGATCACATCGTGTTGTAGAGGGGATTGGTTGTCCGCTTTTTATCATTGGTCTTTTTGAGCCTCCTCAGAGGGTGAGTTCTCCCGTGCTGCTGCCGGGGTGTGACAGCCAGACCTTGAGATGGGGACAAGGAGTCCAAAACCTGCACCTGGAGCAATGAAGGACCCTCCTCAGAGGTAGTCCACGTCAGATCCGTGCTGGAAAACAAACTCTGCTGGCTGGAGCTGCACTCTTTGGCGTACTGAGCGAGTGGCCTCTCCACAGGCTTGCTCTGGGCAATGCACTCAGCTGTTCTGAGCTGTTCCACAAAATGCTTTGCAGGCTCAGGGGAGGAAAGGCGATGCTTTCCACACGTGCTTTTTGAGCCCCTCTCCAACCTACCCCTGTTACAGCCTCGACTGAGGGCAATGCAAGTGAGAAGCACCGGGTTGGCATCGGAAGAAGCCGACTCCCTCTCGGATAAGTCGTCCTTGGAGAGGTCCAGGCAGTCCAGTTTGGCCAAAGATGCTGAGCGTTTCATGAGGGAAGGTGTGGTGAGCCCCGCGTGCCGGATCCGAGCCTCTATCTCCTTCGCTCGCTGCTTGACCAGCCCGGGGCTGTTGCTGCGCTCCTCCACGCTGTGGCTGCTGGAGCTGTGGGGGAGGCTGTAACACAGGAAAGAGATGTCCAGAAGGTCCATGTTTTCAGCACGTTGGCTGGTCAAGTCCTCACTGCTCAGCTGCCTCAAGGTGCCAGCACCCTCCCCACAGAGAGGGTTGGGGCTGTCCCTGAACGGGAGAGCCACATCTCCCTCAGTGCCACACAGTGTCACCAGCTCATCGTCCGTACCCGTGCTCTGCTCAGTGACACCTTCCAGGTGAATTTTGTGGGGGTAAAACGAGCAATCTAAGCTGGCTGAAGGTGTAGAGGTCACCTGGGCAGAGAAGGGAGCAGCACTGAGGTGAGCAGATAACTGAGCACTCTCCTTGCTGGGGCTGCCCACAGTGATGGTGTCCTGCTTGTGTACCACCTGCTCTGGCAGCGAGAGACTGACCAGAGCTCTGGGACAGGTTGGTGCCTTCTCTGAGCACAAGGAAGGGTTCAAGTTTTCATCTAAAGATGAGATAGCCATGGCCAATCCCCCCTGCTCCCAGCTGGCATTGGGGCACTCTGCAGACTTTACCATGGGAGTGTATTCAATAATTTCAATTCTTTTTGGGAGGAGGGAGGGCAGGGATGGCTCCTCTGTCCCATCAAACGAGACCACTGTCCTATGCTCCTGTGCTGTTCCCTCCTGCCCTGGATTTGGCTCTGCAGGCAGGGACTGCCGTGCAGGGGAGGCAGGAGGTGCAGGCAGGTCTCTGCCTGCAGGCAGCTCTGCCCCAGGAGGCAGCAGCAGCTCCTCAGCACCTGGACCATGTGCCTTGTCACCCTCCAGAGCCTGCTCCAGGGGTGGTTCCTCACTTTTCCCCCGTGGTAGGAGCTCAGTGGCAGGGGAGTCATTCCTGGAGTTCTTGCGGGTGGGCAAGATGCCAACTGGGGACACGTGCTGGTGCTCCTGCTCCTGTCTCAAACGCTCCTCGAATTCCAGGGTGGCTCGTCGGACAGAGCCAGGGCACCACTTGGGCTCAGGGTTGATGGAGCCACGAGGCTCTTGCTGCTCCATGCCAAAGCTGCTTTCCTCTAGTTCTGATTTACCAGAAGATGGCTGCAGGGAGGGGGCAGCTTCTTGCTCAGCTTCCAGAGGGTCCTTCTCCTTTTCCTGGTGTCCAGCACAGGCTCCTTCACTCTGTTCCACTCTTTCTGATGCCCAAATCGCCTCCACCGGCAGGTCGTGCACCGTGTTCCTCTTTGGTGTCTGGGTGAGGTTGGCTGAACTCTCTTTCTGTTGGGCAGGTCCTGCTCCTTGGTTGATTAACTCAATCTCTGTGATGATTTCCTTCACAGAAATGGCATTTTCAGAGTGGGACCTCGTGAGATGGCCTGCACTAGGCAGCTCGGGCACTTCCTGCAACACAGAAACAGGAGAAATTACAAAGTGCATCAGCTGGGCTGACACAGCAAATGGCAGCAGCTTAAAGAAATTGGGTGTGCACGTCCCCCAAGGAACAAAAAGTGCCTATGTCTGTATGTGGAGGCAGTTAACAAGTGCTGTGAAACCTAATGTAGAAGCATTATTGTCTCTTGAATTGTATTCTACATATTCCAGGCTGGATTTTCACCTAGACCAAGGTTTAAGAACTATTATTTAATTGTAATGAATTCTAAGGGAAATGTAGCCTTTTTTTAAATACAGTCGAGTTAATAAAAGAACAATCCTAATGCTGCTAGAAGTAGTTTTTGAAATGAAAACATGGAAGATTCTGCTCACATACAGGAGAGGAATACAGAACAAAGAATGCCCAAACACTGAAATGCTCTGTTTTCCTGGAGGAAAATGGCCAGAGAGGCTCCCCTATCCACACAGACACTCCTTCTGCCAAATCACTGGAGAGAAGGTTGGCCTATTATGTTTGGAATAACTTTATTGCCTCACATGGAGACAGAAAAGATTCAAGCAATGCAGCATGGAATTTAAATAAGACAGGCTCCCAGAAAATGATGGCCCCGGACATCATCAATCCCTGCAAGAGCCCTAGAGGGTGGAAAGCAATTATAAGAGAAAAGTACCTCAATTCAGAGGCTACTGAATTTTGTCAGGAACATTTCTCTAACCAGGAGAGAAGTGAGCCATGACGTGCCTGATCCCATCACTCCAGGCCCGGACAGGCTCATTTTCTTCCTCCAGCAGTGGAAGCTCTACATCTGCCTTGATTTACTATCCCAATGCTGGTGCTTCCCAGCTAGGGAAAGGTGCCAGCTTTGTCCCATTCTTTGGTGGATTTCTCAAGTCAGATAAATCCTGGTGCAGGCTGGGGATGCTGGCTGGCTTCAGCTGTTCAGGGTTCAGCTGCATGAGTGGGTCAGGTCCCACCTATCTGCTCCCCTGATGCAAAACTCCAAAATAAGTTTCTCATGAGAACAGCACAGTAGGTCAGGTCAAGGTTGACTCAGTGCCCTGCCACTGCCAGCAAACAGATGTTTAAGGAGAAAGTGCAGAAAAGGGCAAGTATCTAAAAGTGAAGAAGAAGGGAATCATCAGCAATCCCTCCCCAAACAGCTACTCTGTTCAGAGAAGCCAGGACTAGAAAATCCCCTGTCCACAGCAACCCCACAGCAAGAGACCCACCCACAGACATGGTTGAGCAGCAGTTCCTAAAAAACCCAAGCAAGCTATTTTAACCTTTTGCTGTTCTTCATCTGTGGAAGAGTCTTCTGATGCCTGAGGAGAGTTTCCAGAGCTGTTCCTTTGAGCATCTGCACCCCCGTCGGCAGCAGGTGGCACTTCCAGCACCCTGGAGACCCCGTTCCTCCCACTCCCTTGCTCCTCCATCCTGGAATGGGAGCAGGTACGTGGCCGGCTCTCCTGGGAAAGCTCCACAAATTTCTCCAAAGCACTAAAGAAATCAATCCTGTCTGTACTGAGGTCTGTCACTTCATGCTGAGGATTCTGTTGGAGACTTGGGGAATTTTGGTTTGGGGACTGGGGAAAGTCTTTTAAGCATGAAGTGAATTCTTCCATGGGAACCAAGTGCACGTTCATATCAGGCTTAAGGGCATCTTTTTCTAGATCATCTACTGTTAAATCAGGAAATTCTGTGATTTCCAAGGGGTGCTGGAGTTGCATTAAGGCCTCAGAAGCATGGCAGTTATCAGGGGGAACAGAGTCTACACAACATCCTGCCGTACAGCCATTGATATTGTTCAGATTCAGCTTGTCCTCCATCTGCTCAGCATGGATGTCTCGACATGTAAACTCCAGGTGGATCCTTCTCTCCTTCACACACATCTCCTCGATCACATTTGCATCCTCTGGGAGCTGCTGCTCCCTGTCTACCTCGGCTGAGTAGATGGGAGACATTGGCTGCTGGTTGTCGTTGGTCTTTGCCTCTGAGATCTGGTCAGCTGAAGTGGTGATCTCCTTTTTGTTCAGCTCCAGCCCAGGCTTGCAGATGGGCTCGTGATGGTCTGAGAGGTCACTGTCTGAGTGCGAGCGCCACAGTTTATTGTGTCGCTGCTTGCTGTGGGGAAGAAAATGAAAACATTAAGCAGTGTTTTCACATACCAGAACAGGTCCCACCTTGTTGTATGACTATGAAACCTACAAGAAAACCCATGGTAAATACTGGAGTAACTGACCACAGCTAGAGCTTCACCTAAAGGGTTCTGGACCAAACCTGCTGCTGGAGAAGTTGACCCAAGAATAAGTCACTTTCCAGCAGCTAAATTCCTGGGCACCATTCTGCTCCACACACTTGTATTTCCCAGCAGTATTTTATCAGCCAACTCGATAAATGCAATGTTTAATTGACTATAGAACTGGGCCCTTTCTCTGCCAGCAAGCACTTTTTCATTTGTTAGCAGGTGAGCAATGACCAGAAGAGACAGGATCTCTAAGTCCTGGACATGAGTGGATGATGGCCACTGAGTAAATCCAATTTCACTTGTGGCTCCTTCTCTGAATAGTTTCAGTGCTCAGTAACTGGGCTCCAGTAACCAAGGTGAGTGGATGGGAGTGTGTGCAACATGAAGAAGACATCCTCAACAGTCAACAAGCAGCCCAAAACACCAACTGCCTTTCACAGGAAGGAAGCTCAGAGTCCTCCACATCTTGGGAAGCCTCATTAGGAAGGTCTGAGCAGTCACCAGGCTAAGCAACTGCCAGTGGAATTTCAACCACCTTCCTACAAAAAAACCCAGAGTTCATGACCCTGGGCTACCAGAGAGCAGAGGAGGCAACTTCTCACAGTGAAACCACACCATGCCTGCCAGGGCTTTGCCGAGTGACCACAGCCACCGGGCTGTGTTTCCACCGTTTGCCCCTAGGAGGAGAGCAGATACCACAGAAAGGTCCTTGGATTTTCTGGAGACCTTGCAAAAACCTCTCCAGCCCCTTGCGAGGATGAGCAGGTGCTCCCAGTCACATCCACTGGCCACAGTGAGTTAATTAACAGCTCCTATTGAACTAACTACAAAGCTGCACTTTAGTTGGAGGTGCCCAACATCTAAGGAAAATAATCCATTGCACATTTAGCTTTCCAACCCCAGAATCATCTACAGGGCAGAATCAGGTCCTGTCAGAGGAAAGGAGAGTCAAGACCGGAGGCC
Source organism: Calypte anna (assembly GCF_003957555.1). Taxonomy (NCBI): domain Eukaryota; kingdom Metazoa; phylum Chordata; class Aves; order Apodiformes; family Trochilidae; genus Calypte; species Calypte anna. The sequence goes on from NC_044264.1 coordinate 7,020,155, forward strand.
AACAGCATTGCTCTGGGGTGCTCTGTCTGTGATGGGTTTTGGAGCAACGTTTGACAGCAGAACCAGGCTCTGCACCAGATGCTTAAGATTTCCCACATCTCTGCTCATGTAACCTAGGGACAATCTGTTGTTTTCTGAGGGCACTTCCCACCCTGGTACTTCAGGGTAGGGCTGTGCAACACATCTCGTTTTGAAAGTCAAAAATCACTGTCATGCATCAAGAAGCCAAACTTGCCTTGCACAGCTTTCTTCTGAGAACCAAAAGAGATAACAGCTCCTGGCAGAGGTAAATTCTATTAACTTGCAATCTCACACTTCCTCCAGTCTTACAACCTGCTAAACCAGGGTCAGAGACCAGGAGCCCACACCTCTCCCTAGAGCCCACAGCCAACTTTTGAACCTCCTGGGCAGAGTTTTCCAAGAAGAAGAGCCCATGGCAGCAAAAGCGTTCAGTGGGCCAGGCACAGAACAAGGTCTGGGGGCAGCACCAGAGCTGGTGAGCTTGTGTCCACACCAGCCTTGGACCAGAGCCCCCCTCACCTCCCAGCACGGAGCAGCCAGACCTCCAGGCTGCAGGATAAAACTCCTGCTGTTGAGCCACAAGGCACAGGGGATCCCAAACACTGTTTTTCTGTAATGTATCCATAAATAAAAGAAACAGAGCTGGCTCAGCCTTAGTTGTCTATCACCAGAGGGAGGGGACACTTTTAACTAACCCCAGGAAGTTATGACAGTCCCAAAGAACAAAACACACTTGTTGTGACTAAAAGCAGGCAGGGATTTTTCATTTTGCATCTGGAAAACATATCCCAGTTGCTATAACCCCAGCATAAACCCGTAACTAGATAGTGTGAGCACATGGCTGCCCTCACATACCTTCCCTCTGAAATAGGAGCAGTCACATGAGTGTGAATCTGTTGGTTTTTTGTTTTTTGTTTTTTTTTTTACCTGTCCTGGAATACCACAGCAATAAAAGGCAGTCAGAGGACAAAGCTAAATAACATAGAGAAGAAAGGGAAAAAAAACAGTTTAGAGCTGAGAAAGGAACCACATAAAGAGGAACCATTTCTGCAGCACTGAGGGAGACCCATTCCTTGCTTCAGTGAAGCTTCATTTACTGCAGTCTTTTTAGTCCTACACACACAGAGGCAATGCACTGCTCTTGCATTTTTTAAAGCCTCATAAGTAATCTTGTTCATGCCATTGTATGGGGACTTGCAGAGTAGGTCAGGAGCAGTGGTGTGCTTAAGCAGTAGGGGAGCCACACACCATTGTCAACAGTGGCAGAGAGAAAGATTCACCTCCTGAAAAATAAATTACTGGAAGACATAAAAAAAATAATAAAAATGTTTGTGCAGGGTACCTTTGCAGGTGTGCCACCAACTACCAGACCAACAGATAGGACAGACCTGAAGGGACGAAACCAAGCAGGACAGAGGTGAGAAGTGTGCCTTAAAGAGAGCACTAGAAGTGCCTCAGCTGCTGTAAAGAATCACATAAGGCAGGCACCTTCCGACAGAACAAAGGAGCTATGAAATAATTACTTTGATCAAAACATACTAAGAGCCACCTCTTGTGGCAGGAGGCTCAGCTTGGGTAATTCTGCTTGCTTCAGATCTGCTCCTTGGCAAAGCCATCAGGATCCTGAACAAAACACTGTAATCTGGCGAAACACAGAGTGTCACTACCTCCTTCCAGCTGATCACGTGAAGATGTTGCTTAATACAGCTTACAAGTGGTTTTCTCAGAAACATGCAATATTTATGTCTTTTTGCTAATCAGATGATTGGCTTGGGATTACAACACCCTTGCCCATACCCAGGCCCAGCTCCAGACCAGTCTCAGGACTCCATGCAGGAATAAACACCTCTGTTGCAATTCACAGAACATACTGTCCCCTCCTCTAACACCAACACTTACCGAAGGCATCTAAATAAAACCTGACCAGCTGCTGAGGAGGGGTGTGTTCAGCAGGGAACTGCGAGAGAGACAAAGCGAGTTCCCTGCCAAGTGATGTTACAAGCAACAGGGACATCATTTATCTCTGCTGGAGTCTGCACAGCTCTAAATGCTGCATTCGGATGGCAGTTCACAGGATGTTACTCTCCAGAAAACAGCCATCCTAGAAGCCAAACAGCCTCTTAAAAACTCTTTATTACACCCATTTTAATGAGCTCAGATGGGATAACCCATGAAAACCGCACTATCTTTCCTGAGACAAGCCCGAGCTAACAGAGAGCAATGATGGGAGCTCCAATTAAAATAATGGAGTCAACAAAGTGTTATGCCTTAACATGGCTAATTGGAGTCATTCCTTCCACTCACCTGGCCAGCAGGATCCCTTGGTATTCCTCCAGCTGCCTCATGAAGCTGGGGTTGGGCTTGGTGACCGTGCGCCGCTCCTTCACGTAGTCGTAAGCCCTGTCCAGGTTCCAGCCGTATTCCTTCATGGCATAGGCAATCACTGTGGATGCTGAGCGGCTCACTCCCATCTTGCAGTGCACCAGGCACTTAGAACCACTTTTCCTGAAGTGGGAGAAAGGCAAAAAGAGGATGATTAAACAGAAAGCATGGCCTCTGAGAAGCTTAAGAAAATATCGACTTCTTTACCAGATGATTATCAAACACTTTTTCAGCACTGTGGCCACAGTTAAAACCTGGGATGCAAGCTGATAATCCAATTTGCAAACTGGAGCAAGACACACAGAGCAAGTGAAGAACAAGATTTGAATGTTCTTAACAGATTTTGTTATTACAGCTCCTCTTCTGAAGCTTTTATCACAAAGCGGATCAATGTCATTTGTTTGCAGAGATATATGAAAACTGCTGAAGACTAATATGGCATCTCTGAACTCATCCAAAATGGCCCCCTGGCACCAAGCAGCATTCCAAAAAAGGGCAACCATCACATAACAACACACTGGAAACATCTCTGCAGTATCAACACTGTTATCAGCACAAACCCAAAACACAGCCCCATATTCATTACTATGAAGAAAACTGACTCTGTCTCAGTCAAAACCAGCACACTGCTGCAATCAGATGGAAGAGCCTTCTGTTTAAATTTGATTTTTCTTTTTGAAAGGAAAGTGGTCAGTGTCTTGGAGTGCAATGAGCAGCTACTCTGCTTGGTGAGGCTGATACTGAGCCTGCAAGGACAGCCAGCACTCTGCTCCAAGGAATTAGGAAACATTTGTCTGCTGGGAAACACGAGGAAGAAGGCGAGGGCCCAGCCCTGTGAACTCCATGTGCCAGGCAGCATTGGCACAGGGTAGGCTGAAGGAATGTGGATTTGGCACCTTTAATTTTCTCCTTCAAGTGCTAGGTTTCTGGACTGCCAGCCACCTGAAGTCCCCACAGGACAAAACAGAAGGCCAGAGAGCATACATGGAGTCACGTGCCTCAACAAGCACAGACCTCAGATGCTCACAGCCACCTGAGCTGGTACCTGCACCCACACCCCTCAAAGATGTCTGCACTGTCTGAGAGGCACTGGGTGACAGCACCCTGCAGACTGCTCTAAGACTTAGTCAACTTTGCAAATCAAATTAGTGTAAAACATTGCAATGCTTTTGGTGATTAAACAAACCCAAACAACAACCAGCAGACAGGGCTAAGAAGGGGGTACAGTAATTGTCCCAAGTTTGGAAGATTATTAACTTACATCATCTTGTACACAGCACTGAATCCCAAACATTTAAACCCCAGTGGAAAATATTCTGGGCAGACAACGACCCAAAAATCAATCCATACAATGATGTCTTTTAAAGAAACCATCTTAAATAAAATAGGTCTTCAGCTATACTCAAAACAGGTCAGCTTTCAAAGGCTATGAGGAAGTGCAAGCATCAGCTATAGTTAAGAGATGACAGGCTTCTATAATGGAAATAATACTTTAAAGGTAACATATGCCAATCTGCCTTTTCACCAGTCTTCCCTTAAGAAGGCTGCTGAATTAATTAGAGACTGCTTATAAAATTGGAATGCCATTCTTTGCAATAAAAAGGCCCCACTTTCAGCATCTATCAGATTATTCCCTGTCATTGACAGCTCAGAGACCTACAAAGGTACTGACTGCCATTAAAGCAAACAGTTTTGCTCTGGAGCAAGAAATCACTTCCAGAGTGTGGGCTTCATCATACAATCTCACAATGTAGGGAACAACTTATGTTTGTGTTTGGTTTTTAAGGTTTTGCTTCTTACTTCTTGCTTTGTTATGGCCCTTCTCTCCCATCAGCACCTCTGCAGATCCATTTCCAAAGCAGCAGGTGAACTCTTAGCTCTCTAGTACAGAAATCATCTCCTCCACAGTTTGCTTAGACTACAGCTTGGCGGAAACCCCTCACTAGTTCTACCTGTTCCTGTACAAGCACTATCAAGAATGAAAATGCGTGGAAGGCAACTCTACCACTTAGACAGAAACTGCAAAATGAAAAATGCTTTGATCCTAGGTAAGCAAGGAGGAAAAGTAGTTAAGAAAATCAGTAGGAAAATATGAAATGCTTAGTATACATCTTCTAAATGTGTTTTGTTCTGAAAAGACTTACTTTGCCTTGGAGATGAATTTGTAGGTGTCGTTCCAGTAAGCCAGAAGATCTGTTGCTTCTTCATCATAGACCCGAATGTTATGGTATTCGAAGAGCCCAGGGAAGAAGTTATCTATTTCTCGAGTCACATTCAAAATATACCGCACCCTGCAGGGCAACAGAGAGCAGATAAAAATGCAGAGCATGCAGAGCACAGCAAGTTCAGAGGAGATACCACAGCTGCTGCACAACAGCCTTGCTCTGTGAGTGGCAAAACTCGAAGCATTTTAAGTTAGAAGTCTTGAACATTCCTCCTTGGAAAACAGGAGTGAATGCAAGGAAACAGTGGCTGACATGGACAAAAGGTTTTGTTAAGCAATTTAGAGCCCAACCTCTGATAAAAGGGCTTCTGCTCATACTGGAGAGAAACTTTCCCTACAGTATGTCAGGTTACACTGCTTGTCCACCAACTCTCCATTCTAGGTGTTAGCAACACTCGTGGCACAGCAGCTCCTGCATCGACTCCTCAGTGTTTGGACACCTTCTAAAAGCCTCCTCCTGCTGCAGGAATACTAAAGGCTTAAGATTGTGAGCAACATCATAGTTAAACAAATACAGAAAATAACTGCAGAGAGATGTAATAATGAGCCACTGGGGAGGATTTATTTCTTCTCCCTAAATTTTCTGGAAAGGAAAATGCTAGTGGAAGCATATGGTATTTCTGTACACTACATAAATACTGTACACAGTATTTTTAGCCCTGAGGGTTACTTGTAAGATGCTTACGAGCTGTACACTCCCGCTAGGAGACAGAACAAGAGCACTGCAAAAGACTGACATCCCTTTTCCCTAGCAGGTATGAGATTGCTGGCAGTCAAGCAGGACCTGTCTGACCCAAGGAAGCTGCAGCAGACCCTGAGCTGAATAAAGAGGGTCAATTTTGCCAGGCTGATTTCTCCAAGGTACAGAAGTATGCTACCAATTCAGTTCAGCAAAGTGATTGGTTTTTTCCACTAGATTGGCACAAGTAAGCCAAACCTGTAAATAATGACTTAATTGCAAATTATTAGTGCTCTGATCCACCTGGCCTAGAGAAAAGGAGACTCTAATCTTTGCCTGAAATGCAGAAAGGACAGAGGAACACATTGGTGCTAAGCCTGAGAGCTACTGGGCCCCTCTCAAAGCAACAAATGCTCTTTTACATATTTTCCTTCCTGCCACAGCCCAGAGGTCCTCTGTAATCGTGAGACCTTGGTCCAGAACAACGGGATGGAGCAGAGGGCACAGAGCCAACAATGCAACATCCAGTTCAGTAATTGCAGCTTTTTGCTACTTATAGCTATGAGACTGCTGGTTTCCTTTGTTCTCTAAGGGGATGTCAGGCAAGGTCAAGGAACAAGATTCTTTTACTTTAGGGTATCTGTTTGTAGGATGCAGAGTTTAGAGGAAGCAAGAGCTTGTTCAGATCTGCAAACTCTTTAGTAAGACTCAGGTTACACAGCCAGTACAGAATAGAGTTTGTTGCACAGACAAGTGCTGAGGCCAGGCTCTTGCTTTTAAGCTGGTCGCCTGAAGCTACTTACCCTCTGTTCTGCAAGTCTTCCAAATTGGAGGCATTCCATTCTGATCCCTGCAGGGAAAACATGCAAAGGGACACATCAGCCAGAAGGAAGGCATAGAAGGCCAACTGATGAAGAGAGGGAGAATCACCAGTGACCTGGAGGAGGAGGCTGCCCAGCCAAGTGTTGGTGAGTGGGGAGAACTTTGAGTAAAGGGCTACACAGAAGAATCCTAACAGGGATGATGTTCATCACATTCTCTCACCCCATTCACCAGATCTATCTGGAAGCAACAAGCACCTCTGCAAAGCAGGAGCCCAGCACCATATGCTGAGACTTCCTGCAAGCCGCTGACAAATCAACCTCAGCAAAGATGAGACCACTCCACCCTTTCCCTGGAGGCTGCTGTCAGCTTTGCCCCACTGCCTGCATTAAAAAAAAACATCCAGGTGCTCTTTGTACACGAAACACCTATCTCACACATCAAAGACAGCAACACTGTAAGCTCACTTGGGTTACACCTCTTCTCTCCACATTCAAAGCCTGCATGAGAAGAGAAAAAAACCACACTGAACCCTGGCTAGCCAACCCTCTCCTCTGCAGTACACACAGGGCCTCCAAGCTGTTTACTTCCTGCTCAAACACATAAATCCTGACTGAGACTGAAACCACTCAGACAAAAGCTTCCTTCAAAATGTAAAGTGCATATGCTATCTGCTTCCCTGCCCCTTAAATAGCTCCTAAATAGAAAGATAGTTCAGGTGAAGGAGTAAACAAGAAGGACCCAGGCAGCACAACCATTACCAGGAGAACAGCACTGCTCATGGCTGCTCCCACAGCACAGCCTTCCACATTGTCCCACAGGCAGGAGAGACACAGCCAGGGCAAGCTGACCCTTCAAACTGCAAACTTCATCAGCCTGAGAGCAAGAACCTCCTAGTCTTACAGAAGAAACAGTGTCCAGCCAGAGAATGGGTTGCTGCTTGCCTCAGAAAGCGTGCAGGGGCACCCCATATCCAAGATGGGGGAGGCCCAGGAGCTCTGATTCATGGGCATGCAGTTGTGCCTGTGAGAGAGATTGAAGGAAAGTCCTAAACACTAAATGCCCATTTCTAGATGTTCCTGCACAGGAAAGGGCTGCCTCACTGTTCTGGTAGCTACTGGGACACATCTGTTGTCTTGTTTTGACACTTCAGGAATACAACAGGAAAATAATTAAAAAAAATTCATTACATGGTAGGTGCTTTAAGTTTCCTTGCTCTACCACACAACAATTTCTGGGGAGCACTCCCATTACCATACAACATCCCTTCTGAGCCACAGCACTAAGCTTCAAGGGATTGGGAGAGGCTCTCTCCATTTGGGAAGACCAGCTGGCCAAGAGGAACAGCACTGTTTAAAGTTGAGCCAACTCATAGGCTAGACAGCCCAACCAAACCTGCACCCATGGCTGCAGGGCTGGGAAATCCAGGGGAGTGCTGACTCACCAGAAGAAGGTGCAGTAATGAGACAGGCCCCAACAGCAAAGGAAGGCAACTAAGCAAGCAAAACATTAAAAGGCAGAATGTTTATGCTTCTTTAAGTGACTTATCTCCAATATTCTTTGTTAAGCTTTTCCACTGCTCCTGGATCACATGAACTTAGGAGCTTTTGATGTTAAAAGTATCATTCCACCTGAATGTTGCACAGCTCTCCCCATCAGCCTCCCTTCCTCTTTGCTGGAGTTACGTTCTTCCCAAACTCAAGTGTACTCCAAGAACATGGCACGTGGGTGCCCTGAACAGTTAAAGCTACAAAAATGAGCCTTACATCAACACTACTTCAGAGTTCTTCTAAGTTCTTCCAGAGGCCCTCGCATCAATCAAGACACAGAAAGAAGCGTTAGGCGAGTTTACTCTTGAATTCACTGTTAAACTTACCAAAAATACGTGATCAAATATCTGCGTGGGGCTGTCCATCTGCCCAAGGATCACTATCATTTCATTGTCAATGAACTCTTTGAACTCCCGCAGGTTACACACCATCTGCATCTCCAGCTCCGTGCGTATCTGGGTGGGGAGGAGGAACCAAAGAACCCATGTGAAGGTTTTGCCATGGCTTTTCATTGAGGGCATCAAGTACAGAGCTCTCTAGTTTGCACAACAGCACTTCCAGTGCTGCACCTTCCCCACTCACCTCTTTTGATGTGATGTTCTCCAAATCTTTCTGCATCATGATCTCCCTTAATTTAGTCTTAATGAGACGTTCTGTGCGTTCCCTCTCAGTGGGGCTACCAGAAGCAAGCAACAGAGTCACTGGGTGGGGAAATAAACTGCACTCATGGTACTTTTTTAACAGCTTTTGTATAGACTGGATTATGTGCAGAGACTCACATCCTCATACTACTGTCCCCAAGCATGTTCTCAGCTGGAGAGAATTCAGGTGACAGTAAATCCCAGTTCAGATTTCCAGTTGTGTATGAAAGAGACCAACTGGATGCTCCTAATCCATTGCAGTCACCCAGAGTACCACTGGTATTTGGTAAAATTTAAATTGGGAAGGCTGCATTATACTCTCTGGAGCAGTCTCCATGCCTCTCCCTACCTTTCTTGGAAAGGTAACAGCTTCAAAGCTCCTTACATGGAGAGACAAGAGCAGCTAAGCCTCTGTGCATTCCTCCAGCCTCTGCTGCCAAGGGGGGCCTTATCACCAGCTGCAAAAATAGCCCGACTAACACCAGGGGAAGCTGCAACAGAGCAGCAGCACAGATCTGTCTCATCCATAGTCTTCAGAAGGCACCCAGCAGTAACATCTTGTACCACCTTCCCATTTCTCTGGAAGGCTGCCAGGATGGCAACTACACAGACACCTGGCTGCTTTATAAGTGTCCAACTGGTGGCTCACAAATAAAAATCATGAAAGTTCCTGGTCATTGTAACCTCACATATCATTTCAGGACTCAATTAAGAGTATGCTATTTAGGTGTCCCCTGGAAATTCAATTGCTGCCACCAGGGAAAGGGCAGGTTGCATAAAATTTATATATGAAAAGCCACAAGAGAATATTAATCTGACAGCCTGCCAAAACTTTTCAGCCACTCTCCTTGTACATTAAAACACAATCAAGTGTGAAGGTTTGCTCACAGCTGAACAACTGCTGAGTGTTATTATTCACTCACTGAACTCCAACAACAGGAAATATCTGAAAGCATAAATCAACCCATAGCACTATTACACTGGGAAAGCAGCTGGGGCTGCTGAAGTAATTTCTTCTACTACAAACTGGGCAACTAAGCCCTCATGGTTGGCATCACATCTGGACACAGACTACCTATGAGGTTATATGGTATCAGTACCATCAGCAATTACTAATTACAGAGGTTGTAAACCTTGAATGTTAATACAGCCCATAAATTCTGCCTTTCTAAACTGTTGACCTGTCTACCTCAGCTACTGTTTTAGTCCATATATTACTAGACATCCAAGAATTTAGCTGGAGATAGTTTGGGATCTATACACTGTCTTGTTTCACACTTGAAGAGCAATTCGGAATTATGAGAAACCACATTGCTCTCTGTCCTCATTCCTAGGTCTATGAGGTAGATGCCTATGAGGATGGGTCTCAGCTCTCAGTCTCAGCAGTCCATGCACAAACACTTCACTTTACAGCAAAAATAACTGAGTAAGAAAAAATAAACAGAAGACCATGTTATTCTGAACATGTGCTCAGACATATGCCAGCATAAGAGCAAAGTCCAGAGAAACCTTTTCCTTCCAGGAGACACCAGGCCTAGAAGACTCAGGATAAAACCACCAAAGAATGTCTAGGTACACCGCATTTCTCTCTCATTTGTAACACAGGACTTGGCAAAAGCAAAGGGCTGCAAGCCTGAAGCCCAAGGAAAACAACTAGAGTGAAAACAGAGGCTGGAGGAGATGCAAGGGAACCCCAGAAGGGCTAAACTTCCATTGCTGCTGTTTACCTAACCAGGAGTCTGCTTATTATCTGGAACAGGAAACCTCTCCTCATTAATATGTAATTAAGAGTAATCTCTTGTGGAAACTGCCTCCTCATTTGGAGACCGCGGTGCTTGACAGATGAACACTTTGGCTCAGCAGTACCAGACCAACTTACACATCTGTGAAGAGGGCAGGCGAGTCAGGCCTGTGGGACTGGACATCTTGCATGGCATTCCACTCATTGACTGAGGACTGGTCAGAGTTGATATGGCTCTCATAGTAACTGACCCACGTGAGGAAGAGGCTCCCGGGGTAGTAATTGTTGCTCCGTGCCACCTCACAAGCCTTATGTAAACTCTGCAGAGCAGACCTAGAAAGAGAAAAACACTTGCAGGGTTTGAATTTCTTCCCCAGGCTGGTATCAAGCACAAAACAGCAGCCAAATGCAGGATGCTGGATGTCCCATCAGTTGGTATAAACTCCAGTGTGAGAGCCTCCAGGACCAAGCAGAAGGCTATCCTGCAAGGGTGCAGATAAATACCTCTTGCAAGAGCTTTTGAGTCTTAAGTGAGGTATGCTGAGGTCTGGATAGCAGTGAAGGTGTCCACAATTCAGATGCCAGAGGCATCTCTGTCTCTGGCTCCAACACCTGCTACAACTATCTAAGCCATAAATAAGATCCTCAGAGTTTGTGTCCCAGACAGTGTTCTCTGACAGCTCCTACAGTACCATCAGCTCCCTGCAGGCATGGACACCCAGAATGAGACATGGAGAACTGGACAACCAAAGGCTTAGGATTTGAGTTTATTGAGGTGTTTAAGTGCCTGTCCTCTCTCATTGCATGAGGGATGTCAAAAGTTTCTTCAGCTGCTGCTGGGACAAATCCCCCTCTCTCCTATTTTTAGCTTGTTTTAAATCTTTTACTGGAATTGGAAAGATCCATGTCAAAATCACTGGGGTGACACAGTAGCATGGCACCCCGACAGGCAATGTATTTCTGCAATGCAAAGAACCATGAGCCAGAAATACTTCAATGGCCACTACATTCTTGCATGTGCCACCCTAAAAGGAAAGAAAAATGCAGGCAGCTTCTCTTTGCTTCTCACTATCACAATGAACACGTCTCATTGGAGACAGACTCCTAAAATACACAGTGTGTATTTCCTTACTTATGACAAATGAAAAAATACCTGTACTTCAAATACAACCTTCACAGCAATTCTACTTTGGAGAGATTCAAAGCAGCAGCCCTTTGTGGGGAAAATTACCTTGTCCCCTTCTGCCCCTGGCTGAGATGAAGGTGCAGCTGCAGCAGTATTATAAACTTACTGCTATACACCAGCACTTGCACAGATTTTTTTTTCCTTTGGTATCAAACTTCCTTCTCTGTGTCTGAAGGAGACTTCTGGCAACTCGAGTAGGTCTCAAGATACCAATAATGCAAAGCAAGACCTGGTTTTTAAAAGCTCAGGCAGCTGAAACACCTTGGAAAAAGGATCACTGGGACAGATTAGAGGAAGTACTTACCACATTGCCTGTACAGACACTGGCTTGAATATATGAACCCTGTTATCTGTTGATACGCTGAACCCTCTGGAGAAAGGAAAAAAAAAAAATAGGCACAGTAAAAATGTGTTCCCAAAGCAACTTTTCAGTTAATAACTGATAGTTTGTAGCACGTTAGAAGAGCAAAGGAGTAGCCCTATGCATACACTGCTGAGTTCAGCTAGCAGGCAGATCAAAGTAGCAGGCTAAAAAGCTCTACAATAACTTTAAAGCAGCTGCTGTTCGGGAAGGAAACTAAGAGAGTGGGACAGTGCTGGGCTGTGCTGTTTACCTTGGCAACACAAATTCAGTGCCACAGCTGGGAGCAACAGAGTCCAGCTAAAGTGATCCTGGGGCAGCTACCAAGGAAAGAAAAGTCATTCCACGCACGGGACTGGACAGCCTTTGTAACTGGCACAAACAGGAATCTCAAGTCCGGTGTCTATTTGGCAGAGAAACATCATTCTTATTTTCTGTTCAGCTGCACACTGCCTGCTGCAAGTGTGATGGAGGAACACACATAATAGGATCCCTTTAAGGAGCTTTCACTACACGCTCACCAGTAAAAGCCCCTTTACTCCAGCTTAAACACACACAAGCCACTGTCTCAGTGTGTGTTTATTCACAGATAAGTCAATTATTGGTGTTCCCTGCCACAGCCACTGTGATTTAGGGCTTTTGAGCATACTAACCCCACACAGGTCAACAGCAGGAGGTATCCTGGACCTATTAGGGCTCTGCAAGCATTTAAATCCTCCTCTATATACCGTGCTGTAAACTAATGCCTGGAGACCCTCTACTATTGACGTGGAACATATAAAAGACACTCACCCATCCCCATCCAGGTGGATCAAGGTGTCACTCCACAGCGGCAGCACCAAGCCCATTGTACAAGTGCTACTGTGGTAAGAAAGAGAAGGTCAGCTCATCTACCACAGCACCATGCTACTGGTTGAATTTCACAGCACTGGTTGCAGATGTTTGCACTCATGAGGGGAAAAAAGAAAAAAAAGAAAAAAAAAAAAGAAAAAGACAAATCCCAATGGTGCTTCAGGGACAACCAGAGCCACTGTTGTTCTACTGGTGCCTGGCAAGGACCAGTAACCAGATACAGGGCCCAGAAGCTTTCAAGCAAGCTTAACATACACCCAGGAGAAGAGCAAAGAGCATTCAGAAGTGACAAGCTTTGTGCAGAAGGTCAGAGGGGGCTCACAGCCTTCAAGAAGCTCAAGGCTTTCTTTAGAGGTTAGTCTCACTCAGGCTGGTTTTAGCTCTGATGTTGCCATCCATTGTTTTCTTGTTTGTCCCAAAGCCAAAGCTCCTGGGAACTGGGATCAGTCCAGTGTAATAGCAGGTGACTGGCAACAAAGTGAGTTGGCAACTTCAACTCATCACCCGTTGACTTCTGCCCCTTCTCCCTCCCACACCTCAGGGATGAGCACAGCAGCCAGCCCAGACAGCCACCTCTTGACAAACCCACTCCTCTCTCAGCTGCTTTGACCTCTCTGCCCTCACAGTCACCTGCTTTTGTTAAGGCTGAGCAAGAAGTCAAGTTAAAAGCCAAATTCAAGCAATGGGGGTGGGGGAACCCAAACTACAACCTCCACCATGCTGCAAACCAAAAAAAGCTCAATCTCTTAACGCTGTAAAATCAGTTCATAATCAAAGCAGTATCTTGGAAGAAGAACTGGATTCAACTGCCTCCTGCTCTTATGCTTTGTAGTAACTGCTCTCAAATTTCCACAAGCCCAAAAAAAACCCTGCAGCCTCTGCAGCTCATGAGAAGTGGGGGAAGCAGGTGAGACCCGAGGCTCCAGAGGGTCAGCAGACACAAAGCACTGCAAACCCAAATGCCTCTGAGCCACTGGTGCCCAGCACAAGGATCACAGTGGCACACAGCTATTTCTGTTGACAACATGAGATGAGCTCATGGAAAGATATGTTTTTAAAAGGCTTCCCAAGGTGGCCAGGGTATTTTTAGTGATACTGTTCAGCAAGCACTTATCAGAGACCATAGCAACAAGTCTACACTGAGTTATAAATACCAAGTGGGCTAAGGGAGGGTGTATCAGACTGACCATCCAGAACCTCAGTAACTCTAGCAGAAAGCTAACATGACCCTGCTATGTTATTAGAGACTGAATACCAGTGAGCTCTCAGTTATCAAAGGTGGCTGTGCTGGTATGTCACAGCCAACAACAAGCTCCAAGCTCACAGCAACCTGTGCAAGGACAAGTTATTCTTACCCTACTGCAAGAGCATCTCTGAGCTGCAGCTGTGCACGGGTGCACAGGAAAGGAGCCAGTGGTGGCATCGAGCTGGTCACCCTTTTTAGCAGGCATCACTTAAGCTAAGCACCCAATCAAACCACTTGAAATTAAACATCAAGGCTGTTGTAATTAGCAGGCTGTTTGGAAGGCCATTTCTTAGTCAAACAGTTAAAAAAGATTTTCTAGTGACCCTGCTAACTACCTGGAAGTAATTCCTACTGACCAGGGTCAGCAGCAAGACTCATTCCTGTAGCAGTTGTGCTAGAAGCAAACACATGTATTCGATCTTCCAAAATGGTTGCAATATTCAGGTTTTTTCTTCCCTGCAAAGGCCAAGACTTCCCTACAACCCTTAAGAGAGCACATGGTGGCTCTTTAAAAGCACCCAGTGTCCTTTCCTAATCTTGAAGCTGCTGGGGGGTGCTGCCTCCTGGCTTTCAGATCGTCCAGCAGCAAAAGCTGCTTCCCAGCCACATTCTGCAGCCTTTTGGAGAGGTCAGCAGCAATATAAATGAATGAAGCAAAAGCACTAAACCTTGATGACATACTGATGTCTGGGGAGAGCACATGTTGTGTAAGATCTGCTCTCAGCAGCCCTGACATTCCCACTGGGCCCTTTGTGCCATGACCTTGACAGTCACTTTCTTATTAGCTGCTCTCAAGAACCCTGATGTTCACCTACTTTAATTGCAGCTTTTTCTTCCTTTGCATGCAAGTCATCCCTGTCTCTGCAGATGCAGGGCTTATGAATGTCATCATTGAAAGACACTTAAGGGCACTTAATGTCATAGTCACACAAGCCCGATGCTTGGAGGAATGAAGGAAGAGCTGACCTGTGCTGTTGTCTTACAATTTGCAATCTCCTTTCAAGAAATAAAAAGTGAATTCTGGAAAATGTGAAGGAATCTATCCCCAGAAAGCATAGACACCAGACAGTAGTTTTTGCACTTAACATGTGGGTGAATATGAAGATTTTCCCCTCCTGGACACTGCATGTACCTGTCATTGGAAGAGAAATCCATTCCTAGGACAATGCTCTCTTCAGTGTCTTGTCTGCCGTTGGTGGATACGACCACCATGTACCTAGTGCGGTTCTGGTAGGTACTTTCCAGTCTTACAGCCTAAAAAAAGGAAGGGGAGAGATCAGCAGTGCAGCCAGAAAATCACACACCATTACCTTGACAAGCCACCTTTACATGCTGGGTTACAGGTGCAGAAGCAGTGATGCAGCTCGCACTCATAGGGATGGCCCAAACTTCTCAGCTGGGTAACCAGCAGGTGAGGGAGAAGAGACTCTCACACAGTGCTGCTTCAACAGCTGGGGTGTTCCTGGTGCCTTCTGCACACCTTGCTGCAGGCCTGCTCCATCCCACCAAGACTGTGTTTAGCCAGGAGCCTACAAGGCTGGCACAGTCCTCTGACTGTTCCCCAGCCCCGTTAGCTTCATGCAGCATCACACGTTCAGCGAGACAGAAAGGCATTGAATGTGCTCTCAGAGGGCTTTGTACAAAGCTAGAGATTTCCTTTAAACCACTGTGTACTACAACAGCTCCAATAAGACTCCTGCCACCACCTTCTCAGACAACTGGACAGCTAGGATCTAATTGATACGAAGTTTCCTGCTGGTCCTCTGAATTTTCCCAGAAACTTCCCCAGTGCAGAAGCAACCCTACACTCTTACTGGATGGATGGAAGAGGCCATTGCCATGGTTGGATTTGGATTGCTCAGAAGAGGTGAAAGTCAAAGTCCTTCATGCACACGTGCATGCCAGTGGCAAAAAAGAGATCTATCAGGCCCAGAGGATGCCTGAATTTCACCCCAAACTCTCCACAAACCAAAAACTACCAACATCATTCATCTGCAGTAGGCAGCCTTCACTTGCAACAGTTTTTGGGCTCTGATTCAAGCCATTTGCAGTTATTTGAGTCACAGGATTGCAAAGAACCTATGACATTCTTAGAAAAGTAGTGTCTTGATTATGTACACTGAATCTTCACTTTGGACAGCCTAATCCAACCCCAAGACACTATCTGGTGACAGTGTTTACCTTACTGTTAAGCTGATTCTTGAACTTTGAGCAGGGCCAGCAGAGAGCAAACATGGGTGAGAGGGACCTCCCAGAGCCCAGTGGTGCCCCATGCTGGGGACAGACACCTGGTTGTTGCCCTTGTAAAAAGGTTGTCCCTGGAGCAGGCTGCTTTTCCCAATACACTCCTGTAATTCTTTCTGACTTGGTCTTGGGGCCAGAATGGCACCTCCTTGCTAGAGGAAGTTCCCTCTGACCTCCTCACCTATCCAATAGCCAGTAAGTCTTGGACACAAGATGTGGCAGAGTTGAACATAGAGATTCAAAGAGTGCAGGGCAGTCAGCACAGAGCTCACTACTACACACCAGTGCTCTATCACAGGAGACTTTGCTGAGCAGCAGAGAAAGCTTCCTGGTGGCATTGCAGCAGCTCTGGTGATAGAGAGGAACAGCAAGTGCAGGTGGGAGACGGTGTTGACCACAGAATCATAGAAATGTCTTCTGGACTTGTCCAATGGGACCAAAGACTAACAGAAACTACCCAAATGCTGATGCTGGCAGACAGACGTGCTCTGTACAGCAAGAGACTGTGCCCCACCCGATCTCTTCAAGATAAGTCATGCTAAAACCAGCCTTTTTTTCCTTCTTGCTCCTTGAGTCACTGCGATTCCTTTGGAAACACGGAGGATCAAAGTGGCCAGGCCTTCAAGGTGTGAACTCTGCTGTTTTTACAACTAACCACTTGTAGCAAAACAGAGAGGGTGCTCTTCGACCTAGAAGAGCGATAAATCACCAAGGTCTTGGTGGTTAAAGTCATTATCTACATCAGGAACCAAACCTCAAACAGTAACAAAGCCTTGCCTAAAGCAGGAGCAGGCGGACAACAGCTGCCCCCTGTCTGGGGCATTCACACACAAACTCTGTTCTGCTTCTCTTGAGGACAGTCCAGCAGCAAGAGGACTGACATAAGCTAAGTTACTCTGCTAAACCAATTTGGCTGGCAGTCATGGGAAGTGTGGTCTTAAGCCAAGACCCTCTAGAACATGGCTAGACAAACAGCAGGGAAAGGTCATGTAGCTCCATCACTGGGGTGGGATTTTTAGGGGGGTCAATTAAGAGAAGCAGGGGCTTTATTGTGGCTTTCCACATCCAACATTTACACCCTTACCACAAAGCAAAGGACCACAACTGGAGCAGACAATGTATTCTGCTAAATTTACTAGAATAATAAACCAGCAAACTTTACATTTAAAACTGGCCCATCTCAAAAGTTACTACTAGCACTCCAACATGTACAAAATTACAGCTTGGTCTCTAATCTTTTCATTCAGCTCTAGGGATGTAGGCTCACCTAAGAGCAGGACAATACCAAGGAAGTGGTCTGACTCCTTTTCAATGAAGGAATTTTAAAGCTCACTCTATCTAGGGAGGCTGGCCTAGCTTCAGGGACTGGGATGAGATGGAAGGTTCTTTCTCAACATCTCATCTGCTTAGAGCTAGCTTTCTCCTCAATTTGGGAAGGTTATTTATAGTCTGTTCATGAACAAGAGGTCTTTCTGTAGTCCTTTCAGGGCCAGCAACACTCTCCTTAGTTTTAGGCTCACCTAAACACAAGCCAACTTCGTTCTCTGATGCATTTTTGTTTTGCCAGAACTGTGATGTGATATTTTACCAGCCATTATGAACAGCACATTCCAAGGGGTAAGTTCCCACTGACCCTTTCATCTTTTTCATGCTACACAAGGGTAGGTGTTTGATACAGGAACACATTTCTCATTGGAATATTGTTTTAAAGTATTATTAAACATCTTTAAGTGAACAGTTCACTGCTCTGTCAAGCTAAAGGAACACGTTCAATCAGTTTGTACACTTAACTCATTTTCCTCCCCTTCCTACTGATCTTACAGTGGTACCATTGCTCTAATCCTGCTCTCATGGAAGGCTAAAAAACTCTGCCAATAGCTCCAACAGAAACAAGAGTTGTTACAAATTTTAAGTGTAGGTTTATAGAGGATTAGATTCCTCTGCTGCCCTCTGAGCTGTGAAGTATGCCCTCCAAATGACAGCAACCAACACAAGGAGAGAATGTATTTCTCTCAGGACTGTTTATATTTCAAATCTCATTTGTATCTTCTATTTTATGAGAGAGTCTATTGCAGCTCCTCACACCCTTCGTTGGTCAAGAATCAATTAAATTCAAGTAGACCATCGAACTTAACCTCATGCAAGATTTCAGCATTCCAAATGCAGCTCCAAACAAAAGGGTTTATGTCTCAGCCCACAAAGTCCTTATTCAGCTGTTAAGGCTAATTTGTCCCAAATCACACAATGTAGCCAGTGATACTGCTGAACAATGACTTGTTCAATAGCTTCCAATGTTCTAACCCTGGCTCTGATTTTGAAAACCACTGAGAACCCCCATCCCATCACTTTCACTGAAACTGTAGTGACAGCAAGGTGTACCTAATAAAGTCTGGGTCCTTTAGTTTGCTTACAAAGACAGCTTATAGCAAGTTATTTTCAGTGGTCATTTTTAAAATTAAAGCATTCCATAGTGACCTTGGATGTTTCCTAGCTATGCTCAGATCAGTCTAGCTCCAGCACAGCTCAGGAGGATTCAGCAAACCAGAGGTGCCAGAATAGCACTTCTGATGCTGGCAGTCCTGCTTTGAGCATATGTTGCTAAGAAGCACCAAGACAACACAGTAAAGAAACTTCAAGCTACTGAGTGATGAGAGATGGAGATACACTGCATTCATGCCTAACCCTGTACAGCACTTCAACATGTCCTAGAAAAATTTCTCACTGATCTTCTTTGGCTTCTGGAGGTCTTTAGGGCAGAATATCAATGCCATAAAAAGCAATGCCTGATTTTCATTACATCATTAGAGGCAACAACCCAGAAAAGTGGAAAGACAACATTCAATATAGGTGCATACCTACAGGGGGATCCTACATGCTCCTTCCTGGTGAGCCACAGCCTTTTGGGATGCAACAAGTTAGGAGAGCAGAGTGAGGAACACAAATGAACTCATGTGGAAAGGCAGGTGCTCATGTTGGTCAGACATAAGTGACTCACTCTTGATTTCTTGATTTAAATAGGACACCAGGCTAATTTACCCAGTCTCTCTGGTAACTGCTACAATGCATTTTGAGAGTGTAAGTACTCAGAACTTGGTTCAGACAAAGGCAGTCTTCTAGCCATACAAATTGTCTCACTGCACAACCAAATACGCCTTTCATAATGAGCTGCTTTTTCCTTTTGTGGTTGGAAAGAAGACTCCCCAAACCTGCAGATGAAACCACTCAAACATACATGCACCACTGCTTTCAGGAGTTACACAGGTGTATTTGTCAAGTGGAACTTAACCTTTATACTCGTTAACAGCAGATAAGCAAAAAGCCAGCCTACCAGTCTGATGTTGTCTTCTGGGCGGAGCAGTATGAACATGGCCTGCAGGTGTTGCTGGAGATCCCCTGCAGGAAAGAGGGAAAGGTGAATGCATAAAAATAGCTTTAAATCACATATGAGTTTCCGGCTGTCCAGCCAGAGAAAATGTGCACTCAGAAACCTGACACATCACCTTAAGTATTGTCACTCCCACCCACTCAGAGATGACAAAACTCCACCTCTTAGTCAGCTGCTCTTTGGTCCCTGTGCTCACCTGTTCCCATCTGACCATTCTCTCTCCTCCTAAGTCCTGTTATCTTTTTAACAGAAATAAAAAGTACTTGATCCTTTGTTCCCTGAAAAGACAAGGTAGCAGCAGTCCCCACCCCATGATTCAACATTTCATTCTACCACACACTTCCCATCAGGAATCTGCTATTTCTTTTACACCAACTTACTGGTTATTTCAGAACTACTACCTAGGCAAAAGTTTCTGCTTTGAGGTGAGATTCAGTCCCACTTTAGAGCAGCACATGTACACAGATGCTATGTACCAGCTTCACCCAAAAGCAGCTAAAAATTGTCACCCAAAAATCAGAATTTTTTTTCCCAGAAAGTGCTTCCCACACTTTTATTGGTGGGGCTGAGGAAGACTGAAGGAAAAAAACCAAAAATGACCAAGTAATAGATACACAGTGGCTTTAAAGAGCTGAGAGTCACAGGTTCAAGCTTTCAAAAGACAAGTGAGATGCCTTTCTGTTGGTCCTGTCAGAGTGACTCCTCAGCACCCCTCCCTGGCCCATAGATAGCCAAGTGTTTCTCTAACAACACCTCCAGCAACAGGCTGTTTTTTACGTTTTTTTTCAATCGCTACCTTGAAAATTAATCTGCATTCCCAGAAAGGAGCACACAAGGCTGCCAGGTGGGTGGCAGAGAACAGGAAAAAGAGCCTTTACTCTTTCACCCACTCTACTCCCCTACAGATGAGCTGAGCTAACACTGCAGGGAAGAGCCCCAGTGCTGGAACAAGTATTCAGCACAAGCATTTAGGAGAGGATTTTCTAGGAAGGCTGAGTCCTTCCTGGCTTCCCTTTCTAACTCATCAGAGGTGCTAGAATCCATGGTCTTTCACAGACTTCAGAAGTAAGGAAACCTCAGGCCCAGAGCTGCATCCATAAGTGACACGTAAGGGAAAGAGAAGAAAGGAAACGCAGCCCAGCAAGAACACAGTAACTGGTTTATAAATGATTTTTATGGCTGAAGGGCTGCTGCAGCCCTTTTCTGATGGGACCAAGACAAGTTTGTGTGGAGCAGGCTACACAGGACACAGCATTCCCTGCTCTCCCCTTCCTTCCTCCTTGAAACACAGCATCTGGAGAATGAGTCAATGACCTGAGACTGCATCTGTAACCCAGGGTGGGAAAAACTGAGGCACTGCAGTGCTAGGGAAGTCACATACAAAGTAGCAGCACTGACAAGCACCTGGAGCTACTTCCTGCCCAAGGACCTTGTTCTCAGCACTGGAGAGGATGGCATGTGCCTCCCTGACCAGCAATTATTTAGGGAGACAAGTAACATAGGAAAGGTCGGCCCATCCATTGGATGCTTGTCCTCCCCAGGGTGCAGTGGGAGACAGGAGACAGGACTTCCCCACATCAACAGCAGGGCAGAGTCCTGGCAATCCTGCTCAGTTCCAGTGAGTTTCAGCTGCTGGAACAGTGGGAATCAGTACTGGATTCAACAGACCAAGGTCCTTCTGCTTCAGGTGGCACCTCCCACCTGCAGCCTGGAAGAGCTCAGCAAGTCTTGACTCATGAGGCATTCCAATGTGATCAGCAAGTTGAAATGAAAGATGCTCCCCTTCAGTTTTTCCCTTCCCAAAGGGTAACAGTTCTCTCACGAAATGATTCACCTTCAGAAACCAGTTTAAGAGCTGACAGTTTATACCACCAAGACTACTGGTTTATCTCAATACTTAAAAAGAGAGGAAGTTTCTACAACAACCTTTTCTGCAAGGCACAGCCAAGAAGCTCCACTATCCCTCCATCCTCACAAAGTTTATTACACTCCTCCCTGTTCCTCAGCCTGCACTGCCAGCCTCAGGAGCTCCAGAGCTAGAAAGTAAAGTATTGCTTCCTTGGCCAGCTTTAAACAACTTGCAGCGTTTTCAGCCCCAAACACACAAGGCATTTTGTAAGCTTCCTGGATTAAGAAAAAGCAAAGGAAAGGTTTTAGCATGCCAGAATCTGCACAAAGATATCACATCCTGTCCTATGAAGAGCTGTCGGCTTCACTGGCATTCACAGCATGCCTGCTGCTTCCTATCACATTGTCCAGCAACGAGCAGATGCTTTTGTTTCCTTCGAGCTGGCAAGCTAGGTGTAAAACATCAGCTACAGTGGGATCTGAAAAGTGATTTACAGTATCCCAGAGACAGCAAAACCTCCAGAGAAGTTGCATCCTTTTCTGGCCTCTTCCAGTGTTGCTGGAAGCCCACCATCCTACAGAAGACAGCTCACTTGCCAGGTGGCACAGGGCACAGGACCCCCCAGAGAGAGGGGTGCAGACAGCTGGGACCTGATGGAGTCATTCTGCCAGCTAGTGATTTCTATTCCTGGAGATGACAGGATTAAAGACATGGCTGTGAGCATTAATTATCTCCTGTTATGCATTCATTCTTTATGCTGGATTCTAGCACCTCTGATGAATTAGAAAGGGAGGTCAGGGTGGTTAGTCAGCCTTCCTAGAAACTCCTCTTGTAGCCACTTGAAAAACTATTGCATCCATAGGCAGCAATTTCATACTGGAAAGTTATGTCCGCTCTCCACTCCCCTTCTAATTTTGTGTGCCAGAGATAAGTCATGACACACAGGAGAATGAAAATTGAGCACAGATTATCAGGGACCAAGAAAGGAGATGGTTTTCTTTGCTGTACGCTCTGCCAGCTCACTGATAATGACTGCTTCACCCCACAGAGCCATAGTCTCTACATCACTGTTTTAGTTTGGTGGCATAGGTGTTTTGCCCAGGAAGGTGACACATTGATCCCTTGGTGTCTTGATTTGCAGGTACACACTGTACATTAGAAAAGTTCACAGGAAAAAAAGAAAGGTCTATTTCCAGTGAAATCTCCAAGCACCATTAAAAAATACTATACCACTCACATCATTTGACAGCAGGGAAACTGAGGAAAGGGTAAGTACTGATGCCTCATTAAATCTCACCCCATAAGCTGAAGACACAGGAACAAAGAGTTTTCTAAGAATAAAAATTCCATCCCTTAGGCAAGCCAGCCTCCTAAGTACAAAACACCTTGCTGTAAGCACTTACAACACACTGGATTTGCTTTCTTGGCAATCTGACTTCTAAAAGCTCTAGGCTGATTAGACAAGAGACTGTTTTCCAACAAGGCCTCCAGACCTCCCAAGTTAGCTGTAGGGAAGCAGATGAGACAAGACAGACCCAAAACTGTTTGTGCTGCCTTGCATGGGTACACAAGGAAACTCATCCAGTGGGTCTCCTCTGCAAGGTAAAACCAAAGAAGCAACTCCAGGTGGAGACCTTGGATTCAGCACTGCAGAGGACTTAGGAGGGAGAAAAGACCAAGGTAGGTCAAGATAATCTTTTAAAAGAATGCTGACTCTCCATTCACACACAGGACCATTTCACTTCAGTCCCAACCAAAAAGGTAAGCTTTAACTCAAGTTTCAGAACAATTTATTTTCTTTTGACAAGTGGTAATTAATGCATTCACCTGAAGTAACTGGATACTGCTTTCACTTTGTCTGCATAGAAGGTTGTAATTAACTACTTTTTGACTTAAAATTCTTACTAGAAAGATGTTTGTAAAAGTTTTTGAGGTTCACTGGTCAGCAGGTAGGGAACTCTGCTAGATGTAGAGCTGGATGAGTTTGATAGTATCCAAGTGCAAAGACATCTACACCTGGAACCAAATCAAACCACCTTCCAGTGGTCACTTTTGGCAAAGAAAGTTGACTTCAGCATCTCTGTTTGTCTCTGTCCCATATGCAAAATCCTGAAAGTCTCAAACAACTCAAAAGTTGTTTTTTTCCTGCTGATTGTGTAATAGAAAGGAAAAACCCAACACTATCTGATCTCCATAAAACATCAATGATTAAGCACCATATACACAATTAAAAACAACCCACCCTGAGATGTTTGCATTTCATTATTCAGATCAACTTTCAAACAAAGAGTCAAAGCGAAAAAAAAAAATGAATCAAACTTTCACCAGATAAAGGAGGTGGAATTATGACTGACTCAATTATTCACTCTGCTCACACGTCTGGAAAGTCACACTTGACTTTGCTCAGAGGTTTCCTCACCACCACGTACAGGTAAGTCTCCACCCTTTCTTCCATCACAACCGGTTTGTTTCGGATCAGGAAGGACAATTACTCATCCTGTATCACAGCCTAAAGTTTCCCCATGCAATGCATGAAGGCTTTGATGGCAACCTTCCACCCTCTTTCTCATACAGAAATGACAATATGGTATTTTGGGGGCAGTTGTTATCAGCTCCATCTGATTTCACAGCAGCTGTTCTGCTGTCACTCATTTTTTTGATTTTGCAGGATAAACACGAGAGTACTGAGAACTTTTTCCTATCAGCATTAAATACTGCAGTCTTGAGACTAGGAGGTCCAGCTTTAATACACACATGGTGTCAACAGAAACATTTGTCACCTGGGGACAACAAACTCAAGGAAGATGGATTTGGAAACAAGAGGGAGCAGAGAAGCCACAGCCTTGGGATGCAGAACACATTCATTACCTGCATGTTTGTTGCGCCTGTGACTGATCCTGGGAGTAGAGGAGCCATTTCCCCGTGGCAGGAAGAGAGCTGCCCCTTTCACAGTGAGGAAGCTTTCGCTGATGCTGCAAGAGAAGAGACAAACAGTGAGCAAGGAAAACTCTATTGTCTTTAAAAGGAGAAAAGCAATGGAACAAGAGAGGTACAAGGTACTGAATATGCATGCTCTGTTCTTTTGCAAGGAAGTGATTTCGATGGAATTGGTTTGTTGGTAAAGAACTTTTCCCCCCTCAAAAGTACTGCAAACATTCAAAGCATAACTGAGAACAACACGACCAGAGAAACACTGGAAAGCAGGACACATGACTGGTGCCACTCTGCCTGCAGAGGTGGAACCTGAGCAGGCAGGGGGGGATTAACCTATGGCTATATTTTCAATTTGAAAGTCAAGATGAGAGATCCACATTTCTAAACAGTGATTAATACAGCAAGCCCACGCATCTCTGTAATTATGGACGCTGTTAACCCTGGGCTTTGTGGTTCAGACACAGCTGATGCCCTGCAGAAACAAATGTCTCCCTTCAGCAGCTAGCCAAAAGAAAATTAGTGTACATAACAGATTAAGAAACCATGAAACTACTGTCTGTGAGATGTATGATAATTAACTCACAAAGAATGAGAAATTAAATGCAACACTGTAATGTTACTGTATTCAGACATCACTTATTTCCTCGATTTTGACCTTTCTGAAGTCACATGAGGAGTGAAGGTTGTGGAAATGGGCAATAAAGAGTTCTCAAGTTCTGTGGAACAGCTGATATTTTAAGCACATCTTCCGTTAGTTTTCTTAGAGATGCTGTGGTTCATGGAAAAAAGCAAGACACACTCCAGATTGTGCAATTAAGCCATCCTGTTGCATAGTTAAGGGTTTCTGCTTTTCTCAGAATTGATAAGGTAGTCATACAGGCTTTGAAGAAAGCCAGAAACAATTCTACAGTCAACAGGATGGTTGATGAATATGATAAGACAGGATGGGAGAGTCCCTGGCATCGTGCACTACAGCAGCTCCATGCCTTGAAAAAGATGTTGTCTTCAACCGAAGAGACTAGGAACTTCTTAGTTCCTTTCTCTGCTTAAACAAATACCTAATTATTTATTCCCTTCAGAGATGGGAAATAAAAAAATATATAAAAAATTGTTTTTCTGAACTCCAGCAAAGCACATGCACACACTCAAAAAGACCTTCATTTTTAAGCCTATAGCACATCCCAATGTCAGCCCTCTCCTGACTGACAAAGTTATTCCCAGGACTGTTTTCTAAAATTAAACCAGATGTCAAACATGCACTGGATGTTTCAGTAAAACCAGTATTTTAAAAAGGCAAAATTACTAGTCCAAAATTGAAATGGATCAGAGATCTTTACCTATGCTAAAGCTGAAAAGCAAACAGAAATAAAATATAAATTCATTTAGCCTCCTGAGCACAGATGCTTCCTTAGACCACCCTCATAAAATATTTTGACTGATCCTTTCTAGCTTTTCATGATAACTAAATCCTCTGAAAGCCCTCAAGCTACACAGCTCCTTAAAGCCTGGAGAAGCACCAAGTTATCCTCAAGACACTAACTTAAAAAAAGTCAATAATAAAAAAATATTTCTCCCTCCCTTAGCTCAAACATGTTTTGATTCAGCAGCACCTTGCTGTCCTGCAGAAGTACACTTGAGCTTTCAGACTAGCACCCACAATGGGTGGGTGCCAACTTGGCAGAGGTAACAAAGCTGAGCTGTGTTTTATCAGCACACCAGGCTCGTCATCAGCCCTCTGTCCTACAGTGCCTTTCTTCCAGAGAAGACTTACTTGGGGCATACCTATGAATGTTATTAAAGCTATAAGCAACCCCCAGCACTACAGTTGTGGAAAAAAGTAAAATCCTCTGCCTCACATTTAGCCAGTTCACCTCTGAAGTGAAGTAGCAACCTCAAGGCCACTCATGATGTGCTATTTGTAATTCATTGCTCCCTGGGAAGAAAACCAACACAAGCAGAAGTCTTAAGCAGCTTTTAGAGAAGAAATTACTACTTGTACCAATGTTTCTTCCAGGCATAAAATTGTAGAAATTGTACAAGGGACATCATCACAACTATTTAAAGCACAAAAGGCACAGAAGTTCCCCTCAGAAGACCTGGGTTCTAAAGAGCCGTAGCAGCACAAAAAGCATCAGTGATTCCCCTGCTCCCTGAGTTGCTGCCCAGCAGCTGAGCTCCTCATGCACGAGAAAAACACTGCATGGTTCATACTGAATTCTCATCATGCTATGAAATCAGGGAACCACATAAAACTTACAGATGGCAAACATAGCAAATGCCTTTCCAGCTGTCACACCCTGCACAGCTCCGTTCATAAATTCCAAGCACAAACACCAAATCAACTGGTTTGAAGACACAAAAGAGAAAGCATTTCTGGTTTACAGACTATGCCAAGCGATGCAGCAACATAAATCATCTTTGCATGACATCCCCTGTATGATGCCTTCCACATAAGAGGGCTGCTTGGCCAGGGAGACACTCATCCAAAGTGCTGCACCACCAGCCAGGAGGAAGGTTTCACATCCTCACCACCCACCAGTTCTCAGTGAAAAATTCTCAGTCCTTAATGTAAAATCCTCAGAAGGAAATCTTGTAGCCTTCCTTGGAAACTATTTCAGAAAGAACAGAGATAATACCTTTTTAGAAGTATGGCAAGGAAAGCAAAGAGGCACCTGAACAGCTTCTGGCAATGCTTTATCCTAATAAACACTTCATTAAGTTATTGCAAGCCTGAGGATGACATTCCAGTCGACTCCACTTACTCACAGGAGCAGCTCCCTTACAGCAGGCTCCATCCTGTCCAGCCCAGCCCTTAATGGGGCACTTGGCAAGTAGCACAACCACTGGAGCTGACACCAGCCCTAGAAAGGCTCAGCAGAAGTCCTCCCACCACTTCTCCATGCACAGTGCAGAGGAATGGGTCAGCGTGGCAAGGAGCAAACCTCATGCTGTCATCTCACCAGCATGCACAGGCACCAACATGGCAGAGTAGGGAGGTCACAGCCCCTTTGCCCTTAGAATAAATGAGGAGATTAAAAAGCAGTGGGATAGGGGAAGTGAAGATTTCAGGGTACTTGACTTTTGGATAAAAGTTCACTACTTCATTATTTACAGAAATACAAACCTAATTCCTCTGTCAGCCTCAAGAGTTTATTAACCACAACTCTACAGAAGAGAGCTCTGAGACAGCATCCTAACAGAGTTTGGGAGCTACAGTTCAGTACCAGGAGGTTGCCCTGGGATCTCTACACCAAACTCGGCTCCAGATTTAGCTCCCTGTGACCAAAGTGTTGTGCAGTGACTCCAGAGGCTTCCCACCCCTGAGAAAAGGAGATTTTCCCAAAGGGCATCTCTTGGGACACAATCACCACCCATCATGACCTCTGCAAACACAGCATGATGATGTTGAGAGCTTCAGCAGGACACACTCTTCCCCTCCAGTGGCTGGTCAGAGCAAAGGCAAACAAATAAAGCAGACACGCTCTCTGAAAGCAGGCAGGCAAGTGTGGCAGCAAGGAATGACACCAGTTAATCTTGGTGTTGACTAACTGGGAGCATTCAGCAGCCCAAGCCCTGAAAATGGGAAGTGTCAATGCAGACATCTGGATTAAAGCATGTGGGGGCTCCACCAAACTGCTCCGCTGTGCGGTGAAAGGCAGAGCCAGCAGCTCCCCAGGCACAGGACTGGGAACAGACATGCTGAAAATATGTCTACTAGGAAGTGAAAAAAATCTTGCATGTCCAGTTACTATCCCTCAGTTTTAAGGCAGGCTGCTCCCTCAAGAGCCCAACATGAGAAGCAGGAGCGTGCTGAGGGTAGGGGGTTTGTATCTCTGAGCAGAACAGCTCATCTGCTGCCAGCTCAGCTCCACCATCCTACTTCAACCTACAGGTTTCAAAACACAAAACCAAGAAAAAAACCAACATTCAGATTCTGGCAGGAGTGGTAGAGCTCATTCCTGAGGCTGCAGAGACAGGCGTAGAGGGAGGGCAGCTGGGGACATGAGAGCAAGCTCCTGTAGCACGCCAGGACTCATCCTGCAAGAGCAGCAATTCCGACTGTAGCTTGCTGTGCCTGGTGTGGAAAAAGTTACAGGAAGGCAGGCTGAGCAGCCTTCTGTTTTTCTCAGCACTTCAAGTCATTTCTCTCCTCCCTCCTGCTCCCCTTCCCAAACTGGCTATTTCCCTTCCTCTGCAGGCAAGCCCAGGGGCAAGGCATTACATCTGCTGGGGGACCACTCTCACCTCCAGCCTCCCACTCGCTCTACCTGCCCACAAGAAAAGTCCTGGTGAAAAGTCCTGGTTAATAAAGCATCAGTCCCCCAGCCAAGGGTGCAACAGCAGCTGGGGAAGCAGCTGGAAGTAGGTACAGCTTGGCAGCCAAAGGCATTTCTCCATCAACCCACCAAAGGAGAGCATCACACCTCCAGCATCCCTCCCTAGGGAAGTGCCTCTTTCACCTTCACTGTAGTTTGTTTTTTAATAATCCCCATTTCCCCTGCTTACTTTTTAAAGCACCTGGTTTAATAACCACCAACAGTATTAATGAATTATACAGAGGAGAGTGGTGTTTCACTTCCACTTTAAGCCTTTGCTCCCAGGCAAGTGATGAAGGCACCTGGTTCTCCTGAGAAGCCAAGTCTCAGCTCTGCATCAAGCCAAGTAGTACCAGGCACTCAAAAAAACCCCAACCCCAAACCCCAGTAAACAAAACCCACCACAACAGGGAACTGGAAAAGGATAACTCAGGGCTGCTCTATGACATCTGTATTAACAGGGTCAGCTGGCAGACACACAGACAAGTCTGGGCTTCTCTGATATCCAAAATAGAAACAAACCCAGTGCAGAGCAAAACAAGGGCTAGGGCTTACCGAAAAGGGCTCTGCAACACTGTCAACAGGGGTGACAACACTGAGGGGAGGGAAAGAAAGGGGAAGTGGTTCTCCAACAAAGGCTGACTCTTGCCACTCAGCACTTTTGCAACTTAAGAAACAACGCAAGAAAAACAAAGTGTGGGAACTCATTCCATCTCAGATGTTTGACGCAAACTGCATTTTTAGCAACATCTGCATTTATGCCTTTTTAAATAACAACAAAAACAAACAAACAAACAAAAAACAACAAAAAAAAAACCCCTCTCTAAAGGCACTTCCTCTGCTCCAAGGTGGGGCTCCCTGGAGAGATCATTCAGCTGCAATGACACAGAAAGCATAACCCACAGAAAGATCTGCAATGCCCATGGTAACTTGTTTGTTCTGCCTTATCTACTGATCCCTTCTGGCCATTGCCAAGTTGTCTTTTCCCTTGCTTAGGTCTCCAGTATGGACATCAACTGGAGCTGAGCTAACAAGAAAAGCTTACAGTTTGCTAGAAGCTACCCAAAGGTGAAGATGATGGATGTGTCTTTGAACTCTAAAGGCATTCCTTTTACTTGCTCCATATGAGAAGAGATTTTACAGGGTACATCTTGCAAAATGGAGTAGACTGCAAGTGAAAAGCAACCACTTCAGATGCATGAAACAACAACACTCATGGGCAGTTTCAGAGATGGGATTTAAGCAGCCTCAGTCAGCCAACAAGGGAGTTGGAAATCCACTTAATACCCTGCTGGTTAATGGTCTACAAATCAAGCCCACTCCTGGGAAAAGCCATCATGCACACATGCCACCAGTGCTCTGCACCAGGATCACTTGAGCTCCAGAAACCATTTTGAAAACTTCAGAATCCAAACAGCTTGGGCTGGGTATGCTGGTGAGAGCGGGGGCACCTTTTGGAGATGGCACAAACGATGACAGCTCTGGGCTGAGAAACTCATCCCTGCCTGAAATGCCTTGCCAGCCAGGGGAGCAATGACAGCTGCTGTTTGCAGCCAGAGTTTTCAGCCCACGCAGCTGTATCAGGTTTGTGCTGTGCCACAACCACCTGTAGCATCCATCCCTCCACCTCCTGGGCCTGGCTCTGCAGGGGGGAGCCAACCTTCACACTCCCATCCAATGTACTCCCTCACAGCCAGGGCTGGGATTTATTTATTACAGGTGAAAGAAATCAGAATGGATTTTGGTTTAGGCTGGACCCTTCAAGATGACATTCTCTAACTTCTGATAAACATCAAAGTCCATGTTGGTTTCCTGTCCCCCCCATGTATCCTTTGGCCTATAAATGAACCAGCTCAACACTTCCTCACACTGAGGATGGGCAGAGCATGGACAAGTGAGATGCACTGGGTCACAGCCCTGCTGTCACCACTGGAATGCAGCATGGGCTGGGACATCCTGCTGCAGCAGAGATCACCAGGTTATTACTGATTTCAGTAAATTCAAACTTGGGTGCATGCTGTGTGATTCACCATGGCAATGAAGGACAGAGTTATGCAAAGATGGATGCAAGTGATGACACACTAAAATGCAGTTATTTCCCATCCAGCACAAAGAGCAAGAAACTTCACTGTCTACCTTGCTGTACCCAAAACTAAGGGAGTCTCAGCAAGCCACATGTGGGGTGGCCCATCATCAACCTCCAAGCTGACTTCAGACAATCTACCAGGTGTGAAAGAAAAATAGTCCAAAAAGCAACAGAGAAATAAGTTGTGCAAACAGAGCTGACATGCTCTGGAATTTGGGACCAAAGAGATGCAAAAAATCATTTTTTCTACAGTCTGAGCACAGCAGTCCACACACTAGAAATGGGCAGCTGACACAATTAGGATGCTTCCTAAGAAATCTGGGCACTTGATGTTTACAGAAGAAATCTGATTCTCTGCAGTTTTTAAAGCTAGAGACCCAGACCGGAAGCAAGACAGTGAAAGGAATTTGTTTTACATGATAGTCCCCAAAGGCTTCCAGGTCTCCAAGTCAAGACATTCCCAGATTAGAGCCCTACATGACATTATTCTTGCACTATACACTGTTTAAACATCCACAAACTTTAATGCATACCATCAGGTTCATGAAGCAGGACAGATATACCCAAGAGAGCACTCCACAATGTGTCAGCCTGTCCAAAATGAGCCAGCTGCTGTGGTATGAACAAAATGCTTTCACAAATACATTCTTAAAAACACTTTAATCAACATGAGAAAACTTCTTAAGGAGATTCTATCACATGAAGGATCAGAGAAAAAAAAAGCTTTTTGATTAGTTATCTTCAGAAAGAAGACCCCATTGATTCACAAGTATTTATCATTTTTTCTCCCAGAATTAACATAGTCCGTGTTGATCATCTTTAAACCACACAATAATTTCCATTGCCAGCAGAGTTGGAAAACCTTTCCTTCAAGCACATCTTGTTTCTTTTTAAATGTTAAACAGCATCTGACACATCTTCCAGCAGCTGGTTAACAACCAGCAAGCCTGAAAGGTCTCTCTTTGTTACATTTAAATACCTTTAGCACAGGGTCTTTTATAGCTAATTTTCACTGCTCTCTCTGCTCCTGCAGGTGCTTGATTCATGGCTGTCAAGGACCTGACCATGTTTGGCCGGGCTGGCAGCACCCTGCAAGAAGGATCTGTCTGCTTTAAATATGACTGTAACACAAGTCCAGGGAGACATGCTAAGGTCAACATGCTGTCCCTCCCCACAGCAGCCAAGGCACCTAAATTTAGACAAAGTCTGCCCAGCACTTTAAGGATGGAAGGAGACCACTGACTTGCCTGAATCTCTGCCAGCACGGTCCATCTCCCCAGGACAGGGCCAGTCTGAGCAGGAGCTGGCCAAGGGCCCTGGCACCTGCTCAAAGTGAAGCACCCTGTGCACCCAAGGCAGCCCCACACACTCCCCCTCCCCGGGTACCAGCACAGCTTCCAAGAGGTGGGAAGAGCAGAGCAGCCACAGCCTGGCTGCAGCCAGGTCGAGAAAGACTTGGGTCTGTTTCTTTGGTTGTTGGTTCTGGTAGAGGTGGCCAGCACCGAGCGTGGCTGCAGACAGCAGGGAGCAGAGGTCCGGTCATCTTGTGAAACTGCCCTGTGCCAGGACTTGGCTCTGAAAGTGCCCTCATGCCTGGGGTGGGACAAGGGATTGGAGGAATTATTCTGGGGACCCAGCCTGGCTCCAATCGCAGCCTCCTTGCCTGCCCTCAGTAAATACACTAATGGACCCCTGTAAATAGAGCACCAAAACAAGGACCACTCTGTCCCCACACAAAGAAATCAATGCTGAATAATAAGCCTTTTCCTCTGTGCTCAAAAGCAGCAGATGCTTGTTTACCAAAAGCATCAAAAATCATCAAGAGGCTGTTGGATTTGATTTGCAGAAAACCAGAAGTTATTTTTTCAGTATTTTAACTTCTGCAGCACTCAGCACTTTCCATTTTTTCTCACTCTTATTGCATCCTCCCCCATGCACAAAAGCTGTTTGAGCCCTAAATGACAGTTTTCAGCAGGAACTGTAAAATCAGTTGTGAACTGACTGTCCCTTTAGATTAGCAAAAAGTATGGTCTGTAGGAACCAGCGATGTGAGATTGTGAACTGATTCAGAGAGAGCAGCCAAGTGCCAGATTTCTTTCAGTAGGTTTTGATTTGAATTAGAAGTCACCAGGAGCTCTACCTGTTGTGCAGATATGGCCCATAATCAACCTACTGATCTGGTCACCCTTGCAAATACACCAGTGATGTCATTTTAAGGAATAGTAAAGCCATAATTAAGGGAATACAAACTTTAAAGTGACCCCAAATAGCAACTTGAAATTTTAATCAGTAGTGAGAAAACAAAAACAAAGGATCAGAAATATTTTATAGTTGGAATGGTTTCATGGATTCTGTCTTTTCTTCAAGACAACACTTAGGACAGTCCTAAAAGCAAAGTTAATATAAACTTCATATTTAATTTAAAACTACAAACCAAAGAAACTGGAGTGACTCAGCCTTTAAAGTCAGTCTGCTCCCCAGCAGAGAAATGAGATGCTGCCTTGACCACTGGTGCTGAGGACACACAGCACATCTACCCCTAGAAAAAACCCAAGAAAAGCACTACAACTGGTATAAGTGACAATTGGTCTCTGGAGCCATCAGGAAAAGCTCTCCAAATCAGACCACGAGATATAATTATGACGCATTCCGAAAGGCAGACTCAGCATCACTTTCCAATCCAACTCATCCCCCCCACGCATGTAGCACGTTCTTCCTGGAGACAACATCCCTTGTGACTCTGCTTTTTCTTTTGGCTCTCTGAATAGGGATCAGTTTACCAGGAGTCCTTTATTCCTGAAATAATTTCCACTAATCACTCACCATAGACCTCTTAAAACAGAAGCTGATGGACTGTGGGATGTCTGACACAACTGCAGCATCTCCTAACTTCAATAAGGGCTGAAATGAAGGGCAGCCCAAGAAGTGAAAGGAGCTTGGAGATGCCTAAGTAGCAGCTAAGTGAACTTCTTCAAACTCTTCCCAAGCATTGCAATGTCTCTG
This sequence comes from Calypte anna, assembly GCF_003957555.1. Lineage (NCBI taxonomy): Eukaryota > Metazoa > Chordata > Aves > Apodiformes > Trochilidae > Calypte > Calypte anna. Next base: position 7,053,677 of record NC_044264.1, read on the forward strand.
TACAGATAGTTTAAATAAAAAGGTACTTAAAATAAGAGGCCAAGCAGTTCCATTTGAACCATCCCCTCTTCAGGGTATCTGCTCACTAAAATAAAAAAGTAAACAAAAGGAAAAACAGCAACATGTATAATTTTGAAGCATTATGCTGCATGTTTGCATTTCTGATTCCTCAGTACAGCTGCAAAGTAACCTACTCTTTTAGCACCTTAATGGGACTTTTAACTTCAGTTACAAGGAGATGTCAGTGCTTACCTTCAAAATGCATTTTAAGGAGTTTCTAAGTCAATGTAGAAACCTTGCAAAGGTTTGCTGATGAAGACTGAAAACACATTAAATAAAGTCTGATTTTTACAAGAGCTTGAACTCGGAAGAGCAGAAATTCCAGATGTGTTTATCCCTGCAAAAGGCAGGTGCTAAATTTCATCAGAATTAGCACATTAAGCAGTTTGGCAGCCAGTTTTCTGTGGTTAACTCAGGTCTTCGTATTTCCTAAAAGCATGAAAACCCCTTTAAAAGCCACACATTGAAGTAGAAAGGCCAACAGAATACTAAACACAGCTGAGTACCACAGCCCCAGAAGTCTCTGAACAAGAACAGAGCGTACTTCAGGGAAAAGGCTCTTAAAGGGTTTTTTAGTAGCCTCTAGAGTAGGTATTTCCTTAATTTCAAGCTAGAGAGCCTCTCATAAAACATTTTGTGATGTACTTGAAGGAACTAAGGACAAAAAAGTCAATAAAGGTGACGTGGTGTGAAGGTTTTGCTCCACCACCAAGAGGGGCAGCTGGGCAATACGGACCCACCCGGCTCCCATCCACACGAAGGGATGATCCCATGGCTCCCAAGGGATGGTTATCCTGAGCTCCTCACCCCTTCACAAGGCCCATGAATATTCCTCCAATTGCTTTCTTAGGACTTTCTCATCGTGGTAAACCAACAGGAGGACTAGAAATGGTGCTGACAAATTATTTGTTTTTATTTAGACTAACCGGCTTGCAATGTTTGCAACACAGGGAGGAATGCAGCTGTTCCACTTCACATTTGGTTTTAGATTTCTCCATCTCTTTTTCAAAGCAAATAAAGATAAAAAAACCCCACAACAACCACTCTTAACAATAACAACAAATAAGCCAGTGGCAAACTCTTCACATGCCACGACACAATGAGCCTTAACAAAACAAACAAAAATCCCCAACAATTTCAGCTTCATTTTAGGGCAGCCTTGAGTTGCAGAAAGCAAGCAGAAGATCCTCAGACTACATTTCAGAGGACAAAGGTAAGACTAATGATAGCTTTTCCCATCTGTACCTTTGTATAAAGGAGACTCCTCCCTAAATTGAAACCTGACAAAGGCAAATCCATCATTTGCAAGCCAAACCTACAACCAGCAATACACCCAGAGTATGGCTGCCTTTGCCCATCTGTTGGCCACCACCTCGCTGAGCTAGAGGTGGTGGAGCCAAGACACAGGTACCAGCCCACCCCACAGCACCCCATCAGGATGCTGTAGGGTGACAAGATGCTCAGGAGAGCAAATTTGTTCTCGTCATGAGAGAGGAAACACAGCACAGTTGGAACACCAGGGGACGCTTAAGTCTCTCAACTCATCTCAACTCTGCAGGGGTCCCAACCCACCCTGGGCAATGCAGGACAGCTCTGGACCAAAGGACAGACTTACTCCAAACTTACTCTGATTCATCTCTGCACCTCCACAAGAGCCATACAGCAAAATTCTGCTGTAGCAAATCTGCATTTTTCCAATGAAAAGATAGAAGTGTGAACCAAACCCAGAACTGTGGAGTTACTGAGATCACAGGCAGGAGAAAGGCCAGGCTGGTGGAACAATATTGGCCTCATTAAGCCATTTGAGAGAAGCATGTGAACACACTAAGGACTTCACTACTAAGTGACAAAGATCATTTGTTTAAAAGAAAGGACTAAATAATTTCTGGTTCAACAGTCTGTGGATTTAGCCCTCTTGTAACAAAGGTGTTTTGAGAAAAAAACCTACTTCTTAAATGGCTTATTGCAAATAAGCCCAGAGACCCCAATGGGCTGAATGCAACACTGATGAGGGCCAGATAAGCACAGTATAAACAGGAAAATGCACTGACTGAGGAGCCTGTGGCCTTAATGTACCTAGAAATGCCCAAATTTGAAGAGCTGCCAGTGCTAAGAAGTGCCAACCCTACATGGAGATCTCATGGCTGGATTCCTGTAATGCCCCCAGCCTGCACAAATGCTGGCATGCAGCTTAATTTTATCATTCACCTCTGCAGGTTTTTTTCCCCATCCTCCCACAGCTGCAGGCTGATGTCTTTGAACCAGGAGGCTCCTCTCTGTCACAAAATCCTTGGTTAATCCTACACAACACAGCAATAGGTGGGTGCAGAACAATGATTGCTTGTCTCCAGTTACTTCCCAAGCTGCTGAATCCCAACTCTGGCCCAGGTGTCCCAGCAAAGCAAATGGAGATCTTCTGAAGCCTTCAGCAGAAGCACAAGCATCCAGAAGTATTAACAGAAGTGATTTTACTCAATGTATTTGTGAAAATAGTATTCAGCCAGCTGCTACAAAACACCATGGCTGGAAACTCAAGTTGCAGATTTACTCTGTACACATTACATCCATTACAATGTAAAAAAATATTTGCTGAACTAGTTTTAAGCTCATAGGGGCTGATAATTTAAATGCTCTTTGTCAGACCAATGCAGACGAGACAGAAACTCTTCAAAGCAGAATGGGATGCAGAATTCCAAACTTCTAGTTAGAAGCAACACTAGTTAGAAGCAACATTTCAAGAAATTTAGCCTGAAGTTGTTTGTAAAAAAAAAAATCAATATTTTAGCCAGGGGCTCTGTGATAAAGGTACAGGGAAGTACAGTCTTGCAAAAAAAAAAAAAATCCCAGCCAGCCTGCTCTCTGGCCCCAAAAGGTCATTTTCTGCTGATAATCTCATTTGGGTCCTTCTGCTTTGTAGTCTTTAGAAAAATCCCAAGCATTTCCAGAGACAGGAACATCTGCAGAAGTTTGAAGAAAACAACAGAATCTCAGAGGCAATACTACCATTCACAGCCTTAAAAAACATGAACTTGGCAGCCCAACAGCATAGGCTTCCTAACTAAAACATATTGCTTAAAAATGGATGGTGGTGTGGGGGGTTTGTCCTTGAAACACTGGTTTGTTGCTCAAGTTTTGATTTTATGTCTGATAACCATCGCTGTCTCTCTTCCAACCCCCTACCAGGAAGGATCGGTGAGGCAAATACCCTCAGCGTCCAGTGGAATAAAAGGAAAAGCCAAACAGGAAAAGGAGTTATGAACAATACAGCCTTGGTTTAGTTAATGATCAACTTTGGAACACACAGCATTCTACGCTTTTATCCAATTGCCACAACTTGCAAGGAGTTTTTAACAACCAGTGGGTAGCAAGAGCCCTTTTACACGTTGCGTTTGTGTTATCGCAATCAGAGAAGAAATAAAAGAGATGAGAAATCCCCAACGAGGAAACTCAGTCAACAGGAAGCTCATCCAGTGTGCTGGGGGAGCTGAGCCACACCGAGGGGTGGGCAGGAAGGGTAAGGGGTCAGTTCCCCTCCCTGCACATTCCCATAGTGTCCATGTTGGAGCAGGAGGCTGTTCTCTGCAGTCACACAAACCCTGAGCACATAGAACACACTGAACTGGAAAACAGGCTGTGGTCCTTCCAGATCCTACCAGCCTCTGCAAGAGGTGAGGAGCTGACTAACTTGTTTCTGTATTTCAAGCACCTCCAACAAGAGTGACCCTCAGCTCCTAAGGCAACTTCACCTGAGTTGAAAGCACTACCTGGAATCACTCTGCTGATCTTCCAGGATTTTGAGCATCTGCTTCCAAGCATCTCCTCAACTCTTAAAAACCATTGACTCTCAGCACAATGATACAATCCTCACAAAGGTACAGCACTTACAATTGCACAGAGGCAATTAAAGATTTCCAATAATACACTGCTTGAAGGATTGTGGTGTAATTGCTGAAGGGTCAAAGTTTTGGCAGAAGTAACGTGAGCAGATAAAAAGGTTTTAAGGCTTCCTCATACAATAAATAAATAAATAAGCTCTCTGAACAATGGCAACAGCATCCACACACCTACCTCAGTTCCTGACTTGGCATGATTTAAATTGAGATGGTCATGAAACTTTCTAGCATAAAAGCCATGACAAAGGTAAATGAAAGGGGTGGGGGAGGACAAAGGGCCAAGGCAGGCTGGGCACAAAGGCAGGTTGCAGCAAGGAGGAGGCAATACAAGGAGCCTGAATTACCCAGTGGAGTAATTCAGTGTACAGTTTATCATTACCTGCACAGCCTGTAACTTCCTCTTACACAGTAAAGTGTTGTTCTTCACACTATGGAGAAGAAGAGTGGTTGCTTACAAGACAACTGATAATGTGAGAAAGCAACTGGCTGCTAAGCCAAGTCTGCAAGAATATTTTGTGGCTACCTTTAACCTTTTGCTGAAAATAATTCTGCTTAACTTGTGAGGTTTTTTGTTTGTTTTTTTTTCAAGGGCTTCAAAATATACCCACAACACTGTGAATAAAGTCTTTTTTAGCTAATTTTTTTCTTCCCTCAAAGTTTAAAATACTTATAAAAAGTATAAGTTAACATCTTATAATAGAAAGCAGACTGGTATGAAGCAACTATGAGAACCATGGAAAGTAGCAAGCATATTCATGTTTTTAGATCCATCTGGCTCCCAAAGTGTTGGAGGATGAAGTAGTAAACATATCAGAGTGCTTTAACACGTGCTCAACGTGAGGCCTGGGAGACTCTGCTGCTGCTTTGCAGAAAGGAAGATGAGGCAGAGAAAAAAGCATTTAGACACAAAAAATGGTACAAAAATGCCATGGGGACACATGCACCAAAGGCAGGTGTTTAATCCTTGGGTTCAAAAGAAAGGCTCAGCATCCATCTGCACCTCCAGGCCCTGCTCCCTTGCTGACACTGGGGTGAGACTTGGCCACAGGCTCACAGGAAGGATGTGGCACAGCAGGGAGCAAGAGCTGGGTCTTCCCAAATCCCAAGTGAGTACCCTGATCGCTGGATAATCCTGCTTTGCTACTGTGATAAAGAGAAAAACTGAGCGACAGATGAATCTGGTATTATCACAGGGACAAGGAAAAAAACCAAAAACAAACACTTCAGGGGCATCAATAATGAGTAAGATACCAAGACCCTGGCCAAAGACAGAGGAAGCGGCTCCAGGCAGGAAGAAGAACGGATCTGTGGCAATTTCTCCATGTTTCCTCTGTTAAAAAAGTTCTTTGGTATTTGCAGACTAAAGTTTTGCTTTTTTCTTTCAGTCTCTGCATCAGCTGCCTTAAAGTTTTAGTAGACCAAAGTAAATTTTGAATCCTACATACAAATAAACCAGTTAATCAGCAGATTTCCCACTAGGTTCAATGAGACTGGCAAGACTTTCTGGAATGAGTTACAACTATAAATTTGGAGCCTTTTGATAAACACAAGTCTCTCGGACATTGATCTGAATCCTTGTGAACCTGAAATGAATTAGACTCAGACCAGCTGACAACATTACTGACTAAAAGCGTCAACACAAGAGTAATTTCTGCTGATCTCTGAAAGTCAGAGCTGATCAGCCAAATACATCTACCAAAGAACACACTGAAACAGAAGTTTCTGATAATGTTTGGGTCACTACTGCCCTTCCCATTCCACAGAAAACACGTTTTTAGCACAGCAAAATGACAAAACTTGGATTTTTAAGTCTTGCCCACAATGAAATAAGGGCATCCAATATTAATCAGCCTTTGTGTACTTGCGAGTAATAAAAGAGGTCTTTTTTTATGCCAGCCAAAAAACTACAGCATGGTCCTGATTGAGAACACTATCAAAATATTAATCCAGCACTCAGCCTTTGAGAATATTTATGCGTGGGCCAAAAGCTCTGTCATTCTCATGCTTAATAATCTTCGCTTCCAGGAGGCTAAGGACAGCATAAGCTTCTCTGATAACTCAGTTATCTCTCTCCACAGAAAAGGAAAGGGTGGTCCTTCCAACCGAGTGGCAATTTAAACTACTGCTAAATACACAACCGCAGGGCTAGGTGGAACTGAGGGAGCAGAGACAAGCAGCATTTCCCCTTTCTATTGATTCCTTTCAGTATGGTCTAAACTGTGGGTTAAGTGTTTGAGCAGTGTACAAAACAAACATCTTAAAAGCACTTAAATTGTTACCTAGCTACCTACTATAGCTTGGCAAATCAGCTTTGGCTGTAAGGAAATGTTTCAGCCTACTGTAGGTCCGGTTTTGTAACCACAATTCCAGAATTATTGCTGCTTCCCAAAGCCCAGGGTATATCCAGTTTGCATCTCTGCTTCCCCAGAACAGTTCAGGTATATCACTGTTAATCCTGCGTTATCAGCAACCACAGGGAAAGCCATCATGTTTACAGGCAACACTGCCAGTGGAAAAAAAATGGCTAATTACAAGCATTCCATGTTGAGTAAGAAAGGCTCAGAGAGACTTAACTAAACTGATTACCAACTACAGCAGTGATTGGTAATGCTCAAAAAAAAAAAAAAAAGAGGCCACTGAGTCCGGAGATTTAATTCCATATCAAGCACAAGCAGCAATATCTACTAAACACCTCATACATGTGTGGCAGCTCAATTTCTAGCAGGAGCTTCTTGCAACAAATACACAATTCCAGGTGGGACCCAGCATTTTATCCCACAATCTTTAAGCCTTTCATGAGGTTTCCAAGAGATAAAAAAAGCAGTTGGCTTCTTTAAAGAAAGATCAACCATGGCTAGATCACAGCGACCATCTCTCCAAAAGCTTATCTCCCACCCCATAGCACCCATTTCCCCCCTTAATCCTTCCAACCAAACCCCACATCTCAGCCAGTCACTGCTAATTGCCTACAAATTAAATTATTATTTGTATCTGCATTTCAAAGGGGGGTGTGCAGCTGGAGAGACCGATTTTCCAAGCAGCTTAGTACATGGCAGAGACACTCAATCTGCACTTTATAGCTGCCCAGCTGCCCGAGACTGACAGTACTTTAAATATTGGCATCAGCTCCTATCTCACCCCCATGACGAGCAGGTCCCGAGTGTGAAGTTTGAGTCCTGCTCTTGTTGCACCGACCTGAAACAAAAAACCCAACCCCAAATCCGCAGTCCCTCTCTGCCACCTTGTCAGAAGCCAAAACGAGACCAAATAAAGAAGCCAATCGTTTCTTTAAACCCAAAAGAGAGCCAAGGTACAAGACCAAAGGAAGGCTGTACCTCGCTACCCGAGCACAGCCGGGCTCTGTGTCTGGGAGGGGGGGACGGAACCGGACCCCACCGTCTCGGGCACCGGGGGAAGCGGCGGCTCCGCCGGGCACACACAGTGTAAGAGTTATCGAAACGCTCAGCCGAGACCTGGAGGTTTTAATGAAAAAGCAACGGGAAGTGGCGGTGCCGGAGCTGCCCGCAGCCCCGCTCCCACCGACCGCCTCACGATGCGGTGCCGGCTCCGCGGCCGGGGGAAAGTTTGCCCGAAGGAAAATACGCGGCAGAAGCAACTACCGAGAGCCGGGAAAGCGCACCCCGGGGGAGAGTGGGGGGATCGGGGCCGGCACAGCGGGGAACAGAGGGGAACCCCGTGGGGAGGCAGGGAGGGCACCCCCGGGGTTCTGCCGGGGGGTGCCGGTGCCTGCCGATACTCACAGCTGGGCAATGGTGCCCTGGGAGATCACAGCGTTGTCGGAGAAGTAGGGGATCATCGCGGCTCCCCGCCGAGGCAGCCGCCCTGCCCCGCGGCATGGGGAGCCGCAACCACCGCTCTGCCCCGCGGCCCCGCCGCGCTCCGCCCGCCCAGTGCGCAGGAGCGGCCCCGGCAGCGGGGCGGGACCGGCACCGGTACCGCCCCCGGCCCGCACGTGGCGCGGAGGGGCTGCGGACCGGGAGTTGTGGTGGGTGCGGACCTTGGCTACGGGATCGGGATCTGAGCGCTGGTTCCCGCAGGAGAGTGGGAAAAGGACACGCTGCTACCAGGGGCTCGTTTTGCTTTTTCTTCTCTTCCCCCTTTCCCCTTTCTCTCCCCCCAAACTAGGCCGCAACAACCGGGGAAAGCCGCAAACTTCGCGGCCAAGTTTGAAGCAGCACATCAAAAGATTTTTTTCTTTTCCGAAGGCAAACGGCGGCAACTCGGGTGCTGAGGAAACGACCTTAGTTTCTCTTCTGCAGGAGACGGGGGAAATAGTTCTTGGCAATAACTTTCATACGCAGAGACTTGACAAGTCGTTTTCTGCCAAAGGAGAAGAGAAGCAGCTGCTTTTCAATGCTATTTAATCTATTGCTCCATCGCCCCTCAGGAGAAAAGGAAGAAAGGATGTTCGTTAGAACAAAAATCTTCTATGGCTGATGGGAATTCAGATGTTGCAGCATAAGGGAAGCTCAGTGTAGTTTTCTACTGAGAAAGAGTCAGGGGCAGCATGTTCCATCCAGTCCTGCACACAGGACAGGCCCAGAGCAGAAACCTTCTATTCCAGATGGGCATTTTCCACCCTTGCACCAAGCAACCAGATTAGCTAGGAGTGTGGGAAAACACCAGAGAAACCTGGGAAGCCAGCTCAGTTTTGTGTGTCCCATAGGAATGCAGGATATCCCAGCACAGAGGGACACATCTTTAAGTCATCTGGTGTGGATGGCATGTGCTCAGACCCATAACAAGGCTCAAGTGAAGCCAAAAGAAAGCTTCATCTGGGGTTTATTTCCGAGCATTAGCTAGAACTTCCAGAGGAGCAGAGGGGTTTAAAAATTAACACAGTGTGATGGCAACTGCTTCAGGTCTTGATAGGAACAAGACAGACTTTTCTGAAAGTCTTGAGGGACTCCCAGGGGAAAGGACAAAGCAGCAGAATTTGGGATTCTGCAAGATGTGTCAGAGCATGGTTTGTTTGTGTTAATTTAAGCAATGTCATCTTACGTAGTCAAGAGCACATGTCTGGTAATGGCTCCTCACAGCTGTAAAGAAAATGCAGTGCCAGCTTGCTGCAGAGGCAAAAAAAAAAAAAAAAAAATCATTTTCTTAGGCAGAAATTAAGTCAGTTGCAAGAAGCAATGGAAAAATCAGGACATTAGAGAAATGGAGGGTAACTCAGTCAAGAGACTGGCAAGAACCTCATATTTTGTGGTAACACGTACCATGCATTTGCAGACTGAAAAACAAACCCAGAACTTCTAATTAATAACTTTCAGGCTTTATTCAAGCATCGCAGAAGAGTAAATGAACTTACATACTGTCCAGAGAGATACCACATTTCTTACTTGCAACTAACATCACAAAGGCCCTTAACTGCTAAAAACAAGTGCACTGATTAACTACAAGCAATAGTCTAAAAGCAGCTACTCATAACAATAGATTTCTAAATTAATTAGTCCTGGACTAATAAAATCATGCACTGCATCTCCATATGTTAGGAGAACAAACCATTACAGAAATATCCCAGCTTTTTCCTTTTTGGACCTTTGGAAAACAGGAATAGGAAATGCTCAAGTAAGTTCATAAATCAAAATCTGCACTAATAAAAGGTATTTGAATGTTTTTGTTGTCACCAGGACTGAAATACCAGCTGGAGACTGACCCTGCCTTCAGGCAACAGCAAGATTAGCATTTCGGTTCTCATTGACTATTTGTATAGCATGTTATTTTCATACTCTGCTTTTAAAATCAAGACTTAAGGAACAGCCCTGTCCTCATCAAACTTGCATTCAACATTCAGAAAAGAGCAGAACTACTGACCCAATAACTCGATCTCTCAGCATGCAGTAGCAAGGAGCAGGCAGAAAGAAGGGGCTCTGAGGGGATGGACAACGAGATGGGAGTTGAAAGCAGCAGATCACAAGGCAGCCAAAAAAATGCTCCTTGATGGAAGCAGGTGCACTCTGCTGGGACAAATACATAAAGAATTTAAAGTGCACAAAATTGCAGTGATGACAGGTAACAGTCGAAATCACTACCGTGCTGCAATAGAGCATGTGAGCACAGCCATTAATCACCGTATGACAAGACGTAAATAAGTCTGTCTGGGGTCTCGAGTGCTTCCCAGCCCAGCGTACAAAATGATATTTTGCTGGGAGGGAAAAGGGCACTGCCTGTCCGAGTTCTGGGTCGGCATTTTGCACTCCCCGGGAGGTCAGAGGATTAGCAGGGCCCTGCAGAGGCAGGCGGTAAACAACACAGCATCTGCGCTCCGCACACCGCGACCCTTGTCAGGCAGCAGGATTTCATTTCACCTTTGAACACCACACAGACTAATAAACCAGTGACAAGACACACACTGTAAAAAAAGCCATCCCAAAACCTTTGTAAAGCTAACAAACCAGATCCTCCGGCAGTTAGAACCAGTTATGGAAGCATCATGGAAAAAAACCTACCAGGACTGGAGCTCAGGACATTGGCACCGCAGGAGGAGGGCACGGAGGGAATGCCCACCAGAGCTGCCTCCCAAGCATGGTTTAAGGGCGTGGAGGAAGAACATGCAGGCACAAATCTCTTGTATTGACTTTTAGTGTCCTGTCTGCCAGACAACACAGCTGCAAATACATGGTTTATTCATAGAATTATTGTCTACCTCAGTGTCCGTATCTCAAAGCTACAGTCACAGTAACCTGCACTGGTAACTTAGGCTGCTTTACTTTCCTAGTCCATTTTAACACGTTCTCATCTTGCAATGGTGTAATAATAGAGTAATTCTGTGTCCTGCACGGGGCTAGTAGCTTGCAAATGGGATTCTCCTTGTACAGCTGAGGTCATCAGTAAAAATGCATGAAGCACTTGATCGGGTTTTGCATTAGCATGCACAGATTTGACACTTGCAGAAAGCAATGCTTACAGCTGGACACAGAGTCCTGTCAGTACACACAGTCCACATGCAAAGAGTGCATTAATCAAGCTAATGTTTCCATCCAAGATCAACAGCTTAAGGCTGGATTGCTGCTTCTTGTCAGACCACACAAAGGTGTGGGTGTCACCATCTTCCACCCACCCCTATCCCACAGGGGTTTGCCGAGTGTCTGCTCACATGCTGAGATGATTTAATCAGGAGCAGGGACTGTCTTATTAGGCATGTTGGATTCTGACCCTGTGCTGGGGCCTGTGACTTCATTTCAGCATATGTCTATCAGCATGGTCCTCTCCTTTTAAAGAGCCCTAATGAAGACAACATACTGGCACAGGCCCCCTAGAAAATTGATGTAGTGGGTATGAAGGGTTAGAGATTATTTTAAGTCTGTTTGGACTGAAGTCCAGGTGCTCTCTGCAAAAGAAAGGGATGTTCTCTTCCTCCAACATGGCAGGGTAACCCTGTGGAAGGTACCACAGGTGTAACGTTAGTTGTGTCCAAGGTAGATACCAGAGAACAGTGGGATGTTACTAGGCATAGGAATTTTGGCCTAAATCTGTTAGCATAAGTGTAAAACCCAGACCCATGTTTTCAGGGGACTATTAAAAAAAAAAAACTATAGTGAAGCTTTTGTGTCACAAATCAAACAAACCTCCCCCTCACCACCATCACATCCTCTCTCCACCGAGCAATGAGCTACAGCAGTGCCTGCTCAGCCACTTTTACTGCGCCTACGGAAAGTTTGTTCTTCACTGCCGGGCAGCTGCTTCCTGGTGTCATTTACGAAAGGTTACAAGTTTTTGAAAACAACACATTGCTGAGCACAGCCCAGCACTGGAGTCTTGCAGTGGCACCGTCGAAGAGCACAGAGGTTGCAAGTTCCTTTCCCTGTGCCGAGGTGGGGCTGAGTGCTTTGTTTTTCTCACCAGCAGTTATACTCACTCTTCCCCCCAAAAGAAAGTGGCCTCAGCAGCAGGGCTGATGGGGAAAAGGGGTCCAAAGAGGCAGCTTTGAGCAATACAGTGCCACACTCCAGCTGTCCGAGGACCAAAGGATCTGTTGCCCCTGATCTGCAGGTCCGTTGTTTCATCCTATTGCAGTAAGGACGTGTGACTTTCATCAATGAACAGAGTGAGTGGATTAGGAGTCCAAACAGACGACTTACTTTTCTGGGGAGAGCCTTAAATTAGTGCAGTAACCCTGTAAACAGGTAGACACTGATCCGTTGTGAGCACTTAGTAGCTCCTGTGCTCCTCTACTACTGCTGCTGCCTTCTCACCTCAGAGGGAGAAGCTCATCTGTCAGAAGTCTTCTGGCTGTTGTTAGCATGGGAGACAAACCCAACTGCATTATGTTGTCCAATTTATCAGAAAAAATATGAAGCCACTTCAGTAGAAGTGTTCATAAACAAGCCAGTGCATGCAAGACAGAATGAGATATAGTAAAGATAAAGTTTTCCCAGTAAGAGCCATACCACCCACCAAGGCAGTGCTTACATACATCAGCTTTATTACACACAGTAAGGGAAATTCAACAAAGTAATTATAAAGAAGGCCATATCTAGTTAAAAAAAAAAAAAAAGGAGGGGGGGGTAGCATGCAAAACTGTACTTGAATCCTGAAGAACCAGTCAGAACAGGAAGCCATACTCTAAATTTGGTTATTTAAACTGTCAAAGAGTATTTCTGTTTCAAGTTCTTGAGCAAAGAAATCAGGCAGGCACTGGGGTAGGGTGATAAGCATCAAAGAAAGAAAAAACTCCTGCCTTTAAAGCCCCTTTGGTCAGGTGCCCATCATGATCAATGATTAGGGTTCTTAGTGGAGAATTCAACACCTATTTTGCAATATTATCACTTCATTAAACGATTCCTTCACAAAACCGATACCCAATCATTGTATTGTTTACTTATCATTAAATCTTAGAGGGTCTGACACAGAGAGGTCAATGCTCAATTACACCCATTTCACAGGCACAGAAGCAAAGATGACAGAAGGGACTCAGCAGCATCTGTCACTCTGGTCTCTCAACAAGAAGTTCTAATATTGGACAGGGGTAACATGCCAAGACACAACTTTTGCAGAAACATCTTCTCCCACAGCCACCTCCTGCTTTCTGGAGAAGTATCTTCCATGTGCATTCAAAAGGGGCTCTGAAGAAACTAGTTCTTTGGATGCTAAAACTACAATGCATCCTAATTGCACAGCCAACTGCTCTTCATGCAAGCATCTACATTGCTACTACAAAGCTAATCCAGAGCCTTGCAAACTATTACAACAGTGCTTCAAGTCCAGCAAGGAAGAAGCATGACTGAATGACATGTCTGAGGTCATAAAATAGGTAAGGTGTTATTTCAGTGACCTATGGAAAAGCGAAATCTAAATCCTCTGAACTATCAAAAGTACAACCCTAATTTTATAAAGGAATGTTTTTGATGCAAAGCTAGCGTTGAGCTGAAGGGCAGCAAGTCCAGAAACCCTGGCCCAGATTCTCAAAATACATTTAAGTTCCTGAAATCCACACAGAGCTGAAAACTCTGAGGATTCACGTATAACCTTGAAGCATTGCCAAGGTACATTACGAGGAAAGGGACCAGAGCAGCTATTTTGGAGTTTCCCTTTCTATTTAAAACAGGAATCTCTCCTTAAATTAGATTGCTCTATCTTAGAGCACCTGGTTTGTGCTCAGCAGGAAGCATGTATGGAATCCTTAGGCACCTCCTAGTCAGCCCCTCCTTTGCACAAGTGCACTGGGGCAGCTGTTTTGGGCTTGCCCCATGCCAACCAGACCCTTTTGGTAGCTGGAAGATCTGACCCACCTTCATTCCTTTTACTTCCAGGTTTGGCTTCACATTCAGCCTCATTCTCCCCTGTTCACACACTTAGAATGACAAATTAAAAGAAAACTTTTCATAAGCATTCATATTTTAGGTAAGCTCCTTGATATAGCATCATGTTTACCAGGTAGTTTGGTAATGCTATGATGTCAGTCTACTTGGTCCTTCATCCTGAAGATCACATCTGAAGTCATCTTACATGTTGTCATCTACAGGTCTGTAATCTGACTGGACTGAACATGTTGTAACCACAGTCACAGATCTTGCAGTGAGCTAGCTCTGCAGATATCTGTTACTAATGTAATATACTCAATTTTTACTACAAGTGCTATACTTCTTCTCACAGTTTGGTAATAAAAACACCTGGTATTCAGAAATTAAGAACACAGAGCCACTTTCATGAATCATGATGTGTGGCCCACAGAACTTTTTCTGGTGATCAGCAGAGCTGGCAGATTAACAGAATCGTTTTTTATCTCAGTATTACATTCTCCACAAGCAGCTGTAGTAAATGCCACAGAGAGGCTAAGCTGTCACTGAAAGGAAAGACAGAAAGATGGATTCAGGAAACACATTCTAAAGATAAGGTTCATACTACAAGAGCTTAGTAATCTCCGGCATGGATAAACACAAGCTTTCCTGTACACCACACACACAGACCTCTCTTACTCAAGATCTGGAGTCAAACTGTCTTGCACACCCACTAGAAGATCCTAGCTACTGTTCAAGTACCAACAAAATAAATGTCTGGCAGCTGCAGTAGCAAGCAAAGAAAGCACAAGGAAGGTTTAGTGGCTAGAACTCCCAGTGCATGTTTTTTGGAAGTCTTTTTAACATTATTTAGGCTTTAAAGCTAACCAGAAGTGTCAGGAGCCTGCCCCAGGAGCACCAAATGGTATAACATCTCCAAAAGTCACAATGGCCACAGGATGCTGCAGATTCACACACTGGGCTGCAAATGAGCCTTCTGTTAATTTGGTATCACTGAATCACTCTTCTCTCCCCCAGGGACAAGGCACACACCCACCATAACCCCCAGGTAGAGAGAAGCTTGTCATGGATCTCAGTTTAAAAACTGAACCATTTGGCTTATGAGGCATTAAGCTGTTGCCTATTCAAGGTAACACACGCAGCAGTTCCACTTACTGTTTGAAAAACAACTTTTATACTGTTACAAACCATAAGCTCCTGCATCAGACTATGGTCTTCCACTCTAAAACAAAGGTATTTACTCACAGCTTGAAACCTGGAGGCATCTTGGCACATCCAACTGTTATCATGGCAATAATCTGATTTGCCTTCCTTCCCAGTTAACTCCTGGAAGGAACTATTTTGACTAAAAAAAATAAACCAGAAGGTAAGCATACTTAGGCTTCAAAAAGTGTTGGGTCTTTTTATTTTTTTTACCACCACCCCATCTGAAGAGGGGAGGATGAGAACCTTTTCAATTAACAAACCCCATATTTCAAGCAGGTACTAATTGCTTTCTGTGGCACTTGAAGGTAATGACAGGCTCCTCATCTTTACCTAAGCAAATGGACTTTAGTCTGACCAGGTGCCAGGCCATAAAAGTTCAAAGAATTGCTCTGAAGTCTCCAGCAGCCTCACTAAGCAATACAGCTCACTCAATTTCATATGCAGTGGTTATTGTGCAGCCTCAAATGCTGCATTTCAGCAACCAGAGCTGTGTCAAGGCACACAGAACTGGTAAATTCACAGCCCGTGTGGAATCAGAGGCAGCATTTCAAACACAAACCCAAAAACCAACCAGCAGATCCTGACAGCACACCCAGTGCAGACTGCAGCACTGCTGCTGCCCCGGGCCCTGGAGATGGCGTTTGTCAGCAAAACAGAGATGCTGAATCCTTGTAACCCTGGCACAGAGCACACAAAACCTGAACATCAGTGCATCAGTTGGTGTAAACACAACTCAGAACATGAGTTTGGTTAAATTTTAACATCATCAGGATGATGCAAACAGATTGTTAACACAGATGCTCCTTTAAGAGCGTATTCGGCTTGGCAGCCGAATGCATCTGGGGACAGAGGAGACCTGCAGGACAGCTCGCTGTAGAGCATCCAGAGAGCCTAATAAAAATGTCTAGAAGATAGCTGTGAAGGTAATAAATGTAATAAATAGATTGCTCAGGACTGCTTATGCAGTCCTCTGTCTTGGTCCTATTAGCAAAGAATTAGACAGTTGATGAGGAGTGGCTCAATCAGGGCCTCTGGAGCAAGAACCTGGACCCACTACAGGGGCTTGGGTACAGAGGGTACAGAGGGCAGAGTACAGAAACCCTCCTGGGCTTCCCCCAGCACAAGCCTGGGTATAAGAGAAAAAATTCCAAGTAATTTGACAAGTGGGGAAGACAAGCTGGGTTTCAGCTATTTGCAGTATGAATTTGTTGTGGCTTTCAGTAATAACTAGAAGTCTTTTAAAAATTAGGTGTGTGTTCACTAAACCCACGTACATTTCTCAAGGAGGAAAACAAACCATTCCTCTTTGCATCCGTACAAAAGAGTTTGCCAGAAAATACCATTTCAAACATCTTCCAACTGCACACAAGTAAACTTTTTCTGCACACCTAATATATCTTTCCATCTTTTGGAGGAAAGCTTTAGGTGGATGCTGCTAACTCACAAAGCAGAGAACTCATCCCACGATGGTGCTGGCAGAAGCAGACCTGTGGCGAGTGCAGACCCGTCACGTTGTTTGACTGCTCTGCTGAGCAGGTTTACATTTAAACAGCATTTTCACACGCTTCCTCTCCCTTGTCTGTGAGACTCAAGTCCATGCAGAGTCCTCTGGGGTGTTAGAACTTAAAGACCACGAGGTCAACACTCAGGTAGACTGTTGCTTTAAGGTACAATCATCTTGATGGACCTACAAGTTTAAGCTCCTATTTGAAACTAATTGCTCTGCCTCTTTGGAGGACACTTTAGATTGGCTGCTCTTCAAAGCCTCCACTCAACAGGTAGTAGTCACTCCTGCTGTTGTACTACCAGTCTTTACTGCCTGTTCCCCTTCACCTCAATATATAACCCATATCTCATCAGTGAGAAAAGATAAACAGCAGAAAGGTAACACAAGAAGCTACCTAGAAATTGCTCACCACAGGATTAGCAATGCTGTTGAGCTGGATCCAAGTGGAACAGTTGTCTCATTTGAGATGGCAGTTCCTAGACTGTGCAGGGACATCAGGACATTGGAGGATGACAACAAAGGCTGTGCTCAGTGATCTGCAAGACTGATCACTGCAAAAACCTCCTGACCCCAAACATGTCCATGTGGTTATGCTCAGGTTCTAAGCTAATTCCCCTGCAAGCATTTGAACAGGTCTGTGCATTATATCCTATTTAATAAATACTGAAAAATTATTTTATGAAGTCAAGCATGGTTCTAGCCACAGCAGTGCTCCTGCATTCAGTGTTCAGTTGACAGGATGAGTTTGGGCATGCTTGATGCCAACCATGCTACTCTGAGGTAGTATTTCAACAGATTTTATATGAGTGCAGGAGACAAAAGGACTGCTGGTCATAAGAGTTTTACAAATAGCAGAAATCCCACCCCAAACACTGAATAGCTACAGCCAGGTCACCTGATTTATGCTTCAGGAGAATTTCACCAGCCTGGCCTTGCCCAGGCAGGCAGCTAGGAATGTCAGACTGCTGCAGAGAGCAACTTTGATGACACTGCAGCTGATAACATACATTTGCTTTTAAAGGTGAACTCAGTCCCTTGCCTTTTTACTGTCTGCATTTTTAATAGTTACTACTTGGTATGTTCCCTTGAAAATGGGATTAGATATACTCAAAGCTGGTCATAGACATCTGCTGCTCCTCCCCAGCAGGACTCTAGGTTGACAAGTTATCCACATTTGACTATTATTTTTATCCTACTGCAATCAAACACATTTAACACCCACTCCCTTGTTTTTTCTAAGAAGGATCATGGTATCAGTCAGGTTTCTGACCCCAGCAACAGGAGTCACAGAGTTCAGATCACCACATGAACCGCAGGTTGTCATTTCCTACCCCAGGAAGTTATTTAAAATGTATTAAAAAACACTTGCTTTAAATCTAACCTACAATTGTTGCTAGGTGCCCACAACAATTTAATACCTCTCATCTCCTCCAAATACATTGTGTATACTGAGATCAAGTCATAAGTTGATCTTGTGACTGCTGGAAGGCTGAGAGTGAAATTAAAAATCAGAGTTTAGCCTTTAGTTGAGCCTTTGGGAATTGTGTTTTTCAGCTTTCCTCACAGTCATGAAAGATGTAAAACGAAGAAACAGCAATTCTTAAATCATTGCTTAAGGGTGTAAAACTGAAGGAAACAGACCAACCACCTTCTCTGAGCCACACAGTCTCAGGACTCTACTGAAATCATGGGAAAGCACCACCATGATAGCTTTTTCTTCTGCAGATTCACCCAAGTTGGCCCCAAACCCAAAGCCCAAACTTTGTTCAAGCCTTTTAAATACAAGAAATTATGGCTCCCATTGTTACCTACTCACACAGAAAACATTAAACAAGAACTTTAATAGCTGAAGAGCTTGTAAAGTGAGAGCTATTTCACCTTCATTTCCCCTTTGCTCCCTTTGGAGAGAATCTTAGGGCTTTCATGAAATTTGACTGCAACAACTGCTGAAGAAGTTGCTTACTATTTACAGTATTTGCTTTTATTAGGTTTAGATGAAATAATTATTTGCTGACTTAGAGAATAAGAGACAAAGCCTAAAAGACTTCAAAAAATCTACCCTTAAGACTACAACTACATTTAAAAATAGCCATTAATACTTGTCACTGCTCAGTCTGCCAAATTTCACTGTTTGTTTGGTTTTTAGGAATAAGCCTTTATCCAAAAAGGTTCTTCTTGAAGCAACTGACAATGGTTTTTAAAAAGTGGACATCTCCATGCAAAACAATCCCAATTTAAAAAAAATTAAAATCTTGTAAATTCTCCACGTTCTTCTAGCTTTGGAGTGGATGTTTGACAATCTGCAACAATAGTAAATATTTACACATCCCTTGAATGTGTGATTTTAAGCAGCAAGTGTCTTTATGACATAGGATCACCTGTACTTCAGCTCCTAGAAATACAGCTTTTCACAAATCCCACAGATGTACTCAAGGGCACAACCAGGAGGTGAAGAAATACAATTAGAGGATTGCTATCACTCCTCAAGTCTCTTCTGTGATATTCCTCCTAACTAGAATAATCTAATTCAGCTCTTTTCTAGTGTGTTTTGACTTTTCCTATTTCCTGCTGCAGCAGTCCCTTTACTGGGAGCACGCTGTAGGCCATGGTTAAATGGATTTCTCAGTAATGCACACAGAAGACATTGCACATGTGCAAGATTAGCAATAGGCAGAAAATGCTGCATGCTTGCATAACATGCCAGGGCAACAACCAAACCCCCTGTGGAACATTTCACACAGAAAGGTAACCTCGAGGACTCTTGCAAGCCTCAAGTGACAATCTTACCTTCGGGGCTGGGACCGGCATTCTTCTTCCCCACTGTCTGCCTCCTGCATACATAAGAGAAAAAAAAGTTATTAGGCTTTAATATGTGCAGAGTCTAAAAACTTGCATTTCACTGGTTTGACTGTAGAAGGCAAAGGAAACTCTCACTGCTGCTTCATGTAGCTGTCACCACAGAGGAACTCACTTTCTGCTCAGCTGTCATTTCATGTTGTCTCAAAACTCTTATAAAAAAAAAAATC
The DNA here is from genome assembly GCF_003957555.1 of Calypte anna. Lineage (NCBI taxonomy): Eukaryota > Metazoa > Chordata > Aves > Apodiformes > Trochilidae > Calypte > Calypte anna. The sequence continues at coordinate 7,073,133 of NC_044264.1, forward strand.
AACATTACAAGAATTTTTGCCACTGCAGGATTCAGCATGCCAAGGACTTCCAATGACCTCTGCCAAAGGAGGCAGGCCAAGAGCAAAACACACCTTCTACTTCTGGGTAAAAATCTAAGGAGTTTTATCACCTTTATGTAGGTCATATTCATTCATAGTCCAATGTCAGCAATGAAGTGTAAGAATCCACAAAACCAGCAAGTAATAAAGCTACCAAACAGGACTGGGTGAGTGCAGGCGGATGAGAAAGTGGAAATTTGACAAACTGGGCTGCTTAGATGCAAGATTAATATGCACAGTCTCCATCATGCTGTGGAATTTTACTGGGCCTACCTACTAAAGCCCAAAGCAATACCTCAGATCTCAGCAATTAATTCTGCTTCACAGTCCATTTACATATGCATTGCCAGGCACTGGCTGGGGATGGGGTATAAGATCAGTTTTATCAGTGAAAACGTACTTTGTTCATGTAGCAGAACTACACAGAGTTAAGACACTCTTGCTGGATAGTCTGTTTCTCTCACTCTTATCTAAATGATGGGAATTTGTAAGATATAAGAATAACCAAAAAATGCATGTTTGCCACTGGTCTTCTGGTTCTAAGAACAAACCTGGAACAACACCATGAAGTAGTTCACTTGGAGCCACCTGCAACCACGAATTCAAGCTAAAACCTGAAGACCATCTACAACAAGCAAGAGCTGGGAGGAATACCTTCTACTCATTAAACCTTAGAATTAGCTCAGAGACTTGATAAGGAAGCCAGCCAGCATTCCTGACCCCTTCCAAAAGAAAACACTAGTGAACTCCAGAGTCAACCAAAACCAAGCTGCAGCATGGTTCAGAAGGACACAAAATGACAGATGAAGAGCAGCCATCAGAGGAGCAGCAGTAGAGCTCTTTCAGACCAGGAAGCCAAGCTCTTGTCCTGAGATGAAGTGTCAGTGTCCAGCCAGCTGCATTCACTGGCTGGCAGGACACTCTGGGATGCTCTCTGGGATACAGACCCAAGATTGCCTTTACTAAAGACAAATCCAATGGCACAGAGTCATTTTCTATTATTTAAGCTTTTGCAATAACCACACTGGCTCAGGACCTATCTGAGCCAGACTGTTCGTTGTCTGCAGCTCCAGACACTGGACAGCTGTCCTGATGATCTGTGTTCCCCATGCAGCCAAAGTCTCTGCACATTTCAGCTGCATTGCTGAACCTGTCCTACAGTTCTTTGCACTGTGTTCTCCTCACTATGTAATCCTGCAACTGCAAAACATAACAAAAACCTCCTTACTGTCAGCCAAAACGAAGCTGCAATGACAAGTCACCCCACTAGAGGGGGGGACAGGACAGAGAAGAGGTGCCCAGTGCATGGTCAAGTGAGGGCTTCAGTGAAGGAAATGCTTCCAGTACTGACACGACTACTAAAACAAGCACCCCAACATTTTCTTATTATTTTCAGTTAATTTCCGGAGAGAAGCAAGTACTGCTGCCAGTGTGGTAATTCATCAGCTAAAAAGCAGATCAAAATCTGTAAGTATTCCTTTCTGGGGACATCTTGGAGAAGGCTGGGTAGAAAGTGAGAAGGAACATGGTTGGACACTGAAACCAGCCATTTGGAGGTGTGACCTGTGACAGTGACCCCTTCACCTTTCAAAGCTGCCTCCACCCAGGCAGCAGTGGGAACCTTGGCTCTTGCCCCAGCGCTGGGGTTCTCTGGGATCTGCAACCACAGCAAGAGGTGCAAGAGACAGCAGCTTCCCCCAAATGCTACTTGGAGATTTGATCCTGGGTTACTCCAGCCTCAAACCAGCCTCCTCCACCAGCCTGCAAGGAGGAGGAAGCTGAGCAGCACTGATGAGCTCCAGAGGGAGTCATGCCCTGCTTTCCTTGACCAGAAACAGAGGCCTCGAGGGGAAATGGAAGGAATGAGTCGCACAGCTCTAAACTAGGCCACGATATTAAATAGTTTAAAGTGAAAGATGAAAAATTCCATCTCTGCTCCTTTCAGGCCATGTAGGACAGAATATGCAAAACATTAATCCTGTTTGTGCTTTGATCCGTTGCCAACTATCTGTCATCAAAAGGGCAAGGGAGAGGAGAGAAATTTTTGGAGTGCTATTCTGTTCTATACAATGAGAGTCACTCCGTGTCACGCAAACAATTCTGCTCTTAAAAATCTTTTGCAGACTGATGTAATGATAAACAAGATTCAATCTGCATTCTTATGTACTGGGGCTGTCTACTTGTACTTAATATTAGGAACATCACAGTAAGGGCTTCTACTATAAGAGATATGATTATTATCATAAGTCATGCATCTAGCATTCACTCCTGTTAACCAAGGAATATTTCACACAGCCTACACCCTAAAAATACATCCTGCAAATCTTAAAAGAGATTCCAATTTAATAACTGCCTGGTACATGTGATTTTTTGCCAACATACCTGACAGTACAGGCAATGGGAAGCATTTATCACGAGTGTGAGTGGTCACAGCCACAGATATCAAGACAGCACTGACAATTTAAGACACTTTTCACCCTACAAGTCAGCATATTGCTTAGAGCAGTGAGCACACTTCAAACATTACACAAATTCTCTCCCCTTTAACCATTTTCTTAACCTTGGCTAGGTGTTGTCTTTGGATTGGCAACTTAATAATTTTCATGGTACTCCTTCCCCTTTTAGAGGAATCCTCTGCACAACAAACACCAGCAGTGAGTGATGCCAAATTCCTCACAAGAAGGCAGAACCAAGAGGTAGTTGTGAAACCACTCATTGCTTGAAGCTGATAATTTTCCAAGTCAATATTGTTATTTTTTAGAAAGATCCTTATTAACAGGGGCAGAGAGGCCGTGTGCAAGAGTAGGAATGCAGAAGATATTTTGAAAGAATCTATGAGACACTGAGAACTTGAAGCCTTTTCATCCCTTCAGGTGAAATGCAACTGGCAGCTTATTTATACAACAGAAATTTAGTTTATACAGATCCCCCAAAACCCACAGTAGTCATTCTACTAGAGAGGCTTTTCACTTAACATTGTCAAGCCACCATCATGTGAACAACTCTGGACTCAGTCTCAAAGGAGGTACTACAAAGAGAAGGCTTGTAATTAAATGAGCAATCTTCTCGTTCCCTGCCTACCCTTTCTTTGGCTAGAGACCGTCCAGTTGTTCAAACACACACGAAGTGCCTCTGAGCTGAACATGACCTTTGCTGGGAAGAAGGCAGCTGCTTTAGTCAAATCAGTGGCTGTGCATCCAGGCACTGATCCAGTTGTTAAACCATGCAAATACTCCTCTTCATAGCATCCAGCAATTTCCCACTGCGTCTTTGTTTGGGCTACAGCTGTAGAGTGCACTTCATGCTCTTCCATACAGGAACTCTCCTTGTGTGTCAGCAAGTATTAAGCAAGTCAGTACAAAAACCACCCTCACCCAACTTATTACCCAATGTGTGGATATCCCAGGCTGGTTGAGTGTTGCAGAGCGGGTGCCATCACTGCAGCCACAGCCTTCCCTCTAATGCAACACAAGCCACCTAGAGATAAAGGCATCCACAGCATGTGCACATTTCTTAGGGCTCAACTCAGCTCTTGACACACATAGTGACATTAGAGATGCCCTGGGGTATCAGACATCTGCACAGGAAGGGCACTAGATGCCCAAAGAAGCAAAGGAATAGAAGCCCTTAAAGTCCAAGGGATCTATGCATGGACATCATGCAGAACTGAAGTTCAGCAACCTCCAAGATGAGACACTTGCCAGATGCCTGGTCAGCAGCAGGCCCTGCACAAGGCTGGTCCTATCATTAATCTCAAATTATCTGCTGGAATGAAATAAGGCAAACGTTTGAGTCAGATTGCCAAATATCTATTGCACGTTTCTGTAGCAGGGAGACTTTCATACAGTCATCTGAGTTGTATCAATCTCTTAAATAAACTGTGTTAGCAAAAAAGCCCACACATACTGCATTTGCAGTAAGGCTGAAGTGCCAGCAACAACATTGCCTGGTAAAAAGAAACAAGGGCTGACTCGAAAACCTGGTTTCATAAAAGGTTCCCTTTTTTCTTGCAGGAAGCCACATAAATTCAGCAGCCAGAGCTTCCAGGGCTGGAAAGGGGATACTGAATTGTAACAGGTACCATTTCCAGCCTGATTGTGTCTAATTGCAGCTTGATATAAAACCATGATTTGATCACCAAGAAAACTAGGCAGCCAGAGCTTGCAAGTTCCACATTTGAAATGTGGAGGACAAACACAACTATAAATCTGCAGCAGTTTGCATTAACTGATTTATTCAGTCTATTATGGGAACCCGCTCCTCAGGAGCAATATGCAAGTACTCAGGTATAGAGGATAGGTCTCAAAGTTAAACTGAAAACCAGTTCATTTCAGAATCCCTTGGTCTCTGGAGATTATTAATCTTAACTATTATTAAAAATTATGCAACTAATTAATAAAGCCCCCTAGTATGCTCTAGAGAGCTACTGTAGAGCTCATAGTCACCTTTTGAAATACTTGTATTTGCCAAACACTTTTTAAATATAGAAGTTGCACTATTGAAGCCTTTAAGTTTGACATAAGAGTTCCGCAAAAATCCAAGCTGAACAAACTAGGCTACAAATGGGAAGGGGAAGAACCGTGCTGGTTTTTTGCATAGTGCTTTTACCTCTCCAAAGCTATCGAGATAAGGGGTAAACGAGCAGCTTTCTCCTGCAGTTTCTCCCTCATGACTATTTGCATGAAATATCTTGAATGAACACTGTTTTCCTCTTCACATTTCTACTGTGTTTAAGGTTCCGCAGCCAAGTGTTAGTTCAGAGGCTGGCATTCCTCTCGGATTCTTTTCTTCATCACTTTGCCCTGTCAGTAACTGGTATATTTAGGTCAAAGACATTGCAGTCCTGCTCCTGAGAGAGACAAAACCTGAGTTCCTTATGAAAGCTTTCATTTGCTTGCTGGAGTGAAGAGATTTATGCAAACCTTGTTTACATCAGGCTTCAGTAAAAACTGCAAAACTAATACTCAAACACTTGACAAAAAATTAGAGGCCTCCAACTGGTACAACTAGAGTCAGGATGAGAAATACAGCCTGCTACACTACACCACAAGAACAGATTAAAAAGATTACAGTCAATTGAATTTCTGCAGTGACATAAACTTGCTGGATGGGGAGTGAAACAGCTTTTGCCTTAATCACAAAGACGCACCCAGGGGAAAAAAAAGAACACAAACATTGCAGAGACAAACTCACATTAGATATCCCTACACTGAAGGAGCATTATACCTCTCTCTAAAACTGTGTCATAGCTTATCAGTTGTGTCCATCTACAGACACTAAGAAACAAATCCTCCTGCCTCCCTGAACAGACCTTCCCTCTAACTTTTAGAAGGCCTTTCTACACTGCACAAGTACCACAGAAAAGACAGCTATTTCATAGAATTATGATACTTTGCTAGACTTAATGCCTACCAGAATCTTGAAGATACCTGCTTAGTCTTCTTTTTGGCAAAGTTAATGAAGTTGTCCACTGAAAACCTTAAAACCTAGAAGCATTTCTTAATAACAAATACAGTGATGAAATAAGTGTGAGAAAACACTTTTACAGGCACAGTAACTCCAGCTTTTTTACTGGAAACTGTTGCTGATGTCAAGGATATAGTTTGACTAAGACCAAATCTAAGATTTACATGTGTACACTGGTGAATCTTGGGGCAGGGCTTCTACACAATGAACAGTCTGTGATTAAAATGAAATCCCAGCTCCACAGGTTACCATAAAGAGCAGCCGTTCATTATCCCTTCATGCAAGGTGACACATTTACATGCATGAAATTGTTCCTGTGCAATTATGAAGGATGGTCAGCCCCTCTCCTGTTAATACACAGACCTCACTCAACCTTTCAACTCATTTTCCAAAGCAGTGTAGCCATGTGTGCCTCCTCACCCAGAGGGCTGACATCTTCACCTTGGAAGCTGAGCCTGTTTCCAGTTGGAAGAGAGAGGCTTCTGAACTGCTGAGTTAAAAACCAAGACAGCTACAACTAAACAAGGAGCCTGAATAGCAAAGTGGCTAATGAGCCATACACAGAGAAGTTGGAGACCTGGAACTGCAGGTGCTAATCTTTTATCATTAGTGAATGATATTATTATGCAAGACAAGGAACAAGGATGCAGACCAGACCCTGCAGACACACAACATCTTCTGGTTTAAGTCAGTAAGTCACCTTCCCATTGAAATGAACAAGCCTCAGACGTGCTTTTAAAGAGAGAAATGTTTGGTTTTCACTCCTCATGCTGAAGGGCTATTCCAGGAGAAGGGAGGTACACAGCAAAGGCAAAGGTCTTTGTTCTGCAATCAGCCATCTTCCTGTTAGCATCTAGGTTACCTTGGTGCACACTTAAAACAGTCTCATTTGTGTCCCTCCCACAGTTGAGTCTATTAAAAACCAGGGGTTTATTCCAGGGTTTTGCAAGTTACACCACCAGAGCTTTGCCTTTTTTCAGAATGTGTAGTAGGGTCACTGAAACAATGCAGATTCACCTGCATTATGTATCATTCCCAAAACAGGAGAAGATGAGAGCTATCTGGATATAATTCCTAACTATGTCATAAGTTCTGTGTCCACAGAATGAAGCTGCACCTAGCTCAGCTCTCTTAGTTAAAAGTCTAATTCCAGGTCAGCAGTGGCATAACCTGGCATGGGCTTTTCATTTTGACAGCTTGCTTCAAAGTGCCCAGAAGAAAGCACACACAGCCACCTATGAGAATCATTTAAGTTGCATCTTCACCTCTGGCAGTACACACTTGAAGTTGAGCAGCTGACTGCAGCACATAAAGCATCTTTCTCTCTGCCAGGATGCTAGAAGAGACTCTCACCCACTCAGTTCCTCCAAGATCCAATCCCTGCAAGCTCCCATCAAATCTCCATGTGACACAATGAGTGTACAAAAGAGGGGATGAATTGGGAGCAGCACAGAAATCTTCATGACCTACCTGAACTACAAGCACCAGCAGCCAGGCCTTAGAGCCCCTACCCTACTGCATAAATAATTAAAGGATAATTTTCTGGATTAAAACATTTTTCAAAGTGGGAAGTTATTTAAGGCTTAAGAAGGTGAAACAGAGGCTCTGAAAAGGGAGCAGAGCAACACTCAGTCTTTTCAAATTCCACAATACTCAACCTCTAGAAAAGCATTATCCAGGGGAAGTCATTAATATTTCAAATTGCTTAATCTGAATTTGTGTTCAGTGGTACAATTACAAGTTGCAAATTGTTACCTAGCATTTGGGAGGGGGGAAAAAAAAGAAAAAAAGAGGTATCCAAGCAACAGCATTGTACAGCCTGTCTGGATGCAGCAGCATCTGCGTTGGCACTCGCAGGCTGCTATTGCATAACCCTGGATTGAAGCAAGAGCCCAGCCAGGGAGTCTCTGCTCTACTGCAGTGACATCTAGAACAGAAGTGCCTGATAGAGGTTTAACAGCAGGAGTTTAGACTATATCAGAAGAGGAACTGGCAGGAAACTCTCTTCACCTCTAGCCTCCGTTTGGGTAGGAGGAAAAAACCCCAAGTGTTTCAGGCAAAACTTCAAAAGGAATTGCTGGGACAGCTTCCTGTACATGCAAGACACAAAGCAGAGTCTTTGGAGAGCAGAGTGAGAGGAATGCCTGAAGATATTCCCTGGCAAGATACTGCAGAGAGAACCACAAGGTACAAAGCGTTCTCCTTGTTCACATCCTCCGTCCCCAGGGTGCAGAGCAGCCTCCCAGCTGCCCCACTTCTGAAAGGGGACCACTGCTACTAGAACAGGAATGTGACAATTATAAACTACTTAGAATCACCCACTTGTTAAAAAAATCCACCCAGGTATTATTCACATGCTGTGGGAACTTAAGCCAACATGCTGAGCCATTTTTTTTCCCCTGGTACAAGCTGGTTTATAGCCTCTTGTAGACCGTTTCTTCACAGTAGAGTTCTGCCTACTCCCTTTCAGCTCTGCATGTCTACTGCCAACTGGAGATACCAGAGACTAAGCAGTTTCTGAGGGACCAAAAACAAGGCAGAAAATGTAATGAAACCTCCTCCAAAAAAGGCTGAAGAAAAAGAAAAAGGAAAACCAGAAAGGAAAACGAAGCTGAGGACGGAGTAGGACAAGGTTTTCTGCATGAGTCAAATATGAGCAGAACAAAGTTGCGTAACTCGTGCCCCTTGACTTTTGTTATTTCTCCCAGCCAGCTCCTCCAAAAATCTGTTTGTTATTGTTTATTTGGGTATCAGTCCAAATTGCTGTGGGAGGAGAGAAGAGGAAAAAAGGAAGTGCTGTCAAGCTATTAATTCCAGTAATGTAGTCATCTAGCACTCTCCAATTATTAACGAATCAGTGTCCTGTTTACTGCAACACTCTCCAGAGTCTGGAAGTTAAATACAAGAAAAACAGATCTTAATTAGCTTCTTACAGAAGTGACTCCAGCATTGTTTCTCCTCAACCAGGATGAATTCTGCCTTTGCTTATTTACCCACTGCTCAGTCCAGAACCCCAGTGTCGTCTCACATCTCTCCAGAGAGAGCAGGGGCAGCAGGCACCCAGCAGCAGCAGCTGGGAGCATCACTCCTGAAATTTAAGCCTCTGAGAAACATTATATTGCAATAAAGGCCAGGCTGTGTCAAAAGCCAGGACTGACTGTGGCCACCACCCGTCCTTCTATTTTTCCAGGACAGAAAGGAGGCCAAATTCCGACGTGTGTACATCAGTAAGAACATAAAAACTACTAAACCAGGATGCAGTGTTATGCTGGGCCATAGAGCCACTTGTCTGAGCTCCCTCCATGCCAAACTTGGCTGTTTCCAGGAGCAGGGCTGGCTCACGCAGAAGCCCACTTTAATGACAGAAGGACAGAAACACTGTGCCAAAGGCAAAGGAACCACATGTGTCTTGGCACAAGATTGGATTTGTCTGACCTCTGGACGTTCTATAGATATATCAGATTTGTGGCCCTGCAGTACTTGTCTGTATAATCCCAGCCTCCTTTGTACCATCTGTTTCCCTTTCGGCAGACTGGTCATTAGAGGTACAATGCTAAAACTCCTGTCTCCTTAGTAACAGGTTTTTGTTGATCTCTCTCGCGCCTCCCAGTCTTTCTATCAATCCTGTAATCTACTAGGATTTTCCCTGCAGGGGATGCATAACAGCAACAGTGGGGAAAAAAAATAATTATCAGAGATGAGATGATAGAAACAGTTTAGAGCAAGGGTAGGTGTACAAAGGGAGTGCATAAAGTTAGCAGAGTTACAAGCCTACTGAAAATAGATGTTCTCATTGTACTGGAGTAAGCCACCAACACACCTTGTAAGTGCCAGGCTTAAGATTTCATCTCAGCCCTCAGTGCTCCAATAAATTTTTTTTAAAAAAGGTGTCAATTACAAACAGTTTCCCATCAATACATAAGTCTTAAGAGAAAACACCTTACACATAGCTTGCATGCCTAAGACCATCTTCTCTGATACCTCAGAGGTAAAAATGTTTCCAATCTCAACACTGTGCAGGTAAAGGACTGTATTTCCAGTCTACGCAGACTGGCTCTCTTACAGCTGGTTTTAAGTCAGTGATTGCTGGCTGCCTTTGGGTCCTTAATCCCTAAATCTCCACACTCTCTTCTTGAGGTTAATCCAGTTAAAGCTCTCCCTTCCTTTGGCTTGTGCCATGTGTAAATAACCACCTGAAGAGGAGAGCTGCAGAAGCCTATGCTTATAGTATGGTACTTCCCAGAACTTTGTCCAGCTGCAAGAGGCAGCACAGTATAAATACTTCCTACCTATGCCAAAAAAAGGAAATGAAGCTTACCTGAGTAAGCGCAAAAGGCACTTCTTATGGATTGTTTAAGGCAGCAAGAATCAATCATCCACTCCCATCCAAATCCCCCACTTGCTTTCTGCCTTAAGATGACTAGAAACAGGTTTATGCTATACTAAGATAAAGCAGGCTTAAACCAGTGTAAGCCCTTATGTAAAAATCCCCCTTTTGGAGAAGAGAACTTGCCTTTGAGGTCAGATCTAAATGAGACAGCTATACAATTATAGCCATAGAGGCCATGTGGTATTTGCAAAAGCAACACTGGTCAGCAAAAGAAAAATCACTTCTTCAGACTTTGCCTGGTTGTAGCACGGAACCCCCATGGGCAGGGAAGTGAAGGCAGCACTAGAAGGAGGCAGCTGGTCCCCAGTGCTCAGCCTGTCAGAGGCCAGTGCACATGCAGACCATGAGGACTGCCTCCATGTGCATCAACAGTTTGATCCAGTGAAAATGCACATTCATCCCACAGAAAACCCAAAACACACCGAGTGAAGATGCCGAAGAAACCCAAGAAGAGTCTTGCCCATTCCCTGCTATAGCACAGAGAAAGCAAGGCCAACTGGCTGTATGAAATCGTCTCCCTTTCCAACAGGTGAGACTGCACCCACTTCTAATGGCACTTGTCCCCTGGGAGGGTACATTGGGTAACCTGGCACCATCGAAGAGAAACCATTATACTGGGACAGGCTTCAGGTCAGTGACCTGAGAGAGCACATGGATCCTGCCCACACAGTCCCCATGTTCATCTGCATTTCTTACTGTCTGTCATTGTGAAGTTGGGCCAGAGGCTGTGGAGCAGCCTGTCAGAGACAAAACACTGCACATGTGCTCCTTAGTGCTTGCCAAGCTCTTCAAGCTATGCACTAGATCCAGGATTCAGACCACAAGCTCTTTGTGTTCGTGGTCATTCACAACCAAGAGAAAGAGAAATCTGGTTCTCAGGACTGTTTATCAGCCTAGTCCGTCCAAGATCCTCAGACCTGGGGGCAGCAAGAATGAACAACCCCAACAGCTTGCTTTCTTAGATAAAGATATAGCAAGCAGAATATGAATATGAATCTTGCTTCCCAGGCTAGAAGCAGTTTCTCTGAGTTAAGCAGGTGCATGGTAGAAGGACAAAAGAAGGAGTAAGATGCCTGCACAGCTCTGAGCTGCAACACATTTCTAACTCCATGCACGCAGATATGGAAAGCTGCCACTCAGTCCCGGGTGCATATTTAAATGCTCATTCTGAATGGCCAATTAGTCAGAAGGGGAATGTTTTTGCATTCATGGAGTAGCTATTTTAAGACTGCATTATGCACTCTGCTTCCATTAATAGGTACTTACAAGAAAAAAAAAACAAAAACGGAAAGGCGTTCCACCCAGCAATGCATTTGCCTCAGTGGACTGGAGTGCTGCATGTAAAAAAACCCAGCATGAGCAGAGAAAAGCTAAGAATTCTGTCACAGACAAACCACATTATTCTTCACAGCTCCAGAGATTACCTAGTCTCAAGACTTGCCAAACCTTGATGGAACAAGTCAAATTACTGTGTTCACTGCCCACTTGCATCTTCACAGGGATTTAACACAGCCACAGAAATCACCAAAGTGACAGAAGTTCAGCCAGACCACTGCAGCATCTCACGCGTCCTGCAGCTCTACAGGAGACTGACCCAGATACTCTCAATTCCAGACACCAGTTTCCCTGCTCATGTGGCTCATGCTCTCCAGCAGTGCCTTCCCTCAGTGCCAGCCAGTGCCTTTATCCATACCCCTTTGGTACCCCTGGATCCTCTTCGAGGGCTTGGAGTCCCACAGTTATTTGACAAGCTGAAAGTTCACAGGAGCTTGTTTTGGAGCAAGTCAAGAACTCTCAGGTTTCTTAAGCTAACAAAGCTCAAATTAATACATGCTGTCTAGGTTTTATAAAAGCCAAAGGCAATTTTAGAGAAAATACATACTTGTGTTTAGCCAAGAACCCCCCACCCCCATCCCTCCTGCATGTACTAGCATTGCAGCTGTGTCCATAACATTCACACACAATCACCCATCCACTGTAACATCCACATTTGGTTCTTCCACCTTCTCCAAAGCCTGAGCTGTGGTATCAGGGTTTGATCACTGTGGTTTCCTCAAAGGGATGACTGGAGGAGTTAAGAAGAGAAGCATGAATACAATACAAGCACTTAACCAAACACCACAGATAAATCACACGGCAATGGCACAAGGGATATTATTTAATTTCCAAAATCAATTATCTCAACACAGGACAGATTCAGTACAGAGTCAGTTTTCTACCAATAGTTTTGCTTTTACTAACAGGTTTATACAGATTTGTTTTGAAGATCAAAGCAACAGAATCCAAAAGGTACACATATAATAAATCCCATTAAAACCAGAGCAGGTCAGCCCTCTGATGAACTTAAGCTGTAGATCCTTCTAATGCTCTTGAAGAAAGCTTGGGTGACCAGCCAAATGAGGATTCCCTCTGCTCATATCTTCTGAGCCAAGTGGAAATACTGTGTGAGCTATGCAAAACAGAGTTTTATGTGTGGGTTGGTTTTTTGTTTTTGTTTCTGGGTTGTTATTTTTTTTAAACAATGTGAAGAGCAAGCAAAAAGCCCCAAATTATGAAGCAACAAATAGTAGAGTCAGAGCTGAAAATAAAATCCAGCTAGGAGGAAAAATGGTGATACAAAAAAACCCATTGTATTGAACCAATGTTACTTTGAGGCTGGATTCAAATTTAAAGAAATGCATTAGCCCACACAGACATCAACAGTACAAAAAGGTCTAACAGTATGTGAAGTCTAGAGCACAGCCCATCAGCTGAGAAATGAAAGCTACCAAAGATGGACAGCTTTACTCTCAGGGTATCTCCACACAGAGATGTCAGGGCACTGAACAACATTAACTGACAGTAATCTCTGCTGTAAAGCCTTGATCTCAAAGAGTTAAGAACATGATTTATACCCAACAGCAGTTGCTGTACCAAAGGCAAGGAGGGCAAAGGGGTGGGGGGAGGAGAAACAAAGAGGACTGGACAGCAGCAGCAGCACATACATAAATGAAAACCAGTATTACGTGGTGTCAAGGAAGGAAATTAAAGCTAAATAGAAAGATGCTCAAACACTTGGAAGCTCTGCTTATAACACCTGAATTGAAGTCTGATTTTGTCAGTCTTCAGCCCTGGGAGGTCTCAGCTTCCACCGTGCAGAGGTGGAATGACACAGACATCACACAGGTTCACTGACAGCAATTTCAGTGCTCAAAAACATTGGTCACGTGGAGAAACCACACACTCTTGGTACAGATATGGTCATTTCAACTTTGTTTTATTTCAGCAATGAAGATACTGTTTTACAGATCCCACAAGTTGATACATGCAAAAATGTGGAACAGACTAGATAGTTTTCAGCTCTCTTGGTTAAAGCACACACCCCTCACCAGGGCTTAAAAAAATTCCAAAAATCTCTTCCCCCAAGATATTTCTTTTCCTAAAGGATGATTTTCCCTCATGCTTTTCAAAGAGGATAGTAAGAAAAAAAATAATCCCAACTTCTCATACAGAAAACATTCCTGTGAAAGTATGGAAGATGTAGAAAATCCTGGGTTGTATTTAAGTAGTGAACAAGGTTACAAATTAAGTAGTCTGAGAATTTCTGGTATCTTAGCCCTGAAATAATTCCCCTTTTTTCCACCCCACATCCCCTTCATTACTTAGCTCAAAATGCAAGACCAACAAGAACACATGATACAGGCTGCTTTGGTACGGGCAAATACGTGGCTGAAGTCACAGGAGTGAATTCTTTAGGGCTCATGAACCATCACATGACAAACATCACAAGAAGCCAATCTACTAAACACAATTTAAACTTGTGGATTTGAAGAAAAGTAATAAAAAACCATGAAGGAAACATCTCTTAAGAAGGGAGGAGCTACACTTGAGAAGACAGCAGCAAAAGATCAGATCACATGTTATCTGAAACTTTTGATTTCTAGTGCTACACACAGAAGATAATACTGCTTGGAAGTCTCTCATCTATACTTTCAGTTACATAGTTTACAGCCAAAAAAAAAGATGACCAGCAGTCAGTGAAGACCTTATCAATAAGCCTCTCAAAAGCATACCAATATTTGGATTTAATTGCACAGACTTGAGCTAAAAAAAAATTTGATACTGCATGTTTGAAAGCCAGCAGCAGACTGTCCATTTGCTATAAAGTTCATAGGTACAAGTGATTCCTTTTTCAAAATGCAAGAGGACATGCAACCCACAATCCTTCTCCTTAGCTGTCAAGATGTAATGACAGAAAAAAACACATCCAAGGGCTGCTTCCAACTCTAACCAGATAAAAGGAAATAAAAGCAGAATTGCTTCTCAATACGATGGCACTGTACAAACTGATTTTCACACTTTTACTGTCTGTATGGATACTATACTGGACAAAGGAACTTGAATTTTGTTTTTGTTTTTCATAAGAACCACTTTCATTGGAACAGTCTCAAAGCCATACTAACATTTTATCCTGACAATTTAATTAGGAATTGGTCCAATTCTGGAGTAGTGCTCAGCATTCTGAGATCCTAAAGGCTCTTAACTGTTTAAAAAGGTTACAATGATCAGCAGGGCCACTATCAAATAGATCACTGTGGACTCATCCTTGGGATTAAGCCATCTCTATTTGTGAGCCCTTATGTGATGATCTGTCTATTACAGAGCATAAGTACTGCATGAAAGCCTCTTCAAGGCCTTCACCACCATCTGTGAATTACATTATTAACAATGGTATGAACTTCCTAAGAGCATCTGGCTCTCTCCCCACCCCCTTCTCAAATCACTGGAAAGCTCTCCAGTATCAAACCACGCACGGGGCAAAGCTGTTTTTCTCCTTTTCCTCCCCACCTCCTCCTGCCCTCCAACAGCAGTGGGCAGATGAAGCTCAGTTCTCTGCTTCCGTGCCCTACATGTGGTTCTGTAAAACTCTTGCTGTTTTTAAATAAAGATGAACTCAAACAACCAAGTGACCCGTGTACCACAGGCATTTTACTGGGAAAAGCAGAAGTTCATTTCATCACTTTGCAGAAGCAGCATCTGAAGAGCTGAGCTCTGAGCTGCTGCTACAGAATACACGTGCTGAGGCAGAGCAGGGACTGCACAACCCTATCCCAGACCCCATTTCTCCCCAAGATAACCAAAACCAGGGAACAGTCATTCAGCAAACTCAAATAGCTACTGCTGTAGCTAACTTTCTAGATGCAAACAAGTATTTTGCTGTCCCAGTCCTCCTCCCCACCAAGGAGGTGTTGGAAGCTTATTCTGAAAACATGCCAGCTTCTTGTAAAAAAGTAGGAAGAGACAGCATCACCCAGGACAGAGCACTCTCACCACTGAACTTTGCAAAGTTCACACCAACCAGCCTCCTGGGCTACTCTAAGGGATCATTTACTCTTGCAGTAACAGAGTTCTTCCCATCTCATTTTCCATTCCTTGCTCTTTAGACCTCGCTACTTTTCTTGCTCTATACACAGTGCTTGTAAGAGCTTCTCAGCACCTCAACTTTCTGCCTACATCAGCAGCAGTCTTTCCATTCAGTCTTTCCCAATACAATTCTTTAGTTGCAAACCAGATGCAATTCAGACAACACTGTTGCAGACCTGGAAGATAAAGCATCTTCCTGTCTTAACTCAGAAGCAGTATTCCTTGAAAGAAAAGAGCAACATTATTCCCAGCTCAATAAGGACTTCTCTTCCATTTAAACAACATCCAAACCAGCCAATCCTGTAGTCTGAAATAACAGGCAGAAAATACTGGGTGGGAGGAAGGAGACAACAAGGTTTCTGCACAAATTCACATGAACTTTCCCTCTAACACATTGTTTCTCTTATGCCCATGTTTCAAATAAATAAATAATCAGGTATATGTTGAGATGCTGGGACACTAGCATCTAGAATGTATTCCTCCTGTAATTACAAGACAGAAGTTCTTCAAGTCTACAAAATAACAGGCAAGTATGTTTATTTGGGGTCAGGAGTGAAAAAACACTCTGTGCAGGTCCTAAGAGCAACAGGAGGGGATGAAGCAACACAGCATCCTATCAGGAGGATTTTAGAATTATAACATTGGTATCTAGAATGACAACAGCTAAAACTGGAATAAATTCCCTTGTTGTGAACAGTATGTACAGGTGACTGCAATCAAATTAGCTGATATTCTTCTAAATTGGTGCATTGAATATCACCCAGTGAGCTCATTTTTGGAGGCAGTTCAATATCTCACTTCTAGGACTGATGTCAGTGTCACATGCTTGGAGAGCATCAGCCTGCAGCTGGGTATTTTAAAGGCTTCTATTAGGAGTACAGAAAAGTCAGTGGATTTCAACACCACCAAGTAATGAATTTGTGTTTTATCAGAACAATTTAGTCACTAGACCCAGCTGTCAATATCTCTCCGAGTATGTCAGGCCACTTCACAGCTCCCCGTCCCTCCACCTTAAGCCACTTAGATGGAAACTGAAGAATGTAGCAACTAAGTTATTTCAACAGAAAAAGTGTTTCAACAGAAAAGGAAATCAACAGAAAGACAAGGAAACAGGAAACTCTCACTGATCCTGACTGGCTTGTGACAGAATAATTAACCATTGAGAGACTAAACTCATCAGTTGTAAAATAAACAATCAGTAGCAGGGCAAAAAGTGTTGAGCATCAGGAGGACAAACATGTCAGGCAATAACACCCAACCCTACTTTCAAATCAGATCAACTGTGAAGTTACATTTTGACAAAACACAGGGATGTCACCGAAACTCAGTGGCAAGTGTTCATGCAGTCTTGGTGAAGCCTCCTGCACTTCGATGCTTATTGCTTGCACTTTGTACCAACAAGTAGGATTAGATGTTTGCATTACACAAGCAGTGTCTTCATTGTGCAACTGCATGCGACTTTTTCAGAGAAAACCAATGCTCAGCTACAAGGAGTGTTGTGTGCATCAGGCTACAGAGTGGGTGGCAGTGATGTTGTCAGAAAGCACTGGGTGCTGCTTACCTCCACGCCCATTGACTTCAGTAGAAGGCTACATAGGAAAAGTCTCTGAAGGTGCAGTTGAAGTGTTCCCTAACCCATGGCGCTGTCCATACACTAAACTTAAGAGACAAAACAAACAAACAAAAAAAAACCACAGAAGTGAAGCAGCATGAAATTGTAGGTTGGTTTGTTTGGTTTTTTTTTTTTTTAAAGAGTCTTGCAGTGCCCTTTCCAGTTGGGAAATCAATACATCAGTTCTAAGCAAGCCCTTCACCACATTGCCTGAACATTTTACAGATCTAGTTATGGATGAGAACAAACAGTAATAATTTACTGCATGCTTGCACTGCTCCCAGAAGACCTTGGATGAAGATGCCTTAAAGCTTCATGTTATGCTCAACAGTAACAGTGTTCAAGGACAGTAATTAGTTTATTGGGAGGTCTGTATGGGAAAACACAGCCCTCTTGCATAGCACAGGGTAGGGCTCATTTTAAAGAGCCCTGGGAGTTTCTCTTAAAAAATTCTGAATCTGTTTCAAAGGCAATTCAGTCCACCCTCACTGAGGCCACATGTTTAATTCCTAACAGTTTTAAGAAGAGGAGAGTCAAAGGTAAGAACCCTAAACTGTCATAAATGTGAAGCCCCATGTGCAGGATTGTCAGAGTGATGAGCAGCTTGGGTACCTCCAGAGGAGGTGAGCTCAGGCAGGTAACATAACAAACTACCTCACAGCATCACCATCAGTTAAACTCTCAGAGCCTTATGACTTGTTTTCAGACTGTAGTTTTCATCCTGGGCATTCAGTTAAAGAAAGAAGAGACTGCAGGAAAGAACATGGACAAGTTCTTATGTAGCTGCTTGTAGTTCCCCAAGACCTTCCCTCTCATTTTAAGATGAGTCTTATAAATTCAGTGTACCTCAATGGTTTTATAGGGAGCAGCATAATGCACCCTTAATTTCAAACTAAACCATTTTCCAGCCAGAATGCCTCTATACAGAGATCCATTTTTTAAGAGGGTTGAAGATACTTGGCAGTTCTGTCCCACCAGGACCAGCCTGCACATTCTTCTCACTTTTTTTTTTTATTTGTAATTTATTTTAATTTTAGACTTAATGTAGCATGTACTCTCAGAAAGGTTTACAATGCAGCCTTTTGTAGTTAGCTTGCTCCAAGCTGGGCCAATGCCAGGTTGTTATCAATGACATTTTAAAGCAGATGAATAAAGTTCTTATTATGGTGACAAGCAGAATTGTGATATGGCACATGCATACACTGCAAGAAGAGAGCTTGCTATTAGTTTGTCAGGTTAATAAATAAATAGTGGTTCATGAATAAAAGCCTTTTATTAGGAAACAAAAGAACAAAATTAATATTTGTAAAGCTTTAGTGGTTTAGAACACCCTTTAAAATAAGATTATTCCATTTCAGTCAGAGCCACCATCATGGATTAGAGATTCTTGAACACAGCTTCCCCTCCTAATTCTCTTATCGTAGAATGCAAGGCAGACAAAGAAGCTCTGCCTTCTGAACTGCTTCAGGCCAGGCTCAGGCCTGTTCCACTCACTGCTCCTGCAGGAGTAAGCTGCTCAGTTTGAGATGGACAATATTGAAGGCCCATGACAACAAATACTTCTGTTAAGCCTTCAGGACTGCAGCTAAAGACTGCACCTGTTGGAAGAGCTGTTGGTTCCTTACCACAGCAGGAAGTTCTCAGGTTTTACACAGCATGTTTCCACACCACACAGAGACACTGAACCCCAGCCAAGAAGAGAGATGCTACGTGTTAGCAAAACTGACTGCTCTCAGAAGTCAGCTGGCAAATCATTTCCCATCCTCCATCCCCCCCAAAAGATTCCTCACCGATACCAGGTTGATCCATCTCAAACACTTCAGGGTTCTTCAGTAGTTCCCATAGCACAAGCAAAGAAATGTTCACCATCAAAGTGAAGTTTAAAAAGTGTGAACTATATCCAGGATGTCTTACTTTATTGAAAGCAAATAAAATTCTGACAAATCTATATTGCATCTCACCTCGAGCTATCTTTGCACATACCTGCTTTGGCTCAAGGCATTCTGTGCTCATCTGTCGTGAAACTAAATTTGCAAGTTTAAACTTTAAACAAGCCAAGTAGTTTTGTTTTGGGGTTGCTTTGGGAGGTGCTTGTAGGAGAGTGGTGTGTGCTTGATTTTGAGTTTGCTGCTTCTATTTTGGGGTGGTTTTAATTTTAATTATCTTTTTTTTTTTTTTTTTTTAATGAGACACATCTCAAGTTTAGAAGCAAGATGTGAGCAAGTACTCCAGCTTAACAATCTATTTTGACTCACATAATCTTCTACCCAAATACTAAAAACATGTAAAACTTCTCTCTGCTCCTCAAGGGAAAGTCAAGCCTGAAATTCCTCACTTGTTATAGAACCATATAAAAACCCCCCTGGAACAACCATCTCAGCCATCTACAGTCAACACAAGCAGCTCTGAGTTAAATAAAGCTTCCTCCAGACAAAAGCAGTTTCTGGTATATGTGTAGAAGAGAAAAATTCTACTGCAGGTACCAGACATGTGGGCTGCAGAAGCCTGTGGCACATTTCTTATCTTTGCAGCATAAAACACAAGTTGTGATGAGGGATCTGTAAAGTATATGTGAAAAATACTCATTTCACCCACTGAGCCTATGCAAACTCTCTTCCAGCCATACTAAAACCTGAACTGGTAATGCCTCCCTTAACTTAAAAGTTTATATAATTATGCACAACTTTTGGGAGGACATCTGAAAATATGTTACATTTCTATCGTTTTCCCTGGATAACCTCTTCTATTTAAGACTCAGAAGCAGAGTAGAAGCTGCTCAGGACAACTGACCCCCAGCACATCACCAGGGCAGTCAGCTCCAGCAGAGTGCTGAGGAACAAGATGGCAGCTGACACAAAAAGCAAGGGATAATATATTAATATTTGATTTCCATGTGCAATTGTCATGACATGTTTATGTAATATTAGACTTGACCCACACTACAGGGGCAGCTACTGTCTGAAGATTGATGTAAGTATTGAAGTTCAGGCTTGAACAGCCCATTGCTGTGCAACCAAAATACCACCAGGAAGGAAGTAATGTCAAAAAGAGAAAAAAAGCCCAAGTTGTTCTTTTTCACTTCACTTTTTGAAGTCACAAGCTTGCTACCCCACATAAGCACAACTCAGCTGAAAACAAAAACAGAGAAAACTCCCAGTAACCAAACTCACTACAAGTTACATAAGTAAAGTCCTTATTCAGAAAGTGAATCAATTCTTCGTCAACCATTCTCCAATTTTTAAAAGCAAAGGTGGATGCTGTCATTTCAAGGTTTACACTTTACTCAGGAAGACAAAGTAATATGGCAGCTACTTAACTGTTTAATACCACATTTTGAAGCACTGCATTTACAGTGGTTACAGCATCATCTGAAGAACATGCCCAGAGCTGTTTGTCTTAAACCTATTTTAAGCTGTTGAAGACAACAGTGGAAAGGAAAACAAAAACAAGGAGACAACAGCAATGCCAGAGAACAACAACAAAAAAGAATCAATCCTTATTCCAGAAACACCTTGCCACCTAGCATTTCCTCTTGCACTAGGTTTAGCTCCTGACTGGAAGTCAGAGATCTGACTCATTTTCTGGCTCACCCTGAAACTACTTATGAGCTAAATTTTCAGTGTGACACCTTATTTCCTACAGAAGATGCTCCAGAACCCAAGACTACTGCAAAGAAGCACTCCAAAGGGTACCTGCTACCATCCAAGAAGCAGGTCACCTCACACAGCTGCTGAGTCTCTGTCTTAGGCATCGACATTTGCATACAGAAGTTGTTCTGTATTTTTAATTGCAGCTGGCGAAGGACCGGTCACTTCCTGGCTGAGCAAAACCTTGCAAAGAACAGAGGGACAGCAAACTCACAGATATTCCACATGCAAGTGGAGGTTGGGACTTCCATTCTTAAATGCCTGGGACATGGCACTCAGGACACTTAAGAGCATTCAGCAGCTTCAGACTTGTGGGAAACTTCAGATGGATTAAGTCAAGGTGTTGGCCCCGCATCACACAGAAGACTCCAGCTACCTCAAACTACCAACAAAGCTCTTCTTTGGAAAGCAAAGCATTTTACACATGTAAGGCACCATCACACTAAAAAGGGGTAGAGATGAAAAGCTATTTTGTTCTTTTGTTTTGTTTTTTTTTCTTAAGAATTGTAATTTACACATTTCTCAGATGTTAGCCAGTTGAACAAGTCTTAAAAGTTCTTGCTGTGATTATAAATGTGATAACTCCATACATCAAAACAGAAGGGACACAATAACAGTCAGCAAGAGTAATAGGACTACTACAGTCCCTTGTGATGGGACCAGCTTTCCACATTAAAATCCACTTCTGAGATATTTAATCCAGTTAAAAATTGAGGACAAATGTGCCTAGCTTGGCAGCTTTTGCATTCTTGCTAAGGAGACATTGTGACCTAACAAATGAACACAGTATCCCTCAGCAGAATTGGTACAGTGCCATTCATCCCCAACTACTTCCTATTGTTTCTCATCTGTTCTGAGGGAGAACAGATTCCTGGACTTCAAATCTGCTCCAAACTCCCTTTGTGACATCCTCCCTCAGACAACAGCAAAGCCAGTTACAGGCAAACTAACTCAAGTGGCCTGCAGATTGTCTCCTATGGAAACACCATCATAGAGCAGATGCTGCAGCCAGTGTGTCAAAGCCTGTGAAACAGAGAAAATGACTCTGTGACACCAGTACATAGGAGCCAGGTTAGGGTCTTCTGCGTTTCAGACCCTGTTTTATCTTGCCTCATATTTGTTTAAGGTTCACCTCACCCATGGGGTGGACAGGGGGTAAACTGTGCAACAAGGAGCCTGGCATTATTCCAGAGCTGACATCTCTGTGCTGCTTTGCTTGCAGAGCAGTGGAAGGCTCAAGAATCCAAGCCTCCTCCTGAGCTCTGGAATGAGCTTAGCACAGGGACAGTATGATCTGTGATAAAACAGTTATTTCAAAAGAGACCAGATTAAATATTCTGATGTCTTTCATTACCTCAGTACAAGAAGTTGATACTGTGGCCTTAAGTTGCCCACTCATTCCACCCTGAAACAGCCCATACTGATGCTGTAACTTCATTATTTCCTCAGTTGAGGATTTCCTCAGGAGGAAGAGGACAAGTAAACCCAAAAGCAGTAAGTGGCCACAAGCAAAATGCATTTTGGTGAGGAGTTCCATCTGTCCAGGCCATAAGAAGTTCATGTCACAGGGTATTTGCCAGGAGCTTCATGCTTGCTGGCATACGCAGCGAGGGTGCGTCTCACCATGGAAGCAACAAGCTGTTTAACTGTGTGACTCATCTGACAGCAACGTTTTCTGCCTTCTGAAAAGAGATCAGCCTGCAATGAGCCACACTGATAAGATGCATATTCAGAGCAAATCTATTTGGGCAAAAAGCTATTGACACATTCAAAACTGCAGCTACAGAAGCCTGCCCAAATGAAAGCACCCAAACACACACACTGCAATATTGTACTACTGGAATAAGAATTTTGCAGATGACTGACAGGGATCTAATCAATTTACACAGCCCAACTCTGAAATGCAAACACGGTTTTTAGCCTTCATAATTTTTTCCTCCTTTAAACAGAGTACTATGGAGCAACAGCTCCCAGCCAAATGAAGAAACCCTGTCTTCCTTGCTTAAATCACTGGCTACCTTCAACCTGTTTCTTTCTCCTGCTTCCAAGATCCTTCAACCTTTATACAAGAGATGAGCTTCACTGTCACTGCCTAATAAAATAAAAGGATGCTCAGGCAAATCAACAGAACAGAGGAGACTCTTCTTAGATTTACAGGCTGAACTTAAACAGCTCGAAGACTTGTAGCAGGTAGTTGACAAGCCTAGCACTCTCATGTTGCAGGGCCAGTTTATACAAAGGACGTATCAGTCACAGAAGACCAGCAGCTTTTTTACATGCTTCTTGCTAATGGCATCAGTAAGAGTCAGATATGAAGACATTAAAAGCTTCTTGAACTCTGCAAGTACAAGGGCATTTTTTAAGTCTTCCCACCCAGTACATTCTTGCAAGGACAGCAAGAGCTTCCAGCGTGCTGAGTTCCTGAGAGCCAGTCTGCAAAACAGCCTTGTTGCTTCAGCAGTGAAGTTGCATTGAGCTACTAGGAGTGACTTGTGACTGAGGAATGAAACCTTGAGCTGCAGGCTGTGATCAGGGAGCAGTTACACACTGCTAAGCTGCCCAAAGGCTATTTTTTTTTTTCCCAAGACAGAATAGTTGCAGCTATGGATCTTTGAGGATTTTTCTTCCATTAACTGGAAATCCTCAGGCATTACCTCTGCATGAAGGCAGCCCTCTTCCACTAAAATACTTCCAGCAGAATGCTTTTTGAATGGCAGTTTCCTCTCAAAATAGCATTCTCCACTTAAGTAAATGTGTCATTGACTCTTAGAATAACTATAAATACTACAGTACCCTGCCCTTTTCAACCTTTCATTGCTTAAACAGCAAGAATCAATATTGGTCAGATAATGACTCATTACGGCATCACAGGCTATTTGCATTTTCAAATTACAAGCTACTTTTCAAAACACAAGAATTCATACTTAGCTGGAACCCAAAAGATCACAACTTTAGTGTACATTTTGCTTTCTTCTATGCAACTTCCTCTTTTGAAGTGTGCTCAGTACTGAGCTGTACAGTTGTTTTATCTAGAATGCCACAAATGGCACCGTGTTCAGTGGGAAAAAAAAGTTGACAGAAGTACAAAAACAAAATTTCTCTCTTAACCTAAAAATGGTCATTTAAAGTCAATGCTGACAAAGTACTACAAGAACCCTGACTTTTCCCAAGAAAAGCAGGCATCAGCTTGTAGGTCAGCTACCACAGCTTCTTTGGCTGGACTTCACTGGTCAAGACACAAATTCTCCAAACAAAACAACTTGTAAAGAAGTGCCACAAGAAACAAAACAAAAAGAGTAAGAAGAATATGGGAGAAGTAGCTGCCAGACTTGCAAAGAAACATTAGAATGATTTAATGTAAAGCACAATACGAAAGGTATTTTATATCTGGTACATCCTTTAGTGCAATAAACACAACAACAAGTATTAGACCCGGTAGTTGAAGTAAGTCATAGCCAGGTCCAAATGCATACTCCTCTTCCCACAAATCAGACTCAAAAAGCCAGCAAAAATAAACCACTCCACTATATAAACCAAGCCTAATAATCATTAGTGTGGCTGTAAGGTATGAATGCTCTGAAAAACCGGAAACATCTGGGAAATGTGAATAAAGGGTTGGTTGTTTCTGGAAGAAATAAAAAAAACAAATTCAAGCTATCACTGTGATATCCTTTGAAAGGACAGTTAGATCCTTTAAAAATAAAAAAGATAAACACTCTCTGTGCTCTGCAAGTTTTAAGAATGTTGCTACATGATCCACAGTGATGTCCCAATTTAACTGTCATCATCCTCCTCCTCAGCTCCAAATACCGATTTCATCCTAAAAAAGGATGTTACATTTCACACAGATCTTTAGGACACTTTTTATGTGTATAAACAATACACAACAAATCTTTAAGAGAAGGATTGGTCTTTTGTAACCAACCAGCTTCAGGAAGCTTCACCCAGCTGCTTTAGGAAGAGAAGAGGCTTAACACAAATGCATTTATACATACAAAAATTTTCTGCAAGTTTTCATCAGCTTTAAACTTTTTTTTTTTTTCCAAGTCTGCACTATAGAACAAGATATGCAGCATATCCTCTCTTTCTGGGTCAGTCACTCCCTTCCAAAAAAAATGTATCATCTCCCTGAGAGTAAGGAAGACAAGTGAACTGTCAGAGCACCAAGCAGCCCCTCTCCAGCTCACAGTGTTTTTACCTCTCACTGTAGTACAGTCTTGCTTTCTACCATTTTTTGCTAACATGGCACACCAGAAGACAACTTTTCTGCTGTATGGATGTGAAGACTGCAGTCTTATTATCAAAAGTGGCTGCATAACCAAAGGTCAAATCAAACAGATAGTGGAAGTCTGGACAGACAATTTAGGGAATTTTTCAAGACATCAAGTGACCAGAGGGCTGTAAATGTATCATCTTTGCAGGAGCTACCCTGAAATGAATGCTCATGAGATGCTCTATGGCAATGAGAACAAGATAAAACCCTATAAATAAAAGCCATCCAATTTCAGAGCAATTCAGAACAGCTATTCCCCTGAATCCATAAAAGCCAATTATAACTGTTTATAGGGCATACTTAATGCAAAAATTCAGTTTGAGGACATCAATTTTACCTTTTCTCCTTGTCCAACAAGTTTACCTCTAAAGCAAGGAGACATCAAACAATTTAAAAGAGAATTCATTTCTGTCCTCAGCATTCTTAAGTGACCTGGAAACAGAATTAGCCATAGTAATTTGCTTACACACCAAGATGCTTCTTCCTTGACCACAAGCTGAAACAGCAAGGTTTCACACAGCGAGTTAAACCCTTATACTACCAAAAGATCATTTAGCAAGATGAGTTTTCTTTTAAAGAGGTAACTTGGAGACAGTCGTCAATCCATATAGAATCAGAGAATCATCCAGGTTGGAAAGGACCTCTGAGATCATCAAGTCCAACCCTTAATCCACTGCCACTGTGAAGGAAGCAAGTATCAGTTTTCAACAGAATGGTTGAAACAATTTCATTTACAACTGAAAGAATTAAGTCCTCCAGCTGAAGTCAACAAGGATTCATGAGACTGGCAAGCTCACAAGACCAAAGCCTTCCTAAGAACTTCCTAAGTCACTAAGAAGGTGACTGCTCTGTTCACAAAGCCCTAAAGTCTAGGAAGGATCATCACCTGAAAGATTTGATTAAGAAGCAACTTTCTGAGAGAGGAGGCACACACACACACACACACACATGCTCCAATAAAATTCTGATGGAAGGATGGAGAAGTGAGCAACCCCAGGTCTCTAACAAGAGGCTAAAAGGGCAGCCCAAACCCAGAAGTGTGGTTAGGAAGTTGTAACAGGAAATGCAGAAACGCTCAAACAATAGCAGTTAGGGGCAGAATATGATGCTTATCTTATCATTCCTGCTTTAGACTGCAAGGAAAGTGTGAGAAAGTAGAAGTAACTATGAGAACCAACAGCAGGCCAGGTAAAGTCACACACTTATTTTTGCATAGGGCACTAAGGATTTAAGAACTTGAGGATTTAAGGATTTAAGGACTTGAAGAAAGAGAATATAGGTAAACATACCAAAGTCTGCATCCCCTGGATTTATCAGGCTCTGGTGGGAGTTGTTAATATATTTAAAAACAAAGCTGTGTTCAAACATCAGTATGGTTTAAGCTTAGTTTAATTGGCTGGGAAAAGAGCCTGGCTGTTCCAGATGGGAAAGCCTTACAAAATACAACTAATTGTTCACATATATCAAATACTTAACCAAGGAAGGTGTTGTGCATCCAAGTGGGAGAAAGAAGATCCAAAGAGAAACATGCTTATTCTCATAATGATACCTTAAATGCTAGAAATGTATGAGAAAAGTAATAATGGAAAGGGTAAAGAAGTCAAAAGGGAGAAGCAACCTCTGAAGTAATGCATCACATTAATATTTACAGCAGAGAAACAGAACCAAAATTAATCAGTGCTGCTAAATAAACATACTTTAGGAGAGACGTGGGAATGAAGGAAGGGATAAAAAAAAAAAAAAAAAAAAAAAAAAAAGTGTTCTGACAGCTAAAATGCTGTCGGGGCAGGCAGGACCTGTCAAGTAGCTGATCTAGTTTCAGAAGAGGTTACCTAACACAACAAGAGGTATCTTCAGAGTAGTTGGCTTTTTCATCAACCCACCCCGATGACGGAAGCAGCTGGGATTTCAATTCTTCTCCCTCCAAAACATTTGCAAGCCAGTCATAATACAAACGTGGTAATTGCATGAGGGTTTTTAAGGAAAAAAGCCAAGTGATAACTAAGGATACAGAAAGTCAAAGCACACTGAGTATTTTCATTCTCATCCTTAGTTATATTAGAAAAAAGCTGCATAATGGGTAGGTAGTAGTTTAAGGGGTTACCATGCAAGATTGTACAATGCAGAAGTCCTGAAACAAGAGCCTGTCCCAAGCCTGGAAAGCAAGAAGTCTCCACAGCCTCCTGCCTCACTTCCTGATCAGGGCAGCAAGAACATCTGCTCATGCTGCACATCTCACCCAGAGATTTGAAATCTGGCCTTTCTGTATCTGTCCTGGGTTTGACACAGCCTCTTGAAGATTACATGCAACGTTAAAAAAAACAAAACAAAACAAAACAAAACAAAACAAAACAAAACAATATCTTAGCTCTTTGCAAAGACAGGGCCATGTACTGGAGATACCCAGAAGGTGCTGTCAGATTAAATCATCTCACAACAGCTGTAGCCAGACCAATGTCAGTTTACTTCCTCGCACACTTCCCACCTCTCTCCCACCACACACAAGGCAAACTAAATTAACCCCGGCTGTTTTATTCAGACAGTTCCGAGCTGCAGCTGGGGCAGCAGCACCTTTGCACAGGAGTTGAGGCTCGGGGAGGTCTCTGACCGAGACCCTGAGGGAACCACCGGGACTTTGCTGGGAGGGAAACCTTCAGCAGCCTCCGGGCTGGTAACCCGGAGTCCCACCGGCTCCGCCACCCCAGCTCAGGCCTGCTGAGAGGCCACCCGGGACCCCCGCCTCTCCCTTCGCTTGTCACCAAGCCACAGCGACGCAAGCGCGACGGGAGGGCCCGGCTGCGGTGTCTGACCCCGTTTCCAAGGACCGAGACCAGCGGCGGGCGGGCCGGGGGTATTGAGGCGAACGGGCGGCCGCCGCTGCCCACACGGAGCTGTCAGGGCCCCCGCACCGGCGGGAAGGGGGTGTTTGGTGGGGGGGAAAGGTGAGCGGTCTGCTGCACGCATGCGCACGGCCGCACGCCGGACCCTAACGGCCACCAACCGCCGCGCTCCCCTCAGCGCCGGGCGGGCGGCTGGACTCACCGAGGCGCAGGGGCTGGAGGTGGCGCTGGGGGTAGGCGAGCGCTGCACCGTGACCAAAGCCATCGAGGCGCGGCGGGGCCCCCCGTCCGGCCGGCGGGGGCCTTACTCCATGGCGAGTGCCGGCGGTGGGACGGCGGGGAAGGGGGATGGGGGGGGGGAAGCGGACGCGGCGCCGGCCGCAGGGGGCAGCAGCTCCACGCGCGCCAACGGCCTCTCGCCGACTGAGGCGCGGCGGGGCTGGGCCGGCGGGGCACAATGCGGCGCCAGAGCGCATGCGCCACCTGTCAGCGCGGCACCGCCCCCGCGCCCGTCAGCGGCGGTTTTAACCCCTGAGAGGCCGGGGCGGGGGAGCTCGGGCGCTGGGCCTGAGGTGAGGGCGTCAGCCAGGACTGAGGTGATGCCTGGGCCTGAGGTGAGGGGGTCACCCAGGACTGAGGTCATGCCTGGGCCTGAGGTGAGGGGGTCACCCAGGACTGAGGTCATGCCTGGGCCTGAGGTGAGGGGGTCACCCAGGACTGAGATGATGCCTGGGCCTGAGGTGAGGGGGTCACCCAGGACTGAGATGATGCCTGGGCCTGAGGTGAGGGGGTCACCCAGGACTGAGGTCATGCCTGGGCCTGAGGTGAGGGGATCACCCAGGACTGAGGTAATGCCTGGGCCTGAGGTGAGGGGGTCACCCAGGACTGAGGTAATGCCTGGGCCTGAGGTGAGGGGGTCACCCAGGACTGAGATGATGCCTGGGCCTGAGGTGAGGGGGTCACCCAGGACTGAGATGATGCCTGGGCCTGAGGTGAGGGGGTCACCCAGGACTGAGGTCATGCCTGGGCCTGAGGTGAGGGGATCACCCAGGACTGAGGTGATGCCTGGGCCTGAGGTGAGGGGGTCACCCAGGACTGAGGTAATGCCTTGGCAGGGCGTTCCGGTACGTAAAAGTGATGGGTTTGGGTTATTTGTTTTTTTTTTTTAATCCCATCTTGCTGGGAGCTGTAGTGATGTGGATGGTGCTGCGCTTGGTGAAAGTTGGCCTTCATGCTCATGTAATGTGTTAGGGAGCAATAGTAACTCTTTCTGTAATGAAAACAGCATAGAAGACCTGTTTATACCTCAATGCCCAAACCCCAAAAAGTTAATCTAATAAGTATACATGGTGTTTTAAGGGCTGAGACATCCCCAGAATGCGAAGCAAGCACCAATAAGCTTCAATGTTTTTCCAGTTTTGGCCTGGTGGTATCGAATTCTTGGCAATCTTGGCAAGGAGGTAACTGGGATCAGGAATTGTCTTCAGCATCTAATGACAGCACTACATATCCTAATAGAAGCCAGTCTAAATATTAAACAGAGCAAGCTCTTCTTTTTCAAGTGTGTATTAACCCATTGATTCCTTTTAAGCACTGGGTCTGTATTGCTCTCCTCTGCTCCTCAGACTGACAGGACTCCATGGTATATCTAAACACCAGAGAAACCACATAGAAGCTCTTTAGGTTATTCCCCAGTGCCCTGCAGTCAAAATAACTTGCAGGGCAGCTCTGCGAGCTGAGCTTCACTGCAGTGAAGAACTTAGGCTTGCTAAGGAGGTATTTTGCCTCCTCGTGGACAAGAGAGGATGAAGGGACAGGCTCCTTAAACTGGACTAAAGCTGAGCATATAGCAGACTGCACAGCAAGCCAGGGTCTTGAACATGAAAGAGTCTAAAATAGCCTCCAGTGGGATCCAAGCACATGGGAGAATAAGCAAAACCTACAGGTAATCAGGGAGGCATTGTCCTGCCTTGTACAGCCATCATGTTTTTATTTTGAAACACTGTATTTAAGGTAAATGGGTTAGCAGCACACTCTTGATCCATGGCATAGAGGCTAAGAAAATGCTTTCCAGACTCCTTTTAAAATGGCATCTCCCAAGTTTTGAACATTCCCCAGCTTTCCAATGAACAATATCTTCCTGAGCAGCCTCTTGTCTAGTCCCTCCCTCCCATTTATTTATTGAATGCCTTATCTTTTCTGTGGGTGAATCTGCAATACAGATGTGGTTTTGGTGTAGATATAGATTGGCAGAGACAGTTCCAAATCCAGATATCCTTTTGCCATCATACATAAAGCAAGCTGCAAGTTTTGAGAGAAAAAGGACTGCTCTGTGCCTTGTGAGTTGCACATACCAGGTTTTTTTCACACCTTCAAATGTCATAGGTAGAGCAGTGAGGCTGTTAGGTGTGGCTATTGAATAAAAGCTCTATCTGGAGTTTCACCAGGACTTCTTTCCTATCAAAATTTCTATTTCTTCCAGCTGTAGAACTAAATGATATATATTTTCAGACCACATTAGTCACCTTTGTGTTTTCTGATAATTTTAAAGATTATTTAGGTTTGCTGCTTCTTCATTGTAGGTGCATTTGAGGTTGGGAGAGTTTCATGACAGGGATCTTAATGGTCTTCACCTTTCTCTCAAGTGTCCAGGTTATTGTTTTGTTTCATGCAAATGGATTTTTGCAAATAATAGGGCTGCTTCAAGGCATGTAGCTTCTGTTTAGATAAGTGTGCTCTGATGCAGAGGATAGGTGGAAGACTCCAAGTTCCCTGAGTATTCTAGCAGTTTCCTCACCTGGGGCTGGTGTTTCATCCTGGATTTTGAGCAACAATCATGCAGGCATTACTGTCAAGAAATTATTTAAACCAGCTTCCAAAATCAACTGTTGGGTAATTTTCATATGTCTGGTAGGTCTTCCAGTTATTTGAACAGCAAACACTTTTTTTTTTTAATCATTTACCACAAGTAAATAATGGAGGGGCTATCTCCAGTTAGCCAAAGGTCCAACGTATCAGTTATTAACTACAATAATCACAGACCACAAAGGTTCTCCAAACCATTAAAAGGGTATTATTTGCATGTGCAGTGGTTTTTAGCAGCAGAATTGAAATGTGGAGGAGAAAGCTATAAGGCATAGCTGTATTTTAATTGAAAAGAGCAATTAGAGGGCAGCCTGTGGTCACAGCATCATGATTGGTTCAAAAAAGAGATGGGAAGTGTGACCTTATTCTTCCCTGTGCTGAAGGCTCTGTGAGCAGCACCTGCAGCTTTAGCCCAATATATCTCTTGAAGGCTGTGAAGCTCTACATGAGCTGGCTTTCTATGCATTCCCCAAACTGGCTCTTTTCTTTCTTTAATACTCTGCAAACATTTCTCTGGCTAACACAAACTCTCATTACTACATGTCAGGGCTTTTATTGCATAATCTTGGCATCAGCTGCAAAAGGCAACAGAGTGCTCCCAAAATGTGTCTTACACAGAAAACCAAAAAAGAAAAAAAAAAAGATAGAAGAGGCAATTCCAGCAAAACATCTGTGATGACATATTCAGCCCATTATTTTGTCAACAGTGCAAGTATTTGATGGCATAATAAAAGGATACACTTTGCTTAGCAAAAACATATAAGGCATAACAGCCAAGTTAAATAGGGCACAATTAAAGGTTTGCTTAACCCACGGGATTCCACTTGGAGAAAAATAGAGCCATTTTTATCCCTCCTTCCAAGCCCCATGTTTATGCTGTAATTTGAGGGTTAAAAAAAAATCACTGTAAGGAAAGGGACAGTATTTTTCCATTTGTTTCAAACGAAAAAAGGTTTTGTGCATTAATCATAGTAGCAACAGAATTCTGAATTGCAAAGGGGAAAAATTAAACTCACCTGGGAGAAGAGATAACAGGAATCAAGCATGTGCAAACTGCTTGGAGGAAAAAAGCACAATCCCATTTAAAGCTTCATTTTAAATTGGTCCTCTGCACTAATTTTCTGCTTCATTTTATTGACATAATTGCTGCTATACTTCAGCACGTCTTTGAATACATTGCAGTGAGCATATTTCCTTCTGCTGCATGTTCCTTCAAATAAATAGCAAAGAAACTAATTTATTACACAGTATTTTCCACATGAGAGATGACTTACATGCATTTTGTGGGGTTTTATGTTTCCTCTCTTTAGCAAATACCAAATTTTAAAATCAAGTTGGTAAGCTTGGCATTCCTGTGGTATTTGAAAATATCCAGGCATTTTTTTAAGGGCATTGTAAATGTTGTGTTGGGTTTATGTTGGGACTTGTGATGTCACTTCGAGCTATTTTGAATTCTACAGTTTTACAAATTAATTAATATTTACTTTGGTGTTGTGGATGATGTAATAAATAAGTCACTTGATAAAGGTGACAGAAAACGACACTTTGGAGTCCACAATTAAAACTCCAGAGTTCCTAAAATAGAGAATATATGTGACTCTGACAGTAACTGTTTCAGATTTTGGAAAAATTTGTCTTCTATTTCAAGTTTTTTAACAAGCTCAACTGTCCCATAAAATGGAGACTAATACTCTACAAGAGGGTGGGGTGCCATGCAGCTGTTCCAATGACAGTTCCCAAAAATAAGGTCACAGTTTTGTTTTCCTGCAGGTAGACAATCTAAAGATCATGCTGCTTCCAGAGCAAAGTACACAGAAAGAAACAGCATAAAATAATCCTTGTTTCCTTGCACAAATTGCCATGAATTTCTCAGTTGGAGATCCTGCATAACACCAAGGAAATCACTGAACAGACACCTGATTTATACATTAGTACAAATAAGTGCAAAATGGCTGTCACAGATGATTCTGTCTTTTCTCCTTTCCCTGTGTTGCATATTATTCTTCAAGAATATAGGAGACTTTATTAAAGGTGATTAGGAGAATTTATTAAAGGTGATTAGGAGAATTTATTAAAGGTGATTCATCAAATTCTTTTAGATTCAAGTTTAAAGGCAGTTTAGCAAAACCACACTATAAACTCTCCCCTTACAAATGCTGTACATGTTTTTTTCTGCAAGGCTGCTTCAAAGCCACATAGTTCTTTTTTTTTTAAATGTTTAAGTTGAGTTTGTAATTAATTTCTTTTTATCTCTCAGATTTTCACATCTGGTTAATACACTCCTTGGTGCATCTTGTAACAGATTCCTGACCGTTCTGAATTTCATGAACATTGAATTTCAAGGTAAACCTCCTCCTGTCACTGAGCACCTGTGGATTCTCTCTTTAAATGTGCTCTTAATGTAGACTGTTGCTATTCATAGTCTTTTATTTTCAGTCATGTGATGCAGTCATCTAAGTTAAGTACAGAAGAGTCTGTTGGGCTGCCAAAGCCAAAAGACAACCTACAGCAATTCTGAGTCCTGGAAGAGACATAGCAACCTTTGGGATTATTGCTTAGCAACTGCAAACACACAGAGGAGTAAAACTCACAGCCTGGCTCCACAGCAAGTCTGAGAAATCCCTAATTCACTGTATGATTTTTGATGGTTGAGAACAGATGGGCATATATTAAATTCCTGTTCATTTGCAAAGCCACTTTGAAAGCAGGAGGCATAAGATCTATTTTGATAGCTTCTACAAAGGTAAGAAAAACAGCTCTTGAAATCTTCAGGAAGCAAAATAGGAAGTATTTTTAAATTTTAGTTGTACTGAAAAGAAGATCATGTAGGAAAAGGGTATTGGGCTCTTTGTGACTGATGAGATAAACATGCTCTATGAAGTGCATTAGGGAAAGGGAAAACTCTTTCTGAGCAACAGAGCATCAAAGAGCTTGAACTCTGTTTTGAAAAGACTTTTGTAACTCAAACACCTCCCAAATAGTTACCTAGATAAACTTCAGTCTTTCTTCAAAAATCCCTGAAAGAATAATAATGTAACCATTTGGGGTTTGTGCAGAAAATAGGGAGATAATCTTTTTGTACATGCAGGGATTCCAGCAAGAATATTTCTCTCACAGTAAAGGAGGCAGCAAAGCAGCATCCTACTAAATAATGAAAAGTTTATCTTGCCTTCAGCTTTGACAAAGGCTTTCAGGAAACTTTATATCCCATTAGGTGTTTCTAAAGTTTGTCTCTGTGCACCATGCTTGCTGTTATTTGCAAAATCAAACCTCCACTTGGGAAAGGCACAGACCAGTTCTCACCTAATGTAAATCAGCCCTGAAGTTCATGAGCCAATGGTGCCTTATACAAACTTGAGGTGTGTCCCAAAAATCTTGGACAAATTCCAAGTATCAGGTCCTCATTCTAGCACACTTTGTTATTTATTTTAGCAGTTATGTCCTGTTTGAATGCTCTTCTATACTCTCTTCCTCTTCTGTCCTGTATTAAAGCAGTGGGCATAGTTCTCTGCATTGTGCTTCCATTCTTGGATTCATGCAAATCCCCTGAAATTGAGGTAGAGCAGTCATGCTTTGTTGATTTTTGTTTTGTTCAGAGACATAGAGATAATTAACATTTAGTAGTACTCAAACTCATCCTAACAAAGGGTTGAAAGTGGTGTAGAAAATAAATTCATCATCATGCAGAATCAGCCACCTCATAAAGCAGAGTGCAGTTGTCACTTTAATATTGCACAGAAACTTCAGTGTAGTTTCATAAAAGATGTTAAAAAATAACATAAGTATTTGAAACTGCAAGTACAGTTTATTTTGGCACAACAAAACCAGCTGATTTGGAATATGACCAGAACATTTGGTTAACACCCTGCTTTGAACCAGACAGAGTTTGGTTTTGCATCATATTGAAAGAAACTTATCTAAGCAAAGAACACTTCAACAGGGTTGACAGGTTCCCCTTTTTGCCCTTAAAAATCTGGACTCCTTTACAGCTCATGTCCTTCAGTGACAAAGCCACAGAAGTTCCCATCTTAAAACCATCTGTATGGGTCAGGCAGGCAGCTTCATCCATAAATCCATCTCACTTCCCAGCAGGTACATATCTTTGAAAACAAATTCCTGGAAGATGGCAACAATCCCATCAAGAAAATGCATAGAAATTTAGTGCTGTGAAACATCCTACCTATCCAGGCAGTATTTGGACTCAAGCAATGGTTATGAACCAGAAAGTAAACACACTAGTAATCACATCTGTGTGCCAGGAGGGCTGTGGATCACATTTATGCATTTCCTGAAAGGCTGAACTCTCTTCAGAGCAGCTATAAATGCTTAAACATGGAGAGCAAAACATATAAAAAGCAGCAGTATGGTTATGGATACTAAAAGACCTTTGTGAAAAGCACTTTTAAATAAGAGCTTCAAAAGGATAGTGTGGCAGTGAGTTCAGAGTGGAGTTTCATCCTTACTTTGGAAGGGCAATAGTGCTCTCTCTGTCTCATATTTACTGGATTTCCTGGAGGCATGGACTGGGACCTAAACAGCAATAATGATACTGGAAGGAAGAGGAATCCACTGGGGGAAAAGGTTTCTGAGCATTATTCACTGCTTCGTTTCTGAGTCTCTAAGTGACCTGGAATTAATCAGTTCTCTTCTGTGTCTCAGTTTCTTCTCCTGTAAGAAAGGAACAGACTTGTTTATTTGCTCTGTCTCCAAGGGCTTTTCTGATACATAATTAATCATTATAAATCATTTACTGATCTTTGAAGTGAAGGAGTTGTGTTAATTTAAGACTACAGAACAACAGTAACAACAATTTTAAAATAACATAGAAAGATTGTATTAATTAATTCTTAACAGTAGACTTTCTTACCATGTCATCTGCTAGGACATTGCTGTATCTTTTGGTACTATATAACATATATAACATACTGCTTTTGTTCTTGTCACAGGGACTGAGGTATGGCTGCTCAGTCAGGAGCAGCAGCTCAAATTGCTGGTCCAATGCATGCCACAGCTGGGGCTAAGAATGGAACTGACACAGAAATGAAGAGGAATCATGGGGATGATAAGCCACCATGTCTTAGTAGTGATGCTCCATGGAGAAAGTGTTTTTATGAAAAGGTGCAGAAGAGGTGCCTGCGCCTGCAGAGGACAAAGGTGAAGATTCTTCATGCACAAAAGGTGAAAGAAGAAAAGATAAAGAAGAGAGAACCCTGTGACTTGCTGCCCAGAGAGTGGTTCAGTGAAGAGAAAGAGTCACTTGATACTCGTATCTATTTACTTGACAAACTCCTACCTACATTAATCCCAGGAGTGGAAAATCTCTTAATGGAAGTGGAAAGAAAGAATGTGCTTGTACCAGACGAAGAATCAATCAAATTTAACCCCATCAATTTTCTTGGAGAATATCTGAAGAGACATGATCCTCAGCATGGTGTTCCTACAAAACCAAGCCCTTACCTCAGAGGAATGAAAATGGTCCTAGAGGAGCTAAAAGCTCAGGTGCCAGGTGCAGCATTAGAAAGGTGAGAGAGCTGAAAGTGAGGCTGGTCACAAGACCAGAGCTGTTGTCTTGGTCCCTGTTTTATAAAGGGAGTGGTGTAACTGCTACCTGGCTGGCAAAGTGTCCAACAAAATGAACTTTGTGTAGTACAGTTCCAGAGATGGTATTTGTCTCTTATAAAAAACTGAGAAGCCAGAACATGTCACACAAAGTGAAACACTAGTTATTCCTGTTTAAGTCAATGTATTGCCCTTGACAAGTATATAATTTCTCTTCAGGCTCTATCTTAATTACATATGTGGAATGTAAACTGCTTTCAGACCAGTCTAGCTTAGTGACAGCAGTTCTTTAGGACAGGTCTATGGACTCTTTAGATAATTTCTTCAATATTATTCCAAAAATGATAAAAAGATAACCTTTTTTACCTCCTTCAGGATGATTTCTCTTGACCAAACCAAAACCAATATCCTGACACATTGTAGAAACTCCTTCTCCTAGGATTTTTACTGAGACTTTCACTTCAGTTTCTTTTTCCCCTTTAAAGTAGAAACCATTTTGTATTTTATTATGTTGCTTATTTCTAGGCTGCTTGCCTTAGCATAATATTTAATGAATATTGGAAGGGAGTCCTATGGCAGGCTAAAATGTGAGTGTTAGGTGAACAATAATGCATTCATTTTCATTGTTCTGTTCACAAAAATACAGAGGTGAACATTTGTGTTCATAGAGGACCAGAGGTGATTGTGATGTCTAAATTACTCACTTACTACTAAATCTCTTTATTCTATATATGTGTTTGTAGAATAATGGCCTCTATTTGAATGGCTGGCTGTCATATTTGCATAAATAGCACATGCAGCTTGAAAATTGGTGTCAGGGTTTCAGTGTTGGGAATTAAGGCAGTAAAATGTTGACAAGAAGTTTTATGCATAAACTCTAAATGAAGATAATTGACATTCCAATATTATAATGAATAAAAGAATATGTTAAATCTTTCTCTACTGCTCTTTGTCTCTGCAGTTCTTGTCCACATACTGTTGCAGTTCATAGAAACATACCATGTGTGAGCACAGCTAGATCAGTGTGATAAGTGAATTTCATACAGTCACTTACCTCCTTTTTCCCCAGAGATAAAAATAATTACAACTGACTGGTTGTGGTCAGCGTGTAAGAGCTCAGCTTTTTGGTTTTTCTTCCTAAACAGACATACAGTAGTGCAACCAGAACTGGTGAAAGATTTTCAGGTTTTTTTAATTTGTTTTGTAAATGCCAATTCACTGAAACAGTCTGAGGAAAAATCTTTTTCAGTGAGCTTTCACTCAAGCATAGACTGTTCTGCAACAATGTCTGGCATGTTTTGTGGAACCTTTGTTTTGGGGACTGCTTCACAGGACATCTGGATGCAGGATGTTCAGAACAAAATTTTTATTTTGCAGAAGAAATTAAAATGCTTAACATTTTTCGGGTTGGTTTTTTTACTTGGTGTTGGGCCTGGGGTTGGGTTGTTTGCTTTTTTTCCCTGCTAAAATGCTCTTAACTTTCATTGTGAATCAGAGCTTGTTTCTGGAGAGGTAAGATTTTCTTGTAGAATGCAAAGTCTTGGCTATAGGTGACGTGATCTTGGCCTTGGCTGTTAAGTCCATGTTTTTACATTTGGAGACAGGTTCTCAATTTGTAGCTGTCAGAGCTGATGCAAAGGAAGGGACTATCAAGACTTGTAAAAATCAATCTCTCTGTAGACAGCAGTGCCACGTGTGTTTCTGTAGCCATAGCTGTAGCAGGTTTATGTATCCACTAGTAGTAATATCATGGGATTTGCATTCACAGTAGCTCAGGATTTACATATTTGTGGTGCCTGTATTGTGGGATTTGCACAGGATTCTTAAACCACAGCAGCACAGAGGATTTTATGGACGTGTAGCACTGTGACTCCTGGTGCGAGTCACTGGCTTTCTAAAAGGAAAAAAGTCTTACAAGAGAAATGCCAGTCTGTGCTCAAAATCTCTCACATAAGCACCAGAAAGATGAGGAGTGAAATTCTGTCCCTAGTGAAGCTCCCATAAACTTTGACATTACCTTGAGGAAAGGCAGGATTTCATCATGTCCTTCTCAAAAGCTTATGAGTCCTCAGTGAGCTCCAGCAGCTTCCTGCACTCTCCTTAACTGCTGCCTGACTGGGGGTCTAGGCACACAGGGAAACAGATGGGAGAAATTCCTTTTCCAGATGGATTGATACCTGAAACAGAGACTTTATTTATCCAGGGATGGCAGTCCTTCAGTCTGAGTCACCCATCCTTGTGTGGGAGTTAGGCGGCTGTCTTCCTGAAGGAACATGTTTCATTCTGCAGGGAGAAGTCACCCTTGCTGCCATCTCTCTGGAAATGTCTAATACTGAAATGAGCTCATTTTGAAATGGGTGCCCAGCTCTGTTATAGCCTGTTTTGCTCTTATTGTCTAGGTGGAAGACATTTTTTCCCCAGTTTATAAATGAACAAATCCAAACCCAAAGCAGATAAGTTCTTTGGGATCAATTTTATTCAGTTCTTTTGCTGTGCAAAATGGGGGATTGGGAAGAACATGGCTGGGTGATTAGAGAAGCAAATAAAATAGAAGGAAGAAGAGATGGAGATACCAATCTTGCAAACTGTGAATTCTAAATGGTGGAGAGGTTGGTGCATTATCCCTGTCCTAAGGCAGTGAGAACTTCATTGTGTGAGCTGCTTTGGAGATTTCTTTGAACGTTATTGTTTGGCAGTGAAGTGCTCGTGTGAAATGGTATTTAGGATTTGAGACAAGCATGTAATGATCCAATGTTGTTGGTAAATCAAGTGTAGCAAAATCAGGCTCTTCTGTTCCTGCTGAAATTGAAAGCAAATTGAAGGACATCTACACAGTAAATGATTAATGGCATTATACATGTGAAGGTAAAATTTATCCCTGTTGAAACTGCATGAACTAGAGTACTGGAGAACTGCACAAGTGATTTTCCCTTAAATGTCTACTGTACACTCTACAGGAGACTCTGTCTCTCCACCTTCACATATCTGACACTCAGGTTATTTCTTCAGACACAGAGTTGCACTAGATTTCAGGAAATGGTACGTGCCAGAAAATAAGTACTCTCACCTCCTTGGAGCTACATTCTGAAATTTTTTTTCAGGTTACTAATTTCTAGTCCAGTAGTCACATTAGTCATTTTGAGTCCCAGACATGAAGTATTTGTTTGGAAAAAATCTATATTCTATATTATAAGGACAAGAACCCCAGTAAAAAGTTATTTCCTTTCCTTTTGTTCTTCTTCCTTTTGTTAATCTATAATTAATTTATTTA
Organism: Calypte anna; assembly: GCF_003957555.1. Classification (NCBI taxonomy): domain Eukaryota; kingdom Metazoa; phylum Chordata; class Aves; order Apodiformes; family Trochilidae; genus Calypte; species Calypte anna. Next base: position 7,112,519 of record NC_044264.1, read on the forward strand.
TGATGGCATCTTTCTAAACCTTATTCCCATGTCCTACAGGCTTGCCAGGATGAAGACTGAGGCAAAGAGCAAACGTAAGGAAAGGGAGGAGGTGGAAAATACAAAGTCTGAGATGAAAGAAATGAGAAAGGAGCAGCTGGAAATTCAGTTCAAAAAGTGGAGGGTGGATGTCAGTGGCAGAGTACCACTTGCACTGGTAACTAGGAAAGCTAAATGTTGGGTACATACCTCATCACTGGATGTCCTTCTCTGTAGCTGGTTATTCTTAAGAATCCTTTTTAAGAGGTCTTGGACAGCCACTCTTACTCTCCTGTGGTCTCCATTAGATATTTTTTCTGCCTCTGTGACTCATACAAATTGGTACTGCAGCTCATGAAAGGTGTGATTTGCAGGAATTGTCACACATCTCTTGGTGCAGGCATCTTTCTTACAAGGGCCCTAGGAAACTGTCCTGTGGTTACACACAGCACGACATAGACAAAGTCTACATTTTATAGGCCTCACCTATGTGTGGTAAGAAGCATTGCTGACCCATATGATTAATTATTTTGGGTGGTTTATTTTAGTAACGGCCTAATGTTGTCTGCCTGAAACTGCCCTTTGACTGTTACCTTGATTTGTAGGTTCAGAGTGCACTGAAATCTTTTCCGGATTTTGTTCCTTCTACTCCCAAAGAAGTGAGAGAAGGTAGGTTTTTGGTGTTATATTTCTGTGGTCTGAATTGTGATGGAAACTGTGGATGGATCTGGCAAGAGAAAGACTCTCTCAGGGTCATTTCACTAGCTAGGATATTAACGACAAATTTTCAGATAGGTTGGAAAGAGGCTGAACCACCATGTGGCTCATTAATGTGATCTTGGAAAGTATGGAAAGAAATTTAAAAATATTTCAGAGAGTCAGAAAGATCAGGTGCAAGCCCTTTCCACTTACATCCTGCATTAGCCAGACATTGCCATGTGTTTACTGTGATTTTTAAGAATTACTGTGACAGCCTCCCTCACCTGCTCTGTCCCACAGTGTTCCCTGTCTCATGAGAGGTCTTGGAAATCCCATGGACAGCTTGGCATACTGGGAGGCATTGAGGAAAGGCAGGATCAGTAAAATTAAAGTCTGACAGTGTTGTTACCTTGTATGGTTTCAGAGAAAAAGTGGAAGCTTATTTAACACTCCAGCAGATCACACATCTTGTCCAGCCCTTCCCATGCCAGTGACACACAGCACAAGGGCCCCTGCACCAGACCACTCAGCACAGAAAGATTTCTGCAATTCCTGTCCACTTTACATACCTTACACTTGACCTCCCCCAATAATGGTAATTGAATAGATTGAGCCAGGACCATTGAAGTGGCAGCACACAGCCTGCTGCCAGCCCTTTACATCAATAGCCTGTAATGATCACCAGTAATAGCAAATCTACCTTTGCTGGAAGAAAGGATGATAAGCAGGGAACCTCTAGAGTGCATTTCTGCTTGCAGCTGGAGTCACCTCTGTCTAAAGCTTGCCCTTGCTCAGCCCTTTCTGTATTATGAAATTGTTCCTCTGAGTAATCATCCTACATTGGTAGTACACAGTCTGAATGCCAAACACAGCTCCTGAGCTCTTGCACTGGTGGCTGTGGTTCTCCAGTGGGAAAACACTGGAGGTTCAGAAGGGACTTTCTGTCCAGATGTTTGCTCTACATATGCTGGAGGTGCTTTATGTCATATTTCACTAACACTCTGGCTCCATTTCTTAATGTATTTCATTTAATAGCATCCAATATACATTAATGGAACAGTAAGTTTAAACATTAAGTTTAACAAAAGTAATGTACAGGTTAGGAATGTCTAAAGCAACAAGACATAAATATATTCTATGGGGAATTTTCTCTTTATTTCTGGTATATTGTAGAAGATAGAACAGAAAAGTAACCCCAACAGAAATGTCTGCTCAAAGAACTCATTCTGAAATCTGTGTGGACATTTGACACATCTTCTCATTTCCACTGGAGCAGCCCAGAAGCTGACTAAATGATAGTTTTGAATATCATGATCAGTAGCAGTATTCCCACAGAGCTTCTTGGGAGAGTTATTGACGTTCAGATTCTACTCTTGCAGAGCAGAATTCATATCACCAGAATTTTAAGGTTTTTATCTGTCTGTTAAATAAAAAAACAATTTATTTCCTCACACAATTAGTTGTAAGCACTGTTAAAATCACTGCAGTTTGCACCAATGTATGTCAAGAATAAATGTAACCATCCAGTTTTGAAGAGATAAGGGGATATTCTCAGCAAGAGAAATATGTAAGAATCAGATTTAGATAGCCCCTAGGGATTAATGCTTCAGCTATTGTGGTTATTTATATAACTTCATATAAATGTAATTCAGCATGAAAAGAGCATTAATGTAATGTAATGGTGTGCAAAATATGTGTACAATATGCAAAACCATGACTGCTTTCTAAACCAATATCCCTTCATTTTTTACTAGCAATCTATGAGAGTAATCTGGAGATTGTAGACACATTGGAAAAAAAAGTAAACATAGATGAATTCAAAGAGGTGAGAAATTAAATAAGAGCATCTGATTCAGAATATGAGGTTTGTGACAAAGTAGTAGCATTTCCTTGGGGTCTGCTAAGAAGGGCTTCACTTCTGGAGCATCTCATGTAACTGATTGTATGAGGACATTTCATGTCTGTCTCCATCTCCATCCTCTGCTGTCACAACACTTCCATTCTGGCCAGACAGAGGGAAGTATTTTGCTACCTCAGAGCTGCAGACTGTACCAATGTCTGTGGAGTTTGTCAGGAAGCAGTGGGTTTCAGGACACCCCTCTCCATGCTTTTTCAGAATGCCACAGCCCTGAATCACCTGTGAATCCAGCTTTTACCTTGGCTGCTCAGGGGAGGTTCAATGTCCCAGTGCAACCATTAGTCTGAGGTAATTAGTGCTGTCCCCAAAGTAGTAAGTGATGATCCAGGGTGAGAAGCTCTTGCATTTTTACCCTGAACTCTCCTTTTAATCAATTTGAAAACAACCAAATAAATTCAAACTATATTTACTGGAAAACTCTCCAGGCCAAGACTTTGCCAGCCATTTCTACCTACGACAGAGCTGAATTTTATGGCTGGGTAATTTACCCTGGGAAAAAGGATGTTTAGAATAGAAATAATGACAGACTGTCAATTGCAGCTGTGCTAGGAGTTGCTGTTACAATAATTAAAAACAGAGTATAAGGCAGCTGTGCAGAGACTAATTTCAAGCAACCATATGTGATTTTTGTGCTGCCTTTGCTCTCAGGAGGTTTGCATGTTTGGTATCTTGCACAGAGATGCATTTTTATGATAACTTGTTGAAGGCATTTATAAGCATGAAATGAGGTATTTTAAAATTTAACCTCAGAATAACTGCATTTAATTAAGAAAACTACTGTGGATAATGAGAGCCCAGAGAATTGCTTTTGTCACTGAAACGAAGTATCAGTCCATAACCAGTGTGGTTCATGTACAAGCACTGAATGAATTCCTGCTCCGTGAGCATTAGAAAAATGTTTTAAAATCTATTTTGTATCCTCTTTATTTTAACTCGATTAAAGATACGACCTGAGAGATCAGAATTATAAAATATATGGACCATCAAACTGTATGATTTACCAGCCCCTTGCAATATTGTTCTCAGAATATCTTCCTTGATGCTTTTTCCAGTCCAGTTTTAATTGAATCAAATGATGAGGCTTTCATCACTCCCCTTGGGAACTGCTCTGTAATCACAGACCTTGCTCTCTGTACAGGGCTGTTTCTAATCTTCAGCTACAATTTACCTTTGTGCATCATTTTGCATCATCCACCAGAACAGAGAGATGATCTTTCTCCATACTGATCTAGGCTCTTTCACATGTGGAAAGCATTGCTTTTTAATGGACCTTAAAATTAAATGGCACTTTTTTCCCCCCCTTCAATTCAGTGCAGCTTTGGCTTACTTAAAGGCTGTTAGAAACTCAGCAGAGAGACCTCACACATTGTTGTTGTTGTGCTTCAGGGTGTTTTTTTTCCCAGGCACACAAAATGGTGGCTGTTGAATTTTTACATCCTTCATGACAAACTGGGGGGGTCGTTTATATTCAAATAATTTAAATCCCAGAGACCAGACCCTAATAGTTTATTTCAGAGGCTTTGTGCATGCAGAACACCCAGCTGTCTGACACAAAGCTATTGACCCTCTGGGAAAACCTCACGTTACCTTTGTAGGGTCCAAATCAGGCTTTAAAGGTTGGATTATTTTTCATGATTGCATGTGGCTTCCTTAATTTCTATTGAGATCAGCAGGAACAAAAAGCAAAGATCTATTGTTATTGAGGGTATTGTGTTCACAAACTGTAGCAAAGTCTCACACTGGAGAACAAGAAGGTGTGCCAGCTTTTTTCTGATAAGTGTAAAAATCTCTTGGTTACTAATAAATAAATGTACACTTATTGTACGTGCAGTACTTTACATGGTGGAGTTTTTTACACACATCGGCAAAGAAAAGCTTATGACTCCACAGTACTTCCTCCTGCCCACACAGCTGAACATAGCTTCTGAAGAATCTTCTCTGGAGCTGTTAGCAGCAGCAATACGTAAGCCCTTAGATTTGTCATCAAGATGACATACAAAATAACAAGCTGCTTGTCCAACCTGCCTCCTCCCAACTGCTGTCATCTTGAAGGGTCATCTGTCAGAGGGTTCTGGGTTGTAATAGCTCTGAAAAGCTAGTAGATGCATATAGCCCCAGATCTGTCACCTTTTTTCCAACCCACCTACATCCTCTCTCATTATGCTGAAGTGCAGAAGAAACACAACACTGCATTAGGAGTTGTGCTTTCTCACCAGCCACCACTCGGGCCATTGGCTGTTGCTTTCTGCTCTTCCTCTCTTCTCCACTTGTCCCATATAGTCAGAAATTATACACTATAGACATGAATAATAATAGCATATATTAATATTTCAGTTTCTTAATGCCAGTGCAGCATTTCTACAAGTCTAACATGTTCTAGCACTTAAGTCAGGTATCCCTATCCTAAAAATAGGGTAAGGGGAGACATGATGTGTTTTGCAAATTCCTCCTTTTAACTGTATAGGCTCCCTGTTATGGTGGCTGGCTACAGAAACCTGCTATAATAACTCAGTACAGGCTTTGGGATTGTGGTTTGTTCTGATGGCCATTATTATTTATGTCATACACACCACAGTTTTAGAACCATATTGCTTTTGCTCATAAAAACCACATGGCTATAAATCCAGAGTGTTAAAGTGTCTCCAAGGCTAGAGCTTAAAATAAATATTGAGTCAGTAGTATTCCCAGTGTCAGAGGACTTGGGTGACAGCAGTCTCATTTTCAGAAGGTTCTTTCCTTTTTTATATTGAATCTAAACTGGTTCCCTAAACACTGAGGTTGTGAGCAGTGAACATTTTGTGGCATTAGAATTGAGTGACTGTCAGTTCTGCAAAAACTAATGGCTCAAAATGCCTCCTTGAGAATGAAGTCAAATAAAGGTGAAAATACTTGAAGAAAACTAACCATTTACAGTTTTCCTTTCTACCCATAGTACATCCATTCCTACTCTGAACATTTTTCAAATGACATCTTCCAAGAAATCTTGAAGCATCTCTGTCAGTGTGCTGAGGACTTTGAAAGAACAATAAGACACGATATGTGGAGGCAGATGTTTGTTGATCTCTTCCTAGACTGTGATAATGGAAAGGTAAGCAAAGCAGCTCTCAATCTCATTTCTCAAGCAATACTGTGATGCTTCCAATTTGGTATTTCTCTGGCCTTCTTTTTATTCTCCATGACTCCAAACACTCTCCGTTTGCTAACTCAGCACTATTTTAGGAGGCAGTCAGTGCTGCATTGTCTTCATAGTTCTTAGACACAGAAATAGCCAATAGCCAATAAGCTGGTGGCTAATTAGAAACTGAATGACCTAATGCAATAACTGGGGGATGAAGTTGGAAAATTATGGAGAAGAAATTAACCACAGACTTTGCTGCTTCTGGTAATTACCCGTTCCCACAGCATGTTCAGAATGCTTGGGTGCTAATTTGTCTGTTCAGCCAGACTTCAGAAAAGATAACTTGCTATAGATTGACCTAAACCAATGTGCACATACTACAATAGTAATATATACTGTGTGAATTATGTTGCATTATTTCATACACCTCTAGGGCTTCTATCAATAAATCTCATAGCAGTTTAAATTTAAAATGTGAAATAATCTGTCTTTACAACCTCTCTGAGAGAAGTACTATGAACTCAGTCACCGTTTATGGGCAGGAAATTAAAATACAATGAGTCAGTTACAGAACTGGAACTCAAAAGCCATAATTTGGTTTTCAGCAGCTCTAAACTCTATCTATGAGCATCTGAATACATCTGCATCCCCATTAAAAAGCTAATCTTATTAGAAGACCAGTAAATAGTAGGAGCTGAAGAATCAATGGCATGAACTATTGATAAAACTTGGGCTTCACCCAGAAAGTGTGGTACTTATTATGAGTAGCCTCAGTTAGCCAGTTACTGGCTACTACACAGGAAACAGTTGCCATAATCTTACAGTCTCCTCCCCTCCATAAATTATATATTCCATCCAGCACTCCCCTGGTGATGTTTACAGCATGCCTACCCAGAATGGACTGTGCTCTACAGTGTCATGCTAATAATGTCATTACCTCTAAGAGAATGGAATTACACAGCAAGTTTCAACAGCAATAGTGTGTTTTAGAGAACAGCAAGCAAGTGGCTCTTTCAGGGATGAGGAAAGAAGTGTGTTTGCTTCTCAGTTAGGAGACATTTAACTTTCCTATTGCTCTGTCAAGAAAAGTTATGAAGAATCCTCCTGGGTAGAGTAATATATAAAGCTGAGTCTTGTCTTTGTGATGCTTTTTGAAATGATCCCTTCTTTCTCTCTCTCTCATATTTTAATGTCACTCTCATCCTATTATTTCTGTGGTAGTAATCACCATCTCTGTGCTACTAATCCCAGTGGAATCTCAGAGGCAAAGAGCCAAAAATGCCAGCACACCATGACAAGAGTGAGCAGCTATCAGCACAGACACCATTGCTGCCCACAAAAAAAAAAAAAATTATCAGAGCACACACATGGTTGCTGTTTCTAGACTCCAAGGTAGCCTTGATCTGCAAACTGAGTTTAATAAATTGTACTGTGGACCATGCAGTTCTTTTAAACCTGACCTGGTTTCTCTTGTGTGGCTTTAATAAGTCCTGCTGTACTGTATCCACAAGGAAGAGAAAAGATGCAAACTAACCCAAGGACTTCTGCCACTTAAATGTGATCCACTACCTGTAGTAGTCATTCTGCAAAGCACAGCAAAGCAGTTGTTTCAGTTCCTTATTTACATTTGTTTTGTAGCAGGCAGTTATTCCAGTCTGCATGGTGACTGTAGCTGGCTGCCTCAGTGAGCTGCAATTAGGGCCAGGGATCTGAGAGAGCAGTGTTTAAATTACAGTCAAATTAGAAGGTATCCACATGATCATTATTATGGTTTCAGATGCATGCATCCAGAAGGATGGCAGCTCAGCAAGAACAGCCTGGACTATACAGTGAAGCAAAAACTTTCCAAAGCAATACAGAACACAGTTGAATCACTGCTCTAATGTCCCAAAAGGCTGTAGCTCTGTGAATTTTAAGCTCATTGTCTCTGTGCTCATGGGTATTAGGTCTAATTTCTTTTATACATTAAAACAAAAGCTGCATTAATTTTCAGGGATGGTTTAAGCCTGGTATTTTGAATGTAAATGAATTTTGTCAAAGAGTAGTTTTCAAACTAGTGAAGTTTGAGACACTTGTTTACCTTTCTTGCACTACAGCAACATCTGCTTCCTCACAACCCTTCCTGAGTCTGTTCTCCCCATTTTGCTCACTAAGAAGCATGTTGTGGTGTTCATGTCACATTTCCAGAAAAACAATCAAGCAGTTAAACACTGACCTATCACTGAGTAAATGGCAAGTCTGATTTAGTCTGTGTTGCTAAAGGAATTACTCATAGATCACAGAACATTGCTGAAAACAACTGAGTATCATCACCTGCCAATATCTAGGTGACAGGAAAATTGGGTCGATATGTTTCAACTCTCCAGGCACTAAAGTTGGCACTAGTTAAAAGCTGAGACAAGTTTTGGGCAGTTGGACAAACACAGATGGCCTGCTGGTATTTATAGTGGATGCTGTACCTGTCCTGCTGACAAGGCTCTGCATGGGAGGCTGACAGGCTGGAGTCTTTCATCAGTTTCCCCACTCACACAAAGTACAAAGAAACGTGACCTTTTCTAGTGAATTCAGGAACCCAGAAAGATCATGTAACTGGGTACAGGGCTTTGGAAATGGTACTTTAAGGTGATGGGTGCCCTTCAGTTTTTTTCAAATCCTCTGGGTGCCCCTCAGTGCTTTTCAAATCCTCTGTTCCTCACTTTGATGCCATTAATTACAGTTTTAGATTATAAGCAACACAGTCATCTTGAGCTCATTTCCAGAAAAAAAAAAAAAAAGACATAAACTCTTCCTTTATTTCTTCAGCCTAAGGGCAGGAAAAGTTCATGAAGAATTGAAAGCTCAGTGAATTTTGAAATCTTTAAAAGCAAAATGTGAATAGAAAATCAGTAACTCAGATGGAAAGCTACTTGCTACAAATAATGAACTTAAGTAAATCTGTTCTCTAATTAACTACTGTATTTCACTACAGGGAAGGAGATTACAAAAGGTGGCAGGACTGAAATAATGACAACAGGAATTCATCATAAAATGGAAAACTTTTTTGTAAACTCACAATTTCCTGATTGGAAATAACCCATTTAATTGTCTTTTCCTGATTTAATTGTCTATATTCACTCACCCTGAGCAACAAGGACTTAATATAATCTTCACATTCCTCTACACTGGAACTATGGATACTTCTGTCACCTCTGTGGTCAAATGTGTATGAATTTTTAAAGGAAATTAGGGAGGTTATCATAACAGCTCTGAGTTTTGGGCTGATTATTTTCCCAGGCAGCTGCCAATACATCATGCTTCAAAGGAAATGATGGGGCACAAAACCAGACTACAATGTGCAGTCACTAACATAATACAGCACAGCCCATAATAAAATTCTTCCATGGTACTGTCAGGCACTCCAGATTTGTCCAGAAAGCATGAAATGCTGAAGCTTTGATCTTTACATGAAATAGTCCTTTGGAAGAAGTGGTTACAATCATCCAACTGTAATTTGTAAAGAACATGCAGGAGGATGTGCCTGCAAAGTAATATGAATGAGGAGTTCCAGCTATCCCAGAGAAGAATTTTCTGTCTCTGTGAAATAGATTTTCTTCTTTAAAATGTGTACTGATGTTCTGGTAATGGATAAGCCTCAGTCACAGGTCATTCTTAGCTAATGGTGCCTTTGTAGTGCTGCAAATGTTGATATAAGTCCTGAGAACCACAAGAAAACCCCATTAATTCTGGTCTTTTTGCCTAGGTTGGTCTCTTAGACAGAAAAAAAGTACTTGCCTTGCTGGTAGAGTTCTATGACAGAAGCCCAGAGCTTGCTAAGAGTGGATTCTGTAACCCAAGACAGTGTAAGTACAAGGGGTATTTCAGCTGTGGTTAAATCATTAAGAGGTCACAGGAAATTGTACAGTTAATCTATTGTTTCATAAGAAGTGTTACAAAAAATGGACAGAGCCTAAAAAAGGGCCCAAATGAATGCTGTGATCTATACACCATAACATTCAAAGAAACTGTACAAGATATTGCAGGCCTGGACATTGTTCTGAAGTTTCGTGTTTCTGAAATTCATGTTTGAAAGAGGCACTTTGAGGTAGTTTGTATTTGCTAGGAAATACCTTTTCTCTTTCTTGAAAAAAATTTCTTATACAATACTAGAGAACATAAAAAACAATGCAAACTTTCATCAATGTTTTTTTCTATATTAGGGCCAATAATTGAGCTGCAAGAGTTTGAGCTTGCAGATTTATCAGGGTGCCATGATGACCAGAAGGTTGATGAGGAACTCAGTGAAAAGTTAGTCGTGTCTCAAACAGGAGGTTCTGAGGGAGAGGACAATGTGCCAGCAGTGGAAAGCACTGATTTTGAAGTTAGTGATTTGGATGGAGGTACAATCCAGAGTGAGAAATCCAGTTTTCAGGAAGGCATCATAACTGAAAGCCAAGATGAGTCTTCAGGTGCAGACAGACAGGAGGAAGATTTCCCAGGATCAGCCTCTACTGAGTACAGTCTCAGCAGAGATGGAGAACCTGGATCTGAAAACCAGGTAGAGGAAGAGGAATTTAGCCTGAATACAGAGTCTAATACAGAAACAAAGAGGGAAGAAGATTACCATATGTCAGACAGAGAACCTGGCTCAGAAGAGCAAGTCAGTCAGGAGGACAATTGGACTGCAGAGACAACTGAGACAATTGCAGAACCAACACCTGAAGACAAAGCTGTGGCAGACATGGATTCAACACAGGATGCTTCAGTTGCAGAGGTTGTGGGAGAAACTCCTTCAAGAAAAGAGAGTTTTTCTAGGCAGCAAGGTGATGAGTTTGGCCAACAGACAAGTTCAGAGACAAGACCCCTGGATGAGGACCTTCTGCAAGACCAGGATAAAGGTAAAGCATTCTCTTTCACTCTGGCAGAGATTAATCTTTTTCAACATATACATTTGGACTGGTTTAAGTATAGGTGTGGTTTTAATCCTTTTCATAACTATTGAAAACATGTCAGTGATTTCTGAATACATAAGACCATAAACTTTAATATCTTCTTATTATATTTTTTTCTGTCAGGGTTTCAGAGTGTATCCCTCTTGCAGGGTGACAGGTGAGTGACTCACTTTGCTGGTGATCTGTATTCAAGGCAGTGAGCAGACACTTCAAGTAGGGACTTTCTGAAGCAGCAGCATTTTTATAGTACGTAGAAACTTTTTGTTCTGTTTCACTCTGTAATATTAGTTTAGCAAGACAGCAGCCTGATCATTAGATACAGAAATGACTTTTAATAACTTTTAGACTGTGATTGTCCATAGGGAGATATATAATGAGACCATATAGCAGGAACATTTTATTCTAATATTTTTTTTCCAAAGGATGATTGTGCTGCTTAATTGTGTACAAAGACCCTTGTTCTAGGAAGGCTGTGGCTGGGCAACTGCGTGTTTCATGAGACACTTTCTTCAACACCCCAGAAGGACCATGTTCCTTGCTAACACTTAGTGAATACATTCTTGTGTCTCACAGTTTGAAACACTGTAAGAGCTGAATGTAGCTTGCCAGAGCAGTCTAGTGACAAATTTATTACCAAAAGGCCTGTGAAGCTGATAGTACAGCCCACTGGTACCTAAAGCTTTCTATGGTTAACTTCCAGCATACAGCACTCACCTGTCATTCAGTCATTCCCTGGATGCACATCCCATGTTATTGAGGCCCTGAATTACTGCCATCCTCAGAGCACATTCTTACCTTGTTCTTGCAGAAATTATAGTCTTGTGCTCTTTGAGGGAAAGGTGGATGAAAACAAGAAATCTGACACTCATTTTGAGCCTATCATCTTAAAAAAGAATGTATCTTATTACTCTCACTTAAATGCATATTTGTAGCTGTAACATTCACCAGGTGAGTTTCAGGAAGCTGCATTTCCAGACACTACAAATAAGTAGCTACTGATAACAAGGGCAACTCCAGAGACATGGAGGTAGATTTTACATATTAATCGTTAGGGTGTTCAGAGTAGTAAGCTCTGGTTCATGGAAGATTTCTTTCTAAAATTGCAGGTGCTGCATGCTCAGACAGACAGGATTCACCAGCTGAAGCTGGCCAGGAATTTGAAGTGCCATGGTCAGGTGACTGCTCATGCTATCTCTTCATCTGCTTTAGAAACTAGAGCTTGGATATATGTATTTAAAGGCTTTTAGAAAAGCTGTCTCTTGTGTCTTTGTTAAAAGCTTGTGTCATTATATATTTTATCTTTCATCAGGTGACCTTCTGACTTACGACCTAAGTGGCAGGTATAGCAGCTATGGAGCAAAAATTTCAGAGGACTTGAAGTGTGATAACACTAAATTTCCAGGTATTTGGTCACAATGCTGTGTGCTCACTTGGGCACATAATGGTAGTGTTTGCAGACAGGCCAGTACTGCTGTGAGCTGAAAAGTTTGGACAGTAATACAAACACTATGCCCAAAGCTGACTTCAAGATAGAGCAGTGTAGATGTAGTGTATTGAGTGATTTGACCTGGGTGCATGATAGCACCCACACTGGGTTGGAGCATAAATCTGAAAAGATACTATTGGAAAAGTATAAGCAGATTAGGGCTTTTAGTCAGAGCAGAGTCAGTCCATATTCAGCCATAATTTCCCTGGTTAGGAAGGGCAGGATCCAGGACTGCACTGGTACCTGCCACGTGGCCAGCTTGAGGGCAGCATGTGGCTTCCTGGGACTCTCTGTGCTTTCTGTTTTCAGACTTGCATCCCATCATGGCAGAGATTCAGAACCGTTTGGCTTCTTCTGCTAGGAGTGCCTTTGATGAAAGCTGCCTCAGCCTGCCACGGTTTGTACAGCTCCTGGAGACATTTGTTGGTGAAGATGTTTCTCTGCCTACTCTGAAGAAACTTACTGCATTTATCAAAGAAGGATACAAACAGACAGAGGAGGAAAAAACGCAGCAGCTAGAAAAAGTAAATATTGATAAGTTTTGCTGATCCCATGTCCAAACAAAAAACAAGGAAATGCCTACAGGCACTGACAGTCAACTTTTTATCTCTTGCTGCCACAGCTATTCACTGGCAGCTTTGCATTCTCTGAAGAGACCTTTTACTCCTTTGTTTTCATGTTGATCCTCCCTCCCTAGCCCTTAGCTCTATGTGTGATGACAGACTCATCACATATAAGAGGTTGCCTGTCTGTTCTAGAGCTGGACTCTGTGAGACAGCAGGTTGATAGCTGATTGTGAAAGAGCTCAAAACATTCCTTTCAGCTTATTCACTTTTGTAATAGCCAAGAACCTGATCTCTGACCAACTGCATTGGCATGCACATATGAGGTTGTAGATGTTTTGGGGAGGATTTTAAACAAGTATGCTTGTTTAGCTGTGTGCATAGGACTGTGCACACGCTTCTTTGTATTTAAATTACAAGGTGCTCTTCCCATGTGTTGAGAAATATATCCCCCTTCAGCAATATCCTCTTGCACAGCATCAAAGTGCTCCATATCACTTCAGAGTACACATGGGTTTTGTGGTAGGCCTGTCCATCTTTAACTGCATTTTCCTCAGACCTCTTTCCAGTTTCCCTTTATGCTGCTGACCTAATTTGGATGAGATACTGGATCTGGTGGCTCTGCTGTCCTCATGCTGAACACAACACACGCTGCCAGTGTTTTGGCCCCTGAGAGAATTCCACTGAGCCATTTATCACTGCATGTTGTGCAAGGGATGGGTTTGAAGGACAAATTGTACCTGCATTTACATGGAGCCCACACACTTCAGGGCAGCACCAACAAAATTACTATGGAAATGAAACTGTTGTGTCTTTGGGTGTTACAACAGGGCTGTGGTTGGTTCTTGCTGAGAAGACATTTGCATTCAGGGAAACTTCCACTTACCTGAGTTGATCTCATTTTGGATTGATCATGGGCTTCGTTTGTTCCTCACTGTCCTCTGCAGTTCTGATCCTGCCTGTTAGAACTGATCTCTCAGCTGCATTTAGCATTCCCAAATATCTCTCAGGTTTAATGATTCATCACCAGATCTGAGCTGTGAATTTACAGAATTGGCCTGGCCCATAGGAAATGCTGTATTTCCCATATTTGTGTAGACACCGAGCATCATTGTCCAGGAATTATCAAAGATTGGCTGTTTCTCTGTTGTAGGTTCACCACACCTCTCTCTTGGCACAACGGAAACTGCTTTTGGAGGCACTTTTTGAAAAATGGGACAAAAATGCATCTGGGCTTCTGGAACTAGAAGAGGTGATTGCTGTTCTAAACACATTCAATGGAGGGATGGAGAAAGAAGCCTTGGAGAATGGTAAGAAAACAGCTCTACTCTGAGAGAACAGTGTCAGCACAGCAGGGCTTGAACCATTCAGTAACAGTGCTAACAAATTTGTTAGCAAGTACCAGTCATTTTTTGTTTAATCACACAGTCCTAAGCATGCATGGTATGATACATAAAATCAGAGAGGTAGCCCAGTACTTTCATGACACTGTGATGTGTTGAGAAAGTTACTTCAGCTGCAACATGCAATATATAGTTGAGATATGGCAGTAAAAACATTTAAACCTGAGGACACCTTTTGCACTTTTAGTCTTAGCCTGTCTGTGTTATCTCACACACCTTATCTCAGTTCTCTGTTGGTTTATTTCTCTGAATAAACTTAGCAAATTTGGTTCTTGGAAGAGTAAACTTGGGTCAGAAAGACGTGCTGCATGTTCACCTGGACCTGTCTGGCAACCTCATTCATATTAACATGCAGGCATTAGGTGCTCTGAACTACTCGATTAGCAATTAAGAACGTGTCTGTGTGTGTGCTTGAGTGGAGAGGACTGGTTTATTCATCTCCATGCTCATCTTCCTGTTGCTTGTTCTGCTGCACATTACTAAAAATGCCTCACTTTGGCAACCACCAAAATTTCTTTATCCTCCAGCTCACTTGAGGCAGCTGGTGGGGTGGGGAGCTCACTGGCCTGCTACAGTTAATAGTCAGCAGGCTTCACAGCCACACAAGAAAAGGGCAGTTTACAGCTCTCTTTGATTCAAAGCATGCCAGAACATGCTACAGAAATATGGAAAGACATAGTTCCTTCCATGAAGGGCTCATAAACTAAAGCACAAATAAATAGAAAGATACAATGACAAAATCAATACCATCTACAAGCAACATAAAACTATTTCTAGCAGCTTCAACCTAATCTCTGTTCAGTGTGGAACAAAGGTTTGGGGGAAGGGTTCACAGACATCACACTCCTGGATGAAAACATTGAGTGAAAAGTGGGTAGAATTACTTGATTTTTTCACTTGCAAGTGAGAAGTGTAAAGTTACAGGTACAATGGGAAAAATAATTAATTATGCTCAGTTATGAAGACACCGATCGTGCCATGTTTGACTTCATGTGCATGTCTTTCTTCATCTCTTTCTTCAAAGAGAGGAAAAAATGAAGGTGAAACTCCAAACATTTTTATACCATCAAAAATTTTTCCATCATTTTGTCAGAAAATTAAATTTTAGAAACCTGAATGTTCTTTAGATGATGGTGAAGACAGAATATTACCATCCAGTTTCACCATGATTTGGGCTAGCTACTACTTGCTAGTTCTACAACTAAAATCAGTAATAAAATGCCCCCTGAGTTCTGTGGGGGAAGGAAGAGGCTCTTAGACATCATTAACATCTGAGTCTTGGGTGCACTGGGAGGCAATCAGGGCAGCTCCCTGCCTGTTCCTGTGCATCATTTTAGTGTCATCATTAAAGTGCATCATTAAAGTGTTCTTTATAAACCAAAGGGTGTATTGATCACAAAATACTCTGCTTAACAGCAAAATCACATTTCTACCTGCCTATCTTTGCTGGTTTGTTCACCAGGAGGAAGCAGCTTGACAAATAGCTCTCCTTCCTTTTCTGTGCTGCTTCGGGTCCAACTGGATTTGAAATCAGGATGCAGAAAAAAATGATGAAAGTGTAAGTCATGGCAGTGCTCAGAAGAAACACTGCCAGGGGAGTGATCAAGCAAGCTCAGCTTGGGCAGAGCACCCAGTGAATCCCAGGTTTCATACACCAGGAAGCTGCCTGCAACTTCCAAAGGCTGTGCAAGAGCACCCCCGTGAGCCAGAGCTGCTCTGTTTATTCTCCTAAACCCTGGATTTCTTATAAAAGCTCTCTTGCTCTTTTTGCTCCACACCTACATCTCTTGGTGCAATCCAGGTGATTCCAGAGCACTTCAAGAGAGCTTTTGTTTTCTTTGTTCTTTGTTCATGACATTTAGCACAATATAAATGTTATTCAATAATTCATAAAAGACACCTAGAGAAGGGTGAGTAAGAATCTTAGTTACTTTGGAAGGTTTCAGAAGAAAAATATAATGTGTGCAAGTATTTTATGTAATGAAAAATCCAGGAATGTGACTGATCTGTGAAATCATCTGTATACTCTGGCCTTCACATTTTAAGGGGACTGATGAATAGCTTTTCTGTAAGGTTTCAACTACTATTACAGCATGCAGAATGCCCCCCTCCAGCCAGTTCCATCAGCCCCTCAATTGTCCATAAAATTGGGTTCTAATGTGGAGATATATATGATTTTTTGATAACTCCAAGCAACTTTCCTATTTTCCATTGATCTTTACAGTTTAGGTGTGATGCAGAGGTACAAAAGCTGGACAGGAGCAATGCCTTGCAGGTTTCTTTCTCAGTAAGTGAGAAAATAGGCAGCTTGTGGAAAAAGTGCACCCAGTCTTGAAGCTGGAGATTACCTGTCAGGATGACAACTTCCATTTAGGAGACATCTGGAAGAAACCCAGAATGATGAACTGGCTCCACCCAGGACCAGTTTAGAGTTTGATTCATATTTTGCACAAGAAAAGCAGAATATTTTATTCAAACACACTGCCCTTATTTTCTGTTTTTTCCTGCTAGCAAAGAAGCACCTTTGCTCCCGTTACCCACAGCTCAGCCAAATGGGAAAGTTATCCTCAAAGGCATTCCAGACTTTCCTTGAGTTATTTGCTTCTGAGCTCACTGGCAATGAGGATGAAGCTATTGATAACCTGGTGGAATTTCTGACCAGGAGCGTGAAACGAAGTCACACAGAGTGTGTGCAAAGCTTAACCAGGAGGAAATGGCTGCACAGCATCCAGCAAGCAGCTGAGACCAGCCAAGCAAGCATGGAACCAGTTTACAAAGCAGTGTTCAAGGCCATCTCCCAGGTATGTGTCCTGGAATTGTGACACTGCCTTCAAATCCTGGTGTGTTTGAGTGGGACTCTCAGGTAGCACAGAAGATGTTCTGAGGCTGCTTTCCTTCTGCTTTTCTGCACTTGGCTGATGCTCAGGAGAGCCTGTGGTTATCCCCAGGAGGAGTCACAGGTCAGATCTGTAGTACCAGAATTCTCATCCGTGTTCTACCAATACAGAACATGTTTTATGGATACCTATATCTCAGTTTTTGAAGGTCTGTCTGTCTCAGACCATATCTGAAAATCCATAATTCTAGTTTTAGAGCTTCTGAAATGAAACACACCCGACTCAGTTTGGGCACAAAGATTTGTAGTAGATAAATAGTTTAATTTTTAACTTGCAGCTGTAACTCTACATGTTTGTTTTCACCATTGAAGCCTCCTCAAAGCAAAACTCTCACCTTAGCTGAGGTCTTCTTACAACATTTAGGTTTGTAAATGTAGCAACTCTGATACTTGTTTCAAGTCTGGCTTTTCCAAAGGAATCTCCTATTGGAGAGGAAAAATGTAGGAGTTTTGCTTAGACACAGGTTATAATTAGGGATTATTTTTATATGAACCTCTCCCCATTAGCAGCAGGAAAAAAATAAACCATTCTCCTGGCCAATCTAAATACTGAGTGGTTTTGCTTGTAGCAGAACATACTGGTCAGACACAATCACAGCACAGACACATACGTGTCATACAGAATCAGTGACCCAGAACAGCATCTCAGGAAAAATGAGACAAGTGCTAAATACATGATATAAATGCAATGGCCAACAGCTAATGTACATAATGTAATGGGAAACATTTGGTTGCTAGGATGCAGAAACCCATGGGGGTAACAAGAAGATCAGTGCATATATTGCCCTTTTGGAAGAGAACCAGCTCTCACCAGAGCGGGGACAGTTTTTCCTACACTATGTGGCATGTACTGCAGATGACGCTCCATATGTTCTAAACCAGATACTTTACAGAGACATGAAAGGAGTAAGGTAAGAAAAGCTGCATTATTTTTCTCAAAAATATTTGTGGTGTAGGGGTAGCAGGCAGTGTTTGAGGTGCACTGGAAAGAAGTTGATAGAGTTGTCCAGAGAGGAAATCCCCTCAGGGACCATTGAGGAATGATTCATTATTGTATATGTGCCCTTATACTTTGCATGATCTACTTAGAGCTGCTCAGTTTGGGATTTCACTCCTTTCCTTGGGGAGATTAGCTCAGAGGCTAAGGAATCTCATCCTTTAGCAAAAGTCTATTATGTTGGCCCTACATTTTCTTCTTTAGAAACAGTTTACATCCCCAGGATATTTTTTGAGAACAATGCCTCTAGTTCCCTAGTATTTACACTATAAACAGCTTTCATGACTCTTCCTTCTTGTCTTTCTTTCTTTAAATATTACTTCTTCTAACCTATTAAGTTTAACTGCTGCTTGCTTCTATATTCCCTTTCATTACAGTCATTAGTTAATGTTTTTAAAATGTCCTGAGGATGAAAATCACCTTATTTATTACTGCTGTCTTTGGGATGCTAGTGCTAAGTGTGGTATTCCTGGGTGTGGTCAGAATAAGAAGCTAACACCTTTTTCTGTGATGCCAAAAAAACAGGGAGAGATCAAAGCTTCAGTATTTATTTCTTTGCTAAAGGTTTTCTGCTACTCTTGACCAACCCCTTCATAAGTTTCTTGTTCAGCTTCACAGCTGTTGAAGAGGGAAAGCCAGTCTATATTTCAAGAGTTCAGCATCATGAAAATATCCACTTCTGGCAGGGTGACCGCCCAGTGGCAGAGAGAATTGGTGCATTCCTGGTACTGCCATTGCACGATGCTCACTGGAGAGTCTTTGGCATTATGGGATTTGACACTCTTCAGGAGCAGAGTGAGAAAGCCTTCATTCTGACCCACGAGATCAATTTTTACCAGGTGGGTCCCATCAGAAACTTGTTAGACCACTCTTCAGAGAGCTGTGTAGGGACTATGCAAGTTTTACATGTTTGATCTGAGAAAAAGTGAGACATACAGCTAAGGAGAGGACTGTGAGCCCCTTTTAATAGTGAAAGTGGTGTTAGCAGAGTACCTCATCAATATCTTAATGATTAGCATTTTATCTGTAATTGATTTTGAGGTATCACTTCATCAATAATTTACTTTAGTTTCTCCTGACTTGTAAATCAATTGCCCTTTTTTGCAAAGCCCAAAGATAATAGCATTTATTTCCAGAAGCTCTGAAACTCCTGTGTTTGTTCCCATAAAGCAGCATGAAACCTTACTTACTCCATGGTATAATATTTACAAGCAACAGCAATCAAGATTTCTCTGGGAAGCTCTTGAGAATCAGCCTCAAGTGTGGATGCATCATCTGGGCAGCAGGGAGCGCAGCAAGCCAACATTCTCTGTCAATTTGATTATCACCACTGGAAAATAACTTAGTCTGGTTTAGGACTTGGCTGTGACCCTGGTACTCTGGGGCTTTAGAGAATTACTTGATAAGGACATTCCACAGCTTTATGAGTTCTGAGTAAAGCAACTTGTTAAAACCGTTTTGCTGCATTAATATTTCCCCTTTTTTATTCCCCAAATCGTATGGAACTGTTTGGCTCATTTGGAGGATTCTGCTTCCACAGGGAGTTTCTCGTGCATTCAGCAAAGCCTACCACCACATCTGCACCATGGAAAATATTTTACAAATGACTGTTACTGCTCTGGACTGGTTGTATTCCTGGGCACCCAGCATCCACACTGTTACTGTGTACCTGGTGGAGCCTGGTGAAGACAAGGTATGCAGATTACTGCTCTGAGAAAGCCTGCAATGGTCAGGAGCTGACAAGGCTACTTCAGTGAGCCCTTGCCACTTCTAGCTGCATGTGATTTCCCAGTGGTTTTAACATAAAACCTGAAGCCTGCCTGGGCAATAAAAGGGCTACAAATGTAGAGAGGGAAGGTTCTCTCTCTAAAGGAGGTTCACTCTTCATTCTTTTTATCCTCTCATGTAAAACAATTCAACAGCACAGCTAGCACAGCCCCTTCTCCATAGGAAAAAAGGAATATTCTCCTACTTCAGTACTAACAGCTGCATATCACAGCCAACAGATCAAAACCCCACACCCATCCATCCATCCTGTCCATCCATAGGGTAGCCAACACTGCAAGTCTCTGCTAAAGCTTTGCTGTTTGGGACCTCCACAAAGTAAGCTGCTTTTCTGTAGAGATTCTGTGCATGTCAAAATTATGCTATTTTTATAGGGAAAAAAAGAATGTCCTAGCTAATGTATTAGCTCTTTATTCTGAACTAATGTCAGCAGCCAAGATGTAAATACGACTCAGGAAGTGGCTGCTCCTGATTAGCCAGCTTGTAAAGGCAGTCCCCTCCCAGCAGATTGTACTCCAGTTGTTCTCCAGGCACTCGGGGCCTGGGAAGCTTGTCACTTCACATGCAAGTAAGTCAAGAAGAAGAAAAGTGTATGTAATATTTAAGGCTGATCCTGTGTCATCACAAAGTCTGTATGACATCTGCTGTAGCCATAATTCAGCTGCTTCCTCTGATAAGCATGGTTTATGTTGGCAGCTTTCTGTTGTCATTCCAGGCTCTCCTCTGTTCCCTTGTTAGCTGCCTGATAGCCAGGTCATTTGCTCCCCTCTGTGCTTTTCACATGTCAAGGCACACTGACACAAACATGGCATGAGAAAAAGGACTGCAAGGGGATGGGAAAAAGAGGGGAAACATCTTGGCCTGTGGGTGTTCCTCATTGTGGAGCCTGAGGGTGGATTAAGTTGTCTGGGAGATCCAGGACACATTCTTTGTGCATCTTGAGCTGGGAAGATGCTCTGGGAATAAAACCAAGTATTGTTGGGAGATGTCTTTAAACCATCCTATTGCACTGGAATGTACATAGGAGTTTCCTTTAAGAAAGATACAATTTCCTCACTCTCCAACATGGCTGTTTCTGTCTTCTTTCTTGTTGATGCAGCTAAACTTCCCTTTTCTCTCTGGCAGACATGTGGCTATACTGTGCACAAGATGATTACTACAGATAACACGGGACATAAAGAAATTCATAACCCTCCTGTTCTTCTCCTCAGAAAAGACAACATCTTAAGGTATGTTCAAGCACCTTGCAAGAGCATCTGGCTGTAGCTCTTCTACTATCAAGGCTTTTGGTACATTTGTGACTGATACTGAGTTATGAAGGCATGAAGAGTCTTTTCTCTTTGAGTTTAGGCCTGAAAAACATTAACTTCCTTCCTAACACTTACCAGCTGAGCTGCCAAGCAAGTTCTACATCTGCTGTGAAAGGTTGTCAGGATTAGAGCATATACTGAACCATTTTACTTTTTAAAATAGTCTGTCTTTTCTTCCTAGCCATACTAGCCTCATTTCCTTCAACTGTAAGCTTTTAAAGCAAGGTTTGTTAAATTCTTGTAATTTTCAGCAATTGGCCTTGGCTAAGTACTATTGTGTTCCACCATGCTATTGCCTCCCTTTTGTACAGGGCTTGAATGATGCTTAAAGTTGTGCATATTTCAGTTCAAGGAAATAAGCAATTGGTTTGTTTACTAAAATGTGCTAAATAAATTACCCAAATAAACCACAAAATCTAGTATATTTTCTTCTCCTTACTCTCATTTCAGTGATTTCCTGTTTAAGTGCATAAACAGTTCAGAGGTGATTTGCACTTCTGCCTATGGAGAGCACCACATTGCAGTACCTCTCCGTGACCTGTCAGGACAAGTTCTTGCCTTATATGATATAAGCATTGGACACAACCAGGAATTACCACCTCATGAACAGAAAAATCTGCAGAAAATGCTAAAGATAGCCCAAGCTGCCTGCTTTGAGATACTGAAGATGTACTTGGAGGGAACAGAACCCAGCTATGTACTAGGTATTGTGCATACATAGCCAAGATCAGGTTTTTTAGGGGTGAAATTAGGAATCTTAGTAAAACCACATCTAAAATATCACTCTTACAAGTATGGAAAGACAAATACAAACCTTTGGTACACATAAATTACTTGTGAGGAAGCCTAAGTGCTTAGCAGAATACAGTTAAATAGAATGTTTAGATTTTGACTCTGGTTCACATTTTGTGGTCAAGTCCAACCAAAATCAAAGGTGTGAAGCAAGGTGCTTTGTTGCTTACAGAGATGCAGCATGTCCTCCTCAGAACTGCCCCAACTAAGATCAAAATGATGTGAATGCCACAGTTCCAGTGTTGTCTCCTTCTCAAGCACATACTCATTTTATAAAATTTCATAGGATACGTGGGCTGTATGCAAATTCCTCAATCAAAAAGAGTTACTCATAAACAGAGCTTTTCAGTCAATAATGTAAGTCTTGAGTAAAAGGTGTTTCTGATAAAATTCTTGAAAGTTTTGCTTTTGATTCCAGAGGCAGAACACATAGGAAATTGGAGGAATGCAGGGATTCTGTTCCACCGGTTCATGCTGCAGGACCTGCGTGAGTGCATCCAGAAACTGAGTCCTGAGAGTTTTGCTGAAATAAGGAGCTGTGTAGAACCACCAGCTCTGGTTCATAACATAGTGAAGGCTGTGCTGTTGCTTTTCCATCCGGACTGGAAGGGCTCAGAGGAGACTGAGGACTGGAGTCAGTGTATACTGGTGAGACTTCAAAATGTTCAGTCTCTTTTTTCATCTTCTTCTCTCAAGAAGTGGAATTCACTACTTAAATAACTCCTTAACCACTTATTTCCTATATGCTTGACTTCACCATCTTGAATTCTGTAGCCCTCTCTTGAGTTCTTCACCTCCACCTGACTCTTTTTGTTCTCTGCATTGCAGAAACTCGATGACAATTTGATTCAGGAGATTTATTGCTTTGATCCAACTGCTGCATCTGTGCAAATTCAAGCAGAGCTGCTGCTGGACTGCATTACTGGTAAATATCATAAGCTATCTGTCTGATTTCCAGACACTATTCTGTGATGAAACAGAGTCAGTGGCAACCTGCAGCTGAGTGCTGTTAAGGGTCTTACTTCAGAAGTTAATTTTGATTTCACAACAAATTGAACAACAAATAAGGGAGCCTAAATATCTGTAGTCTTTTTTGGTCAATAAAAGTCAGCCTGTTAAATTTAGAATCAAAATTGACTGCCTCAAGGAAAGGGGAGCAGGTGAGCTTTGAAACTTACCAGAACAAGTGATCTCATTGTAAACCTCCAGATAAATATATTAAGAATAATGGTTCCTTTGGCAAGTAATCTGTAAAGATATATTAAGAATGATGGTTCTTTTGGCAAGTAAATCTACCTCAGACCTTTGTACCCTGCCCAAGGGACAGAACCAGCTCCACACAGCAATACAATTGTGGGAGGACAGTGTGAGCCCTTCTCTTTGTAAACACCATCTGCCAGGTACTTAATATTCTCACTGGCCATACACAGGAGCTGGGTTTCAGTGTTTCTTTCTCTCCTCTAATAAATGTGAATTTGGGGCTAGAGCAGTCAAGAGGATGTTTTTATTTGTAATATCTCTGCAAGAGAAATTACTGTTGCTCTGAGATCTCTCTGATGATGATCTAATGCCAGACTGAGAGGCCTGCTAAAAATCAAGTGTGGACAAGGCTTGTTAATTCAGCTGGGGATATTTATCAACAGTACCCTGCCTGCTGATGAACAGTGAACACTTAATGCAGTCATAGTTCTTTTTTCATGTGTTCTCCTTATACATATTAAACTAATTGAGTGGAGAGAACAAAGCAGGCCTAGAGCATCCAGTCTTCCTCCAGTTAGGGATGTAGAACTAACTAAAAGGATATAGGTTTGGCAAACTGCTAGTATGCCAGAAATGATTGTTTTCACTTATTTTGAGAGAGCAGTGTCAGGTCAGTGCTGGGAATACAACTGTAACACAGTGCCTGACCAATCACCATCACAATGTTGCTGTGTGCTTTTCAGACCATCCCCATGTTCCAGGGGGGAATTAGTGGACTCAGGGAAAGCCCCACTGGTGGCATGATCTTCACTCGTGGCAATGCTGGTCAGTTTTGATCTGGCTTTTGGATTTACCTTTCTTTTTTGTTGCAGGTGTCTCCAGAGCAGCAGTGTGTCAGCACGGCTCGGTTCCAGCCGAGTACCTGTACCAGTGGGTTCACGCATGCCTGGCACTAGCAGAGATCACCAGGAGCCTGCACAGTAAAAAAGCTCCATCTCAAGCCCCCTTTGGCATCCAATTATAGTGTGCCTTGAATTAAATATCCAAACTTCTCATCTAACCTTAGTGATTCTGGTATTTGACATCTTTTTTTCAATTTACTGTTGCGTTTCCATTTTTTATGCATAGCTATTAAGTATTCTTTGAGATGTTAAGGATTATTAAGAAAAAGCAGTAAAATTATTAAAGGAAACAATTTGGCTAGTATAGATATATACACCTAATTTTAAAAACATCATTAAAGTTGGAGGGTTTTTAATTAAGAAAAAAAAGAGGCAGGGAAGAGTTTGACTACCAAGGTACAGTGTTCATGAATGACACAGCAAAAAATTTCAAGATTCATCCCTCTTAAATTGCTTTTTAGGAATAATTTTAACTAAATGAAGTTAATTCAGCATTTTTCAAGTTCTTCTAAACATGTTTTGGGAAAATCCTACACTTTTTAATATAGCACAGAAACCTTTCTCATTGGGATAAAACTTGAGATTACAGCCAGCCTGCAGAGAGATTTCATCTTTCCAATAATGTTTCTTTTAGCAGAATCATTTTTCTTAATAAAATTTTAGAAAATTAGCCTCCTCATTCTTTCCCTGGGGGGCAACAAGGGACATCTCCAGACGGGTGAAGCCTTCCCACCCCCTCAGGGAAATGACAGACACGGCTCAGGGACCCTACCCACTGCCTAGCAGACGTGGAGCCTTGTGCCCTGTCCTTCCCTCACCTGCCCTGCCCTGCCCAGCTCTGCTCTGCACTGCCCTGCCCGGCCCAGCCCTGCCCTGCCTTGCTCGGCCCTGCTCTGCCCTGCCCTGCACTGCCTGGCCCAGCCCGGGCTGGGCTGGCTCTGCCTGCCCTGCCCTATCCTGCCCTGCTCGTCTCTGCCGTGCCCAGCTCTGCCCTACCCGGCCTGGCCAGGCCTTGCCCTGCC
Organism: Calypte anna; assembly: GCF_003957555.1. Taxonomy (NCBI): domain Eukaryota; kingdom Metazoa; phylum Chordata; class Aves; order Apodiformes; family Trochilidae; genus Calypte; species Calypte anna. The sequence goes on from NC_044264.1 coordinate 7,137,556, forward strand.
CCGCTCATCTCTACCCTGCTCTGCCTTACTCTGCCCTGCCCTGCTCGTCTCTGCCCTACCCTGCCCTACCCGGCTCTGCCCTGCACTACTCTGCCTGGCCCGGCCCGGCTATTCCCTGCCCTGCTCTGCTCTGCTCTGCCTTGCCCTGCCCTCACCTGCCCTGCCCTGCCCTGCCCTGTCCTTCCCTCACCAGCCCTGCCCGGCCCTCCTCTGCCCTGCCTTGCTCTACCCTGCCCGGCCCTGCCCTACCATGCCCTGCACTGCCTGGCCCGGCCCGGCTCTACCTGCGCTGCCTGCTTGGCCCTGCCCTATTGTGCCCTTCTGGTCTCTGCCCCTCCCTGCCCTGCCCTGCTTGTCTCTGCCCTGCCCTTCTTTGCTCTGCCCAGCTCTGCCCTGCTCAGTCCTGCTCGTATCGGCACGGCACGGCTCAGGCCGTGGCCGCCAGGATCACCCTTTCAACTATCCGCACTTTCGTCACTCGCCCACGAGGAGTTAAAAAAACTGGTCCGCCTCTCCAGCCCTCTCCCCACACTTTCTGCTTCCTTTCTGGAGTGGGACCGGTGCGCGGTGCGGCGAGAACGTGTGTGCGGGGCGGGGAAGGTGGAGGGGAGAGTCTCGGCTGCGAGAGGAATCTGCGGCTGCGGATCGGCCGGCAGCTCTACGTGGCAACGGCAGCGGCCGGGACAAGATGGCGGCGCTGGGCAAGCAGTGAGTGACGGTGGAGCTGGGGCTGAGGGGGCCTCGCCGGGCGCCGCCGGGTTCTTTGGGACAGAGGGTCCGAGCGAGCCCTGCTCCGTGGGGCAGCGGCTGGGAGGGCTCTTGGGGCAGCCGCAGGTTGGGCCCTATTCGGGCCGGGACGAGAGAACACCCGTCTGGGCCGCAGCGGGCTCTCTCGTCCCGGCCTGTGTAGTGTCTGCTGTGCAGGCCGCAATTTAAAACTCTGTGAAGAACAAAGCCAATCAAAAACAGTGGGAAGGCATCGGAGGGTGCTGCGGTCTTGCCAAGGCGTAGTTTTCACTCTTAGGAAGCAGAATCCCTTCAGAGTTCCCACACAACTCCCATCCACCTGAGCATCGGTCTGAGGTGCCCCAGGGGCACCGGCACCGGCCCGGCCGGGGCGGGCGTTCGCATCGCGGGGCCCCGCAGCGGGGCCAGAGGGTGGGGAGGGGGTGGAATGTTGTGGTTTCAGAGCACACGTAAGCAGCTCCTTCGTCACAGTGATGATGCAGTACATGGAAGCACCGTGGAGTTCTCCAGTTAAGTGCTACAGCCCGTGATAAGGGATGGATTCAGGGAAAGGCAGGTGGGGGAGAAATTCCTGATTTAGAAATCATTGGTAAAATCACGGGAAGAGTTTTCCAGCACAGAGATTGGCTCTGTGAGCAGCAGAGTTCAGTGTATGTAATTAATCAGTCCCTACGTGATATAAGCTGTCTGAAAATCTTGTCTTTTGCTCTGGTTGTATCTCTGGGTTGGTGGTTTACACTGCCTAGTGAAACAGGTGAACTTCTGAATGCCCCTGCAAACGTAGTTACAGTGTTTAGTATAGACTTAATCTCTTCATATGAAACAGTAATAATTTCTTAATTACTGCTGTTTTTTTCCCCTACTAGAGGGAGAAGGTGGCAGGTGTGTGGCAAGGCAGAGTGCACTGCTGCCACTGCTCATCAGATCTATACTGGATCCATTATGTTGATGCTGATCACTTGTTCCTAAAAATGTGAATAATGGATTTTTGTTTTGGGACATGCTGTGTGTTTTGTTTTAAATAATGTTAAAGATAACCTTTTGTTTTTTCCCTAGATATGGGCTCATTATGCCCAAAAAATTGCCGCAGAAAAATCTGGCTTCACAGAAACTGTCAGTGTTTGCAGATGAATCTGATGAAGAGGTCAGTTCAACAATTTTTTTCCAGCAATTTGCCACCTATTCTGCAAAGTATTTGCTTTCAGCCCTGAATGCCTGCATCAGCTCATGGCAGTGTTATAATTTTGGATTTGGGTGTAAAATATGATCTGTGTTTTCTTTCTTTCTAGTGATGGAAGTGATGATTTGACTGTTTTGTACTTTCTGTCAGCTCTTCCAAAAGTTCATGCCATGTGACAGCCTGCTTGCAGGCTCTTTTTTATAGTCCCCTTTATTTTTTATGTTTTGTTAACGTTCTACCTTCAGAATACTGGGTTTCTCCCAGCCCCAGTAGAGGGTGCTGTACACTATAGAAATTACACTTCTGGAGGTAATGTTATCAGTATGGGTGGCATCCAAGAACTGGTTTGGATACCATAGAGAAACCCAACTTCTAAAACTGAATTTTGTAAGGTTTTAAAGCCAGCTTTGTAGTTTACAGGTAAAGAATGGAAACTCAGATTTGTGGAGATGAACTCTGTACTCTGTTCCTGGACATAATGTTACAATTTACTGGGTTTAAGTTTGGTTTTTCTAACGAACTAGCAGTTGTTATTTTTATGCCATAGAAGACCTGAATCTAGCATTCTTAGTTTCTGTGTGTCTGGTTCTGCTACAGAATCCAGAATGCTGCTGTTGAAGGTGTCTGAGCCTCTTTAGAGGCTGAGAGCCTTTCTGGAAATACCTGCTTAGCCCTGAGCATAAAACTGCAGCTTGCAGGACTTACAGGGAATGGAGAACATGTCTTCAATCCCATCTCTTTCCTTACTCCACTGCTGCCCTCATCACTGTGTCTCTAAAGAGAGGCTCTCCTTTAAATACAGCTAAGGGAGATGACAGTGGATCTGCTGTCCTCAGTGGCAGGAGCACTCTCCCTGGCACTTTGGCATTTGGTGCCTCTGTACATGAAGAGACTGATCTGACATTTTCCAGATCCTGAGAATGAGGTTGAGGTGATCTGTTGCCCATAAACATGACAGGATAGGACTGGGAGCCTTGCATTTTTTTTGCTTCTCCATCTTTTCTTTAAAGCTAAACATTAAAGCAAAATAATTAATGCTAATGATAATAGTGTAGGGTGCTGCCTGCTAACTTTTAGTTTAGCAGATCAAGTATCCTCTTGTTCAGAAAGACTGACAGATTCACTGCCTGAGTTTGCTGTAAAGATTCTTGAAAGTTGTCATGCTCATCAATATGGTACATATCCAGCAAAAAGTAATAATCTCATAACTGCCTTTATCAAAGCAGATAATTTTTTAAAAAAGCAAAATTCCTTTATTAGTTCAATAATAATTTCAGAGCTTTTCAAGATAAGGAGCAGCATTTGGGAGGGGTTTCATTTCCTGTCTGCTAACTTATCAGTCAGAACTACATCTCAAATGTCTGGAGATTATGTATTTTTAACTGAACTCTAATAAAGTTTGTGCTGAGAAATCTGCACACCTGACTTGGTCTGTGATTATATATGAGATACCAAACTTTTGCTCCCTTTTTTTTCCAGTGTTACCAGGCATATTTCATTAAGATTTTGCTTGTACCCTTGCTGAAGGAATTTGAAAGCTTTTTTTTTTTTTTTTGCTATGGATAAGTACATTAATGCATGTTAGTTGCTGATGAAAGTGATTAGTTAGTTCATAAGAAGAGGAACATCTGGGATGGAAATTTTTTTGAAATACAGTGCTGACTGGGGAAAAGTAGACTAAGCAATTACAGTTACTCCTAGCTAATAGAGTTCTGAAATATTTGCCTTGCTAATGAGGAATTATTGCTAATTCTGAAAAATGGGGGAAGGTTGTTACCCCTAGTAGAGCTTGTTGATGAAATAAGGAGTGATGACCAGAATTTATGGGACAGTTTTCATGCAAAATAAGACCAAGCAGACTTAAAGAGGTTCTTAAGAGATTATTGAGGAGAAGGAAGTGGACAGGACTAACTTGAGAGGATGTGTGTAAAGTCAAGAATGATTCAGAGAACATAAAGTGATTTTGCTGTTTCTCCTAATATGAGCAGTGGGATATATTATGGAATTCCCAAGTACCTGGTTTAATCTAAACATAAGGAAATGGTGTAGAACTCATTGCCACAGGATGCACTGGCATGGTCAAAAATACAAATTGATTCAGAAATGATTAGTCAAATTAACTGATGCCCTTGGTATCAAACAATGGTTCAGGTGCATCCTCAAAGTCAGGAAGTCCTTAAGCTCAGTTTCTGGAAGCTGGGAGAGAATTTTGAGGAAAGCTAATTCTGTACATGGCTTGTTTTTCATGTTCTTGCCTTAGTGTTACTTGTAGCCATGATTCCTATAATGTAGGAGCTGAGATGAACCTAATGCCTGACTAGATTTTTTTCTTCCCATTTTGAAGATTCAACTCTCTTGCATTTAGTGGTTGTCCATTTTCCATTTTTCAGTTCTGTACCAGCTGTCTTCCATGGTTTTGCAGGGCTCAGAGAGCTCAGAGTCTCATTTCTAGGAATTTCTTGATTTGTGTGGATTCTGTGTAGCTTCACAGGATAGTGTTAAAATATTTTCTGCTTCCAGAAAATAAGAAGCTGTAAGCTTTGTTCTTCAGAAGAATAGCTTGGCTGCAGTGAAGGAGAAAGTATGAGTATAGGGCCTTTAATAAATGGGTGGTTGATAAGTAAAAACAATACAAAAGACCAGGAAGTTCTCATCTATCAGAGCTCATAGGACAGCAGGAAATTGTCAACCATAAACCTTTAGGGAAGGTGTTTGTTATTTGTAAACTTACTGCCACTCTAGACAAACAAATCGCAGGTGGACCTCTCTACAGTTATATGTACAATAAGGAGGCTCATGTATTACTTTAGTGTTTATATAATTTTGTAGATCAACCCTTTCTTTCATGTAGTCAGACAAGGATAACATTCTAAGCAGTAATATAAATATTTTGGTGGAATAAAGCTTATTGTGTAAATACAACTGCAGGATCTGTTTTGGCTTTTACTGAGCCCTTGCATTCTGGCATAATTCAGGGGAGATTCCTTACTGTATCTTTCTGTAAAACCAATGTATGAGTGTCTGAGAAAGGAACCAGTGACGTTCAGTGATGACCCCTGGTGTGTTAAGCAGAGGATCATCTTCTTCCCCAGGAATCAGGAGGAAGTCAGGTCTTCTGTGTGCAGAAAAAAATCCCTTAGAGGTGATCACATTGTGTACCTAAGTCCCATAGGACTTGGGAACTCACTAACCATCCTTGGTCCAAGCAACTTGGTAGCTGGGTGAAGGGGCAGATGTGGAGGGAATTTGTGATTTTAATCTTTCTCAGTGTTGAGGAGGAGCTGGTGACTGACTGCTCAGCACTGGGAAGCTGTTGTGCTGAATCCAGCAGGTGGGGTGTCTGAGGAGGTGATGAGGAAACGGAGACAGAGGGCACAGTCACATACAATGAAACTCCATTAATTCTGCTGCTCATGACACAACTTGTTCCCTCTTTCTGAAATTAACCAGTGAAAAACACTTTGACTGTTTACAATCTGTCATTTTGAGAATTGTGGAAAAACACTTGTTCTTTTTTTCCTTGTTGACACATCTGCTAAAATTGTAATAGCTTAGGAAAGAGGGATCATGATATGTGTTTATTTTATTTAAAACATACAGTGAAATCAAAAGGCTTCATGTTCAGGAGATCTGTTTGAATTTACAGGCTGCTAGTGCTGTTTACTTTCAGAAGATCCTGGTCCCTGCTGCCAAACTCCCTACGAGTTTGTTTCAGATTACTTATTTTATTCAGAGTTGATAACACATTTTCCTTGTCTTTTAAAAATGTGATTCAGAGCATGTATTAGTCAAAGTTAGAAAACTTGGGGAGCTGCCAAAATGCAAAGGCATTCTTCCTTCCTCTTTCAGCATTTTAAGATTAAGAGATATTTAGTTACATAAACAAGCATAGGAGACCTCATGTATAGTGAATCTCTTTAATAAACAGGATTGTCTGTTGGTTGAGAAAAGATTGATACAGTTCAGTTCAACCCTGTTTTTTCAAAATAATTGAGACTATTTATCCCTCTTTTTTGCAAACATAATTTCTGAGAACATGCAAACAGGCAAAACAAATCCTGCAAATTGGCAGGATGGTATAATTCCAGTTTCTGCTGATTTGGGGGGTTTGTTTTCTCTGTTTTCCAATTTTTTCTTTTTTTGGTGGCAAAAATTGAGAGACTTGTAGTGTGTGTGAGTAAGTGGATGGATTACAAGCATTCTGCTTTCAGGAGTTTGTTTGGATACTGAGCATTCCTTGGACAGGGATTGCTTGTTTAGTGAAATGGCATGAAATTTTGTGCAGCTTTTGAGGAACACATCAATGAAATAGTGTTCTGAAATTCACCACCACTGTAATAAAAAAATGAAATAATTCATTTTAATATTAATATTAAAAATGAGGTAATGCAGTAATATGAGCAGCATCAATGTAATTAATTTTGTTTCTGCAATGTTCCTTCTTGCAGCCATCTGTTGGTGAGAGTCTTCAGAAAGAAGCATTGAAAAAGCAAGCAATGAAACAGGTAAGTGGGAACTCCTCATTCTCGTGGCAAATTAGGAAATTACTGCATCTATCCTTTTTAATTAAATAATTGCAGTAACATAATTGTGCAACTTCAGAGTTAGACTTACCCTTTAAAAACATTCTGCATGATTTCTTGGGTTTGTGCACTGGTCTGCAGCACCAGCCTTTCTTTTAAACTTGATAGAAATTCTCAGAGCCTTTCCTCTAGCAAATTTTTTTCACTTTTTTGCTGGGTTTCACTTTTCTGGGTAGGATTTTTCTTTTTGAAATTCTTCTGTCTACAGTCAGAGTAATGAAATTTGTTGATATCTTCTCCCCATTTTACCTTTTAGACTAAATTGGAGATTCAGAAGGCTTTGGAAGAAGATGCTACAGTGTATGAATATGACAGTATTTACGATGAAATGCAGCAGAAGAAGAAAGAAAGTAGTGCCAGAATATTATCTGGACAAGATGACAAAAAGGTCAATACCTGAAAATCTATGCTGTCTGTCTTATCTCTGTATGCTTGGAGTATCTCTGATTGCTTGGCTTTTCAGCTTTGTCAAATGCTTTTTCTCCTGGGGCATGCCACACAAGTCTGGTACTAAAATCCTGTTATAAAAGGTAGTAATTTGCAAGAATTTTGGCACAACTGTTCTTCAAGTGCTTCAGAGTCCTGATCCAGTGGAATTCTGGAGGGGAGCATTCTACAAGTTTTCTGCCAGTTTCTGATGTACACATGGGATATTCCAGGTATTTGTGAAGAGAATGTTAAATAAGTAATTAATTTCACTCAGATCAAAAATCATCTCAGTCAAAGATGAGCTGAATGTTTTCATTGAATACAGCAACCTCTTGTTACTGGGAAGCATGCTGTGTTAGTGGTGTAAAAAAGAACCACATTTCATTTCAGATGGCTGTCAAACAGTGTGAGTGTAGGTTAGACTGGTTTCTGTCAGTTTTCTTCCATTGCCAGCTTCCTTCAGCATCTCTAGCAATCCTAATTTGTGGTTTTTACAGCCACCTGCATTATCTCTCAACGTTATACTTTTCCCTTTCTGTTTTAGCCCAGATACATCCATAATATTCTCAAGGCAGCTGAGATTAGAAAGAAGGAGCAAGAGAGAAGAATGGAAAGAAAAATTCAGAAAGAACGTGAAATGGAAGGAGAACAGTTTGCTGACAAAGAGGCTTTTGTGACATCAGCCTATAAGAAAAAGCTGCAAGAAAGAGCTGAAGAGGAGGAAAGAGAAAAAAGAGCAGCAGCTCTTGAAGGTGAGGTTCACACTGAAGTAATTCTCCTTTAAAAGCAGTATGATCATGTATATGATTTACAACCTTGTCATCAGGTCTTTCTGTGAGGCCCAAGGTAATTCATATCAAAAAGGACCAGATAGCAGATACTGGATCACATTCTATTTGTCTGTTATTCTCCTCTGTACATGTTATAAAGGAACAGAGGAAGCTCCTTTGTTTGTATGTTGGCACTGTTTGGGTTGCTGCTTTTAATTTTTGAGGGTCACTTGTTGAAGGAAGACTTGTAAAGCTGGGGCACAGTGGTGGTTACACTCCTTACTTCAGATATAGAATCATAGAATCATAGAATTGGCTGGGTTGGAAGGGACCTCAGAGATCATTGAGTCCAACCCTTGAACCACCATTGCGGTTGCTAGACCATGGCACTGAGTGCCACATCCAGGCTCTTTTTAAATATCTCCAGGGATGGAGAATCCACTACTTCCCTGGGCAGCCCATTCCAATGCTTGATCACTCCCTCCGTAAAGAAATTCTTTCTAATATCCAACCTAAACTTCCTCTGACACACTTAAGACCCTGCCCTCTTGTCTTGTTGAAAGTCATCTGGCAAAAGAGACCAACCACCACCTGGCTACACCCTCCTTTCAGGTAGTTGTAGAGAGCAATGAGGTCTCCCCTGAGCCTCCTCTTCTCCAGGCTGAACACCCCCAGCTCCCTCAGCCTCTCCTCATAGGGTCTGTGCTCGAGTCCCTTCACCTGGTTGCCCTCCTTTGGACCTGCTCCAGGAGGTCTGCATATTCTGTGCAGTGTCCCACAAACAGCTGTAAAGAATAGCTTATAGGACCATAAGATACATCAAGGTGGAGTAGACTTCTGGAGTTTTTCTGTTCCAGGGTTTTGCTTAAAGTGTTACCTGCTATAAGATCAAATCAAGTTGTTCTGAGCTTTTTCCACTCTGGGCTTGAAAACCTCCAGGTTGGAGATGGAAATTTTGATGGTGTCTTCCAGTTGGGAGGTGTGTATTTGTGGCATGGTAAATCCAACCTTATACTTTCTTTCTCTTAGCATACCTGGATGTGACCAAACAGAAGGATCTCAGTGGATTTTACAGACATCTTTTAAACCAGAGGGTAGGGGAAGAAGAAATGCCAAAATGCAGCTTCCGTGAAGCCAGGTAGGATGCGTTTCGAGGAGGCTTTCAGATACAAACCACCTTCTGTCTGTTTGTGATTCCAGACTCACTGGAACACTGTAAGGTTTAGAGAGTACCAAAAAACTGGAAGGGTAAGCTGAGTGCTTTATACAGCTAATTAAGAGATTTAGAAAATGTCTAATGATCATCAGTGGTATGGGATGTAAGACAGAAACAATCAGGAAGTGGATGCCATTTAAATAGTATGAAGAGAACAGTCATTCTTGTAATACTTCTTGGTATTATGTTAACCTATATTTCCTTTAATTTATGTAATACTTGGTGATCTCCATTAAGATACATATTCTTAATCATGAGGGAATCAAGAGGTAAAGTAATGAGCATAGAGGTAAGTCACAGGAAATGATGTTTTGATATCAATTTCCTGAAAGGCATGGGAGTCCTTAAATTTGTACTTACCACCCATTTACAGTTTCATAGAAAATAAATTGAGTGCTAATGCTGTGGTAAAAGGAAATGAATCAAATATATAGGAAATCCAGTGGGAACATTTTAAAATCTTAATACATGCATAAAGCAAAGCAGTGAGATGAAGCTGAATTACTTATGTAGTTGAGATGGTGAAATTCTGCCCCGTGCAACAACTGATCATTTGAAACCATTAATTCAAGTTGAAACCTCACTTGAAATAGGCTTTAAGTCTGGGTGTCACTGGTTAAGTGCTTGCTATCACAAGGAAAATACAGCTTTCATCAAGAGATCTTCTAGATCTGCAACTGGATTAATAGAAGGTAAATCCTTGCCTTAAATGAAGAAATGATCACAGTGCAGTTACTCAGCTCTCCAAAATACAGGAATTCTCTGCTGTGTCTTTAGAATAAGGCTATGCCACCTTATCAGAGATAACCAGGGAAAAGTATTGTTAAAAAAACAGGATGTAAGAATTACTGACTGGAAGAATGCACAACAGCTTCTTGAATTTAAGCAGAAAATGGGAAATTTGAGGCCACAGTTTTGTGGTTGGAGACTTAAAGTATTAATATGTGTTTGGAGAAACGTGTCTCAGGAAGATGTAGATTTGTGGCAAAGCATAACCTTTCTGTCTGCTGCCTAAATTGATCCTCCACGGATCAACTTTTTGTATTTAAGACTCTATGAGCTGTTAAAAGTTACAGATTTCTGTCTAGCTGCAAGAGTGAGAACTTCAGAAATACTGGATTTAAAAAATCTACTACTACCACCAGAAGCTAAGTTCCTACTTCTGTCAATAAAAGACAACCTGCTGCTTCTCTGCTTAAGTATTTGACAGGAACAGAGGAATAAAGACATAGGAAGAAATGTGTAGCTTGCCAAAAAGCTTACACAGGAATGCAAATCTGTGCCTTTTTCCTTAGATGGAGGCTACAGATACTTAACCACAGTCAGTCTTCTAGATACCTTCATCTGCTCACATTCACCACTAAGCCAGATGCAGCAGCTTAATACAAGTCCTTTGCACTGGATTCCTGGAGCCTGAGCCACAGACAGATTTGCTTTCTTAGACTTCTCAGCAGCATCTTTTCCTTAAGTCCTCCCAAAAGTCAGCTTGTACAGAAGTCTGAGATTTCAGGCTGTGTAATCTTGTTTTTTTCTTTTTTAACATAAAAAAATGTAGGATTAAGGAAGAAAAACCTGATTCTGATGATGAATCCAACCTGAGGAACAAATGCTCATATGAAGGACAAAGACTGAAGCCCTCTGTAAAGAAAGAGAATAATCCAGATGCTGACACTGACATAGGAACTGATAGCAGTGATGAAGATAAAAGACACAAAAATAGTAAAGTAACTTTGAAAAAGAAGGAAAAGAGAGAGAGCTCTGTGAGCAGTGAAGAGGAGGCAAAACGTCACAAAAGCCAGAGGCGTTCCAGGTCACAAAGCTCATCCAGTGTGGAGGGAGAGCAACACACAAAAGCTCAAACAAGTTATCTTACAAAGAGGGGAGAGAGCAGAGCAAGCAGAAGGGGAAATGATGAACAATACAGGGAAAAAGACCATGAGAGAAGCAGGGCCCACGAAAAGGATCATCAAAGGGAAAAGGAAGAGAGACATAGATATGGGGATCACACTAACAGAGATAACTACAGAAGGAGGGAAGAGCAAGATGATAAACAAAGGGGGAAGGAACGAAGAGAGAGGGATGGACATAGAGAATGGAGGAGAGCAAAGGAGAGAGATGAAAAAGGCTCAGAAAGGGAACGAGAGAAAGATAGAATAAGAAATGGTAAAGATAGGTACAGTGACAGAGAGAAGGAAAGAGGAGAGAAATACAGAGAAAAGGAAGATCATGTGAAGGAGAGGAGAGAAAAACACAGCAGTAATGAAAAGAAATACAGAGAGGGCAAAGAAAGTAGCCCTACCTCTTCAGGAAAAGATGGGGAGACAGATCTGGAAAAAGAGAGAGGGGTGGATGAGAAGGGAAGATCCAGCTCTGGAAAATTGTCTGAGCAGAAGCGTAAAGCTGGAGAAGAAGGGGAGAAAGAGGAGAAAGAACAGACACCAAAACCAGCTGAGAGCATGAGCAAATTTGCCAAACGCAGCAATGAGGAGACAGTCATGTCAGCACGGGACCGCTACTTGGCGAGGCAAATGGCACGAGTCAGCACTAAGTCCTACATAGAGAAAGAAGAGGATTAATGTCCCTGTGGTGGGCAACAGTACTTTGTCTCTCAACCAAGAGGAGCAGCCACTGCTGCATGGGCTCTTGTACAGAAGTTGTATGTCTAAATAATTCCTTTAGCCAGATGAAAGTGAGCTCTGCTGAAGCACAGGTGTTCTCAGCCTTTAGCAGGAGTCAGTGTTGCTCTGAAAACTGAGAAACAGGTCTGTAAAAGTGGGGAACATACAAGAAAAACAGCCTGAATAATAATCTAGGAGATTTCTGTACATAGTATTGTGTTTTGTTAGTTAATGTATATTGACATATGAATTTTATATTTGTGTGTGGGCTTTGAGGGATCTGGTGTACAGAAACAAATAAAGTGTAAGATACATTCTGGATCTAATGCATGAGTTCTTTTTAATGCTTGTGTTATTTTACTGCATCTTTTTTTGTGTGAGATAAGACATATGGATTTTTTAATGTATTGCATTCATATCTGTGTTCTGCTGGAGGTCATATTTTAGATTTGTCAGTCTGTTTTTTCAAGGGCTCAGTCTCCTAAATGTCACTTGGTAAGTAGTATCTGACAACAGTTGTAGTTTTAAAAATACATTTTCAGCACTTTTCACAATGGTTTCTTTCACTTTGTCTTGTAATAAATTTATCACTTCTATGCTATGGTAAGGTGAACTAATATAAAAAAATGATTTTGAGATTTTTGTTAAGTATTTTGTTCAGAGAGAGTAATGAGACAAAATAGGAATAAAATGAAATGCCAAGCCTTCCAATTTAGTAGACTTGAGATGAAATAAGTTTCATATGTAAGCTAATAGAGTAGCAAGGAGTTAAAAAGTGTAATGTGAATTGATTCTGTTAGACTAGAGTGAAAGAGTATTTAGCAGAGGGGCAAGGTTCAAACACTAAAGGAAATCCTCTGCTTTTTGTCAGAGAGGCCTTTTTGGTATAGTAAATTGGCCTGTATATTTTGCTTTTTCTTGAAATTGATGTTTAGCTTCATTCTTCCCATAAGAGAGAGGCAGAAGAGACATCTGCAGATTGATTATGAATATTAAATTTATTACAATAACAGTTTACAGTACAAGGCACATACTGATGACTTACAATCAGCTTGCAACACTTGTAACTAAACAGCTGCATAAATTAATACAATTGCATCTTGTACAAGTTGGAGGGAGGGAATGCTTGGTTCTGTACAGCTAAAACTCCAGTTTCATTCACTTTTCTTAAAAGGCAAATATGGTCCTAATTTACCAGTTTCATACATTCCTTTTCACTGTTCAGAAGAGAGGGTAGGATACATTCATGGGCTGGATAAGCAGAAGGTGAGCTGAAGAGAAGGGATTTGTTTGCCTCAAAACACTTTTAATTGCAGCCCAGCCCACTTGGTATCAATATATCTAGGTTTTGTATAAAAACAATGTTCAATGTATGGCTGTTTCTTGAGCTACCTGATAAATATTGGTTACTGTAAATGTTTTCAAATGGATATGTAAAAAGAAGAAGACCCAATGATAAAATGAAATTAAATAAAAATCTCATTGATTTCAACCTCTCAGTATTTCAACCACTCAACTGAGATACTAAAAACTGAACTTATCATAAGGAGATTTAGAAAACTTTAAACCAATATGCCATATAACAAAAGCAACCAAACAAAAAGGGAATAAACTGCCTTGCAAATTCTGCTTTTAATAGAATGAAAACATGGATGTCTTTTCTTTTTGCATTATTCAGGAAAAGAAGAGACTTTTTCATCTACTTCTAGAGGGTTTCCTTGCTCCCTGTTCCCATACAGGACTCAGATTTGTGTTTTCTAACAAAGAGAGCAAAGATCCCAGATCAGGTGTGATCTTCTGGACTATATTTATAAAAATATTTTTCCTGTGACTTACTTTGCATGGCAGCATTGCTTTTTGTATCCTCAAAGAATTTAAAAATCTTTCACCACTCTCAGTACATCTGTACTCTGAGCACTTCATTCTCTTTTCCACTGAGAAATTCAAGCTGATGACTCTGTTTTACACTGTGACTGTTGCAGGGCTCGTAGTAATATCAGGGCTTCTTGGCTGACTTTTAAACAGTATAATGACTGCTAGCAACTTAGGTACTTATCAGGTAACCCATGATTTGGTCTAAAGGAAAGTAAGGCCTAGGACATTACAAAAAATGCCTTTGCTGTGTTTGTTGTACAAGAAACAATTAATAGAAACTGTTACTATCTACAAAATGCAGGAAATTCTCCCCAGTGTGCTGATCTATGCAGAGCCATATATAGTGGTGCTCAGGGCTGTTTCCTCTTCCTCTCTCCACTCCACTACAAACTGAGGGATTGAAGAATTTCCTAGTTTTTTGGCTTTTTTTTTTCCTAGTTGATAAACCCCTCTCTTACTTGAATAATATATGGCTATCAGAAATACTTTTGTATTTTCCAATGTAGTTGAAGCAATTGGGAGACCTTAGAAGCGAATGCGACACTGCCCAGTACGAAGGATCACATTGAGGAAGGTACAGGAGTTACTGCCACAGACTGGGGATTCTACACCTAACCCTACCCCTGACACTCCTGGAGTGTCACAGCTGAGTGACAGGAGTGTCACTGGAGTGTCACACCTGACACTTGTCCTGGCAATCACACACACTTTCAAATGGCCCCACGTGGAGCAGTGGTATTCTCACAGGGTTAGTTCTGAGTCAGTTCAGTCTGGTTAGAAGTGGACAGTCCATTTCATGGAATTGCTTGGATTAATGTGCTGGAGGCATCATGTTTCCAAATGCCTGTTGTCAGTGAAGCCATCTCCACAGGAAACTCCTCTATTTGTTGTCTCAGTTGGAAATGTAATTCTTAGGTGAGGGTGAGGAGGGGGGAAAGTTGTTTCATGCTCCCCTGCTGTCCCCCCAGGAATCCAGTTAACTTATACTGCATTCATGCGGATGTCTCCAAATGGGATTTCTGTAGCTGTTTCTGGAGTAATGCTTTTCAGAATACGCTGTTGGGAAGAAATCAACATTAGAAATTGATTCATTTTAGAGATAATATATAACATGATGGCCACTTAGAAAGGGATTTATAATAAAAATATGACTCTGGTTTGAGTTACACCATCTGAACCACACAAAGATGTTTCAGACTTCTGTTATTTCAGCACTATGAAGACATGAGGTACTTTGGAAGTACACAGTGTTATTTTTAAATTATTTGTAGCATACAATAGGAATCAAAGTTTGACAGGACTTTGCAGCTTGCTTGGATACTCTTAAGAAAACTGAACATATTCTTTCTGATCTGGTATTTACATAAACTTTCAGGAAATCCCCAAAATGTCATCACAGGCTGCCACAGATTTATGGCAGAAAAGTCTTACTAAGTGTAGGTGAAAAAAGTAAACTTGTTCTTACAGATATACCCAAGGAAACCAATCTTTCACTGCTTTATCCACATGATTCTCTTATCTTGTGTGATTTCTAGTTAAAGCCTCCAGTTCACCAGAGCTTTAAAAAATTGTTGTTTTAATATTTTATATGAATGTGCCAGGGGCTTTAGGAATACCAGGGGACATTTGTGAATCACTCAGAATGGGCAGAAGACAATTAGCTAGCAGCTGGCTAGGAACAGAACAGCAGTAATCCTGAAACCCTGGGGCATCAGATCCTAGAAAAATCAACAGGTAATCAATCTTTCTAGGAATCATCTCCTTCCTAACAGGTGAATAGAAGCAACAAAGCATCCTGGGTACCTCCTTAAGTGTTCCTGGAGTGATGATCAACCGATAGACCATGTAGATGGGAATGCAGATGATAGAAGAGGTTCCTATGCAGTAACCCACTACTGTGGTCCAGTAGGGATAATTATAATCAAAAAGCCGTAGCTCAGGAGGGTTGGATAGGAAGCTGCAAGTGACAAACTGAAAAAGAAAACAGCACTGAATACGTGTATTTCAGTGACACAACTTTAGGGAACTAAAAATCCAAAGATGAGGACTCAAGGAGGATTAAACATACTTTGATGCTGAATGTAAATGTAAAGCAACAGAACATAGGATGTTTCTTCAGCAGAGGGAAAGTTCTTCAGAACCCAGTTTTATTTATCTAGCTCATCTACAAAAATCCTGAAAATATTGATTTAGTAACAAGACCTTGTAACATTGTACCGGATTTTTCACTTATTGAGCCTTTTGTGTTTAACAAGAATTGTTTCTTTAAAAACTTAACAAAAAAATTCTATAATTAAGCTTTTAGAAGTCTAAGTAGCTGCATTGTTCAGTGGTAATTTTCTTGTGTTGGAGAAAGAAACTCACCAGAAGGAAGATGGGGCTAATTGCTACCCAGCAAATTCGCCAGTACCAGCCCGGGGTAAAGCCAAGCATTTCTTTCACATCATTGCAGAATTGGTTGATACCTGTGGAGAAAAGTGGAAGGAGAATGGTGACAGCAGATACAAGTTCTTCATAAGTACATGTGCAGCATTTTGTATGCACTGCAAATAAATACAAAATCCATATTGAAAGTATTCTTCCTTTAAGTCTTAAAGGAAGAGTTGTGTGAGGCCGCACCTGGAGTATTGTGTCCAGTTCTGGGCCCCTCAGTTCAAGAAGGACAGGGAAGTGCTTGAAAGAGTCCAGCGCAGAGCTACTAAGATGATTAAGGGAGTGGAACATCTCCCTTATGAGGAAAGGCTGAGGGAGCTGGGTCTCTTTAGTTTGGAGAAAAGGAGACTGAGGGGTGACCTCATCAATGTTTTCAAATATGTAAGGGGTGAGTGTCAGGGAGATGGAGTTAGGCTTTTCTCAGTGATGACCAGTGATAGGACAAGGGGTAATGGGTGTAAATTGGAGCACAGGAGGTTCAAGTTGAATATTCGAAAATTTTTTTTTTTTCCTGTAAGGGTGACAGAGCCCTGGAACAGGCTGCCCAGGGGGGTCGTGGAGTCTCCTTCACTGGAGACATTCAAAACCCATCTGGACACGTTCCTATGTGATGTACTCTAGGTGGCCCTGCTCTGGCAGGGGGGGTTGGACTAGATGATCTTTCGAGGTCCCTTCCAACTCCTAGGATTCTGTGATTCTGTGATTCTGTGATTAATTATATTAAATCCAAATTATTCTGAATTATAGCTCTTGTTACGTTTAGATGTCACTGAACTTCTGTCAGAGAAAAATTAATAATTGCAAGAGACTTTGTGATGAGTGGGTTTGTAAAAAGGCTTGGTAAACTTTTTTTTTTTTCTGGAGACATGAGTGATGCTGTCTGGTGAAGCAGAGGAAGTGGGGTGGTGTAGAAGCTCAGGAGTTTGGCTGAGCATTGGTTGTCAGCAGTAGACTTACCATAGAACCAGGCCACAGCAACTGCTTCTAGAAACACAACTGTCAGGACAGCTGGACCTGTGGCATATTCTTCAAACAGCTTTACCACATATGCTCCTCCCTAGAAAAGAGATCATATTATCAGGGAACCAAAGATCCAGTGATGAAATCCTGTAATACTGCTGTTTATTTTTGCCTTCATCTGGATTACTGAATCTGGCAGTTTAAGCTGGATTTTAAGGAATAAAAGATATTTTCTGGGGCTTGATGCATGCTTACTATGATGGCACCTTCTTTCTCCAACCTGAGTAATAGCTACTGAGCAGGAAACAATCAGGGAGTTACTTTGCTTTTTTTCCACTTGTGATCTAGGAGGAAAGAATTCTGTGTCTTGGAGAGGAACTAAATCTCCTTTTACAGCAGATTCTCCAAATGAGAAGGAAGTTGCACATAAGTGAGCAAATGGAGTGAAACAATAGAGGAAAGCCATGTATTTTTTTCCTTATGATCATTACACTCATTATTCAACATGTTACTTGTGAAAATTAAATCCCAGAAACCCCACAGGGACTGTTTGTTGTGACTGATCATGATTTCTGGCCTGATTTGATGAGGACTATCCAGGAAATCAAGTGCTAGAAATTTCTGGAGAACAGCAACAATCAATTACAGCGTTTTCTAGGTGATAATTTTTAAATAATTTTTAATTCAAAATACAATTGAAACACTGAAAAAAAAATTAATACTCTTTTAAAATACAGAACTTTTGAGCACAAGAAGTAAACCACATACAAAATGTGGAAGGTTGCCTGCTTACTGATTCAGCAGTTGGAGCAGTGGCTGCATCATTTATAATCTGTTCTGCTGAACTGCAATCTGCTGAAATGCAAAAGCATTATTTTGCAACACATTTGCTAATGAAAGATCCTGTTCACATTCATTCCAAATCCGGATTTCTAATGCATAAAGAAAACAGGCTGAAAATTTAATCTGATTTCTTGAAACTCTTCCAAAAATACTGCCTTCTTTAAGATACCATTTGCAGCAAACTGCCTGTAAGGAAAGCCAGGGAGTGGATAAAATACTCACAAATGTCAGGGTTGCAAGTGACCCCAAAAAGCAAATGATGATCAGACCAAGGACAAACAATTCCCTGCGTTTGCTCCAGACATGTGGGAATTCATCCAGGACTGCAGTAATCACTCCCTCTAGTCCTGCAAACTGAAAAGCATGGCAAAATCACTAGAAAATAGAGGGCAATTTTACCTGCTTTAGCATTTTGGTGTGTAAGAGAGCTTTAAATCATTGACCACTGGTGCTTTATTCTGCCTGTACAGTTGATGTGATGGTTGTACAGTCTTTCTTTAGAACTTTTAAACTTGGGAAGGTGGGGATTTAGTCATATCTATGGGAAGTGCCTGGCAGCCAGAGGAAACTCTGTGTTCAAAAGGATATGGGGTTGGTAAGTGGCTCAGTAGAACCAAGGTTGTGAAATCAGCACTGGAAGGAGCCAATTATCAATTTATAAAACCAGGCAGTTGTTTAGAACATCTCCTTTTCTCTGCTGTTGAGAAGGCCACCTCCAGTTCCCACCTGTTAAATCCAGTTAGTGTGAAAAATTTCCAAAATTTAATAATTGCTTGAGTTTACAAGAGAGGAGGGACCTGGGAGGCTACATTCAACCAGGTGTTTATGAATCAAGTGCTTTAGTTGTGTTTCCAGGCCTGTTACTAATAGTCACAATATGACACTAACAAATAATTTCATTTTATTTAGACCTACTTAGATCAAAATTGGAATAATAGTTGCTGTCTTAGAAGGCACGTGGAGATCTAAAGCCTGCTTTAAGCCCTATAATTGCAGTGCAGTATTTTTAATTCTGTTTTTCCTGATGTTTGTGAGGCTAAGGCCATACCCCAGATATCTGAGAGGGCTGCTGGTCTCAGATCCTGTCTACTCACCGTGCTGTCTAATCCCAGTGTGAGTAACATCAGGAAAAAGATGATGGCAAAGAAGGTGGAAGCAGGCATGTTTGCAATGGCCTCAGCATATGTAATGAAGAGAAGGCTGGGTCCTGATGTTAGAACAGAGAGTCAGGGATAATTGTTAGTGCAGTGCTGCTATTTTACTCTCCCAGGTTGTTTGCCAGGGGGAAACTTCTCCCCCCAGGCTGTTTTGCAGTGTGCAGTCACCAGATCTGTGAAGTTACATGCAATATGACTTCTATATGCTGTCTTTATGGAATAATTTTTTTAGCTGTCCTGTTTCATACAGTGAATCCATATCCTGAGTTAAATACCAAATATTTTGCATAATTTGAGCTGTTCTCAAGCTAGAAGATAATATACAAATACATTCTTAGAAGCAGTTTGAGAGATGTGTACAAAAAGGTAGCCTACCAGTGTCTTTGGCAACCTCTGAGACATCTTCATTCCTCATCTCAGCCATGTAGCCCAGCACGGTGAAAATGACAAATCCAGACACAAAACTAGTGGCACAGTTCACGGTACTGGTAACCAGAGCATCTCTGCAACAGAAGACCTAACTCACATCAGGGAATTGGCATCTGCTAGAAAGAGTAGGTTACCACCAGGTGGAGTGAGTTTCTGATCTGAACAGACTCCTACAAAAACTGGGAGAATACCATGAAAAGAACAAGCAGCCAATTTGAAAGAAAGGAAGAAAGAAATTCATACTTGCTTCAACTTCAAAAAAAGATCCTGTAAGTGAATGCTGCAGATATATACTGGTGTGTTAGAAAAATGGGAATTACTTTAGGAACGGTAAAGAACTGAGAATTTTATTTTACAAATTATAAATAAAATTTTTAGCATAACAAGGAAGCAACAATCAATCACCATTCAGCTCAAGACCTCCAAGTCACTTCCTAGCAAACTGCTCAGATTAAATAACTATAATGTGATCATTTGGCAGGGGTTTTGTCCATTTTGTTGTGGAAGGTTTCTATATCTTGGACTTCTTGCTGTTACTGGTAGATACTATCTTTCTTTAGGATAGGCACAACAGAGGATAAGTGTTTTAAATTCCAAGTTCTTCAATAATGGCTTTTCTTCTGTTATGGTTCTGTCTGATCTATAAGGTACAAAGGTCTGACAGTTCAGTGCTTTTCACCAGCACTGTGTTTCTTTTTTATGTAAATTCCCACAGTGACATGTTTTAAACTCGATTTTACATGCAGAATAAGGTAGAACTCACTGGTAGCAGTTGTTATGGAACTTGTTGTAGCTGGCATAAGCTAATAGGACTCCAAAACCTGGACCAAGGGAGAAAAAAATCTGAGCTGCTGCATCCACCCAAACCTGAAAAATATTGAAGTTCAAGAAGAAATGACATGAAACAGATGGAATGAGTTTGGCATGTTCAAAATATCACATAGCCCTACAAAATCAGGTTTCACTAGTCTACCCATAGTCTTGCCTGGTCTAATAAACATTTTTTTGAGAGAAGAGGTTGAAATAGGAATATTTATTGTTGGTCTGTGAGAGCTGTAAACATCCACTACAGTTTTAGTGCCTATCCTGTGCTTGCTGTATCCCTTTACACTACTGGAAGTACTGACAGTTTCCTTGTGGCAGCATCTTTGGTGAGATTGCAGTGATTTGCCTGTAATGGTTTAACACAACTTGTGGTAGGTATAGAGAGCATTCTGTCCATGACTTTGCAGTGGGTTTGGGCCATCTTCCTCCAAACCCTGTGTGCCATTCAGTAGTCCTATGTTGGGCTGTGTGTTCTCCTGATTGCTGCTCATATTTTTCCTAGACTTAATGGAAACACATTTGAGAGTGTGGATACAGTTCTAGTGCTTAGGACTCAGTTCAGCTTTGTTGTAGCCATGACAGACTCAAGTGTGGTGATCTTGTTATGAAAAGCCTGTTGTACTTGAACAGTGGCCACAGCCTTAATGAGTTGTGTTCCTAAAGCACAATATCAGTTCTCTTTCTGAAGGTCAAAGTCCTCATTTATTTCTCCTCTTTTGATTGAAACATGGAGTTCATTACCACTCATTTCTAATATTCTCCTCCATCATGTGAGGCCACCCTGTATCATCCACAGACAGAGCTCTGTCATCATCCAGCACACAGATTGTAATCTGCTGTCCTCACTTCAGATACATCCAATACAATATCAATGCCCTTTATTGCTTTTTCAGAAGATGTGGTCCCTTATTGGAGATGGTGCTTTATCAGAGACTGGTGTCTTTTCATTTCCTCTTAATTCAGAACTCTCCATATCAGCTGGGCAGCAGCAGACATGCAAACATTAGAAATTTTAATCTTTATATTTGTAGTATTTATTGCTGTGGGTTTTTTCCATCACCCTCCTCACTAGACACCTTCATAGGCAGCAAAGTAAGTGCAGCCTGTAGCCTGATGGACAACTTGTCATCCACAGAGTTCAAAGCTGAATCAGATCCTGGAATGCTTGGGGTTAGTTGGTGAGCTCAGTTTTGTCCTTATTCCTCCTTTCTTTCCAACTCTTGGTGGTGTATGCAAACCTAGTTGATTTGTTCCTTCTCCACATCAACTTGGATGCTTGAGTTGTTTTAGTTGGTGGCTACAGAAACTCTCCTTAGGCTTACCTGCCAAAGCTCATCAGGCTGGAGACATGAACTAACCTGCACTATTTAAATATGGACATCACTGGGCTGTGGAAAACCTTGCCCAAGTATGTAGTGATCCCCACAGCCAAAAAAATGCCACTAAACAAGTTGTTAGGGCTTATCAAATTTGGTTTGCTCAGTGTGACTGTTGTAGGCAAAGGATTTCATTGCAGTGTAGCAGCAATTGTAGCTGCTCACTCAGTGTCAGGTTGTTCAGTTTTCTTAGCAAAATATTGTTTGGTCACTCATTTTCTTTCTAATCTAATTCTGACACTAATTCTGTTCAACCACAGTAGGGGAACCCTACTATTAGTTCAAGCTAAATTGATGATGAACTTTAATCTTTAAAAAAAAAAACCTTTGTAATGTAGAGAGTAGCATGACTTGAAATCAGATCATAAAGTCAGGCTTGTAAGTCCATGCTAAAGCAGCTGTTAATCATGTTCTCTACTAAAAGCAGACATTGAAATATGTACATGCTGATACACATGCTGATAGGCCAAAAGCAAATTTCTGCCTTTTTATAATGTTTTTTACCTCAGTGGCCAGGAGTTTCTGCCAGTCAGGTTTCAAGTAGTAGACAACACCTCTCCAGGCACCAGGCAAAGTTGCACCTCTCACTAGCAGGATGAAGAGTATGATGTAAGGGAATGTAGCAGTCACCCATACGACCTGTGAGGGGGAGCAGAAAGATTGCATTTGCCATGGGCAGAAAGTTAACAGGTGATAATGAGTTAAATGAAGGAGAACTCTCAGCACTTATAACTTCTTCATGTGAACCTCTTAGAAAGTCTGTGAACAGGCAGCTTGGACATACAAACCTGTGCTGGCTCTTGGTAGGGTTGTTCTTGTCCAGAGAACAGTGGCATAACTTACTGTTATTATATATTACTTGGGTAACAAGTAGTGAGTGCTTCCTAAATACATGAGCCTATAATCCCTGCTATGAAAACACCCTGAGATAATTCTCAGTTAATTGAGAGTTAATTAAGTCAAGATAATTGGCTCCTTTAGAATTGCTGTTAGACTACACTGTACCAAGTTGATTTATCTTGCTTTTGCATTCACCTTGCCAGATGTTTTGACCCCTTTCCAGATGCTGAAGTATACAATGGTGAAGATTAACAATAAACAGAGGGTCAGTTGCCAGCTAATGCCCCCCAGGTCATCCAGCCCATTGGACCTGTGCACCTGTAGAACTTGGCGGCTGAAAGAGGAAAGAAAAACACAGTAGAGATATTTCTTTTAATAAATACTTACTTTTAAGCATGCTTTGAACAGTCCCTTACTGTGATCTGAATAGGACAGGTAGTCCTGAGTCTTTGAGAAGTAACCTTCAGAGTCATGTTAATTTTTATATTTATTTTTTCTAATCAAAAGCTTGATATTAATGGTATGATAAATGATAAGTGATGACAGCTGGCAAAGGCTGGGAAAATCTGACCTTAAATATAGACTGCCCTCCCATACACCCTGAGCTTTCATAAGCCTACAAGTACTTAGTTATTTGAACAGCTCACACGAGGGCACCATTACTGCCAGCCCTGCTCCCCCTCCAAGGAAAAGCTTGCTGTGTGTTCCACCACTCTCTCTAATATTTCCATCCTCACTTACATGCACTTACGTATAAAATTCTTCTGCTGGAGAGATGGAGTGTGGGGACCAGCTGACATTGTCCTTGCTGAAGTAGTTTGTGCAGTTGTCTGTGTTCCAGGCATTTGTGCAGCTGGTCCATGGCAGCTCCGCCGTGAAGGAGGATACGAGGTAGTAAAAGGCCCAAGCCATGATGGTGTTGTAGTAGGAGGCTACGTAAAGATCTATTATGCAGATGGCAAAGCCAATTCCTAGTAAGGCAGGAAATAACTACATGAAGTGAGGCTAAGGTCTAGGCCAAAAATAAGAGGAAGGAATTGGTTATCACATCAAGTACAATTAGTGACTCTGGCAGCTCTGCAGGAGGTACATGGACTCTCTCGAGTGCTTACAACCCTGGAATTCCTTGTGGTTTCAAAAACACTCAGGCTCCAATTCCAAAAAAGAATTCTTACTCAAGACAAAACGTGCTTAAATGGTTTTTTTATCTGTGCCTGAATTCCTACTTTAGAAATAGGCATCTTGCACTCAGTAAATAAAAAAGAGAAGAGAGATGTAACACTGGGAGCAAGAGTAACTGAGCACATAGAACAGGACATGCTCTAAGTGTAGCAATTGACAGACCAGGCTGAAGATCTGGAATGATTTCTTTGTAATAGCTTTGTAATAGGAATAGAAGATCTGTATTCTTCCCTGATTTTAATTTTTCCTTGGATTGAGTAATATTGCACTTACTTTATTCATTACATTTTTTGTTCATTTGTTAACAAATCTTCAGGTTTGGGGCAGAGAAAGTGGACTGGCCTCTAATCAATTTAAGATCTCTATGTCATGCTTGTAAACAGGAGTACACACACATCAGCAGCTGTACATGAAGTTTTTATGAAAGCTTTATTTGTAAAGCAAAAATCTTGTGTAGAACAAGCTTTACTGTGCTTTATGAGATGATAATTTTTTTTCAGGAACTTCATATTTATAGGAAAATCTTAAAGTTACTCAGAAAATTCCAATTAAATTTTCATTTTCTTTCTTTACCTTTGAATATAGGACATATTTTTCTCCAAATTGAAATACACCCATTCCTGTGGTACTGTCCTAGTGCTAGTTCCATATAGAAGAGAGGAATCCCTCCAAAGATGGCCATAATTGTGTAAGGGATGAGGAATGCTCCTGCAAGAAAGAAAGCAGATGATTGTAACTCTTCATAGGACTTCTCTTCCAACAGTAGCAGCACTCCATAAACAACATTTTCTTTTATCTCACAGGGAAGATGCACATCCCTTCCCTAGCCAGGGTGCCCTCATGACTTACTGTGGGATATCTCATAAGAGTAACTACTCAGCAGACTGAGTTAGAAGCAAGTCTAAGGCCAAACTTCTCACATTTCTATAACAAGTATACATAAGATTCACTGGCTACAGTGGACACAGCTGTGAGATGGGCTACAGATAAAATAATTAATTTCTTCAGTAAAATGCCTTTGTTACATCAGAGACAAAACTCCTTTCCAAGATCTCCTTCATTAGATTTATATTTTGGCTGATACCTCAGTGTGTCTAAGAACTAGGATTCCTGCTTAGTTATTTTTGGCATGCTGGTTTATTTGATTTTAAAATACTCAAGGCAGGGTTTGAGTTCTTCCTCTTGAAAAGTGGTTCTGCACCTGACTGGCTCTGTTCCTAGTTGTACTGTGTTCTTTAGGTCTTGCTAAATTGTTTTTCTTCTATCCTAATGTGTCTGGTTATCCCCAGAATTTAGGTTTTCCAGTTTTCTTGACAAGTAATTTCTCCTTGGTCATTTGTTATACATGCTGTTAAAATAAGCCACTGAATAATCCATGTATAAGCAAGGAAATTCAGCACTAAGGAAGAGCAAACAGAACCAGGCACTGACCTCCACCATTTTGGTAGCATATGTAAGGAAACCTCCACACATTTCCCAGATCCACTGCATATCCAATGACAGAGAGGAGAAAGTCAATTTTTTTACTCCAGGTTTCTCTGTCCTCCAACTCCATCAGCTGCTGCTGACCTTCTACTCCACAGGTGGTGGAAGTGGTGGTTGTAGTGGTGGTTGTGGCTGCTGGGGCAGCACTCTGGGCATCTTCCACCTCTCCCATTCCATTGCAGGGAACAGAGCTCTGAACTCCTGAATAACCATTGGAGATCTGAGCTGCCTCCCCTTTATCTCCCTGGCTGGGATGGACTTTATTGTGGCCATCCTCCACAAGCCGTAGGGCAGATTTAGGGTTCCTGACAAGGAGTCCATTCTCTTTACAATCATCTCCTTTGTTACAGTCTGAGACATCTTTCTTGGAAGTCAGTGGCTCAGTCTCATTGCTTGTTGCCTTTTTCTCCATTTTTTTTCACAGATTTGTTCTGATCACTTGATGATGGACAGCAGCACTGAGTCCCTTTGTGGCTTGTCTTTCCTCAGTTTTATTCCCAGCACTTTTAGAATTCCTCTCCCACATTTAAGCCCATCAGATTGAAGGCACAAACACCATCTAAGAAGTGAAAAACAGAAGTCCATTACAGGGTTTACTTTTGCTGGTAACTTTCAAGTAACATGACAGATTCTGTGATTAAAATACTTCTGGAAGTAATTAACCATCATAGCATGCAGCGTGGCTCATTTAGCAGATAATCTGCTCAGCATTTTGTACAAAGGAAGGAAGGAAGGACTCATCCTCTTGTACAGAAGTTGGTGTACCTGGTTTATAACCTCTCAGGGAGATTTGCTGGACTTTGTGCATTGCTGGGCAACTCACAGGCAGTCACAGTCCTGCTGTCTTCTGGTACCACGTTCTCCCTCTGAACATTTCTCTCATACTGAGGGAAATTGTGGGACTCCCAGTTTGCAACAATGAGGCCAGAGTTTAATGTGGCTTGTATTTTCATTTTCATAAATTCATGCTGTGACTTCTACTGGCAATTTCTAGATTCACCCAGTAAAGGGAAAATAATTAAACAAATATGAGTTAGCAATGGATATACAAATTACATCTCCTGATCACCTTCCTTCAGAAATCCCAGTGGCTGTTGTTTAGGACAGATCTAGAAAGCTTAAACCAAAGTTTAGAAAAGTATTTAAATCAGTGGTTTTGCATCAACTAACCTTTGAGGTTCAATCAACACTAATAACAATGAGAAAAAAAGAGAAAAGATCAAGAAACTTCAGTTTGATTGTTTTGAGTAAGAACTAATGTGGTTCTAAAGGACAAAACTTGTCCCCAGATTTAAGTCCTTGGGAAAATAAAGGCATATTTCATTCTGTTTGGGTCTGCCAACACTGTGGTTCCAGCCCTGGGAAGAGGGGCACTACTCCTGTTCTGCTGTCCACCACCAGCAAAAAAAAAAAAGCACTGAGAGAATCCCTGGATTTACCTGCCCTCTTCATATGTGCTAGAAGCATAATCCAGGGGAACTAAACCATCCTGAAATCACGTGTGAAACAGTTTTCTTTCAGAGCAGAAAGAACAGAAAAAGAATTGTGAATCAGTGGGTCATGTTTTGTTTGTTCACATAATGTAAATGCCCAGCTGCTTTTACTCAACCATATCTCAAAATAGGATCTGATTCTCTGTTCTGTAAATTCCCTGGGGGGTAGTAACCTTGCTTTAGAGCTGTTACACAATCTACACTATGCCACCACAGATTCAGTTATAATTATATTTAATTTTAGCTATTTTCAAAGCATGTTGCCACAGTAAATATCATTGTCACATCCTAGCAGAAGAATAAGCATTACTTTACTACTTACTGTTGGAAAAACAAAAACAAAGAGGGGATATTATTTGCTCACCACTAGAATTTGCTCAATGCCAGAGCTATTAAAACTCAGGCTTTTACCAGCTTTTTACTTTGTGCAAAACTTGTTAAACCTCTTCCTAAAACATTTATCAGTGCAAGCAGAAAGAGAAGGAACATTACCAAGCTGCAGAGCAAACAGAGAGATGTTCTCGAGATAAGTCTCATGAAGGTGTTGTCCAGAACTGTCAGAAATGTCTTGTTCTTCAGTTTTCATTCTGTACTTGCCCAGATAATGTCCTTTTCCTCTCATAGCAAGCAGTGCATCATTAGTGCTGAATTCTTACAAGAGCAGTACTTTGCTACCATTAGTTAATCATCCACAAAGACTGAAACATCTTCAAAGTTCCAGAAAAAAATTACAATGGAAAAGGAGAGGAGTTTCTGTTTTACCTGCAAGTCTATAGAAACTGAGTGTCTTTGGAGTCTGAAACCTTCCAGATGTCCCAAAAGAGCTCGAGTAGATGAGAGCAGTTCTACCACCACTGGTGGCAACAAAAATCCTGAGAGAGGCCACAGCCAATCCTGTCCCTGTGTAACCATGTTAAATGTGAGGTAGGAATATGTAAAAGTAACCTGAGCCCTTCTGGACTTTACACCTCTTACTCATAGATGGGAAAGCAGTAAAGGATGTTGATTTAGCTGCATTATCTCCAGAGACTGAATTTTCCATAGCTGAGACTTAAACCCTTACTGTATTTGTAAAACACTTTATTTCTGCACATGGCTGCTTCTTGGCACATCCTTTACTGAGGAGGGGCCATTGAATGTATTATTAATTTTCTGCATCTACAACAACTGAGGAAGTTGTCTCACTCAGATCAAAGGCTCCTTCTGGTCTTCTGCAGACCATAGGAAAGAAATATCCCATTATTTTAACTATTTTTGTAGAACTTTCAGTAGGTTTGAGCCTCAAGTATGCAAAACGATGTGAGACTTCAGCTGGAATTTAAACTATTCCTTTCTGAAAGAGAATCACAGTTTGCAATTACACCCTGGGGAATCTCTGGAGTGGTGAACTCCACAGCTATGCCATGGTGTTCACAGTGGCACAGCTGGCACATGAAAACAGAACAGTTACAGAACCAAAAGATTTCATTGTGCTATAAAAGAACTGTGACAGAATGTAAGTTTCCCCTCCCTCTCATTACAATTCAAGGAAAAACAAAAGTATCTGAAGAAATTGTAACAGCTACAGTCAGTGTAAACAGCTGCAGAAGTAGAAGATTTCTCAGTAGTTGCAGTCACTAGAATGACAATAGTGAATGATACAGAAATGGCAGTTTATTACCTATATTTTCAGTCGGAGCTGTTGCAAAGGTTGCTCTAACTTAAATACACATTGGCTCTTATCACCACACAATTAGCTACAGGAGAAAAAGAGAAGAAAAAAAAAAAGAAAGGAAAAAGGAAAAAAAAAAAAAGGAAAAGGATAGAAGTGCCTTCCTTTTGCTCTGAACTGGGTTTTGTAGATGTGACTTTGCTCCTTTGAGAGTCCTCAAGTGTCTGGGCATTTCTCTCTCCAGTAGCTCTGAACAGGGATTATTCTCAAGGGCAGTTTTCACCTCTGTAACCTGTGCTGTCCAGGAGCACGTGGAAGGTGCCACTCTGCCAGCCTGTAAATTCACTGCTCTTTGCACAAAGAACGACTTAGGAGGAGTGACCATCACTGCAGTGTTTCCTCCACAACTATTTCCTGCTTTGCTTGTTCATTGAAAACAGTAGGATGGATAATTGAAGACATGTGTTTCTACAAGCTTGGATGAAGCCACCAACGCAGTTCACATAAACCAAATATTAATTAAATTACAATTTTTGACTACTCCCACACAAAGCTCAAATTGAACCAGCACTCTAGATATAAAAGCCCTGTTTGTCCCTTGATGCACAAACCCCACTTCTTCGGCTCTATCAAAGTGATCCCCAAGAAGCATCCCCTGTCCTGGGGTCTGGTTCCTCCCAAGCAGGGAGCTGCACCCTTGATGTTGTCCCTGTGTTTGTGTCTTGAGGCAGGCAGTGACCTCTCGTGGCAGTGTGGGAAACCCTTTCCTTTAATGCTTTGCCATCTAGTAAAAAAAACTTTCCAGCACTTGGAGACAAAATTATTTTCCTAGTCTCTGTATTTTTAAAGGAAAACATTGACTTTTAGTGTGTCTCAGTGTTTAAATTAATTAGGTTGAGGTGCAGCAAATAAGCTCAAGTCATCTGGAGAACATTTTATTGGGGGTGAACTCCTCAGTGCAAGGCTTGTTCAGCCTCACAGTGTGGCTACAGAAGTCGTTACTCATCTGCAAATGATCAAATACATTCAACTCGGTTACAAAAATTGTACATTTTCATATCTTTCACTTCATTTTTTTTCATGGTTGGTGTAAACCAATGCTTTCTGGAGTATGCACTGGGCTGCAGCTGAATCCCTTTAGCAAAACTCACTTGCACTGCTCACACTTGCCTTACTTATGTCCATTTTCATGCTAGCACTTGCAAAGAAATAAAGTACTTTGAACTCTAAGACAAAACATCAGCCTACACTGTTGGCAAGCAAGCACAAACATGAAGATGATTTCTGTTAACTTGACCTAAATCTCCCTTTCATGACAATGTACTTAAAATTGTTAAAATTAGGTAGCTGCTTCACTGCCTACTCCAGCCTGCAGTGACAGTGCAGCTCCCTCAGACAGGGATAGAGTGCAAGGCAATTACTTTTACCCAGAAAAACAAGGAAGAAGTTTGCATGACAAGATAGAAATCATGAGTCTCACACAGGAAAAGGCTGTGCTGTTTATCTGTAGCTACTTTTTTCACATCCAAGCCACAGTATCAACCATGACTCTCTGACAGCCACGTACCTGGGTGTTTCCAGGTACTGGACTCTGATATATATAGCAGTAAACATTTCTGGTCTTTACCCATATCTCCACACACAGTCCTACTCTGTCTTTTAGCACAGGAGAGGAGTATGTGGCCTGGATGACAGTGAGAACCTTGTAAAGCTTATTTTTTTGACAGGCTTTTACCTGCTGGTGTAAACACACGAGTCGTATTTAGAGTTCATAACACAAAACTCTAATGCCTTTTGCTATAGGCTGTGTTCACATAGACTGATTTCATTTAAAAATGGGTACCTAGAATACCTTTTCTCTTCCTTTGTTTCCATTAGGCAAGCTGAAAGCAAGGGTTGTATTTCAGGATTCAAAAACTGATACTCATAAATACAAAGGAAGATCCTGAGTCTCAGTTTTGGCAGGGCTGCAGATAAGGACAGAATCAGAGGCCTGAGGTGCAAAGCAGGTAGAAGCTGCTGTCTACCCCAACAACTGAAAATGGATTTATTCAGGATTTTCTTCGTTGTGCTCCTCTAAGTCTAGTTTAAGAGAATGAAAACTTATTTTTGATAAAGAATCATCAAACCCCACCAAAATTAATGGCTCCAGTGAATTATTTCCATACAGGGCATGACCTGATCCCAGTGATTTTAAATGTAATTTGGTGCTTCTCCACATCACTGTAATAATCTGTGAGCATTTTATAGGAAAATCACAGTATGTAGAGAACAAAATAGATCCTGTATATGGATTTTTGCAGCTTTCCAAAGACTTGCTCACATTCTTATTAAAACAGAGTACAACTGTACTCAACAAGTAGTCCCACTGAGACAGGGGCTCTTCTGGGAGAATAAAAGGCTACTTACCAAAGTAAGAATGGCACAAGGAGTGAGCTCTCTCCAGTTAACTCATATATTCCCAGGTATAGCTAAATAGGGGTAAGATGTGCAAACTCTGCTTCTGCAGGATTAGGGCAATATAAACCTTTACTGAGTTTTCTGTTATAATCTTGTCTGTGTTTAAGTCTGAAATTCAAGTTAGCAGGAAAGCAAGATTTTACCTTTAAAAATTTGTCAAGAAGACAGACACTGTTGTAGTGGGAATGCTGCCAAGTTGGTGACAGTCACTTAAAGAACAGGGAGGAGGGAAGAAAATGCATTTTCTGGTTTGAGAGCATTTATATGTAGTGCAAGGAAACAGATAAGCTTAGTGGGAATGATAATCCTTTTGTATTCTTCCTCAAAATTATTTATATAAATTAGAAGGAAGAGTCCTAACCCAGCAAATATTACCAAATAAATAGAGCCCTGTTCTTTGCCATAACTCTGCACATGAACAGACATGGTGTTTGTAGACTCAAGTGTAAGGCTGGCTGCACATCCATGCCAGGATGCATGTACTCATGTTTGTCATGTTGTTACCTAAAGAAAGGAAAGAAACAGGCACTATTGTTTCCAAATGGTGTTTCTCTGAAAGAGACTTCTTAATATCTGGCTTTAAATTACAGCCTCTTTATTCAGGCTCCAAGTTCCATTTAAGTTCTTTATGAAACCCTTATCCCATAGGTGGGCTTCATTATGGTGTGTAAGGTACAGATTGCCAAAGCTGCAAACACAGTTTTGGAGAAGAGTTAGAATCCTAACATCAGATATGTCACCAGCATACAGAATGGACATTTCTTTAGGTTCTTATTACTGTTCCTAATGAAAAATTAGCAGTTTATATTTCCGTGGAGGAAAGTAGGAAAAAGCTTTAATACACTGTACATTTCCACATGTGGAATAATTTAGGGGTTTTATTAAATTCCAATTTTGGGGCAGTTTTTCTTAATTTGTGTAACCACTCATTGCACCCTGACTAATTAGAAAATGGACCCACAACAGTAACTTGCCATATGACAAGTTTACAAAGTACTATCAAAAAAAAATTATAGTTAATTCACTCTCTAGAAGATGAAGCCCAAGTGTATGAGACCTTCCCTAGTAAAATGCCAGACAGATAATAACCCACTTTAAAAAAAAATCCTGCAACATTTCCAAGAATCCAGATCCATTAAATGCATGATCCTTTTCTCCCCCAGCTTTCTTAACACATCAAAATGTGTTTTCTCTGACTATTTCAGTTACATTGCATTCCTCACTGAAGCTTCCACATTACTTGGCAAACTAATCCAGCAAGCCAGTTGGTTTCAGCAGTAATCATGATTGACTATAAATATATATATGACATACTCTTCAGCTTTATTACTTACAATAAATCAGTCCCATTGAGTTAAATAATATACTGTGCTGGAACAGTAACCTTCTAAAATATAATTTAATATGGTTAATAAAACTTACTTAAAGCCCTCTAAAAATCAGCAACAATTTGCACTGATTTTTTTTTTCCTTCAGATTTTGCTTCTTTATTTTTTCCTTATTGTTTAATGCTTTTTAATAATTTTTTTAAAACCCTATATTCAGTTATGTGGACTGCCAAAACTGTAATTTCAAATTATCATAACATGTTCTGCTACAGGCATTTGACTCCCAACATTTATAATTGCTGGACAAATGCCTGTACAAGACGGAGGAGAATATGTTACATCAGAAAATAAAGAAAGCATTAAAAGTCTGCAAAATCAAAGCAAACTTTCACCAAAAAACAACCTGTCTTCTTTTCTCCCAAAGCTGTGTTAAATGTACATTTTCCCAATATTTTAGAAATAACTCCAAGGCTTTAAAAGTTAATTTAAAATTAAATGAAATACAGTATTTAAGACTCTAGTTAGGATTTCAGATTTTATAACCAAAGTTGAAAGAGGCAACGAGGAGTGAAAGTTAGTGAACCTCCAGTGTTAAAAATATTAAAAACAAAACTACAAAGCACCTACCTTTGGGGTTGGTTTGAAGCTCTTCCCTTGGAGTTACCCAAGCTCGAGTAACCTTCACCCACATTTACTTCAGAGTCTCGGGAGCTCAGTCTGTGGGCAACTCAGCATCTTGGTGAGGTTTTTGTACACCAGTCCCCCTCACATGGTCTGATTTCCAGATAATCTGCTGCCAAAG
The DNA here is from genome assembly GCF_003957555.1 of Calypte anna. Lineage (NCBI taxonomy): Eukaryota > Metazoa > Chordata > Aves > Apodiformes > Trochilidae > Calypte > Calypte anna. The sequence goes on from NC_044264.1 coordinate 7,170,238, forward strand.
AGCTCTTTAAGAATTTTTGCGTCACTTTAGTCAAATAAACTTTATGTTTCACCAGGGCTGCAGCTCAGTTTTCCTCCTAGAGGTGGGTGGCTACATTTGTCTGTTCTGATCCGTTCTGAAGAGCAGGATCCAGTGAAGGCAGAGTGAGAAGGGGAGAAGCTTTTCTGGTAAGGGACAGTTTTGCTGGCCATTAATCCAGCTATAAATAACAGGAGGGTGATGATAGTGGAGACAACACACGGGACAGAAGCTTTGAGGGAAGTCAGTAAATTACAAGTTTGCAGGTGGGTCTGTAGATTAGAGAAAGATAAGAAGGACTTGGCTATTATCACATTAAAACAGGGCTTGGAGAGAATAATTTCTATAGCTGGATATTTACATTATTTTAATAAAGAAATAAGATTTACTTTTGGTTTAGAGCATTCAGCACAAACTCTAACAAGCATTTAGCTCAACAAGTAATTTCCTTTCTTCCTATCACTCCTCAAAATATCTCGCTCAACCTCTGACACTTGCTGTTTTCTCCAGCTCCTTTCACCCAGCAGTTTTCATTCCTAGACTTTACAGTTTGTTTATAAAGTCATAAATCACAGGAATGGTGCAGAAATCAACAAAATAGTGCCATAATTTAGGCAGTGGATTTGCAAAAAAAAACAACCATAAAACCCAAACAGCGGAAACCCAGAACGGGGACAAATAAGAATAGAATTGTTAGAGCAACAGCAGTTTTGCTGGACGTGGTTGCCAGTTTTCGGAGCTTTGTTCCAAACAATTGAAAAGAAAACAAACTCTGAAAACTGAAAAGCAGGGGGATATAATTAGCATTTTCCTTTTTCTGTCTTCTGGTCCCAGCACGATAGCAGCAGGCAGGCAGCAGCGTGTCACTGGCACCATCTCAAGGACACCCTGGGTATTGCAGCTGCAAACAACCGAGTCTTAGATTAAAATAATTTTCTCTTTCTCATTAATTCTGCTGGGCAGTATATTAAAAATATTCCGTCAAATTAAGCTTGTTGTCTTAGAGACTCGTTGTTCTTTTTGTGGAAATAGCAATATCTAGCTAGCAATTATTCATCTTCTCTCTGCCGTGCTGAACTCTTCTATCTAAAATAAAGTTATTTAGCTCTGTTTAGCTGCTAACAGGATAAAAACCCCACAGGTTAATGCCCTTATTTTAATTGCTCACATTCTTCCCCCTGGGCTGCCCTGCTCTGAAGGATAAGGACAGATACTATCCTGCCTCACTCTCTAAACCTTTATGAAGCTCCAAGTTCAGTGTTTTCATGTGTAAGGATCCATTTGTGGATCAGAGCCCATGCTTTGGCTACCAGCCTTTTTCTTTCTTTCTAGGGAGGTGGGAGGACAGATGGTGTAAGTAATTTGTGCTTTCCTTTTCATACAGACATCCAGCTCACCACTGCTGGGAGACTGGAATGAATTTTCCAAACTCACTTTTTCTACCCTTTTACAAGAAATAATTTATCTCTACTTCAGGATTTGGGTCCCTTTGCTCTTTTTTTAAAGTTTTAGAGGCATCGTGACCTTTGAGATTTTTTTCCATCTTAGCCTCTGCTCTTAGTAGATTCTTTTAACAATTTCTGAAACACCATTGCACACCATCCATCTTGGTCAACTATTGCAGTTAAATTGCTTTCATCTGCTCACATCAGTGGCACTCAGTGTCAGTAGTTAGTTATTTTTGTTGGGTATACAAAGCTGTAACGTGAAAACCAGCATATTAAGAACACAAACCCACCTTTCATGACTTATCCTGGCTTTTTTGTTCAGTTGATTTATTTTTTCTCATTAATGTCTTCTGCAGCAGCATGTTTGGGTTTTTTAATTTCTTGCCAAACAGCCTGGAGCCTTTGGGGCATAAAATAAATGACAGACTTGAGATTTCAGGCAGACCCCTCATGACACTTATTTACCCCATATGTGAAAACTTTCAGGTCCTGTACAGAGAGACTTCCAGACTTTCATTAAATCTTCTATGAATTGGTGGGCAAAATTTTTTAATGATTTATGGAAAGTATGAAAAAACAAGAGGAAGAAAATGGACTTTACACAAAACAGAATTTCAAACACTTCCACAGTTCTCCATAGATTCCAGTTACCAGTGCCAGCATAGGAATGGGGAGCATCAATCAAACCACCTAGTAACAGTAATACCAGCTGTCCTAAGAAGAGATTAATAATAATTCTGCAAGCATGCCTGATTGACTGCCAATAAGAGGATAGAAACAGCCTTCTAAATGACACAAAACAAACAAGTCCCTAATATATTTATTTGTTCCTGTCTTTTGCTTAGTTAGGAATCAGACTATGTTTTGAAGCTATTAAGGTTGGCTTTGGCATAAAAGAAATTTTAGTTGTCCTTCCCTGCTATTTTCTAAGCTGACTGTGCTGGGATATCCATCTGGGAATTAGGTAGGTTTTGGAGAGGTTTTACTCTTTCCTCTCTGTTTTGAGAGTATTTGGATGGAGAAATCTGATTCTGAAAACCTACCAGTTGCCACTACTCTAACTTCTGCTGCCTCTTCTTTTCCTTAGTTAGCAGTGGTTATTATATTCTGAATTTTGCTCAAATCTGGTACAGTTGACTTTTATAACATTATCAGTCAGTATTTCCCACCTTTCAGAGGAACTGTCTGAATCATCACATGAAAACTGAAACACAGAAGGGATTCTTTAGCTTCGGTATTTTTTATTCTAACCTAAGCATCTTTTCATCAGTTGGGTGTTAATTTTGTAATCTAGGTTTACAGTTTATAAAGCAGAGAGCTTTCTTTGCTGAGTGACAAGCCCCACAGCAAGCTAGGCTAATTCCTACATCATTTCTATTCCATCACTTGGAAAAAGTTTAATTGTTGAGCATCTCTGAACCATTCCTTGCAAACTGACAGGAGTTAGGTGGTCTGGTTACATGTTTCTGTACTACTCTGCTGGAGAGGTACCAAGTCTGCTTATCTATTCTGTCATCTCTGTACTCCAACTTCCACACACCTAAGAGACTGAGGTTCTTTTAGATCCATCTGTACCTCCTGGACACTGAGACCTTCCCCAGCCTCTCTACAGAACATGTGGCCCCTGAATCATCTGCTCAGTTGTCTCAATTCTTAATCCCCTAGTTGAGGGCTGCTGATCACATTAATGATTTTTCCTTTAGGACAGAACAGCAGAGTGATCCAGTAAACATCACATCAACAGGAGCTGTAATGGAAAACCATTTTATACTGATTTTATTCATGTTTCAAACTGCTTTTTAAAAACAAGCCCCTTTGCCAGTAAAATGACAGTGGTTTATGGATAACAAAGACAGCTGTTTAGCACAGATATTGATTCTTACCAAAGACACAGGACTGGTTTTCATGGGCTGTTGTCACCCAGGCAGCAAACAGAGAATATCCCACCTAACATTGTGGCACTCTTGATCTCTAAAGCATCATTAGCATGAACCTGAGAGCTGTTTGTTCAACTGCCTTTAGTTCTCAAAGTAGAAGAAACACAGCTACTGCTTTGGGATTTCTATTTCCCCTCTCTTTTCCATTCCTGCTTACAAAGAACTCCTAAAACTGCTGGGCATAAACTCAAAACTGTTCCTGTGAGATTGGCTTCAATTCCTATGACATGTTTTAGCCAGGTGGATTTTCTGTGCTAATTTGAAGGGAAGGAAAACAACAACAACATACTATTGTATGAGCTGTACAGGGAAGTACCTGGGCAAGAGCTGCTGAGATAAGCACATGCTGGACAATACTTTGTAGTACTAAAATTAGCAAAAATTGGCTTGGAAACCATTTTTAATTTGCCAAACTCCATCCTCATTAGTGCTGCCATGGACAAAAAAAAAAAATAAAATTAAACCTCAGAGAAACAGTTAACTCTTGTTGGCTGCTATCTCCTCTATCATAGCATAAAGGAAATAGAAGAATTGGTGTAATGTCTTAAGCAAAAAGATTTTGAAAAACTAAAATACTGGCCTTTTGGAAAAAGAAGAAGGAAAAAAAAAAGCCCCCAAACCACCACATGTATTAGTCATAATCAAAATATTGTGCATAATAGAGCTTCCCAAGAGATTTGGCTTTGTTTCAGAGCCACCAGGGTTCAGAAACAAGTACAAGAAAAACTGTTTACTTGTCTTGATGCAAGTAACACAGCATGAGGTAGAGACTATGCATCACAGATCAAATAAAACCAAAAGGGACCTCAAAATACCTCCTGGCCCACTCCTTTGCCAAAAGGATCAACTCTACCAATGCCATTTCTGACATGTTCTATAATCTATCCTTAAAGATCCATCACACATCCTTGGGCAACCTGTTCCAGTTCTTTATTTTTATTACCAGAAAGCTTCTCCTAATCTCAGTAAATCTTGCTGCAATTGAAGAATGTGACTTTATCAATTTATCATGAGCAGTGGGTACAAATTCCTCTTTTAAAGCACCCATTTACGAATTAAAAAAACATGATACCACCCCTTCTCTCTGACTAAACACCATGGCACAGATTTTTCTAGGCACAGATTCAAGTCCTCTGATCACTCTTGCCACTTATTTCAGTTTGCACTTCCCCCATGTTCCATGCCCTAATCTGGATGCTGGAATCCAGCTCACCCACAATGGTCTTAAGCAGAGCTGAGTAATGTTATATATATTGGAGGCTTTTCTCTGTTTATACATACCAATATCACATTAACTTTTCCTACAGGAATATGTGACAAACCTTCTGGATTTTTCTTTCCACACCATTCACACTCAGCTCACACTTGTTCTGCACACTCCTGGCTAGGAGTTTCTTGTGCAAACATTTGCATGGGTTGAGAGAGATCACAGTTTGATAAAAAGAGTTTAAATCATAAGTTGTGACAACATTTGAAGACAACCTGGTAATTATATCTGACAACTAAACTATTCAACAATATTCTGATAATGAAAAGATGTGCTCACACTTTCACAAGAGGTGATGTGCAGATGATGCACACTTCTGACAGTCAGCACTGTTGAAAGCAAGAAAGGTTCATCTGCCTGTCCCAAGCCACAGAAAAAGGGCTGAACATTGAACTTGGAGTTGTCTAGATTAGGAAAATACAGAAGCTTTTTACTGCTTGTAACCATTGCTACTAGAAAAGGCAAGCTGAGAGCAACATTTGCTCATGTTTCCTCACAGGTCTTGAGAAAAACCTTTAGACCCAAGCCCAGGATATCATAAGTTGAATTTCACTAGAAGGGTATCAAATATCAGTACCATTGTACTGCTGAGATCCATGCTGTACTTCTCCAGAACAGCTTTGTTACCTTAACAGAAAATACTGCAAAGGGCAGAGACTCCTAAACACATCACTCAAGAGTCACAATAACCTCCTGCTGCTGGTTGACACCAGTAGCTGGCAGTTGTGTTCCAGTGTGGTTCTTTATCCTCATTTACCCTTTTACTTGCCAATTTTTATAGCCTGTACAGAACAGGAACATTTTCAGGACAGGCAGCCTTTAAATCAAAGGATTAGTACTGTGCTCATCACCAAATGAAGTGCCTGTAGTGAATGAAATACTATGTGTTTGTTCAGTGAGAGGTGCATCTTTCATAAAGCAGCATCTTTTCCTGAGATGTTCAGATTCTGGCTCTCTTAGATTTCTTTCAAGGCCACTAATATCTCTCCATTTCATTAATTTCATGAGTCCTTTAAAAACAGAAAACAGAACTGTACAAGTCACTTTAGAAAGTGTTTATTCAAAAGCTTCATAGCACCATCTTGTTGTTTTTTTTTAAAACATCCAAATAAAATGCAGCAATTAAAACATTGGGGTTTTTTCTGTTAAGCATGACACTAACTCCACCTGTGAACACATTTATGGTTGTTCTTGCTAACAGAACTGAAAAACAGCGCCCCTGTGCACACAGACATAGCACTGGACTTCGACATGGGTTATCCAGTCCTAGCTCAGTAATGGAAGAATAAACCCAACAAACTGGAAACCTCAAGGAAACAATTTTTCCCCTCCAGTTCTGCTGGAAGAAAAATTTTTCTAAAGGTAATTTAACAGTTTCAGTTCCTATGTCCCCTCCAGCACTTCAGCAAAACTAAAAATGTAAATATATAAAATAGTTTGGATATTCTTCTGTGGTACAAGTCACACCATGGATGGTTAATTTATAAGTACCTTGATGTATTTGTTCTAACAATCACCTTACTGTTAATTCTAAAGGAAGGCCTTTTATGGCCATCTTTTCCAGTGAAAACACTTGTCAAAATAATTCTATTGAGTTAAAGCCGTTTTTAATTTAAAAATTTAAGGTAAAATCAAACTGCCATTGACAGCACTTGTAATACATTTTCATGATGAGGTTTTTTTTTTTCTTTTCCCTTTTTAGTTTTGCAGAGTAGCCTGTCTGAGAGCTTTATTCAGCCAAGTCAGTAAAGCGCTATTTCCCAAAGATCCTTAACTTATATTTCAAGAATATGGACCATGCTGAGTGCTTGGTCACATCATCATTTGGCTATGGCTTCCAACCACTGGAATTCTCTATTGCATCTACTTCTGGTTGACCATTAAGAGGCAAATACTCTGTAGTTCACTTGGCTAAAGCCCCCATAGGGTCCCAGGCTGGCAAAACAATTGGTTCCTGCTGCATCACTGCCAAGACGTCATCTGGTACATGCTTCTTATCCACCACAACTTCATACACGTACTCAGAAAACCAGTCATCAGTCATGATCAGGTAACCTGGGGATGAAAAGAGTTCATTACAACAGAGAAACAGTCATGTTATTCTAATACAGTGAAGCAGAAAACTTTGCTGGTTTAGCTCCTGAGGTAAAAGGAGGCCATCTGCTTTCCTCAGAGCCATCTAAATAACTGTGACTGAACTAAATCTTTTCAGTAATTCTTGCTGAGAATTTCAGTGAACAGCCTTTGAACTCAAAGGGGGTGGCAGGGGGAGAGACACATTTAGAGTATCACAGGTTTTAGCAGAAAGCTATATTAGAAACAAGCTATTCAAGGTGAACTGAAAATAAGAGTGACTTGGAGAAAGCAAGAATTTAGAAGACAGATGAGAAGGTTTTATGTAATAAAGTCCCTTATGTCCTTATACAGTATCATCTCACAATCAAATGAAACAAGAAAATGTCCAAAGAATATGGACAATAAATGCACCTATCTACACCATCTTGTTTCTAAAGCAAGAGATCAGATAATTCCCATAAATTAAAAACCCTATCATTTGTAATCCGAGCTAGAAGCCATTTTGGAATCACTGCCAAAGGGAGCTGCCTTGATTATTCTCTCTTCAGGATATGAGTTCTTGGGACACACAAAAACCTCTCACTCCCAAGAGCCAACAAGTAATTGCACCCTGAGAGGATAATGAACTCTGCTACTGACATCCTGCATCTCAAAGCTTGACAGAGCTGATTAGGATCACAGTGTCTGAACAAGAAGGAAGCATCAAGCAGAGCTTCAGAACATGCAAATAAGTGAGGTTGCTCTTTGAGAAGGCCTCTGCCCAATGTCACAATGAAAGTCATTATCAATTTCTTCATTAAAAGGAGGCACAGCCTTTATATGCAGCAATACACAAACTTAAGAGCCTGCCTAAGGCAACTCTGAGCTCCACATTCCATCCAAGTAACAGGCAAAAGTGAAAAAGAAACAGAAAACTTTATTGCATTTCTGTGCAAAGGTACACAATGGAGTTTTTACCTCAGGCAATTAATCAATTGCTTCTACTCACACCACTTGTATGTTATGGCCATAATACCAAAAAGAACTTGAAACAGGATCATCTTGTAACAGAACTGCAGTCTGTGGTCCACACTTCTCTAATCTACCCAAAGGAAAACCTGAACATGCAGCATTTTAAAACTGAAAACTGCTGGTCAGGGAGAGGTCAGTCAAGGATGTGGCCAGCAGGTCCAAGGAAGTGATTCTGCCCCTGTACTCAGCCCTGGTGAGGCCACACCGCGAGTATTGTGTCCAGTTCTGGGCCCCCCGGTTCAGGAAGGAGATTGAGGTCCTGGAGCAGGTCCAAAGGAGGCAACCAGGCTGGTGAAGGGACTCGAGCACAGACCCTATGAGGAGAGGCTGAGGGAGCTGGGGGTGTTCAGCCTGGAGAAGAGGAGGCTCAGGGGAGACCTCATCACTCTCTACAACTCCCTGAAAGGAGGTTGGAGCCAGGGGGGGGTTGGGCTCTTTTGTGAGACGACTTTCAACAAGACAAGAGGGCAGGGTCTCAAGTTGTGCCAGGGGAGGTTTAGGTTGGATATTAGAAAGAATTTCTTTACAGAGAGAGTGATCAGCCATTGGAATGGGCTGCCCAGGGAAGTAGTGGATTCTCCGTGTCTGGAGATACTTAAAAAGAGACTGGATGTGGCACTGAGTGCCATGGTCTAGCAACTGCAATGGTGGTTCAAGGGTTGGACTCAATGATCTCCGAGGTCCCTTCCAAACCAGCCAATTCTATGATTCTATGATTCTAAGGATGAGCCATCTGCAAAACTACTGCACAGCCTAGGATCTGGGCATCTGAAGATAAAGTCCTTGAAAGTTCCCACAACGCCTCATATAAGCCACCTTGTATTTGTGCCTAACTCTTCCATAAGACAACCAAATGTACAGAGCAGCCTGTCACAGCAAACCTATGGAATGATAGATACAGATGCAGGAATACAGACATACACTTGGATCTTTAAAAATGTCTTCATGCAGAGCAAGTATGCAACAGTCAGTACAAGAGATTAAGAGTCAAAAGGGAGGTGATTCCTTGCTGGACATGTACCACAAGAAAGTTCTCCTCATTCCAAAACAAACAGATGGACTGCTATCAAATGGATATGATAATCTGATTTAGTGCTCCCCTCTTGCTTGCTTTTAAAAAAAGATATCAAATGGGATAAGCTGGGTTCACAGTAGGGTAATAATGTACTAGGTCTCCAGAACAAAAGACTAAGCAGAATAATTAAACTTGCCTGTGTGGCTGACAAAGTGCCAGTGAAACACAGAAAAGAAATATTTGACTGGGAAGTGACTTTTTAACCTCAAAAAAGAAGCAATGTTTGTCAGCAGCTGTATTTGTTCCTTGAGGAAAACCAGATGGAATTCCAAGAAACATTTTTACAACAGATAGAGATATAATTACTAAATATTCAGGAGGCAATGCTAGGATGTTCCCAGGACTCCCCTTTCTCCAAGACACACACTACCACAAGAATTCAGTTCTGCCCTCACCAGAGCTTAAGCATTTAACTAACTTCATCCCATGCTACCCAAGCCAGGAATCAGCCTTTCCAGTCCTGCACCATGCAAGTCTGGGGCAACAAGTGTTATCTGGCACCTCAGTCTGTGCTCAGAAAAAAGCAAGAGGGATCCCACATGACAAAGCACTTCTATTTCCTACCAATGATAAGCAATTTGTGGTTTTTTTTTTTAAATGACTCAAAGTCTAGTCTCTGGTGTTTTGTTGCAGGCTGTACCCTTTATCATCCTGTCCAATAAATAATGGAGTTGGGGCTTACTTGTATCCCCCACACCCAAGTGGGCCTCAACTGGGATGCGCCCAGTTTAACATTATCCTTGGCTGAGTGTTCTGGCTCTCTGCACTGGAGTTACCCAGGCACAGCTTCCAATCCCTTGACAAGGCAGATAAGAAAAATCACTGCCAAGCAGACTCAGTGGCATGTGGAGAGAGATGGGACAATCTATAAATCCTCCCCCTCCTACACCAGCTAGGCAAGGAAGAGGGAAAAAGCAGGACACAAGGGAGGGGAGGAAACCCTCAAGTTCTCTTCTCATGTTTGACAATGAGTTCTGAAGGAAGTTCTGTTCACCTGCCTTTAGCTCACCTGTTGGTTGTTTGGTCATAGCCAAGAAAAATCATTCAGGGATTCACCTCCCTGAAAGAAGTAGTCTGAAATTGTCAAACTTCCTAGTTTTTTGGTAAGGCACTTTTCCAGGCAACTCCCTAACCAAAACAAAATCTAGACACTGAGCATGACTTTCCAGAGACCCTGATATCTACCAGCACAAAAATAAATAAGTGACAGTGATTCACCCAGAGAAGTTCAGATGGATGGCATGCACACAAATTGAGACTTTTTTCAGTTCTAGCAACAAACAACTCTGAACCTCAGCTGAAGGGCATGTATGTCTAGCACAAAGTTGCTGACACACCTGTAAGCTCCAGAATGTTTGGAGTTCTAACCAAAGTCCACACTGAACAGTTGCAAAGCAAGTAAGGCACTTCCTTCCTGGAAGCATTCCTCCAACACTAGCAGCATCTAACATCACAAATCAAGTATCTGGAGTGTCTCAAGAAATGTTCTGACAATAGAACCATGATTAACCTGACATTTTTATATTTTAAACTCTCTATCATACATGAAGTTGCTTTAAAAATAGTTACTAGTTTTTTATATGGAGATAAGAAAGTTTTGATGTGCCTTTTTAGTACTGATTTGGCTTCTTTACTAGATCTAACATTTCAAAGTATATTTTACTATTCTTACATTGATGAGCCCTGCAGGGTAAACATCAACAGTTTCATTGCTTTGCAGGATTAAAGATATTTTTTGGATACTTTGCTGTAAATGTGTACAGCTGAGAACAGGCACTACTGCAAGAGCAAGGAGCCACATATAAATGACTACACCATTCCAAGAATATTCTTTTAGTTAGCTGTTCATGTATAAAATACCAAAAGCTAACTCATAAAGAACACATCCCAAACCAGTATTTTCTGAAAATAGTCTATTCCCAGAAGAAACCCCAAACATCCTGGGAAATTTCAGTCATACTGAAACTTGTGAGCACAACATTTGGGATTAATGTGTAACAGAAAAATGAGTTGCCAGCAATGAGTATTGTGTTACACCCTGGGACACACTGAGCTTGGCTTGGCATGTTCATCAGTGAGCTCATCCTGCCATGGCTGGGTCTGTATCCAGCCTATTTCAGACAGGACAGGATAAAAAATCCTGGAGATCTTGCTCCTGTCCAATCACTTCAGAGAATCTGACTGCAGACCATGGAAGAGCAAAGCAGAAATGCTCTTACAGCATCAGCCCCACTCCCCTCAGGCTGGGGGAGGTCAGAGCAGCCCCCAAAAACCAGCAGGGAAGCACCCTCAGGTCATTCCCAGGCTGAGCAGGGAGGCAACTAGAAGCTATTTCCTAAATCACTGCTGAGATGTGACTCACCCTTCCCTCCACACTGCCTGCCATGTGCCATGCTGGGCTGGCACTTCCACCCCATGTAAAAAACCTTTTTAAAGGAACAATAGTGCAGGCTTAGAGAGTCATCAACAGGAAAGCAAGTTCATGCAGAAAACCTGGCATCTAAACTGAGCCCTTTGTTGCTAGTGCCTGTCCTACCAGAGGCAAACACTGCAAGGATGCCACAGGTCACCTTTTCAGCACCATCTTCAGAAAAGCAACCAAAATTGAGTTTAAATCTTTTTTTGAAACAGGTGCTGGAGCCAGAACAGTTTACAGCTGTTCATAGCACAAGCTGCAACCAGCCATACCCTCTTTAAAAAAAAAAAAAGAAACCATTTAGGTTTCACACATGACTCAGGAAGATTAAGTGTTATCAGCCACAGTTAGCACAAGGTCCCAAAGGTGAGACAGATATATATAATGTATAGACCTAAGCTTAGTTCTGTTACCAAAAACTTTAGTACACTTAGAAGTATTGCAGTGAAATCTTTATTTCTGCTTTCATACTAGAAGAAAGCATTTCTATATAGTGCACTTTGTGGAAGTGACTCTTATTTGATAGGCAAATCAATTGTCTATCTATTGTCCCTTTACTAAAAGATGAGTTCACATCCCTACTGGAATTCCTCATATTTCAGAAGAAGAGAAGTACTTCCATGCTTCCAGAATACTATTGCCAGATATTCCAGGCTTGTGTTCTGCAAAGTTTTATGAGCAAAAAAATAGCAAAGGTTTTGCTGCCTCCCTACCACACTTGTCAAACTCCTAATGCTGCTGGGTTTTTTGCCAGGGACAAACTGGTATACAGTGCTTACAAAAATAAGCAGCTTTACAGCAATAAACCAACCTTAAAGTAATAAAACAACTTCGGTAAAATGAATTTAAATACTTCACTATTTGAGCTTTAAATCTGCTAGAACTCCTTTGGTAAAGCCCTGCTGCTCCTGTACTCTTTGTGGTACACTCTCTAAATACCAATATTCATGTGACCTGACTGAGTGCCACTCAGCCTCACAGAGGAGGAGAGAAGGTAACCATTACTGGCCACATTACTTGAAAGTTCCATTTATCTGGATCCCATTACCTCCCATACACTAAATGAGCAGTGTGGGTGATGGATTGTGAAAAGCTGTGGTGTACAAAATCAAAGCCCTGTACCACTAAGCTATATTCAGAGTTCCAGCCTCCATAGGGGCTTCTGTCAACTTTGTCCTCCTGCCCTTGGGACAAAAAATGTCCTGTCCATCAAGAAGTGTCAGTGTCAATCCTTATGGACATCTCTCAAACAATATAATTGCCTCTACACTTGAGCTTGCAACCACAGGGTCAAGTTTCCTTTCCTCCCAGTGACATTTCCTGTTTCTCCATTCTATTTACTCCAATGACATTTAAGTAAAGAATGTTTTTCTTCCAGGAATATGGTGTGGAATATGGCAATAATTAAGTGGACCCACATGCTGTTTGCAGGCTTGTTTCATGCAAATCCTGATGAAGGACACAGAGCACATCCCCCTCCCACCTCCTTATTTCCAAGCACTAAGTTCAGCTTTCTGTTTCCATAACTACAAATCACTTTACCTTTATTACCACGGTCTTCACCCCAGGAGTTTTCCACTCTCCATTTTTCAAATGAATCTTCTTGCCCATCCTGTGACAAAACAAGGCAGTGGCTGTTCAGCAGTGAAGGACCATGTGAGGAGCCAACCCTCCCAAGTCTAAATCCAGCACCAGCAAACCACAAAGCTCCACTCCCAGAAGTTTACAAGTTCCAAGACGATGGTTTTCTTGCAAACAGTCAGGAAAGAAATGTAATGCTCTAGACTAATTGTCCACTTACATAAAACAGGAGGAAATGTGGTCAGGAAGACAGCCTGCACTAACTACTATTTTAACCAGAGAAGTTAAATTTAACTAAATTCAGGTTTGGACCAAACTGACTGACAATTTCAATAGAATCATAGAATCCTAGGGGTTAGAAGGGACCTCGAAAGATCATCTAGTCCAACCCCCCCTGCCAGAGCAGGGCCACCTAGAGTACATCGTGCAGGAACGTGTCCAAGCAGGTTTTGAATGTCTCCAGTGAAGGAGACTCCACGACCCCCCTGGGCAGCCTGTTCCAGGGCTCTGTCACCCTTAATAGGCTTCCCTATCTCCTGCCAGGGCACGGAGGTCTCCTGAAATGCAGAATGCTCAACACAGTTTGTCGGAATGAGAGGGAAGGGACAAGGACAATGAAGAAGCTGTAACAATTTAGAGTGGTATTAGTAACAGCAAGTGCAAGCACTTGAATCTAGCTGAAGAATAAACCTCCAGTATGGTGGAAGACAACTTAGTCCATTCTGAATGTGGAAAAGCCTCTAAATGCTGAGCTTGTTCTAGGATAACTTCTTTTAAACAATCATTTGAATTTAGAGAAACCATCCATCATACACTGATCTTACACACATCTTTTTCTTTAAGATATGTTATATTTGATCAGATTTTATGCATCTAGAAATTTATGCATGGAAAAAATTAAAAAATATAGACCATAGTCTGTAGCTGTTAGTAACTGGCTACAGTCTGAAAAAAACACACTAAGTTGTGAATAGATAAATAGGTTTTAAATGCTGGATAAGTATCACTTAAAAAAATGAAATTATTTTTCAGTTGGATAAAGATGTGTTCAAGCTACTTAATATACAAATAGAAGTCCTAAAAGCTCAGAAACACAACAGGAAAAATTATATAGAGTTGTAAAAATTATGACTCAGCAGCCCATTCTCAAAGCCCTAAACTCCAGAACTCAAGCAAGCTTTTTCATTTACATGCAAGCTGTTACTTCTCAAGCCAAGGTTGTGTTGGACAGGAAGAGATCACTTCAAAGAAACTTTAATAATGATGACAACTTCTGGAAATAAATGGAAAACATCAACATTGCAGATAACCTTGAGTTGTAAATTTTCACATGGTTCTTTTTGCTTTATTTGTGCTTTGTTATATTGCCAGGAGCAGACTGGATTCATCTCAGGCTACTGTCTGACAAAAAGCTATTTTGGACACCATTTTCCTTCCTAATTATGAGCAGGTCAGGGGTCACATGCCAGTGAACTGCAGGAGGTTAGGACTGTTACAAAGTGCCTCTTACTGGCCTTTTAACAGAAGCTTCATGCTACAAAATGTAGACAGGACAAACATGGAGTGGGACACAGTAGGAAACACCTGCTCTTTTACAAGGTTTCTAGCTCAACAAGATACAACAGAATCTGTATTTAAAAATCAGTTATCTGGTATTTTGAAACTAGAAGCTCACTTTCTTTTACCTTTCTCCAATAAAAGCTTGTAGGCAGAAGGAAAGGAGCCCTGGACTTATCTGAAATTCTTGCCTCCTTGTTAAGCATTTGCAGTTCAGAACACTGACACACAAAACACAGGGAGAGCAGCAACCTAAGCCTTGTGCACCAGTGTATGGTGCCACCCATGCAGAACAGGTTACACACTGCCAGTGAGCCCAGAACACAACCCAGAACATTCCAGGACAGCCCTGCAAGCATCAGAGCATCAGGAGGGAGACTTTACCTTCTCAGTGACAGCTGTCAGGACCATGGCATGGGTCATCATTGATTCTCCAAAGATTAATCGTTCTGCTTTGTTCATGTTCTTGATGGAAACACCAAACACCAGCTCATGATTAAATCTATTGGAAAGTCACATAAGCATTAAAAAAAAAATGCAGGGAGAATTCTCACCATCATCTCACCATCAACCAGGAGCCAGTGCACCAGCACCCAAGCTCAATTACTTTTAGTGTCAGAATAAATGCAAACACTGATCAGTTTAAGGAGTTTCTCTTACCAGATACTAGACAATGTGTTAATATTTAATCATTGTTTGTAGTGCATCTTTAAGGGATTAAGATTTCAACTTAAGAATTTGTTGCTGTTGAATTACTTAAATAGACTCTTTTGGGGTATATAATACCAACCATGTAACAGATTATTTTCATAAGTATCTAAAGGACTTTTTATGTTGTAACCAAGCATCCCAAATTCTGCTTTGATTTTGTACTTACATATTCAGGTCATTGATTCCCAGCTTGCCATAGAAGTGCTTTGCAACATCACAGCCAAACCACACAGCCTACAAACAGAAGGAAGGGTCATGTCCAGGCCATATTCCTCCCAGTTTACCATGACAAGAGTTGCACCATCCCATCCATGGAGAAACCAAACAAACCTCGCCATCCTTAATAGATGCTGCAGCTAATTTTTTCAAGACATCAACAGGCTGGTTGTTATAAAGTGTTCTCCTCCCTCCTGCCATGTTGCCCAGGTACTCCACTGTATACAGCCTGTTGTATGGGTTCTGAGGTCGAGGATCATTCACAAGACAAATCTGCCAAAAAAAACCCCAAGATGTCATAAAGTGCAACTTGGCTGAAATCTAGCAAAATTTTTATGGATTTCTGAGAGTTGCTTTTGTCTCAGCTGTCCATCCCATCTAGCAAACAAGCCATTTGGTTGAAAAAAAGGTTTTTTAACCTTAAGCAGCATAGAAGCTTTGCATGTTATTCCTGCTCTCTAGTGGCTGTCTTATGGCATTTTGAGTGATTTGCTCATTATACATTTTATCATTATAAAATCATCATGGATGATCTCAGCTAATTGACAGGTCAAGTACAAGCAGGAGAACAGGAAGAATAAACACAGAGCTGTCTCTGACTTGTGGGAGCATCACCCACCCCACATGGTGCAGTTGCAGGGGTGGGCAATAGTGTTCCACTTGCAACAGTGGGAAATAAGTGGCTTAGCAGGAAAAAAGGTCTTGGGAAGCTACTGCCTCTCAATATCCCCAACCTTGTCCTCCATGTTGAAGTAAGGCTTCACATGCTCATTGTAGAACTGGAGGGGTGTCATGGGGCCATACTTGTGGTAGACCTTCTCCTTATCCCTGAACTCCCAACAGAAAGTCTCCGGAGGGCTGCCCAGGCAGGTACTCACTATTCTGAACACCTGGAGAGAGAGAAAGAGAGGCAAAGAGTTGTGAACTTGCTGAAACATGCAGGTCTGCCTCTCTTACCACAGCAATGCCACCAATTAATGGATTTCTCCATGTCAGAACCAGCTGGAGAATTGGGATCTTACAGCCACCTCTGAAAAATACACATAATATACAGACAGGAGTTACTTGCATTCAGCTCTGGAAATCCAGGTGTTTCAACAGTTCAAAATCAAACTTAATGGCCACAGGAAAAAAACCCAAACCAAACCAATATTATCTTTCTCCATTCTCACACTGTGTTCCCAGAGAAACCATCAGGCAAAACAGCAGCTTAAAGGTGAGCATAAACATTCCAGGTTACCCTAGGAATGCAGCAGCCAAATGGAAAAGCCAATAACCCAGTCTCATTCCAACATTGCCTAAATAATTCTTCCATCAAGATTATTTCCCAGTGCAAGAGAAACTTTACCAAACTGATTCTAGAAAGCCTTAAGCATTCAGCATCACCTCTTCCACTAGGTGGTTCACCCCACAGAGACAAACCAGACCTTCCAACACCCATACAGCAAAGCATTTTTATCTGAGTGTTTCCCTTGTACTAATTGCTTTTTTCCCCTCTAATGTCCATTTGTATTTCAAAGATGGGCCTATGCTTCTTTTCAAAAGCCTAGAATAATCTTTTTGTCTGTTTTAATACATTTAACAATGTCTCCCTTAGGGTAAAGATGGCACTTTATGTAATTAATTTCAAGATGCCAGCCTGCTGAGTGTCACCTCCTTTGCAGCTGGCAGCTTTCTACTGATTTTTAGCAGACAAAGTTGACCAGATTTCAAGTCATCAGGCTATCAATCAGAATATGAAAGAGTACTTAAGAATCACTCCTGTGATTTCTCACAAGGCTTATCAGAAAATGTGCTAACTCACAGGCAGAGTAACCAGGTGACTGTCTTTAGGGATATTTAGCAGTATCTGCCACAGGTAATCTGGAAACAGAAAATTAAACAGGTTTGAATCTGTTTTACTTCAGCACTGGTCTGCTTCATCTCTGTCCATGTCTTGAGCAGAAGACCAGTCTTTTCCTTGCAAGGAATAAGAAGGGGGAGTCAAGTCTCACCTGTACCTTCAACACTGGGATCCACTGCCTGTGGCTTGTGCCACCCTTCCCAGGCTGTCAGCCTTCACACTTTCCTCTCACTGACTTCCCACAGGAAAGGAAACATAATACCTTTCCAAAACTGATTTATTCTTTCTGGAGACAGCTGAGCTTATTTATATAGATACCAAGGCTCTGTAAGAAGGAGCTCTGTGCTGGTGCATGCTCTGTGGTGATGGCAAAAGGAGTGCAATGTTCATGCTAAGTAACACAAGCTATGCACAAAATACAAATAAAGGTGTTCTGGCTCCAAGCAATTTAAGGAAACAAGTGAAGAGATTAATTATAGGTTGAAACAGGGTGTGGGCTTAACTGGAAGAACTGACACATTTCTCAATAAATATGTTAAAGAGCAAATGTAAACCCCTAAACTACTATAAATATTTAATTTTACACAGCCTGCACAAAAGGAAGCATTTGCTGTGGATACACCCACATTACCTCAGATAACCCCAGATGGTGAGAGATGAGGCTATAAAAATAAAATAAGAAAAATGCCAAAAAGGAGGGCAGGGAACAAACAGCCTCCAGCCAAAGGAAGGAAAATGATGGAGACAGAAGTCTCAAGCTAGCAGATGCAGTGGAGCCTGGGAATGGCCTCCCTCAATTGTTTTGCCACCACACCCATCACAGGCCACCTTCTACTATCTCACAAGCTTCCACTATCAATAAATAAGCAGACATTTAAACTATGAGGTGACTTATCACTCTAGAAGTAACTAGAGCCAAGATAAGGCAAAGATGCAGTGGCTTGTGCAAAAAACCAAAATGAATGTGGAGGGGAAAAGGACACTTCTGATAAGGAAAAGTCTACAAAGGATAACAGTAAGGAAAGGCAAACTCAGTCACATGCACTGCACTGATTCCAACTTCTGACATACTGTGCACTGGTTTGGTAACAGGAATGTTTAGAGAGTTCTGGAGGGAATATTTAATCTTATGCTCCAGTAGAACTTCCCCATTTTAGCTCAAGCACTGCTTCCCAGCACCAGCAAACCAAGATTTGGTATGCAAATAAAACTTCACAGCAAAATCAAGTTCTGCTTTACCATAAATAACAGGTGCAGTATCATAAAACATGAAATAAGTGTGATATAAAACCTTTAAAAGTAAGTGTTCTTAAAGCATTCAAGTCAGGTGAAATTGCACATTTCAACTACAGACAGACATCAAAACCAATGGGTTGCTTTGCAGTCTGTGTTTGGGAAACAAATGAAATACTTTAAAAAAATGTATGCACTTGGTCAAGCTAAAACAGCCTGAACTTTTAAAATTACTTTGGGCTATTTGAGCCAAATTTGGCTATTTATTTCTCATACTATGAGAACTACTGCTAACTGCACAGACAGAGGACCACTGCCCACTACAAATCTGCTGATGGATTTGAATTCACACAGCCAGAAACAGATGCTGGGATTTCTCCTCCACTGCCCTCCAGTATCAGACCACAGCTGGATTTAGCCTTGTGTTCAACTCTTTTCCATAATAGAGAGAATTCCCTTTTATTGTTCTTTTCTGCTCTCTTGTGGGGAATTTCTGCAACAACACTCGTGCTGCAGGATTTTATGGTCAAAACTAGTGCAATTTTCCATTTTCCTCTTTGCTACTGTTTGAAAAAACTGATATTTTTATCTCTCTCAAGATACAAAAATACTGCTTTCCTACAAAAATGCAGAAGTAAAACCTTACAGTTCTGGAATCTATAAATGCAAGATAGTAGTTTGGAAGTATTATAGAAATTCAGGATGAAATAAGCAACAAGGCTCTTCAGAAAACTCACCTAAGTATCTCCAAGCAAGTTGCCATACAAAACATTCCTAAGTAAGCAAATGGCATTTGTTTTGGCTGATGCAAGAGCTACAGAACATGAGTAAGCAAGAAATCTCACCCATTCTAGCATCACATTTCAAGATACACATCACACAAGTCTATTTACCTCTTCTATCATGGTGTCCATTGCAGCACAAAGTTCTCCTTTCATTGTTCCACTATCCACCATGTTTCTTAGCCGCAAGCAGTATTCTCTCATCTGTTTAAAGAGAAAGTAATTTTAGGAGAAAAGTAGCAAAGGTGCCATCTACCCAGTTTTCAGGACTTCTTGTTGTTTCAAGCAGCTACTTTACTCTTCATTCATGTTTTAAAAATGTAAAGAAAACTCCTTTCAGAAGGCTTTGTTAGATAGTGATTCTTAAAAAATAAATCCAAGATAATTAAATTACTTAAAACAAAACCAGACACGAATAGTTGCAACTCAACTACTGTTTTCCAGCCACATCTTGGGAGCTCACAGCCATTGACTTTTCTTAAGGCTTTATTTCTCTTGCCCACTGATGATGCAACATCCACATTTATTACCTCTCTGACTCACACAGAGCCTTCATACTGTAAATTTATTTTGCAATTCTAATGTATAATTGATCTTTTGGTTGATAGAAGGAAGGGAGCATTCCCCCATTGCGTGCAGAGCTGCAGTAAGAGCACATGCTTCCCATTACTGTCACCATCCATAAGATCAGGAGCAGTGAGTGGGGCTCCCACAAGAGCAGATGGTTTGCAATATTCAAGACTAGAATAACATTAACACCATTTATAATGACTAAGCTCATTTCAGTAGATATTTTACATTTTTTATGTGGATTTCAGCAGGCAGTTTTCCCTGAGCATGCAGCATACAACCTGGAAAAAACACTCACAGCCCACTGTAAAAAATGCTTTAATTGCCTTTGTATCCATCTACCTACACCAGCATCTTCCTACATCTATTCATCTCTCTAGCTCAAGAAGCCTCCTTCTACTTTCCTTCCAAGCTGCACTCTTATCATAGAATCATAGAATCCTAGGGGTTAGAAGGGACCTCGAAAGATCATCTAGTCCAACCCCCCCTGCCAGAGCAGGGCCACCTAGAGTACATCGTGCAGGAACGTGTCCAAGCGGGTTTTGAATGTCTCCAGTGAAGGAGACTCCACGACCCCCCTGGGCAGCCTGTTCCAGGGCTCTGTCACCCTTACAGGAAAAAAATTTTTTCGAATATTCAACTTGAACCTCCTGTGCTCCAATTTACACCCATTACCCCTTGTCCTATCACTGGTCACCACTGAGAAAAGCCTAACTCCATCTCCCTGACACTCACCCCTTACATATTTGAAAACATTGATGAGGTCACCCCTCAGTCTCCTTTTCTCCAGACTAAAGAGACCCAGCTCCCTCAGCCTTTCCTCATAAGGGAGATGTTCCACTCCCTTAATCATCTTAGTAGCTCTGCGCTGGACTCTTTCAAGCACTTCCCTGTCCTTCTGTACTGAAAGATGATTCTTAAGCTTCAGTGCTTTAAAACTACCTTTTTTTCCATCAAATTTGGCAGTTCTGGTACATAAAATACTGAGGGGACAGAGAAGAGTCACCTAGACACCAAGTGCTAGTTTTGCAGAAACAGACTTAATGAACAATACAAGAACTAACTTCATGCAAATTTGAGGATTAAGAGCAACTAGGAAAGTACAACATGGGGTAAAATTTCAAGCTACTGAAGCCTGGCAATGGCCAACATCTTCCATGCACACACCTTTCCTCTCCATGTTTCAAATGAATGCAAGACCTTGCTGAGCCCTTAGGCTGATTTTTGAACAGAAGCCACTTCAGTTGCTGATACACTTGGTACTTTGGCCAATAAAGAGAAGCTGAAGTGGCTGGGAACACCTGGAACAAGTTCATTCCCATTCCTATTCCCTTCCCCCCTTAATATAATCTAAATCAGTTTTACCTTATGATTCAAGATCTCATTCATCCTCCTAGTAGCCTCTGTGGTATGAGACTCTGGGAAGTATTTCTTGGGGACAACACCATACTTTTCTAGGAGAAAGTAATAAAGCTATAGGTTAATTGGTTAATTGTCAGTAGATGCTAGTGCTTCTGCTTACACCCACAGAAAAGCTAAAAATAGTTAAGTTGTGTGCAGAGATTACAAAGGGATGTCCTTTATTTAAAGGCCTCAAGTATTTGAAGTTTACATTTAAATTTGACTGAATCTTAACCTCTGATGAGCATTCCACAGGGATCCCAAAAGATGGAATTCCCTGAACTGCTCAGTGTCTTTGAGAACTTGTAACTGTTGAATTAACTTGCGCTTTCTAAAAAGCTCTGGCCAGAAGAAACAACTGATTACTTGAAAATCAAACTTCTGAAATATCTTCTAAAGAACTGGGTCTCTTTTGCATTATTCCATATATTATATGTAAAGCAAATCAATGAACTTCCCAGGCTTCTTTCCTCCTCAACCTTTATGAAACACCAGCAACAGCTCAAGTACTTTCTTCATTACAGTGCCAGTCAAGGATCACACCATGCAAGGCTCTGGATATTACAGCAGCATCCAAAATCTTCTCTGCCCTGATGAAATATTCATAACAATTGGATAGAAAAAAGTAACCTCCAGGCTTCAAAGCAACAAATTCCTTTTGTGATTCCAAACTTCCCTTATTGGCTTGTTGATTTACAAAGGCATCACATTGTTTCACAATACAAAAGCAAATGCTAGTGTAATTCAGACACAGAAGTATCTGCTTCATCAGTGTAAGAAAGATCCCACTTGGGCTGGATTTTGCAAGACCAGCATTGCTACATTCCACATAATTTCCCTCTCACTGATCTTTATATCATCTTTCTTCAGGCTGCAACTCTGTAGTTCTGCTTCTGCCTTCTAGACACACCCTGCTCTAGCAATGTTTTTTCCTTACCACATGCCCAAGAAATTGTATACATGGATACAACCAAATGGTGTGGAGTTGATGACTAAAGTAAAAGGAGACTGAAACTTTTTACTAAAGGAAAAAGGTCTGAGATATCAAATTACTTCTGCTGATCTTCTGACCTTCTTTTGTCAGCAGGAATATGAAGGAGTGAGGATCCCAGACAAGATTTACACTTAAAGTTTATATGCTTGGATATGTCATTGATTACAAAACACAGGGGCTAATGGCATCCTGGTAAACTCAATTTCTTCTTCTATTTCACTCCTAATCTCTCAAACCAGTGTGCAGTTACAGGGAGGGATCCCAGTGACCATTTCTCTTACCAATAATGTTAACCAGCATATCCCACTGTCCACCATCATTTGTGGGGTTGGAGAGCAGGAATTGTACCAGTCTTCCTTCCACAGGCTCCTTCTTCTGAGCTGTTTCCACAAAGGCATTTAAAAAGTAGTAACAACGTTCAACCTGGAATGGACAGACAGGGAAGACAGGTATTTTAGATGTGGCATTGAGCATTAAACAATTCCTGAATATTCAGGTCTTTGGAAATCCTAAGTAGCTGGAGACACTGCCTGCTCATCTACTGACATCCATGTTTTCTCCTCTAGCATTCCAGAGCTTATCCTAGCAAACTTATTTCAGTCACAGACCAAATATTTAGGAGTTAACACACAGCTTAAGGGCAGGGGAGCAGGAAATTAAGTTGGCCCAAACCAGCACTGGATTTTCTGTATTTCCCTTCAGGGAAGAAAGCAGGCACACAGCTCACAGCTCTGTATATCACAAGCCTGACTGAAAGCTCTGAAAGTTACAGTTGTTTTACCCCTGAGCCTCCTAGAAGTATTTTTTGAAATATGCACAACACTTGAAAGACTTTTGTGAAGTTGTTAAAGTTTTGCAATAGTAACTTTCTCCTCGAGTTGAAAAGCCACTCTGCTCAACCCACATTTAAGCCACAGATTTATTGTACTTCTGAAGTTTCTTCTCAGGTGTGTTTCCCACTTGGGTTGTCAAGATGATCCAGACAACAGGAAATTCTGTCCCAGTACTAAATACTTGATTTCACAAGCTGCCTTAGCACAACCTGTAGTACTGTACCTTATCCCAGAAAAAGAGATAGGACTGGCTGAACTCAAACTCTTCAATGTTGTATTTCTTCATGAATGGAAGACGCATTGCATTGAGACAGGAAAAGATCCAACACCTCCCTGAGAGATCAAAGGAATGAGGATTAAATGGGAATGTTTAAGAGCTGCATAAGATTTTGTTGTTGTTGTTTTAAACACATGATTCACGACAGTTCCACCTCCAGCCTTCAGCCACTGCTCTGGCTGAGATTGTAAAACACCAAAAAATCCTCACGAGTGCCGAGATCTACTGCAGAGGCAGGTTTGGTCTGATTTCGTCTCGGATTACACAGAAAACAGGCAAGCCCGGCAAGCCTAAAGCCTGTTATTAACTCAAGTGGATGCTGCAGGGATGCAATTTCACTCTGAACCCGACCAAAGGCCCCGGCAGGCAGCCATGGCTCCCAGGAGCGCAGTCACCGTGACATCATTCATCACCATCCCCCAAACGCACCCACCGGCTCACACCCCACCCTTTACCGGAGTTCTTCTGGTTGGTAACGGGCTTGCCCTCGGCGGGCACAGCGTGCTGGAAGACCTGCACGGTTTCCTGCACCACCTGCCGCTGCAGGCAGACCTCCAGGGGGTCGTTGCAGGTCGCCACGTTCTGGGCCAGCAGGAACTGAGGTTCGGCCCGCAGCCGCCGGGTGAAGGCGGCGGCCTTCTCGGTGCACAGCCCTGGGGGGACACGGGGCTGCCGTCAGCCACGGCCCCAACACCCCCCGCCCCGGGAACATCATCCCTGCGTGACCCCCTCCCTCCCGTAACACCCTCGGTACCCGTTCAGTTTCTCTCATCCCCCCCCTCCTCCTCTTCTTCCTCCTCCTCCTCCTCAGCCCCCATGAGCCGCCTCCCCTCAAGGAGCCCCTCCCTAAGCCCCCCCCCTCCTCCCGGTAACCCCTTCCCTCTATCGGCAGCCGCTCCCCCTCCTCCATGGCTCCGGTAGCGGTGTAGCATCCCCCCACATCCTCCCCCCCCCTCCCGGTAATTCCACCCCTCCCTCATGGTCAGACCCCCCCATCCCGTTGCCCCGGTAACGGCCGAACCCCGCCCCTCACCGCGGGCGTTCATGGCACAGGCAGCGCGATCTCCCGGGACGTTAAGCGCCGCTGGACGGCCGGGTCCCCCCCGCAGGTCGCGCTGTGAGGCGGAAGCGGCTCTTATAGCCCCGGCACCGGAAGCAGGAAGCGGGGCCCCGAGCCGCGGCCGGGGGCGGGGGCGACGGGGAGTGGGGAGGGGAGCGGCCCCGGTGCCGGGGCGGGCGGAGGCGGACGGGGTGCCGGCAGGGACAAGCTTGTGGCGGCTGCGTGCGGTTTTGGGACCACACACGCACACGCAGCACTCGTGTTCCAGAACGTTCTGCGGGGCTTCTTGAGGCAGCGACCACGTCCCGAGGAGCTGCGGTCTCCCCCGGGCCCAGCCCCGCCGCTCCAGGCAGCCACGTTATGAGCGGGACCCCGTGTGGAGCGTCCCGATCCCGGTGCTGCCCGGGAGCTTGGTCAGCATCAGCCCTGCTCCTCCGAGGGGAGCATCGGTGCCTCCTCACAGATTCGAGCCCATTAGCAGCCCAGGGTGTTCATGGGCACCGTTCCATTGCATGATGAGTCCCCAGGAGCTTGCCAGGACCCTGAGGAAAACGCTTGAGTGGTGTATTTCTTGGAGGAGGGATGGATGGAGAGGTTTTCCTGGAGCATTGTCACTGGAATTTCCACTTGGGGCTGCCCCAGACCCTGAGGTCTGCTGTCACCAAAGGAGATGGGAAGTGTGATGGCAGAGCTAAGTGCCAGGCAGCTCTCATCTCAGCCAACAGAAGCCAAGATGCCCCTGGGATTCCATGAAGGGGCAGCAAATTGGGTGGCCACCACCCCGAGACCCTGTGGAATGACCTTGCAGGTCTTTTCCAGCCTGAACAATTCCAAGATTCTTTGACAGGACCAAATGAGCAGCTGCCAGCTTAACACCTCACTTTGTTTGTACAGCAGCATCGCGATCTGTGGCAGCCTGGAATGGATTCATGTGTGGACAGGTCAACACCTCCATGCCTGGTGGCACACACACACCTTTTAGGAATCATCACAGAGGGCAAGAGCTGGCAGCACACCCCCCATGGCAGTGCTATTAGCAGTAGGTTAGAATGAACAGACAACCACTTATATTTCAAAAAGACTGGATAAACTTGACCCCCCCAAAATTTGTTTCAATGCTTTATCTCATTATCTCCTACACGGGCTGATGTTCCACCTCTGCAGATGATGTTTTCTGGGTATGCACAGGAACCTTGTGGTCTTTACTTGAAGCAAAGTTGGAAGAAGACATGAAAAATCACCTGTCATGAAAAAAAAACAAACAAGTGAGTTGAATTCACCTGGGCTATATTCAGCTCCACAAAGCTTTCAGCAGATTTGGGATATACAATTATATTTTTTTTTCCCCACTGTTTCCATGCTGGTGTAGCCAGCACCATGGGATGGGCAGGAGCTGGACAGAATCAGGCTGTGTCCCCATGGACCCCTCTCTGACATCAGCCAGGATGGCTGGTCCAGTGTGCTGAGGGCTCTTTGAAAGTTTCCTAGGTTCTGCCAGGGCTTGAAGAAAGGGTTTCATTGGAAGCTGCATGAATAAGCTCTCAAAATACTTACAGTGCTGTTTCACTTGATCCTTTGAAGCACTGAAAATAAAGAAATAGTCTTGTTATCTTTGAATTTCCTGACCATAGGGATGTTTTTCCTAATATCTTAAAGGCACATAATGCCTTCCACCTTAAAATATTCAATACTTGATTTATCTAGTGATAATTCTAAAGCAGGAGTTCCTACATGGCAGTTCTCTAGCAGAGAAGGCTACGGTGTAGCATAGAAAAGAAACAAGACCCCAGGTCATTTCAACAAAACAATACTTTTTTTTTTTTTCCAAGAAGCTTGAACTTTCCATACCTTAAAAAGTTTATCTTTTCGAGCCACAATTCCAAAAAGTATTGTGAGTGTAACCACCACAACAGCAGCAATAACAGCTTCCATGGGAAAAACAGGTTTTTTATCTGTCAGGAGGGAGAGGAGGTTGAGTTGGTACAGTCTATAAAACAGAACAAAATTTCATGTCATGGTGGAAAGATATTTCCTTTCCTTGGCTCTCACTGCTGATTTGAACCATTCCTCTCTTTGCTGTTTGCAGGCTGCCTGTCTGCATCAGTCCCCTGGCAGGATGGGAGCCAAGCCTGGGTTAGCAAACTGAAGAAAGGATTGAAACATCCACATGGAAATAAAGGTAATAATACTATTGGTGCTTTCCTTCCTGCTCTGAGAGTGCAGATATGAGAGCAGTGGGTGGGAAATGGATATCTGGTGGGTCACCTCCCCTAGTGTCACCTGTCTGAGACTTGAGCATCCAGCCCCTGCAAGACTTTCTCCATGGGTTGTAGTTACTTCTAGAGGACATCTGCTCTCTCTTGCCTTAAGAAGCTCTTTCAGCATGACAGAATGCTGGAGTTGGAGCAAAGAGCTTCAAGTAAGGCTGAAGGTGCTTTAAGCCACGTTTGGATGTGCCTGATGGAAAGTGAGGATGAGGCCACCTTAGGTCATGCTTGCCAAATGTCTTTGGAAACAGGTAGAGCAGGAAAGGCCCTTCCTGGTGCTGTGGTCCCAGGCACAGGTGCAAGGGGAGCTCCTTGCTGTTGCTGTGCCCTCAGAAGTTAACGTGGGGAATTTACCACAGTCCTTACACTTCTTCATATAAATGCATTGCTATAATTATCAAAGAGAATGGAGAGTTATTTGTAAAGCTTATTGATTAGCAGCAGCCTTGTTACCTTCAACTATCAGGTGGAAATCCTTTGTCATCTCTGTGAAGGAATATGTCACCACACAGGTGTAGGTCCCATTGTCAGACTTCTGTACTTTTCTGATGGAGAGCTCAGAGACCTCACTGCTCTGGTACAGCTGGTGGCGATTTGGCTGTAGGGTCAAGGTGGTGTTGTTTTTCAACCAAGCTGTTTGGGCTTGAGGGTTGGACTTGGCATTGCAGGACAGAGTGACATCTTTGCCTTCTTCAATTTGGAGAGACTCTTCCCCCGTCAGCTGGGGAGGAACTGTTCACAGAAACACAGTTCAACACGTTGTTAATACTGCTGCTCACCATTTAACATGACACAGGTTCTCCTTACACATCCCTTTTGCACCTTGTTCAGTGGTGTGGCACCTCACAGTTGTGCAGCCTTTCATGATCCCTGAGGAATCAGCAGGGCAATCAGTGGCAGAGATTGTCACTCCTGTGACTCCTCTGCCCTGACTTGTACCTTTGAGAAAGAATCTAGGTGGAGGCAGGGACATATCCAGAACATCTTATTTAAGGGCCCACCCACTCCCTATAAAAGAGGCTAAGATCAGGCCATGAGCACCACTGTGGAAAGGGAGTGTCTTATCACGTGAGTTATCTTCTCCTGAATGCATTTTTTCTTGGTGAAGCCAGCATACAAGGATACAAAACACCCTGCCTCACCTAGCCCAGACACCAAGGTGCTCAGCCCATGATTTCATCCCCCCCCCCCAGAGCTGTTCAGCACAGATTTCCACAGCTGCAACTCACAGGGGACATTCAGGATCACTGACACCTGGACAGACTTGTCCCGTGCCAGCTTGCACGAGAAGGTGACTCCGTTGTCAGCCTCAGTGACTGGGCTTATGCAGATGTTACTGATGTTCACTTTATTCCCATCATGCAGATCCACTTGCCCATCTCCTCGGTACCAGAGCAGCTCCTCAGCCTGGCTGATGTTCTGTACCAGGCAGGAGAGGGAGAGGGAAGAGCCACAACGTGGAGACAGGGAGAAGTCAGCAGTGTGGTCGTTTACAGACAGCTCCAAGCCTGCAAAGGGAGAAGTGAGGGCACAAAGCATCCTAAGCTGTACCCTTCCCACAACAGTTGCCCTGATGGCTTCCCCAGGCCTTGACCTTGGAGGAGGGACTGCGTTTCAGGCTTCAGTCCAACAGCTTTTTACAGGGGGCACTTTAGTTTTGGGGACAAGAAGTTGTCTTCATCACAAAGCTTCCTTTGCAGTGATTTAAAATCAAAAGTCAGGCTTTTGCAACTCACTGGAGGAATGTCAAAGCCTGTCCTGCAGTAAGGTCTGAAGACCAGCAGTGACCATGTTAAGGCACACAGCAAAAGATCATCCCCATCCCTCCAGTCTTGCTCACACTCTGCTGCAAATCACTGTACCAGCATACCTGTGCCCTCTGGTTTTGTACCCACAGCTGGGTGAGCTGTTTTTTGGTTGGAGCTGACTGCACTTGAGAGGACTAAGTGTTTAATCAGCCCCTCAGCTGGGATTTAATAAACCCCTGGACCAGTATGGGAAATAAATTTCTGTAATGGGCTGAAACTCGCTACTGTGGCCTACGGTATAGATTAAGGAACTGAAAGTACGGCTCAGAATATAAAGGTGCTGTAGTTCTGTGAATATAAAACACCCTGATTCTTCCTGTCTCTTCTCTGGTGTTGCCAGGTAGCCAAAGCTATCCCATTTTTCATCCCCCTGCAGCTGCTGCAATAATGCTGGAAAACGCTGAAGCTTCCCCATTCCCTTCTCCTGTGCTTTCAAAAATCAGATGCCACTTTTCAGACAATCCCCTGGGGCTGACCTCCACAACGTCTGGAAGCTGGAATGCTGGTGTGGCACAGCACCCCAGGGCACTGCCCAACCCTGCACAGTTTCACAAGTTGGAATAATGAGGCTTGGACAAAGCCACGATGGATTTTTTCTCATTGCTTACCTGTGGCTACACTGGCCAAAAAGCAAAGGGCAAGGACAGGCAGTTCATGGAGGGCTGTGGGACTGCTCAGAGCCATCTCTGAAGAGCCCAGCTGGCTTCTGCCTGTTGGAGAAAGGGTCACAGTGATGCTGCCTCTGCTTGCAGGGGCTTGATTGTTTCCTGCCATCAGACCCCCTGGGAACAAGCCCTGCACGGGGGCACCAGGGAACAAGATAAATTCATTTGTTGCAAGGCAGAATCAAGCCATCTCTTGTCTCTGTTGCATGAATTCATTGTCTCCAATCACCCATCTATCAAAGGAAGCTGTTTCTGGGACTGTAGCACCCGACTTACCTTGGGAAGAGTCTCTGGAAAGGCTGCTCCTGCTAAGAAATGCACAGCTCTTTCCCCTCCTTATTTATAAGGTCTGAATTTTAATGTTTTATGGTCGCTCATTAAGAAGTGAGCCCATAAAATGGGTTCAAGGCCTTGTTCAGTTCCTGGATTTCTGAGCTCACAGAACACTGAAGAAAAGGATTTGCTGGGCTCTGCTGTTTTATGAGACTTGCTGAGGCAATGAGTAACTAATGACAGAGTTCCTGCATCAGCTATAGAGACCTTCAGCCAAAAATAATACCTTGTCCTTCTCAGCTTTCTGGTTGCTCACAACACTGGTTCAAGCTATGGGAAGTTTATCCTAGATTATTTTAGAGCAGGAGTATGCTCTGATTTGCCCCTTCCTGCCCGAAGCTCTGTCCCCTTCTCCTCCTTTGACTGAAAAAATGAGCAAATGCACCCATTCAGACTTTGAACGTCTTGCTGGGAAAGGTGAGAACAGAGCCAGTGCCCTGCTCACTGGCGTGTACCCCCAGGGTGCTCCTGTGGTTAGCTCAGCCCTGGCCACCCCCTGACATGGAGTGAGGGTCCCCCAGTTGTTGGGAAAGCTGTGTGCCTGGCCAAGGGTCTGCAGGGGACTCAACTGAAGTCCTCAGAAAAAAGTGTCTGAAACTGCCTGCTTATTCTTCAGCAGGATGATGGGGGCATGTTAGCAAGCAATAGGGTCCTACCAGTCTCCAGAACATGTTCTTATTGCTGTCAGTGTCCCTGCAGGCACAGGACACCATCACTCATCGTGCTCACCAGAGCCATAAAGTGCATTTCATGAGCAGGAGGAGCCTGGGGCACATCCTGGGTATTTTCTTTACCTGTAGACACAGAGGCCCAGAGGTGGGCAGTGGGGGCTGGCTGCATGCAGGGAGTGCATGAGCATCCAGCACTGTTTATCTGTGGGGTTGTTGCAAACATGGATCACCTTTGAGTGTTTCTTAATATAAATTATTCCATGTTCATTGATTTACCCATAACAGGGGATCCTTTTCAGTTAAAAGTGTGTACAAAAGTCCCTTAAAGAGACAGTACATAGCCTGCTTCTTAGAATACTGCTTAGAAATTAGTGTCCAGCCTTTAACTCACGTTTTACCATCAAACCCAAGAAATGTTAAGAAATTAATTTAGCTTCCTCCACCATTTTTAGGAAGTTATATGGCCTGTCCTTGTAGCCTTATTGTCCAGTACAAACTTCAATCAAAATGCTCTTCCTAAGAGTAAAGTGATCTCTGTGGTTTGATATTAAGCTGAGTTGAAACAACAAGGGCAAAGGAACAAGCTGGGAAATGGCTCTTGCCAAGATGGGAGCCAAAGGCAGGAGAGTGCAGGAAGGTCTGCACTGCCTCCTGTCACTGCATGGCAGTGATACTCCAGGGAAAGAAGGAGGTGGAAGTGAGGATGTAAAGAATTAAAGGATGGACTTTCAGGGTATTTTCTTCAGTCTAGAAATGAGAGTAAGGGAAAAGTTTGTCAGACAAGAGCTGTTGTGTGGTGAGCTTGCTACGATGCAAAGCACAGCACTGAGTGGCACCTGGGAAAAATTCTGTCCCAGGTTTGCAGCAGGTCTGAGTGGCAGCAAGATGAGCTCAGGTTAATCTGCTTTACATTTTTTAAATGTTGGCAGTGGCAACGTCCTGTTTTGCAAGGGGCTTTGAGCTCCACTGAAGGAAGAGAGACCAGAAAAGCCAGGTGTTCCTTGGCCAGGGGCACTGCAAGGCACCGTTTTTAAGGCGATAGGAATTACTTTCGCAATGACTTTTTACACTTTCTTTTCATACAGGGCATAATTATCTTGTGGGTGTCTAATTACTGAGGTCTAGAGTTTTGTGGGTTGTGTTATCCACCTTTCCATGACGTTTAGGAGGGATGTAAACCTCATGTTCCAGAATGTAAAGCAGCCACTAATGACTCAAACTGGGAGGAACCTCTGCAGTGAGACAGATGCTCCATAATCCCCCATGGCAAAGGATCCAGCCCTCTCATTTGAGGTGTTTGGATCAGGCACTGCCAGGGCTGGATTAGACAGACCAGGCACTAGATCCAGAGGTCCACACTGTCAGCTTTATGGCAACAGTGGACCAACAAACCCAGAATAAGAGCATTGTTAAATATGTCTCTGAACAGCCCCAGGGGGAATTAATTAATAAACACACATCTATTCCTGAGTGTAATCCAAGCCTTAGAAACCTGAGAAGAGAAGATTTAGAACAAGATAGAGATTAGGCAGAAGTTTCTTTTCCAGTGGGTCTCTCAACCTCTGACTCCAAACTTGCCAGCAGTTTGGGATCCCCACAGTTCTCCCCAGTGCCTGCAGGGGCTGGGGGCACAACATCATCCCCTGCATTTTCTCTGCCAGGTGAGAACTCAGTTTGTATTCAGCAGCTGAATGCAAGGGCTGAAGGTTGCTCTTGCAGTCTGGGGCACAGCAGGATCTGCAGAGATGTGTGGGATTGTACCTGTGGGTTGGTTGGTCAGGTAAACAATGCCTGCAAGAGGGCTGTAATCCTGCTCCAGAAAACATGTTTCTACCACAGTGCCTTACACTCTGCTCAAAGGCTGTTCCTGTCTTCCTACTCACTGTGGTTCCCCACTCTTAATCCCTTTTTAATATGTGGTCCTACATATTTTGCAACACTTCTATTATTGGAGAATGACAGTAACACCCAAACCCACTGCCTCCTCTCCCCAGATACCTGGGCTGGAACAGGAGGCTGTCAGGGAATGCTACTTGAACTTACTAAGCATTCCTCTTCCTTCCCACAAAACCAATTTTTCCCCAAGTGTAAAGATTATGAAGATGCAATGGGCCCTAATTTCTCATATTCCTAGCCCATACTTCACATATTTTCCACAGCTGAGATGGACAGATCTAAAGTATTTTTATCATAATGTTGGTAATAATTCTATTTTATGATAGTCCTTCTGTAAGAGATCCCACATTATGCCATGGATGGGGAAGAACAATGAGTGATTTCTATTCTTGGGAAGGAGTAAGAATAGCAAGAAGAGCAAAAATCCAGTGAATATTCTTAAATTTCGTAATAAATTTCCTAGTGGACATTAAACCTTCAAATGTTACAGAGGCATTAATGAGGTAGCAGACCCTGAGATAAATCAAGCACAGGAAAAGCCTTCAGGGAGATGCCACTGCAACAGAAGTGTTGAACACGGATGCCATCTACTGGGTACCCACCCTCAGGACCTGGCAGCTCTGTGCTGTGTCCAGAAGGGAGGAGTCACCTCCTGAAATCCTGTAAATAGGATGAGACCACGGTGAAGCTCAGAAGCAGTAAACCCTGTGGAAGACTAAAGCAACGCCAGAGTCATGGACAGGTCTGTGAGACCTCTGGGCTCAGAGGAGGAGGATGCATTTTGGGGTTGGTGATTCCCCTCGTGGTTTTCATCTGCGTGGTGGGAATCCCCTGCAGGGTCTGCACTCCTTGTGATGATGCAACAGTGAACCATATCCTGCCCTTTCACTGGTATCACTAGTGTTTCCCTTTCAGAAGTGTGAGTAAATTAGGCTAAGAGAACCCCAGTTGCGTAGGACCACGTCTCAGAGGACAGGTCTAACCTTTAACCAAGAGCACCAAGGTACTTGCCAATGTTTCCTGTGTGGGGAGGAAAGCAACCAGGAGCTGCAGAAATGTAAGGCTGTGCATGAAAGCCTCACTGGATTGCTGTGGTGCAGTAGGCAAGGCTGTCTGTTACCAGAAGTCAGCACTGGTCCCAGTCTTTTCACCCACTCTGGGTGACATCCAGTACTGGTGGGTGCCTGCAGGCATCTACCTTGGCTTAGGAAACTGAAGACAAAGCAGTAGTGTGGCTGTTGCTATCCTGTTCCAAGAAATACAGTCCTAAACAAAAGGAAATGCAAAAGGAACCTGGCATTAAATCAGCAATATAGGTTCCCTGCAGGAGGTAAAAGTGACTTATCTGCATTAAATTCCACTTCAATGTTAGCCCTTGTTGTTTCCCATCTAGGAATCTTGCTTAGGAGCTTTCAGCTTTCACACCTATCAGTGCTCAGGGAAATTAATGCAATTAGTCTGTGCTTTGTATCAACCACCTGTGAAACTCCATCTTTAACCTGACTGAACCAATTTTCAAGGCACTCTTCTTGCCATGGGGTAAGACTATCGTAGCAGAGATCTTCCAGGTTTTCATGGTTTTGTTCTTTTCCTGGACAGAAAACACAACTCTGCCACTGATGGCCTGGACTTCAAGAGGGTTTTGTTTCCTTTGGGAAACAAAAATGAAGGTGGATGATGTAAAGCTGGATGGGTGCCTGTTTCTTGCCTGGTTTTGCTGTTCTCTCCAGTATAGGACATTCTCTAGCAGTATTTCCAGAGCTGCTTCCCTTTCAAGACTGGATTCTGCTGTGGCTGCTCTACAGCCTGAACCTCAGACATTTTTGTCTACCTAGGAACTTTCATCACCAGTGGGATTTCTTGGAAGTGCTCTGCTGGAAAACCAAGTGCTGATTCCATCTTGTGAAGTGCTGCCAAATGGTATTAGCAGTTGTAACTTCCCTGCTGTATTGTCATCCCGCGGTGCCTCTGCAAGGAATCTGCAAAGACAGAGCTGCTCCATCTTTCCAGTTCCTATGGAACCTTTTGCTGCTGAGTCTGCAGGAGGAAACCACACTCCTCCATGGCTGGAACCACTGCAGAGAGTGTTGTAAGGCAAAAACTGCAGCTTCTGAGCACCTCCTGGAGTGCCAGGGCTGCAACTCTCAGCAAGCACAAGCACAGGGCAGAGTCCTGAGGAGGAGGCAGCTTCTTGCAGGTTGAAGAGGAGGTGGTGGCTTCTTTCAGGTCATTCCTCACCTATGGAATCTCACCTATGGACTAGTCCAGCCCGGGATCTGGAAGGCAGAGCCTTCTTAGGTTGGCCCAATGAAGAGGTTCTGTTTTTACTGCCTCCTGAGAGATGAGCAGCTGACTCATCTGTCTTCTGCCACATGCTGCTTTTACAATTGGTTTGTTGAAATTCCAGACAACTGGGCTTTTCTCAGCTAAAAAGGGAAATGAGCTCAGTTACTCTGTGTAAATCCAGAGCAATTTATTTGTTGACTGAGGACTTAAATGTATGCAATGGTGGTCACCTCTGAGGCAGCCAAATCCCCTCTTGACATTCCTTTTCCCTTTTGGTTTAATAACATCCCTATGTTATTAAAAGACCAAGGTCTTTTGGCTTGTCCAGTTTCATTAGGTCTGGATCATCTTTTTGATGGCTAACCCCTTTTCCCTACTTGTCCCTCTCCTAATGACTGCACAGCACAGATGAGCCCCAAGAAAGAGAAGCCAATTTCCTCTCCTTCTCCTCAGGGCCCTTTAGATGCTGTGCCAGGCTTGACTTACACAAAAGTTGGCATCATCTGATCTTCTCCTGGTTGAGAAGGATCCCAGAATGCAGTGAGACAAAGAGTCACACCACCAACAGGTCCCTGAAGGTCAGTGTGATGTGCTGGACCGGGAGCTTGTTTCTCCAACAGGAAATGCCAGAGCTGGGAAGCAGATGTGCACATGAGATACTGCTGAAAAGCTAAACAGGAATCGACAGGACCTGCTGTCAGAAATGGCCCCTTTCAGTGTTTTATGGACTTTTCATAGTCAGTTCTGCTTGTTATTCCTGCCTCCAAACAGGAGTGAGCAAAGATCTGAATGGAGGGAACCCCCAGACTACCACCTGTATCTCTTTTCAGACACACAGTTCTGCAGGAGCTCCCAATATTCCCTGCACAATAAGACACCCCAAAGGGTGCTGCAGTGTCTTCCATCAGATCCCAGGGCAGGCTACAGGTGCTTCCCTCCAGGAAGAGAGGCACCAGGAGCTGCACTTTGTACCCTGTGAACCAAGGGCAATAAACCCTCCCACCTCTTCCACCTCCAGCCATGTGTTCTTACAGGATCTCAGACTATCAGGTATGCAGGGACCTCCAGGGTCATTTGATCCAATCTTCCATGGCAACAGCACAGTCTAGACAAGCACCCAACTCAATCTTAAGTGTCCAGTGCTGGGGAATTCACCACTGCCCTGGGGAGATTGTGCCAATGCTGACTGCTCTTGTTGGGGAAAGTTTTCTTTTTGTGCCAAATTGGAATCTCCCCAGGAGTAACTTCCACCCATCACTCCTCATTTTTTCCATATGATTCCTTGTAAAAAGAGAGCCTGTATCTTTGTAACTGCCTTTCAAGCAGGCAGGTGATGGGGTTTCAAGCAGGAACGTGGTGATGGGGTCTCAAACCTCCTTTCCTCAAGGATGAACAAACCCAACCCTCTCAGCTGTTCCTCACATCAGGTTCCCAGTCCCCATTTGTGTTTAGGTTCCTGTGGTGGGAGTTCCAGGATGGGAGGCAGTGAGTGAGAGCCCTCAAAGGCCACTTTTTCCTAAGGGAGGAAGAAGATGAAGCCAGGGGAGGTTTAAATAGGATTTTTTCTGCAAAAGGGCGCCCAGGCTGCCCATGGCAGTGGAGAGGTTTCAAAGCTGTGTTGATGTGGTGCTGAGGGACGTGGTTTGGTGGTGGCCTTGGACTTGGTTCTGGGCTAGCGGATGGACTCGATAATATTGAAGGGCTTTTCCAACCCAAACGATTCAATGTTTCTATTTAAAAACTCGCCCCCGCAATCCCCCCCCCCCGCCGTGCCCGCCGCTCCCGCGGAACCGGGGCCAGAACCGGGACCGGGGCCAGAACCGGGACCGGGGCCAGCGCGGCCCCAGCAGCGGCGCGGACAGCAGGGGGCGCCCCAGTGTTCCCCACCGCCCAACCCCGTGGTGACGTCACTCTCACTACCGCCTCTCATTGGTCCCTCACCGCCTCGCCGCTAGCGGCTCCACCCCTTTCGCCGCCGCTGATTGGCGGGCGCCGCATGGAGCGCCCTCCCCCTCCCCTCCCAGGGGCGGGGCCATCGCCACCGCCTCCCGGGGCCGCCCGGCGGGTTCGGGCGTGCGGCGGGGCTTATGGCGAGCGCCGAGTTGGGGTTCGCCCGGTGCCGGCTGCTCCGTTCCTTGGGCGTCTGCTGCTGCTGGGCCCGGCCCGTTGCCGCCACATCAAGAAAGCGGGAGGCGGCGGAGCCCGGCGAGGCGCTGCGGTACCTGCACTCGGCCGAGCTGGGCGAGGCGCTGGCGGGCGCTGGCGGCCGCGGCCCCCCCGGGCCTGGTGCGGCTCTTCAGCATCGGTAACTCGGGTGGAGGGCGCGGCCCGCTGTGGTGCTGCGGTTGACGGCCGGGATGGGCCGCAGCGGAGCGGCGAGGAGCCCGGCGGGGCGCCCTACCCGGGCGACCGCAGGTGAAGCTGGTGGGGAACATGCACGGGGACGAACCGCTGGCCCGGCCGCTGCTGCTGCGCCTGGCCAGGAGCTGGTGCGGGGCTGGGCCGGCGGCGAGGAACGCATCAGCCGCCTGCTCAACACACCGACCTCTACCTGCTGCCCAGCCTCAACCCCGACGGCTTCGACGCGCCGGGAAGGCGCTTGCGGCGGCGGGGGGAAGGGCGGCCGGGAGAACAGTCTCGGCCGCGACCTCAACGCAGCTTCCCGATCAGTTCGGATCCGCAGAGCCGACCTGGAGCCCGTGCCGAGGTGCGAGCCCTCATCGCCTGATGTCCCGCAACATAGTGAGTGCGGGGCGGCCCGGCCCTGCCTGGGACCCCCCTGCCCGTCCCCCGCCCAGCCCAGCCAGCGCTCCCGGTTCCCCGTTCAGGGCTTGGGGAGACCCTCGGCTCCGGTTCCCAGGGGTTGCAGCTCGCTTTCAGGCTTTCCCGGTGCTTCCCAGCAGGGTTTAGGGGATATGGTGGTGGTGGAGGGGTGGTGAAGGCCATTTCCCACCTGTTTGTGTTCTCTGCACTGGCCTGGCCATTTTTTACAGCCCCTGCTCCCGGGCTGTGCCTCGTGTGCGAGGGGAACAGCTTGGTGGCATCAGTTGCACTCAACCAAGGAGCCACAGTGGCATAGCCCGAGCCCAGCACACACCTGAGTGTCCCCGGTCTCCGTGGCCATCTCTGTTAATCCCTGCTCCAGTAGTCTGCAGCTGGAAACTTCCTGACTGCTTCCTCTTGAGCCCCCCTGTGGGTGTTGCTTGGGACCTATAACGGCATTGGCCATGAGGCTTAAAATATTTGGGGTGAAGCATAAAATGGTCTGTGTACAAACATGTTGAAACAGGGCTTTCCCCCATCTTGGTGTTTCATGGAAAATTCCCTGGATTTAGCAAGAGCTCTCTGCAGCAGCATTTCCAAATGCAGACCCTGCTCCTGCAGCCCTCTTCCCTGGCTTGCCTTCCAGGTCTGAGCCTCAAGCTCTCTCACTGACCTGTTAGGCTCTTACCTTCCAGGAGCAGAGTTTTGGGAATCTGCTGTGCCTGGAGTGGGGCAGCCTGGGACGGGAGATGGCACCTGTGAAGCCCAACTCCAGTTTGGGGCCCTGGGCTGCCAGGAAGGTGCAGCAGCCAGGCTGGGCACTGTCTTTGGTTTGCTTTATGTTCTTTAGAGAAGTGTGGCAGGGCTAAACTCCTAAAGTCCAGCTCAACCACCATGTGAAGTTGTGTAGAGAAAGCCAAGTTCAAAGTCTGATCGGATGTGACCAATGCACTGGAAGAAACTGTGCCACTCTTCCCAAAATGGGGATGGAGAAATGGGCAGGGATGGCTGGTGGCTGCAGGGTACTGTGGGGCTGTTGGTTGGCTGCAACCAACACACACAATGTTGAGCACTGTATATTTGCTCAATTTTAGGGAACCAGATTTTGCTTGGATGAACTGTTAAACTTGGTGGATGACGGTGCCCACGGGATTATTGTTCTAGAGGAATTTCATCATCTGCCACCAGTAATTGCTTGCCCTGAGATCCTTTAGGGCAACTTTAATCCAACAGTTTTATACTAAATTCACTTAAAACTTGGCGTCAAATACCAAAGATTAATAGTTAAAGGATCTCGTAACACTATCTAATATAATGTTTGAAAATACCTTGGGCTTTCTTTTTCCGCTTATTGTTTGTTTTTTCACACTGTCTGAGGTGTTGGCAAGATTGGCAGGTTAAGGCAAGAGTGGAAACAATGGAGGAACGTGGATGCTTTGGTTGCCATCCCTTCTTGCCTGGCAGCACCAGTTAGTTGCAGGTATCGGCCTGTTAAACTAACAACTCCTTGATACAAAATGAGTGGGTAACAGAAGTGTTTGATGAAAAAGAGAGATAGTGAGTGTAACACAACTCGCCTGTGCTATTCTGAGCAAGGCCAAAGGTATTGGTCATGTTACTCTGCTCAGAAATGAAGTTCCCTGTGAGTGAGAAGGAGAGCAGTTTTCCCTCAGTGCTTTCTTTTGGTGGAAGAAGGAAAAGCAGAGACCTTCTACCTTTGGGACTCATTGAAATGCTTGTGCTGCCTGTGACCAGATTAAAGTGTGGTATGGGGCTTGCTGTGCTGTATTTTCTGACTTGGGATTTTAGCACCTCTGTCACACATCCAGATTTCATTATGGAAGTCAGTTTCTGTTGTACTGAGTGTTTGCTCACAGCCTGATAAAGAGCTGTGTACATCACTTCATGTGCAGGGGCACAGCTTGTCTGTCACCAGTTTGAGGGCTCTGTCATAGACTGCAGCAAGAAAGTGGTTTTCATCTCCAGCAATGCTAGATGTCAGTTTGGGGGAATGAATAAACCAGTCCTGAGAGTTGCTTTATTGCAAAATTCTGATTTCCCACTGTGTACCCGCACTTGGATGCTGTTCAGACCCTCTGGTGATCCTGCTTGATAAGTTGGAGGCTGCTGTTACTAGGAGGGGGTACATCGTAGTAGAGTTTTATCTTTTTGTCCAAGAGAGCTGACTTGATGTCAGACTTGTGTATCTGCTCATGTAACCTTGGTGTAGCTGCAGCTCCCAGATCGGTCCTCCCCTGTGTGGGGGCTGATGGAGCAGGGTCTGATCACTTCTCTCCAAAGTGTAGCTCAGCTGGTGGTTGTGTTTTGCCTCATTGATCCAAATAGAGTTCAGTAAGCTCCGAGACAAATTCTTGGTGGGAAGGCAAAGAATAACGAGTTGTGTGGTTGTAGCTGGCTTTCTGTTAAATTATTCTGGTATATACTCTGTCTTCTTTTCTTCTCTTCCAACACCAGGTTCTGCTCTCTGGCAATCTTCATGGTGGCTCAGTGGTTGCAAGCTATCCCTATGATGACTCTCCCACACATGAACCCACAGGAGTCTACAGTAAATCAGCTGATGATGAAGTGTTCAAATATTTGGCAAAAACTTATGCCTCACATCACCCATCATGAGAACTGGCAAACCCAATTGCCCTGGTGAGGAGGGAGAGACCTTCCAGGATGGTATCACAA
This sequence comes from Calypte anna, assembly GCF_003957555.1. Lineage (NCBI taxonomy): Eukaryota > Metazoa > Chordata > Aves > Apodiformes > Trochilidae > Calypte > Calypte anna. Next base: position 7,209,927 of record NC_044264.1, read on the forward strand.
ATGGTGCCCAGTGGTATGATGTAGAAGGTAAGCTGGTGAATCACTACTGAGTCTGCAGCAGTCAAACAGATTGTCCTGCTCCCACTGAGAAGTGGTGGTTATCACAGAGAAAAACACTGGTGGGTGAAGAGCTATTTTTAACTTCATGTTCAAGCACTTAAAATGAAGGGAGGTGGCATCACAGGCACACTGCTAAGTGTTTGGTGAATCACAGCTTGGGAGATGTTTGTAGGGAAGAGATCCCAGCAAACGGGAGGGTTCTTCCTTTCCCTGATAGATGCTGGGGAGTTATGCTGCAGGCAGGAGGCTTCATTTGCAAACCAAACTGTTGTTAGGTCTTCAGTTACTGAAGTTTGATCCAGGGAAGAGGAAGCTATTGTTCAAGGTATTCTGAAGTTTTTTGAATCTCCAGACTTTTAAATGTGTGATGTGAGCTAACCCAGCTGCTTTTGTGGGCAGTGGGAGCTTTTCTGTCAACTGCTCTGCTCTTAGACCTGTGCAGAGGGTGTCAACTACTGTGATCTTTTCTTGCCCAAGTGCAGCAGGATCTAGAAGAGCTCCAAAATTCAGTCTGTTGGGGCTTCTAGGAGACCTCCTCTTCCCTCCATTAAGCTGGTGCTTTGTAGATGATACAAATATAAGGAAATTACCTCCTGGTGCCACCGCTCATCTTGTGTGGAGGTAGCTGGCCTGGCTCAGACATGTGTTGAGCTGCTCTGTGTGTGTGTTGGTTTTGCTGAAAATGGGATTTAAAGGGAGTTTATGGAACAAGATGCTCTCATAGAGAAGGTTCTGTGTGCTGATGGCAAGAGAAATCTTGGCAATGTCATTAGAGGTTACGCCATGGCTGTGCCCCCTCAGCGGATGTTGTACAACCCAGACAGTGCAGAAACTTCTGTTTCACTGCCCTGTGTGGTGAGGACACAACAAAAACCTTGCATAAACGGTCCAAAGAAGTTGTGTTGCATTGCTGTCTGCTCTCCCTCCTGCCTGGGCTGATGGCAGGAGTGCTGAGCAAGCAATGAAATCAGGTGGATTTTATCCTTCAGAGCTCACAGCTTAACGGGTTCAAATAGGACAGTGGCTTTCCAAAACATGCTTCTGAGTAGAGTCCTCTCTTCACCCAGCATCCACCTTGCTTGGTAAGGAGGGAGAGAGATCCAGTATTGAATCTGGAAACATCACCTGGAAGAGGAAGTCTTGATTTCAGCAGCAGCTGAACCATTCCACGGAATTTCACTGATCAAACGAGGTGTCCTGCCCAAATAAGATGCAGTTTTATCTCCCTCTAGCAGCTGTCTCCTTCCTCCACCCTATTGAGCACACCAGCCCTGGTGTTTGCCTGCTCAAGGTTCACTCTACTGCTGTGAAAAGTCCAGCAGGAGGAAGGTTTGTGTAATCTGATGAATTTACTTATAAGGGAACAGGATATCCTGGATGATCTGTGCTGCCTTGTTCTGGTGGCAGTCGTTAATCTACAAACATCTTGCCTGGAGGTTTGTCACTGCAGCTCTCAGGCTTTCTGCCCTCATCATGAAGTAGGAAGGGTGTGCTTGGAAGGATGGTGGTTCCAGGCCTGGGTTCACCTGTCCACAGTGAGCAGTTTATCTTTATCCTCCTGCTGGGACGTGAGACCCTGGCCTGGTGGCTGTGGTGCTGGTGCACGAGCCTCTGAGTCTGCCTTTGCCTTACCAGCCAGCACAGCAGAGGTTTCACCTGCTTTCCTTTCACAGGAAGTGGCAAGGTGTGAACTGAGGACCTGTTTGCTCTGTGGTGCCATCACTGTGGTTTGTCTTCTGTCCAGTAACCTCTGGCTGCCAACTGGGACACAAACCCTTTTGCTGGGACAAGCCCCAGTCTGGAGCTCAGCACTGGTGGCTGTAGGTGATTCACGGGCAGAGATTGTTGGGGCACTGGCAGCAGCTCTCAGAGGGGAGCAGTGCTGAGGGTGTCAGACCTGTGTGGTTTTCATCACTGTTAAAGATGCACACGTGGAGGGTGATGACAGCTCTTGAGCACCTCTCTGGTGGAGGAGGTCACCTGAAGTGTCACCCAGGGGAGCAGAGATGAGGGAAGAGCACGGGTGATCTGACAGGTACCTCTGAGGCCCATATGCTGGCATTTTGGTGTTGTGTGAAGTTACTGTGTTCCTGCAGGGTTTTAGGTGTTAACATTTCTTTTTAGGAGCGATGAGGAGCAGGTAAAGGGGTCAATTGTTTGCCATGTGCTACAGAGGCAGTAAAGCCACCACTGTGGCTGTATTGAGTCATCTGACGTGCTCAGCTCTGTGCCAAAGGCTCTTGAAGCTTGCACTCAGACCAGGAGGCATTTCCCAGTGCTTGCAGGATTTTAGTGCGTGGTAAAATGAGGCTGGGAAATCCCAGTACCCTGGGCTGTGCTGAGCTCTAGAGATAACCAGAGCACACGGGTCTGTGAACAGTGCAAGGCACAAGGTACTGGCTTGTGGATCAGGTTGTGCCCAGAAAGACTGCAGGCTCCAAGCCAGGAGCTTCTTGGCTAAAGCCTGGAAAAACAAAGAAATGAGAACATAATGTCTCAACAGGTGGAAATTTTCCTGTCACATTTTATCATGTGAAATCAAACATGTGGGAAAGCCAACTCCTGCAGGATTCATTGTCCCAGAGTTACCAGTTCAGGTTTATGCTGGTGCCAGACCCCATTAACTTTCATTTGAGTTTGCAAACAACCTCTTATGTGTGTCAAACCGAGGTGGCAAGTACAAACCATGGGAGTAATTGTTAAGGTCAAGTGTGCACAGAGAAAATGGCTCTCTGCCAGACAGCTGAATTTGGCTTTTGCATTCCAGCTGCTATAGATAAGCATGTCTGTGACTGGGGACACTTTTGGAGTCTATCTCTGTTGTACATGCTCTTACTCTTCCTTCCTTTTTAATTTCTGAGGGTTTTAACTACCAAGTGGCTGGTTTAGATCTAGAAAATAATGCAAGTATGGGCTGGTGGATGGTCCAGGTGATGCTTTGAAAGTGTTTGAGAAACTGGTTAAGTCTTATCTGCAGGAAGGGCATAGTTGCCTTTATTTTGTAAAGATCCAAATTATGAAGTCAACATAATGTTCAATAGGGTATTTTGTGAGTAGCCTTGGGAGGTCTTGTCATTATTTTCAGTCCCTTTGTGAAAGCTATTTACCTTGCTAGTTTGACTCTTGGGTATTGAAGTGTTTGAGGTGTTTCTGGTGTCTACTGGAAGGCACTGTTCAGGTTGGAAGTGGATTTGGGTTACGTGTGTGCTGATTTGGTTGTTTTGACAGTGGTTACCAGCCACACTGAGCTTCTGAGCAGCTTTTAGTGACATCAGAGCAATTAAAATGAGTGCCAGCAGCAGCAGGTGCTCGTAGCATCACTGTGGTGGCCTCTGTTTCCGGGCAGAAGGTGTTTGTGCAGTGTGAGCTCTGGCAGAAGATTCCAGCCATGTCTTTTTGTCATGGGCACAGGTACCTGCCCTGATGTGTCTGAGTTTTCATAAAATTCTTACTGCAAGTTTTTCTTTCTCCTTGAGAGGAGTATGGCTTGGTGGTTTGAGGCTCCGAGGCCTCCATTCATGTCTAACAGGAACTGCTGGGCAGCACTGTGGTCATGCAGCTTTTGGGAAGACTCTGCCCTCCTCTTTGGGGAAGCCCCAGGAGGGCTGCAGGGCTGGGCTGCCATGGTGCAACTGCTGGAGTCCAAGGCTCAGCCCTCACCTCCTCTGAGCTTTAATGATTACAGACTAATGGACCAGAACATTCCTCTTGGCTGTTTGGTGCTGCTGGTGCTTGCCCTGGTCTCGTGCTATGGGGCAATTGGTTCTGTCCACAGAGTAAGCAACTTGTACCATGGATTTAATCATATCTTTAGCTTGCTTTGTGCCAGCTGCTCTCTCTCTCCAGAGCTGACACTGCCATTTCTCAGCTTTAACTTAGCTTCAGGTTTCCCATCTCCTAATGTCTTCTCCAGCAAGAGCTGGAAAATGAGAGGTTTCTGCATACTGCAGTTTGAAAATAGAGTCCTTCCTGGCTGGCCTGGAAGGCTTTTCCTGGCATGTGGTCTATTTATGGTATCTGGATTGCCTCTAGAGAGCTGCCTTCTGCACGCCTGCCTGGCGTGGAGCTTGGCAGGAGCAGAGACTTGCTTGTCAGCCTGAAAGTTGCAGTGTTTGTGCTGCAAGAGTGTCTGGGACCCTTGCCTGAAGTCCTGACACTCAAGGAGTGGGACAGGGCAGGAGAGAGGTTGGTTCTGAGCATTCTTGGGGGCTGACTCCCTGGGACTGTAAGTTGCTCACTTTTTCTTTCCTCACCAGTAAAATAGGGATGATGCTTCCCTGGGAGGATGCAGCTTTACATGGTGTGGGCCAAAAGACACTCTGTGATTAAAAAATCCTGGAATAAATCCAGCAAGTTATCCTGTATAATAACCAAAGATATAGGTAGAGTAGAAGCACTGTAGTCTGTCATTTCTCAGCCTGGGGTGTGCTTTTTCAGCTCTTCTCCTTGAATGTAGTGCTTTGCTAATGGCAGGCTGTGTACAGGTCTCTCTTTGTACCTCTGGATCTTCTGCTTAGCCAGGAGAGGCTGTGCAGATGGTATATGGAAAAATACATAATTCCCTATGCTGTAAAAATAACTGTCCTGCTCTGCAATGAGGCCATGTGGAAGCCAGATATGTGCAGCAGGTACAATCCCAATTTCCAAGAGTGCAATGGACTACTTTCTCAAAGAGCCACTTTTACCAAAAATGATGTACTGAGCTCTAATTTAGTCTTTTGCTGCTCTATTATGGGTGAGCATCTGTCCTAAATTTGCCTGAATGGCAGATGAAGCCCTACATATGCTTCATAATGGCTCTGATTTACGTATGGGTGTTTTCAAATACATGAGAGTCCTGCTATGAGCAGATGGTTGTAGCCTGGCAAATTGTTTCCCTCACCATAGTGTTTACTGGTGAGAGAGCAGCTGGCTGTGGGTTTCTCCTCTGAGCCTGGTAAGTGGAGCTGAACAGAACTGAGGATGTATTGGATCTGCAGACCATGTTGCTTTAGCCTCTTGAACTGAGCTGGAGAGTTTTTAATCCTCCAACACTTTTTGACCCCTTTTGGTGGACAGAAAAATCTCTTCCCTGTTTTGATCTCAGCCCCTGCACAAGCTGCAGTGCTCTCTTTTGGGTGGCAAAGTGACATTTGCTTCATTACAGTCAAAGCCTTTTCAGGAGGCTCCCAGAAGAATTGAGAGGAACTGGGACATCTTTGGTCTGGTACTCTCCCACACATCTTCCTGGGGTTTGTTCTCCTAAATCCTGCTTTATGCTATCAATCCATCTCTGGGTGACCCAAAGCTGTGTAATTCAGAGCAGCAGTTCCTGACCTTTGGGACAGTGACTGCTCACAGCCACCACATTTATAGGGGTGCTGCTGATGGCTTTTCCAGGCTGTGCATAACAACCCCTGCAAATGCCAGGGAATGCATTTGCAGGTATTGACCTGTTCTGGCCCAGAACCAGGGAGGGTCCCTTACTTGAAGGAGCCCATGAGTAATAAGGAAGCTGCTCAGATAATGCAAGTGAGGTTTGTTAGCATAGCACTGAAGTAGCACTTTGGGCAAAGCAAAGGGTGGGAGACCAAAGGATGCCTTTCTTACAGCCCTACCTGCTCGGGTCCTGCAGGCTGGTGCCATGAGATGTGTCACAACCTGTCTGCTTTCCTTCCTCCTGAAGTTTGCAGCTGCCTCCTGCAGGGGAAATAAATGTATAAGCTGTTCTGTCTCGGGTGGGCTTCTGGGAGCCTGTTTGATTTCCTTGACTAATCCAGAAGAGACACAGACTTGTTGCCTGGGCCTTTGTGTCCAGCTGACACCAGTGGAAGTCATTCAGTTCGTGTGTGGAGGTCTCTGGGCTGAGTGGTCCCAGGTGCTGCTGGGCAGGCTGGGATGGAGCCATCTGAGAAGTGGTGGCCAAGGCTGTGGCATGTGTCTGTGTAAGGCTGTGTAACCCAGAAGGTATCATCTGTATGCATAGAAGTTGCTGTGGTGTGTTTTCCATACACATCTACCTGTTCTGCTGGTGGTGGTGGGAACAAGCTTCTCGTGTGGTCATGATACCTGGCTAGTCCTGTGGTGGGATTTGTCAGGGGAACTCTAAAACCTGTCTCACAGACTTGTTTGTGGTGCTTTTGGAATGTTTTTTGGTTTTGCTCTTGAAGTCTCCTGTGAGTGTATAGAGAGCTGAACATTTGCAGTTTTCAGCAGTATGTTGAAGTCTGACCTCCAGATCGTGAGTGTTGATACCTGTGGACCTCAAGCCCTGCTGGTACATGATTCATTCCTGTTTGAGAAACAGGTTTGCTTGCTGAGGGTTGAACGTAAAGTTCAGCAAATGAGGTCAGGAACAAGGTTACCTTCTCGATACATAGCAGTGCCTGTGGTTTCTCTGAAGGGAAGAGTAGCAAGATGAGCTTAATACTGGGAAACAGTTCTGGGTACTCTTGTTCCTGTTCCTGGTGCTCATGGAGGTTTGGCTGGTTTAACACTTAGCTGGCAAGCTGTCCCAGGTGCTGAAACAGTTGGCACCCTGTATGGATTTCCCATATGGATTTCCAAGTGCTGTGCTGCTGAGTTGAGCTGGCAGAGCAGTGACACCAAAGGGAGTGTCACCTTTGAAGTGTCTGTGGCTGATTTGAATGGCCCGGAGTGCTGGTTACTGGGAGAAAAGAGCTCTGTGTCCCCCAGCACAGACTCCCTCACCATGATCTGATCTGAATTTTCTCCTTAGTTGCTTACTCTGGAGCATTGTGGTGAGGTTCTGTTAGGGTCTGTAGGACTGGGCAACCTCTGCATCCCATGAGAGATGTTTGTATATTGCTCTTAAGAAATGTCTCTGCCTTGTTCTGTCAGGTGGGATGCAGGATTACAACTACATGTGGGCCAACTGCTTTGAGATCACCTTGGAGCTGTCCTGCTGCAAATACCCCCGACCCTCCCAGCTTCAGCAGGAGTGGGAGAACAACCGGGAGTCTCTCCTTGCTTTCATTGAGCAGGTAGTGAAGGCTGGGTGGGCACAGGGGAAGCAGCTGTGAGACTGAAAGTGGTGGTGGGCTGGGAGCACCAAATGCTGTTGCTGTTGTGGTTTTGTTTGCTGCCTGTGGTGACACAAGTGCTGCAGTTGCTGTGCAGAGGTCAGTGGCTACGACGCTGCTGAGGATCTCTGTGGTTCTGCCACAGTTCCCACATCCTCCACAACAGCTGATCTCTGCTCCGAGGGGCTCTTGGGGTTCAGCCTCAGACAAAGAGACAGATCAGTGCAGTTCTCACCAAGTAATGCAGAGCACCACTGTTACCTTGGTGCCACAAATCTCCAGTGATGTTCAAAATCACCAGCACTGCTTGAACCTTGGCTTGCGGAGTCTTCTGCCAGGCTATGAGTTGAGTAGGGGATGGTTTAGGCTGGGGAAGGAAGGCAGCTGCTTCTTGTCCCTCAGCATGGCTTGGAACCATGTGTTCAAGTTGTGTGCTCATGTTGATGAAGTGGAGGATTTGTTAAGGAGGATCAGTTTGGGGATCTTGGTGCTTTCCCATGCAGTGCTGGAATTCCTGTCCTTGCCATCTGGCCAAGCATCATCTGAATCCCGGGCCCTGGATGTCTGCCTGGCAGCTGTCTGGGGAAGGGCAGAGGGGTGTTGCTGGGCAAGGACACTTTCCCTGATGTTGCCTCTCTTCAGCTAGGATCTTGCATTTTTCTCCTCAGGTCCACATTGGTGTGAAAGGCTTTGTCAGGGATGCAGTCACTGGAGCTGGCCTGGAGAACGCGACCATTATTGTTGGTGGTATTGCTCATAACATCACAGCAGGAAAATTTGGTGATTACCACAGGCTGCTTGTGCCCGGGACCTACAACGTGACTGCAGCTGTAATGGGGTAATGTCTCTGTGGCAGCCCGTGTCCTCCCTGCCAGCCAACTGCTTGTGTTCCTTCTCTTGTTTCTTTCCCCCAAAGCATCTTGTCTATTAAAGGCTTGGCTGGAACTGCAGTAGTAGAGCATTCCAAGCTTAGAGCTGCAGCTGTATTTGTTCACACCCATGCCCTTCTCCAGTGGGGTGCTGCTGGGGTCCTGGTGGCAGTGGGATGAATCCCTCAGTTTATTTTGCTGGTGAATCTTTCACACGGTCATTATCATTCCAGTGCATTTGGAGGAGCAGGCTGGAGTGGTGGAGAGGCTGTGGGGGGCTTTGGCCTCTGTTCTGCAGAGCCTTCTTGCCAAAGCCAGTGTTTTTATCACAGTTACACACCAGTGACCAGAGAGAAGGTGAAAGAGAGAGCTGCAACAGAAGTGGATTTCTCTTGCAGCGCACTGTGATGCTACCAGCTCTTAACACCACGCAGGTCACAGCAACGCCTGCTCTGCCTCAACCATCACCCCTACCCCAGTGCAGGCTGAGGGGCAGAGCCCAACCTCTCTCCATCAGCCCATCCAGCCCGTGGACTTCCGACACCATCACTTCTCAGACATGGAGATCTTCCTGCGGCGCTACGCCAGCGAGTATCCCGGCATCACCCGGCTCTACTCCGTGGGAAAGTCGGTGGAGCTGCGGAGCTCTACGTGATGGAGATTTCAGACAACCCTGGAGTCCATGAAGCAGGTAAAGGGGGAAATGGTTTTTGGTAAGAGACAAATGGAAGTGATGGACTCTTGTGCTGTGGGGAAAGCAAAAATGAATGTTGAGCTGGCACTGTCTGAGGAGAAACTGTGCTGCTCCGTATCCTTGGTGAAGTGTGTGGCTGTAGTGTGAGTGAAAGAGCTTTGCTGGGACAGCTGTGCTGGTTGGGGAGCTCTGGACAGAAAGACCAAGGGGCTTCCCTGCAACAGTGTTCATCCTTTTTGGTGTTGTGGGAGCAGATGGGTAAATTCTAGTTAATGCCCTGCAGCTTGCAGAAAGGCCTGAGAGAGCAATGCTCAGGGTGACAAAATGTCTGCAAGCTTTTAAGTCCTGGTTATGTGGCTGTTTGTCTGTAGGTGAGCCTGAGTTCAAGTACATTGGTAACATGCACGGGAATGAAGTTGTGGGGCGAGAGCTTCTCCTGAACCTCATCGAGTACCTCTGCAAGAACTTTGGCACAGATCCTGAAGTGACAGATTTGGTCCAGAGCACACGAATCCACATCATGCCATCCATGAACCCTGATGGATATGAGAAGTCCCAGGAAGGTATTGCTGTCTTCATTGAAACATCTGTGGGGTTTCTCGCTTTCAGAACAAGCCTCTGGGTTCATGGCTCTGCTCTGAGAAATCTGGAGGAGCAGATGTGCTCTCCCACAGGGAGGGACCCTGTGTGTGCTGTGGGATGAGTGAGCAAGACCCCACACTGCAGGATGTGGGGCAGTCGAGTGATGTTTGAAACTGCTGGAGAGAGGGCTTTTGTGCTTCAGCAGCACTCTGCATTGCCCTTTTTGGGTCCCCCATGGTTTATGGCTATCCCAAGATTTTTTTTAAAAAAACTACATTCCTTTGACAGTTCAAACTTGCTGTGCTTTGGTCCATGCTCTTAGTAACATGTGATGTGGGAGCCAGGCTGTCTGCAGAGCACTTGTCCAAGGGTAATACTGACTTTTATCACGATGTTGAAATTGGCAAAAATATCCTTTGGGGAAATCCTTAAAACTGCACAGCTCTTGCAAACTGGCAGAACAAAGTCTGTATAGAATGATTTTCTGAAAGCAGAGCTCTGCTTGGGTTTAACAAAGAACTTGTCTGGCTGGTTTGAGGAGGTGAGCTCTGAGGTTTCTGTGGTCGTGACATCCGGCTGCTGCCTCATGGTTCGCTGCCTTTCTGTGAGCCATGGTCTGGCTGGCACCTGAGAACACCTGCAGCCTCCTGCTGAAAGGGCCCTGGGACACCTCTGTGCATGGAGCAGACATGTTGCTGAAGGAGGGTGTGGTTCCCATCCCTCTGGGGTAGAGTGCTGTTGTGCTCTTTGCTGTTTTGCATCAATTAATAGTTGTAAGCTCTAGATAAAGCCTCTGTACCAACGTGGGAACTTGGCGTAGGGTGCAAGCTTGAACATGTGTTTAATTTTCAGGAGACCGAGGGGGAACCATTGGCAGAAACAACAGCAACAACTACGACCTGAACCGGAACTTCCCAGATCAGTTCTTCCATGTGCCAGACCCTCCTCAGCCAGAAACTCTTGCTGTCATGGCCTGGTTACAGGCTTACCCCTTCGTGCTCTCAGCAAACCTGCACGGAGGTACAGCAGCCACACTGAGCTCCTTCCTCTGCTCTGAGGGTTAAGGGATGGGATCCCTGCAGTGCTTTAGGTGTGAACCAAAGCAGAGAGGTCTCTGGCATTGGTGTGGAATGGCAGGAGTGAAGGCAGCCAAGTTCCTGCAACAAAGGCTGTTTCCAAAGTGCCTGCACAAAGAGTAAACCAACCTTTTGTTCCTGCTGGAAGATGGATCAGAGGCTGAGAACAGAGGGTGTAAACTGTGTCCCAAGCACATTTGTAGGCAACTCAGGAGGCTGCCTAGAGGATCCCAACCACCTCTCTGAAGGGAGAATGTGCTTTGGGGAGCAGCTAGCTCATGGCCTGGTGGGAGATGGGAATGGGCTCTTGTCAGCAGCTGCTCAGCAGCTGGGTCTGGGGATGTGATATAGTGCTCTGGCTGTTGGAGGCTTCATAGTATTTAGGAAATTAAGGGAATGAGATGCAATCCTGAGGGTTCCCTGCCTTGAATTGCATGGCGGAACTGTGAAATTTGCTGTAATTCAATTATCTTCTGGAGTGATCTAAATTAAGTCTCTCTATTACAGTGTCTCTCTATTCCCCAGACAGTTTTGTCTGTTGGCTTGTAGCTGTGGTAACTTGCAGGTGATTGCTCTGTGTTCTCATGTTTGATTTTTGCAGTGCAGAAGTGCTGTGTGTGGGTATGAGGGAGCTGGCAGGTTGCCAGCAGTGGTGGTGTCTGGGGTTCTACAGTGCTATTAGTACAATGTGTTTAGGAAAAGCTCCAGTAAGCCAAAGATGTGTAACCTGACAGTGCAGTAAACTCCAGAAGGCTGAAAAACTACAGCAGTTGGGCCATGGGCACCATGAGTGTTCTAGGAAATTCCTCCCTTTGCTTCTCTGCTCTGTGAAAGAGACAAGGTTGTGCTCATCCCTCCTACATGTGAGATCCAAACCCTGGATGTGTGGTGTCTTGGGTTCACCTTCCCAACTGGGCAGGTGTTTTATTGTCTTTTCTAGTCACTGGGCTTAATGCTTTGTTTAATCATTCTTGAGAAACAGAAGACTTGGCACTTCTTGGAGAAAAATAAAACTTCCCTGTTAAGGCTGAGGATCACTTGGGAAGTGTGGCAGGTGCGAGTCAAAGCTTGTTTCCCGCAGGTTCTCTGGAAATTACCCTTTGATGATGATGAACAAGGAATAGCCATATACAGCAAATCCCCAGACGATGCCGTGTTTCAGCAGCTGGCACTTCCTACTAAAAAGAAATAGAATGTCCTGCTGGATTAACTCCTGATGCTGTCAGGAACCTCGATGGGTGGTGGAGGAGGGGATGGGTGCTGTGGCACCTGGTGTTGCACACACAGCAGAAGGGCCCTGCAGGAGGCTTTGTTCCATCACTGGATGCCCAGTGTGTTCTGCCTGCAGGCACAGTGGGAGGAGTGCTCTGTGCAGGCACGAGGCCCACTCACTGAGGGGTGATAGGAAATACAGAAAAAAGGACAGGCTGGGAGGGGAGCAAAGGTGTTTGTGGGTGTGGGTACAGCCTGTTTGTGCTGCAGCCACGTAGGTGCACACCTACGTGTACCTGTGTCTGGCAAACTCAAGTGTGTGACTAATGTTAGAACCCAGTGCCAGTAGAGTGCACAGAGTCAGCTTCACATATCTTGTTTTCTAGGAAACAGGAAGATGTATCAGGGAAGACCTTGTAAGGATATGTACCCACAAGATTCCCACATGGCATCACCAATGGGGCTCAGTGGTACAACGTTCCAGGTAAAATAGACCTTAAATCTCTTCCACTGTTGTCCTCCAGTTAATGCATGTGCATCTTAAAGAGTTTAGTCTCATCAGTCCACCTGCGTTGGTCAGACCAGATTACTGGGACTCGGGTTTCTTTTATAACCTCTTGAATAATGTACCCAGGTAAAGTTATTGATTGGGGGAAGGAATTTATGGTGTAGTTTTTCTGGCTATTTGTGAAACGGTTCATAAAAAGCACGTATTGGCATGAAAGGTATTTCAAAAGAGTTACTGGTTGCTATTTTGGCATCCCTTGGAAGCCTGAATCTTGCTCTGTGTAAAAACCTTCTCTCTTCAGCTGTTATGTGCATGTTGTAGTCTGTAGTTATCTTCTCTACTGCTTTCTAGGTTTTGGGGTTTTTTTTTTGGCCTGGGTAACAGTTGCCTTCAGGAGACCTGATGTCAAAACATTTTTATGTTCCTGTTGCAGGTGGGATGCAAGACTGGAATTATTTACACACAAACTGTTTTGAAGTGACCATCGAGTTGGGCTGTGTGAAACCCAAAAGCTGAGGAACTGCCCAAGTACTGGGAGCAGAAGCCGCTCTCTCCTCCAGTTCATGAAGCAGGTGAGGCACTGATCCAAGAATTGCAATAGATGCTGCAGGGTTTGCATAGAATAGACTGAACTGAGCCCTGCTTCCTGGCCAGAATGGGTGCCTGCTCCACAGAAATCATCCCTCATCAGAGCATGTCTCAACAGTTTTCTCCCCTCCTTCCCAACGTCTGTATGGATACAGCATCTAGTGATGTGGCTTTTTATTTCCCACTCATCATGGTATTCCCTGGGCTGGAGTGGCCTTTATGTGCTGTTCCCATCCCAGTTGGGGCTGGTGGTAATGCTGTGCACCTGGGGCATGCAACAAAGGTGTGGAGCTGTGGTGGCACCCTCAGCCAACAATTGCTCATTGTAGCCATCAGGTGATCTTTGTCGATGCTGCCAGTCTAACCTGAACCCTTTTGGAACATGTTGCTTCTCTGGGAATGCTGGGTGGGATCCTCCTGCTCCTGGGCTGGGAGCTGGTGGAATCTCGTGTTGGTGATCCCACAGTGCTGTGTGGGGTGGGAGGCAGAGCAAGGGCTGGTGCTCAGAAGGGCTCTGGGTCTGTGCACAGGTTCACCGTGGTGTCTGGGGCTTTGTGCTGGATGCTATGGATGGAAGGGGCATTCTCAATGCCACCATCAGTGTTGCCAATATCAACCACCCATAAAGACCTACAAGGATGGAGACTACTGGCGCCTCTTGGTCCCGGGGACGTACAGAATCACAGCATCTGCCCAAGGGTGAGCAGTGTGGAAGGAGCAAACAGCTGCATGACTCTCTTCTCAGTTAGGAGTAGTCCCATCACCTCTATTCTACAGCAGGTGTAGGCATGGGGGTTTCTGCTCTCTGTCCTGTGCAGAGTTAGCAATGTGATGCTATCCTGATGTTAGACTGCTCACCTGGTGCTGGTGTGTGATCCAAATCTTCCCTGGTTTGGAGGTGATGGGGAAGGAGTTGATAACCGAGTGTTTTTAGGGGAAACTCTTGCAGGCAGCTACCCACAAATTACTTCATCACTTCAACCACTGCTGAAACCATTGTGTTAAAGCAGCCTGGCTTGTTGTCTCACCAGTCTGCCACATATGCAACAACTAAGCCATTTTGGCCTGAGCTGCTCCTGTTCCTGCCATTCCCATGTTTTTTTGTTTTTATGCTTAGTTTTGGGCTGGGGAGCATAGCAATCCCTGTGAGTGTCCAGTCAGGAAGGGGGGGCAGCTTGTTGTGTGGTGTTTCCTCTGTTGATGTTGAACCTCTGACGTTTCCTTCTGCCTCTCTTCCCTGGGTAGGTACGATCCAGTCACTAAGACGGTGGAAGTTGACAGCAAAGGTGGGGTGCAGCTCAACTTCAGTCTGTCACGGACAGACATGAAAGTGGAGGAGGGGAAGGTGCCAGTCCTGAACACCCCAGACACCAGTGACCCCAACGAGAAAGAATTTGAGACCCTAATCAAAGACCTTTCTGCTGAGAATGGCCTGGAACGCCTCCGCTCACCTCCTCAGGGGACGTCTCTCCTTACCGATACCGCCCTTACAAGGACCTCTCAGAGTTCCTCCGAGGCTCTACCTGAACTACCCCCACATCACAAATCTCAGCAGGTGAATGAACACTCAGAGCAGTGCTCAGCTCCCCCTCAGCAGCAGCCTCAGTAGGGAAGCAGTGAAATGAGGAGCTGTGAGCACAGTGCAGAGGTGGAGAGCTCATCCCTCTCCTTCCCTGTGGCTCCTGAGTTTGAGGGAACCCCACACAAAAGGGCATGGCAGCACGGGTCATCCATCTGCTTTTTTCTGAGATGTCCTTTTACTGACTTAAACCTGGGGTGCTGTCACAGGGGGGCCTGGGACTGGTAATATTTCCACCATTGATATCCCAGGCTTCTGCAGATGTCTCTGTTCTGTGCTCTGTTTCCTCTGTTTTCTAAACCCTTTCCGACATCCACTCTAAAGGGTCCCCAGCAAAAATTATAAAATTTGACTTACAAATCTTAAATGGCCTTTTTTAATTGTCTGCCTTCAGATTTTAATTCAACAGTGTGAGACGTTTGAGTTAGTTTGCCCCTGAGCCAAGGTCTCTGCCCTCCTGCAGGAGACCATCTGTCTGCAGTCCTCTGCTCTCCTTTGTGACCTGTAGCACTTACCCTGTGTCAGCTTTAGAAAGCACAAATCTCTTTGTCCCAGGACCTCATTTGCTTGTTGTTACCAGGCACAACGTGCTCATGTGCTGTCCCTGCTGGTGCCAAAGCTGCTTTTCTGATCTGTAGCTTCTATTGTCCAGCCAGTTGCATCAGCCCTGATTGTGTTCCCTGCTTTGCTTGCATTCAGTTTGCTAACTTAATGGCATGACTGTAGCAACAATGTCTGCATTGCTGGAAATAGGCCTGCTTTTGTCCTTTTAACTGGGTGCTTTATAAATTAGTTTGATGTCCAGATGTATCCTACTCTGAAGGAAAACCCAAACCAAACGAAAACCCAATATTGAATGCACGGAATATGCATTTAGTAGTCCCCATCCATAGGCTGTATAGGGATATATGGAGCTTTGGGGGTTCTGTACATCTGGACCTGGATGCTTCCCTACACAGATGCTTGTGTTCAAACTGATGTTCATTGTGAATTTGGTTTCAGTGTTGCTGTGAATCTTCTCTTGTGATGTGGTTGTTTTGTGTGTCGCTTGTCTTTGCAGCCTCCTCATGGAGGTTGGCAGCAGTTCCTTTTCCCACTGGGATTTCTCCAGAAGGCCAGGCTAGGCATGTGGCTCTGTTTCTGAGCTGACACTTTGGTTTCTCATCCCTTGGCAGTTTGGGTCAGAGTGTTGAGTTCCGTCAGATCTGGTCCCTTGAAATCTCCAACAAGCCCAACCAGTCCGAGCCTGAGGAGCCCAAGATCCGCTTTGTGGCTGGGATCCATGGAAATGCTCCCGTGGGTACCGAGCTGCTTCTGGCACTGGCAGAATTTCTCTGCATGAGCTACAAGAAGAATGCTGCAGTTACAAAGGTGAGAACCCAACATCAGTCACCATCTTGGGGTTCTCCTCCTGGAGAGACTTGTCCTGTGAACAGTGCCTTGTGGGTTGCAGTGAGCAGACACGAAGAGGGAAGGTGTTGTGAAATCCACGGGGCCAGTGGGAACCTCTGACTGCTGCCAGCAATATAAGCAGCAGTTCCTGGGATGAGATCCAGGCAAATGAAATGTACAGAGAATTCACCCTACCCAATTGCACTTTTATGTCCTGTTTCTCCTCCATTTGTTCAGCTGATTGACCGGACACGGATTGTGATTGTGCCTTCCCTGAATCCAGACGGACGTGAGATAGCTCAAGAAAGAGGCTGCACCTCCAAGATAGGCCAGACCAATGCTCACGGCAGAGACCTGGACACAGACTTCACAAGTAATGCAAAATAAAGCAGAGTGATGTGTAGGGTCCCTGTGGAAATGCAGGCAGCTGTAGATGCCTCTTACTCGCTGCTCTAGGGTTGGGTGGGGTTTTGTTACTGGGTCTACCTGGAAAAAGAGCAGCATTCCTGTCCTGATTCCCAGGCAGCATGGCTGCTGGGAACTTCCAAGCCTGGATTCCTCTAACAGAAGGTAATTTGCAGTCACATATTCACAAGACAAAGACAAAGCAAAACTCTTTAGGAACAGTCCAGAGCTTGGATATCACCTCATTATGTATTTTTCCTGTTAATTGATTTCTTTCAACTCTCCATTTCTGAAAAATTCTCCCTGAAAAGTGGCTCCTTTTTATCCTGCTTTTCTGGTTTCTGTGTGTCACAGCCTTATCAGTGCAGTGCCCTCCCTTCCTGGGGAGGAAGTGTTTTCTCTGGCCAGGTTTGGTTGGGATCATTCCAAGTGCTTTCTTAAGGAAATGTCAGTTCAGTGACATGGAGGAGAACAAACACACATGAAACACCTTCTGCATTGTCAAAGTAAACAGCTTGGGGAAGTGATGTGATGTGTAATGTTTGTTTAGCTTTGCAGATTAATTCCCCACCATAGGTAATGTGGACTAAGTACTTTACTTGATCTATCAGCATCTGCTGAGATCTAACAAATACCTTTCAATACAGGCATCAGACTTAATTTCAGACAGAAAGAAAGAATGCACTGCTGCTGGCCTCTCTAATAGCTGAGGAAACTGTTGCCAATTCCCTTTTCTATTTGTTATTCTGATTTACAGGTAACTATTCCCGGTACTCGGGGACACGAGAGCCTGAGACCAAAGCCATCATAGACAACTTGATATTGAAGCAGGATTTCAGCCTCTCTGTTGCTCTAGATGGAGGATCTCTGCTTGTCACTTACCCATATGATAAGCCAGAACAGACAGGTATGGTAACCCCTCCAGGACTTGCACACATGGTTACCCTCAGGCTAGTCTGTAGAATTTGTGTGACTGTGTGGTGTCAGAGCTTCCTGTGCTGGTGGTTTTCTGAACCTCCTTTTCTGTTCGACCTTGGAGCTGGCAGTCTGTTAAGTAAAACTAGAAAACCTCATGGGGTTCAGCCAGGGATCAGGACATTTACCTGCAACAGTATTTCAGCTTTTCCAGAGCCAATATAAAAACTTGTGATGCCCACCCCTCAGCAATAGAGAGAGTCTGGAATGCTCCTGAGACAATGCATGTCACTGTTTAATGCAGGATGTGGGGTTAAGATGGAAATCTGCCCCTCCAGTGAATGAGAGTCGTGCTCTCAAAGCCTTGCTTTTCTCTTGTAAGTGAGAACAAAGAAACACTGAAGCATTTGGCATCTCTGTATGCAAACAACCATCCAGTGATGCATTGGGCCATCCCAGGCTGTCCAATAAGTCAGGTATGTTTGGCTGAATCCTTAAACCTTTCATCAGCTTGTGCTAGACTCTGCTGGGAGCAGCTCTGTCTGACAGCTGTGTTCCTGCTCTTACAGATGAGAATATTCCTGGGGTGTGATCCGTGCTCCGAATGGCACAGTCACTTGGAAGCATGAAAGGTACTGCACAGGGCTTTTCTATCTCTGATAAGGAAGCATTAAAAAGCATATTTGGTCTGACGTTTGGGCCAAACTTCTTCCCCACCAAAAGCTTTCCCAAATATCATCTCTTCTGTTGTAGATTGTGGGGTTTTGGGTTTTTTTGCAGGATTTCAAGCGTTACTTCGGCCACTGTCCCCTGAGATCACTGTTTACACCAGCTGCTGTTACTTCCCAAGTGCAGGACAGCTTTCCCAGCCTGTGGGCAGACCACAGGAAATCTCTCCTGAGCATGCTCGTGGAGGTGAGCCCCAGTCTGTGGGAGGGAATTCTGGCAAGGAGGGAAGGGTGGGGGAGAGGAAAAAGAGCAGTGTGAAGAGTCCTTGTGGTCTTGTTTGGTGCTGTGTAATTACAGGTGGTCATGATTTAGACTCTAGGAGGAAAGGATTTAACCAGGGGCACAAGTGACCAGGAAATGTGTTGACATGAGTTCAACATCTGTGCTTTGTTGCCTTGTGGTGGGCTGAGCAATCCCTTGCAGTGTTGTACACTTGTATTTATTACTAGGGTCAGGGGTGGAGAATAGACTGGATTTTGAGGGGTGGATTAGATCCTGTTTTTAGTTACACAAGTGCCATTACCCGTGGATCTGAGTGTGTAGTGTTTAAAATGCTTTATTTCAGGTTCATAAAGGACTCCATGGCTTTGTCCAAGACAAGAGTGGCAAGGCAATTTCTAAAGCTATCATTGTTCTCAATGAAGGCTTGAAGGTCTGTACTAAAGAAGGTGGATATTTCCATGTGCTGTTGGCTCCAGGTTTGCATAGCATTGATGTCATAGCTGAGGATACCAGCAAAACATGTCCAAGGTATGTGAATGTCCCTATTGGAGATCTTCTCTCCTTCTGCCAGATGAAGCATCCCTCTGCCTCATTGGATCTGTTTTAGCTGCTGATTATGTACCCAGGGTTGCTGTTTTCTGCCTTGAATAGACTGGATGGAGAAAGAATTTCCACAGCACAGTAGGGTTATTTTGGGCAGTAGCTTTTCTTCTCATTGCACTTGTCTTGTCACCCACATGGTCCTACGCTGGTCACAAGTACCTCTGTAATCTGACACTTAAGAGAGGTGGAAGCCTTGGAGGTAGTCTGAGCTTTGGTGTCTTTCTGCAGGTGTTTGTACGTGACAATGCACCCACCTCTGTCCTCATTGTGTTTGACATGGAAAACAGGATGATTGGCCTGCCGAGGGAGCTGGTTATAACTGTTGCAGGTAAAAGTGGCACTGATCAAAGCTCTGAGCTTTGCTTCTGTACCTGTTTGTGCTGTCAGTGACCCCAATCTTCACTGATCTGGAAAAGAAGCCTGTGGACTTAGGCCACATCCTGCTTCCCTTCAGAACACGTGCTGGTCCGTGCAAACTGGTCCCAACAGCTCTTGGATCTGGTGGATGCTGGGCTGGCAGCTGGGAGGGAAGGAGGAGGTAGAGAGTGTTGCAGAGGTCTGAAGGGTCCAATAGAGGACTTTGACCTGCCTGGAATGGGAAGAGCCTGTTTGTACATAAAGCTGAGAGCTAGGAGGTTGTGCTTCTTCCTTTCTTCAAATAGCGTGGCACCAGGAAAGCATTAAGATTTAGAGTATTTTTTTGTTTTTGTCTTTTTTGTTCAGGTTGGCAGCTGCTGGGAGGACAGGGTTTCTACCCAGCAGTCTGCAGAGGAGCTCAGCTCTCCTAGATTGAAAGCACAGAAAGCTAGTGGAGTCCTGCTCTGGGAGCAGCTGTCCTGCATGCCAGGTCTTCTGTGGCTGAGAGAGGAGGAGGAGGAGGGGGGTCACAAAATTGTCTGTGACTGGGGAAGGAAAGAGAGATGGGTGGCAAGACCATAGGATTAACTTCAATCTTCTTTCTTTGGCAAGGTGCAAGTATGTCTGCTCTGGTCCTCACTGCCTGTATCATCTGGTGTGTCTGCTCAATAAAGTCCAACAGGCACAAGGATGGATTCCACCGCCTCAGGCAGCACCACGATGACTACGAGGACGAAATCCGCATGATGTCCACAGGCTCCAAGAAATCCCTCCTGAGCCATGAGTTCCAGGATGAAACAGACACTGAAGAAGAAACATTATACTCCAGCAAACACTGACACCTCCAGGGCAGGACAGGAGGTTCCCATGGACCAGACCTGGTGGTGGGGGACAGTCCCTGTGGTTCAGTTTGAAACATTAGCTGCAGGATGTCCTCCAGAGGTGTGGGTGACAGCTCCCAACTTCTCTCTGGTGTTTGCTCTGTTCCTATGTACAGGCATATCAGTGGGTGAGAGAGGTTGTGCTTGGGCTAAGGACGTGGCTTGTTTACGTTTTTAAGTCAAGTTCCTGGAGGTTCACAATGATGTGTTATGAAAGGCAACCTAACAGGGTGGCCAGCAGAGTTCCCAGCACTCCCCAGCATCTCAGCAGAGTGAGCAGATGGTGGGGAAGTGCCCCCAAGACCCGCATGAGGTCATGGTTACAACACTCCAAAGCAGTTTCTCTACCTGTTTTGATTTCATGTTTTCCACTCTGTACTCAAAGGGGAGCCAGATCTTTCACTTGACTCCATGTCCTTCAGAGCAGCCCTGCAAAAAAGACTTACTGGTTTTTCAGGTGCTCCTTTGGAGTTTTTCCCCAACATGAGATGCTGTGGCCTACCCTAGTTGTGGAGCACCTCTAGTGTCTTGCTAGTTCCAGGCAGTGACTTGGCATCCTGAATAGCTTGGGGGAGATGACACCCCATTCTGGAGCTGGAAAAGGAGCAAATGTTGTCAGAGCTTTAGGGAACCCTGACAAAGTTCATTTGCTTTCCAGAGAAAGAAACTTAATCCCCCTCGTCCCCAGTTGCTTCTCGTTTGTGTAGTAGTCTTGACCTTTGGGGTCTCACTTTAGTGTCACAACCCTTTGGGTCTGAAATCACAGCTGAAGATTGCTGTAAGCAACTGGATAAACTGATTGTGGTGGGTATTGTAGAAAAGTGATCAGTTTTGCTTAAGTCCACTGTTATTCAGGAGGAAACAGTGACATCTGACCACTGCTTTGTATTTGAGTGTTGTTGGAGCAGCAGGGAGAGGTCATGGGAGTATCCATGGCCCAACTTTAGTCTTAAATTTTGAAGAGAAGTTGCACCCTTTGTCCATCTAACACCATTTAGTGATCAGAGCACTTTGGAAACAGCCTCTCAATTAAGCTCTGGTGATGGTAGGCATGGAATTAGCCTGCTGGCTTGGCTTTCTTCTCTTCCTGCAGCATCCCTGAAGGATGTAGCAAGAGCTCCACCTGCTTGTGTGTTTGCAGTTGTGTCTGCAGCTTGGGGACCTGTGTGCAAGTCATGAGTCAGGGCTTAAAGGGCTGTGCTGAAAGAGAAGGGGAAAGCAGCCAAATTCTTTTTTGTAGCACTTGGTAGGAAGTTGGAAGGAGGAGTCTCAGCCTGCAGCCCTAAAACACAGTAGGTTTGTGGGGAATAGAAGGGATGCCCAGAGAAATGAATGGCTGAAATGTTTCATTTCCAAAGCTTTTAGGCATCTCTGATATTCCTGTGCTTTCTCAGCAGAAGGCTGGGGTTAGAATAGGCACTTAGTTTCTTGCTGCTTCTTTTTTAATTCTTGCCCCACTAATCCAAGCTCTAGGGTGCAGGATTCTGGCACAGTGACTGGGACATCTACCTTGCCCTGAGCTGATCTGTTCTCCAGCAGTCTGGGGAGGTTCACAGGTGAAACCTGCTCGTGGTGTTAATGGTGGGGTGGTGACACCCAAGTGTATGATGGGGTCTGTTCTCTAGGGCTCTGACCTGGTCTTCTCTGGGGGAATAGTGCCTCAGGTTCCCTGTCAAAGACTGTGGGAAGGGAGCTGTTCCTCACCTCTGCCCTTCCAGAACATACCTGCGGCCATGCTCATCTCAGCTGATTTTGTGCAGCTATCTGGGGAGGACAAAGAGAACCCTTAGGCACATCTACACCTTCTTCTCTGTTCCAAAGGGAATTACAAGAAATGTGTGACTGGCTGGGGAGGTGTGCTAGAAACAGGGAAATGAGATTGAGCATTCCCCATGCTCTTGCCCCATATTGCTGTGGTGTGAAGGAGCTGCTCGTGTTGCCTCCCTTCTGCAGGAGCCCTGCACCCCTCCTGCCTGCTCCCAGCTCCCTGGGATGAGCAGGGGATGGGCTTTGACCCAGTCCATGGCCCTGCCCTCCAGCACACAGTACTGCTAACCTAATCTCCAAGCTTTTTCTGCTTCTGAGGCCTCTAACAAGAAACACAGATTGGGTTTTACGTTAAAGTTCAGTTTGCAAACAGCTCTTAGGGCTCTGTTGGGGTTTTGTTTGTGCTGGCCTTGCTTTGTCCCAGTAGCAATAAGCCTCATCAGGAATCAGCCCTTTCCCTCCATGAGTGTTTGAACTGGGACTGGGGTATTTTTAAGGTGAGTGGAGCTGAGATGTTCTGGAGATGTGTGAGACTTCTCTGTGCAGCTGGGGGGGGTTCGGTCTGGCTCTCCCTCTGTGCTCTCAGAGCTGGGGAGGCAGCAGTGTCCCCTCACTCTCTGTCTGTCTGTCCGTCCATCCATCCTTTCCCAGGCGGGACCTCCTGGTTCTGGTGAGGAGCTCGTCCCTGGAGCGGGTCGGTCCGTGCACTGTGCCTTCAAACCTCCGTTTTTACAAGGGACTCGAACCGCTTTCCCGGGCAGAGAGGGACGGGACGGGGGGAGGCAAAGCCTGGCCTGACCCTGCCCTCAGCCGGGAGCTCTGTTTTTTACCTGTATCCTGAGACCCAATAATCTGTATAAAAATATTTTGACCTCCACCGGAGTTGTCTCGTTCTTTTCACATGGGACAGATGGGGCTGGGGGCTGAAAGAGGGGAGGGGAACCGAGTCCGAGTCCGAGTCCGAGTCCGAGTCCGAGTCCGAGTCCGAGTCCGAGTCCGAGTCCGAGTCCGAGTCCGAGTCCGAGTCCGAGTCCGAGTCCGAGTCCGAGTCCGAGTCCGAGTCCGCCTCGTCCCGTCCCAGCTGCAGCGACCACGGGGCGAGGTCCCTGCTCAGCCGCTAGGGGGCGCTGCATTGGTGGAGGTCCGCTCGTCCGCAGCCGCTCGGGGGCGCTGCAGCGGGAGGTCCTCCCGTCCCGTGTGGCGCCGCGCTCGCAGGAAGACGCTCTGTCCCGGCTCCTCTCGGCAGCGCGGGCTCGCCGTGCCGCGGCTGACGTTGGACAACAAAGATGGCGGCGGGGAGCAGCAACTACTGGGAAGGCGAGTGGGGCCTGGGGCGGCGGGGACGGGGCGGCTGCGCTCCACGGGGCCCTCCCGGGGCTCTGGCAGGGTAGAGCTGCCCTTGGGTCCTCTCTTCCCCCTTCCACGCCCTAGCGCGGGGGCTGCGGCGGCGCCGTCTGCCCCTCAGCCATGAGGTGCCGGTGCCGGGGAGGACCCGGGGCCCTCGGTGAGGGGAGGGGGGGGGGCGGTACCGGCCCCTCCTGGTTGTGTGGGGCAGAGCCAGCGGGTGAACACCGTGCTCTGGGGTTCAGCGTGGGATGCTCCCCCCTTTGGGCAGGGCACCCCCCGTGGCAGTGTCCCCGTTCCCCGGGGGGTTCCCCTCGCTGGGGCTCCCGGGGGTTCTGGGGCAGCTGGGCAGGAAAGCACCGGGTGGGAACGAGTCCCCCAAAGCGCGGGGTCGAGGGGAGGGTTTGTGACTTGTCCCCCGCTCTCGGCCGCCCTGTGCAGATCTCAGGAAGCAGGCGAGGCAGCTGGAGAACGAGCTGGACCTGAAGCTGGTTTCCTTCAGCAAACTCTGCACCAGTTACAGCAGCACCCGAGACGGGAGGCGCGACAGGTATAGGTACTAGCCCAGTTTTTACTTTTTTGTTTTGTTTTGTTCTGGATGCTGCTTGCAGTACTTAACTTGCTGAATGCTAACCCCACCTGTGGCTTTTCTGCTTAGCTTCCTAAGAAGCTGGTTTCAGCACTTCTTGGTGCTGTGCTGCTGGTGTTGGTTCAATAGTGAGGGATATCAGCAGGTGGGTCAGAAAGGAGCGTGGGCTGCACTGGTGTTGCTTGAAAGTATTCAGGTCACTGGGCAAGCTGAATTGAAACCTCAGTAACTGTGGGGTTAGTGTGCAAAGTAATGATAGGACTTTTTAATGCATATACTGCATTGGGTTGCTTTCCATTAAAAAAAAAATTAAACTGGCAAGGAGTTTCCAGTATCAGGAGAGTTTAGTCTTGTACTTCCCAAGTGGGCTGGTGAGGTATTTTTAAACCCTCTTTTAATGGTAAGGGAAGGGGAGCATCAAGCAGCTGTGAGTGGTTCAAGGTGGCACAGATGACCAGCCCTTCCCTCCCTTCAGGAGGGGCAGCTGTGTCTGGCTTTCTCCTAAGTAGTAAAACTGAGGAGTGTATATATGTTTATATATGTCAGAACCAAATGGATATACACACGTATGTATGTATTTGAGTAGTTCATTTGTTTTAGACAGGTTCATGTTTGACTGGAGGAGTAGTAAGAGGAAACTTTTCAAGTCTTTCTGGCTTGTGGACCAGAGCTGAGGTCTTGCCTGCAGTTCACAGCACTAATTTATCAACCTCTCTGTTCCTCTGTGCAACCTCTGAAACCTGCCATCCTTTGCCTCTTAGCTATGGGTCCCTACACTGTGTATCAGTAGTGAGTGTGAGTGCTGGCTGTATGTGTGTTGGTAATTTTTCCTTTTCATTCAATGATTTAATCAATTTTTTAACATTTCTCTTAATTTCTGCTTCTGGAAGCCTGGGGGAGCCTCAGTAATGACCATGTTACTCTTGAGTCAGTGCCCCAGTGTTTCATTTCTAGCTCTGTTCTGTGTTACCTGCCACATAATCTGATTGCTCCAGTTATTTTTACTTTCTACTCCAGGTATAGCCCACCAAAGCAAAGAGGAATCTCTGAGGTGGTAGCTGTCAGATTCCTGCAGGCTGGCATGCCCTGTGTTGTGTTTTTTGGGGTTTTTTTTTGTTGCTTAGCTGTGACTTTTCTTTGTGGTTTTAGTTTATCTTCCAAAGCACCCAGGGAAGGTGCTTTGTGTGGAACTCTGTGGGTTCTATTGCTCTGTAGAACTCTGACTGCTTAATAGGTCAGTGGGTGGTCCTAGCATGGTGTTATTGAGGTGTAATTATGTAGCTGGTGTTACATGCTAATGGTGCAGTGCTCCCTCCTGCCAATAAATCTATCAAGTGTGAAAGTCTGGGAAAGAAGGGCATGAGTGCTAAAAGGGTTCTGCTAGCAGAAAAGTCTCTTATGAGGAATGGTTTTGTTTTCCTCAAGTGATCCTGAGCCATTAGTTCAGGGAAGAGTTAAAGGCATGTATGATAAGCTCAGAAAAACTGCATTTCATGAATTAATTCCTTCAGGAAACCTCAGTAGTGAAGCTTTCAACACCTCACACTGGTGTGTCCTTATTTCTTACATTCATCAGAATTACATCCCTTTAATAACTGCACCTCTCCTTCTGCAGCTCTGACACAACTCCTCTCTTAAATGGATCAAGCCAGGACAGAATGTTTGAGACCATGGCTGTGGAGATTGAACAACTTCTGGGCAAGGTAATGATTTTTACTTCAGCATCTGGGGAACACTGCAGTGTGCAGTTTGTGTGAGGAATGTTAGGAAATCAGACAAATGTTTTGGAAGATCTGTCCTTAAAGCTAGCTCTTTCAGCTTAGCTTTGTACCTTTCTTACATGAATAATCTATTTCATAATTTGGGGTGGGTTTGTGTTTTTTTTTCTTCCCTCTAGCTAACTGGAATAAATGACAAAATGGCAGAATACACAAACAGTGCTGGAGTCCCCTCCCTGAATGCTGCTCTGATGCACACATTGCAGCGTCACAGAGACATCCTGCAGGTAACCAACACTCATCCCTCTTCCCTTCATTTTGTTTCCCTCTTTGCAATAATTATGAGCAGTGCTGATACCACAGCATACTTGATCATTTTACCAGATTATGTACATGCCACCCATCCCATCTCACTTTTCTTCTCTCCAAGCACCCCAAGCAGTGAACCCCCAAGCTGGAAAAAAGGGATTTTTTCATGTCTTACTGGTGGCTGCCACCTGAGAAAGGACAGGAAAAAAAATTAACATCCAAGCAGTTCTGATTTTAAGTTTCCTATGTTAGGATTCCTAATCTTTGTGTTAGAAAACAGCTAACATTTTAATAGATGGTTGGATGTTGCTAAATTCATCCTGAGATCCTAATTTTTGAATAATTGTTTCATTACAGGATTATACACATGAATTCCACAAAACCAAAGCAAACTTTCTGGCAATAAGAGAAAGGGAGAATCTGTTGGGATCAGTACGGAAAGATATTGAGTAAGTTGTGTTGTGTGGAATCCCTTCTGTGAGAGAATGCTTGGCATAGCTTATTAATCTGCACTCTTAACAAAGAAAAAAAAGTTACTTGATGACTTTTCTGAAGGCTGTGATAAGATTCTGTTTTGGTTTGTTTTTACTAACTGGAAAAAAATAATCATGTTTTTAAAGTAAAACCATTTGGCTATGTTAAGTCACATTAAAAATGCCCGGAACTTTTCTGTGTTGTCAGTTCAGAGTAACAAAGCATGATAGGAATCTAAATCAGTTAATATTGTGCCATGAAAAACCTCTAGAAAAAATGTCCTCCAATTCTTAACTTTTTTTTGCATTTCAGATCATATAAAAGTGGGTCTGGTGTGAATAACAGGAGAACAGAACTATTCCTGAAGGAACACGAACATCTTCGAAAGTAAGTGCTGTTTGTTACTTCTGCTGGAGGTGCTTCACCTTTCTGGGGGATAAAACATCCCTAATTTCAAGTGTGACTGAAAGCTTGGTCCATTTGTGGCTGTGTGTATGCACAGTCAGTGCCTGGCACTGTGTATTCTCCTTGTGCAGCTGGAGTAACATTTATTGCTTATTCTGGCTAGGAGGTGCCTATGGTAGGTAAGAGTCAGGAGAGTTTTGGGTGGTTTTAACTTGGTTTTGTCTTTATACAAACTATCATCAGTGGGTTTTTGTCAGGCTCTTGTGACACGTGCTTGGCCTCCTCTCCTATGGAAGTGATTACCTTTAGAGCACACTTCACTGGGTTAAGGGCTAAAACCCAAAACAGTCCCAATGACTTGGCAGTTTTTCACTTTCTCATTCATTTTTCAGCCAGACAGAGAAGAACCTTTTTTACCTTTTGTCTCTACTGAATGTGTGCAAAAGGTGATGCAAGAGACTAATTCCAAAATTAACTTTGCACTTAAGTGTTTGCAAGTTGACTCGGGTTTATTGGCCAAGGTAACAATCAAAGTACAAATCCCTTGCTTTGTATTCTTGGTGCAGCGAGGGTGTTAGATTAGGAGTAGCTCCTTTGGGTGTTCCCTGTTCAGCAACAGCAACACAACCTGATAGAAAAGAGCTGGAAGGTTGATGGTTTGGCGATTGTAAAAAAGCAGCGCTGATCTTCGTGGCTCTGTGTTCTTCAGTGTAGCAGTGCTAAACCTCAGTCTTCCACAAGAGGGCAGGCTTTCACTTGGAAAATTAAATTAATTAAAAATTACCTGTGGCTTTCTCAAGTGTGCCTTTTAAAAAGACAATTGAAACTTCTAGCCAGAACTGCACAAAAAGCTTTTACAGAAAATTGAAACAAAATTTTTTTAATTGTGGCTTGCCATCATTTCATCCTAAATATTCTTTAAAATGGCTAAAATTTAGAAATTAATTGACATAAAGCTCGAATTATGACTTCTGTTAGGATGAATTCACTATTAAACATGCATGATTAGGAAATATAAAAGTTTCCAGGAAAAGAAACTCAGTATTTTGGAATATTTACCTAAAATATTGTA
Organism: Calypte anna; assembly: GCF_003957555.1. Taxonomy (NCBI): domain Eukaryota; kingdom Metazoa; phylum Chordata; class Aves; order Apodiformes; family Trochilidae; genus Calypte; species Calypte anna. Next base: position 7,237,299 of record NC_044264.1, read on the forward strand.
ACATTTGAAGCATCCGTGTCAGTGAATCTGTGTAAACCTGATTCTTTCTAGATGTTCTGATTTGGATTTTTCCTTTTGGTTTTGTTTTTTCTTTTATTGAACAGGTGATGAACACTTTTACACATTTGGCATTTTCTTAAAGTGTAAACTACAAGTAAAATGTTTCTGGAGTTTTAAAATGTGCTAAAAACCTGACATTCCTCTGAATGCAAGGTTAGAAAAAATGGAGAAAAATCATTTTGTAAATGCTGTTTGGCAAATGTCTTCATCATTTAAGACACAGATCACTTTGATCTCTTTAAACATGCTGAACTGTTGAGGATATTTTTAGGATAAAACCATGAAAAATTGAATTAGATAAAGCAGTTTCAGAAACAGTTAAACCATCTTCTAGGTGATTGAAAATGTCAGAACTTAACAAAAGGTTTTGGCACTGGACTGATTGGCAGAATGATGTGATAATGTGTAGACATTGTCTCAAAGATGCAATAGTAAAAATGCAAATATATTTTTTGTGAAATTGTGAAACAAGAGCTTGAAAAATGGAGATGGGAACCTAAACTTGGCAAGTATATTGTTACATACTGTAGTCATGAAATAATGCCACAGGAAGGATAAATTAATATCAGATATTGGAGCCTTCACTTGGTTTTGACCCTGCTTAATTTATGATATTAATTCCTTTAACCAATTACAAATTTATCTCATGATCTGAGAGTGTGTGAGCTGTTAGCTCACTGCAGAGTACCAGACTCTTCTCTCAGCCTTTTTCTTTACACACCACCATGTGAGGCAGGATAAAGCAGAAACTTGAGCTTCCTTTTGGCAGCATTTTCCCTGACTGCTCTTTAAAAAGCACGTTGGCAGCCCCAGGCAGTATTGATTGTGGTGGGATCTCACTTGGGAGTCAGAGTAGTGCTTTTTGCCTGAATATCCCTTTTTATTTTCCTGTCACATTTTGAACATCATCTCTTCTGGAAGGACTAAGACTGAAGGAGGATGGGTCTGTCTTAATTTTACATATGTAGGTAACCATAAAAAAAGAAGGGGAAATAAAATCTCAGTGGAAAATTTAGGAATAAAAGGTATATTAAGCACTAGGGGAATTACAACAGCTGAAGAAGTGATGTTTGAACCCCTGCTGTGCCTATAATCCATAAAATTGCTCTCCATTAAGCCCTGAGGGTTGTGCATCCATTTGGTTTTGTTTTCCCTGGGTGGGGCTGGCTGCTGTGTCAGTGCTGCTGGCACCAGTGGGTTCTGCACATCCATGCTGGGATCAGGGGCAGCACTCAGGCTGGGGACACATGAGGTTCTGCTCTGTCACAGCCCACTTCTGGGAGGGTTAGAGATAGCAGATTGTGCTCCTCTCTCTTTAGCTGAAACTCCTGGTGCAGTTCAGTTTATAGGTGAGCTGATTCTGGGTTTTATTGGGAAAGGAGATTTGTCTAGAAATGTTATTAACTGTGGGTAGGAGTCATAAAGTTTCTAAGTCACTCAGTTTCCTACTGAATTTCTACACAGATAATTCAAGGATATCTTGTTTTACCTACCCCTGGAAAGAAAACCAATAATGCCTGATATTTTTTTTAATAAAAAATTTAACACCTGTTTATTAAAATCTGGCTAGAAGACAGGTCTTGTTGAATATTGATGCTCTGTTAGTTCTACCTAATAACTCAGATCCTTTGGCATATTAGAAACTTGAAGAAATACCACATCTAGAGCAGTCATGTTTGCAGCTGGTTTTTGAATGCTTGTTGTCTCTGGTCTGTGCTGTTTCAGTTGAGGTGTTGGTCTCATCTTTTCTGTTTGTATGCTTTTGGCCAGGTAAATAAATAAATCTTTTTTCTTGTATTACTGTTTTCCATCTAAAGAAAGCAATTTTGATGAACAGCATTTTTAAAACTGCTCTGAGAAGTGCTGCCTCATGGGAAAGTATCTTGTCAACTTAGTGTTTGCCCCCCAAAATTCTGCAGTTATTGATGAGTTATAGCCTAAGTCAGGAAAGAAGAGACTAATGTATTTGATTAAATCTGCAATATTGTGTGTGTGTGTCACTGAAAATTTCCCTTGTGTTAGTACTTGCATTGTATATGGAAGATATATCAGATAATGCTGATGAATTTGTGTAAGGATTGATGAAGGCTTCCCAGGTGTAAATAGAAATTGCAGATTTTATTACCTTTGATGAATTTGTTGTAAAACTAGATGAAAACCAGACCACTTAGTGGCTGCCAGACTTTAATGTAGGAGATTTATTCTCTCCTTGGGCCACTGTGTGACTGCTGCTTTATTGCTCAGCCCCAGTGCTCAAAAATCAACCATTTGTCCTTCTCCAAAAGAAGCAGCTGGTGGTGAAGCAGATGCCCGTGCTGGTGCAGGTATCATTAGCTGTGTTTTTAATTGCTGTCAGATGACTGCATCTTTCTGGTGAGTGTTGTTAGGCAGAATCATAGAATCATAGAATTAGCCGGGTTGGAAGGGACCTCAGAGATCATCTAGTCCAACCCTTGACCCACCGGAGCAGTTGCTAGACCATGGCACTGAGTGCCACATCCAGTCTTTTTTTAAATGTCTCCAGGGACGGAGAATCTACCACCTCACCGGGCAGTCCATTCCATAGCCTGATCACCCTCTCCGTGAAGAAATTCTTTCTAATATCTAACCTAAACCTCCCCTGGCACAACTTAAGACTGTGTCCTCTTGTCTTGTTGAAGGTCGTCTGTGAAAAGAGTCCAGTTCCCACCTCGCTACAGCCTCCTTTCAGGTAGTTGTAGACAGCAATGAGGTCTCCCCTGAGCCTCCTCTTCTTCAGGCTGAACAGCCCCAGCTCTCTCAGCCTCTCCTCATAGGGCCTGTGCTCGAGTCCCTTCACCAGCCTGGTTGCCCTCCTTTGGACCTGTTCCAGGACCTCTACATCCTTCTTAAACTGAGGGGCCCAGAACTGGACACAGTACTCGAGGTGTGGCCTCACCAGCGCTGAGTACAGGGGAAGAATCACCTCTCTGGACCTGCTGATGACGCTGTTTTTGATACAGGCCAGGATGCCATTGGCCTTCTTGGCCACCTGGGCACACTGCTGGCTCATGTTCAGTTTCTTGTCGATGCAGACTCCCAGGTCCCTTTCTGCCTGGCTGCTCTCCAGCCACTCTGTCCCCAGCCTGTAGCGCTGCATGGGGTTGTTGTGGCCAAAGTGCAGGACCCGGCACTTGGCCTTGTTGAACCTCATCCCGTTGGAATCGGCCCAGCTCTCTAGTCTGTCCAGGTCCCTCTGCAGAGCCCTCCTGCCTTCGAGTTGGTCCACACTTCCTCCCAGCTTGGTGTCATCTGCGAATCTCAGCCTACCCAGTACAAAAGTTTCAGCTTTGATAATCAAAGGGCTGAGGTAGGTGAGGCTGAATCTGCTCAAAGTGTTGAGGCTAAGGACATAAAACACCCCCGTGTGCCTTACAATGCTTTGCCCTGGGAACAGAGAGGGCAGGGGGACCAGAGCAGGTGGATGGTAAACTCTGAAGGAGAGTAAACAAACCAGAGAGGGCTGCATTCTGCATGGGAAAGAGAAGTGAGGAAAAAGAGAAGTGAGCAAAAGAAATACCAGGAATCTGCAGCAGTTGTGTAATGGTGCTGTTAGTAACACATACCTGATGGGTGGAGATGATTGGGATAAACTAATGTTTGTGCAGTACTTCATAGGTGTGAAGTATTCTGGAGTACCAAATATTTTTATGACTATTAGCATGGTGTATCTTTTAATACCTACAATTTAAAATGTGTAGACAGTTTTATGTGTATCTTGTACTTCTTTGAGCAGAGGAATTTTAAATTTCCTGTTGTTGCTTGGGCAGAAATGACCACATTCAGTAGAAAATAATCACCAGGAAACTGCTTTCAAACTTTGGTCCTAATTTTTTTTGGTCCTAACAGTCCAGATTTTAATAGAGTGACTTGTTGACCTCTTTTACTCTATATATTGATGTTGCTCACCAATTTTCACTTTAGTACTGATTTGCACAGAGAAGTCAGCTTAATGAGATGCTGAGACTCCTCACAGGGTTTTTCATCATAAGATGTCAATCTTTTGGGGAAAAGCTAGCAGGTTTCTGCCTTAATTTCCTTTTCTTTGTTATCCCTGTTCTCTCCCCTGCACCTCCTGATTTTCATTCGCTGTGACCTTCAGTACTGGATTAAAACCAGAGAACTGCTGCCCTCTCCCTGTCCATCTCCTCCCTCGCCTCTGCTTGCAGGGGGGACACAGTCTGGGCAGTAACTCTTCTGGCTGACACATGCTTTGCCACTGCATCTGCTCATCTCCTCTTGGAAAGGAGGAGACAGTAGGAAAAACAGCTAATTCACCAATTCCTTTTTTCTTTCCCAAGGTGTTTGGCTGGGGAAGCAGCAGGGAGGGAGGAGTATGATGAGCTTTTTCCCTGGATGCCTGCTGGCTGCCTGCTCTGCAGCCTCAGAACTGCTGAGCTTCACTTGAGTCAAGCCCAATAAGAATGTTTGGGTTTTTGTTTTTCTTTAATTACAAAACTTGCCTATAAATTAAACTTTTTTGTTGTTGTTTGTTTGCATCAAAGCAGAATGTGGTGTTCTTGTTGCTGCCTTAATTTTCATACAGATTCTAACTGAAGCAGCACTTGGTAATGAACAGTTTGCTTTACAGCAGTTATGAAAAAAACAACAGATCTCTATGAGAGGACAATCCATGTTGTCCATGTCCTTGGTGTGGATTGTTTGCCAGGCAGCACGGAATTGGGTGTAATTGGCTGCAGCCTTGCTGTGCAGTGGCAGTGGAAGGCTGCAGCACTTTGTTTATTGGGCTGGAAGATACAGTGCAAGGAGAGATTGAGGAATCTGGCTTAAAATGTTTCTCTGCTGGCCATTAATTGCTCTGGCAATGGTTGTTCCACAGTTTTCCCCAAATGTTGTTAAATATCCTTGACTTGTGTTGGGTTTTTTTGTTTCTGGAATAAGGAAGTTTGGGAAGTTTTTGCATTAAAAGTGCATGTTAGTGCCTCAGCTAGCTGGGCAGAGTGTCTGCAATCCTCACCTCACTGCCTGACTGCTGAATATCCAGAACATGGAATTTCAGGGGCAGGGTTTTATCCTTTGTCTGAGCAGCAGCAGCAACACAGATACAATGGTTTTCAAGAAAGGGATTTGAGCAAAGGAAGGGTTTTGGTATTGCAAAAGCTTACTTAAAGATGCACAAGGACCTGTACTGTAATCCTGATTCAAAATATGATTCAATTTTCTCTTTCTGCTCTGTCTTCTTTTGCTGCAGAGTTTTCTCAATTGCAGTTATGCATCAGCAGTTCCTTTAGCCTTGTGGCTCCATGGAACTGAATGGGTTTTATCTCCAAGCCTGCTGGCAGAACCTCTTCTCTTGAAGATCCATGGCAGAATGACACAAGGCCATTTTTTAAGTGGCTGCATCAGCTTCCCCTGTAATATTCCCAGACTGAGTACAATATTTGGAGATATCATACACTTAAATACCACACCAAACTGAGCACAACTGTTCTCTTATTTTAATAGTAAATATTGCTCAGTGAGGGAGGCAGTTCATGTCTTCTGGAAAAAAAGGAAACTTCACTGCTTATTATGTGACTGTAATTATATGAGTGTTATAGCAACTTATTGAAGTAGTTTAATGAGAATTTGGGGAGGTTCAAAGCTTGTAGGCGATAAAGGAAGATGCTCTCCTGGGTATCATTATTATTTATAAATAACTTAATAAAAGAATGTGAAAATCAGCCAAGTACTTCAGGATTGAAAAGAGGTTTTCCCTCTAAAAATAGCTTGAGCTTCATTAGAGTAAAATCAACTAGTGCTTTTTATCTTCTTGTGCTGTATTTAGGACTTAAAAAACCAAATCTACCCCAAAAGACTAAACCAAAGATTATTTTTATCTTGCAAGTTTTATTTGTATGCTTTCATTAGAGTTGTATTGCTTTAAAAAGCTACTGTATTCAGTCATTTTCATGACATTAGTGACTGTTGTGATATTTTTGTGCCTCAGAATTGAATTATGCAGGTGAGAAGGGATGCAGTCACACACTTGTTGGCATTAACAGCCTCGGGCTCGTTGTTCACCCTTTGTCTGTGTAAAATCTGAAGAGTTAGACCTGATCTTCCCCAGGAAAGAGGCTACAGAAACTGTAGTTACAAATGTCTGCAGAAACCAAAGACCAAACTTTTACACCACTGTGTGGCAAATTCCATGAACATTTCATGGAAGAAGAGTGGTTGGGACTCAAATCTCATCTCTGGTGTTTGGTTCTGGGCTTTACCTTTGAAATGACACAATGCCCTTGATGGGGGCAGAGGGAGGGATAGGAAACCACCTTTCAAACTTCAGAGCTCTGTCTCTGCTTCTGAAGTTTCTTCCTGGTTTCAGAAATAAACAAGTTGGTGATGCATGTTTTATTTGTTTTTAGCTTTCCTTTCAACACTGTTTCTTAACTAGGACAGCTTCTCCCCCTTGCCCCCCCAAAGTCTGTATTGAAATTAGGACTGAAAAGCACTGAAATCTTTACATGGGTTGGTTTTGAAAAGCAGGTGCATCTTTTGAACAGAATCACCAATTATGGATTTTTATAGAATTTCTTTGATGGAATCTCAGAATCACTTATTATTCTAATGCTGCATGTCATTTTTTTGATCAGCTTGGCTGTCTACTAGGTAATCCTTTCAGGCCAGAAGCTCTTGCTGGTGGAACCTGCAGTAAAAGCAAGCTGCTGAGGTTCATTTGGTGTCTATAGATATGTTAAATAGCAATTCTTTCAATTTTTCTTAAATACAGGCTATACCTCTGGAATGTTACTGTATTACTGTATAAATGTCATTCTTGAGCTGATTTCATTTGAACTTCTGAGCTAATGCATCAGGAGGAGGTTCTCATTCTTGGCTGCTGAATGGCAGCTATGCAGATATCCTAGTGCGTCATTTTGCCAGGGGTTTGATAAAAAGCATCTACTCCCATCTGCTGAGGATACATCCTTTCTATCAAATCCATGAGGGTAAGCAGAATGAGATCCAGATTCCCACTAAAGCCTGCCTGTTTTAGCTGGATAGTACAATTTTGCTTAGAATATTTCAAGGACTTCGGTTTTGTTGTCAAGTGAAAGATGCAAAGTGCTTTCCTCTCACTTGAGAGGTTTGTTTTTTAGTCTCACTTCTGGCAAGATGCAGCTTGTTCAGCCTTAGATAAAAAGACAAACATCAAGAATGTGGGGAAGTTGAGCCAGAAGAAAAATGTTGAGATCTTCCCTCATTAATGAGTTGTATCCTGAATTTGGATTGTAGATGGTTTAAGTGTAGTGTGCACTTTACATTTTGAACCATGGCTGTTCATTATGTTGTGTAGTTAACTCTGTGATTTTAAGAAACATTTTCTGAAACTTAATAAACAGGCAGGTAAATAGTTGTAACATTAGGTCCTGGATGAAAGCCCAGGTATCTTTATCTACCAAACCCTCAAAACCACAGCAGGTGAAAATGTAGATAAGAAGCAGAATACATTTCTGTCAGTGTGTGTTTTAGGGATTCCTACTAACTGAAACTTGGGTTGTCATCCTAGGGATAACTTTCAGTTCATTTGTGTGTTAGCTTCACTGGAAATTGACAAGATTTTAATTAAAAGTTGTTAATAGGAAGAGGCCCTTCTGGAAGACCTCGTGTTCTCTTTTTAAAGTTACTTACAAGTATGTGAGTAGTAGAACAATTTTTCTAGCTTTATTTAACTGCAGTCAAAACACACAGAGCTAGATAAGTGAGAGCTAAGATAAGTCTTGTTTGTTGCTATACAGATTTTAAATGACTTGTGTTGCTTCTGTCTTGGCTTTGTGTCCCGTGTGAGCCAGGATAAAACCAGTTTTGTTTGGCAGGTATGAACTCCCTTTTTGTCAGATCAGTGCTGGCTAGCAAAGGCTGTGCTGGCTTGCTTTTGAGGGGGTTTTCCCTTTAGTTAAAGATATAATCTCAATTATATGTTTCAGAGCAGACATAATAATGAGAACAGCATTCCTGCTGAGTGCCAGTTCTGCATGCAGCATGTAAAAATTTGAGGAAATGCCGATAGAGTCCATTAGTAAGTTACTGGAATTGTTCTGCCAATTGTGGTTACTGATAATGACTTACAGAAAGCCTTTCTTGCTTCATTTAACTTTGTTCCTATGGGTAATATGGAGCAATTATATGGGAGGCTCAGTCTATCCAGGAACTTTCACAGCCCCATGAACAGAAAGCCTCTAGAAGCCTCGTGATGGGGCTGGTGGTGCCATCCTGGCACTGGGTTTGTGCATGCTACAGGCAGCCAGCTGCTGCACTTCATTTAGGCAAGAGGAGCTGGTTGCATTTGAAGTTTTTAACTTCATTCTTTGGGTAAACTATGCTGCAGATTATTGAGAAGGCTCTTACTTCTTTATAGATTAGCATTAAAGGGAGAGGTATTGCTGTTGTTGACTCTCTTGGGACTTCGAAGCATCAGGCACTCTCCCTGGGAGTCTTTCTATGTGCCAAAGAGCTTTCTTGGCTAACTCTTCTTTGTGCAGAAACATTTCTTTCACTTTGTTGATAACTCACAGACAAGCCCATGGAGTTCAGTGGAGATGCAGATTGTGTGTTTTGGAAATCCAGGAGAAACAGCCTGTTGGTGTTCTCAGACTCATGAACGTGGATCTCTGAGTTCAGAGATCTCCATGCAAAGGCAGAGCATCCCTTGGTATTTGCATGCATTTATTAAGTTCTTCTTTAGAAGTTAAACAGGGTTAGAACAACTTATCTTCTTAGTGGTTGTGGTGCATATTTTACAGATGTTAGACAGCTGCAAAGGAACTACTTATGTTACCTTGTCTGAAGTCCAAACTGCCAGAATTGACAAGCTATTGAGGTATTTACTTAGTGATGTAGGTGGGAGTCTGATTTTTGGGGAATTTTTTGTCATAGGATTGCATGTTGGAGAGAGTGGGTTTCCCTAACAGGAGCAACCAGTTTATTTTCCTGGGAATCCTTTGGCAGATTCATCCCTGTGGTGAAAATGATGCCTCTGGCATGGATTTTTCCTCATATGCAAGGTTCATGTGAACCATCTGGAAAGACATTCAACACCAAGTAATGTTGATTAACTCCTGTATGGAGCAATGGATTATGTTCCATTTCCTTTCCTTCTAGATTTAACAATTTGCTTGCACTGATTAAAAGCAATGTGATGTGCTGTTGGGTTTTTTCTCTTCTCCAGTTTTGCAACCATTTCTTTTTAGAAGTGATTACAGAGTGTCAGACTCTGCAGTAGGATGATCTTCAGAAATTGGCATCTTTATGTGTTTGGAGTTTGTAGTTGTGATGTTGTTAATAATGAATCTATACCTTGACTTAATACTCGTGCTTATTCTGTTCTTTCTGTTTGATTGTTGTATGCTCTTGTTTCATTTTGCCTCCTGCAACAGAAAGTGTGAAAACACTGCATGTCCTTAGCATCCAGATCTATGCTTTAATTAACACATAGAGGGAACCCACAAGACAGCAGTTTCCACTGTTTTTTGAACCTTTCTCTGCTTTTGGAATGGTTTCTGTGGGCAAAGTGCTCATCCCTGATGAGGTAATGCCTGTTTTACCTCACATCTTGATTTTGGCCAGCTTATTCTTCTCATGCTGAAAGCAAGGTGCATGTTTTGTAGTCAAATATATTCCTTTTCCTCCCTCTGATGTTGCATGCTGTGCCTTCATTGCAGGTGAATACATTTGCTAATACACAGGAGCAATTTTTTTGGTGTCTGCACAGTCCTTTATTGTAAATTTTCTCTCTTAGGGTATATATACCCCAGGTATGTTTGTCTCACTGTGCTCATGCATTGGGTCTCAGTCAATGAGTAGACATTACACTATTTTTTGCCTTCATTTTCAGCTGTGGGAGAGTGTCCAGAGGAGCTGAGCAGCTCCAGTGCAATTAGCACTTTCTTTGACCCTGAATTGAATCAAGCATGAGACAATCCTTATCAAACCTGGAAAATGTTCATTGTCACTAGAAAAAAAAAATGTGTTCTGATTTATATCTTTTTAGTTAAGTTTTTAAAGAGCTTAATGGTCTTCAGATTTTTTTTTGGATGATGGGTTATCCTGAGGGCAAGCAGAAAAATGAGTTGGAGCTGTTTGGGTTTGGTTTGTTATTTTTGCTTGTGTGCACAATGTTTCTGTCACTTGGGACTTAGGAATGATTATTATGATGGAATGGCTCTGTAAGTCTGATTTACTTCATCGTGATCTATATGTTGGTATTAGAATGTCAAATATGTTTTGCATTATTTGTATTCCTGGAAGCTCTGCATTGCCTGGTGATCCAGGGCTGAAAATATGGACAATTTAGTTCAGGCAGTTTGAAAGAGCAGTGACTATTGATTAATTCTTGCAGTTAGAGCAAAGTAAATTTATTATTTCTGTAATAATTCTTTATGACAGCAAGAAAATAGTTATCAAGTGCAATATTAGTTTATCCTACAGGGCTTTTCCCTAATCCTTTTAGATTATTTTTAATGACAGTATTGCCCTTCATATTTTATATGAAGGATAAAATGCATTCTGAAAATGGTTGCGTGCAGCTGAGCTCTACTGTTCTCATCTTTTTTCTCTGGCAAGTGCCAGAGAATCACCTGTGTTACTGAATTTTAAATACTGGCATAGAGATTTACTCTAATAAAAAAAAATCAAAACAATTTAAAATGCTTTCTGCAGTCATAACAGCTTGGTTTGATGGACAGGCTTTCTTTCTATCCTAGAGGCACATTTCACTTAATTTTTCCTTTGAATTAATTTACCTGTCTGCATATTTAAATGACAAACTGTGCAATCATTTCTGAAGAGAGCACAGAGCCCTGATTATTTCATATGCATGACTGCTGGTGTTGGATTCCTGCCATTTATTACAGTAGGTGATTGCCTCAGCATCTTTCAGTGTTTCTTTGGTATGGTATTTTTAAATGGCTGGGTCAAAGTGCTGACTGTCTCGACAGGTGAAAATACACAGCTTATAGAAACAGATGGTGGATCAGATTAATATTACCCAGAACCATCATTTGCTTGTTTGGATGCTTGTAAGGTAATGTCCATTGGTTTAGTTCTGTTTGCTTGGAAAGCAGAAGAACAAAGTAAAGAGATTTATTTTTTTCTAAGACTGTTTTTCTCTGGTGTTTTAAATATGTAAATTTTTTTGGTTTTATACTTTTAAACAGTTGAAACTAACATTATTCCTAATTTTGAGAACAACCTCTACTTGTGTAAAACAGTTATTAATAGTCAGAGATCTGCAAACTTCCCTTGGGTCCTTTTGCAGGAAGTACTAAGCTTAATAGAATGCTGAGAGATTCTCATGTGCAGATTTTTACCCTAAAATGTTCCTGCTCACACTTCACCAATATTTCAGTGGATGCCACTGCCATTTTCTGCTGGGTCTGTCCATCTGCTGGGGGCTCAGAAGTAGAGAGGTTCTGGAAATCCTTTCAGGGCTATTAAAGGATGATGATCCTGGGAGTGGGAAGAACATACTGGAAGCTGTTTTTAGTAAACCTCTGTGATTCCCAGCTGTGTATTTAAAACTGGAAGAATTAATTCAGTCTGCCTGTATCTGTACATCAGTCATCCTGAAGAAAATTCATGTCTCATCCTTTTAAATAGTCGGGGGTGACCTCCCTGTATGTAGAGAAACATTGATCTTGTGAATTCAGATGCCTGTTAAATGCCTTGTGTTTGATATTTGCATCTAATTTCCTTGGGGTTTGGTATTGAGGAGTGTTTATTACTGGGTTCATACATTTTTATTAACTTCTGCCCTCCATCATTCTACAGCCAGCTACTTTTCAAGGGTTTATATGTGTGTATACATGCATACAGATATTTTTTAATGCAGTCTAATATTATTATTGAATCTGAAGCCTTTAAAAACATGTGTTTATATCTGATTAAGTAATAAAAATGTCTAAGTAGGGCTTTCTCTGACATAAAAACCACTTCGTGTCTCTGCTGCAAACTGGCAAGCCTGAATTTTGTGCTCTGAAAACCTTGGGAACATTCTAGTTCACTTGAGGTTTCTGAACACGTTCAACTTTCCTGTCATCTTCAGTTCATCAACATGAAAATACTATAATTTCATCAGTTAAATGGACAAAGCTGGTAATGCTGCTACTGACAGGGTTGTTTTTTTTTTTAATGGAACTGTTCCAGTAAGGTTTAGTTTCAGAGGATTTTTCTAAGTGTAACTTATTTCCAGCCAGGATTCTGGTAATATTCATATTCTGGTTCTTAATTTTTTTAATTGAAATTTTTTTTAAATGGTGCATTCTAGGGCACCATTCTTGCTTCTCAGTCTGTTTTCTGATGGTTTTGCTGTTTATTCTTGTTATGCATTGCCCACATAATACACTTGTGTGTCAGGGACTGTACATATGAAAGGCAAAATCTCAGTTGAATTTTCTGTCTTTGAGAATCAGTGATTACAGGAATCTCTCGTGTTGCTTTTCCATGTGCCTTGGGGAAACTCTCAGATTCTGTGAGACTTGAGACTGCTTCCATCAGATTGTGTACATAGCTGTGGTGATTTACATCTCTGTGCCAGTGGTCATAAATACCAGAGAGTGAATGAAAATTATTTTATTTGGTTAAACTGAGGTACTTGCAGCTGATGTGACTCTTTGGGGTGCGGCTTTGTTTGGGGTGCAGAAATGCTCCTGTTCCAGTGTTTTCAGTGTTTGCTGCCCCAGTTGGGTCCCTCTCAACTTAAAACTGGGCACAGTATTTTAGTGCTCTGTGTGCTCTCTCTGTATTTCAAGCCATGGACTGGACTGAAATGGCAGCCTTGGTGTTCCACTCCTCTCCCCAGACACATAAGGATGCTCTGGTAGCATCTCCCCTACAAGCAGTTTACACACGTGTGCTCACCCTGCCCTGCCTGCTCCTTCACTGGGTGCCCAGATGGAGCTGGAGGGATCTCCAGAATTTCTGTGAGTAGGAAAAAATTTCCAAATCAGGAAGCTGGGCCTGAGTCAGAAACATAACAGTGCTGTGCCAGAGGCTGTTGATACCCTCCCTTCCTGAGGTGGCAAAAACAAATGGAAAAAGGAGGCTGGAAGGTGAAGAGAGTCATGCCCTTTCTGTGGGTTTCCTTCTTGAACTGCAAACTCACCTCTTTTTAAATTTTTTATTATTCTTCCCCCCCCAGTTATTCTACAGGAGTTTGTGTACATGTTGAGGAGTAAACAGAGCAGCTGTAGGGATGCTTTGGTGTTTCTGCAGCATGGGAAGCAGGGATGCAGTCATCTGTGTCAGTGTTGCATTTGAGATATTGATTGCTGTAACAAGATAGGGCTTTCTTTCTGGGATTTTATAATTGGCTGTAAAACAGATTAAAAACCCTTTTTTATAATGAGTTGAGTACAGAAAAAAAGAGAAATTGTTCAAATCTTCTGAGGCTTTTGTTTGTCATCTTAATCTCACACATTGATTGTTTTTTTGAAATGAAATGTTCCCTGCTTGCTGTGGTGTTTTAGACCCTCTGTTTCCCAGGAATGCTACACAGAAACTCCATTAATGTGTGGCAGAGAGGGAGAAGGGGCTCCTGTTATCAAGGTCTTTCTCATACAGATGATGAGTTCTGTTTCCCATAAGCATCACTTTATTCTGATCCAACTGCTATTACTACAGAAAGAACTTGCCTGGTTATTCACCATGAAACAGCATTTGGTAAACTGAAGCAATGCTGTGAGATGTTATTACCTGGAGCCCAGCCTCAGTTTTTATCTTTAATTGCTTTTTTTTTGTTTGTTTCTTTTTTTTTCTTCTGTGGGGTAGACATAAATGACCAGGATTAAGGTATGAAATAAATTAGGTACTTCCTTTCCTAATACTGCTTTCCAGGCTGGCCTGGGTACATGGTGCACAGTGGGCTCAGTTCACATTAATTAGCCATGAATCGTGGAGCCAATTCCACTTTCTCAGTCTTCTTGGTGCTTTATGTGTTCTCCTGAGCATTTGCTCTTGCATACACTTAGGAAATGCTGGTCTAGAGGACACCACATGCAGCTTCTCCAAAGACTCTCATTATATCTACCAAATATATTATATCCATGCCCTAGGAAAAAGTGGCATCATCCAGAAATAGGACATCCTGAGGGCAAATTTGTTAAGGTTTGTATTACAGCAATTGTTGATTTAATGATCTAAACTAAAACTTAGTGCTTGTTACTTTTTTAACTTCATTTATTTTCTTTTGGCTTTCAGCTCAGATCGACTGATAGAAGAAACAATAAGGTAGGAATTAACTTAATAATTTTCATTATTTGCTGTACAATCAGTGTTTACATTGAATTGTGTCCAAAGCTGGCAGTCATTTTACTCACACAATAACTGTATTGTTTACGACTCACAAGCAGTATTACAATGAAGTAGTGGTGAGGTTTGTCTCTTATTTTATTTTTCTTCTTTTCTATTCAGTATTGACATAATAGTGTTGCATAAGCATTCACCTAGTTTAGAAAATCGTGGTTTCTCTTCAAAGGGGAAGAGCCCCTGCAGTAACAAAGGGAATGATGGAGCAGAATCAATCTCAGGTTCAGCTTTTGAGGGCTATTCCAGTATTCAAGCTGTTTCTTCTTACAGTGACACTCTTACAACATCATTTTCTGTAATCCCTCAACGTGTACAGCACCCTTGTGTGCAGCTGATACAAGTATGGGCTTTTACCACGAGGTAATAGAGGTTATTGCTATTGTAGTTAATTTTTACATGGTTTGAATACTTGAGTGATACCTTCTCCTACTGATCTAGAAATTTTAGAACTGTAGCATCATAAATTACTTTTATCATCTGTGCCCTTCCCAAACTTCTATTGAACTCTGGGATTTTGCAAACTAATAACTGAGATTGCCTGATTCAATGCTTTTAAATTTTAGATTATTGCTTTTTTGAAAAAAAAAGAAAGCAAGCAAGTTATGCTTTCAGATAATGCATGTACTGGCATAAGTGATCAAGAAGGGTAATTAGAGTTGCAGCAAGGCTCTGTCTCCATTAAGAGCTGGCTAGCTTAAGTATATACAGTGGGGTTAGTATAATTAACATGGTGGAAGAGTGTTAAACCACATTAATGTGCATGTGGTGAACCAGAATAAAGTCTGAAAACGTGGATATCATCTTGCTACAGCCTTGTAAAGATATTTACCCAATGCAGCACAGCTATTGTGAATAATTCTTTTCCTTTGGGTTCTGGTCCTTTCCTGATTAAAATCCTCCCCTTTATTCCCATGCTTGTAGCCCTACTTTTCCTCCTCATAAAAATGCTCAATGTTTGTTGAATCTTTTTGCTGCCACTCCAGTAACTAGAGCATTAAACAGCATATGGTGATTTATTAAGCTTAGCATCCTGCAAAATAGTTTTATTTTATCATTTGAACTCCATGCCTCTCCTCTTGATTGCATCATCAGAGAAGCTGAGGGGATATGTGATAAGTGAACCTTCCTGTCCATTTACCTGGGCAAGGGAATGCAGCCATGGTGCAGTGGAGCTCAGAACAGGGCAGCTTCCTGAACACTCACCCAGGTTCCTCAGTTGGTTTTGAGCCTCCATGGTGCTGTTTGGAGGTGTCCTGGTGAGTTTAAAACTGCTCTAGGTTTTGTTTGCATGAGCTGCAGTCCCGTGGTTGAGGACAAATTGACTTTCTCCACAGGGATTGCTCCTCCTTCAGTCATCCCTGCACCAAGGTTCAGAGCTCCATGGTGCTGTTTGCTGAGAAAATCCCTTCTGATAATAAAAGAACTCTGATTTTTAAGAGGTTGGACTTCAGCACTCTGTGCTGCACCATTAATAAATTTGCTTTTTGGAGTTGTTACCAAAAATGATCTACATTTCTTTTCATAGAAAGAGAGGTGGGCTTGGTAACTACACTGAGCAGGAAATGTGATTTCATTTATCTCATCTTATTTAAATTCCTGTACTGTTGAAACCAGGCTGAATTTTTTGTTTTACTCTTATTATTTCCAGTAATTGCAAGTGTTCAGGTTTGGTATTTAATTGTTGGTGAACCATTTAAAAAAACAAACAAAAAAAAATTTCCTGGATAGAAATTTCCCCAATTTCTGATGATCATTGCAAGCCAAGAAAAGAGGGAATTGTGCAGGGGGAGCTGTTTGAATGCAAATTCCTGAGTAAAGTGAGATGTAATGAGCTTATCCTGGCTCCTAACACTGCTCCATCTACGAGGTTTACATCTGCTGTAGCTCATTACTCATTATTTGGGTGTAATTCAGGAAGTCAATAAATTACTTTTTATTTTTTTCAGGCTTTGCTATTCAGCAGTGGTTGCAAACACTGGAAGGATTTTTATGTGCATTCAGAGGCTTTTTTTGTCAATCTGCAGACCTGTGACCCCATTGCCAGGGACTCTGCAGTTAGCACTAATGGTGAAGCCCTTGCTCAGATTTTCTGTAGAAAAGAGACCAAGGAAGTGCAGAGCTTGACTCTTCTGTGGTTCCTGCATGGGAGCAAACAGATGTGCACCAGAATATGTGGGCACCTCAGCTGTTGTGACTCAGTAACTTGAGCAATGAGTAGGGCTGTCATTCCAGATGTTTTGGTAGTGCTGAACTTTTAAATCCATTTTTAAATGAATTATGTGACATGGGTTCTTACTGCAGCATATTCCTTTCCAGAAAGGAGTGGGATGTGATACTTTGTACTGCAGTTCTTTTGGAACAGTGCTCACTTCCCTTGGCCAGATTTAAATATAAGCATAGATTTTGCTTAATATGTTTGGTGTTCTCGAGTTTTCATTTTCAAACATTATCACTTCTCCAAAATAGCAAACCATTTATTTCTTGTTTTTCAACAACTTATATTTTTAGGTTGGCTCAGTTTGAATTTTTTTTTTTTATAGTTTTGCATGCACAGTGTGAGTTCTTAGGATTTTATTGTAAGATTGTTTCTGAGACAATGCAGGCTGATTTGTCACTGTTTTATATATTAAAAGATTGGGCTACTCCCATGCATTTTATTTTAAAACATATGTTTCCTTATATATTAGAGGTATTTCCTTAGGTAATAACTAGGATTAAATAAAGGGCAAAAATTCCCTTGCATTGAACCTTTACATAATGGAAAGGCATGAATTAGATTTTCAGTCTTAGATCTTTTCAAAATAGCCTTGCCAGAGTGCCTGGGCAAAGTCACTTGCATTTCTGGTGAAATGTTCCTTTGTTTTCATCTTGGATTCCATCAAAAGACACAATGATTTGAAAGATTGTATGTGTGTGCATACACATGTATATTTATAGCTACAAATATAGATTTACATATGTATGTGCAAATAATAAATTATATAATCAGAAATTTAGCAAACTAGAGCTTGCATTTCTATGCAGACTCAGAGTCCATTCCCTAAAACGTAGATGTTGTCATGCATTTAAATGAGCAAGGATGATTCATGGAGTACAAAATGAAGTTCCAGTAATACATAAATTGTTTTTTAAAACATGCCTCATTCCTTCAGAGCTTTGTTTCAGTTCTTCATCAATGTAGATTTGACTGAGTTGTCTCAGTGGATGAAGCAAGGAGTTGATTTTTGGTACATTTTATTTGATATATGATTTTATTTGATATATGATTTTATTTGATATATGATTTTATTTGATATATGATTTATTTGATATATGATTTTATTTGATATATGATTTATTTGATATGATATTTGATATGATATCTTCTATGGACATGGTTTCTATGTGGGGTGAAAATACCCAACAGCTTCACCATTTGTCTAGGTAAAACACTTCGCTTCTAAGTCAAGCAGCATAAGAAGCATCTCTGTATTTTAAACTAGCTTTACTGTGTTAACTACTGGGAATATTTATTATTATTTCATGCTAGTGAAAACTGCAAACTATGTGTAAATATCAGTTGTTCTGCCTGGAAGAGAAAATTGATTATTTTCATGCCCCAAACACTACTGAACCTTCAAGAACAAATTCAAAATAAAAGTGAGGTTTGGGGGAAATACAGCTTCAAGCAGAGGAATCTGAGATACTCTTGCTGATTTGTGGAAGAAATAGGTGGGGTTTTTTGTGCCTGTGACCTTGGGCTGACCTAGAGGAGATTTCCCCAGTAGTGCAGCAGTTTTTAACACTGTACTTCAGCAGAGCTTTAATATTAAATACAGAGAGCAGAACGCCATCTGGTTTTAGAAACTTGGTTTACACCCAACTGTAGTAGTTCAAGCCAGTGCAGCACTGAGAACTGTTCATGCTCATTTCCAAATGAAACAGTAAATCAGGGTCATCTTGATTCCAGTAAGAAACATTTAATCTTTTCTATTAAATGTTGTGTAGAACTTTCAACATGGAAGAGAAAACCAAACCCAAACCAACAACAAAAAAGGTTATTCTTCATCTGGGCAGATTATGGTGACAAGTAACTAAATGGGGCCAATATTGTGAATGGGAAGTGTATGATTAATTTTCTTTTTAAATCCATTTGCCAGTGGAGCAATGGCAACAGCAAGGCAGTGAGCATATGTTGGGGATGGGAATGGAACCAAAACTGTCTAATGAAGGATATGAGGAAGCTGTGATGCTTCAGACTGTACAAGACCAATCACCAGACTGGTCCCCAGGAGCTGTGTGTTTTCTGGTAGGACTTAGACTTAATAGTCTCATTTATGGATTTAAAGGCTTAGCTAAACCAGTTCATGTTTTCAGTGATGAAATTATACTTGAAGACCAGTGCATTTTACTTGATTTTGACTTGTTAATGGTAGCTGGAATCCAGTTAAACTCTAATTTATGGATATCACAGTTACATTTTATTACTAGACTCTATCATATTAAAAATGGTTATCACCACAGCTTTTTTTCCTTCAGAGCTTGTCAGTAAAACCCATCAAGCTACATTTTTTAAAATACTGCTTAAAAGAAATGAGAAGGGTTCCAGTCTGATGATCTGTAGTCTGTACACTTAAACAGGGGATTTTTATATAGGAAATGGACAGTTTCACTCCTCAGATGTTAAAGCAGGAACCTCATGTTCCATGATAATCTGTTATAATTATTTCCAAAGGCATCTTGGAGGTGTCTCAGGAACACTTTATATCCTGGCAATCATCCTTGTATTTTCACTTCTGTTAATTAATGGATGCCTTAATGAGTCATTGGATGCATCTCATGAAAACATGTGGCTTAATTCAGGAGTGTTTTTAGAAATGCTGTATTAAAATCTTCATCTGGACAAGTATCAAGTCAGTGTGGGGGTGTAAGATAAGCTGTAGGTTACTGAGCCAAGCCAAGCTTTCCTGTGTTACAGCTAGGAAACCTTTTTTTTTTTTTTTTTTCCCAACTTTGTTCTTAGTAATTCAAAATTTTCCAAGTGCTCTTCTCAGTTAATGCTAATCTGTTCTTACAGAGCTGCTGACTCAAACTGTCAGGGGGTTGCCTACGTGTTATCAAACTGTTTATATTCTCTTTGTTACTGAGAAATCCTCAGTTTCCTAATATATGTCCAACTTTACAGGATGCTAATATAACCTTAAAATAATATATTGACCTGCCCTGTCAATTCAAGTTGTTCTATTTTAAAGAAATTGCTGTATAGAGCTTTTGGAATAGTTTTTTTCTGTGTTGTGGGAGCTAGGAGAGCTTTTGTCACCAATCTCTCATGTATGTCTTGTGATGAACTTGTCTTGCTTTCCAAGGATTCTGCTACTGCTAAAAACAAAACCATACCCCTTCTAACACCTGGGCTTTGGCCTGGTGAGTTTTTACTTTTCGTGGCCAAAACCAAAGCTAGAAGAGGCAGCCTCCACCTGAAGAATTGGCAGTATTTTATTTTTTTGTTTGTTTGCAGGACACACAATGGAAAGACTGAAAAATACTCAAGGGCTACTTGAGCTGATACAGGCAGATGTAAGGGAAGGGAGCCCAAAGGAACTCAATGCTCCAGAAATACTTTAGGGATTATTGATCCATGCTATTTTCTTTAAGATGTTTGTGAACTGTGGTTCCAACCTTTTGCTGTAAGTCTTGAAGCTCAATTGTTGGGCTTGGCTCCTCTTTTTTTCCAGCTGTCCTTGTGATGCTGGCTGGAGTGTCCTGGTAGGGAAGCTCCTGTATGTCCTTTCCTTGTTTCCTTCAGAGAAACTTGAAATAAAATGTATCCAGTGGTCTTTGTTATAAAAAAATCAGGCATGCCAGGTCTATGTTTAATAAATGTACAAATATAAATTCTGTGTGACACTCTCCCCTACCAGGTTTGCCCAGAAAGCTACACTGAGGTGCATGAAGGTCCTTTTTTAGTCACCTTCCAGTACTGAAATGCCAGATCAACAGAAGTACTTCAGTACTAATATCCACACAACAGAGGTTTCAACACTTTAACTGTTAGAGCAAGATAAACCCAAAGCCCTGAGACCCAGATGAATTCAATGCAGAACAGTGCTTGAGAACCAAGTGTCTTGAGCAAGTGCATTGAGGGAGTTAGAATCATAGAATCATAGAATTAGCCGGGTTGGAAGGGACCTCAGAGATCATCTAGTCCAACCCTTGACCCACCGGAGCAGTTGCTAGACCATGGCACTGAGTGCCACATCCAGTCTTTTTTTAAATGTCTCCAGGGACGGAGAATCTCCCACCTCACCGGGCAGTCCATTCCATAGCCTGATCACCCTCTCCGTGAGTTCAGCAGTAAATATTAGGGCTTTATATAAAATCCAGTGTCTGGTTTGTGTTGCAGAACCTTAAAAGTAACTCTAGGCTTGTGCTGTGTTGTGCTGTGGCCCTGTCCCTCCTCAGAAATGATGCTCACATTAGCTGTGGATTTTTCTGTGCTGTTTATACACAGACACTGAGCGTGACCAAGCATAAAATGCTCTTCAAATTTTGTGGGGCTCTATTGGGTAAAAGCAGCATTTTGCATTTCTGTATCTCCTCTGAAATTACAGCTTTAGTTCCCTTTCATATTTTTATCTGTTGTATCATATTGTTCCATTTTGTATCTCTCAGAACACTTTCCCTCCACACTTAAGGCTCACAAACTTGTCCAAGAATTTTTTAAATCATTGTTATTCGTGTAGCTCCAGTCAACAGCAATATAGGTGTCATTTTCTGAGTTATTTTCCAGCTATGTTGTACTTATGGCCTACTTTGTTTCCTTTTGCCGTGCATGCTAACCAAGGAGAGGAGTATTTGTCATACTGTTCCTTCCTAAGCACTGTAATCTCAAGAGCCTAAACTTTTACATGCTCTTTTTCTAGAGGTAAATGAGTCTGTGCAGTCTGTAGCACGAAATGCTACCTGGGGCTGCATGTAGTAACCTGCCCTTTCATTTCCCACTCTATAACTCTGTTTTACAAGCTGTAGAGAAACTTAAGGTAGAGAAAAAAAATTGCCAGCTGAGTAGTTGTTTAAAATCTTCATTCAAAGGTCTTATTTTAGGAGCACAGCTGCATTTTTCCATCTTCCAGAATGTATTACATTTGAAATGGGAGATTCTGTTTTATATTCACTTGTATTGTGTCCTTATATTTGGATAAAGTACGTGCACCTGGGCCATGTATTGGAAAAGAAACAGCATATAAAACCTACATCTCTGGAGAAGCTCAGCTTCATTAGGACCAGAGATCAAATCTCTGTGCTGTGGTGGAAGCATCTTTTGATATGATTCCATTAATACACCAGCTCCCTCCCACTTATGGAAAAAGTCAGGTGAGCCTTGCTGGGAAGAGACACCAGTGCCAGGGAATCCAAGCTTTGCCTGCTTATCTGGAGCCAGAGGACAGTGTTAATCCTGAGTCAGAGTAGATCTCAACACTTTATTGTGTTTAAATGTCTTCAGAGACCTGTGATGGCAGGTCCCCACTTCTTCTGGTGCAGCTGTGGTGGGTCTCAAACAACTTCCATCTCCTCTCAACCTGCACGTTGTCATTGCAAATTGATTTTTAATTGAGTCAGCTCTTACTTGCTCAGTACTTCTGTACCTGTGATATTCTGGTGGCAGGCAGGAAGTTTTATGCACTCTCCAGAATGAAAGTAAGTACAGGGCTTCTGTGATTAAACAGATACCTAATGGAAAACACCAGAAGAGTACTTTTAGGTTTGCTTGTAATGTAGTACCATTTTTTTAATTGGGGCTGGTGGAGACATGCCAAAACCTTGCCTGTTTGAAGAAATCACAGTGTTTTCAGTTGCTAATGGCTTGGATAAAAAAGAAATCTGTAAAAGATAGAGATTAATGGAAAATATGTGGTTTCATTCATATTGCTTCACCTCATTCATCGTTCTCTGAAGAAATGTTGCCTTCTTGCTCTTCTCCTCTTTTAGCTGTGGATTATTCTTAGCACCAACAACTTGATCCATTCTTTTTTGGGTTTTTTGTTTGTTTTTTTCCCCCAGCATTGCCATGGCAACTAAAGAAAATATGACTTCGCAGAGAGGGATGTTGAAGTCAATACAAAGCAAGATGAATACCTTGGCTAGTATCCTTTCCTAAAAATGTGTGCTGCCAGTGCATAAGAGGTACAGTATGGAGCTTTTTCACTTGGAGATCAACATACTTTGCAATATCCATGGCTGCATAATCTGAGTATTAATGATTTGAATATCTTCTGGTCTGTGACACTCTTGTAGGTGTTAAGATTTTGGTTTCTTGGTTTCTCCTCTTATTCCCTGCTCATGCCTAAAGAATGTGCTGAACTATGAAGTCATGCATGCTGCTTGTTTTCCCACTTACTCCTTTCTGTCACAAGGGCCCAAAGAACAACATTGGCATCATTTGATTACAGATGAAATCCTCATGCAATGTATCTTAAAAACCCCAAAATTTCATCACAGTTCTTAGCCATTGGCAAGAACAAAAAAAAGACTGAGTAAGCTTTGGCATTAAAATTTCTTTGTTATAAAGACTGAAGCATTGCAATTTATCTTGTTAATTGTATTTTGAACATTAAAAGATAGACTTACACCTGTATGATTTTACAGCAGGAGATCTCATGTGCTATACAGGCACAGTGCATTGTCACACAACGTGCAGGATTTTCTCAGTCAAATACCTTTAGTTGTTCCCTTCACTGGGAACAGAATTTCATTAAATAAATTCCACAACTGTTTTATATAACTGCCCCATTTATTCTTTATTCGTTCTCATTTAAACACAATTATGAAAAGTAACTAAGCCTCACATATTGGAGATTAAAGTCTGCCAGATGCTGGTAATTTAGGTGATAAGGTCACGCATTATGTGTAAATGTGAACTCCAAGCTGTTCTTTTCTCTCTTTTCTCTGGCTGTGTTATTAATGAAGTACAGCTGTAATCCTGCTAACTATCCAGCAGGTTTGTTACTTATCTTCTTTCTTCATCCTGGGAGAAATGCTTCTTGCAGTGCTGGGATTTCCACGTTCAGAATCAGGGCTTTTAGTGAAGATCTTGGGTTTTTTGGTATGACCTTAACTCAGCCTCCCCCAAGATCGGTTTCCAGCAGTCAACAGCCTGATTCAAAGGATCAACCTTCGGAAGCGACGAGATTCCCTCATCTTGGGTGCTGTTATTGGCATCTGCACCATCTTACTGCTGCTATATGCTTTTCATTGATGGATGTTCCCCCTATGGACTCTGCTAAACTCATCACCACCATCCCTGCTCTCCAGTCACAGAAAAGTGAGTGGGAGAAGTCACAGACTTCACCAGCCCGCTCGGCGTGGCTGGGAGCACCAGCACCATGTCTAGACCTTACAAATGGTGACTGTGAACACTGGCTTTGGGTTGAAGCTGCAGTGTTTCTCCTGCCCTGATGTACATTTTCAGTTTGGTTAAATTTTGTGGGATTTGTCTGTCTTTAATTCCCTTTCTTACTGTAAGGTAAGTAAATACGGGATGCTTACCAGAACCAGTAGATCAATTTCTGTGCTCAGCAGTGCTGGGGAGGTTTTGTTGTTGGCTGGTAAGTGGAAAAAGGTTTGTTACACTTGCCTTGGGTGAAAACTCTACAGGAAGCCAATTTCCCTGTAGACCAAGCACAGTAATGAACACTTTCACCCTGTGAGAAGAATATTGCAGCTTTAAGCCACCAGGTTGCTTCACTACTAAATACATGTTCTGTAATTCTTTTTAACTCCTGGTCAAGATACTAGTTATTTCTGCATAATTTGTGCTATGGAAACTGTGCTTCACACAAGTTTCTCAAAGAAGAAAGAAAAAAAAAAAAAAAAAAGGGTTCTTCAGTTCACTCTTTGCACAGAATATGAATAAACTACCCTCCGAGGAAGGTCTGTAAGGTTTCTTGTGGCTTTAAAGGGACTGACAAGTTCCCCTTTGTCAAAAGGGAGCATGGTCTCCCAGCAGCTGTTTATTATAGTGTTCAGTCACCTGAAAAGTGACCAAACAGGAGTTTGCCTAAAAGTAATCTTTTGGGTGTAAATACTTTTGATTTTGGCTGGCATCATTAAAGGTCTTTATAAAGACACGATAAGCAGTTTGAAAAGTCTCTATTGTAATTTAGATAAAGTTATTCTAATAGCATTAATATTTTTACACTGTAAGTGGGATATAACCTAAACTGGCAATTGGAAATTATAATTATGATGGACACAACTCCTCATAGCAAAGAGTTGCACGTGTGAATGTGCAACAAGTATTATTTACCATTCTCCAGGGGTGTGGGGAACAGTCCAGACATGGAATGTGAGTCCTGATGTTGTTTGCATCTCTAAACAAAGCTGACGTCAGGAGTGGCTTTGACATTGCAGATTCACAGATTATGGATTTTTCTGCTCTTTCAACAGCTCTTTTCCATCTGTCATATCATAACCCAATAAATTCAAGCTGAGGCACTGGAATATCTTTCTAAGAACTTGATTAACTCTTTTTCACAATGAATTTACAGTGCTCCTAATCACGTATGCCATTACCCACCAGTGTCAGTCTCCAGGTTCTCCTCAGGAGCAGGGCCCAAAGGGATGGATGCGTTTTTTAATGCTCTTTATAGTGTCTGTGGACTACCTTTTGGAGGGAATAGAGAGTTGTGCCTGTGTAGTGTGCACAAACCACACTGCTGCACCCAAGATGTTTGTATGAATTTGGCAGCTTATTTGCAGACTAACAACTTTGTGCTAAGAGGTCGACAGAGACTTCTAATCAGTCATCTTGTCTTTGGGATTAGAAAGCATTTGGAATTAATAGGTGTAAAACTGTGGGGCTTGTGTTTTAAATAAAGGGTTGATTATCTGGTTGATTTGGGAATGTTCCTGGTTTGAAATGAGGTGTTTATTAAAGAGGTTTATGGAAAACTGTGATGGATGAAGGAGGTTTATTAATGAATCTGTGTGTTGAGAGATCAAACCTCTTCTACCTTCATGCTTTTTCTTTGATTCTACCACCACCTTAAGGGACCCTGGTCAGCAGTTGTGCTTCTGTGTAGGATTTGTAGGATTTGGTTGCTATATAGTTGGCAATATAAGAGCTGCAGTACCGTAAATAAATTCATTTATTTAATCTTATAGCAGGTCTTTTTACTGGACTCAGTTGATTTTTTTTTTGGTGCATATATTTAATCTTACTGTGTGAAAAAGCTGCTATGGAAAATATGTAGATTATAATAAATATGTAAACATAATTGATTTTTCATGTTATGAAAATGTTATGGAGGAACTGATATATTTTAGTATAAAGTAATGGAAATATGTTGAATTATCTCTGATAAAGCTTTACTGGAAATGGTTTCAGCGTTGGCAACCTCCTCCACTGATTTTATTTGTCTTGGTTTTGAGGCAAGGGTTTTGTGTTGAAAAATACATTTAATCAACCTTGTAGTTTCCCCTTCATCATCATCTTGTAGTCCTCTGGCAGTGTGAGCGGGGGCTTTGCTCTCTGAAGTGGGTGCCTGCATAGAGCCAGGGGCAACCACTTGCTAATTCCTTTCACCACCTCTGTTAACACACACCTAGAGTTAGGCAAGGAGCTGTAAATGGAAGCAACAGTGGATTGTGGTATTTACTCTTGAACCCCAAAGTACAGCTTTGTGTGTCTCCTGTTGCTAAATATAATGAAGTTTTAGTCTGTGTGGTTCCTCTTGCTCAAAGGAAAAAAGAACATGGCTAAAGAATTCTTGTTTCTGCAATTCCTGGCAAAGTTGCAGTGTAAGAAAACCATAGTATTTCTACAGGGCACATTTCCCTCACATGCTTTTTGAAAGTTTCTACTTTATTCTTGCCAGGACACGGGCACCTCTTTTACACCTGTCCAGCAACCCCTTAGCTGAGCATTAGAACCTGAGGGATCGATTGAGACCGTCCGGTGCCACGCTTCACACAGACACAAATATTTTTATCCTTGTTTTCTAGGCTATTTTTTCACTTGTTTATCTCATCTTCCAGCACTGGTTGCTAGAACAGAGAGGAATGGCATTCAGGCAACACCCAGCATTGCACGTTCAGTCAGTAGTGAGCATTTGTGTGGCTGGAGCTGTGAGTTATCCCCAGCCCTTCCCAGGACCGTGCCTGAGCCAGGGAGGCAGGGCTGTGCTGCCCTCTATGTCTCTGGGACCAAACCTGGGAAGGCAGAACACTTTTTATTAAGTAATAATTGGTTTCAGGAGCTTTTGGCTGTCAAAATGTGGTTTAAATTCCTGCTGGATTCATTAGACTGAAAAAACAACTACTGTTTTGCATTTGTAGGTTTAAAAGTCTTTTCTTTGGGACAGTCTTAGGATGACCATGAGAAGAAAAAGTCAGTTCCTCACTGCGTGTTGAAAAGAAAGAAGTATAAGCAGATTTTTTTGGTGAGGAGACAGTTTCAGATAAATTTGTTGACAGCTTATGCTCCAGGGCAGCCTCCTGGGGAGCTGTGTTCCTGAAACTCCCCCAGAACTGCGACTTGGGGAGCAAGGGCTGCTCCACCACTTCTGTTTATCAAACTCATTTAGTTGGGACTATTTTAACTCTTTAAATCTTGTAGCTTGTTTCCCAAAACCAGTTGGTGTATAACCTTTTTCCTATTTTTACTTCTAGTATTCACCCAAAGCTTTACTTTGAAACAGGAAGGAGAGGTAACGGGTGTATCACTGTTGAAGGAGGAAATAATTCTGAAACTCCTTTTAGCAGAAATCCTGCAGAGCAGTGGTTCTGCTGAGCAATGAGCAGGACTGGAGGCTGCAGTGAAAGACACACAGAGTCCAAACTGAGCCATATTCTAGGTGACATCTGCAAGTGGTGCCCTGTATCTCTCCTGTCAACTGGATAGTCGAAACCAGAGGTGATGCTTTCAGTTCTGAATTCATAAGTGTTTGTTGGTCTATCTACTACTGAGTGAGGAGAGAAGTTTAAATAAATATTCAAGACAAAAATAACTCTTTCTCACAAAATATCCCAGTCCAAACCTTTTAAATGAGTTACTGTTTGCACTTTCTGATTTATTTTTTTTTGCTTTTCATATAGCATATTGAAAGCTATTTTGTTGTAACTGTAATTTTTTTTAATTCACACCTATTGTGCATTCTCTATGTATTAAAAAAAAAAAAAGCTTTGATATGTAATTTAATAATAAATTAGAATTCTAAGCAAGGTGCTTGGTTCTTTCCCCATGGCAATCTTTGCCTACCTAAACTTGTTGGAAAATGCAGAGAAGATCCATCTCTGAAGTTTGGGATTGTCACCAGACATGCTCATTAATGTGTTCTCCATTTTTTGTACCAAATATCAGATGTGATGGAGCATTTCCTGACCCAAAGTGCTTGGCTTGGCAGGATGTGTTCCCCCTGCCTGCGTGTGCAGACCTGGACTCCTCTTCTCCCCTTCTGTTTCAAGCATCCGCATTGGAAGGATCTGAATATAGTTATGGCTTTTTTCCTGCTGTTCTTTGACAGATGGAACAAGGATGGTTTTCTTTACAGGTGAGCTTGAAAATTTTTCTATACATCCATAATATAAAACATTTAATTCCTAAGTGCACACCAAATCTGGTGTTGATCTTGTCAGCATAACGTGCCTCCCCCCTTTTTTAATATAGTTTTTAATACAGTTCACAGTAGTTTGGTGCCTTTTTTTTTTTTCTTCCCCTTCTCCAGTCACACCACAAACACAACAAAAACAGACTGATACTTTGAACATGGTACAAGCAGTTGTAAAAGCACCATGAACTGCTGTTGGACTGCATTTTTCTGTGGTCTGGCCCACATCCATCCTCGGATGTTCACACCAGGCAGCACCATGCCTGAGGGGCTGGTCTGTAGCTGGAATTCATGCAAATAGTTCTAGATCTTTCAATGCCACTCAAATTATTTTCTCAAACAAGAGAATCATCCTGGCAGTGTGATACCTGGCTATTTGCATAGCACTCAGAGTTGAGGGAGGTGGTTCTCTCCATTTCAGGGCTGTCATGCTGTGCCTGTAATGCTGCTCTAAAGCAGAGAGAGAGATTTCTGTATCCTTAATGTACCTCCTAAATATTCAATAGTGACTATATCCTTTCTCAAGGGAAGGTTTGGACTGTATATTTCAAGTGGGAGAAGAAACTTCAAAAACTCTTTTGAAAATGGAAAGGCAATTCTGGTTTCAGGTAGTGGGAAGTGCAGTTAGTTTTTCCAGTTTGCGGCGCTGGTAATAAGTGGTGCATAAAATTCCATCATCGTCTGGATTAGAAAATAAATTATTAATGGAGCTGAATCCTTTTTTCCAGCTCCCTGTTCAGTCAATAATTTATAGTGGCACAGGCATAAGATATATTTTTAACCATCAGCCTCCCAGAATACTGTTGTTCATACTGAGAGCTGCTGTCCTTCCTGACAACCTCAGGTGCAGTGGGTGTTGCTGCATTATGGATGAGCCCTGCTCTGCTCCTTCAGTCCTGGTGCAATTCCATGAGCAGATTTCCTGCTGAAAGGAAGCCGAGCACTCACGCCGTTAGAAATTCATAGGCAGAGGGAGAAGTGTCTTTGTTTTATGGGTTTCAGTGAACGTGGGAGATGTAACTGCTGCCTGGACTCAGTTTTTAAATGCTTTAATAGGACAAGGTTTCAGCGGGTATTTCTGTTTTGGAACACCAGCCCTTTATCCAAAGCTGGGCTCTGCAGGGCTCGTTCCTTTGCATCTGGGCTGTGCTCATTAAACACTTGGAGCCTGCTGTTGCCTTCATCTTCACTCTTTGTGAGCTGTTTGAGACTGTCAGGAGCACGTGTGTTGCTGCTCATTCTTTGCTCCATCTTCCTCTGGCCCTGCAGCCCTCCTCGCTCATTGTTCTTAACAGGACCCTGAGGCTTTGCTAACCCAGTTCTAACAGTGCTGCAGCAGAGTCCCTCTGCCTTTCAAACAGCGTTTGCAGGGTTCTCACTGGGGATTCTTTCCTCGTTGCCTTTTGACTCTCATGCCCTCTGAATCCTCTGTCAGTCAGTGGTGGGATTGTGAGAGATCTGCAAGTATCTCTGGTTAGGTCTTGCATGTTGTGTTGCTTTCTTGCTTGCTGCACTCCCTCACTTCCTTGCTTTTTGGCTTCAACTAGACACTTCAAATTTGGTTTTGCTCTCATCATTTTAATTTCTTTTTTAAACATTTTTAAAACTGTCCTTCCTTGGCAGTGCAGAAAGGCTGTCCCAGGGTGCATTGAAGTTTACCAGTGGAACCCACACCTGGAGCTGTAGCTCAGCATTCTCTGGTAACTGCTTTGGTGCACGAGCACACCGTGCACTCCTACAGACTTTGTATTTAAGTGCCTTCAGATGTTGTTTTGGTTTTTTCCTATCTTCCTTGCCCATATTCATCTGTCTGATGTAAGGTTCTAGGAAGAGAGGGTGATATCTTTCATCTTTTCTTAGGATGCATTGCAAAGGAGTAGAAAAAGAACAACTCTGCAGGTTGCAGAGTCCCACTGAGCTCCTAGCTACGGGGAGGGAACTTTCTTAAGGTGCTTGCTGGTACGTGTGCCTGCATGTGTCATCTGCTGCAGACCTGCCTGGCTTCAGACCTGTGCTGAGCTGGCTGCCTTCTGGCTGAAATGTTGCTGAAATGCCACATTTTTTTGAAGGGAAGTTTTTAAAAACTCTGCGGGATGCTCAGGAATGTTTGCAGGTGAAAAAAAAAATTATTAATCATGAGTAGCTGTGAAAGTGATGAGCAGGCATCCCTGGCAGGTCCAGCTCTTAATGCACAATTTTATTACATTAAAAAGGTGCTGGACTGTGCAAGGACCTTGTCACCACTGGGGACTGGTGGGTACCTGTCTCATGATGCTGAACAGGGTGGTGTCACCCACCCTGCAATGTCAGGGGAGGCTGAACTCACCCTTGAGCTTCACCTCCTTGATGCAAGAGAAACACCCGAGCAGTGAGGCCAAGTGCAGGGGGAAGGGGGGGGCACACGTGGGTATTTCCCTGCTGGGCTATAAATGGAGTTCCCTCTAGGTCAGGCATGTATCACCAGTGCTAAATTTACTTTAAAATATTACTGAGGTGGGGAGGTTTTGTGAGTCAGGTCTATAAAAGCGTGCACTGCTTATGTAAAGAAGTGTAGCTTGGAAGGAGGCAGAAGACAGGAGGGCTCCCTGCCTGCCACAGAGCCTGTTTTGGTGTGTCTGCCCTCAGAATAAACAGCTCTTTGTATGCAGGCAGCAGCTGCACCTTCAGGTTGTGTCTGGACCTCACTGCAGGACTTGAGGGATCAGTTCTTCTTCCTGAGTTTCTATACATATCAGGAGATAAAAAATACTTTTCAAGCCTTCTCTCTGCCTTAAATGAAGTTTATTTTAATGAAAAAAACAAATGAGCAAACAAACAAAACCCTGAAAACCAAACACCACAAATAATTCCAAACCAAGCATTTGGGAGATGGATAAGTTCATCTGTTCCTGTACTACTTCAGGGATACTTCAGCTCAAGTTGTGCTTCTGGGAGGGGAAGGGAAGGATGTGAGGGATCCTGCTGTGGGGATTTCAGACCCTTTATTCGTTCAGGTACCTGTGTCTGCTCAGCCTTGAAAATCCAATGCTCCTGGAGGCATCTGTGTCTTTCCTGGCTGAGCAGCTCTGTGTGCTCAGCCATGTCCTGCATCACCACCAGCCCCCTCGGGTCTGACCACAGGCACAGCTACATCCCAGGAGAATGAACTCCTATGCCTCCCAAAAAGATGTTCCAGCAAAGTCCCTTTTGTGAGTGTGGGACCCTTAGGAGGTGACTGCTGGACTGGCTGTGGTCTGGAACCTCTGGGTAGGAGGGGCTGAGAGGAGAAATGGCCTGGGCAGGGCAGGAGGAGCCTGTTCCAGTTGCTAACTCATTTTATGGGAAGCTTCAGCTTACACCCACTGTATGTTTTGCAATCAAAACCAAGGTAAATATAGACATCACTTTAGAGTGTTAAACATACCAGGCCTTGCCCACATTCCTTTAACTTTTTGGCTGTTAGCTGTGTGCCTGGTCCAGGTGTTTCAGACCTGTAATGAATTCAGTGCAGTGGCTGAGGGGCTGTGCTGGTTTTCTGGCATTAATGAAGTGATCTGATTGCATCAATCCTGTCTGGGAAGGAGTATAAAATACAGGGTTTATGAAATTGGACCCAAGACCAAATAATTGGAAGAGAATGCATTAGAACCTGCAGCCTATAATTAAACATTTCCAAGAGACAGTGAGATAGAGTGAGCTCAGCAGAAGGAGGCATTTCACTGGGAAGGTTTCCCGTCTTTGCTTTGTTTCACACTGTGCTATTAAAGCAAACAACTCCACAAGCTGCAGAAGCATTCAGCAGCTCTTGCCTGAGAATAGCATCTTACATTACAGCTAAGCTGGAAACAACCAGGATCATCAGTAGCCTGTTTTGTTGTTTTGGGGGTTTTCTTTAATTTATTTAGCATGTAAACTAGGTAGCTTAACTCCTGGAGAGAATCCTCGTTCCTCTATTTTAGGTATTCTAGAGATTGCAGGGTGGGAGTTTTCATCTTCTGAAGGATGCAGCAGTAACCACCACAAAGGAAAGATTCCAATTTAGAGCAGTGCCCTGATCTGCTGATGCAGTTCATACCTACATGTGCAAGCCAGGCTCTCTTTTCTACTGTATAAATCCCTCTACAATATGATGAATATGTCTTGTCTGGTTAAAAAAATGACTTTGAGCCATGACAGAAACATCTACCTTGTGCCATGTAGGCTCAGCAAGAGTCCTGATGAACTGTCTGGCTGTGTAGATGTGGGAGCCGTGGCTGTGTGGTTCTGACTGCATTTTCAGTTCAGCTTTGAACTGCAGGTAAGGGTTGTGCTGCAAAGAAGCCTTCATCTGTAAAGGGAAAGCCTGGTTCTGGGTAGGAAAATACCCAGATGGAGGCTTTTTTGCACCCTGACAAAGCCAAATTCAGTTTTCCTCTGCTCTTTGACTGGAGCCTGCCAGGACTGTATTTGGTGAACTTCAGATTTTGAAGATGTCCACCATACACCCTGATTTCATTGTTTTGTTTGTTTGTTCTTTTAACTTCTACAGCTGTAGAAGGATCTGTACTGTCAGTAGGGAGAAGTTTGGGGTGCAGTCTCTTCCTTTTTTTCACCCAGCACTGAGCTACAAGCCCCTTGTCCCTGCAGACTGGAGTGAGCTGTACCAGATCCAGGTGTGTTCCTGTACTGCCCATCTCCAGGTCTTGCTGTTTAGAGTTCTGCAGCCCTGAGCCCTCCTGGGGTGGCTGCACAAATGCTGCTGCTCAGCCCAGAGCTCCAGCTCCCTGGCCTCAAACACAACTTGCCATGGGGCTGTGCATGGCTACTGGGGTGCCTAAGGAAACCCTCAGCTGCTCCCTCTTCGACACAACCAGCCTTAAGAATGGGAGAGAAAATGGCAAGGTTTTCCCTCTGCTTTTGATTCGTAGCTCCTGTCTGGAGCAAAGTGCTGGAAAACAAGTTGAGGAGCTGCTGACCAACTTTTTGTCCTTTGCTTGAACCCCAAAGCTCATGCAGATTCATTAGTGAGGACAAACATTAGGAGGTGAAGGGAGAGCCTATAGTGTTTGGTAGGAAACATACACAACATGGAAATTGGATGTAAACCTCTTGCTGTTCCTTGGCCATCTATAATACATGAGCCCATCAGAGCAGCCTATTAATAAAACAGGAGGCTAAAGCACTCGGCACTCCCAGCTCTTTAGCAAAACATCAGAGGAGAGGCTGTCAGCTCTGCTCTTTGAAGTCTGGAACTTGCATCTGCCCAGCTGCCTCAGTGACATGGTCAGGATGCTCCAAGGGGAATCTCGCCACGGAAGGAAGATCTCTCCATGATGTGGGGGCCTTTTCTGCTGAGAAAATTCCCTTCCTTCAGGGCAAAGCTTGCTCTTCCCTGCTCAGCCTTCTCACTCACTGAATTCTTGCAGCAATAGGCACAGGAGGCCAAAGGTGGGTTAAAGCAACCTCAGACACCGTGTGCTGAGATATAAATTGCACCTGTTCCTTGAAAGCTCCCCACCAGGACCACTCTGGATACCACCAGCCACAACCACAAATCCCTTTGCTTTGCAGAAGAATGGGAAATAAGTTACACTGATGTTTTTCTAAACATCTATGTTTTGCTTTTCCATCAGGGCAGACAGAGGTGGCTCTTCGGGTTCCACAGGGTTCCTGCAATGCCTGTAACCTCACTACAAAGTGAGAGTAGCTGCAGTGTGGTGTAAGTCTGGACTTCTGGGGTTGTGAGCAAGAGCTCCCAGCTGGTGGCTCTTAGAGAACAGCCTGAGCAGCTGATATCCTGGTACAGGAAGGTGAACACCAGACCCACTTGATTTAGCTGGTGTTACATGTGGGGTTATTTTTGGAGTAAGAACCAGCAGTTCTAGTTCAGTTTGCAGCTTACAGAGCACTGAGGGGTGTTTGAGGCTGCAGAGCATCTCTGCCAGAAGGGGAGTTGGTGGTTTGGGCAGAGAGGTACCAGTGCTGTGCTGCCTGAACCTTGGGGACAGATCCACTATTGAGACAAGCTCTGGCTTACAGGGGCTGAGTTTTGTGCTGTGGGCAGTGGCAGGTCTAAAAAATTTAATTACAGTTCCTTTGAGCATTTTCTGAGATGCACATGAGGAAAACAGCTCTGCTTTTCATGAGTTCACAAACATTTAATCTGCATCCTCTTTGGCTTTGAGTACCTCTGGGGGGGGGAGGGGAGGGGTGTTAGGGTTTCCCTATTTATTTCTTCTTCTTCTTTATTTATTCCCTATTTATTTCTTTTTTGCTACCAAAAATCCCTATAGCCTGCATCCTCTGAGAGGAAACGATGCTTATTTATCATAACTGTCTGCAGGAGCCCCAGGCAGAGCAAAGCTTTTACTGCATCACATCAGAGGCCAAAAGGTTTGGGGTTGGACCACAGAGTGCTCTGCTCACCCTGTTACTGCCCAGCCAGCCCAGCTGGGAGGGGGGGAGCAGCCCCAGACCCCCCTGGGGTATCCCCAGCAGTTGGGGCAGCTCAGCCTCCATCCATTCCAGAGGGGAGTGACCAGCCCTGCCTTGGAGGGGATCCCACCAGCAGGACAGACTCCAGGCTGGGCTGTCAGGCACATTTTTTGCTGAATCATGCTGCGGAGCAGCCAAACTCGCTGAGAAGTCACATCTGTCTTTTTCCCTTATAGAACGGATGCAAGTGGAAATGCTGTGGGGCCACAACACCTCATTTATGATCCCTGCTGGTGGTGGTGGCATCTGCATCTTTTGTGCTTGCTGTGTTTGTGCTGGGAGAGGGAATTAGCTGGGGAGCTGTGGGACTGCCTGACTTCCAGTAAGTCACAGAATTTCTGACTGGCTTAGTTTGGAAGGGACCTTAAAGATCATCTAGTTACAACCCCTCTCCTGGGGGCTGGGACACCTCCCACCAGCCCAGGTTGCTCCAAGCCCCATCCAACCTGTCCTTGAACACTTCCAGGGATGAGGCAGCTACAGCTTCCTTGGGAAACCTGAGCCAGGGTCTCAGCAACATCAGAGGGAAGAATTCCTTCCTAATGTCTAACCTGAATCTACTATCTTCTAATTTAAAACCATCACCCCCCATCCCATCTCTCCCTGCCCTTGTCAGAAGTCCCTCCCCAGCTTTTCTGTAGCTCCTTCAGATACTGGAAGGTGCTCCAAGGGCTCCCCAGAGCCTTCCCTTCTTCATGCTGAACAACCCCACCTCTCAGAACTTCTCGAGCCCTTGGATCACCTTCTTGGCCTCCTCTGGACTTCCTCTTCCTACCCTGAAGTCTGGACAGCTTGAGTGTACTGCTACAGAGGAGAGAGCTCTGTAAGACAACAAATTAATCTCTGACTTGGCAAGTCTTCTCTGCAGGGTTGGAAGCACTGTCATTCACTGCTGGAGGATGCCAGCAATGTGCAGCCAGGTGACAGGGTTCAGCTGAATGAGGTGGTTGTACAATTCCTCTTCTTCAGTACAGATCAGTAGCTCTGACCAGTGTGCAGTTACACAGACACACACTGGTACTGACCCACAGTGACACACAGCCCACAGCTTTCCAGTCTGGTTGGAAAAATTCCTCCTGGGAAAAGCCTAAAGTCAAGGGGTTTGGGAGTGGCTGAATTTTCAAACCTTGTCTTAAGAAATTTTTTACAAGGCCTTGTTTCCCAGGAGCAGGTTACCTTTAGGCTTTTTGAGTAGAGACCACATATTGCTATTAATTCTTGAAATCTAGGAGTTTGATCAATAATTCTGGCTTTTGAGCAGATCTGCCATTTGCTCTCTTTGACTGGGTCAAACTGCAGTGGTGGGGCTGGCAATGAGCAGCAGTTCACAGGAGCTGCTCCCCATCCCACCCTTGGGTGCTGCAAGCAAGGGGGAATTCTCCTGCTCCCCTGTGGCTGGATATCTCCCATAGCTCTGCTTCCTGAGGAGCTCAGTGCCACTTGTCTGCAGCTCAAGGCTGATCTGCCTGGGCCATTCTCTGCTCTGACTTGTGCTGTTTTCTTCTGCCTTTTCCTCATATATTTGCAACCCACTGCACCCAAAATACCAGGTGATCTACTTGCTCTTGGGGTGTGAATTAAAGGAGTAGTTTGGATATTATTTTTTTTTTCTCATTTAGACAGAAGAAACAGGTTCAACTTTGACCATGCATGTTACATTTTAATTTTTTTTTCTCATGCCAAGAAATACAAAGAAAGTATATAGGATATACCATATCATCCTGCAGAAAAAGAAACATTCATCAGCAAAGAGAAGCGCCCAGCTGGGATTCTTGGTGTGTTCATGCTGTGTGGGAACCACGGCTCTTCCAGTTTGGCTTCAAAACAGGAGAAGCCAATGCATGGAGGGGGTTGTGGCAGTGGGGGGGGGGATGGACCCTGCACTTCCACGGAAAGGATCATCTCCTGGGCACCATCTGGCAAGGGCACCTGCTCCAAAGTGGCAACAGAGCTCCCTTGCTGACTCCTGCACACATTCCCTTCCTGATGTTTCTTATCCTGGATAGGTATTTATAGGTTTGAGTTTTGCTACCTACCGGTGTCAGCAAATGCTTGATAAATATCCCCACTTTGAAAAGGCTGCTCCCACCCCCCATCCCCTTGGCTTGTGCCCAAGCATGGGAGTTTTCAGTCCAAGCCTAACCGTCGTGGTCAAAAACTGAAGGATGAACACTGAAATTAAATCTAAAATCGTTTCAGCCTGACTGTGCAGCCTGGGCTGTGGGATAAAGTATCTGAGTGATAGGGCAAGACTGGGGGAATCAGAGGTGGGGGATAAAAAACAACAAAAAAAAAAAAAGTAATGGGACCAGCCCAGTGCATGCATTTCTGCAGCCACTCCCTGGCCTCAGACCGAATGGAAACCAAGTTTTCATTTTCTATAAAAAGGCAGGTGCTGCTTCTCTTGTCTGCATGGAGAAGTCTGTGTTTGGAAGTTCAGCTGCTGCAGTGTTGTGTGCTGGGGTCAGAGACTTAGAGCAGCAGGTTCCCTCCCTCTGGACAACCCCTTTCAGCACAGCCCTGTGATGGCATCTCCTTGCCAATGAGACTTGTCCGGAGCTAAAGGAGTGGCAGAGGATGGGAGGGAAGAGCCTGTGAGACATGTACATTGCTTTAGGGGGAGACATGCTGAGGGGAAAGCTCCTTAAACTGGCAAAGATGGGGACAGGGAACTGGAACCAGCGAAAGCAAACCCATCATCAACACAGCAAACTCTGAAATCAAATAATTTTTCCCTTTCTTTCCTCCATGTGGTCTCTGCAGGCACCCAGCATGTCACTGTGACCAACTGACTCCACCTGACCTTCAGACATCACATCCTACAAGAAGCTGGTGTGAAACCAAGCCAGCCCAGCCCCAGCAAATTCATTATTCAGCTTAAGCCTTTGATCTTACATTGCTGTACCCAGAAAGGGCTCTTTGGTGCTGCCCTGCAGGGCCCTGGCTCTCCCCCAAGGATACCAATGCCAGAGAGGTGCCATCAGCCGTGTGCTCTACTCATAGACTCTTCCCAAGCTGTGCAAACCATGTATTTATATCCCACCAAGACCTCACACTTGTCGATCCTCACTCCTACTTGAACTTACATTTAGAGAAGTTTCCCACCTTCTCCATCTCTTCAGCAAGCCATCCTCCTACCAGCTCAGCTTCGCTGTCAGGTAAGGCTGGATTGTCACAGCATCTCTCACCCCTCCTTCACCAGGGGGTAGAAATTGGCCAGATCAGAAATCCCTGAGGATTTCATGGTTGGGAATGTAGAAAACTCAGTTTGGATGCATGTGCTGTGAGGAGGCTGCAGCTGTGACATGATTAATAGGGCTTGTTGGTGGGGCTGGAGAGGGAAAGGCTTTTCATGGCATACTTTTTGTGATCACCCTCCTGTGGGGTAAAAACAAAGTTCCAGGAATGGCTGGGGATGGAAGGGACCTTAAAGTGAAGGAGAGGAGTGGTTGGGCCTGGCTGTGGCAGGCAAGATGTGCTTAGGTGGACACTAAGTCTGCAGGAAATCATGGGGGATTTGTTGGGATGTCATCAACCATAAGATGAGAGTTTGAACCTCCAAGGGCAGGTTCGTGATAAGCTGGAGAAAAAGAGGTCCTTAGGGCCACCTTGGCAACGGGTGGGGGGAGCTCAGTGGCCCCTGTTTGCTGAAGCTCACAAAAAATGAATTGCAAAAGAAAAGTTGCAAATTTGGTCCATTTTAGAAGCCAACGGTTTGTAACAAAGCGCTGGCAAAGGATTGGATGGGAATGGAGTCCAATAAAGTGCTGTAGTGATGTGCTATTGCTCTGAGTCCCTGGAATCCCTTTAATGGGGAGGAAAACATTAACAGCGTGTCATGAGGATTTGGCTTTCTTCCCCTCTGGATGCAAATAACATCTAGCAAAAGAAAACACTTTAAAGAGGGGCCATCAAACAAGTGACAAGAGAATTTTCCCAGCAATACCCATTAGTTACTGCAGAGTAACTCCAGCCTGCATCTCCAGGGCACCCCTGCCCTGTGCTACCCCCCTGCCTGCCCATACATCTTCCAGAGGAGCTGTTGGTGCCATGTGGTTATCAGGTTGTGACGTTCCTGATGGTGTGCAGTAGGTTCTCCATGTAGACAAGCCCTTGGAAGCACTGGGTCTAAGATATTTTTTGCAAGAGGTGGGTTGTAGGGAGCAGAAGTGCCCTTGAAACACCCTGTTTTCCAAGCCCCAGGCTCTCAGCTGGAGGCAACAGCAAGGCTGAGGAGCGCGGCTCTTGACCCTGTATTTGTACCCACAAAGTTCTGATAAAAGAGGGAGGGAGGCTCAGCCAACACGGAGCCAATGGATATGGCCAGAAGCCATCTACAAAGCCTGGCTAAAATAACAGGCGATGAAACTTTGCATAGTCTGGGTGGCTGGGTAGAGAACCAGTCCCAGTGACAACCTTGGCAAGGATGATAGGAGTGAGGGGAGGGAAGAGGGGCTGGAGGGAGCGTGTTGGGATGAGATCCCACAGGGAACAGCTGAGGAGCCATTTGTTGTGGAAGACGTGGCAGGGCATGGGGTACCTACAGGCAGACCAGGAGGAGCAAAGTCTGTTTTCTTGTTATGTTAAATAGAAACACTACAAAATAATACTATTTGTGGAACTGACCCCAGCCAGCTCCAGAGATGCTGGAGATGTTCAGAGATACAGAAGAGTGTGTGAGGGGTGCAGGGGTCTTACAGTCCTCTGTGCCTCTGAAAATCTCCTGGAAGGTCCTACCTACACTGAAGCCCAAAAACATTGGGGAGATGATGAGCACTGGCAGTAGTGGAGGTTGGATCATGCTGAAGCTTTTGTGTGATGGATGTAACATGACATAAATGTGTAAGTTGGGTAGAATGGGTTCTCCCTGCCTTGGTACTGCTGCTACAGATTAACCAGGCTCGTTTCTCAGTGCCATGAGTGTTAACCACACTTGGAGTGCACAGAGAGAGAAATGTGTGGGTTCAGAAAAAAAAGCATTATTTATCCTTCCATTAAAAACCCCACCATGGGATCAGGGTGAGGAGGAGCCTGGCGTTCTCATGCAGCAACATCCTCCTCTGCCAGCTTTGAGATCTGCCCTAAGTGATAAAAGAGCTCATAGGAACAGACATGGAGAACATTCCCAAAGGCATGCAAATGGTCATTGTCTCTTTTTTTTTTTTTTTTTTTTTCATCAAAAATACAAAAGCACCCACCACATCCTCCAGCTTTTGCTGCTGCGTTTCATCGGGAGCAGAGCCGTGGTCCTGCTGCAGCTCTGCTCTCCCTCCTCCTCCACGGAACAGCTCTCAGCTCCTGATGGCAGTTTGAGCTTTGTTTGTTTTTTTTTTTATGTTGTGGTTTGTTTGTCGTTTTTTTTTTTTTTTTTTTGTAGAGACAGAATTTGATGATTTAAAAACCAACAACCTAAAAAAATTCAGTGACTTGTGCCAGAATTCTTAGGAGGATTCCTCCAAATGTCCCGTTCTCGCCTGAAGTTTTTTCTTTTTAAAATAAGCTTCGCTCTTGAAACTCTCTCCTCCTCCTCTTGTACTTTAGTGGTCTCCCCACTCCGTGAGTTTTCCTGGAGGGGAATGAGGTAGTGGTTTCCCCCTTCTCCTCTCTGCTCAGTGTCTGATGTTCATTCCCATTCCTTCTCACATTTTTTTTTTTTTTAATCCCATCACTTGTACAAACTCATTTCCAAGAGGCGGTGAAGTAGAAGCATGCGTTCCTCCTGATGGCACTCCAGAGCAGGCTGTCTAGGGCTGCCCACCTACACTGTGACAATTTTTTGTTGCAAGGCTGAAAGTAAAAACCCCAAAAGGAAAGTTGTCGTCCTCCTCTTCGAGGTATTTGCATGCTAAAACGTCTTCTAGGAAACTGTAAAATAAAGAGAGTCTCAGAGTAGGTTCCAGTGGTCACAGATGTTTCCCTTATGCATTTTTTTTGTGTGTGTGTTTGTGAAGTTTGCCTGAGCTGCATGCTGCCCAGGCTGGTTCTGGCCATTAGGTTTGGTTTTGAGAGGTTCCCCAAGCATTTTGGGCTTGTATTTCTGGGCAGGTTGATTTGTCTTGGACCCTTTGGTTTTTTACCCCACTACGCTCTTCTAAACCCACCAGAGTCTTTTCCAAGGCAAGACTTCCCACCAGGGGGACCTTGTATGCTCCCCATCATGTGATGGGACAGCACAGGGAGGACTTTCTGTTGGGGTCATTTGAACAGCATGTGTTGTTCCTGCTAGGAGCCTGTTCTCCATGGTGTATACATGTGTGGGCATCTGGTGATGGTCAAACCAGCCTGGACCAGTCAGGTGCTTAGTGCCCTACCACTGCTTAGAGCCCCACCTGCCCTGGGGTGGTGGGCAGGTCACTCCTATACTGGGCTGGAGAAAGGGGCTGTGTGAGGCTCCTGCTCTAGCTGGGCTGGGGAAAAAGAGAAGGAGGTGTTTGTTACCTGTGACGCTGAGTGAAATGTAGATGATGATGATGATGGTCCCCAGGACGATGGAGACGATGCTGAGCAGCCTGGCCATGCGGCCGAGTCGCCGGGCTCCATCGGTGTCCCCTTGCTGACCACTGTTCCTTGACTGGAAGGAAAAACAGAGGCTTTTGAGAATGGCCACAGCTCTGAGGCAGCTTTCTGGCTGTATCTCTCTCTAATAAGAGCTGCTATGGCAGCAGGGCTGGCTCTGCCATCCTGGGCTCCTGCAGGAGGAGGGCACAGGAGTGTCCCCTGCAAGCCCACAGCTTTGCCACCCCATGGTCCTGCTAAACTGACGTGTCTGGAGCAGCTACAGGACAGTGTTCCCTAGGGTACCACTGCCCTTCTGGAGCCTGCCTGCAGGAATGCCACCCTCCCTCCATCCTCTTCTGCAAATTTCTGCGTTAGGGAGCGATGTGTGTTGGGAGTTTAACTGCTACTGACAAACCAACACAAAAAAACCCCAAACACTGACATTCCTCCAGCAGGATGTGGCCTCTCTGTTGGCTGCTGGAGTTGAATGTGTGGGTGAGAAGAGGCTTGGATAAAGCGGGCACTACCCCCTGGCTTTCATCTCCTGGTGGGAAGTGCTCTGGGGCTCCTGCATTATCCTGAATTTCTACACCAATATAGATGGGCTGTACCCACCACCTCCCTTTTCAAGTGCAGTGGATCCCTGCTCTTGTGCATGCTGCAGAAAGGGAAGGAACAGTCCATCCACCTTCTCTGTTCTGCTTCTTGTTTCATTGTGCTTTCCCCTGCTGCTCTATTGATTTCATGGAGCAGCTCCATGAAAGGTTTCCTCTGCTCTGGAACTAAAAGCAGGAGTTCTCAGGCTGGTGGAAGGCACTAGTAGGTGCCTGGAAATTATTGTGTGTGGATTCATTAAGGCATAATGAGAGATCCCTGGGAGCTGGAGCTAAAAATAACTTGCCTGGGGCTGATGTTGGTGGGCACTGGTGTCTCAATAGGAGGCTTTTGGTGGGATAAACCCCAGTGATCTTTGTCTTTGGGACCAAGTGGCAACACAGTGGGGATGGAGAACACAACTTGGAACTTCCCTTGGAAACTTTCTTTTTCACTGCTTGCTTGAGGCTGGCCACCCATGGGCTTGGCAGAGAGGCATCTCAGGGGGGGTTGGGTTTAGTGCAGCTTGCTCAAGGTGCCCCCATCATTGAGCATGGGCTCACCAAGACCTTGCCTGGGGCCTGACAGGGCAGTGAGGGTGATGCTGTGACCTCTCTCCTCTGTGCTCCAGCTCTCCTACAGCCCTGTGCTCAGCAACGTGCTGATCTGGGCAAGAGGAGCCTCCACTGATGCCAACCCCACACAGCAACCCGAGCACCAAGTGCAACCCCTCAGCTAAAAGCACAATACCCAGAAGCATCAGAGACCTTCAGGATAAGTAATTAAATAAGGAACAATCTTGTTTCTTGCTTGTGTAGCTGGCAAACAGTTGGTTCTGCAGTGAAAACTAAATTAAAAAAAAAAAAAATTAAGTGAGGCAGAAGCATTCCTGCTGGGAGAGGAGCCCACGGTGCTCCCCAGCCTGCTGGAACCAGTGTGCTGGCCTGCCTGGGCTGAGGGAGGTCCTGGCACTCAGCAGAAGGGCAGCTGTGTGGTACCAGGGCAAGGTTATTCTGGTGAAATTACTCACTGTGTGTCAGCATTCGCTGGGGGGGGGGGAGGCAGGAGCCCCTCCATCTGCAAACTGGGAGCTCCTGGGGTGGGAAGAGGCAGACGGGCTGTGACTGGCACAACTCTTCCAAGAGAAAAGCCTTCCTGAATTCATGCAGAGCCCTTCTGGCTCCTGTGAAACCCATCAGGAAGGGATTTTGGTGGGGAAGGAATATGGACAAGGAGTTTTAAGGTCAGTGGGTGACATCGTCACCTGGTTGGGAAGGGATTGGGATGAGGGGAAAGGGAAGCAGGGGAAGGAGGGAGCCCAGCACCCTTATCCAGTGGAGGATATGGGCAAAACTCCCCTCAACTTCCCTAGAGATGAGGGTTTATAGCTATTTTAACTGCCTTGAAGCAATGGGTCTTTCTTAAAGGATGCTTTTAATTATCTAACATTTTTTTTACATGGGTTAAAGGCTTCTACCCCCCACCCCATCCCTCTCCAGCAGCTCCCTGCAGCGCCGTACACTGTGCTGGCTCCTCCCTTTGGAGTGTGGCTGCTAAAGCTGGGGAGACCCTGAGTTAAAGGAATAAATATGCCAGTTAGAAAGAGTTTAAAGGTGGAAGAGTCTTAAATCAATCCCATCTTCCTTTCAAAAAAATGTCTATCTCAGAAATATAAACCTCACTGGACAGTGGGTCCCCTCTCAAATGTTTTTTGAGAGGAAAAAAAAAAAAAAAAGGAGTCAGGAGGCCTAGCAGAGCTCCAGCACTAACTGTAAAACACCACTGAGAATTCAGATGAACAAATAACTGATGTTACTGCCCTATTTCCCATTCCTTCTGCTTTAATACTGCTGCCCTCTTGGCAGCACCATGACCAGAAGTGCCCCAGCCTGGGCTGTGTGCTGGCTGCTGTTCCGTAGTGCTCAGGTGGGTGAAATGTAGCTCTGAAGGTTTCCATTTGAGTTTGTCTCACAAAGTAAATACTGTATAGGAGCCACAAACAGGCAGCTGCTTCCACTGCATCCCTGCAAATGTCCTGCTGCATTCCTCTGCCACCTCGATAACCATGTCCC
The DNA here is from genome assembly GCF_003957555.1 of Calypte anna. Lineage (NCBI taxonomy): Eukaryota > Metazoa > Chordata > Aves > Apodiformes > Trochilidae > Calypte > Calypte anna. The sequence goes on from NC_044264.1 coordinate 7,280,884, forward strand.
CACGGCTGACACCAGGAGGGCTCAAGACTTCGTTCTTCTGGTCCTGACAGCACGTTTGACAAACAAGATCTAAAATCGATGGGATGCAGCCAAGAGCCTCTTTTCATTACAGAACAGGAGGTGACAAAATGGGCTGGTGGCTGGAGATGGGAAGGATGCAGCAGGATCCCTGCCCTGCTCCCTCACAGCTTCCAGCATTTTGGGGTTTATTTTTTTTTAGGCTCAGATTTCTGCAACAAGTGTATTATTTTAGCAGGGTGTGGGTTAGATAGCAGTGAAACATGCAGTTTTAGCTGTTTTCTAGGGAAAACTGAGGCTAACAAATTTGATCTATTTATCACTACAGCTTCTGGAAGAGTTTACTGCTCATTTATCCTGAACAATTGTAAAAAAATATCTCAGCACTGGCTTGGGGTGTTTAATAAGCATTTGTTACTGTACATGTATTATTCATTGGCGTGGAACAGTTTGATTATCTCTTTCTAGTATCACTAATCCTGTGTTTTGCTTTCCACATGAAAACATGAACATCTTGTTTATTAATCAAGACTCACTGAGGCAGAACATCTCAGCAAGGCTGGAGGGCGACAGGGGAGTGAGGCCCTGGGTGGGTGCCAAGGGACTCAGGATCACAGCTGAGCAGTGAGGAAAGCTGAAGGACCCTACAAGAAGGGCTGTACCACAGCACCCATGGGGCCAGGTAAGTCTGGGTGATCCAGATCTGGGTGATGTCCAAAGGACATATTCATCTTACCACTTTTCAGTGTGTTGCCTGTCCAAATTACGGTTCAGGAGAGGTTTCCCCCACCCTAATAGATTACCCAAGTCATATTGTTGCAAATTAAGGCAATTACTTTTCTGTGCTAGTCCCAGGGACGGAGAAGAAGATGGATTGTCACCTCCTCTTCCCTGCAGCCTCTCCCTATTTATGAACCAGCTTTGGATGCACTCTGCTGCCTTCTACCAGCTACTCAGAATAAATCATTCATCCTTGACACTTGGGTTTTGTTGAAGAAAACATTCTGAGAGAGGTATAAGTCAGCATAAGTCTGAGATAGATGACTGTGGCATTTAAAATCAGTAAGGATAGTCTGACTTCTCCCACATCTTTAAGGGATGACAGGACTTATTTTGGATACCAGATGCTGTGCAGAATTGCCCTTGGCCCGTTACTATATGCTGGTTCTGGCTGGATTTATGTTTGTTTTTCACTTTACTTCATTAATTTGTAGTTCTGTATGCTGGCAAGTGACCTCTCTGCTTCTTGCCCTGCTATGACTGCCCTTTGGTAGGAAGGGATCAGACAACAGCAGTTTGGTGATGTGTGTGGTACCCAGCCCTGCCCTCTTCTGGGATGGGTCCCATAGGGCTGCATTGTTCTTGTGTCCATCAGCCCTGATCTCTCTGGCTCAGGGAGGGACCTGAACACCTCAGTGCAGCCAGAGCCTCACTTGGTCAAGAAAACACATCCAAGGGTCAGTGCAGGAGCCTCCAGGTAACTTGTGGAAACAAGACCAGTGTTTTCAGGAACATCCTGGAGGCTAGAGCCCCCCTCCTCTGGCCATCAGCCCTACTGGGAACTGAGAACAGCTTTTGAAAAAATGATTTATGATACATTTAAACCCAAAAGCATTCACTTTCCTCTCCGTTTGCTGCTTATTACCCAGAAAAAAGCTTTCATGTGCAAAAAGCATTTACTTAAGAAGGAAAAATAGAATGGCAGAGCTAAAGGCATGTCAGCACATTGTGGAAAGGGCCCCTCCTACTCCCCCAGGCACCAAGAATTGATGAAAACCTGGTTCCTGCTCAGATTTGTGCATGATCAGGCAGTCCTGGGTTTTATTCTCTGGAGCCTAGGGGGGCACTGTGGACTAAATTCCTCCCTGGTGTAAGCAGGTAAAACATCAGCTGATGCCCAGGAAACTGTTCCTGCTGGCAGGAGGATCCAGCCAGATGTTCCAAGGTCAGCGTGGAGCAAAGATCATTCCTCATCCTGCTCCTCTGGTGCTGTGCAGGGGTCCCTGGCTGGCAAGGTGGTGAGGGGTGATGATAGAGCCATGGCCAGAACTAGAAAAGTCCATGATAAAATCGAGTGTCCCAGGGCGCAGGGAGTGCAGAGATGACTATGAAGGAGCCAGAGGATGTGTGCTCATGTCCCATGTGTGCTAGAAACCTTGTCCTGGAGAACAAGCCCAGCTGAGTGCACCTCCTGAGGTCTGGGGTCCAGCATCCCCTTCCCCAGCCCTGGCTGAGCTTTAGTTGATGCCATCAAGGGCCTTAGAAGCAGAAGAAAGCCAAATAGTCTCATTGCCTTGCTAGTCCTGCCTCCCGTTGTGTTTAATTCAGTAAATACACACCAGTGCCTCGCTGTCTAGCAGCACTTACTGGCTCCTGCTCTATTTTCACTGCTTACTCTTCTACTCCACAGGGCTTATGCAGCCCAAGGCACATCCCTGGCGCGCTGGAGGCTCTAACGCCTGCGAGGGAGGAGAGAGTGTGAGAATCTATTTTGCATGAAGGCTAATGTGGTTGGAAAATCCCCGTGAGAGCCCTTGTTTATTACCGTGGATATGCACTACCCAGCTGCTTTCCCTCTCAGTGCAGAGCAAAGCCAAGCAAGGCTGACATCCCCCAGTGCTGCCCGAGCAGCCTCTGCCACACAACTGCACCACGCAGATGACAGCTGGCCCTGGCAGAACTGATGATTCCTCCTCAAAATGGAAACTGGTCTATCCAGAGAGAGCTTTCTGTGACAAAGAGCCGGTGTGTGCCTTTCAGTTGTTGGTGTATTTTGGGGAAGGGCTGGGCTGCTGGTGCTCCCTCGGTGTATCTCTGTGTGGTAAGCAGGTAATTGCTTTCCCTGAGCCGATTTTCAGAGAAAAGATTTGCCTCTGTCACAAAACAAAGGCAGAAAAGGTGCCAGTGGGGGGGCTGTAAAGCTGTGGGGTGTGCAGGGGGGTGTTAGGGGTGGCTTTACTTGCAGGGTTGTGCTGGTTGAGCCACTTGTGCTGGAGATGGGCGGGAGGCCGCCCGGCTTTGTTCTTCCCTGTTCTGATGTTGGCGGATTTGCTGGGGTGGGGGGGATGTTTAATGGAGAAAAATTGCTTCTCCAGAGCCTATAAGAGAGCTGCAGGTGCGGCCCCCGACCCTCTGAAGTGTCCGAGGAGGGGACCCAGCCCTCTGGCAGAGGCTTCCCGGTGCTGCAGGGCTGGGCTGGGCTGCTCGAAGGGAGATCCCTCGTCCTTGCTTTGCTTCGCTGCTCCCTTCCAGGGGAAACCCGCCCAGTCAGTCGCTCCGGATCGCTGCCTGGAGGCAGGGACCGGGCTTCCCAGGGCCCCCGGATTTCCCGGAGCCCTTCCCTTGGTGCTCCCGGATCACACCCCTAAATCCCGGGCCGCTCTTTTCCATCCCGCCGCCTCTCCTCCAGCTACCGCCGGCTCGGGGACCCCCTGGCCGCACCCCTTCCCCGGGGGAAGAGTCCCGCGGGACTCAAGCAGCGGGCACAGCCCCGCCGAGCTCCTCCGCGCTCCCGGCTGGGCTGCGGGAGCTCCTCCCAGCACCGTCCCTCCCGGTACCCGCCGCACCCCTCCGGTTCCCGGTGGCTGCCGGTGCAGCACCGTGGACAGCTCCGGGGCGGCTCCGCTCCGACCGTCGAGGGCGGCGGAGGGAACCGGAGGGGACCAGGGGAAGAATACCCGGCGCAGGGTGGGTCCCCGCACTCACCATGATGGAGAAGACGAGAGCCACGACGTTGATGGGCCAGACGGGGCAGAAGCAGGAGAAGATGGCGAGTATCAGGTAGTCCCGCGGGCGGCCCTGCTCCGGTGCCGCCGTGCTGGTGGCCGTGGAGGAAGCTCTGCCCAGGCTGAGCCGGGACGGCGACAAGGGAGCGACCTCCAGATGCCCGACCGACACCGATTTGTAGGCGAGCCCGTGCCCATTGCGCTCCGCCTCGCCGGGCAGCGCGGCCGTGAAGGATTTGGAGCCCCGGAGGCCCTTCTCCTCCCGGCCCTCCGTCGCCGCCAGCAGCTTTTCGGTCTCCTGGAGGCGGGTGGGCAGCACCGTGCCCGAGCCGGAGCCCGAGCCGGTGCCTGAGCCCGCGGGCGCGGTGCCGCCGCCGCTGCTCTCCATGGCCCGGCGGAGCGGGCTCCCCGCTCCCCCCGCCGCCGCCGCTCTGCGCTGGGGTCCCGCCGCCCCGCGGGAGGCCGTGCCGGAGGAGGGGCCAGCCCGGTTCGGCCCCCGGGGCAGGATCGGGGCCGTGGACCGCCCCCGGGATGTCCCCGTCCCCCACCCCCACCACACTCTGCCTCGCCCCCCTCACGACGCGGTACAAGCGGTGCCGCCCGCCCCCTCCCCTCCCCGGGGATCCTGGCGGGGTGGAGCGGTGGGAAAGCCGGGGTGTCCCATGTCGCCTCCAGCCCGGTCATTCCCGAGGTTCTCTCCCGCCCCATGGACCCTCCCGGGGTCCCCCACGGGCTCTGCTCTGCTGCAGCGGTACGTGAGAGCCCAGCCCTTAACGGGCTCGGTGGGTGCCTGCAGCCAGGCGGGGTGGCGGGGGTAGCTTGTGGGTGCCAGCACCCACCCACAGTCCTGCTGTCCTGGCATCTCTCCTGGCTGAAACCTTTCCCCAGGCAGGCGGGTGACACAGGCCAGGCCCTGGGTGCTGTGTGGATGCCTTCTGGTCCCCTGGCTCCGGCTGCTTTGGGAAAACAAAATCTCCGGGTAGAAGGGGAGGAGGAGGCCCTGGGCAGGCTGTGGGGAGATACCAGATCCGTGACATACACTGTGTCCCTAAATAGGACCTGCAAGGGAGAAAGGGTGCTGGTGCAGGGGTGAGGGGGGGGACTGTAAAGCAAGTAATAGCAGTCATGGAAGCAGGAGGTGCTGCGAGGGGCAGGAGGGAGGACTGAAAAAAACCCACAGAGCCTGGAGGCCTGGCGGCCTGGCTAAGGGGGGATGTTTTCTACCCACTCTCTATTATGCTTCGGTTCCAAATTTGTCAGGGCTTTCCCTAGCAGTGAGTACCATCTGCAGGGCACACAGAGTGCTTTATGCCTCTCCCAGAGGTGCTCAAGAAGCCCAAGGACTTCACTGCCAGCTGAGCCCCACTCCCCAGTGCCCAGAACCTGCCAGGCTGCTGCCCCTGCCTTGTATTTGTCCCATCCCACATCATCGGGGCAGAATTAGGACCTAAGTTCGGTAAATGTGAACCTGAGAGTGATGGGGTGACCCTGCATTGAGGGGGTCTTGTGGGATTATGCCTCTCCCCTTCCCCCTGCCTCTCTGGCCATCTGCTTCTGTCTCGCCTTGACTGAACAACAAAGCTGAAATCGAGGAGATGCAAATTTGGGTGGAGGGAGGGGTTTGTGTCTGGGTCAGGGCTGGGTTTTACCTCAACCTTCTTTGAAGGTCGGTTTTGCTGGGGTCTCACTCACTGTGTGATGGAGCAGAGCAGGGGCACTCGCTGCTCCGGGGGGAGTCAGAGAAGGAAAAGCCCCCGGGTGCAGGGATGCTGTTGGGAAAAGCAGAATTCCTTCTGGGGACATTGCTGCAGGCCTTCTCCTGGCAGGGGGAACATCTGCTGGAGATTAAAGCCAAGATGCCTCACACCGTCAGCACTTTCAGGAGGCTCCTTTGATGAGCAGAGAGCTCTCTCTCCTGGCTGCTGCGAGCTTTCCTCTGCTCATTGCCCAGCTCCCATATCCCAGCAGGGATGGAGAGAGGAGGAGGAGACCCCGGGGAGGGTCTGGCACACCCAGGCAGAGGGTTGAGGTGGTTATTCCAGCATGTGCCCCTCAGGCTGCCCTTGGTGTGTCAGCAGCTGGTGCTGGGGCTCTGCTGGGAGCTCTGGGACAGGAGCAGCAGGGCTGGAGGAGCTCAGCAGGGGCTCAGCTCTGCGGGAATCACGCAGTGTGATTTTACCCTGTCCAAAAATCTGCCGGTTGTCACGTGTGAGGCAGTAAAACCTTGCTTAATTCCTGCAGCAATTCCAGTTTCCTGAGCCCCGAGCAGAATGGAACCCATCCAGCTGGTCCGAGCTCTCTGAGCTGGAGGGAAGGGGTAATATTTTTCAGGTAAAATTCCCTCTCTGTCCCCACTGCTGGGAGCAGCTGGGAGGAGGCTATCGACCAGTCCCACAGGGTCACTTTGCTGCCATCAGAAGGAAACCTCAAACGGCTGGGTGGGTTTTACAAAAGCTGACATCTGTCTCACCTCCTGTCCAGGCCTCACAAATCTGCTGGGCACAAACGTCTGCACCAATGAGCTTAGCATCAAAAGTCCCAGGGCACCAACCTTTCCTGGCTTCTGCTCCCCTCCTTCGCTGGCGGGAGCCAGAGCCACCAGCCAGCCAGGGGCTTTATTGTGATCCCCACAGCCCATCTGTCCACCCCACACATATTAACATCCAGTGCCCTGGTGCTGGGTTTTTAAGTCGTGTTTTCTCACAGAGCAAGCAAGAGAGAATAAATAACAGTGACAATTGGCAGCAGTGAGACCTCGCAACACAAAACGCAGAGCTGGAACTTCCAAAGAACTTCTCATCCTCCCCAGTTCTCCCACAGAGCAGAGACCCAAAGCCAGACAGCACCGGGGTCCTGTACAGCACGTCAGGGACTCGCAGCTCTCATCAGCATCACCGCTCAGCCCTGCATCCTGCAGCACTTCTCTCCCACACGCCAGCCCCTTCCCACTCCCCCCAGTTTGTCCTGCGGATGTGTTACCTTCCCAGCACTGTCTGGCCACCCCAGCCCTGCAGGTCAGTGGATGGGGTGGCACTGCTGGTGTCCCCAGCTCTGGCAATAGCCCAGCTGCCAGGGGATGGCCCCAGGCAGGGGGTCTCGCAGGCTCGTGTATCTCTGCTGGCCTCGGGGCGCAGGGTGCTGGGTGCCACCGGAGCAGCAGGCAGGGCTGGGCAGGCAGTGATCCTCCTCTGGGCTCTCGTAGCGCTGGAGCTGCGTCTCGGGATAAAATCCAGCATAGAAAGAGGACGGAGGGCAGCGCTGAGAGCTGGAAGTGCCCACAGAACCGGGCTCCCATGGGACCTGGGGGCAGCTGGGCTTCATCCCCGGCTCCCGCCCAGGGACCCCGGCCCTGCCCCGGCACTCGGAGTGAGTGCAGGGCCCGCAGCGCCCCGTGCCGTGCAGGGAGAGGGACAGAGCCGTGATCCTGTTGATGGCTCGCCGGAGGGTAGCGATTTTGGAAAGCCTTTTGCCACCCAGGTCGTGTTTGAGGGCCAGCCGCAGGGCATTGAAGGCTTGGTTGTAATCCAGGATCCTCTTACGCTCCCTGACATTGGCAGCCATCCTCCTGGCCTTGGAGCGTGCCGGCCTGCTCCTCTTCCTCACCTTCATCTCCTGCGTGTCCCTCACCCTGGTGGCTGCTTCACTTCCCTGGGACACCCACAGATCCTGCCCGTAGAACCCTTGGGGGGCACCCCCCACTTCCAGCTCCTCTTCCGAGCTGTCGGGCTCTGGTGCTGCTCCTTTCCCCATGGCTGCTCCAGACGTGGTTGTGGCGAGGGAGTGGGAGAGGTGCTGCTGCTGCTGCTGTGGTCCTGCCTCCTGGGAGGGGTGGGAGACACTCCTCCAGGAACACAGAGCAGCCTCTAAAAACCCCATGGTAGGGCTCATCACGTGGCCCCCTCCCGACCCCCCTCACCTGCCCACAGGTGTGCTGCCTGGCCAGAGGCACAGGGCCAGCCTCTGCCTGCAGGGATGCTCCCCAGCACAATACTGGCCTGGAGTGTGGGTGTTGGGGTGCCCAGAGCTTGCAGAGGGATGCTTCTGCACCCCAGGGTGGGGAAAGCACCTCTATCAAGCACACCTTGAAGTGGTTGCTTCAGTTTCTGCAAAGCGTTTGGTCACTACAAGACTTCCTCGAGATGCTCTGCCCTCTCCTATGTTAGCCAGATTGGCAGCTCAGCCTGGGCTGGCTCATCCTTGGGTTTTATACAGTGCCTTGGGGCAGAGATACATGGGGCATCACCACCCTGGAACCAGGCCTGGGGTTCTGCTGGCCCATGCTCTCTGGTGCTGCAACATTTATTTCCCTGCTAAAACTGAGGCACAGAGTGGTGAGGTGTCTGAGGAGAGCAGCAAGTCTTGTGCCCGCATGCAGAAGACAAAAGGGCTCCTGCCCCAGGAACAGGATTGGGGCACCAAGCTGCCTTTGAGACAGTGCCTGAGGGCTGCTCCATGCATGGGTGGGCAGAGGTGAGGTGGGTGCCTGGGCAGGAGCAACCCCCAGGACCCAGGGGAGGAATGTGGGGGGGCCTGGCACGCCTCTGCCCTGCGGAGCAGGAAGCAGGAATGTGGCAGGGAGGACTGGGGCAGGTGATAAAAGAGCTAAAGTGCTACCTGCCTCCAGAGCCTTCCTGTCCCATCCCAGCATCAGGGAGCCTGGGGGCAGAGCTGTCTGGGCTGGTGCTGATGGGACTGCCAGGCACTCACTCTGGGGAAAATGATACTGAAAGCAGCTCCTTGTTCTCTGTGTCCACATGCCAGTGGGACAGAGGGACTTGCAGGTGTGGTGGGTCCAGAGGCCATGGGGAGGGCCAGGTCTCCATCCTCTGAGCAGCACAAGGCCACCACATGTGTTTGCTCATTATTTCATTAGCAAGCACTTGCTAAATGCCTTCCTGTGCAAGGGGTAATGTGTTGAAAAATGGCCCAGGAGTGGGTCTGACAAATTGTTGGGGTGAGTGCTGTAAAAGCAGAGCCCTGGGAGAATATGCCCCTCTTGATCCATCCCTTCCTATCTGATTTTCCCAGCTCTTGTTTGATCAATAGCCACAATTAGCAGGGGGCTATTTGTCTATTGCCCTTCTTCTCTCTTGGCTCTTTGAAGCTGGAGCTAATTTAGGTGCCTCTGCTCCAGGAACCCAATAAATCAGGAGCCAGAGCCTCAGGGAGAGGGAAGGACCAGGCAGGAGGACTTCAAAGGGAGGTGAAGCTTGCAAATATTTTTGAGCCCTCACCTGTTGCTCACCATGGCCCTCTTGTTCTACCCAGCAGCCTTCTGGCCACCCAGTCGTGCTCTGCCCAGGAGTAGATGCTCCTCCAGGCACTGGCCTGCACAGTGGCTCAGCTTGGGAGCAAGAGGCTCTTAGGGATGCTTGAACATCAGCAGGATGTGCATGCTGGGCCCACTTGGAGACATGCCTGTCCAAACCCCAGCTAAGAAGATAGATTCCTGCCATGGGAATGGTTTCACTGCTGTGGGAGGTCAGGAAGTTCAGCATGGAGCTGACTCAGAAGTGGCCAATCTGGGCACAAAGCTGTGCCCCAACCAGGGGCAGCAAACAGGCAGCAGCTCTGAGGTGCCCACCAGGCAGGGCAGAACCCACTGTCCCCATCACCCTGCTCACAGCCCCTGGGAGCTCTCTGGGGAGCACTGAGAGAGGTTCCCAGCATCTCAGCTCTGGGCAGCCCAAGCCCCGCAGGGATCCAGCCCCAGCTCTCGGAAGCAGGCGAGGCCAGACCGTAAATCCCTGGAGCTGGGCTGCCTCCTGTAATTACTGCATCCCGCTGGGCCGTCCCCACCTCGTCCTGGGCACTTCCTACCCAGGTGCCCATTACAGGGTGGGAGGCCAGCAGGAACGCCCACCCCGGCCCTGCTCCCTCAGCCCTCCCTGATTTATTGCCGTGCACTGGAGAGATTTATGGGCTGAGATAGGGAACCAGAACTGTGTTGTAAGGGTCTGCCGGGCCTGTCTGCCTGACAGATGATGAAAGAGCTGTAATTATCAGTCGCCATGCATAAATCAGGCCACTCGTACCATCCCCATCCTCCTCCACACCAGCTTCCAGGAAAGGGGTTGACCCCCGGGAATACCCCATCTCTCCAGCAAGTGTCATCCTGAAGCTGGGCCACTGCCCAGCATCCTCACAGCTCTCATGGGTCCCACAGCTCAGAAGTGTGTTTTGGGGGGGTTTACGCCTAACACTGCAGCTCCTGCAAAGATCCCTGGGCTGGCTGCCCCTCTACTTCATCCATCCAGCTCCCCAAAAGACCTGCTGCTTCCAGGTGAGAAGTATTGGAACCACCTGGGAGCACAGCTGGGGATAAAACCCTGATGGAGTGGTAAGGGGGAAGCTGGCATGGGCTGGGGTGGTGTTCCCAGATCCTGGCCGTGTTCCAGCACCACCCACCCTGCACTGGGAGGCACAGCAGCACCAGGGGGAGACCACAGAGCAGGAAGTGGAGCAGGTGCCCATGATGCCAAGGCAGGAGACCCAGGGACTGGTGTAGAGGGAGGTGCCCACCCCTGGGGTGGGGAAGGAGGTGGTGATTGCTACCACAGTGCCTGGGCCCCGCAGGTAAATAAATCGGGTGTTCTGTTCCTGCTGGGGCACAGCCAGGTGGCACAAGGGACACGGACTTGTGAGTCATCCACAGACAGGCATGGAGGAGGCAGGGAAGGGCATGGTGCCTGCAGGCTTCTACTTCTGCCACCCCTCGAGAGCAGAGTGGGTAAAAAAAAAAACAACTTAGATGGTCCTCCACTGCCCACCACAGGTGCTTGTATTTGCCCCTCCATCTGGTAGGAATGGTCCCTCCACCCAGAGTTGGACAAACTGAAAATGAGGATGGCTGGGAGAGGGCAGAGCTCCACAGCCAAGGCCAGAACCCGTGGTGGCTGGGGGTGCACAGCAGCTCGGTGGCGCAGGAGCTACCCTGCACCTTCCAGGCTTGGTTGTTCCTGGCTCCGGGAGGGATTCCTTGCAGCATGTGGGATTGTTTGTGTCATTAACTGGGGTTTTGTCAACTGCTCCGGTGCTGCACAGCATTACAGCATCCCCTGCCCCACCACCTGGGAGACCCACAGGAGGGGTCTCCTCCACAGGAGGAACCGGAGGCTGAAACAGCCGGGAATAGAGCACCCATCCATCCACCCACCCATCCATCCCACCCGTCTGTCCGAAGCAGCAGCCCAGCCGGACCCGGCCACGCAGCCGCTCCCCTTCCTGGCCTTCCAGCCAGAGGCAACCGGGGGGCGGTGGCCGGGCTGCTCCCCGCCCTGGCGGGGCCGTGCCGAAGCGGGGCGGGCCGGGGGCGGACCCCGACGTCAGGGCCCGGCGGCGGGGGGCGGAAGGCGGCGGTGAAGAGGAGGGGGGGGGAAACTTCGGGCCGTGGGCGGGGGCCGAGGGGAGGGATGGCGGCGGGCGAGGCGGCCCGGGAGGACTTCGCGCGGCACTGGGAGGCGGAATTCCCGGGGGAACCGGCCCCCCGCATGGAGCTGGGCTCGGTGCGGGCGATGGAGCGGGAGCTGGAGCGCTGCCGCCGCCACCTCCGCCGGCTGCAGCGGGCGCTGGCCGAGGAGCGCTTCAAGGTGGGCTACCTGGAGGCGGCCCTGGCCCGAGCCCCCCTTCCCCCGCCGCCCCCCGTCGCCCCCCGCCCGCCGCCCAGCCCCGGCAGCTCCCTGGAGGGCGGCAGCGGCGGCAGCTCGGATGTGGAGGACGCCTCCTCGGCAGGTGGGTGCCGCGGGGGACCCCGGGGACAAGGCGGTCCCCAGCCCCTGTGCCAGCCCCGGTTCACGGTCAAGGGCATCCCGGGCCGCCGCGTGGCCGCGGGCACCCCCAGCCCTCGTGCTCTCCGTCCTACCCGCGACACAGTCAAGGGCATCCCGGGCCACGCCGTCCCCAAGGCATTCCGCTGCTGAGGCCACCCAACCCCCTTGTGCCGTCCCTCCGAGCTGTCCCTGTCGCATCACTGAGACCACTCCGAACCCTTGTGCCATCCCCATCAAACAGCGAGTGCCACCTCCGGCCCCTGTGCTGTCCCGATCTTCCCACTAAGGCCACCCCAAGCCCTGTCCCACTTCCAAGGCCGTCCTGTGCCTGGGCCTCCTTCCCCCAGCATGCAAGGAGGGAGGGTGTCCGGCCGGTCCCCTGCTCTTGGTAAAATGCCACCGGCTCAGGAGCCACCTCTGGGGCTGTGAAACCGCGGGAGAGTCACTTCCTCCAGGTGTGGTCTGGCTCAGGAGGACACCTCTGCTTGGGTGACACCCTTGGGGAGATCCCCAAGTCCTGGAACTGCTGAAGCAGAAGCTTGCTGAGGTGGTGAGGTGCCCTGGGGCGTTTTGCTGGGTGGATTGAGGACAATGTTATTTTGCAAGTGACTGTTTGGTGGCACTGAAGGCGCAGCCAGTGTGCACTGTCACCCGTTGTGATGTCCTACTTCCAGCAGCCTGGAAGTTGTTACTACATCAGCTTTAATCTGGGTTCAAACACAGTCCTGACAGTGAGGGAATGTCACTTTTCATGTGGCTAATTCAGCAGCTGACTTAATTTTGTTCTTGATTGTTTGGGGTGGTGCTTTCCCCCTGAGGCTCTATCCTGCTGGTTTGAGATTGCCTCTGATGTTCAACTGTGCTTCATATTAAGCATCATTTCTATCTATTGCCTTAGTCTGCAGGGCTGGGGAACAGCTCAGTTTCCCTTTCACCTTCCCAAGCTGTCTGGAGGTGAAACGTCCAAAGTACATGGCTGCTCTTGATGTTGTAACCCTCCTGCCCTGGGTGTCTGGGCCTCTCCCCAATCGATGGGGACTGGTTGTGGGAGCCTGCAGTGAGGACCAAGGGCATTCTGTGTTTTGCCTTCCAAGGGCCAACCCAAGCTCTTCTCCACCTCCCTGACAGCATGCACTGGTTTTAACTTTTTGTTTCTTTGTTTGGCTTTTTAACTTTTGGAGAGATGCTCAGCGAACGATGGGGCTTGAGTGTGTTGAAGTGACCAAGAGCAAATCCTTCTGATTTATCCCTGTATTTTTAATTTTTTTTTTTTATTATTTCTGTTTATGCTCTGGAATGTTTCTGAACATCCAGGACTGTGCAAGGCTGTTCTCAGCCTGGGGGTGTTGTTTAAGGGACTTCCCTCTAGTACCACATAAACCCCTGACTGTCCTGGCTTCATTATGTGTTGGGGTCCTCCATGGCTTGACCAAGACCTTTGCAGCACGTCGGGGTGAGTTTCTTTGGCAAGATTTTGAAATCCAAGGTTGCATCTGCTGTGGCTTCTTCCTCCTCCCCCCCAAATGGGTCTCCATTGAGGTCCCCATCGAGATCCTCTTGCACTTGTCAGAGGTGGCAGTGTCCCCTCTGCCTGGTGGCATGACTGGGCTGGTGGTCAGCTGACAGTGATGAGCTCTCCCCAGCCTTGTCTCCAGCCTCTCCTGAGTGTCAGCACTTTTCTTTGTTGGGTGTTATAAGGGTGCCTGTGTGTGCTGACGGAGCTGACATTTAAAAGCAGAATTTGAGAGTACAGTAAAGTCTGTGTGGTCGTTGCCTGGATCCCCCTTTTTCTGGGCAGTTGGTTAACTTAGTGCTCCCGTTTGTTTTCTTCTCACTTCTCTTTATTTTTCAGATACAAGTCAAAATTTCTGATTGTGGTGCTGTTTGCTTCTCCTGCCAGCAGTCCAGGTGGTGTGTAAGTGGGTTAGAGCTGTTCTGTCTGAGTTCCTCAGTATTTTAATGTGAATTTTTGAGATTTACAGTGCTGTGGCTGAATGTGGTCAGTTCCAGCTGTTTCATTGTAACCCATGTCAGTGCTATCTGTTCAGCAAGCACAGGAGCCTTGAATATTGTCTTGATGGGAATTACCAGGGAGAGACAGTGTTTTCCTTTAAGTAGCTTGTGATTAATCTGATTTAAAGCGAGGAAATCTGCACGATGCCCCTGCTTGCAGCTATTGCACGAGAGCAGTGCGTGTGACAGCCAGATACATGATCCTGGCATCTGAGATAAGGCCTGTGCCAGCTCACCCGGGACCAACAAAATCTGAGTGTCAGTGAGCAGATGGCTCAAAACGAAGTGTGGCAAGGACTGAAATTCCCCTCATCTCAGCCATCACCTGTCCCTGTGGCTAAACACCCAGCTGGCCCCACAGCTGAGCATGTGGGTGCTGCACAAGGTCGGGGTGTGCCAGGGTGTGGGGGTGCTGCCTGCATCACCTCCCTCCTGCCGTGGCACAAGCCTGGGATGAAGGGTTTGGTGAGCAAGAGGAGTGGCACGGGGATGCTCATGGGGAGATGCTTCGTGCTTGGTTAACACACACAGAGGTGGAGCAAACTCAGTGCTGGGTTCCTCTGCTTTGTCCTTGGGAAGCAGAGGAAGAGGCTGACTTTGCCGGGGATGCTGCAGGAGCTCCTGAAGCTCCTCTGGAAGGCTGCTGGGTGTGGGAGCCTCCCATTCACCCTGTGCAGCATCCTGCACCCCAGAAATGTGAGCTCGGGGCTGGGGAACACTGGTGTATCTGGAATAGTCCTTGGTGGGGTTGGCTGGTGGGTCTGGTTGTGATAGGATGCTGTGGCTGCATGCTGTGCTGTAAATGAAGTCTCTGAGCCTCTGTTTAACTGGAATTGTGGTTTCTGTCATGGAAAGATGCTGGAGTCACGTGGGCTCATCTGCTCACCACACCACCTTTGCTGTACCTTGTTAAAGGGACAAGGAGGAAGGAGGCTGGTGGCAGCAGTGTTGGTGTGTGAGATGGGGAGGGGACCCTTGGGCATCTGGGGACCCCAGGGTATCAGCTGCCTCATCCCTCTGCACTCTGCTGGTGGCTGGAACACAGTGGGAATTTTGCTGGGGTAGGTTGTGGTGTAAAGAGGTGAAGGAATGGTGATCCCAAAGCACCCAAGGAGGTTGTGTTGGATTGTCTGTGCCTCTGTTTCCCCTCCTTTAGCACCAGGAGGGGATCTGGGAGGTGGTGCTGAAGCAGGGAGGTGCATGGGGGGGAGTTGTCCCTCCTTGAGACCTCACCTATTGCCTTCTGTGTCCTCAGATTTGTTATTTTCAGTTTTTACCTCATTTTATTTCCCCACTGTTGGGAAGTTCTTGTTTGGCTCTGAAGTTGCTGGAAGTTCCTCTTCTGCCTGGGGAAGGACAGACAGAGTCATGATGTTTAATTTTAACTGCTTAGGCAAGGACAAAACCACAGTGTCTGTCTGTGTGTGTCTGTCTGTGTGTGTCTGTGTATGTGCATGCCTGCTGGGGACCTTTGAACCATCTCCATCTGCTCTGGGGCCCGGTGGTGTTTTGGGAGGTGGCATTTCTGCACAAACTCCCCTGATGTCAGTTTGACAACAACCCCTGTATGGTGTGGGGCTGCCCCAGCCAGAGACTGCAGGGTTAACACTGCAGGTTGGCACTGTTAAAGAAAAGTCTTAAATCAATGCAAAAGTTCACTGGTGTAAAAATGCCTTTGAATAGAACAATTGCTGTTGAAAAGCAGGGTTTTTAAAATGAGAGCAGTAAGTGCTGGTTGCTGGAGGAACTTCACTGTGGTGGGAAAAATAGTGAAGGGCTTGGAAAGGAGTTGGAAGAGCAAAGGGGAAACCTGTGACCAGCTCTGCTTGTGGGCACCACCAGCATCTCTGCTCCAGGGCAGGGACATCAGTAGCTGCAGCATCAGCAGGGTGTAGAAATGCCCCTCCCAGGAACTGGTGTCCTTTGAAGGTCAAGCAGGGTGGATGGGTGGTGGGATGGGAGTCCCTGTCCCTCTCACTGGGCAGGGGGGAGAACCAGTGAGCTGGTCCTGGTGGACATATCTGTGCTGCTGGCAAGGTGGTGTGGCCAGGTCTGAGCATGACTGGGTGTCCATGGGGGGTTATTTGCCCCCCAGTATCTGGGCAGAGTTGATGCTGAGCTCCCCCAGCTCAGCAGCATTCAGGGCACTGGGCTGCATGGTCTGCTCCAGGGCCCTGCAGAAGGTAAGGAGGGGACAAAGTTCCCCTTTCAGTACCAGCAATACCATGGGCTGTGCCCACTACTGGGGCAAGTCCTTTAGCTCAGAGGTGGCCACCTGGCCCCTTGGGCTTGGGGCAGTTGGGGGTCCCCATGTAGGAGCAGCAGCAGGGCAGGCAAGAAGCTCTCATTAGGTGGCTGGTTACAGCCAGAAGTGACCTGCAGGGCCTGAATAAATTTGCATTGTAAGCCTTTTGAAGTCTGGTTTGGGTTTTGTGTTTTTTTAATTGTATTTCTCCCCCTCCCAGGCCCCGGAAAGACACTTCTGTGCAGCCAAGCTCTTTGTTCAGGTGCTTCCTCCTCCCCTCCTGCCCAGCGATGCTGCCATTGGGATCCCAGTGGCTCTGCTCCCTCTTCCATGGACACTGCCCATCTTGGCAGTAGTGCCAGAGGGAGATGTTCACCCATGCTGCTGGGGGATGAAGAATGTTCCCTTGGGTTCCCTTGAGCCTGCTGTAGCCAAAGCAGCTCACTGTGTCCATCCTGGGAAGATGGTACCTCTGTCCCTGATCCATGGCACTGCTGGGTTTTCCTTGGCTGGAGCATCCCAGGCTCCAATCTCTACTGCACCCCCAAGAGACATCTTCTGATAGGCTTGGCTTTCCCACCCCTTGTTATTTTGTCAGTGTTTGCTAAGCAGGCTAATTTGCATATGTAGATGAGCAGCAACAACACTTCTTGGCTCCTTTGGCTGCAGCTGGGGAGTGGATCCTGGCTGGCCCAGCGCATCCTAAAGATCATCCTACTGATAAATCCCAGCTGCAAAGTTCATGGATTGTTTGAAGGTCTGGCAGATCAGGAGGCTGGCAGAGGTGGCCACAATCTTTTCCCTCTCAGAAGAGAGATGCAATGTGATAGCTGGGCCAGGCCTTAATCTGATATTAGAGGCTTTTTCCTGTGAGCAGCTGCCTTCCCTGTTTGGTATTTTGAGAGGCTGAGGATGCTGCTGATGTGGCTGGGTCTCTGTTCTCCTCCCAATGCTTGGGGAGATCCTTGCCTGGCTCTGGCACCCTGCTTGGCTCCCTGAGGGTGGGAAGCTCTGGGTGGCTGCTCCGGAACCTCTGAAAGTGATACTGAGGGAAGAGTTTAATGCTGAGCAGTTGCACTCTGGTTGCTGCCAGCCCTGGGTGCCCAGCTCCATCCTTGGCCCAGCCCTGGGCAAGAACTGAAACTCGTGTGGCTGTGGCTGGAGAAGCCTCTTGCACAAGAGTTCAGAAATAGTGATGTGTGGGCTGGTGGGCAGGGGCTGGGCAGATGCCAGGCAGACAGCCAGACACCAGGCAGGCTGCATGGGGCTGGGCAGTGGTGGGGAGGAACCGTGGGTCTCAGTTTTTGGCTCTCTCCACAGGGATGCTCCCAGCTGGAGCTGTGTTGTGGTCAGAGCTGGGGGTGGTTGAGAAGGTTGTTGGCAGCATCTCCTCACCCAGGGCTGGTCTGTGCCACCACAGGGTGATGGGTGTCTGGGTGTGGGTGGGTGCTCATCTCCAGCCCTGGGGAGAGGAGGAAGGATGTTCAGCTGCTTTGCGGGTTTGGGGGATTTGTTGTTGTTGTTTTTTGCAAAGGCCAAATGAGCACAAACAATTTAAAATAAAGCCAAACAATTTGGGGCTGTATTGTTGCAAGGTCATTTGCCTGGTTTAGTGTGTGTGTAGCCAGATAAGGCCTGTTGGGTGTGGAACAGGGGTGGCTTCTATTTGGGTATCATGGTGCATTGGGGGACTCTCCTGGACACCCACTTAGCCAGTTCTTCTGGGGTCCTGGTACTGACAGGACCTATGGTGTGGTGCCATGCTGGGGGTGGCCAGCTGGCAGATTGGTCCCAGGGGTCTGGTGGCCTGGGAGTGGCTCTTACAAGTGGTCAGCTCATACACTGTGTTGGATAAAGATGAAGACATGCAAAGGGAGGTTTGCAGGGTCGTGTGGAGAGACTGGTGCCATTGGCAAGAGGGGTCAGGAAGTGTGTCTGGCTGGAGGGAGCATATGGAAAAGCCCCTGTGTACAAACAGAGAGCTGTGCATGGAAAACTGGCTGCTCCAGGGGGTTATGGGCTGCTTTATGCCCTTACGGCTCTGCAGCCACCGTGCTGGTGGGGCAGTGGCTGCACCTTGTGCTGCTGATGCTGCTGTGCTCCCCGAGGTGTGAGCCAAGTGTGGTTTCCTGTCGTGAAGAGGGGTGATGTCCTCAGCTGAACCTCTATCACCTTCCTGGCAGGTCACTGCACCTGGTGACAGAGCCTCATGCTGGCAGGGGCTGCAGGGGCTGAGGGGCCACAGGGTTTGGCTGTGGGGGACTCATCACTGAGACCTGTAAAGAACAGAGTGGGGACAGGCAGTGGTACCAAGGCAGAACCTGGGCAGGGTGAATGGAGGAGTTGGTAAGGACAGAGGATGGTCAATGTGTCCAGCTGTCCCTGTGCTGTCACCCTTGGGCAGAGCTGGCACTGCCCACACTGGTGGCTTGGGGGTGAGGGGGTGCTGGCACGGGGCAGTGCAGGGGTGATGGCATGGACCCTGGGAGTAGGGCATCAGGTGGTGGCAGTGCCATGAGAAGGTCCCCTCAGGTTTCTTAGCTGGGGCTGTCGCCGATGCCACCCGTGCCCTGGCACTTCGTGCTCTGGTGGCTCTGCTTTCCCCTCATTCCTGGCAGAGCATTCTCCCTCCCTCCTGCCCGGCTCCCATCTGGCCCCAGCGCCTTGTCCAGACCTTTCTCCGCCCGGCTGAGCCCGCGGGCAGGATGCAGCCGAGGGCAGGGTTGAGGGATGCTGCCCACACCGCCGGGAGGAGGGAGGCAGGAGGAGGGCAGCGGAGCGGCACAGGCTGAACCAGGGCGGCCTCTGTGCTTGAACGCTTGGCTGGTGCCCTGACATATTGGGGTTGATGACTCTGGCACTTCAGATTTCCTTTGGCTACACGCAGCTGGGGAGGGCGGTTTAACCCCTGCCTGCTCGCACCCCGCGTCCCCCACCCCGATTCTACTGGGCAGGGCATCCCCCGGCTCCTGGACGTCCTGGTTCCTCTCGGAGACGGGGAAAGCGGGGCCAGGAGGAGCCTGTGTCCTTCAGCGACAGCGGTTAGAGGGGCTGGGAGGGAGCACAGCATCCCTGGGGCATCAGGAGAGGACAAGACCATGGTGGAAAGGGTGATGGAGCCGGGCTTCCCTTACCCCCTGCTCTCCTTGGCGTATCTTAGGGGGCAGCCGCACGCCCTTGTGCCACCACCGTCCCCTCCTCCTTCCGGGTACCCAGACCCCTGCGGAGGGTCCGTGTGGCTGCGTGGGGAGAGGGGGTGGGGGGTCGGACGCTGAGCTCGGCTCCCCCCGGCAAGGCAGGGGCGGGAGGCGGGACGCGCTGCCATCGCCAGCCGGCACCTCCTTCCCTGGGCATCCCTGGCAGCAGAGCCGTCGTGCGGCCGGGCAGGCGGTCGTGCCCGGTTCCCCTATCCAGCCCCCGCCTGGGCCCTCGGCCCCCCGCCTCCCGCCCTCTCTTCAGCCTTTGTTGTGAGATGCGAGCGGGCTGGTGGGGCTGAGAGCCGAGCATGGAGCCGCTCAGCCACCGCGGCCTGCCGCGCCTCTCCTGGATCGACACCCTCTACAGCAGTACGTGCTCTGGGCTGGGGGGCGGCCAGGGGGGGCGGAGGGGGGAGGCGGGTCCCCTCTACCTGTTGGGTACCGCTGCGTCGCGCTGGGGAGGGATGCTGTGCTGGTCATCCTGGGGTGGGGGGGCTCCCCCGGGCTGAGCCGAGCCCGGGCAGAGGATGCTGGCTGAGGGTTGTGCTTCCCTCCCTGTACACCCTGCACGTCTCCAGGGGCAGGGCAGCGCTGGCCGGAGTCAGTCCAGCATCTCCTGGGTTCTGGAAACCTTCTGGGGAGGCTGCACAAGCAGAATGGGTGACAGTGGCCCCAGCACAGTGGGGCTCGCTGGGGCTGGAGCAGGCTGACAGCCGGCACTGCCCACGGGGGTTCTTGGGGAGGTGGGGGATTTCTGTGCTGGGTGCTGTTCTTGACCCTCGGTGGCTGTGGGAAGGCTGCTCTCCACCAGCCATGATTTTTGCAGCAAGATCCCAGGCTCTGTGCTGAGGATGCTGTGGCAACGTGGTGTTGGTAGCCGGGGGCTGGCAGCCAGCTGGGCTGGGGGCGTCCTGCAGCAGCCTTGGGGGTGCAAATCCCTTCATCCCACAGATGGTCAGTGAGAAGGAACAAGCCTCAGAGTCATGCTGGTCCTGGTCCCATGGCACCTGTCTCAGCAGCAGTAAAGGGATGCAGGGACACAGCAAGAAGATGGGGGGGCTCAGTCACAGGGTCCCTGTGGTTCATTCTGTGGGAGTGTTGAGCTGCATGGGCAGCCCAGGGGTAGGTTTTGGGGTGCAGTATTGAGCTCAGAGCCTGGTGTTTGTGGAGCAGCAAGGTTTAGCATGGGTGCATGGAAAGGTGAGATGCTACAGAGAAGGGGGCACAGTGACCCCTGCGAAGATCTGGCATCAGTTGTGTCCTGGAGGGAATGGGGGGCTGCAGACATTGCAGATGTCTGAGCCACCCGAAAGTTTTCCAGCTCAAGGCCTCCAACACCCACCGCTAGCAGCAGCAATCCTGGGGTCCAAAGCTGCTCTGCAGCTTGTGCAGGCAGCTGGCCTGGAGCCCTCAGGCCACATCCAGCCACAGCCTCCGTGGGCTCCTTCCCAGCCCCAGCATCTCTGCACAGCCATGGCTCTGCCATCCCAAATCCTTCTCTGGATGCCATGGAGAGGAGAGGGGGGGGGAAGGCTGCTCGGGATGACCATATTTTGGGGGATGCAGGCAGGGTTCAGCCTTAATCACACCGGGGAAGGTGGTGGTGGCAGGGAGAAGATGCTGCTTGTGTTGAGCCAGCCTTTGGAGGAGGCCCGTGGAAGCAGGTCCTAGGCCAGCTCACGGATCTGTGTTGTCATGGTGAATTTTCACCCAGGCACCAGGAAACCGCTGCGTTTCCCCAAAACCTCGCAGGCTCCGTACGGGTGTTTGGTTCCGTGCGGGTGTTGTTGTGCATGTGGTGTTGGCTCCGTGCGGGTGTAACCAGTGGTGGGTTAGGATGAGTGAGCACTGAGGTGTGTGTGGGGGCAGGGAACAGCACGTGCCTGCATGGAAAGTGAGGAAAATGCCACCTTGAGCTGCTGTGATGGTGCTGTCACCCACAGGAGCCAGTTACTGCCCTGCCCATGCTGCCTCTTGGGGATCATCACACTGGGATTACCTCAAGCTGGACTTGAGAAGACGTGACAAAGCAGAAACATTATTTTCCTGAGGAAAATAGTTCCCTGTAGGGACACGTTCTTGACCCCCTCCTGGGCCCAAGTGCTATCCTGCAGGATCCCTGCCCTGGTGGGTGTCAGCATCCTGTATGCCCTCTGCACTGTGGGGCTGGATCCAGCTCAGGGTGCTGGGATTACCAGGCTGCTTTGCATGTCCTTGTCCCTCCAGAGTGGCTGCCTCCCTTCCCTTGGTTCCCACCCTTGGGGTGGAGTAGGAGAATTTCCACTGCTGCTAAAAAAACGGGAGCAAAAATAGCGCTGGGTTTTGGCACGGGCACAGGAACAGGAAGAGGCTGCAGGGGCAATGCAGCTGCAGGGATGGAGGCTGGTGCTGGGTTTGGGCTGTCTGGTGGCAGGAGCATCCCACAGGCAGGGAGACACAGGGCCAGCCGCTTTGTGTTCCTTCACCCAGCAATGTCCCCTTCATCTGTCCTGGCGGCTTAGTGGAGCTTGGTTCCTTCCCTGCTGCAGGTGCTGCGGGGAGGTCCCTCTGCCTGGACTCCCTGGGTGAGAGCTCCATAAATACTGCGTGGGTGGCACAACTGGGGCTGTGACATTGTGGCTCCATCCTTCCTCCTGCAAGCAGGACAAGGTCCCTCTCCCTTTTGGGACACTGCCTGTAGGTCTCAGCTTGGGTCTGGGACATTGACCTGCTCCAGCTGGGAGCAATGGCTGCTTGAGTGCCAGGTTGTTCCTGCATCCCCAAGGGCCAGTCCCTTCCCCCTCTGTGCCATCAATGCCACCTTCTTCCCTGTGTCGCTGCTGCTGTCACTTCCTAAGGTCCCCAGCTGCCTCATTAAAGCTGTGTTCCTCATTACCTTGCTGCTGAGCCACCCCAGCCTGGGTTGCCAGGTCTCCTGTAGTGCTGGTGCCACTCTGAGTATTTGTGTTGCCCACCCAATGGTTTGGCCCAGAGCTACAGACCTTGGCCTTGATGGAGGTGAGGTGATGGAGTCTGATGGCCTCCAAGTTGATGTTCCTGGTGAGGACTGTCAGCTTTGTCCCTTCTCTGCTGCCTTGGGCATACCTGGGACCAACCTGGTGGGGAAGAGTGTTTGAGTGAGGGGTTTGGGTTTCTCCAGGGCATCCCCAGCCTGGGGATGTTGCTTGGCTGGGTGGGCTCAGGGGACCTGCATGGGGTGGATGTCCCGGGGAGGTGGCCATCATGGGGAACACCATTGTTAATATATCTCTTGCTCTCTTGCTCCTGGCCCTTGATTGAAGACATCCCAGATGGGACCTATCAAAGGCAGGAGGGATGAGGGACATCCCACCACAAAGAGGCAGGACAGGGTAGAGCCAGGGAGATGCCCTTTCCTTGGAAACTGAGAAGCAGGGGGAGCTACGAGCTCTGCTATCCCTTTCCACCCACCTTGTTCATGCCCCGTTGGCTCCTGGGTTGAACAGGGGCTGTAGTGGCCCAGTGAGGGTGGAACCTCTGCCTCTGAGGGATGGTTTTAGCTGCCAATTGTTCGTGGAGCAAGATCCTAGAGGGGTTGTAGTGTCCTGGCAGAGTTGGGATGACATGGACCACCATTCAGGAGTGTCCTCCTTCCCAACCCTAAAGGCAGGATGGGTCCCTCCATCCCTTCCCAGCAGCACCAACAGCACTCCTGGCCTGAGCAGGCTTTGCAGCACTCTTTGATTTAAAGATTTATTTGCTTTCATTATGAAGCCAATGCATTATTAATGTGCTGAGTGGTGTTGGGAGTCAGGGGAGTCATTGGGTGGGGTGGCAGGGCCATGGGGGCACAAAGTGGTAGTGATGTGAGGTTTGATTTGGGATGGCTGCTACAGCCTCCACGTGCCCTGTCTTGGCCAGGGTCTCCCCATAATCTCACCACCGTGTCAGCCCTGTGGGGACATCTGTGGGGCTGCTGGGTGGGAAGGGGAGCCAGGGGCTGGCACAGGGTCACATTGGCCAAGCTGTGCTCACTGCCTATTTGGGAGCCACCATGGGGGTCTTGGCCACATGCTGTGGGTGGGGGTGCTGGGTGCACCCTGTGGCCGCCCCTGCCGCAGCCGGGCTCCCTTCCCCCTCCTCTTTGTCATCATCTCGGGGCTGCTGCAGCCGCCTCTTCTCACCGCCACCGAGCCGCTGCCGTTTCCATGGTAACAGGTTAGGATGTACCCCGGTCCCCTGCTGCACCCGGGGACCCACTGCAGCCCCCGGTTCCTACCTGGGGCTCTCCAGAATGGCTTCCCCTGGGCAATGGGGGTGGGGGGGTTGTAGGACAGTGTGGGACGTCCAAAAATAGGTGCTGGTCTGACGTGGTTGTGGCAGACACCTTCTGCCCCCACAGTGTGGCCTGAGCTGCTCACCCACCATGGAACTGCCACCATTCTTCTCCTTCTGAGGGGGGTGGTATTGTCCTCCATCCTGTAGAGCTGGGTGTCCTAGCACCCATTCCCAAGCTCTGAGGAGGATGGCAGGGGAGGATGGTGGTTGTTGCTCCTAGTCCAGCTCCATCCCTCCCTGGGGATGGCACAGGGATGGTGGCTGCTGGGCAGGCAGGACAGAGCCACTCGCATGGGGCTGGAGTGTCTGGCAGAGCAGCTGTCCCTGCCCAGCCGAAGCCCCAGCCGAGAGCCGATGGCCTCTCAGTGACATAAATTATGCAAATATAGGGAATTGTGTCGAGCAGAGGATACCCCGCAGGGCCAAGGATTCTCTGTGTGATGCTCTGCCTGCCTGAGCAGGCAGAATGCAGGCAGCTGAGGCTGGCAGGGGTGTGGGTATCGGTGCGTGGCCCCGGGTGTCACACACAGGGTCAGTCGCCTGCAGGTAACCACGGGCTGGGGTGGTCGTGGTGACCCTCGGCTGTCCCTGGATGCTCATCACCCCCCCTCTTTTCCCCTGGCAGACTTCAACTATGGTGCGGATGAGTACGATGCTGAGGGCAACGAGGAGCCCAAGGCGCTGCCGGAGGGCTCGGAAACCATGCCCTACATCGACGAGTCACCCACCATGTCCCCCCAGCTCAGCGCCCGCGGCCAGGAGAGCGGGGACGGGGTCTCGCCCACACCCACCGATGGCCTCGGCACAGGGGTAGGTGCTCGGGTCGCGGAGTTGTTCACCGGGTGTGGTTGAACCTAGGGCCTGTCTCGGTTGTGTCGGTGATGCTGTGACCGGAGGGACCTGTGACAGGGCCAGCCAAGGCCCTTTGTGCTCTTCTGCTGTTGTTGGGGAGGGTGCCACGGTGTGTCCCTGCCCCGTGTTGCTGTGCCAGTGGCAGAACCAGGAGGGCATGGGCTGGTCGGAGAGAGAGGTGCGGCTGCTGGAGCTCAGCTGGTTATGCGGGGAGCCGTCATGTCCCCAAGGTCCCTGGGGTCTCCTGGTCCCCGGAGCCCTTGGAGAGAGAGCGCAGCAGCTCCGCCGGGCTGCCGGCTCCATCTAGCGGCACTTGGGGACGAGCCATGAGTTGCGGAGGGACACCCTGTCCCGTTCCTCCCCCCACTTTTCTTCTGGGGAACTTGGATTTAAACCTTCCTCTCCTTCCCTTTTTCCGAGACCATCCTCGAGAAGCCCCTGGGATTTCTCCATGATGTTTCACCGGAGAGCTGCGAGGCAGGAAACCAGAAGGAAAAAATGATTATGGTTTTTTTTGGCCAGAATAAAAGTTTCCTTAAAGCCCGGGAGGGGTGGGGCTGCTGTCCCCACGAACATCGGGGCTGCCATTCCGGGGTTTGGCGAGCCGGGGGACTGACAGGAGGACGAGGCCGGGCTGGGAAACGTGAAGGGTTTTGGTTTGGTTTGGTTTGGTTTTGGGTTTTTTTTCCGTTTTTTTTGTCATGGAAAGAGTTAAGCGCCGAACCCGGATGCTGAAGCAGTGGAGGCAAGAGGTGTGGCTTCCTCCCCAGGGCCCCTGCGCAGCATCCTCCTCCAGGCACCCTGCGCAAGCCCTGGGGAGGGATAGAGGAAGGGGGCTGCCAACCCTCAGCCTGGGAGCCTGTCCCCCGGGCTCCTTGTCCTCCAGCAGGACGTTGGGCATAGCCCAGAGAGAACCTGCCCGGAGCCCCCTGATGCCGGGGTTTGATGATGTCTGGTGCTGTGGGTGATGGGCTCTGTCCACAGGGGCTGGCGGGGATGACAAGAGGGTGGCCCTGGAGGACCCAAGCGATGTCCTTCAGGGGCTGGTGGAGCAGGCTGGAGCTAGTCACAGGTGGTGAAGATGGCTCAGTTGGCACTGAAAGCATTTGGAAATGTTGGAGCTCAGCTCTGGCTCTACCTCTGTCATTTTATCTAGAGCTGCTTGTGCTGGGGCTTAGCAGAGCATGGTCTGAGTGCTGGCATGTGTAATCCTGTGTGTCCACCCTCACGATGGGCACAAGCCCACTGTGGCTGGTGGCATTTGGTGCTCACCCCATCACTCTTTTTTTCTAGTGAGGCAGGACTGATGTCACTGCCTTGTTGAGGTGTCACCTCCCAGCCTGGAGGCTGGAGGAGCTTTCTGGTGAATCATCTCTTCTTGCAAGCTCATGGGGCAGCTTGTGACCACGTCTGGGCCCTGCAGCTGCTGGGTGCAGACATGACACATCCCTCCTTTTCCCGCCTGGATGAGCACCAAGGTCATGGTGTGGGGTGGGACCCCAGCCCCTTCTGCTGGGTTTGGCACAGTGGATGAGGCTTGTTCCCCCATCTGAGGACCCAGCTGCAGTGGGCAGGGACCCAGTATCCTGGCGCAGACTCCTCTTAGCAAAGGCTGGTTACAGCCTGGGCAGTAGACACATGGGTGGCCATGGGCTCTGGAAAGTCCCAGTGTCTGTGTCCCTGCCCACTTCTCATGGGAGGAGTTTGTTCCAGGCATGGGGAGAAGAGGGGGCTCCTGTGGGCAGAGGACATGGACACTGGTTCCCCTTTTGCCTCTGAGGAGCAGAGGGAACTGCTGCAACAGCTCTTGCATTAGTGTCATCTCCTCCAGCCTGTTCTTGCCCCATTCACCAGGGCCCATGATGTCCCTCACAGGTGTCACACAACCTCTCATGTTTCTGCTCCCTGGCTGCCCTGGCACAGTTGGGCTGGGGCAGTGGGTAGGTGCCAGCACTGATCCCTGTGGGATGTGGAGCAGATGCTGTGGGAAGACGTGTGTCCCAGTTGTGTTGCCCTGAGGATCTGCTGGGTCCCTACTGGGCTGAGAAGGGGTCTGAGACCCTTCCGGGGGTGCAGGACCAGGTCATCTCATGGGATCTGATCCTGCTGCTGACTTCCGAGGTCACTCATGCTGGTGACAATCCCCACGATCCAGCTCTCTGCCTGCCCACGGGGGCATGGAGGTTGGGGGGGCACGGTGGGGGGGGGGCGATAGGTGGTCTCCCCTTGATGGCTGCTCTGCATGGAAAAGGGGGATGCGGGGTCAAGGCAGGAGCCAGAGGACCCCTTTCTATGGGTCTCTGGGCTCTGTCACCGTTGGGGGGGCCATAGGTGGACTCCACTTGATGGTTGCTCTGCCTGGAAAAAGGGGGTGCGGGTTCAGGGCAGGAGCCAGGGGACCCCTTCCCATGGGTGTCTCTTGGCTCTGCCAACGTTAGGAGAACCAGCTGGGGGGAGGCGGTTGCCGAGCGCCCCAGCCTTGACCACAGTCTGCCGGCGGAGCAGCTCCACCTCCAGCACCAAGAAATGCATTTCCTGTAGCGAGCGCGAAGGGCGGAGCGGCAGCGCTGGCTGTGGTGGCGGGCAGCGGCCCTCCGACACCCGCAATACCCCCCCGGGGCTGAGAGGAGCTCAGGGGAGACGCAGCCTGTCCCTCTTGTCCCATCGCGGCTGACCCCGGAGCTGCCATCGCCGCTGCTGGGAAGCGGCTGCGCAGCCACCTCGGGAGCGTCTGGCGTGGCGGCCGGGACGCCAGAACCGAGGGCCGGAGCTGGGGCTGGCGGGAGCACCGGGGATCCTATAATGGCTCCTTTCATCCCGCGGTCGTGGCCGGAGGCCAGGGCTGAGTCGGGCTGGGCCAGTTGGGCCGTGTGAGCCCCTCGCCTGGAGCCTGGCGGGGTCCCCTCTGCCCCCCTCTGCCCGGCCAGCCATGGAGGAGGAAGAGGAGGCCATAGGGTACCTGGATAAAGTGTTGGAGGATGAAGATGACTCCGAGCCGGGAACCCCCACCAGCCCCGGGTCACCGTTCTCGGCCGGCGAGAAGGTGGGCAGCAAGGACACCCTGCCCCTGTGATGGGAGGCAGTGGGGGGGTTGAGGGGCATCTTGCTGGTGCTGCTGATGCCCAGGTCTTAGGGCAGCTCCTGGGGTGGTGTGGTGGGTGTTGGTGGGGGGCAGCAGGAGCATCACCACAGCTCCATCGCCCACCCTCTCATGGCAGGGCTGTGCCAGGTGTGGGGTACACCCCTGGGTGCTTGTGCAGAGTGGGGTATCTGGCCTCCCTCCCGTGGGGTGCAGGGGCCATGTGTGCTGATGTGGGGGGGGGGCTGTGGGGCTCAGCAGAGCTGGCGCTGGGTGCTCAGAAAGGAGCTGGACCACACTCTGCCACTGCCCCACTGCATGGACACCAGCATCCCCCCTAAACAGCCCCAAACTGGGGGCTGTGGCCCTGAGGAGCCCCCTGTGCTGGCAGGCACAGCCCAGCAACCTTCAGTGGGGGTCCCTGGGTGTCTCCAGAGGGCTGGCATGGGGCTGGAGGAGAGCTCTGGCTCTGCTCTCCTTGGGGTCTCCTGCATGGGGCAGCTGCTGGACCCTACTTTAGGGTTGCTCCTTTGAATCACAGAGGTCTGACTGGCATGGTCCTGATGGGGCACCACGGGCCCTGGGCATGGAGAAGCCCCTTATCTCCTCAGCTCCCACGCAGGGCCCGGGTTGGGGAAGCAGGAAGAGCCCGTGACTAATTGGTGGCAAAGAGCCCGTGAGCTCTCAGCACACAAAACTGCTGGCCCCCCCCACCCCTGGGCACCCCTCTGCTGTGCTGGTCACCACAGCCTGGCCTGGTGGAGAGCCATGGGGTGGGTATCCTGGTGTGCATAGCAGCTTCCATGGGGGTTGGTGGATGCTGGAGAGATGCTCCTGTGTAGCCATGCACCCCCGAGTGTTTGCGGCTGGCAGGGACAGGTGGTGCAGACAGGGGCAAAACAGGACCAATACACCTCCAAAATGTCCCTCATGGCTCTTTGCCCAGAGCAACTGATGTCCCTGCTTGATCTCGGTCTGAGTGGCAAAGCTTGGCTCCTAAGTGATTTTTTTTAGGACCAAGGGTGTCATGGGCACAGCAGGAGCTCAGGGCAGTCAGGGTGCTGGGGTGTCCATTCTTGGGCACTGGCAGAGCCTCGATGAGGGTCCCAGAGCCCCCCAGCCCTGCTAAGCATTGTTTCATCTCTGCTGTCGGGGTTGGGCTGCTGGACCATCAGTGCTGCAGCAGACTTGGTCATGGGCTGAGCCACCAGAGGTTGGAGCACCAGCAGGGACCTGCCCCAGTGCCACCAGGCAGTGACCATTGGGGTGACACTCTCCGGGGTAAACCTCAGCAGGGGAAAAAAGGGTGGTGCTGGGTCACATGGCAGCACCATCCGTCACTAGGCATGATTTCACCCGGTGCCTCTGGACTCTGCCCTGGGAGAGTCCTGCCCTGCCTGGAGCTCTGCCAGTGGCGCTGGGCTCCTGGCCAGCCAGGGAGGGGAGTGAAGCCAGCACAGCCCATGGCTTCCCAGATGGCTCCAGCCTGGCTGTGCTGCCCAGTGGGCACGTGCCCGGCCCTTGCCATGGAGCTTCCCCAGCACTGGCGGGGACATGTACCCAGGCGGGGATCCTGGTGGGATGAGAGCTTTCCTCCTGTGCTGGTTGTTGGCTCAGCTGGGTTCCTTTACTTGTTGCACAGGGTGAGCGAGAGGCTGGCAAAGGCCTGGAGATGAGGAAGCTGGTGCTCTCTGGTTTCCTGGCCAGTGAGGAGATCTACATCAACCAGCTGGAGGCCCTCTTGTTGGTGAGCACAGCCCTTACGCTGGGAACCCCCTCCAGGGATGTCCCACACCAGGGGTGGGTGGGTGGATGGATGGGTGGGTGGGTGGGTGGATGGATGGAATAATTTCTTTCTAAACAGCTGCCCCAAGTCAGGCCCGGCCCCTGTGCTACCTGGAAGAGGGCAGATTCTCCCCTGCCCACACTGCCAGCGTGCCTGGCAGGGATGTATTTATAGCCCTGCTTCCTCTTGCAGACTCACTGGTCCTCATGGTGGAGACACTGTTGCACAATGCAGGGGTCACCACCACCACTGGGAAGTCTGAGGATGTATGAGCTGGGAGCAGCCCCGTGGTCCAGCAGCCAGCTGGGACCCATCCTGGACAGTCCCTCACTGCTGGCCCAGATCCCCCTATCCCTGGCATTCCCATATATGAGAACTCATCTTAAATGCTCTCCCTTCTTCTCCTTTGGCAGCCCATGAAGCCACTGAAGGCCACAGCCACTACGTCTCAGCCTGTCCTCACGCTCCAGCAGATCGAGACGATTTTCTACAAGATCCAGGACATCTATGAGATCCACAAGGAGTTCTATGACAGCCTGTGCCCGAAGGTGCAGCAGTGGGACAGCAATGTCACCATGGGCCACCTCTTTCAGAAGCTGGTATGTGTCTTTCCTGGAGCTTGCTCTGTTTGGAAGAGGAGTGCTGGGGAGATGGAGCATCATGCTCCATGCTGACACCCTGCCATGTGCTCACCAGTGTCTGTGGGACTTGTTGCATCCCTCCTTGCAGCAGCTGCTGCTGCCTGCCTGAGCCCTTCTGTCCTGGGATGGGGTTTGTGCAGCTTCTGTGCCCCTCACCACAGCGGGGACACTCACAGCTGGTGGGTCCCTGGGGCAGGCAGGAGCCCAGGTGTGTGGGTGAGAAGCAGGAGGTCACTGCCTGTGGATGCTGCACAGTGGTGGCCCCCCAGGGTCACATCCTAGCCATTTGTTACCTCTCTGCTGGATTTTGGAGATTTGTGGTAGCCCAAGGCTGGGTAGGAGTCCCACCATCCTGCTCCTGGTAAGGGCTGTCCCTGCAGGGATGAGAGTGCAGCCCACCAGCTGTCTGTGGTCCAGCAGTGTCCTGCTGGAAGGGGACAGCCCTCAACAGTGTCCCCTGGGCCCTGCCTGGCCCTTCATGTTGTTGGGGGGCTTCAGCACCCCAGTGGGTGCCTGGCTAACACCCCCTCCCTGCAGGCCAGCCAGCTGGGGGTCTACAAGGCCTTTGTGGATAACTACAAAATCGCACTTGAGACGGCAGAGAAGTGCAGCCACAGCAACTACCAGTTCCAGAAGATCTCAGAGGTAAGATGGGCTGGTGCCAGGAGGGACAAGGCTGTCCTGGTGCAGGACAGACAGCATTGTTCCCACGGCAGAAGCCACCACACGTGCCCCGTGGAGATGCTTTCCTTGTCCTGGGGATTGTTGGGGACCATCCCAGGGGTAGGGCCATTGGTGACCTCTGGAGTGTTGTGACCTCTGGGTGTCATGGGCTTTTCCCCTCAAGCTCAGGTCAGGCTTAGCCCTCACTGCTGATATTTCTGGGATGTCAGGGCAACCTGCACCCGCTTGCCACATCCATTGAGCTCATCTGCTGGGTTCCCCTATAGAAACTGGGACCTGAGTGGCTGCAGCCTGGCTCCTCTCTCCCTCCAGCCCCTCTGCCACTGTGCTGTTCATCTTGGTGGGACCTCCTCCAGGCTGGGTGTCTTCCTCCAGGGTGTCCCTTGGGTCCACCACATCCCATCTGCTGTGTGCAGGCACTGCTGCTCCTGCCCAGGGAGAACCCCAAACAGTCCATACCTCCACCCCCCACCCTTGCGTGCCCCCCCAGATGGCCAGGCTGGGGCTGGGGGGCAGATATCAGGATGCAGGAAAGGTGGAGGAGGACCTCATGATCTTGAGCAATGATCTCTCCCCCCACCCCAAGCCCCCCGTGGGCCGTGTTGATGGGCCTTTCCCTCCTTAGGAGCTGAAGGTGAAGGGCCCCAAGGACTCGAAGGAGAGCCACACGTCCGTCACCATGGAGGGTACGGCGGGCGCCGGGGTGGGTAGGGGGGACTCAGCCTTTTGTGTGCCTGCGGGACCGGTGCCGGTGAATTACTGAGCAGCTCCCGTGAGCTCAGCCCTTTGTGCTCTGGTGTGCGGAGCTGGCGAGGAGGTGTGGGGGGACGGGACACACACGCAGCTCTTTAGGATGCTGGGGGCGTGCAGCAGCCCCCCACCCCCTGCCCACCCCCTCCTCCCCGCCCGCTGGCTGCGCCGGGAGCCGTGCTGAGGGGCCGATGCCGCGCTGCAGCCGGGCTGAGCTGCCGCGGGAAGGCAGAGATGGCTGCGTGGAGACGGGGTGGCTGCCATGGAAATCCTCCTCGTCGTCCGGCTCTGCTGTAACTGCACCTACGGTGAGGCGAGGGGGGGGCGGCTCCGAATTTGGGTGCCGATGGGGAGCGATGCTGTGGGGATGCCGGCCCGGGGCTGGCTGTCCTTTTTTGGGGGGAGGTGGAGGCTGCGTCGCGCTCTGCAGCCTGAAGTTGGGAGTGTCTTTGTTCCAGGCTCTATTGAATCATCTTGGCTCCGGCACACGCGGCCACGCGTTCGCCTTTCCCTCTGGAAAAGGGCTGGTGCTGGTGGTGGGACGTGGGGGGGACTGGTGCAGGTGGGGGGGACCCGCGCTGTGCCCCAAGGATGGTGATGGAGGGGGGTCCTTGTTTCTCTGCCGGAGGTTGTGAGCATCATAGGGCTGGAACACAGCTTTCTCCGTGGCTGGGGGAGGAGAGGCACTGGGCATCCCTGCAGGCTGGTACTTGGCCCCGTGCAGCCTGCTTGGGGGCCCCAGGCAGGCAGAACTGTGGCAGCAAGGAGCTGGTGGCTTTTTCCTTGTGCCAGGATGTCCTGGAAATCCCTGGTTCTTTGCAGGTGCCTTTAGTGATGGGAGAAGGAGGATCCATCCTCCACATGGGTGAAATGTGGGAAAGCAGAGGACATCCTGCCTGCCCCTGCACCCCAGAGTAGGGTTCTTGCTGGCTGCTGCATGGAGAGCGGCTCTGGTTTTTACCCACTGGTAGGGAGCTGTGGGGGATGCAGCCTCTGGATCAGGGTCCAGCCCTGTGTCCTTGTGTCCTGAGCAGAGCCCCTCCTGTTCCCCAGGACTGGGGGTCCCTCTCTCAGGACTGGGTGCTGCCTTGTCGCCTTGCCGCCTCGGGGGAAGGGATGGGAGCCTGTCAGAGCAGGGTGGGGGCAGGTGTCTCCTTTCCCTCTTCTCCCCTCTGGCTCAAAGCCAGGCCCTGCTTGGCTCTGGCAGTTTGGGGTAGTGCAGGCATCAGCCTGGCTGTAAGCAGCCCCAGGAGCTGTGCGAGTGCTGGGAGCAGCGCTCTCGATGTGCTCTGTGCCTTCACCTGCCCAAAGAGCCAGGGGAGAGCAGGAATGTCCATTGGCTTGGGATGAAGACCTGGCTCTGAAGACCTCCTGTAGGGGCTGGTTTCCAGCCGACAGGGTGTAGGGTAGGAGAATGGAGGTGTCTGTGCCCCCTGTGTGGGGCAGCTCTTCCCCCCTGTCTTGGATGGAGCGTTAAGTCATGGGGGGCTGTGGGGAGGGAGTACAGGGCAGCAGTGTTGGGATGATGCCTTGGGCCCTGCTTGTTCTGTAGGTGGGGGTTCTGCTGCTGCTGGAGCAGCTTGGACTCGTTCTCCTGCACCCAGGTCTGGCTGGGGTGGGGATATGTTGAGTGTCCTGTGGGGTGGAAGAGCCCAGTGAGGTCAGGGGAGGGACAGACCTGCTGCTGAGCCAAAAAGGAAACTGAAATAGCTGCTGGGGGTGAGGAGCAGCTCTTCCGCTCCACAGCCACCACACAGCCTGGGGACTGAGCTGGCACTGCCCCTGGGGAGGTCCTTCAACTCAGAGGTGGATGCGGTGACACAGACATGGTGGGGATGTCCCAGCAGGCAGGGCAGAGCCATGTTCACAACCCGTGAACCCGCAGAAGGGAGGAGGACATGGTGGCTGGTTTGGCATCCCTGTTGTGCCCTGTCCTGGGGTGGTGACAGACCTTGCTGATGTGGGGCTGTGGCTGGAGCAGAGAGCACCGTGCAGGAAGTACCACGTGGCTCATGTGGGGTTGTCACACTGGTGGGGACCCTGCAGGCACCTGCACTGCTGGCAGAACATCTCAGGTGCAGACCTAAAATCAAGGTTAAACCCCATGGTGGGGTCTGCCCTTGCCCCACACACCAGCCTGTGGTTTCTCCTGCTCTTGGCTCAGCTGGACACAGGGCTGTGGCATTGAGCCTTGGCTCCCTGCTGCTCTTGGCAGGAACAGGATGTGGGGCTGGCACTGGTGGGTAGGAGAGGGGCTGGGGGTCTGTCAGAGGGTGGCTGCTGATGTGTCCTCTCTCCCTGCAGCACTGCTGTACAAGCCCATCGACCGGGTGACCCGGAGCACCCTCGTCCTGCATGTGAGTGTGATGTGCCTGTTGCTCCTGGGGACCCACAGCCATAGCAGATGCTATGGGGAGGGTTCCAGGGTGGGTGCTGCAGGCAGGGCAGTGTGCTGGGGGCCACTCATCTGTGCCTTTTCCCTTCCAGGATCTCCTCAAGCACACCCCAGCCGACCACCCCGACTACCCACTGCTCCAGGATGCCCTCCGCATCTCACAGAACTTCCTCTCCAGCATCAATGAGGACATTGATCCCCGAAGGACAGCAGTCACCACCCCCAAGGGGGAGGTAAGCCAATGGGGTGGGCAGTGCTAGGGCTCCTCTAGAGGCAGTTCTGGGTGCAAGATTAGGGCTCTACCTGGTTCTTGCTGCTTGCTGGCACCCTGCTGAGTGTACAGGACTCAAAATAGCACCTGAAGGATGTGGTGTTGGTGGCTGAGCCACAGAGAGGTACAGGACCATCCATCCCTTTTGGTTTCTTTGGCCTTTGTTCCTGCAGACCCGTCAGCTTGTCAAGGATGGCTTCTTGGTGGAGCTGTCTGAGGGCTCACGGAAGCTGCGGCACGTCTTCCTCTTCACTGATGTGCTGCTCTGTGCCAAGCTGAAGAAGACAGCAGTGGGGTAAGGAGAGCAGTGGGCATGGGGAGGGGAATGTGTCACAACCCTCTGTCCTCCAGCCGGCTGGAGGATGTTCTGGGGAGGGGGGTGGTCAGGCATCACTCAGTGCCCACGTCCTGGCCACAGGAAGCACCAGCAATACGACTGCAAGTGGTACGTGCCCCTGGCCGACCTGGTGTTCCCCTCACCGGAGGAATCAGAGCACTGCCCACAGGTCCATGTCATCCCTGACCACGAGCTGGAGGACATGAAAATGAAGATCTCAGCCATCAAGAGCGAGGTGCAGAAGGAGGTGAGAAGAGGGTGAAGGTTGTCAGGGTGGGGTGTGGCACCTGCTGGTGGGGTGGGTGTAGGATGGGGTGGGCGTTACATCTGCTGCTGGGACGGGTGCCTTCCTCTGGGTAAGGGAGAGGACACAGGGGCCAGGGGAGCTTGCAGAATTCTCCCCTCTGCTCCCCACCTGCAGAAAGCCAACAAGGGGCAGAGCCGGGCCATCGAACGCCTCAAGAAGAAGATGTTTGAGAATGAATTCTGGCTGCTCCTCAACTCCCCTGCCATCCCCTTCCGCATCCACAACCGCAATGGGAAGGTGAGGAGGGTGGGCTGGGGGTCGGGCTGGGCCCTGCCTGTACATGGCAGGCTCCATCACCCTCTCTCTTGCAGAGTTACCTCTTCCTGCTGTCATCTGACTATGAGAGGTCTGAGTGGAGAGAGGCCATTCAGAAACTGCAGAAAAAAGGTAAGTTTGGAGCTGCGGAGGCTCTGTTAGGGCCCTTGGGATTACAGGGGTGTCCTAGAGGATTGCAGCTTGCTGCTTTCTGGTCCCATGCCCAGTTCTGGCTGTGTTCCTCTGACGGTCCTCTTCTGTCTTCTAGACCTCCAGGCCTTTGTCCTGAGCTCGGTGGAGCTGCAGGTGCTCACAGGATCCTGCTTCAAGCTACGAACTGTCCACAACATCCCGGTCACCAGCAATAAGGATGGTGAGCATCTGCTGGACATCTGGAAGATGCCGAGGAGGAGTGGCAGGGTCCCTGGCTGTGCAGGGGACAGCCACCCACCAGGTGGCACTGCTGGAGCAGAGTTGAGCTCCCAGGCAGAGCTGTCCCAGCTGCAACGCGTGGCCTTTGGGGGTCTCTCCAGCACCCCCATGGCTGGGCAGGACCAAGGTGTCCCCAGGGCATGACCCAGGCAGCCCTACTGGGAACCTCCCCAAGGGCTCTCCAGCCACAGGAAAGCTGGGATGTGCAGCAGGGGTGATTGGCACTGGGGTATACATGCTCTCTCCTGGACCTTAGGGACGGCCCTTCAGGGGTTGGAGATATTGGGGTGTCACCTCCTAGCTCTCACTGCCTTGGGGACAGCCAGCCTGCACGCTGGCCCCGGGGTGCAGGAGGTGGCCCTGGTGCAGCCTCTGCTCTCCCCACCACAGATGATGAGTCCCCTGGGCTCTATGGGTTCCTCCATGTCATCGTCCACTCCGCCAAGGGCTTCAAGCAGTCTGCCAGTAAGTGTGGGTGCCCACCCTTGCTAGGAAGGGCCAGTGTGGTCAGAAGAGCTGAGGTCCAGCATGTGGCCCTGCTCTGCCCACAGTGGTCCCCTGGGAGCTGGTGGGGATGTTCCTTGGGTGCTGAGCTGGTGTCTGCTCCCCCAGACCTTTACTGCACGCTGGAGGTGGACTCATTTGGCTACTTTGTCAGCAAAGCCAAGACCAGGGTTTTCCGGGACACCACTGAGCCACAGTGGAACGAGGTGAGAAGAGGGTGGGATGCAGATCCCACCCTTGCCCTTCCAGCCTCAGTTTTGGGGCTGCTCTGGGGTGCTGGGGCTGAGCCACCCTTCCTTTGCTCCCCAGGAGTTCGAGATCGAGCTGGAGGGCTCCCAGTCCCTGCGCATCCTCTGCTACGAGAAGTGCTATGACAAGACCAAGCTCAACAAGGACAACAATGAAATTGTGGACAAGATCATGGGCAAGGGGCAGATCCAGGTATGTGCTGGGGCTTTTGGGTATCTTGTCACTCAGCAGTGGACCTCTCTGGAGCCAAGTTTCCTGAGGTAGGAGGTGCCTGGCAGCATGAGCAGGCAGCTCTGGTTTTGGCAGCAGGATACAGGCATGCAGAGAAGGGGTCAGCACCTGCCCCAGGTGCTTTGGGTGTGCAGCCCCCTGTCCCTCCCTGCCAGCTGTCACTGTCCCCTTCTGCCACCATCTGCCTCCCCTGTGCCTCCATCATCTGCTGTTATGGCAACAGGGGTTTCCAGGGCAACAGCTGAGCCACCTGATTGGTGGTTGTCAGGCAGGGAGGATGGAGGCCCGGGGTGCCCTGAGATGCTCCCAGGTGAGCAGTACCCAGGGAAATGGAAAGGGTGTGGGCAGGCAGCCCCCAGGCCCCATATTCCCCCAGAAACCACCTTGGCCAGGCTGCAGGGACACCTGGAGCGTGGGGACAGTTTGGGATGGGTGTGCCCCTTTGTTTTCCTGGGAGGGGAAGCCCCAGTCTGGCTGCTCCCCCCTGTGCTGGGGACAGCATCACTCCTGGACACAGCCTCAGCCCAAGGCCACTTCAAAGGCCCAGAGCTCCTTTCCCTGCTCCGTGGGAAAGTGGCTGAGGGCAGGTCCCTGGGGAGCAGGGAGCAGCACGGAAATGCTGCTGGGAAGGGACACTGTGGGTGGGTGGCACTGCACAGGATGCCAAGGCAGGGGCTTGGTTTCACCAGCAGCTGGTCGTACCTGAGATCACCCTCTGGGCTGCCCTCTGCCCCCTGGAAATGGCAGGGGGGTTGGGAGGGTGGCAGTGGGCCAAGCAGGAGGGCTGGGGCAGGGAAGGGGCTCAGTGTCTCCTGGGGATCAGCCCAGCTGTGCTCTCGGAAATAGCCTGGGTCAACAAACATGAGTCACGCTGGGAGATGCAGGGGTTGGGATGGGGACAGCACAGTTTGTCCCCGCCGTGTGAAAGTTGTGGGGGAAGAAAGGGAAAGCGAGGAGGCTCTGGAGCTGCTTATCCCAAGGAGGACCTGGCTGGACAGAGTGGGCTGTCCTGCTGTCACCCAGAGCCACGGCTCAGCCCTGCCCTAGGAGTGGGGTGGGTGTTGGGGAAGGGATGGAGCAGCACAGCTCCAGGCAAGACAGGCAGCACTGCTTGTGGGGCTGTGGGAAAGCCCTAGTGCTGCCCCCATGCCCTCTGCCCTGAGCTGTTTGGGCAGAAATGCTGCCCTGGATGGTCCTTCCCCCAGGTGATTGCTGGGCTCATTACGAGCTGCTGCTGGTTCCAGTTAGCAGCAAGAGTGGGAGACATGGAGGCACGGGCATCCAGCAGCTCTGGAAAAGGCCTGTGTTGTATGTTGAGGTTGTCAGGATGGCCAAAATCCCCTCCCAGCAGCTCTGTGCCCACTGCCCATCCCTAATCTGACAGCTCAGGCACGTGCGTCAGTCACCAAAGCAGCTTAGAGGCATCAGGGAGTGAGGTCAGTGTGTGAGGGGGATGCTGCAGCCCCTCTGTGGGGAGCAACAGGGGCCTCCCGAAGCTCTGGGGGTGCCATGGGTGGGTGCCATGTCCTGCTGGCACAAAGGACTTGGCTGGGTCCATGGAGGGGCTGAGGTTGGCACCAGCTTCCTCTCAAGCATCCTGGCAATGAGCCCCAAGGGGTCTGTAGTGTGGCAAGCATTACATCCTTACCCCAAGCCCTGTCTCCGTGGCTAGCAGAGGGCTGGATACCTTGTGCTACACATGCCCTGGTGGCCTGCTCAGTGGGAAGCTGCATCTGGTCATGGGGACTGCTCATTGCAGCTCCCAGTTGGCATTAGCCCTGTTTTGTTGTTGTTAACCCCATTTTGTGTGGGGTTTCCAAGGCTGAAGTGTGCCATGGTTGGGATAGAGTTGCTGTGGGGGGCTCATGTCCCCTTTGGGGGGGTTCATATCCCTGTCTCTGCAGGGCTCAGCCTTGCTCTGAGCTGTCCCAGTTGCTCCCAGCAGGTGGGCTGTGTTTGGTGGGTGCTGG
Source organism: Calypte anna (assembly GCF_003957555.1). Taxonomy (NCBI): domain Eukaryota; kingdom Metazoa; phylum Chordata; class Aves; order Apodiformes; family Trochilidae; genus Calypte; species Calypte anna. The sequence continues at coordinate 7,318,890 of NC_044264.1, forward strand.
CAGGGGCACCTGGTGCTGTGGCAGGGTGACAGGCAGGTGCTAGGGGTGAGCAGAGGAGGCAGCAAGTGCTTGTGCCCGTGTTGCAGAGGGGGAAGGCTGGATCTGTCCCCATGTGCCCTGGGACTGGCGAGGAGATGGGCAGTGGGTGCAGCTGCACCCAGAAGGGTGTTGAGGCAGGATGGAGCAGCCCCTTCGCCATCCCCTGATGGATGCACCGGGGGGATGTGGCTGTTGGAATAGAGCCTGTGTTGTCATGGGCACTGTGCCTGCCGTGCCCGAAGGGAATATCTGCCTGGGGAGGCTCTGGAGAGGGTGATTGGTGGTGTTGGGGCTCCCCGGAGCTGCAGGGATCCTCAGGGTGACCCCATGAGGACTCAGGAGACTGCTGAGAGCTGGGCTGGGGGGATGTGCAAATCGCCCTCCAAGCCTGCACCTCGCTGTATCTGCTGCTTCTCACAGGCAGGGACCCTTCCAGGACTGGGGCACCAGGCAGAGCCCTGCCTGCACCCCATCTCCTTGCCCCTGGCAGTGGGGCTGACAGGAGCCAGGGCAGGCTGAGGAGGGAGGGGGTGTTGGGGGGGTTGCTTAGGCCTGATAGGAGACCCCAAAACTCCCATCCTCATGCCCCTTGCTGAGACCCGGAGATGCAGCCTGGCTGCTCCGGGACTGCAGCTGCCAACAGCCGCGATGGCTCCAGGGCTGGAGCTGGGAAGCGGATAAGGGATAACAGTGGATAAGGGCGGATAACAGCAGATAAGGCTGGGGGTGGGGGGTGGGGAGGCTGGGCAGCCCCTCCAGCCGTCCCGAGCGGTGGCAGAGCGAGAGTTAATCGCGTGGGGGCCGCCGGGGGGGGGGGCTGCCTTTGAGTCACTTCCTCGCAGGGGGAGGGAGGGAAAGAGAGAGGGAGGGAGGCATTTGGGGCTGCCGAGCTGCCTCTCAGCCTGGCTCACACCCTGAAGATGAGCCCTGCCCGCTCGCCTCCCCCTTGCCCCAGCCGGGCTCCCCTCGCTGGCCCCCGCTGACCTTCCCCACCCCGAGCAGAAGGGATGTGGGTGCTGTCCTAACGCAGCCCCGGATACCCTCGTCTCCTCTCCCTGGAGCTGAAGCTGTTTGTGGAGATGACGGAGGTGCCGGCGGAGCCCGATGGCAGCCCCGGGCCCGTGGGCGAGCGGCCGGAGCGCGGCGTGGAGGAGCCCGAGGGGAAGCGTCCCCCCAACACGGGTGCTCGGCTGTGGGGCAGGGTGCGCAGCAAGCTGCTCCGGCAGAAGGTGCCTCTTGGGGTTCAGGGAAGAGGGGGGGGATGGACACGACAGTGGTGGGCATCAAATGGGCTCTGGGATGGCTTTGCCAGGCTCTGCTGTGTGTGGTGGCTTTTGGGCTGGTGGCTTTGTGGGGTGGCTCTGATATGGGGGGGTTGTGTTGCTTGTGGGGAAAGGGGTCTGTGCATGGAGCAGAGGGTGCTGTTTGGGTGCTTTGGAAGCTCTTAAAAGCAGTTAGCTGCCTGCAGGGTGCTGTGTCCACTTTCCCCTCCCCTCTGTGTGCTGGGGGAATGGGGGGGTCTCAGCTGTTTGCACTTGGGGGTCCTGCAGAGGGGAATGGGGGAAGCACCCCTGCCCAGTTCCAGGGCTTACCCACAAGACAGCAATGCTTATGGGCCGGCTGGCTCTGGGTTTTCTGGGGTTCTGCAGCACCCCCTCTTGCAAACCTCACACCCTGGACCCATCCAGGCTTCCCTCAGCTTGCAGCATGTGCCACAGCCACATCAACCAGCACTGCCCATCTTTTGTGGAAGGACAGAGGGCAACAGAGGTGACAAGGGAGGGGGACAGCACCATCACAGGCTGCCCATGAGCTCCTTTGGTCTCAATGGGGGGGCTCTGGGGGTTTCCCTGTGTGGAGTTCCCCTTGCATGGGGAGTTGCTGGCTCAGGGCTCAGCTGTGACTGCAGGCAGGAGCTGCCTGGGCCCATGGGGGTTCATTTTAGCAGCCACGGGGCTGAGGTTTGGTTGGCAGCCGGGCTGCCTGTGACGCAGAGGCATTAACCTCAATTCTGTGCCGCCGCCGCTACCGCGGAGAGGATTAAGGGGTGGTGAGGGCTGTGTGAGGAGGCTGCTGCTGTTGCTGGGTCAAAACATGAGGGGGGTTTGTTTCCCAGCCCCATGCATCCCCACCATGTCTGTGGGCTTCCCTGCTCACTGCCATCTGGGAGCATTGGGGCTGCAGGGGTAGGATGTGTCCCTGGTGGGGCTGTGCATGGTCCTGGCGTGCCGTGGCTGCCTGTGGTTTCTCAGGTCACTTTCAGACAGGGCTGTGAATCACTGCTTTTTGGGGGGGCTGTGCTTTGCCATGGGCATTGCTGGTGCAGGGGCTGCTCTGCCCCACATCATGGAGCTGCTCAGGAACTGCCTGTTCCCTGGTGAGGGAGCTGCTGGTGTGGAGGTCTGGTGGGGGCATTTGCTTGCTTGAGCTGGGGCAAGCACCAGAGCCCAGGCTGGGGTGTCCACGAGTGCCACGCTGATGGGAAGTGACCTAGGTTGTAGCAGCTGCCCTGGGATCCTGCTCCCCAGGGCCATGGTGGAGATGGCCTCACCAGCTGAGTCATCAGTTTGCTCCTGATGGCTTCATCCCAGGCTGATGGTTTGGTGACCTCATAGGCGTGAGGCACGGGGAAGGGACATGCCCAGCCTGGCAGCCCCTGCCCTGCTGCAGCATCCCTGTGCTTAGAGCTCTGGAGAGATGCCATGAGGGTTTGGAGCCATCCCAGCTCCTCACCTGGGAGCCCTGGGGACCCGGTGCTGCCTGTGTCTGTCTCTGCTGCCAGTGTCTGCACAGAAGCTGTATCCATGGTGCTTATCCTGGAGGTGTCTTGAGGACAAAATCCTAGGATGTGGCCTTGTCAGAGGCAAGCAGCAGGCAGGGACTGCAGGGGGTGAGCCCTAGCAGGAGTTAGGGGATCCCTCTGCTACTGGATTCTCCCCAGGATGCACAAAACATGTGGGCCTCTCAGGATGCTCATCACCTGCCATGCTGCTGCCTTTTTCTCTGCAGCCTGGGGCCTTGTTCAGCAAGTAAACAGCTTTGGATTATTTGGGAAAACAGGATGATGGCACAGCCCTGTGGATGGGAGCAGGGGGTGTTGCACCTCCCCATGGATGAGGGTGGCACTGCAGTGGATGCTGGCCTGGGCATGGATACTGCTGGCATTCCCTGTGGATACAGGAGGGAGCAGCCCAGAGAGGTGCTGCTGACCTGGCTGAGTACTTTTCCTCAGCACAGGCTGTTGTTTGAAGCTTGCTGATCCACTGAAGAGGAGCTGACATCTGGGACAGCAGCATGTCACTTGTGCCATCCTGCACAGCACTGGCAGGGGTTCCCCAGGTCTCCTGGGCCAGCAGTTCCACTGGCCTGGGATGTCCCTGCCTCCTGCTGGAGCAAGGCAGCTCCTTTTGGAGAAGGAGAAGGAGATGGTGGTGGTAACTGAGATGGGGTGTTTGCCAGTGCTGTGTGGGCAGGAGCTGCCTGTAATTCTGTGGGTGGATGCTCCTCTCTGTCCTCCCACACTGGGAGATGGAGCATCTGCTGTGGCTTTGCTTCCTGCGGGCAGTGTGGCAGTGATGTCTCTGCTGGGGGCTGCAAGGGAGCTCAGGTTATTGGTGCCAGCTAAACTGGCCCAAATTTGGGGCCATGATGGCTGCTAGATGGGAAAAATTCTTCCCAGTCTGGGGCAAGCAGCTGCAGGGAGGTGGTGTGCTTGGGGTAAGGTCCATGGTGCTGGCAGCAGCCAACCTGGCTTTTATTAAATCTTCCTTCAGAGCCCTGCTAAAGCCCTTGCAGGTGTGAGCTGCCAGGGCTGTCTGAGTCAGTGGCAGCCATGGGATGGGGTCAGTGTATGTCGTGGTTGCAATTAAACTTGTGCTGCAGAAAGGAGAAGCTCCTGACCCAGCTGGAGGGCAAATGGCTTCACTGCTGCTGCCTGGGACTCACAGGGCTGGATATTACCATGAACAGGACCAGGGTGAAGGGATAAAATCCTCATGGGACAGGTACTGTGGTGGTGTTGGCCATGGTGGGTACACGGCAGCACGATGGAGGGACCTGGCACTGTGGGAGGAACTTGGAGCTGGAGCAGCAGAGCTGGGGCTGGCAGTGGTCTGGCTGCAGCTTCAGCCTTGTGATCCAGTGTCCAGAGATGCTGCAGGGCCCCATGGGAGCCCAAGGCAGCTGCAGCCTTCTTCCTCTTCCTCCTCCTTCTTCCACTGCCATGCCACAGGGTTGGTGTGGCACTTGCTGGGCTCTCCCGTGTGCCAGGCTGGGATGTGTCAAGGGTCATTCCAGGTCAGAATGGGCTGTCCTGGATACTGCAGCATTTCAGGCTGTGCTGCAGACCACAGCTTTTCCCATGGCACCACATTGCTGAGGAGCTGCTTGGGCTCACCACGACACAGGGATGGACATGGGGTGATGCCACGGTGCTGGGTCTGTGCTGAGAGCCAGGGCAGCTTGGGCCTGTCCCTGGGAGTGTGGGGTCTTGGTGTGTAAGGAAGGACATGAGGGTCTGTAAGGAGGGGACATTCAGTGGCTTCCACAGGCATCCAGAGGCTGGGGCAGGGGAACAGTAGCTCCATAGCAGGAGCAGCATCTCTGGACATCTTTGTGCTCACCCGAAGCATCTCCCAACCCAGCAGCTTTAGGAAACTCCTGTGTCCTTGAGGAGTGACCCTGCACACTTGGCACAAGCTCTCCTGGCAGCTGCACACACATGGCCTTGGGGAGCTCCCACCACCCCCTGCCAGCTCCTGCATCCCATCCCCTTCCCCAAGGGGACATTAGTGCCGGGCTCTGCCCTGCTGCCCGCCCTGTGCATTACGGGGATCGATGAGGCCGGATCAATACCACTAACTGGAGACTGAAAAACCCTGAAAGGCAACTGCACCCACATGTGCCCAGCCCTGGGGCCCAGCACCCACCACAATGTGTGCCAGGGCCTTGGGAATGCCAGCCCCTTGCCACAGCAGCCAGGCACTGGGGCAGCATCACCGAATCCCCTGCTAGCCCCAAAGCTAGAAATAGCGGAGCCCGTCATTCCCAGGGGTTATAAATAGCCTTGGCTATGGGGAGATGTTGTTTTTCTGTATGGAAAACGCTGCCCTAGTTCTGTTTCATCAATCTGTTGCCAGAAATAGTCCTGATTTCTTGGAAGTTTCATGCTGCTTGGGTGTGGGTCAAAGCACTGCCTCGTTGGAGCTTGAAGGGGAACCATGTGAGGAGGCTGAGCCCACCCAGCTTCGGGGTATGGCCAGAAGGACCCCAACCTTCCCCTCTCCATCCTCCTGCCATGGGCAGGACATTGCCAGGGAAGAGATGTCCTGTGATTGATACCATCTGTGGTTTGAGGGCTTTGGGGGCCACCAAGCTGTGGTGGCAGCAGGGCTGGCATGGGGCTGTGTCCCTGTGGAGCTCACACACCATCTCTCCCCACAGCTGGACCCACAGGCCGTGCAGACCAAGAACTGGCACATGGATGTGATTGAGATGAATGGGGTAAGCAGGACTGTGGGGACCCACAACCCTCGTTTTGATGGCAGCCCCTTCCCTGAGGCTGGGCCGTGCCCTTGTGTGACACAGAGGTGATGGGCCAGGGCAGGGCTGCTGGGACTCATCCCCTATCTCTTGCAGATCAAGGTGGAGTTCTCCATGAAGTTCACAAGCAGAGACATGAGCCTGAAGAGAACCCCATCCAAAAAGCAGACGGGTGTCTTCGGGGTCAAAATCAGCGTTGTGACAAAGTACGTGTGGGGCTGGGGGACTCGGGGGACCTGCTCCATCCTTGCACCACACCCCACTGCTCCCACCAACACTGAAGAGCTCAGCTTTTGCTCTTTGCTGGAGATTTGCCTGTTCCTTCAGTGGCCCCATCCTGCCCACCCAAGCATGACTGTCCTACCTCTGGGTCTGCAGGGCTGAGCTGGCCACTGCGGGGTCTCTGGGGACTCTTTACTCATGGCTTCTCTCCCTGAGCCAGGCGGGAGCGCTCCAAGGTGCCTTACATCGTGCGCCAGTGCATCGAGGAGGTGGAGAAGAGGGGCATTGAGGAGGTTGGCATCTACAGAATCTCTGGCGTTGCCACTGACATCCAGGCATTGAAAGCTGTCTTTGATGCAAGTGAGTGTCCCCTGGGGATGGCTGTCCTTTGGAAGCTCTTGGCCTGGGAGGGTTTAAAGAGACACCCCCACCCAGCCCCCTGCCCTGCAAGCCCAGGGTCTGGTTAATGCACTACATGTGTGCAAAATGTGCTGGTGCATCCAGGAAGGGGCTGAGGAGGAGGGTTCAGCTGGGAAAGAAAGCTCCCAGAGGTCTCAGTATTGTGGTGTCTCTGAGCTGCCTCCACGCCTGGCCAGCTCCTGGGAGATACTGACTCAGGGCAACATTGCAAATGGATTTGCAAATTGTTCCACATCCTCCTGCCCAGCCAGTCCCACCTGGTTGGGCTTTTCCCAGCTCCAGCCTGGATAAACTGGGCTGTGAACTCAGCAGTGCTGTCCCTGCCCTCCAGCCAGCAGCCTGCCTGGATAGCTGGGGTGATGGGGGGGGGGTGGTGGTGGTGGTGTTGGAACCTGGAGGGGATGGAGATATCACGTGGGGGTGCTCTCTGGACAGATAACAAGGACATCCTCGTCATGCTGAGTGACATGGACATCAACGCCATCGCTGGCACACTGAAGCTGTACTTCCGTGAGCTGCCCGAGCCCCTCCTCACTGACAGACTCTACCCCGCCTTCATGGAGGGGATTGGTAAGGGCTCAGGGATGGGGAAGGGAACAGTGTCCAACCTTGGCTCTGGGATAAGGAAATCCTTCCCAGCTCAGCCCACTCGGTCCTGGGTGTCCGTGATGGCTCCAGACCAGCTTGGGGCTCGTCATGCTGCTCCCCAGGGTTGGCCACTTGTGCCCTGGCTGCAGGGAGGTGTGGTCCTGGTTGGATCCCACTGCTGCATGAGATGTCACCAGTCCCTGTCCTGAGCCTGCTTCCTCCTTGTCTCCAGCCCTCTCAGACCCTGCTGCCAAGGAGAATTGCATGATGCACCTTCTCCGCTCGCTGCCTGACCCCAACCTCATCACCTTCCTCTTCCTGCTGGAGCACTTGAAAAGGTAACAGCTTGGCTTGCAGCTCCAGGGGGCTTCAGCACAGAAGGGGAATCAACTGGGAGCTCTGCAGTGTCCCCTTTAGTGAGATGTCTGAGTGCTGCATCCCTTCCCACGAGGCCAGCAGCAGCCCCTGCAAAACAAAGTGCCATAACCCCTGTAACTTGTCTGCAGTGGGTGGCCAGGACCCAGGGACAGTCAGGTCTGTGGATGTGTCCCAAAGGTGCAGGTGACACCCCGTGTTGCTCGTCCCAGCACAAGTGCAGCAATGGGTGGTTTCCCAGGTTTTATCTTGCTCCCAATGAAGCCCATCCAAACCTGGGGATGGGCAGTTCTGGGGCTCACTGGGGGTCCCAAAACTCATGGAGGGCACAGTGCTGTGGTGCAGCATGCAGAGCCTGGCCAGAGTTGTCCACGAGTTTGGGACTGAGGCTGACTGCTCATGTTACTTGCATCATGAAGCATGTTTTTTTCTTTCTCTGGTTTGGCTAAAACCAAACAGAAAAAAAAAAAAAAAAAAAAATTGCTGCTGGGGGCTGGGGAAGGAAAAAATCCATTTCCATCCTGAGAACTGGGCACAGCCAGTTCCCACATCTGCTCCCCTGGCTGGGGCTCAACCCTGCAGCCTGTGCTGGGGAGCACAGCTGCCTCCTAACATGGCAATGTTGTGGCCCTGGTTCCCTCTGTGAGGGCTGGTTGGGGTCCCAGGGGGTCGGAGGGGTAGGGAGCCCTGGGGAGGGGGGTTGGTGTGGAGGTCCCTGTGCCCTGCCTGGGGCTCTGGAGGGATGGAGGCCCCGCAGCACATACACATGGGCTTGGTCACTGCCACATCACACCCGGGGCTCTCGGCCAGGTCCCGCGGCTCCAGCGGAGGCCGTGAAGGGGGCAGAGCTCCCTGCCCTGCACCTGGGTTTGCTGGGAGCTGTGAAGGGCAGTGGCAGGCTGGAGGTTCCTCTCTGGGGTGGGCAGAGCAGTGCTAGCCCCCCCCACATCACCCTGTGGGTGCCCTGTGCTAGAGCAGTGTTAGGGGCTCACGCTCCCTCCTCTCATGTACCCCGCAGGGTAGCTGAAAAGGAGCCTATCAACAAAATGTCTCTCCACAACCTGGCCACGGTCTTTGGGCCAACGTTGCTGAGACCTTCCGAGGGGGAGAGCAAGGCACACCTCACCCTGGCCTCTGACATCTGGTCCCATGATGTGATGGCCCAGGTAAGGTCCCTGCTGGCAGTGTGGGGCTGCAGCCTGCATCAGTACCCGTGGGGTTTACCTATGTGTCTGGGTAGATTTGTCACTCTTTTTCCTGCATGTGGCTGTACAAGGACAAGCTGGAGGTGGCAGTTCTGCCCCTTTCTGGCCTAACATCCCCCCCTTTGCCTGCTACAGGTCCAGGTCCTTCTCTACTACCTGCAGCATCCTCCCATCTCCTTCACTGAGCTGAAACGCAACACACTTTACTTCTCTACGGACGTGTAGCCTGCAGGGAGAAGGCACCAGCTGCAAACACTCCCAAGGCCCCTTCTGGGGGACAAGGACTGGATCACAGCCCCCCCAGGGAGACTGGCCCAGACCCAGGACAGTGCCATCTGCAGCTCCTGTACAATCGTGTACCAGTGGCCCGGTCCCACCCCAGGTGCCGTGCCTCCCTGTAAAGTAGTCGTGTCTTATGTCCCTTCTTGTGTTCAAGAATTGTTTCTATGTATATTTGTTCAACGGAAGAGGTAGTGACTGACAAGGGCTGTGGACACAGGCTTCCCCCTTGGCTAGTTTTCTCCTGGATTCCTATCTGTCTGCTCACTCCTACTAGGCATCCCTCATCTTGCCCAGCTTGAAGCTTGCAGCATCCCAAGAGTGCCTGTTTTGCTGCCCAGCTCCCCTGCCCCATGCTTGCATGTGCAGTACTGGCTCGCTTCAGAGGCTGGGAGCTCACAGGCTTCCCTCCCTGGTGACAGTGACAACCAGCTCTGCTTTGGCTTGCTGCCCACACAAGTGTTGGACCCTGTGCCTGGATCCTGCTCTGGCCGAGCAAACCTCTGACCATGGGAGCAGAGGAGTGAGGTGCTGCTTCCTCCTCGCTATGTCTCTTATGGGTGTTTTTGGGCTGGTGTCCTCTTAAACCCCTTGCCCTGTGCTTTGCCTGTGTGCATGTAGCGTGGTGGTTGCTTCCCTCGCTGTATCTCACCTCCAAGTAGTGTTTTGGGGCACCCCCGTCACACCAGGCTGGAGCGAGAGGTGCTGTGCTGGTCTCGATCCACAGCAGGCTTGAGGGATGGCCTCTGGCACTGATGGGGTCCCACTGGGGCAGATGGATCCCACAGTTTTCCCAACAAACCCTGGCAGGTGGGGAACAAGGTCACTGCTGTTTCTGCACACTTGGATCTCTGCTGTCACCAGGCACTCCGAGGGTTGCCAGCGCTGGCTGTGCCCCATGGCAGAGCCTGACGGGGCACTCGTGTGCCTGCTGGTCCCAGGGGAACAGGGAGGTTATTTCTCTGTCCTTGGCCTTCCCTGCTGTCCCGGACACCAGGGAAATGGCAGCACCCTGCCCTGGTGCCATCCCTGTTACCAGAGATGAGTGAGGCAGCGGGACAGTCACCCAGCCTGGAAAGCAGCAGAGAGGGACAGGAGGAGGAAAGCCTTTGTGGCCCTCACTATCCAAGGGCTTTGTTTGCCCTTTCTCACAAAGCAGTTGCCTGGGCCAGCTGTGCCCAGCCAGTTCAGGTCCGTTTTAGTTAGTGGATCCAGTTCTTGGCCCTCAGGCTGATGGCTGGAGCTCTCACACCGTGTCCCAAAGCAGCACGGCCACACGCCAGTGCCTGGCTCCTAGTATGTCCCCCACCCTTCCACCCCTCCCAAGGTAGGTGCTGGTACCTGTTGGGACACGAAACCTTTCGCTCTGTGAGCTGAGCCCGTGTTCCCGTGGGAAAAGCCCCTTCCCCATTTGTGTTGGCCCCGTGCTCTCCTGTGCCAAATGGAGAAGGATGAGAAGTGACCAAGCGTTTCCCTGCTAACAGCAGCGTTGCCTTCACCCTCCTGACTAACAGACTGTTCCAGGTGGAGCCCTGATGCACCAGGTATGTTCTAAGCCCACATCCCCGGGGAAGGCAGCACCTGCCAGCCCTGCACCAGCAAAGCAACGAAACGAGGGGAGGTTTTTCAGTCCCCCTCCAAAGGGCTCACACTCCAGACCCCACTCTTCTTGGCTACCATCTAAACAGAAGGGAAACAGCATTGCAGAAAATAACCAGGCATCTGCCTTGGCCCTGGACCCAGTAAGGAGGCTGAGGCTTAGATCTGACTGCACAACGGATCCCTGTGTGTGTCTGATTTGTTACATGTGTCCAAGGCTCTGTCCACGATACTGTCATTCCAGATGGAGACTCTCTACAGCCAAATCCTCCCCCTGTGACAGTGGCTGGAAGCCTGGTCCACACAGCCCCAGCACAACAGGCTGTGGCTGTCCCTGTGACTGCCTTTTGCTTGTCCCTGCAGGAAGGAAAAAAAAAAAAATAAAAAATGGGGGGTGAACTTTTGCAGCTACAGGTAGAATAGAACTGTTAATTAATATTTGACTTTCAAAAGTTGTTAAGGATATATTTTTGTTTGTGTTCTGTTTCAGTTTCTGTAGATTATAAACTTTAAATGGCTGTAAACCATGTGAAGAGAAAAAAAAACCAAAACAAACAAAAAAAGTTAATAAAAATGCAAAGCCCCAACATTTGCACAAAAGGAGCCCCATAGTGTTGGTGTTTGCACTAATTGATCACCTTGGCATCACAGCTTCTTTCTGTTGTGGAAATCTTGCTAGCTGCACTTCAAGCCAGTGGTATAAGCACAGGAATTTTGCCAGAAAATCTTTTAAGAGATATCTTATGGTTTGGGCTGCATCCTTGCATTTCAGTACAGAGGGGAAAAAAAAAAACAAATCTGGACTGTCTGGAGCCAGCCTATTTAATCAGCCCAGACTTACTCAAGCTTAAAATTCAGCTGACTTGCACAGCTTATGGCCTGAGGATACTGAACAGGCACAGCAAGGGACATCAGGCGATCGGGAAACCTCATCTGATAGATCACATGGTACTGTCTGCCCATTTCTTCCAATGTGGAGATGGGAGACAATGTGCCTTCAAACTGACCACCAGATCAACCAAAGCAGCCTCCTAGTGTTGCTTTTTAAGGTAAGCCAGGGCTGTCATGTTTCTGGGATGTGAAACTGTGGGTACAAAGAAGGGGAAGTGAGTGGGAGAACCCCTATTAGATGTGTGTGCTGCATCTGAAATCCTGCTGCCTCAAAAAGATGGTAGTGGGGGTTGTGTTTTGCTGTGTTGGAGTGGTTCAGTGAAGGTTAAAATCATCCCTAAACTATTCCAAGAATAAAAAAATTACCTCCTGAAGTCTAAGAACAGATCTTGGTTAGAAGAGCAAGAGGTCTTCTGGACAAAAATCAAAGGGGAGCAGCTCCTTGAGCTAATCAACAGATGTTTTGACTTCAGTACCTGTTTCCACAGTGCAACACTGGGGCACTCAGAGGTGCTACACGGATGTAATGGGATCAGCCTTTGTGCTAAGTGAATGCCCAGTTATCTGTCTATGGTTTATTCTCACAACTCTGTTTTCTAGTCTCACAATCAAACTGCTGGAACTAATGGTGTGAGTCTGTGGCAGTTAAAGCAGCAGCAAGATTATCTCAGCAAGGTTAAACCAGGCTAGCCAAGTGGCTACAGAGAATTATACTTCTGCAGCAACCTCTTTTTTTTTTTTCCCCTTAAACTGTTTTGTTCATCTGCCAGTAACCACATGGTTCTGAGGCTAAGGATTCTTTTTTTGCTTTTCCCTTTAAGACATGGTAAAGAAATCTGGCTCTCAACTCTGTACTTGAAATAAGACAAGTTGTACAGATGGTGGTTTGTCTTCAGCTGGTATTTTTAAGAAAAGCCTGGAACAAACTTATTTCTCCACAGGATTTTACCTCTCCCCAACATAGTTGCAAGCTGCAAGCTGACAACTGTTAAAACATTTGCAGCACGTTCAAAATACACAGTAACCTAAATCACTGTTGCTTTTTGAAGATTGTCCTTCTGCCTCTTTTGATGCTAGCAACAAACTTAATCAAAATCAGATCCAAAGGATCGAAAAAAGCTTGGAGTCCAGGCTTGTTTCCTGGAAACTGACAGTCAGCTGATCCATCCTGGAGATACTGCTCACTGCCCCTGGCTCCAGCCTCGCATACTCCCCACAAGTCTTCTTGAAGCAGCACGCCAGGGCTCAGAGCCAGATTATTGTTAGTCATTCAGGAAAAGTGGCCAACACCATCCAGCTTGCAGTGATGAGGACTCCAGAGGCAGTGGAAAGGTAAGTCTGATGGTACTTCTGCCGTGATGCAGGCTCTTAGCATCAGTGGAACAAGAGGGCAGTGTGCTCCCCCGGGGTCCCGCCGTTACCGCAGATAATAATCGATTGCGGCAGAGAACGCGGCAAACCCACCGCAGCCGATGACCCCGGCCTTCAAACCAGCTGCAGGGAGACAAAAGAGGAAACTTATTTTGCTTATTTTGCTTACACTCTGCGTGCTTAGAGAGCTTCCACCTGCAGGAACTTGGCGGTCCCCTAGCAGGGAACACTGGCACTATCACTGCCCATGGTGAGGAGGGACCCTGGCACATGTGTGATGTAAAATGACACTGGAGCTGGCCTAGCATGGCCTGCTGACTGGGTGCTGTGTTGCTGTGACTCCCCCCAAAGGGCTAGAAGAGAAAATGCCAGAGAGAAACTGCTGATTTTAATGCACTCCTGAGTCCTGTGAGTGCCTTCGGACTAGGGAGGGATAGGAAGAGAGCTACTGCATTGAAAAGTGTTAGAGGATTAGGTCCAGGACAGACACAACTTAACCAGCTCAATTAGAAGCACTTTCAAAAGAACTTTCTTTTATGTTCTGTGCACATTTTTCCTTAAGGAGAGGTGAGAGAAATTTGACATTTCTGATGAGCAGAGCAGCTCTCTTCCTACATGTTTTTTTTCTCCAGATACTGTTAGCATGCAGGGCTTCACAAAGTCCCTGTTAGTGCCTGCTGGACTCAAATCCCACTCAGCAATCCTGCACTTTTGTAGCTGGGTAGAACTGTCTATTTGATTGGATCCAGGAGAAAGGAGGGAGGCGTTTTACACATTGTGCAAATTAAGAAGTGCTGCCAGTGAAATGGTATATATAAGCAGAGCTCTGTTAACACACAAGCTGTAGCTTCAGAAAGTTACTCAGTATGTATTTTTGTCTCCCACAGAAGAGTGTGGAGAGCTAACACCATTTTTTGATTTTTCTTTCAGGTCCCTTCACTTGATTTTCCTCCAATCTCATTGTCCTGTACAACCAAGCCTGCCCATGACTGTCTCAAGCTGACAGACACAGCAGTTCTGCCAGCCTGGAGTACAAGCTCACGTTGACATCACCATAACCCCATGCAAGGAGATTTGTAGTGTTTGTTCTATTAAAAACACCACATGCTACCTAACCAGTTTACAGTCTTATCACAGAAACTGCTTCCAGCTGGCACTACCAACCTCTGAAGCCAATTGCTCCTCCTGTGATGCAGCCACTAATAACACTGTTCTTCCAGTCTGACTTCCCACGATACTGAGGAAATAAATATCAAGAGTCAGCAAGTAAACATGGGATAAATGCTCAGCAGTATCAGTATTAATACAACCAGAGATTAAATGACCTTCCAGCCCCTCCTCAGCAGAGGATGCTTTTCCCTCTGCTCTCAGCAGATGGCTCCCTGCACTCTCAGACTTGCAGGACCAGGAGAAGGAATGGGTCACCGGGAGAGGTAAGACAAACCCATGTGGTGCAATGCAGTGCTACAGCAGAGACTCTCAGGTGAGCTGATACAGCCCTCAGAACTGAGATTTTAAAGGCAGTATAATCACAGGAGTGCAACACTGATTCTGGCCATGCAGCCTGGGTCTCAGCAGAGATGAGAGCCTCAGCACTCTGCTGACAAAGATGTACTATTGCCATAGCCTGAGCACACCTGTGCAGAGATCTCTTTGTTCTGCTCCATTGTGCAAGGAAATACATTAAGATTATTAAGTAATAATTGTGTCTTTCAATTAAAAGACCATACCAAAATTTTTAACAGTCTAATTTTTCTATCTAAGAAAACAGATGATAGATTTACCACTGAATTGCACAAGGGCATTTCTTACTGTAGGGGCAAGAAGAAAATAGGTTTGTAAGTCAATAACTTTGATCAAAGGATCCCTTTCTGCATATGGATTTCTTAGAGGCCCAAACTACCATGTTGCAGTTTGATGTTTTAAAGTAATGAGTACTTGTTGCTGGAGTTTCAAAAAGCAATGCCTATGCTAGCCAATACATTCAGGACCTGAACTGAAAATTACTTTGCTATTTTATGCTCTTCTGCTCGTTCTGTTAGAAAACAAGCATTCTGAAGATGGGTCTGAAAACTGAAGAGCTGGCCAAGAAACAGAATAGCTTATGCCCTTGCCCCATCACAAAGGGGATCTACATAGTTATTTGGACATAATAGAATATATTATTAAGTGTAAAATAAAACATTTCATAGTGCTGAGGAAGTTATTACTCACAGATTCTACCAGACACTCAGTGCAGGAGAACATGGCACCCACAATGGCAAAGTTCTTTGCATAGGATATGCCTCTCTGCCCCATATCTTTGAGGACCTCTTTTGCAGTTGGGGTGCGATATGGATCCTTGGGATCAAACCCAACGTTGGTGTCAATGCCAGCTGTGAAGACACCAAATGCACCTCCCAGAACAAACCCTGTAAAAGACACAAAAAGGTAAAGCAGACTTTGGCTGGATTCCAGCAGCACATTCCCTGCAGGCACCAGAGCACCTCCACTCCCCCCCTCGGAGAGCACGGCAGGGTGGAAGGAGCAGTGTGGGAGCACAACTGCTCCATCTCTTGATACTGTGATGGACACTGTTCTGTGGGACAGAATCACATAATGCTTTGGGTTGGAAGGGACCTTAAAGATCACCTAGTTCCCACCCCCCTGCACGGGCAGGAACACCTTCAACTAGACCAGGATGCTCAAAGCCCTGTCCAACCTGGTCTTGACACCAAACCTCATCCTGGTGCTGACACCCTCCTTGCTGACAGCTTGTGCTGAGGAAAGGCCGTGAGCACCTTCCTTTGAAAGGGAGAGAAGCACTGACAGACACCGGCAGAGGCTTAGAGGGAGGAAAACTAAACACAGGGGTCCCCGTGCTGCAGACCCTTCTCCCCCCGACCCTTTCCCGACGCCACGGGGACCCCCACCTCCCCGTGACCGCTCCCACCACGGCTTCCCCTCAGCACCCTGTCCCTCCGGCCGCCCCCGGTTCCCTCAGCCACCCCCACCGCACCTCCCACGCAGGACAGCACCGCTTTGAAGGCGCAGCTCTCCATGGCCCGCTCCACCATCTTCTGCTCCTCGCTCTTGGGCGGGCTGGGGATGCCGCCGAGGGCGGCGGGGTCCCAGGCGCGGGGCCGCCGCTGCTCTCCCACCAGGTGCTGCAGCAGCAGGCTGTACTGCAGCGGCGGCTGGGGAGGCTCCGGGCCACCCGGGGCGGAGGGTGGCTGCGCTCCCGCCATGACCGCCCTCGGACACCCGGCACCGGCTGGGCCCCGCGTCCCGGCCCGCTCGGGTCTCCCGGCGGCGGCTGCGACTCGCGGTGCCTCACGGGAGCTGTAGTTCCGCTGCGGGCAGGATCCTGCCGCTGGGCTCAGAGCTGTGACTACATATCCCGGCGTGCCCCGCGGCAGCTCTCTGACAGAGAACTACAACTCCCGGCAGGCATCGCGGCGGGCGGTAAGGTGGGTGTGCCGCCCGACGAGATTGACGGCTGTGGACTACATTACCCGGCGTCCTGCGCGCCAGCCCCCTGGCGGCCGTTGGGGCGGCTGCAGGTGAGCTGAGGGCTCCGCTGCCCGAGCATCCCCGGCGGCGGTGGCGGCAGCAGCGGCAGCAGGTGAGCGCGATGTGGGCTTTGGTTCTGCTTGGGACAGGCTGACAGCCTCGCCGAGGGTAATCCCGGGATGGAGGTGGAGGGCTGAGTTGCCGCAGTGCGGGACTGAAGCTGGGCTTGAGGTGCTGGGAGAAGGGCGGGAAGCTCTGAGGTATCGCGCGGCGGTGGCGCCGTCCCCCCCCTGACTGACTTCTGGTGTCTGAGGGGAGAACGGGGGGGGACAACAGGTCCCGCAGCCTCTCCCCGTTTCATCCCCTTCTCGGGTCGGGATGTGACCGGAGTGTGGCTCGGGGGAGGGCAGAGGGTCCCAGGGACACGGCGGCGGTCACCGAGGGTTGCCGGTGCAGAACGCAGCTCCCACCAAAGCCCTGGCCCTGGGCTCGGTGCTGTGAGGCGCCTGAGGTGCTGCCGGCGGGCGGGACGAGCCCTGCGGTTTCCCTCCAAAACGCGGGATGAGGTGGGAGCTGAGGAGTCTCCCGGTATCGGGGATGGGGCTCAGGACTCACCTCAACCTTTTGAGCTCCGAGACTGAGCTCAGGGAAGGGATCGCGGCTGGGTGAAAGCGCTGGGCTGCCAGGCCATCCTCGGTAGCCCTTTTATAGCAGGACTTGTATTATCTTGTAAAGGCTGAAGAGGATTACAAAAAATCCGCCTTTCCGGCACAAATTGCAAACTGGCTTTTAGGGGGTTGTTCTGGTTGGTAGTGAGGTGAGGAACGTTTCTTTTATGCTTTTTACCCTCGGTAAACGAGGTGCTGTGGAACATTAAAGATCTTCTGCTTGCTTTGCTTATGTTGCATGTTGCTCAGCCTGGGTTACTTTCTCGTCCTGGGGGACTAGAATTGGTTTTCTGTTCAGCTCGGCACAAATGTGCCTTAAAAAATAGCTTTTTAGTTTTGGTTTGTCTTTTTCTTGGTATGTTTCTGTTTTAAAAGCTACCCATTGGTTTTTAACCCCTGAGTAATTTCTCTGATGGAGTCAAGAGGATACTTTGAACTAATGTATTTCAGTAACTGGAAATTATTTAAAAGATTCAATATTTGTTTTTAAACAAGGAGCTGAGTATGAAATCTTCCTCATCCCCTGAAGTTTCCCTGTAGAGATCCTGAAGTAATCAATTTCCTTGCTTCAATTTATCTCTTACACCTTGTCTTGCATATGTCTTCGCTTAGGACTGGATAGGTGGATTCAAAGAGTAATTTAAATTTATGGCTTTACCACTTTATGTTTAATAAATGATGTACTTATGTATTCGTATAAAATGTCATTGTGCAAACTTACTTTTCAACAACTTTCCTCTTAAATTCCACTGCCCTCTACTGGCTGGACCAGTCGGGTCCACTTGCCCACTGCTCTATTTTACCCTCTACACTCTTTGTTTTTAACTCTTCTGTTTGTTGGTGTGTTTTGTTTTGGGTTTTTTTAGTTTATTTTTAATTTCATAATCTGTTGGAAAGGCTGCCGCGAAAATCTGCTAAAAAAGTTACACTGCAAGGCAGAGAATGTTGCTGGCTTGGTGACCTCCCTAAGGAGCCCTGAACTGTAGATTTCAGTCTTCTCCTTGATCCAAAATAACCTAGTTGGGCTGATCTTCAAGTCACACTTGCAAAGCCTAGTTTCCAACGGCATAGAGGGAAAAACAAAACAAAACACAATTGTTGGATTTGGAATCTGAACACTGAGAGTTTACACTTACAAGTGGAATGTTGGTTTGGCTTTCTTTTCCCTGTGTTTTGGAGAAAATGCCAGGTTACTGTTGCTTGCAAATAGAATATTTTATAAGTAAGCTTTTAAAAACATAATTATATAAAACACTTCTTTTGTAAAAATGAATATTCATAAATATTTCCCTCCCTCAGGTGTTTAAATAATTTCCTCCTTTTCCCATCCATGCTGCTCTGTGTTCTACCTATGAACAAATGCATATTCTCAAGTGCATAAACAGACTTTTCATAGGAGTGAAATTGGGTGGAGGATTAAGACTTGGAGTGAGAATCTGAGAATTCAACTCATCTTTGGTTGATAAGTTGTTCAAATTAAACTTTCAACTGTTTCTTTTTTTATAAACCTCTGAACCTTGTTACTGCAGACTCTTGTAGCCAACGCACTTGACCCTCTTCCTTCTCCAGGCTCTTGCTGCCTGAATGCTGTGCCTGAAATCACACTCCCATCTTGGAGCTGCTAAGTCCAGTATAAAAACTCAGTTATTTTTAACCTTGCCTAATCCCACACAAAACACTTGCTTTTCATGTGAAATGTTCCTTTTTCCTGTGTGAGGGCAGCATTAGGTGCAGATGATCGTGAGGTTTTTTTACAGCTTGTGATGGACCCGATGTACCAACACGGCTCAGCATCTGCTTCAGCAGAGGGCAGCACATGGGGGTATTAAAATCGTGTCTCACTTGACCTTTACAGGGACTCACTCTTTCTCCCACACTTTGCTATTCTCCAGACGGGATAAACCTCGGAAATAATGGGTGCTTTGTCTGAAATCCTGTTTTTGCATATGTGTCTTAGCTGCAGAGCTCTCAGGTTTTGAACAGGCTCTGGCTGTCATTTTTAGCACTGCTATTTAAAAAAAAAAAAGTTTTCAGAGCACTCAAGTTTATCTTGTCAAACTGCCAGTTGTGGAGTCTTCTCAAAAGTTATCTAACTGAGCAGGAAGTGGCTGAAGGTGGAAATCAATAATAATCTGATTAAATTAATTATTTTTCACTCATACCTCATACTCTGCTCCTTTTCCCCCTTACCATTGCTGTGATGATAGGGGAATGAGAGGAAGAAGAGATAAATTAATGGATATTTTCATGAAAAAAGGAAAAGTTTTCACTTGCACCACAGGCAGAAAGAAGTTTTGGTTTTGTTGGGTTTTTTTTTCTGAGGTAGCAAGGCTTTCCGTGTTGGAGAATACAGTTAGTACCATGGCAAACTACTGAAGTATTGAAAAAAGGTTAGATTGTAGCTAGGTAGCAGGTATGTGGAAGTTAAAATTGAAAAGGCATCCCGAGTCAATGGTTGTATGAAATGGTTTTTTTTCTTTACAGGATAGGCTGCAGAGAGAGAGATATTTCAATAAAATCTCCTTTCATAATCAACAGACTTGTTCCTTTTGACCCTGTTTTTATCTCAGAGAGAAGGAGCAGGATGTGGGTTTTCAAGATGCTTGCCTTCTCTCTTTAATGTTTTCTATCTCAAAGAGCATATCTGTTTTGAAAGTAAAGCTGTTTCTTTGTGTTTGTCTCACTTCAGCAAAGGAATCCTTTCCCTCTTCCCAATTTCCCTAATATTACACATGCTTTTGCTTTCACCTATGGAATTAACAATATGTTTTTGTTGTAATTCATGGTCTAAAAAAAGATCTTTAGAAAGTTTCAGACATCATCATCTCCCAGGGCTTTTAGCTGTTGCTATAGAAGCTTAAATTCTCTTTTCAGAGACCTTTCCAATACAAAGAAGTTGATACTGGAGGAAAGTTGTCATGGAAATATGCAGCAAAAAGAGAAAGGAAATAACAATTTGATGACTGTTACAGAGGCTTAGCCAACTTGATGAAGTGGCTTCATACCTGGAGATCTGATCTGCTGATTCTCTTTGTTACATTCCTGTGGACTGGAAGGCTACAGACTAGGACCTATGGAAATAACATTGGCATTTATTTAAATATAAATATTTATTGCTGCAAGAAGGGGGTTCATCAATTCCCTGGTGTCAGCCCCCTGGGGTGGATGCAGACAGTGCCATTCTGCAGCCACCACCACTCTTTCTCTGGTTAAAGGAACCTCCCCCAGGTGATGCTGGAGACCAAGGAATTTCCAGTAGCCTGGTTCACACGTGGGATGAGCTGTAGCACAGCTTTTTTATTTTACTTCTGGCAGCAACCACTCTGAGAGGATTTATGGAGCTATCCCTATTGAAACGAGGCTCACAGAACCAATTTTTCAATGGCTAACTAAAAATAGTTTATTCTGCAAGCTTCAGTGCCCTTTCAGATTTGAACAGGAGTCGTTTGTGTCCAGCTAAATGGTTGTATAAGTAGATCTCTCTCCGTAAATTTCTTGTCCACTTATACCAAGACTAACCCTGGTTGGTTTCCTGGTTTCAAGTTTTTTGTGTCTTTCTTACTAAAGCCTCCTAATAGATGTGATTATGAGTGAGCTGCTTTTAAATATCTATTACCAGCATCACCATGGCAACTGCTGTTAGAGTCTCTTCCTGGTAGGTTTCCAGCTCCCTGAGATACAAGCCAAAATGCTTAGGCTGTTGTTATCACAGTTTGAATGACATCATACACAGTATCAAAGAGGAAAAAAAATAACATTTCTTCATTTTAATAGCAGTGAGTATTAATTGTACTGAAAGAGTAAGATAGGTTTTGGAGTCAGTCCTCAAATCAGAGAGTAGAGGACAGTTGGATGGGCAGGGACAGACCAAGCTTTCCCTGAAGGACTTGCCTTCATCAGCAAGGAAGGAGAAAATGTCACTGTCCTTCACTGAGCCAACACTTGGCTTTTCTTTTGATGCTGTTAACAAGTGGACTAATTATTCCTAATGAAGGATGCAAAGTCGTGATATTCCACTTGCCTCAGGAGCAGCAGAGTTGCCAAGTGATTCAGTGCAAAGTAGAAAATATTGAGTTGGTTTGTGTATTCTCACCTGAGTTCTCTGTATTCACTAATAGCTGCTTTTTTTTTTTGCTCTAGACCTTCAGGTGCTATGTCCCAGTGTTAGCTGGGCAATGTCCAGAGTGACTTCCCTGCTGTCCTGGATTCCCTAATCTTCTCCTTTCCACCTTTCACATCTGCTTTCCTTCCCAGGATCTTGTTGCTTGGCTGATCAATCCTCTTGCTCTGTAAGGGCTGTTTCTGTAGGCTTCTCCACACCACTGGTTCACTAATGTCCCTTGTGGTACCTGTCACCTCAGGGGGTCGTTTTCCTTTCCTGTATTTATTTCTTTGTGATAAAAAGGTGCACAAACTCCATAGGATACTTCTTCCTTTAAATGCAGTCTGTTTTCTTGCTTCGTTACCCTCCTATTTTAGTATCAGCTGGAGACTTTAAATTATCACTTGCTTTCATAGAAGCTTGGAAGCTGAGCACCTATTTCTGCTGCTCCATTAGCTGTGCCTGCTGCTTTTGCCATTCAGGCTTTCTACTTGGTGAGGGAGGCTTCACTTCCTTTAACAGACTGTTCAGTGCAGCTGTTCTGGAGAAGAAATGGAAGCCTGGGCTTAGGGACCTTGAGGAGAGGTGCAGTTTGTATCCATCTTCTTTGTTCATGGGGATAACTGACCTGAGAGAGCAGAGTGAGTGGTACTGTGCACCTTGGTGAAGGAGAAAGTTCTGCCTACCTGGAGGATACATTCATGCTGATGAAGCACTGTTATTTGTCCTTACCTGCCTTGTAGGCAACATGAATCACATAGTAAATAACTGTATTTATTTTTATGGAGCTTTAGTTGCAATGTGTATTTTGTGTCAAATTTGGATGGTGGTACCAATTTGGTGCTTTAAATTCCAGCTACATGTTTAAATTTCTCAGGTGCTAAGCTGACTGAGAACTTTATGTAGCAGCAAACATTCATATATGATGTTAGGAAGTAAGGAACTGCTGAACTCTATTTTATATTCTCCCCTTTTTTTTTCTTGACTTAATCATGATCTTGATTTGATCAAAACCAAATGTTTGTCAGGTCAGAGGCTCTGATTCTGAGTGCCTGTGCACCTCTTTTGCAAAACTGATGATGCTATATAGGAGCTAAAATCAGTGGGCACTGTAGATCCTTCATGGATTGTGATATTTTGTCTGTAATTTGCACCTTTGCTTCCCTACCTGTAAAACAGATGAGTTATGAAGTTACTGCAATGATTAGCTCGTTCTGTTCAAGCTATCTGTAAAGGATGAAAAGACTAAGAACAAGGTGGAAACTCTGAGACTTTCCAGGCTGGAAAAAAGGAGGCTCTGAGCTGACCTTATAGCAACCTTCCAATATCTGAAGAGGGCCTACAAGGAAGCTGGGGTCAGGCTTTTTGCACAGGTGTGTAGTGAGAGGACAAGGGGAAAAGGTTTCAAACTTGAAGAGGGGAGATTTGGGTCAGACATTAGGAAGAAATTCTTAACTTGGGTGTGGTGAGACACTGGCACTGGTTGCCCAAGAAGTTGTGGCTGCCCTCTCCCCCTCTCCCTGTCCAAGTCCCAGCTGGATGGGGCCTTGAACAACCTGGTCAAGTGGGAGGTGTTCCTGCCCATGCAGGAAGGTTGGAACTGGATGATCTTTAAGGTTTCTTCCAGCCCAAACCAATATCTGATTCTATGATTGCTATATGGGGGATCAAACCTTACCAGTAGCAATTTTTTCTGATACCCTGATCTACATTGCAGGGCTTGTTTGTCTCCTGGGACTTGAACTCCTTGTGCTTCATCAGGTTTTTTCTGTTAATTTGTCCTAGTTTTTGTTGCTGCTGGGCTCCCTGCAGTGCATGTGGGGCATCTGGGCATCCCCTGCAGAGCTGCTTCCACTCAAGGGCTGTCAGCACTTCCAGTGCAAGTCCCTCTGGGAAAAAGCTGGCAACTCAGGTCTTTTATTTGCATCACCCTGAAGTGCACCAAGAAGTTCAAAGTGGTGGGGAATTCCTTCACCATCTCACTGGGGTTTTCAGTTCTAAGGCAGCCTCCAGCACCCATCTTCTCTAGTCCTTGATTTTCCTGTACAGCTCTCTATTGTCAGTAAAAAGCAAAATTTTACTGAAATGCTTTTCTCTTTGAGGCTTCTTAGTGTTTCTAATGAATACCTGTTATAATTTTTTTCCTGCTAGGTGATAAAATGCAAGCTTTTCTAGCATCTGATCCTCCTTGGACAGCAAGCAAAGGGAGCAAGGAGGGTTGTGCAGCATTTTGCCTGTGTAGGTAGTAAAAACTTGCTGTGCTACTTGAATCTGATAATTCTCTATGAATTGTTAATGAATGCCACATTATAACCTATTTATCAGAAAGCTAACAGTAAGGAATAATAATGAATGGAGATATCCCCTTTCCCTTAAGTCTGTCTTTAGTAATTGAAATAAAAAAGATTAAGTAAAAAATAACACTGAAAGTCTCATCTTCCCCTTCCAGGGAAGAGCACAGAGCATTGCCTTCTTCATATATTTAGATTTATCTGCATTTTTAAAAGAAGGGTGACTCTAGTAAAGCTATCTCTGGTTTGTTGCTGTGTCTCTGGTGCCCAAGAAAGTGCAGACAGCTGAAAACTGCAGAGAAAAATAAAATTTAGACAATTGTGTGTAAAAGTGATCAGAGGCTTTCATTTTAATTAAACGAAATACAAAGCATATTCCTTCACCACAATATTTCCTTCCTCATTTCAGTTGGCTTTTTATTTGGTAGACAGATGTTTGTTAACTCATTGCTGTTCTAGTCGGAAATGACAGAAATGCTGAAAAATGCTGGTGCCTCTTGCAGGCTCTGACTTTTGAAACAGGCAGTTTCCTAATTCTATTTTTGACTGACTGACTTAGTGGCTGTTCCCTTGGAAATTCTAAAGCTGTTGTCTGGTCTTCTGAAATTTTGGCAATAGACACCAGAGGAAGATGTTTTTCTTGTCTCCTGTAGCACTCCATGTTCCATAAAACATATCTGCTCTTTTCCAAATTTAGTGATTGTGGTCTCTTCCAGCAACAAGTATTTTCTCTAGTTGCAGGTTGAAGCCCCAGGCTGAGCTCCTGAAGTGTGTGAGTGGGAATGTGAAGCCATAGAATAGTGTCCTAAGAACAGGGGTGGTGGTGGGGGGGAATAAATCAGTCTCCCAAGTCAGCAGGCACAGCTTTCTTGCACTGGAGGAGCCTTTTTGGCAAGAGTTGCAGGAGATCACTTTTTCAATCCACCCGTTTCATCAGCAGCATCTTAACTGAACAGCAGTTGTTTTTGTGAGAAGTGGTGCCCCATGATTCATTCTGCAAATGTCCACCAGCCCCTTGAACTTCCTGACATCCGTAGTGGAACTGAGAAAATAAAGAAGTTTGGATCAGTTATGTACAAAAAGGAAGAAAGTGGGGAGTAAATGCTGTCCCAAAGCCATGGCCTGACTCCACCAACGCCCACTGCCTGATGCAGACTTTCCTTTGTAATTTCTTCTGGGTTTAGAGCTCCAGACAGTAATGTTCCAAGCCTTATAACTGAATTATATACTTGCTTTAAAAAGACATTGTTATTGACATAACAGCCTCATTTATGGAATTTCTCTTCTCTGTAATTAAGGGGGTTGCATGCACAAAAGCAGTTAAATATAACAAATATCTATAAATGCAAAGATATTTCAAATCCTGTGCCTTGTTTAAGCTTTTTTGCCATAGACTTTCTGTGCATTTGCTTCTCAAATGAGCTATGCTACTAAAAATTCTACCCTTTGCCTGTCCCATTAAGTTGTCTCATCCATATTTGTTCTTGTAAAACTGCACAGGTTGCAACATAAAGAATTTTGATTCCTCAAAGGCAGTGTTTTAGACAGGTATTGATTAGTGAGGATTGGTCTTATCCTCTCTATCTTGTTGCAGAGTCGTGGGAGCTGGTGGGTCGAGCAGCATGCAAGCAATATGCTCACTGTTATTTCGTCTGTCAACTGAATTTACCAGCTGGCAGATTCTTTAAAAAAGTTTATATCACAACTTGAAATTGTTTTCTCATCCTGACTGTGTGAAAATCATTATGGCTAAGGCCCTGGACAGGCTGCAGGCTTTCTTTATAACCATGGCCAACTCATTTTAGCTGTCTGTTTCTGGGCTCTTTGTTCATTAAACAGAAAGGCAATTTTTCAATTCAGAAGGTTTTGTGCTGATTAATTCTTTGGTCTAAGTAAAGAAATCAGATAATTATAGCAATAAGTGCTACCAGAAAACCTCTAAATAAACAAATGTACTGTCTGGTCTAGTTGGGTTTGGGAAAATTGTATACCACTATTCTAGCCTGTCTGCCAAAACTGAGGCATGTAAATGCTGGGACTGTCTCCTTACCTTCAAAAATTTTCATTTTTAAGTTTTGCTCAAGTTATATTTATCAAAGCTAAAAATATCTTTGGAAATTAAATGCTCACCTCCTCTCCCCACTCCCCTCATTTCAGTTCTTTATTTCTTTTGGCTGAAGGATAAGGAAACCCATTGAGCCCAAAGAACTCACCAGCAATGACAAGGCAGGGTGCTATAGTATAAAAAAAATGTGCTTGTTTTCTTCAGAGAAAGAAGCTTTTCAGCAAGGTGTATGTGATTGATGTCCCTCCCATGTAGCAGCTCAGGGTCAGTACCTTCCAGCTGTATCCCTTCACTTTTGAAGGGGATTGATCCACCATCAAAGCAGAGGGAGTGACTGGCAGGCCCTCTGCTGGGTACCTAGGTGACCTTATTGCCTGTGCACACATCACTGAATGTGGTGACCCTTCCTCAGGGAGGAGGAACATGCAGCATGTAGGTTATAATATCCACAATAACTTGGTTAATGTGGATGACAAAGCACTGCCTTCTTATCTCAGCTGTGAATGATCTCAAACTCTAAATGGTAGATGTATAAAATTAGGGAATGGCTAACTTTAGATTGATAATAATAATAGACTGACATTTCTTCTTGGACAGCTCAAGAGGTGTCACTCAGGACTGATTCTAGGTACTTCTTGTCTAAAAGCCTTTGTCTTTATGTATCTTCCCTTCATGCACAGACCTTTCCAATTTTTGAAGGAATGGTAGAGGCAAGGGACATATCATAAGGTGTTCTGGCTGGGATTGCTGGCACTCTGGGAGAGGTATTGTTATTAGTGTGGAAAAGAAGACCTGAAAGCTTTTTCTGTGGCTTACTCTGAAAAATGCCTTATTTTTATAGCCACCTTCCTGTCCTTCCTTTGCTGTATGTACTGCATGTTTGGACTTGATTGGATCATGCAAACTAGTCTGGGGTTTATGTTCTCTGCCCTGTGTCCAGTTCTTCTGTTGGGCATGATGGGAGACTGCAAAACTCTTCATCAGCTTTACAGATTGAAGCATCTCAGTGATTTGGAGGTGGGATACAATTGGCTTTTCTTTCTTGCTTGCTTTGATGAAAATACAATATTTCTCATTCCCCTGAGTAAGCAAGTGTGCATATGTGTGTGTGTGTGTGTGTGTGTGTGTGTGTGTGTGTGTGTGTGTGTGCTGAATGCCAAAGCACTGGTGAAGCCAGCTTGCTTCCGTATGTGAATCATTTCTCAAGCAGCTCTGTCTCACTGCAATGTGGTTTTCCTCTCAGGGAAGCTCTCAAACCCTGAATTTTCAGTCTGGTTTGCACATGTTGTCAGAAGCTAGTGGAAGACAGTTCTCTTTTTAATGCAGAGAAGACGACAAGCTTTTACTGTAAGTATTTCAATATTTTATCTGTTAAGCTGGAAACTCTAGAAGGATTCTAAGACCAGTAATGTATCCTTAGAGTGAATGGACCTGCTTTGCTATCATCACTTTAGTATCTCACTTTGAAAATAAATTGCATGAAACGAAGTACAGTGCAAATCAGTCTGCATTGTCTGAAAACAGGCTGGGGTTGGCTATGACAAGAAAAAAATCCCATGGTGTGATTCTATAGAAAGCTGGCTACTGTATTTTTCTTTTCCTCAGCTACATAGATTTAGTGACAAAAGGGTTGAAGCTGTTCTGTGCCTGCTTCTGCTTTCTTCTGACTGTTTGAGTTTCTGCTCCAAGAGTTAAAGGAAGCAGGAGCATTAGCAGACTTTCCTCTGCTTCTGCATGTTCACATAGTCCTGTCAAGAAAGGAAGAAGCTGCTAAGCAAATAGGTTTGGCAGCTTGCATCCCTGCAGCAGATCAGGGAAAGCCACCCAAGGCAGGGTACCCTCTTACAAGAGTATTGCTAAGAGCAGTACAGATTCTCAGCAGGACCCTCTGGTTGCAGCAGTTCAGCAGTTGTCCTTAAAGTTGTACTGTGAACTGAAGCTTGATAATAGTAATAGTAGTAATAATAGCATTTATATAGCATGCAATGTGGCAAAGTTGTAGAGCTGTTAATTAAGCCCTGTGTGTGTAGCAGTGAAGGATTACTGGTAGAACTGGTTTGAGAGCAAGGATTCTCTACTCCTTTCTCTTGAACATCTAGGTTATTCTAGATGTGCTCTATAAATCTTTTCTGTCTCACCTCCAAAGGAACTCTTTAGTGTTTTCCTCTTCTATCCTCTCTAAATTACAAAGTGCTCTCTGCTTCAGTAACCTCAGCACAAGTGTATTTGATTTGCTAAAGGAATGTTCTTTGCACAATTTGACAGATAACTAACACCAGAATATCTCATCCAAACATGCACACCCGTATTTACTACCCCTTCCCTTTCTAATTCTGTTCTGAAGCAATTTAATTTCATTATTTAGCCCACCAAAGTGGTTTTTTTCACTGTGTCGCTGGTTCCCTGAGTCATAGTTGTAAATGGTTGATACTGCTGCCTAAATCTGTTCTGTTTCTGTTCCCTATTAATACATTTAAAATGCAGAAGTCCTTAGGTTTCTCCTGCAGTTTTGGATTTATGTCCTCATCTTTACAAAGAGCCCTTTCTGTTAGAAGTTCACACTGTCACTCGTGAATGTTCAGAAGTTTCTGGCTTTCTGACTTGAATAACTGGAGGATAAATGGCTCCTTAAGAACTAGCTTCCAGATATCAATTATTTCTATGCATTTTGATGGATTGAAAATGGGAGTCAGGGAAACATCCTGGCAGGTGGCAATCTGTGGGGCTGCTTACTTGAGTTCTGTGTGACAGATGTCAATTGATCTCCTTTTCATTATTTGTGTCTGGGGAGTTCCTTTCCAAGGCCCAGGAATGAGTGTATCTTCATAAATCTGTTCTCCAGGGAACAATTACTATGCCATTTCTAGAAATGAAAAAAACTAAAGCATAGAAAGATTCCAGGGCTGAGAATAGAACTGGGTGGAATGCCAAGCCAGCACACTGATTGCAGTATCATCCCTCCATGCTTGGAGGGGACTGGGGATCTGCCAGTCCATGTGCATACACCAGTCAGGATTACCATGTAGCCACATGCTGTGCTTCCCTGCCATTCCAAAAACCATGGTCATTGTTTCTTGTAGATATATCTACTGTCTGTGCTAGAGAAAAATGTAATGACAGGTAATTATCAGGCAAGCCACTTGCAATTATTCTTAATATCTCTTGCAATTACATTGCTCTTGCTCTATCTAAAATGAAACCTTCTTTTCTTCTTTCTTGCTGGTTGGCAAAATCTGAGGTGTTCACTGTGTGTGTCACTTGCTTTGTGCTGTACTCGCCGGGACAGTGGTTCAAAGAACCTGGATTAATGAGCAGTAGCTACCTTGAAATGGTTCTAAAACGTTTTGTTCTCAACCTGCAATATGCTGAATATAAATTAAGCCCATCTATTCAGGGCAGGGTCATACCAGGGAAAGCCCAGAGTGACCTAATTCTTTGTGATTGTAACGTGGTTGTAACTTCAAAAAGGAAGTTTGGAATCAATGCATTATTTTCACCCTTCCTGAATTTTGCCTCTGGCTTATGTCTCCAAAGGGCAGCTGTTAGCACTGTAGAAACTGATTTACTTTCTCTGCTTGTCAGACATGGAAGTGATGAGGAAACTACAACTTCTGAAAATGCATTCTTCAAATTCTGCCCTGTGGAATCACTTCCTAGATGATGTTTTGATGTGACTTGATAAAATTTGGAATTCATTGCATAACTTCTGCCTATGCATTCTGCCATCACCTGCTTTCATATACACTCTCCCTGCATGACAATATGCTGCCCTACCTGTTGTCTTACAAACTCCTGTTGCCACCCTACCCTTCTTATTGTCTTCTGCCTTGTGTGCATCTGTCATTAATGTTATGAGCATGATTCAGAATTGCTGCATTTAAGTGTACATCTCTGTTAGTGAAGGGTCATAGCAGTCTTCTGTCCTTTCAACCTTATCAAGATAATCCTTCTGCTTAAACCAGAGAAGCAGTGGGTTCTTGACTGATACACACTGTGCTCTGTGGCTTCTACAGGTGTCACACCACCCAGCTGGTGGCTGCCAATGTCCTCCTGGAAGGCTGGTGACCAGAAAACTACAGATAGGCTGAGAATTTTGGTTCTTTATCACCATCTTGTTTATAAGATCAGGGGGCAGACGGAAGCAGCATAGTTTCTCTTCTGGGATGTGTGGTGGTGGCTGGTTAGGTAATCAGTGTGAGGGAGGAGGAGGAGATGGAATATCCATGTACAAACAGTGTAATTTAAACTACCGGAGCAGCATGTTCCCAGACATTTCAAAGTACAGCTCTGGATTGATTGCTAAGCATCAGTCACTGTGCTGCATGACAGTTTGGGGTATTTTGTCTAGAGGAGTAGCAAAGATCTCTTTATTTTCCACTTATATTTGGCTGGTAATATGGAATAAGGACAAGAGAAATGCAGCTAAATAAATCCTTTGTCCACACACAAAGATATTGTTTTAACTTCTGCAAATTTTTTCCATGGGATCTAACTAAGAATAAAAGATTCACAAATCCAAAACTCCAGGGAGAATTTCTGTGGAGGAGGATGGGCAGAAGGTTTTGCACTGCTGTTGTCTGTCCATGCCTGGAAAAGTCATCAGTGACCATAATGGGTGCTCTGGGAAGAGAGGTTTTTATTTTGAGCAATGTTGAGACATGGAGTTTTGCTCTTGCTGACCTGAACCTTGGCAGTCTTGTTGGGATGGTTTCAGAAGCTGAGCAGTTGGCCAGAAGCCTGTCATCTGTAGCTGACTGAACTGTCCTCACTTAGGCCATTTTTGATGTAGTTTACACATCCTTGTAAAGGTTTGGTGTATGTATGTACTAGTTAATAAATATCTGTTTTGGAGAAATGCAGAAAATACACTGAGGAAGTAAGCAAGAAAAGCCTTTACATAAAAATGGGAGATTGTCTCTTACCACTGTAACCACTGATAAAGTAATTTTGTCTTTGTGAGATCCCAGGGAGTTTCTGTTATCTGTGTGGTTCCTTCTGATACCATGAAGGAAAAGGATCACTCTCTGCAACAGTTCCTAATGCTATAGAGGAAGGGAGCCATGTGCCCTCTAAATAAAATTCTCAGCTCATGGCATATTAAAAGATTTTGAAGATGTGACTCTTCAACTGTATCAGAGCCACTGATCATTAAATTCTGGGGCTGGTATTTTGCTTTGTATTTTCCCAATGTTAATTGGGTGACCTTGGGCATGCATGTGTCTTATTTTCTGTGTATTTGTTTTATATCTAAAATTTACCAGCAGTTTTAATTCTGTGAAGGCTTCTAGCCAGTTGTTTAGCTGCATGTACATTTTTCTCCAGTCTTGAAAGTTAAAATAATACTAGAACCACCTTTGCTTCAGGCATGCATAAACCTTGCAGAATTTTCTCTGCTCTAACATGCAGTCTGGACACGAAAAATGCCAAGTGATGTTCTGTCTCCTTGTACTTCACCAGAAAACATGAAAATTCATCTGCATATGAGACTGGAAACCAAGTCTTCTGAGTAGACCAGAGGAAGCTACTGCTCAGTATTTGGGATCAGGTTTATAACTGATTTTCTGCTTTGGCCAGCAAAAGCAAGAACAGCCTTAGGGATCAGGTTTTGGCAAATGGGTGTACGTTGTCTGTTCCTTTCAGTTGTGTTTGAGTAGAAAAAAGTGGTCTGGCTTTTGATTATTGGTTGTTTTTGGTTTTTTGTGGGCTTTTTAATCCAGCTGTAGTGAAGTAGTCAGCAGCAGTCAGGGAAGTGTGGCTGCTTGGGGGAGTAATGGAAGAGAGACTCTAAAACCAAAGTAACAAACTTGAGAAAAGTGAGGATGAGTGTGTTGAGTTACAGAGATGCTACAGGCTGAGCTGAAAGGAGCAGATGCCTAAAGGAGAGCTGCTAAAGATGACCAGAAGAGAATAAGCAGTTTGTTTTTAATTGTTAGCCCAGTCTTATTTCCAAATAGCTTTTTATCTGTGTCATGTATCTCCAAGTTACCAATTACCATACTGGACTCTCAGCTTCCTTGGTTTGCGACCCTGCCTTGATTCCTGGTATCAGCTAAGAAATTGATATGAGTCATATGGAAGCATCTGTGAAGCCTAAAAATGGTTTAAAGTGAATTGATGTGAAAGGCAGAAAAGAATTCTATTTTAGCCCAGCTGGCTGTCCTGCCGTGTAGCTTCCTACACACCTCTAGAAAATGCTTTACAAGTTACTGAACTTCTTAGATAATTCTGTGTTTCAGTTGATAGTTTTTCTGAAAATAGCAGAGATTGGATTAGGTTAGAAGAAAAAAACATGGTGCAAACTTTACATGTTTAAAACCCCCAGTAGATAATTGTGCTTTGTTTTCAAGAGAATGTGTAATAAAAAATTTTGAATGGTCTGACCTTTTTATGTAATAAAAAAGAACAGAATTACAGAGAAGTGGCACTGGGGACTGTGGGTTTTAGCCCAGCAAAGTCAGACTCTCGTCCTTTGAGAATCCTATGTGCAAAGCTGGTACTTCCAACCTCACTTTTTCTGAAGTGCTGGGCATTCCCAGGTCTCAATGAAGGTGCCACCTGGCACATGACTCTCCAGCTCTAGTCATGAGCTTTCCCAATTCCTGTTCATTCATTTTCCCAAACCAGCCTGAGTGACTCTCATGGCATTTCCCCATCCTCCTGAGCGAGTGGTGCTGCCCACAGACGTGAGCACCAACCCTTGGATGGTGTAAAGCAGGTGGGGTGCAGATAATTGGTATCTCCAGTCCCCCAGCAGAGAGTTTGCTGTGTAACCTCATTTCTGCAGGTATGCTGATAATTTTATTTAATAAGGTAATGCTAGGTTACTTGACTGTGAAGCAGTAGTTTGTCATCCCTCAAATCAACCTATCTATTCTTTTTAATTATTCAGAATTAAACACCTTTAATAGTCAACAGAATATGTTTCCTAAAGTTTGTTCTACAGGACTGGTGAATTCCTCCTTTGATGGAGAGCCAAGCCTCAAGATCCAAGAGACATACATAGTGTTGTGTCTGCTAATGCTGACTCTCTGTGAGAGGGTGAATCCTTAATCCAGTTTTTCTAGCCATAAAATGGGAATAATTCTGGGCTAGATCTAAAGACCTTTATTAATAATTGTGTGTGGACTGACTAATAAAGAAATGTCTAGCTTCTTGTCTTTAATAAACCAGTAAGCTTTCAAATAAAACGGGACTATCTTTCCACTGTAAAACTGCCAACTGCCAAAACAGTCCACATCAAAATTTTCCAAATACCCTTTAAAAACACTGGTAAGAAAGGATGAACTGTATTGCATGGCCTGAATTTTTAAAGACTGGCTAATGCCTGCAGGGACTTCTGAGGATTACGGAGAGAAAAAGCTCTGTCAGGACCAGCTTCACATTTTTGGAAACCCTCCAATTATCTCCTTTGCAGCACCTGTTTCAGAGGAGAAGGGGCATACAGACAGCAGCATGTTTTTGAGTGCAGAAGATATTGAAAACTAAACAAAGCCCCCAAAAACCTGTGCAGTTTGGTAGTGACTGGGAACAGAACTGATTTTGCTTCTCTGAAGCAATATATTGTTGGCATCAGCCCCCATTTGTTTCAACACAGAGCTGCTGCTTCAGCTTTTGTGTGTTCACAGAACAACTTGAAGCAGAGCATGCTGCAGGGGTTTAATTGTGACCTTGCTCTGGTTGCCACAGGCAGACTGACTTTGAATCTTGGGGTGGTGGCATTCTGTTTCCTTCCTAAGGGAAGTTCCTTGTGAAACGTGGGGGGGAAAAAAAATCATAGAGCCCCAGGCATAGCTTGCAGGAGAGGGAGGTTGTCTTGTTGAAATGTATTGAGAGGTAATAGGCCTAAAGCTAGTGATATTTTTTGTTTGTTTTTTGTTTTGTCACTGTTTCCCATTGTCCCAACTCATCTTCCTTGAGGCTCTTTTCTCTTTTATTTTCCAGTAAGGTAAGAAATTGAATTTTGAGGAGAGGAAAAGCTGGTATTGACTCTGAGAATGAGTTTCCTGCTCACATCAAAGAACAGCAGGACTGGTGTTTTTTTTTTTTAAGTAGCACTTTTTTTTTTTTTTTGTGTAGCACTTCTCCTGAAGCAGAACTGCTAATAACTCAAATGTGTGTCACCTACCTAGGAATGAAAGCAGCTTAAGATGTGTGCAACTTGACTGTAGTCTTTGAAATACATTTAAGGCTTGTGGAAAGTGTTGGGATTCCACTTCAGAGAGCAAAACTTTTATCTACAGTGTAGATTCAGGTTAGCCAGGCACCTGAGAAGCCTTACCTCTGTCTTTTATAAATGCTGATTCCCAAATAAATACATGCAAAGCTAAAAAACATCATTAAATCCAAATATTCTCAATTTTATTCTGTCTGCTTGGCACAGGGAAATATTAAACCCACATGGCACGGAATTCATTACATGAAAAAGCCACTTTTCCTCAGGCAACTGGCTTGATCTCTTGAGTTGTGGTTTTCTGGCTTTTTAAGCACCTCTTTTAACATCACAGTCTAATAAGTGTATCACTCCACTGTAACTTTAAAATGCTGCAGATGACTCGAAATTAAATTCTTTAGGATATCAAGAAAGCATCTGTGCAGCTTGAGGCAGGAAAGTATGGGAGGTAGTTATGAAGAATTCCACAGGGTATAAAAAAGCAAAATGCATGTGCAAGCACTGGAGCTACAAAACCCAAAATCTGCATAATTTGGAGATCTAATCAGGAAAATAGCTCACCCATAACAATCACGTGAAGGGTATGCCCATTGAAAAATAGTTTATTAAATAATGTGAAGTGCCAAAGCTTGGTGGGTTGTGAACTTGTGGGAATGTTAAACATCATAGTCTATTCTAATACAGTTAACATTTCTGTTGAGGCTTCAAAAAAGGAGCCAAGTAATCAGCATAATCATCAACAAAAACTACTTTCTCCTCTAATGAGATCTGTTGATGGCTCCACACTGGATGTGTTAAGAATTTTAATGGAGTAATGACTATATTTAGTAATGATAACTGCTGAATGTTGGGGGTTTTTTGGTTTTGTTTTTTTAGGGGCTGATAAGGTAGAGCTGTGGAGAAAGCACACAGCCCTCCCTGCAAGAGGCATCAAGGATAAATAGAGGGAATGTCACTTGCTGGCTTTGTTCTCCACCAGACAGCAGCAGAGCACTTGACATTCCCTTCTGCCTCTGTGCAGCAAAACACTCCTGAAAAAGCCCATCGGGGTGCCTGGAAGGTGCCATCAGTGTCAAACACAAGTTGGCCCCAACCAGATTGGTTTCCCGTGAGTTCAGTGAGTGATCTTATTTGTGAATGTGAGATGAAGTACAAAGCAAATTAGGAGATATCAAATGTGACCTAAGCCCTTCTGCTGACTCAGGAATAAATTGTTTCAGCATCCCTGTCAAAGGTTTGCTGTCCAAGTTCACAGTGTCCCAGCTGGGCTGCATGTGATGAACAGTGTGTGCTCTCTGCCAGCACCTTCCTCAGCTGAGGCACTGGGCTGAGCTCTCTGTACATCTTTTAGTTACCTGTTTCACAGAGAAGAGGCAAGTTAGCCTCTTCCTACACAAGACTGATTAGGCAGCTACATCCTGTGTCTAGTTTAGAAAATGAAGCTGCAGAAGGAAAATGTTGCTCATATTGAAGTGGGGGAGCGAGGAGGTATCAGGCAATATCCCCTGCTTCCCACTCCCACCTTGGACTGCTGTGGATTTTATTTAAATCCAACTAATTATGGTATTCTGCTCCTGGTTTGGATTGGGTAATGGCTGCTGAAAAATCATGGCTTTAGATCTATAGAAGAAGGGCTAGCTATTCAGTTGGCAACAGTCTACCTACTGAAACAGACTAGTTGTTATTGCTGGAAGATTAAATTTATTCATATATATATATATACACATATACATATATAGGAATTCATGTCTATTTGCTGGTTTCTGGCAGGATTTCTGTCTTGCATAATCTTATCTCTGAGGAATAAGGGATCTGGATTTTGTCAGCAAGGAAATTGATAGTTTTTACCATGTTTTGTAACCCTTGGTGTTGTGAAATATCTTTTTATCACTGTGGAAACATCAACTGCTGCTTCTCTAGAAGACTGATAAGTTAAAGATATCTTATTTTCTATACAACTGAGGAAACTTGCCTCTCTTGTGACTTTTAAAAAGTGAGTATTATTTCACTTGAAGATGCTGGATCTGACAGTAAGAGAGATTATTTCCTTTTTTCCCCAAGATTGTCTTCAATTGCTGTGGACTCTGTGTTCTCAGTTACACTTTTGTTGTGCTTCAGCATCTGCAGGTGTTCTGCTGTGGCTGATAAAGGTCTCTGACTTACACAGTCCCAACAAGTCAGGGTTCCTTCTATGGTATTTCCTGTTAACCAGACAGCATGAAAAATATAAGGGGCTGTAACCTACTGTGAGTGATTCTCTGGGCTGAATTTTGATGTGGATAAGAGGGAATAAAGTTTATTATGGTCTTTTCAGCCCTTTAGACTGATGCCAGATATCTGTTGCTCCCTTTCAGATGATATAAAGTTTATATTTGTGTGTGTTTGTGTACATACAAATTATATTTTTTTTTTTTAGAGTTATTTGGGAGGAAAATGAAGAGCACTGCCAGGCCTTGGAGTGCAATGGCAAAGCAAGGGAGCCATGGTGTTGACAGAGGAAAACCACTTTCCACCACCTCAACAGGAATGAAAACATCCAAATCCTCAACTTCACTTGCCTTTGAATCTCGACTCAGCAAGGTACTGACCAGCAGGGGCTGTGAGAGCATTAGAGCCTTGTTTTGGGTTAAATCTTTGGTGCTGGAGCATTGCTGCATCCTGAGACTTGGACCACTCTATTAAGCACAGGGAGATTGTAATTGTGTTGTATATTAGACCAATGCACATTTCTGAAAATACCTGGCATGGGATGGGGGGATATTGTATCTCTGCAAGATATTAATAGGCTCTCCTAAATGTTGAGAGTTTTCTTCCTCACTACAGCTAATGCTTTCCAATTGCTGATGATCTGCAAGTGCAGAATCAAAGTGTTTTCCTTGAAGAAGCAGGGTAGAAAAAGGCACCATGTTTGTAGCTATAGAGGACACATTGAAGAAATTACTTGAGAGACTGCAGAAGGCTTGAAAGGTCAGAAAGTCACATCATTCCATTCTGCTTCTAAGAGTCAGCTGACAAAAACTCTGCCAGAAGGCCAAAAGTGAGCTGTTTGGTATCCTGGAGCAGATCAACACTTCAGCTATTGGAACTTACGTGCTCACAGGGTCCAGGAAACCACAACCTCTGAGTCAGAGGAGGAGATGAAAGAGAGAAAGAATTGAAGCTGAGAGACTTCATTTTGCTTAAAGATTTTGCATTCAAGAACTGCTAACTAGGGACAGCAGTGGTTTTCATCCTGTGGTTCATAGATCCCTTGGACAACGTAAAAGGAAGTGGCTTTTGATTTGTGACAACAGTCTAGGGGTCCACACACTGAAAAGGAAAGAAAAAAGTACTGCTCTAAAGAGGCTTGCTGGAGCTTCAGTCTTTAAAATGCTCAAAGTATTTTTTTTTTCTGAAATTAGAGGCTGTTATTAGAAGTACAAAGGCTGTTGTGAAGGCACATAAGTGGAAAAGCAGCTGACAAAAGTTCTGAGATAAATTGCTACTTCTGCTTGCTGAAGCAAAATAATTTCAATGTTTCTCTTTGCATATTAAGTTCATTGTGCCTGTATTGTGTGGTTTGCTTGACTATACATTTAGAGCAGACTTGCTTTACCAGAAGTTCCCCTCCCCCAAAAAAACCCACACAGCAATGATGATCCCTTCACTGTTGAAACAGTAGTGGGGTTTAAAGCCACTTCACGAAAATCTAGAATGCAAACCAAATACAATTAATAAATTCATAGTATTATTATCAAAGCAATGATACTTCATGGCAATGTCCCTCTTCCTCTCAGGAGCCTTGCCACTGTGACCATTTCATGGAATATTCAAGGTGTTCACAAGATCTCTGTCTTGCAGCTGAAGAGGGCCAGCAGTGATGATCTGCTGACCAAACCCGGGGTGGTGGCAGCAGCAGCTTCAGGAGTCTCCAGGCTGAAGAAGACCATTACAACAGGAGCTATTTCTGAGCTTGCTGAGAGTCGCCTGAAGCCCGGCCCAGGTAGATACAAAGATTGGGGCTGGGGGCTTTCCAGGCTCCTTGGGAGGGTTAAATCCCTTGGTGGGGCTCCCGGCCTGGTCCCCCCGAGTGGCCACGCGGTGGCGCCGGTGGCCCACGCCTGTCCCTGTCGCCGTGGGGGCTGCACCGCTGCTCTGGGGTTAGATCCTCTGTCTCGCCGAGCAATAAATCATGTAAAACTTTTTTTTTTTTTTTTTTTTAACCACATCTCAATAGCATTCCCCCTTCTCCCCCCCTCCCTTGCTGTTCTCCTGGGGCTCAGCAGAAGGGTGAGAACAAGGAGCCAGCCTCAGCCGTATGTGTGTTTCTTCATGAGCAGCCTGTGCTCCTAAGCTACGGTGTGGCAGGCTCTCTCCCTCTGCCTCAGCCCCATCAGGTTGTTGGTTTCAAATCGCAGCCTGTTTCTAAAGGCAGCGACACCATCTGCATACCAAGGGCTTCTGTGGAAACGCTCTGCTCTCCCCCAGGAGCTCAGCAAACACTTGCTTTTGTCTGCTCCCTGGTGGCATTTCCAAGGGAATGTGAGATCTTATTAAATTTGACCATGACCTCCCCCTATTTGTCACAGCCTCTGCAGGGCTGGGTAACAGAACAATGTTACTAACGAGAAAGGGATTTCTGGAAAAAAAAAAAGGAATTTTAATATATTTTGTTAAATATATTCTTTTCCACCCTTGAAAAGAAATTATGCATCTTGTAACAGCATGAATGCTTCACAGTAACTCAAAGACAGATCATGCTCTGCAGCTAATCAGTGTGTAAATCCTCAGATTTAATAGTGATTAGTCATATCCAAAGGTATTTGAAATTCACCAGCCAATAAAGAGGCAAGATGCTGGCAAAAGATGCTTGAGAGGAGTGACGCAGGGAGAAGAAAACCTGTAGAGATGATGCAGCATAAGATCCTGGGAATGCGGAATGCAGCCAGGGAAACAGCACTGCAGGGAGTCCAGAATGGAATATATATGTCAGATGCAAAACTACTAGCACTGGAATAGAGAGCCCTCTCCTGCATGCATGTATAATAGCTGGGATTGGAGGAAGGATAAGATTTATGGTGATGACTGCTTTAAATACAAATGGTAAAATGGTTTATGGAGCTCGAGTTACAGCTGGGTATTGTTTTGCCAATTTAAATTGCATCATGAGGTCTGCCCTCATCTATTGCTTTGCAGCATCATTTGTAGAAGTATGAATGGGAATATGAGTGCTAAGCAAAAACACTCTGTGTTTGTTGTGTGGAACTATGTATATTGTGTAGAGAAATGCTAGGAGTATGTGTGTTGCTTCTTTAAGATTCCTTTTAGGCTTGAGAGAACTGTCCTTGCTCTTATGGGGGGCTATTACAGGTATTTATAAAAATACTTGTATCTTGCATCTCTTGGTTTTCACAGTGGTTTCACAGTCCAAAAGGGTGTTTGTACATCTAGCCAATTCCTGAGAATATATTTTGCTGTTATGGTCACTGGAAGGTGCTAAAAACAAGTGAGCAAGATTACAAAGCTGAATCCTGCTTTTAGATTGTCACACCATGAAAAAATACCAATAGGCATATTGCAACACAGTATATTGTTGCTAAAAGGAACTAAAAATCAGATACAACAGAGAGCACAACATGTTCCTGGGAACATGATAGAGGGAAGGAGAGAATATTGCTTCAGCTGCTAGATTTTATTGAAATAGCATTCCAAATAGACACTGATTGTGATCAAGACTATACTGCAGTGCTCACTGACTGGGGAGCTAAGCCAAGTAAGAATGTTCCTGTAGCTGGGAAATCCAGATGTTTGTCTACATAGCCAAGTGTTTAAGTCTTGAAATTTTGCTCAGAAACCACTTTCTTTGCTTTTGTTTACCTCCATCAGTTCTTCAGTTCTCCATTTTCCTTTCATGTCTGAACTGCAGACATCATGTCTTTGGCCTACTCTTCCATTCTCTCCCTTGTCTGTACTTTTAAAACTGAGCTTTATTTATCTGTTATTCAAGTGAAAGATTTTATTATTTTTTGAAATTATATTGGTTACAGCTACAGTCTGATGGTACTTGGTTGGTATTATGATATTGTGTAAGAGAAATTAAAAGAAACAATATTATGGAGGTTATTAAAAATAAACAACTTAGGTTTCCTTAGACTTTGGCTGTGACTGCCCAACTTTTGTGTGCTGACCTGGAGCAATAGCCTGTGCTCCAAATGCTCCAGATAATAAATAATTGACATCAAGATTTCTTGTTTAAATAGGCTTGTGTGCTGCCCTTGGTGGAGCTTAAGTTATTCATTCTAGGTTTTTGCTGACATAACTACCCCTGTCTCCCTGACAGAAGCTCACACAGTAAATCATAAGTGATTTAAAGAGAAATGAGGCCAATCTCATATCTCTGTTCTTGGCTAGTGGAGCTGAGCAAATAGAACTGGGAACCAATTCTGCCTGGAAGTTCTGTGTGGTGATGTTTGGCAGTTTGAAATCCCAAGTAATGGGAAATGACACGTAGGGAGAAAGAAGTGTCTTGGATTCAGCTTCCTTATCCACAGTGTTAGGTCTTCCCATGTGCTGTCCTGAAGTAGCAATTTGTTTTTCTGCTAAAGCCAAACTTAGAGCTCTTGTGTTCCTTTTAATGTTTCACTAGATGAAAAAGAAATGGGAAAATTGCAAGGTTCAAAACTCTAGGAAATAGGTGATTTTTCTGATTCCAGTCCTTCAAGGTTTGCTAGCCAAATAACCCTAAATACTGCTGTTCCACAGAGAATTACAAATCATCTTTTGTGACCATATACTTCTCAGGAAGAGCACTGCATGGTGGTACTGGTATACAAATGGGAGCTCTGGGGTTCACACAGGTGAGTTTACTTGCTCCATGGGTCCTAGAAGTCATTCCAGATACTTGCTCTTGGTTCTGGCACTCACTCTCTACAAACTCCCAACACGTGCACTTTTTGAAAATTTCCCTCAAGGCTGCCTGGTTCAATCATGTTTGTGTCCTTCCTTGCTGTTACTCCAGTGCCAGGAGCTATTATCTGTCAGCTCTGACATGAGCAAAAGAAAAAGCCATGCTGGACATCAGAAATGAGAGACAGCCAGGATGTGTGGCTGAGCTGAGGGCTGAGCACATAATTTGAAAGCATTCAGACTACTCCAGGCATCCTTAGTTCTTCCAAATGTATTGATTTTTATATCAAGCTCTGCCAGCTGCAAAATGAAGTATCCTTTACCTGTAAAATGGAAGTAACAGACAGCTGCACTCGTGTTCTCAGGCTGCTTCATCAGATTATTTCTTTATTCTTAGGTAAAGTGAAGTCTAAATCTATATAGACTTACTGAATTCGCCTTAGAAACAGTGAAAACTGTCAATAATGGTGTTAAAATCACCTACTTTATTTACAGAGATCTTGGGTATTTTATTGACAAGCTCAGGATCTCTGTAAAGCTTAAACCACATAAGAAGACAGGTACTATATCTCCTCACAATGCCAGTGGTTGTGTTATTTCTGTGGAGGTCAGGAGATGCCAAGATGGCAGCAGAAACATGAGGGATGGCCCACTCTGTCATCCTGAGCTCCTTTGGAAATGGACAATTATTTTCCTGCATTAAATGAGAAACTCAGTGCCTGGCACCCATTTGCACCCAAAGCAAGGTGTGTGTGTGCCAGCTGAGCTGATCTGCATCAGTGGTTGGAACCAGTGCCAATGCAGGCAGATAGAGGAGGCAAACTCCAAGGTATTAAGAGTTTCCATTATCTCTCAGGCATTGTGACTTTGAACTCTGCAGGTTACCTGAAAAAAAAAAAAAAAGCCTACTAATCCCAGAGTGGAGCAGTGCCAGCATCAGAAATGAAGCTGTATAAAGCCTGCTGTTGTAATCAACCCAGTAAATTAGTAAGAATTAGTAATACAATAAGAAATCTGGCATAATCAATGAAGGCTGGAGAAGGAGCTGGGGATTATATTCTGTTGTGGGACAGTTTGGTTTGAAGAATGTTCAGCTCTAGTAAGGAGGGCCTTTGTTTTATGAGTTTTTCTGTGACTTGTCACTTCCATTCCTGCCCAGTTGTCAGAGCTAACTTCCCAGTGACTAAGTATGAGACCTGGTTATCTCCAGGCTTCCAAGCTGTAGCAGAGCACATCCCATTAGTCCATTTGTCCATCACTGTTTGTTTGCCCCAGTGTTTTTTAAAAAGGAAAATCCTGATTTTCCTCTAAAACACAGCTTTTCTGTGTTAGTAGTGATGAGATTCAGAAAAGAGAGAATTTACCTAAATGAGGCCACCTGGCCACTGCTGGTGTTGATGTCAGTGCTGGGAAAGGATGAGTGTCACTTGTGAAACTTGAACAAGTTCAGCTGTGGATGATTTTAGGGGGGGACTGGAGTATGGTTTGATGGCAGGTATCATTATATCAGTCATTAGACACACTTCTTTCCCATCCAAATCAGAACTGGGGCAGACTGCAGATTTCAGAGCTTCCTGTATGTTTATAGAATTGTCAGATCAAGGTTCCTATTTGAGAGTAATATGTAGAATCTATCAAATTTACTGGTTTGCTTCCTATTCACTTTTCTCTGCTTGGGAAGTGTTTGGCACTTTCTGATGTGAGGCAGCCATCTGAAGCTAATCCAGACCAGAAGCCTTCTCTACACAGAAAATTTCAGAAAATTTTTTTTCATAATTAAAGCTTTTTTCCCTTTTAAAAAAATCCTTTTAAAAAAATCTTACTGATGGCTTAATTCTTTGTAAGATGTTAATGTATCCCAATCAGAATGGGGAAAAGGAAAGTGATTTCCTTTGAAGGACAGCTCTCTGACCTTGGGGCCCTTTTACTCTCCCATACATCAGTTTTTGACAGGCCCTGCTTTTTGTGATCTGTCACATCAAAGGGCTGCTAGAGGTCTGCAGAAAGGTTGCTGCACTTTGCATTCAGTCTCGTTACTGTCTCACTTTCCTTGTGAAAGATAGAGACAAATGTGAGAGCCACTAATGAGGTCGGTATGTTCTCTTCCATGAGACTTCACTGGAAACCAAATGACTGATCTCATCTGGGGTTTCCCAGGAACAAGAAATATATGCTTTAAAACTTCCTCTGTAAAGCTAAGAAAGAAAGATTCTAGCCCCAGAACTGATAAAAAAAGGAAAGGGTAAATATGTCAGTCTCACAGGATATTTTAATCAGAAAAAGCACTTATTCCAGTGGGGCAGGAGGAGCTCAGTAGCTCTTTAATAAAAAAAAATAGCAGTGATGTTAAAATGAAACTCTGATATCTGTTGGCTCAATATCTTGGTGAACTTGAGAGATCTATTGATGGATGCTTCCTTCTTGTTCTGTTGGTGAGATATGAAGGTTAAGTGACATAATTATTTTTTTTTATTCTTCTGTTGCCTGTATTGTATGAACCTTCTTCCATAACAGGGAATGGAGTGAGAACAATGCATTTTAAGGACTGTTGGGATTTCCAATATCTGATCCTGTTCAGGATAACATTTTCCCTGGGAGGCATTCACAGGCTGTCTGCAGTCATCTTGCATTATTAAACAAGTAAGAATTAACTTCTGCTGACAGCACTGTCTGCAGTATGTACTTTTTTTCAATTTTGTTGCTGTCCACATCTACTGCACAGTTCACCTTCACTGCTTTGCTTTGTATTAAGATTTTTCACTGCAAGATATTTCATGCAACTTCTTGTTGAAACAATCTCTGAAATGGAGACCTTTTCTCTGTTGTATATTCCCCTGAGAATGACTTTGTTGGCTCATCTTTACCACCCTGGGACCTGAGCCAGTTAAGAG
Source organism: Calypte anna (assembly GCF_003957555.1). Taxonomy (NCBI): domain Eukaryota; kingdom Metazoa; phylum Chordata; class Aves; order Apodiformes; family Trochilidae; genus Calypte; species Calypte anna. Next base: position 7,361,984 of record NC_044264.1, read on the forward strand.
AATTCAGTGTGTGGTAGGGATAGTGAAATGCCAAATCTTGGAGACTATAATGACTTGACTCATTAAACTGCTGACAGTTAATTGGCTCAGGCCAACATGCATAGGGAAGATCCATTACATCTGTGAGCAAAGTGGATGATCACAAAAGCCTGGCTTAGGGATCCCTAAACAGAAATGGGAACATGCTTGGATGGTCCAGGGCTGGTACAAATCTATGATTTCTCCATTTGTTTTCATTCCTTTTCAGGCTTCTTTAGTGAAGTTGTTCAGAAAAGTCAACACAACCTTGCACTGACTACCTGCCCTAGGTTAATTATCTGCTTTCCTTCAGCTGATTTGAAGAGAAGTGATCCTTAACACAAATTCTCTAGGCCTAAATGTGTTGCAGCCAAAATACCTTGGCAGAGTGCCACTGTGTTTGCACTTCAAGAATTGGGAGGGAGCAGAAGAAAGGAATGCCAAGCTGGCCTGGTCTAACAAGTATGTGTATCAGCAGAGGGCTTGGCATTCCTTCTATAACTTCTTTTTCCACTGTTGTTTTCAGCAGCTCTTGGCTTACATTAGATGGTAATACTGTAAAGTAAGAGGGAGGGATTGACAGCTAAATCTCAGATGGGTTCCTGAAAGGCTGCAGTTCTGTGCCATGAACTAAACTATGACCTCACCAAGTGTCCTCACAACAAGATATTTGTTTGTAGCATGGTTAAAGGCATTTGCTTTCTCTTCTGGGTTTCAATGTAGATGTTATATTCATAATCTTTTGGGGTCCTCTACTGTGCATGGTATACACATCTCTACAGATTTCTTTTTTCTCTTATATACATAATCAGTGCTTGTAAAATCTTTAGTGTTACTGGGGTATGGTAGTGTGAACACTGGTATTGATTGTCTGTGTCCACACTAAGGGCATATTTAGTCCAGTCTTTCTCAGAAGGTCCAGCCCCTGGAAGTCTTCTGCCTGACATCACTCTTCCCATTATGGTTTTAGAATGTTCTGACTTACATTTCATGACACTGTCAAAAATAACAGATTGGTTCTTCCAGTCATGACTCTTCAGCAGTACTCAGATTTCAGGTGGTTTTGCTCTGACTCAGTGATTATATTTTTGTAATTATTCCAGGCTTGCATCCCATACTGTTCAGAGACACTGTCCCACTCTTCCCTTTTGTGTTACAGAAACAGAAAGCAGGTGTTGAAATAATAAATGCTCATTGTCAGGATTTATCAATCCAAGAGATTTTCTTGGATAATGCAGTCCCTCTGGTGAATCCTGCTGAGAAAAAGCAGAAGTCACTCTTTAGGCTATAATGAAGAAAATCTATTTGTCTTGGAGATACCTTTCAACTGCAGTTGGATATTTGTGTCTAAGCCTTTGAGAAGGGTAAGCTGCTTACCCACCCTGATAAGATACAAAACTTTAGAGACCATAAAGTTACTTTTAGAAAAATAACACACTATCAGTTATCCTTTTTTACAGAACTTGTATGGCTTATTCATTAACAAAACATCTCATACTTGGTACATCCTAAGAAGCAGACAATTTTTTTTAATGTAATTGAAATAATGACAGCTGTCCAGAAATTTCTAGCTTCACTCATAAACTTTCAGAGCAAGATCAATGACAAATTTAGAGATCTAAGACTTTAATACCTTTTTTAAGTATCTTAATGTTCCAGAAGATGCTGAACATTTCTGAAATTTGGTCCCCTAACTCTTGCAGCAGCTCAGTTCAGAGCTGTCCTTAACCAGGTGTCTGCTCCCTGCTCGGTGCTGTGCTGAGGTCCCTGGGCAGGTTCCATTGCTCCTTGGTGTTGGGAACTGGAGCCAAATGAATTTTGTCCTTGCATGGCAGCATTTGGCTGCTCTTGACTTTGCTGGGGGCCCTTCTGCTCTTCTTCACCCTCAGCTCCATTTCAGTATTTCATTTGGAAATTTTGAGTACTAATTTGAACACTGGTGTAAAACGAATACAGGTGTATGGCCGAGAAGCAGCTCTCTGGCCATGGGTGCTTTGGGGCCCTGAAGCCCTGCTCCAGTTTCCCAGTTCTTGTCTCTGCTGGAGCTTTTGTTCCTGGCTCAGCAAATCCATCCTCCTCCTCCTCCTTCTTCTCCCAGCCGCCTGCAGTTCGCGTTTGCTGCCCCTGGGTGGCTTCCCCTGCCCGTGCAGTCACTCCTCCTTTCTCTGCTCGCTCTTTCTCTGCCTCGTTCTCCCCCTCCTTTTATTCCAGCACTCAGGCAGCTAATTAACTGCCCAGCCCGGCCTTCGGTGCATAATATTGTAATGAGGTAGGAGGGAGAGCCACAGCTGCTTCAGCATGAGCAGCAGGCTCTGTTCCTGCTGCCAGGAACTAGGAAGGACCTGACTTTTTTTTTTTTTTCCTTTTTTTTTTTTCCTCCCCCCTTTTTAAGTTGACCGGAGCGTAGCCGTTCTAGAGGCAGGTCCGGCTCTGGCACCGAGCATGAGCGGGGCTCCGGGGTCCTAAAGGAGCTGGGGAAGAGCCGGGGGAGTGACTGAAGATGGGCAACCAGCCTGGGCGAGCCGAGGAGCCCGAGCAAGGTCTGTACAGCCCCTGCCAGACTCCGGGGCTGCTGCTGCCTGCGGATTTCGGGGCTGTTCCTACAGGGTTGGGGGGTTTGCTCTCTGGGCAGGGGGGGTGTTTAACCGCGGTGTCCCCCTGAGCGGAAAGGGAGGTTGTTAGAGCTAATGCCGATGGCTTGGAGCCTGGTAGAGAGATTCCTGGTGTTTACCTTGTAAATGGTGTTTGTTTCTTCTCCGTACCTGAGATCACAGCAGCGTCCTTAGGGAAGCTTTTCTGAAAGAAATCCTTTGGCTGGAGCAGAATGCCTACAAGGGCGGGACCTTAACGCCTGACAGATATTTTATTTTACGCGGTGTGCATGATGCAGCTAAAAAGTTGCAAAGCTTATCCTAGTGATGAGCATTTGACTTGTCAGGATCTGCAGCTTGGCTGTGTGAGCTTTCACTATTGTTCGTGGCCTGAGGCCTGAAATTTTCCAGGCCTTAGAATTTAAAATGATGCCTTTGTGGAAGCTCTTCCCACCATTGTCCTTTCAGAAGTGTAGTGCTTCGCATGTTAATCGGTAGCAGATTTTATGGAAAGCCAAGAGCTAGGATCAGGTATATCTGTTTCCTCTTGTGCCAAACGTCTGAACCGTGCACTAGGAAGGCTGGTAATTTGTTCCTGATGCTGAAGGATTGCTTCGGTTGCTTTTTGATTCATTTTGCCTGTTTCTCAAATGCTGAATGAGAAGGGGGAAAGAAAAAGCCAACAAAAAAAAAACAGTTGGCCCACTGATTTCTGCTTTTTTTTTTTTTTTTCTTAGTTTCTGTTGGAGTTTAGGACCTGTAATGCACAGCAATGAGACTTGGTTGTATTTCCCGGCACTCTGTCTCTTACTGTTGCCATGGGAATTTCATTCACAAAAATTCCATTAAAGTTGGTTTTGCTCGATCAGGGTTTCTTTGTACCTTTGGATTAGCCGCGGAGCTATTGTTTCAAAAGAAAACACATAACATGTACCTGATCTCTGGGATGGCGAGGAAAAGGAAGAGGCTTGCAATGCTGCATGGCTGCTCTAGAATCTCTCACAATAGATTTGCCAGGGAGTGCTGGAACAGCAGTTAGGTGTAGGGAGAACTCTCTAGCAGTATGTTAATCAGCAGGCTAATGAGGAACACAAAAGCTGTCAGCATCCAGTCACCAGAAGAAATGCTGCCCTAAGGGAAAGTTAAACTTTAGACTGAAAAGTGTGGCTGCCCACATGCCCAGCCCCTGAAATGTGTATTTCACTGGTCACCAGTCTTGCTGGAACTAAACGTGTTCCTGTCATTTGAAGAGGGATAATATTGGTGATAAACTGAGAGAGATGATAGAGACACGGGGAGGTGGACTGCTAAATTCTGATCTGAGTTTGGGAAAAGAGATTGTGATTTTGCAGAGCCAGAGGTGGTATTTGAACAGCTTATTGCTATTAACATACATGATTAATGAGCATGCAAGACCCCTGGTGACTTTTGAAAATGTCTTTCAGCCTTTGTTTTCTCTAGTCCTGTGATTATTTTTTTTTAATTGAAAGAAAGAGGATTATGCTTCTGTAGCACCTAGTTTTAAAACATCTCAGTTTTTAAGTGTAGGCTGTACTAAGACTTCTTTTAATATGTAGTTACTGTTCATAAGGTCTGAATGTGACTGAAAAACAGAGCATATTGTATTGAACTGCACACTCAAAACTGCTTTAGTCATGAAAAAAGTTTCAGGAACATCACTGCTAACAATGTATTCCTTGTGTGTAAGAGCTCTGCTTTGGAAGTCAGGGTATAATCTAATGACATCTGAAGCAGAGTTTGTGTTGGTTTTTGATAACTAGGATACAAGAACTTTTTTTCACTTTAGAATGTGGTACATGGAAGTGTCTGTGTTGGGCTTTGTTTCTTGATCTGGACACTGACATCTTTAAAAACTGAGTCCTAAAACAAAGCTGTCAACCTAGAGCAAAATACTGATTTTCATATGCTTGTGAGAGTATGATTTACTTTAATAGGTTTTCTGTTGAGTGTAAATAGGAATACCAGGCAGTGAGGATCCATAGCTTTTGGCTAACAAGGATACAGTTCTATGACAAAGGTTTATTTTCATTTCAAAACTAAATAAAATAATACAGGTCCCAGAAGCAACACTTCCAGAGTGACAGAGCTCATGCCAGCAGTCCTGACTCTACAGCAGCAATCCTGATTTGGGATATAAAGATACAGCTGTGATAACCCCAGGTTCTGGGTGGCCTGGCCAGTGCTGTTAAGGAACAGGAAGGAAATTATTGCCCCCAAGCTCAGCAGTTTAAAGTTAATACATTGATACAGGGGAATGGGAAAGGAATGTAACCAGCAGAGGAAGGAATTGTGGAGAAGTGAAGACAAAGGGAGGGCATCCTGGTTCTGTCTGTCTTGCAGAGTAATTCTCTGCTGGTGTCTAATGGGTTTGTTTTGAACAGAAGCTTTGCAAGACTCCATAACAGCCCTAGAGCATCTCTTTTGAAGTTCAGCTGCACCTCACTATGAGTGTAAGAGTGTCTAAAAAGGATTTGTTTGTAATAATGTTAGATACTATAGGCTGTTCCTGATTTCTAACTTAAAACTTACTTTAAACCACTTTTACAATCATTTGTAAGAACCTTGTTTTATAGTGTGACCCAAGTCTGCATCACTTGCTTGCCAGAACTTTGCTACTTGCAAGTGGTCATTTTTCCTGCTATTTCTAAAGTATGTGGAGTGTTTTAGAATTAAACTGCCTATAAAGCCATACAGAAAAGGATATTAAACAATAATGAAGAGTGCTGAAGTTTGCTGGTAGAATTTTCTGCTTTTGAGAGTGGCCAAAGGAAGCATTGGTATAGACAAACACAGGCCAGAGCACCTGTGAAATAGTGGAAACATTTCCTGGGAGTTGTAGGGAGGAACAGAGTGTTACCCAGTGCTCTGTATTTATTGAGAGAAGCCTTTCAAATATTAGTTTGCCTTGGAAACAGCGAGGCAGGAGAGCTAAGATTCTCTGACATTGGTTGACACGGTGATGGTGGGGTTTGTTTATCCTCTAAACATCTGCAGGTGATGTGATGATTAATGTCTTTGGGAAGAGGTGGAAAGAATGACTCAATACATACAAAAACTTCTGTGAAAGAAGGAGTTGAATGGGAAATGTTAACTTCTTTAGTTGGAACAAGGTGACGGGTGGGGTTATCCAAGGGTTAGACTTTTTTTGGGGCTGTGCTTATTTGTGAAACATGCTTACATGGCTTGGATGAGAGTATCAAATGTCAGAGCATACACTTAGCCAGTATTGACCTGTTTTCTTATGCCTGTTTTGTCCTGGCTTAGGGATGGCTTCATCCTGTGTTTGAGGAAAGGATTCTTCAGTGTAGGATAGTTTGTAAAACATAGAGAGGCTTGCAAAATAAAGGGCACTGTAGAAAGGTATTTCTTGTGATTTCTGCTCTTCTTTTGGGTGTGTATTCAGCTCTTTCCTGGGTACTCCAGTCTCTCATCTGTTTCTCTTCCATTCTCCTTTCTTCTAAACGTGGGAGCCATTCATTTTAACTCTGTTATATGTCAGCACACCATTTCTGCCAAGCAAGAGCTCAAGAGAACAGATGAGTTTAATGATGGAGGGGGGAGGAGAGAGGGAGGGAGAAGAGGGGCCAGCAGAGCTAATGAATCACACAACAGCTTTCATGGAAATACCGACAGCAAATCAGGTCCTCTTGGAGCTCAGGCACTGAGCTGCAGACCTTTTGTCTCCCCAGTGGAGCCAACAAACCACAATCTCCTCTCCAGTGAGTACTTTGATTCTTTAGTCACCTCTTCCTCCCAGGACTCATTCTTGCTTGGGGGTTTTACAAAGGCTCTCATTCCTCATAGTAACACACTGCTGATTAAACTGGTTTTGAAGAAGTTTATTTTCCCCTGGAGGGTAATTTTTCCTTGACTTAAGCCTCTCTTCCAAGGCCAGTTAGGGCCAGCTCTGTTGATGTCTTGTGATGTGACCTGACTGGACTGACACTAACAAATCATTTCAGAAATCCTGACAAACAGATGTCAGATGGCCAAAGCCTTCTCTGCTCTGCAGTCCAGCAAAACAAGAACAGCCAAGAGACTGTGTCACGGTTTGGCCTGGCCTCTTAGAGAAATTTAGTCATGAGTATGACTGAATTGCTGCCTTTGAAATTATCTGTTTCAGGCAGAGTTCAGTGATAATTTGAGATCCCCAGATCCCAAGAGGAGAGGCCAATGAATGCTGAATTAATGGAAGAGATGAAGTTGTCCTGCTCTAAGGCAAGGACCTTTACAACAGTTTTCAGCTTTGGCTGCAAGGGTGTGCTGGATGGGAGTACTTTCCCTATGGGTAGGACCAAAGCTGTTACAAGAAGAACTTCTAGGGCCTGGCAGGCAGCAGGATGTGGTTTATGCATTTTCTTTTCTGTTAGATTGTTTTGCTGGTGGAAATTGAAGCCATTCTTGGATGAAGGCAGGGAGGTGTTGTGGGAATATTACTGAATGAGCTGGTCACCAAGAGCTTGTCCCATGGATATAGCTCTGCAGACTTTGCTTTTGCCTCTGTGCCAGTGATATTTTAGGATCTCTGGATAGTAGATTAAGTATGATAGTAACTGATAAAACAAATGTTCTTGACGATTGCTTTATTAGTTCAGTTAATATGCTGCAAGTGGCTTGACAGTGGCAGGGTGATAAGGAAAGAGGCAGTGGATGGTTGTGCTTGTGTTTTGGGTCTGACACAGTATTAAATTACTCACTTGGGGAAAGGGTGAAAGGAGGAAGAAACAATGCTGGCCTTAGAGGGGGAAAAAGCCTAAGTTTACTTCTTTTTGTTGGGTTATATTCGGCTTCCCAAGTTCTTAAAGCCATTAAGCTAGCCAAAGAAATTTGACCAAATATTGCACCTTGGTCCTCCTAATGAAAGCTGCCAGAGCCCTGCAGCTATTCACAAGTCTGGAGCAGTCCTGTATTTTGGAGCTTCTACTAGTATTTCAGCAAAGTAATTTAATTTTTCTCTTCTCAACTCCTCCTCTATTTTGCTAATTTACTCTTCATAAAATCTCCTGATTTCCACAGGGAATGTAGCTTTCAGAACAACATGAAATTTTAAAACTGAAGTAAAGTACTTTCTGATTTCATTGGCACTGTATTGTCTGAAGAGGTCTTCATTTTTCTGTGATTCTCACACACTGCCACTAGCAGCTTTACAAATCTTTAATACTTTCATTATTTTTTTATGCTTTCCTGTGCTGTTTCTCCAAGCAATTTGTGCATTATAATTAAAGAGTATATAAAACTGGAGATGTCTGATAATAGACACTTCCAGATATTCCATGCATCTGCTTTTTTCTTCCCATAATCCAATGCAGAGATGTGGTCACAGATTGCATGTGAAATGTTCCATCTATTGCATCTCAGGGAAGAGTAATGTTTTTTGATAAGCATCAATAGATGTGAATTGCATGTTCTGAGGCACAGTTATCTCTCCTTGCATGATCTGTGCTCCTCAGTTATTCTCTCAGGCTATAGAATTACAGTAGAGCTGCATTTTTCTGCTCTCTCAATCAGTCTGCACAGCAAACAAACAACAAGCTGTATATTTTGAGCAGCAGCACAATTTCAATGCAAGGTTCTTACAGGAAAATTTGATTTTGATGACTGGAAAAAAATATCCTTAGTAAAATGCAAGGATAATGTTCGTTTGTAGGGTCCAGTTCCAGGGGATGTGCTGCCTGAAATAAGGATGTGCATTCTTCCCTTTGTTACCAAGATGAAAGAATTGTGTGGGTTTTACATCTTGACTGGAATTACTTCAGCTGCTTAAGGAAAGTATTAGGAGCTCAGTGAATATATCCATGTCCTGCAGGCAAAGGTTTTTCCTCTCTTATTCTTGTCCTGATGGATGCTTTGGTGCTGGCTGATTAAAAAATTACCAGTGAAAGTAGGATGCTACTGAGGCAAATAAGAATTATGTCAGTAACTTCAGTTCAGTCATATTTATTAATGTATGGAAATGGGCCTTAGGGACAGGGGGCAGTTAGGTGTTTGGCTCTGCTTGTACAGACCAGAACCAGGTCAGCAGTAAGGCCCATTAGTCACAATTAACAGCTAGCAAGTGGGGATGAGTCTGGAAGCCTCCATCAACACTGGCATTGCAGGGACTGATAAGTTCTGCTGGAAGAACATACAGCACCAGCTGCCCAGAACCCTTGTGTTGGTCTCTAACAGGTATCTGCAACATGATAAAATAGTTGCTGAATTGCAGCCCATAGAGGAAAAGTAGCATTCGTACCTGTTCAGGTGCAAATTGTCAAAATCCTCTTTTGTCAGAAAACAGAAATGCATCAGAAAATTACGTGACTGGACAGAAGTGGGTTTGGGTCTTCTTGCCAAAGCATGGAGCATCAACCCCAATGCTGGTATTCTGCTGCTGGGAAGGGGTAAGGCAGTGCTGTCATCTCCATCTGCAAATGTCATTCCTTGAATGGAAAGAGTGCTTCAGATAAATCATGCAATTGAAGTCTTCAACAGTTTTTAAATCTTTACAAAATGGAAGGTTGTGTGCAGAGGACAGCCTGCTTTCAGCTGGCTAAAGCAACATACAGAAATATTTCATGTTAAGTTTCCAGGATTCCTAAAGTAAATGGCATTATATTTGCTTAACCAAAAACTGAGGATCCATCTGACTGTCAACCAGTCCCAGGCTTATGATTTACTTTGTCCAAGCTGGGAGGCACAAAGTTCTGGTAGTATTTCTCCAATCCTACTTGAGCAAAAGCTGGTGGGGCCAGAAGGGTCAGGGGGAAGGGACAGTGATCTTTGAGAGATTGAGGATATTTTCACAATCCTTATCTCCTAGATCTTGAGAAATGCTGCTTTCATAAAACCTTGCTGAGTTTGAAGAATGGACTAATCATGTTAGAAATTTCACTCAGCCTCCTCCACACATAGTTTCTTTGAGGCTGCTTGACTGTGGAAAATCTTTGACTGATCTTTTAATTAAAAGCTTTTTTTTTTTTTTTTTTTTTTTAAAAAACCAAGGAGTTGAAGTTCTTCCTGCTTTGAAGTGGGCAACTTTTAATAGATAAACATCTCATGTTACCAGATTTCTTCCTTCTCTCTCCTTTCTGTGTCATTTCTTTTCTTGATGTGTCTCATCCTGTGTTGATAGTTTTCATTATTTCAGCCCAGCTCTTAGTATTACCTATTTAGGACAGTGCTTCCCTGGCTCCCTTCTTGCTATACTAGGCAGAGCTAGAGCTCTGGATGAGCTGTGGAAACCAAATTTCAGTCCTTTCCCCACCCCCTCAGTGAAACAGCCTGGAAATGGCAATAAAGCTGAGTTTATTATGTGGTTATCACATTGTAGTAAACAAAAGGCAGTTGTAAGAGCAATGCAAAGCATACTGGTTATAAAGCATTAAGCAAACAAAGAAGCCCTCTAGCTTTTCAGTTCTGCCCTCTGTTTTAGGGGAGGAAAAGGAACCCCCGTTCGTGTTTCCATTTTTTAATCCCTTTTGCCTCCCACTCTTTCTGGATTTAGCAGAGCTTGAGAATTTGTGAGGAAAGAAATAATTTCAGCTCAGTCAGCCCTGGCCTTTTGGCCAAGTGTGGGGCAGCATTCCTGAGCTGGAGGGTTCAGGTCCTGGTTTCCTGATCCAAAGCACTCAGCAGCAGTGCTGTGCTAAGGCATTTTCTGCTGCTTCATCCCTCCTTAGTGGTTTGCTTCTCCCTCATGGTACATCCTGAAGTGTTTCTGGGAGGGATGGTGAATTAGATCAGTATCTGCCTTTAACAAGGGAAGTGAAAGGGGAGGGGGTGTGGACAAAGGGGCATAGTTGAAAGGTGACTGAAGTTTTTTGGCAGGCTCAATGGTATTAACAGCTCCCAAAAAAAGGAGGCTTGAGTTTACCGGGGGGGGCATTCCAGTGAGTGTATGATATAGGATTTCTCTGAACATTTGCTGGACCATTTGCTTGGGATGTCTCAGTGTTTGTTATGCCAGGTTGCTGGGTACTCCAAAAATCAAAAGCAGCACAGTGGTAGATTGCAATCACATCTGTCATCTGCCCCAAGTTTGCAGTCACAATGAACATTGGTTATTCCATGGGCTGTGTATTCCTCAGCTTAGAGGTCAATGCAGAGGTGCCTTGATGATTCTCTTGGTGCCAGAGGCTTATGGCACAGTGAAGCCCCTTGGATGCTGCTTGACTCTTGAGCAGATTTGCAAGGGAAATGTGTGTGTGTGAAAGCAAAGGCTGGATGTGGTAGCTGAGGATGTCTCCACAGAAGGATTCTTGTCCCCTCTTAGCTTTGCCACTGTGCCTCACAGACCTATCTTTGGTTCTTGGACTTGTGAGCAAAAGTTCCCTCTTACAATACAACTTGCACTGGTTTTATACTGGGTACAAAGCTGTGTTATGTTCAAGACAGGCATATCCAAGCTTGAGTTTTCATTTGAGACTTAACAAACCTTCAGAAACCCCAAGTAAATAGCCTAAGAACTGTTCAGAGGAACTCTTTTGTATGGGCACTGGCATGTCTCAGGGTAAAGAGATTTTAACTCCTGCTGTTATTCAGAGAGGAATTGTATGTGAACAGGCCCACAAAGAGGGAAGAAACTGGACTGAAATTCACAATTGAGACTTTGTGAGCAGGATTTTGGTCACATCTCCTCTCATTTACCTTCTGAATGCAACTTTGTTTCCTCTATAATAGCGCTGAGCTGAGACAATGGGAACTTGAGCTTCAGGCATTGCTGTGGCTCTGCTAAGAGCTTGGAAGCACCAGATACTGAGAGGAGCTCATCTTTTCCTACTTGAATTCTGTCATTTTTGTGGAAGAGCTAAATGTGACTTTCTATGTAAGAAGGAACGAGATGACAGTTGTTGATCAGGATGTGATTAACAAGCTGAAACTAAATTTTTTGTCACCTTTAAGAAATTCCTCAATTCTGCAGTGGATATTTGCTGGCTACCTTCTTTTCTAAAACCACTGTATAATTTACTGCAGGAGACAGTGGAAATGGGGCTTCTTGTGAATTCTAAGAGTACTGGACAGTACATCTGAACATTCTTGTCTGGTTTAGGTGCTTAACTTTGAACTAAATGGAAATCAGGCCATTGATCAGTTTACATTCTTACAATGGGAGTCTCTTCTAGTTGCCACCCTTCAAAAGAATGTTCTGCCAGTATTTCATTTGCAGATTTAAACTGATGATTTAACTGTTATGACTTAATCTTTGACTCACCAGAACAGTGCCTTTTCTTGAGTGCTTCTTGCACCCCAGATCTCTGGCTGGGTATCTTCTAATAGAACACAAAATAAAACAACCTTTACAGAAAGTCTTCATCTCTATTGTCAGTGGTCTCTGTAGTCTTAAATTAGGAACTGATCAGATCAAGATGCTTATTGCTGCTCTTTCTTTGGAACCTGAGGTACTGTAACTTTTCAAATACCAGGTAGCTGTTGATCCCTAGTACTTTGTAATACAATTTTTATTTTTCTTTCTTTGGTATCTCCCTCTGTGAAAAATACCTGTACCTGAGTTGCTTCCTTACAATGTCCACAATTGTCATACAGATCAAAATCTCTGCCTTAAGTATTTTCCTCCTGTTACACACTGCACCTATTCCATAGTCCAACAGGCCATTAAAATTCTTCAGGAAAAAAAGGCTGTGTTATAATTACTTTCTAGTCTCAGTGTTTGCTAATTGACAAGAAAGCATTATTTGAGCAGATGCTTCTATGTAATTAGTGTTAAATTATCAAAACCACTTTGTTGTTCTGCAGCCATCTTGTTGCCTTTTTCCAAGCTAGGTGGAGCCCAGGCAAACCTTCCTAAAAAGCTGCTGACCTGTGGAGGTGTTGGCTCTATGACTAATACTCTGCAAACAGACTAATTCAGGAGAACCATGACTGGCCACTCCTAGGTTTGCTTTGTTTGCTGTTGCATAAAGACCAGGGAGCAGAGAGCACTCTCTTTCTATGGAACATCCCTAAAAGAGATGGAAAATGCTATGCTTTCCAGAGTTACTGACTATCCAAAGGAGTAGCCAACACTCTGGTCACTGAAAATGGTTAACAGCAAAGCTGTTCAGCTTACTCCCTTTCTGTATCAACCAGATCAAGCTGTAAGAGCTTGTCACAGTAGGATAATGTTTATCTTTGTGCTGACTTTTACCTAAACTGATGGTGGACCATAAGTGTTAGATATTTCACTCTCAAAGCTCTAAACTGCTGAAGCAGCAGGTGCTGATCTGTCTCTTGACCCCTGTATCTCTCTGAAAATCTGGACACTTGCATCCAGTCCCACTCTTCTTCTAACCTCCAAAGGAGCACTTAGAATTGATTCAGATTCTCCTCATAAATTGAAGGAGGGGGGAGGAAAGATGGCAGGGAAAAATAAGGCATTTCAATGAAGTAGATATGTGTGAAAACTCTGAAATCTTTTAATTAAAAAGCAGCTTAAATGAGTCCAATGTACTCCAGTCCTTCCGTGCTGTACAGTCATATCCCAAAGGACATTGCTAGTTCACTCTGAATCAGTCTCAGTATCAAGATCAGTGCTGGAGCAAGGTGAAAGTGATCTGCCAAGGCCCCGGGGCTTTCAGTTAAGCTTTGAGCTCTTAATGATTCCTTTGGAAAATGGATTTTAAGCACTGACTTAATTAGGTTCATGAAAACCTGTACTCTGAGTTGACAAAAGAAGACAGAAAATACTTCTAGGCTCCCTGCAGCATGTTCTGCTTTATTGTTGGGAGTCAGCAGAGTGCAGTGGCTCCAAGCAAACACCTCCTTTTTTGCAACACCAAATCAGGTTTCGACAGAATTCAGAGCAGCAGTGTCATGAAGCCACACATTACAATATTAAGTGAAGTTTGTTGTGTGGCTGGAAATCACCTAAGTGGTACCTGGCTACTGAGGTAATTTTGAAAATAACATGTATAAGCTGTTATTACCTTGTAACACCAGCTTGTAAACCTGTTGTGAAAGTCTGAGTGTTCAGTTCAGTGCCTCGTGGCATCCTAAATGTCCCCAGACATCCCAGTTCCTCTCTGCCTCTCCAGCAGGGACAGGTCTCCCATGGGTACTGTCAAATCCTGCTGGTGAAAGCTTTTAAATTATGCATAAAGGGCATCTGAAATGCCACTAGACATCTGTATTTTGGCTTCCTACACCAAGTGTCAAACTGGGTGAGATGAAGGTACATGTGGCTCAGGTTTGTAGGACCTTGAGTGTGTCTGAGTACCTTCTGCATTACTTGTCTGCTGCTGTGTGCTGCTAGTGCTGCTGTGGATCCTCAGCAAGGTCTTGGCAAAGCCTGAGTAAGTGCACTCATGCTGAGTCTGCAGTCCACCAAAATCACTGCCAGAGGATAAGCTAAAAACCAAAAGGGATAAGAAGGACCTATTTCAGCTAAGCCACCTGTGATAGAGCACAGTAAAATTGTATGGGGAGGTTTAATAACTTTTTATTGGCTGTACAAGCATGGGCTGTTACTTAACCATTTTACTAAATGCTTGCAGCCCATTTGATTTACCTTTCCCTCAATGTATTGTAGGGATCACTTTTCTATCTGAGTCTTTGGAGTTCTGGTCAGATGGTAAAATTGATTAAAACATCTTAGCACATGGGAACAGAATTTTGAAACAGCAGAAGAATCAGTCTGCTGTTGGCAGACAGGTTATGAATTCTCCTCCAGTTTCTTGTTGCTATCTCCTTTGTTTCTTTATCCCATTTTGAGGTGGCAAGGATGTCAAAGAGACAAAACAGTGAGATATCAGATCTGTTACAAATGCAGATTGAGAGAGATGTGGCAGTCCTCCTGCAGCAGCAGATAACCAGGAGAGTACAGACTTGTCTGCAGGCAACAGTTTGCCTTTTTGAAATGTATGACCTTAACTTTGCAGAGTGTTATGAATAGCTTTCTTTTATTTCTTGTTATCCTGCCCTTGCAATTCAAATAAGGTATCCATTGTTAAAAACATCACACCCAAGATGCATCTGTCTTCATGTTTTAGTCTTACATGTCTGAAATACTTTCTGAAATGAATCAGTGTTCACCATGCTTAAATTACCCAGATGAACTCCACATGCAGGAGAGTTAGTACCTACTTAAGTTGTGGAAGAATTAATTATTAACATGGATTTTGAAACATGTTGAAGAAGAAAATGAGGTTTTATTGTTCTTAGCTTAAGAGCTGACTGGATTAAAATTCAGGAAAATAATAAAATGGAACATTCCCTGTTAATTTGGTTCCTGGAACAGCAGAAGTATATGGCAGTAACCTTTGGGTTATTGCTGTGTTGATAGAGGGAAGGATTAAGAAAAGGGCAGGCTGTGGGACACAAGTGCACCAAAGGCCAGAGGCAAATACTCTTGTATTGACTCCAGTTCTAAAAAATAGTTTCATGGCAGAAATTAGAACACTTCCAAAGGTGGTTCTGTGGTCAGATGAAATCAATTCCCAACTGAGATTCTTCCTCTACTCTGGGATTGGAGGAGAAGGTATTTCTACTGTTATTCTTAAGAGCTGAGTAAAATATAACTTAAAGGCTAGTACTTTATTGGGAGGACAGTGATGAAGTTCTGTCTCAGAGCACACAGTGAGTGCAGGCACACAAACATGCTGAATCTTCCTTCCAGATTTTCATGTGTCCCCCCTGTGACTATAGTAGAATGTTTGCTACATATCCCCCTTACTTTGGCAGCCCTGTAATTCCTTTCAACATACTGCATGGACCTCACTTCTGAACAGCATTCCTACATGGTCTGCCCTGGGGGACCAGGGAATGGTTTTCTCCATTCCATCATCCATTTAATTCTGGTTGTGAGTGCCCCTCTGGTAGGTGCTGAGAGCTCAGGTGAACTGTAGATCACCACGTGGGAAAACTGAAGAGTAATCCTGATGCTTCTGTGAGAAAACATTGCAGCAGTGCTGAAAATGGCACTTAAATGGCTAAAGATCAGCATGAGGGGTCAACCTTTATCTCATTAAAGTCCCACTTTGTTTCTGACACCAGCAGAAAGTCAGGGAGTTTTCCCTGGCAGAAAATGGTGCAAACAATAAAGCTGCACAGCAGTCCACCAGCCAGGAGCTCCAGGGGTCCTAATCCTTACTGATTTACTCTGACCTTGGTAGAAGCATTTTATTTCTTTCTGCTTCCCTGTCCTGTCACCTAGAGTTAACAATTTAAGAGGATTTTGAGAGTTAAATAGCTATTAATTTTAAAGCACTTAGAAAATTATAAGCACTGTATGCATGTTAAGGTTTAATGCCTCACAACTGAGTATTGGGGCTTATATGGAGAATGGAGGAGTCCTTACTGGCTGCCAAGGTGAGGAACATGATGATGAGGTGACTTCAGTTTGAGCAGCCAGGTTTTCAGGCAGTAACTGGAGTAATTCAGGAGTAATTCCCAGTGCCCCTGCAGTGGGGGAACACAAGCTGAGCTCATGAGCAGAGTGGGTGTGGGGGAATGGCAGGTTGGGTATGGTGCAAAGGAAATGAGAAATAGACCTTTGGTCAGAGCTGGGATACCTGGGACACTTGGGAAAGAGACTGGGCTCACATTTGGCTAGACAATAGTGAGGAGTTTGTGCAAGGTGGATGAACAGTGAAAACAGGAATGAATGGACCAAACAGAAAAGTGTTTAATGGTTTGGGGTGGGGTTTTTTGTGGGTTTTGTTTGTTTATCCCCCCAACCAGAACATTTCCCTTTCACTGGTCAAAACCAGCAGCACTTTCTAATAAGTGAAACTGTGTGTGATTCCAGCCACTGTCAGCAGCAGTGTAAATCAGCCCTGGGTTGGGTTCTGCAGCCAGGCATTTGTCTGCCCATGTGGGGTGCTGAGCTAATCAGGTCAGCAGGGCAGAGCCCTAAGTGCAGTTCCTGCATTGTGGGTGCCTGGGGCTGGCAGTTCCAGTTAAAACTCACACACTGCTTAATTTCAAGGTCATTCAGAGGGGGAGTCACCCATAAAGTAGACTTTGTAATTGTACTTGTGCTTTGTGATCAACATATATCTACACTGAGAACTTTTGCTTTTCTGGGGCTTCTCTGTGGCTTTTTTGGAGAATGGAGAGAGGAAAATACATAAACACTTCTTCATCATGAAAAAAGCAGGTTGGTTAATGTTTATTGATGGATAGCAAATGCTCTGTGATTTATGACAGAACAAGTCAGCAGAGCATGGAGCCTTACAAAACACGTGGGACAGGTTGAGTAAGCTCAGAGCCTGCACTGGTTGGCAAATTGGTGAAGCACAGATAATCCAAGTTAAATATGCTTAGTTTGTCCTTGTATACATCTTCCAGTGCTCAGGATCATCTTGCAATTTTTATCAGGTGGCAATTAGGAGTACACTCATTGCTACCAGAAGTGAAGAAGTGGAAGGTGGTTTTCTTAGAGCTATGATTTTTTTTTTTTTTTTTTTTTTTTTTAAACCAGTGTGTAGCAGCATTAATTATCCTTGTAATGTATGAACAACTGGCCAGTCAGCACTACCCAGTCATGTGCTGACCAGATGACAGCCATGTCATTGCATGAGTTTGGGAGAAAAAAAAAAAAAAAAGTTGTTTGGGGCTTTGTCACACATTCTGTGATAAAAGTAGAAAACCCTGTCGGATGGAATGATAGTCCAGGGTGTAATGGGAGGCTTTAAATCCACCCCTGAAGCTCCACAGAACATCTGTGGCCGTTTGTAATCTGTATTTTACAACTTCAATCACTCGTATGATCACAGCTTGTGTGAGTGCTGTTGCTTTACTGTGGACACTTGTCCTGCTGTACGTTCAAGAGCAGAATCAGACAAGGATTTCTCTCTCACCCAGAGCCCTGGGAATCCCATGGGAACCCCTGCCCCTGGTTAAGGAGCTCCTCTGAGCTGGGATTTCTCTACACATCACATCGTGGCCCATTTAGTTTCCCTGTTGGTCCCTCCCTGTGGTGCTGGCAGCACTGGCACTAAAAGCTCTGCCCAGCTGCTGAGCTTGGTGTGGATGTGGGCTACAGGTGCCAGATCTTGGATCCTGGGAACCCTCAAGTTTTGGAAAGGGGCTGAGCAGGGGTGGGGGCCTTCAGCTCCCACAAGTGCCAGGAGGTCTCAGGTCTGGAGCTGCACCAGTGGAGTGGCAGTGACAAAACTTTCCTCTCTGCTTGCCTTGGCCTTTCCCTGGGAGCTCCTGGCTGCGTGGTGCCTCCAGCTGTAGATGAGTGAATGAAGCTGTGTGGGCTGCTGGCTGCCTGTGCCGGGCTGGCCCTGCTATCTCTTCCCATAAACACTGGAGCCTTTGTCTCTGGCCTTATCGTGCCCCTGCCATCACAGAGCCCTTTCTGTGCTCTCCTCCCAGCTCAGGCCTCTGCGTTCAGGGGGCTTTTCTTCAGCTGCTCTTTGTCTCTGGGTGTTTATTGTGCCTGCTGCAGAGTGTGTTTGTTTGGGAGAGAGGAGGAGGGGCTCCTGTTTGTCTGGGGTTTATAAACCTCGTGCATTCTTCAAAAGAGATGCTGAGCAAACTGGGTGGTGTTGATATTAACCCTTCCCTGCCTTGCTGGGAGGTTTCCTCGATGTGTGACAAATGCTCCAGGAGGGTTGTGAAGTTGGTGATGGTGCTGAGGCAGCAGCCACTCAGTCCTGCAGCAGGGAGCCTGCTCCCCCTTTGGTCTTCCCTGCCCTTTGATTTTCCACGAATGCTGCACATGTGTGTCAGCAAAAAGAGCTTCACAGACGTAGGGAGGTGTGATTGAGTTTTGGATTTCCCCTCAGACTGCTGCTGGAACTTGTTTTTATTGCAAACATTGGCTCACTAGCCCTTTTTGTTTGCATAACTGGCCCTTGCATCCTGTTTATGTGGCTACATGAGACAATCTCTCCTCACTGCACAGTATCCCAAAACTTTGTGGCTCTGTAGTTCATGGGTTTTCCTTCTGAGTAAGGTCCTGAAAGCAGGAATTTTGAAAAATCTTGGTATTGGCACTTGTAGTGGCATATAATACTTCCTCTTTGACACAGCTTCTTTTCTTTAACCCATTTGCTAATACTTTCATGGTTAAAATGGCTCTTACTCCCTTCAGTACCCATGGTCCCATATTCTAAAAAGAGAGCTTGGGAAGGTGACAGCCAGGAGCTCAGAAATTTTATTTCCCATGTAGCCACAAAATGCTTTGCATTAAGATGGGGGTAAAAAGCAACAATCAAACAGAATGGCATCAATATTCTAACCTTCCTTCCCAAGAGGCTGGGAATTTGTAACATGAAAAAAAATCTCTATCCATCTATTCAAGAAGCTGCAGCAACATAATTGTCTTAGTGTTAGAAGCACCAGGAGAGTGTTGTATTTCACTGAATCTGCAGTCAGCATAAATACTTCAGACCTTTTTTATGAGCATGTGGATAAACTGAGCATAATGCAAATACATTAGTTTTATCTGTTGCAAAACGCTTGTGATTAACCATACATTTTTTTTTTCAAAGATGATAAATTTTCTTAAGTTACTTAACCCTTCCTCAGAAATTACTAGGGTTAAAATCAGCATTTCATCAAGAAGTACAAAGAATTTTATTCTCAAATAGTAAGTATCTTGCTGTCTGGGGGTTGCAGTGCAGGTACGGCTGTATCTACATGTGATACTATTACACTGGGAAAAAGTTCCCCAGCCTGTGTTCCTTTGTTGGGGGGTGGGAGAGGAAGAAATGCAAAATAATCCGAGCCTTTGAAACATGAATCCACACACTTAGTCGTGACTAAGCCTATTCAAAACACTCAGGTGTCCTTTCCAAGACTGCTCCAGGCTCTGGCATTGTTGTTGTGTGCCTTTTTTTCTTTCTGACCTGACTCAATCTGCCTCATCTCTTCCTCTCCAAGGAACAGTTTCAGCTGCGAAGCGCACGGGGATTCCAGCACCCCGGGAAATATCATCATCTGTGTCCAGGGAAAGGGCTGTACTTCGTGGGCAAGCCAACACTAGGAAAACACAACCCAGCCCCACTTCTTCTGGTACACCAACTCCTACCAAACACGTGCGTCCCACCAGCAAGACCAAGCAAGAGAATGAAACTGGTGACAAAGCTGTTCTGGAGTCTCAGGTTAAAGAGCTCTTGGCAGAAGCAAAGACGAAAGATTCTGAAATCACCAAACTCCGCTGTGAATTGAAGAAATGCAAAGAGAAGGCATCACTTAGCACTGAAGGAATGGGTGCTTGCAACCAAAATTTAGAAACAGTATCACCTGTTGTGGACGTGGATCCATTAATACGGACCCTGCAGGAAAAAAACAGGACTTTTCAAAAAGAGCTTGCGAGCCTGGGAGAAGAAAACCGTGTTTTGAAAGAGAAATTGCTTTACCTCGAGAACTCCCCGCTCTCAGACACAACAACCAGCAGTGGAGGTGGCAGCAGCCTCCCAACCCCAACCACCCAAGAGTCCAGTTTTGGAAGCCCATCCAAAAATGTGTCGAGAGGTGAGGTGGATGAGCACAGGCAGCACGTGATGGGGGGTGCCCTGCGCAACTCGGGTTCTTCCAGCAGTGATGTAACTAAAGCTTCCTTCTCACCTGATGCCTCTGATTTTGAACATATAGCAGATGTACCTTCCAGGCCAACGTCCTCCAACAGCAACCACTTCAAAAGCTCCAAGTGCTCCACTACAGGAAGCTCTCCAAACAATATTAGTGACCTTTCTGTGGCATCTCTTACAGAGAGAATACAAAAAATGGAGGAGAATCACCACAGCACAGCAGAAGAGTTACAAGCCACTTTGCAGGAGCTGTCAGATCAACAGCAAATGGTGCAGGAGCTGACAGCAGAAAATGAGAAGCTAGTGGAAGAGAAAGCTCTCTTGGAGACTTCCTTTCGTCAACATAGAGATAGAGCAGAACAGCTGAGCCAAGAAAATGAGAAGCTAATGACAGTCCTCCAGGAGAGATCGAAGAATGAAGAAAGCAGAGCTCAGGAGGGAAAGGTCCTTGAACTGGAACAGAAATGTGCAGAAGTTCTTGAAAAAGCACAATTTGAAAGAGAGAAATTGCTCAACATTCAGCAGCAGTTAACCAGCAGCCTCCGAAGCTTGGAAAGGGAGCATCAGGATGCCCAGCAGGTGATTAAAAGCCTGAGAGAAGAAAATGAGAAGCTGCTTAAACTTCTAGAAGTGGAACAGCAGAGCAACAGCACAGTGACAAAAACTCTGGAGGATTGTAAAATTGCCTTAGAAGCTCTAAAAATTGAGAATGGCTCTCTCAAAACTCAGCTGGAGAGTGAGAAACAAAAGGCTGCAGAAATCAATGCAATGGGATGTACTACTGACAACTCTGAGGTGCAGGAGATGCTGAAAGTAGCCTATGCAGAAAAAGATCAATTAGAAGCCTCTTGCACTGAGCTTAAACAGGAGCTGCTGAAGGCAAACAGTGAACTGAAGCACGTTCAGGGTCTGCTAGCTAAGGTAAAGCAGTAACAGCTCTAAAATAGAATGTTTGTTCATCTATCTTTCCATAAATAAGTAATTGCTGGTCTTTAGATTTTTTATTGAGCCATTGATTATAGCTTTCCAGGATTCCAATGTCATTAAGTAGTTTTGAATGGAAGCTGGGATCATGTGATGTCTCTTTCTGCTGCAGTGTGCAGCAGAGTAAGTGTAGAAATAAGTGTTAGCATGATTGTGTTTATAAATTCAAAGCTACTTTCCTCTAATATCTTCTGCAGAATTTACTATTTTGGTAAATAGAATTGTTTATCAAAAGTGGGGAAAGAACAGATCAATAAAAAAATTACTTTGATATTATGTGAGCAAATATTAGTGAAAAGCACTTGGCAGTCCAGATGGAGGGAAGGGCATGAGTAGCTAGCAATAAATATTAAATTCAGAATAATTATTCATGATTAATTTGTAGTGACCTATAGGTGTCATTGGTCATGAGAACACAGACATGAGCTAATGCTCAGAGAAGCTGATCTTTACAGCAACTGGAGTAATGATGCATAGTCCAGCTCCAGATGAGATCATTTTCACAGAACTAAACTATTTTTACAAAACTTAGAAGCATTCTGTTTGGGGATAGGTAAAGTAATGGCTGTGAAACCTTATTTATTTTAGAACTCTTTTTCTCTGCCTGTTTGGTAAGCTTCCAAGCAAGCTTAAGTCAGTTGCTGTTTTTATTTTCTGTGTGATCCTGGATGCTCAGAAGAGAGCTGTAATGTGAGGTGTCACAGAGCACAGGTTAATGAAGCACAAGCCTTATGTATGGGTTATGTCCCACTACTGCACAGAGTGATAGTTGGTGTGTGCAGCCTTTCCTGTGTGGGGAGGAAGAATGGTAAAATCAGCTAGTTGTAGATGAAGAGAAGTGTAGCCAAAAGCCACCTCCATGATTTGAGTCATTTAGAAAATCCAGATGTCCTTTCAGCTTAAATAAATGACCACAGCAAATGGAGTCAGTAGGGGAAGCTCCAAGTGCTTACTGGAGCTGTAGTTACTGAAGAAGAAATGAGAAACTGCTGAGTGCTCAGAGTCTGTACCAAACTTTTATTGCTGGTTTGGAAACCACAGATTTCTTCCTTTTTACTCTTCCTTTCCCTCAAATTAAACTGTTTTGAATCACTGGCTATTTGTGACACCCAAACAAGACCACAGGCTTCTGTCAAGCTGCCCTTCAGTCAGGCAGTGCCAGTGCTGCTCACTGAATCAGCAGCCTACACCTGGCTTCTCCATAACTTGTTCACACTCAGATCTCCCTCCAAACCTGAAAGCACTGATCTGCGGACCTGAGCCAACAAACTGATGTGCAGTAGATTCCCCATTCAGTAGCTCCAGATGTCCTATAACCAGAAACACACTTACCTGCAGCAGCTCTCCCTGCTAGGTGTGTTTTCACAATGCATTTGAAAAAGCACATGGTGAAAGCAGCAAGATTATTGATGAGGACAAGCTGATCATCTTGGCCCTAAGGCAGTGATACCACTCTCATCATAAATAGATGTGGAGCTTTCCAGGAGTCCAGTGCCTGTCTGTTCATTACCTGCAGACATAATGGTCACTGTATAGAAAATTTAATTTCCTTTCTAGCTAATCTTGTTTTATTCTCCTTATGGCTAAGAAAGAAAACTCATTCCTAGCTCACCTATGTTTCCTGAAACTGCCTCATTAGCACTGAAACTCACTTTATACAACACTTAGAATGTAGACTCAATTCTTACACTTAAGAGATGCCTAGTAAAACCTCTAATGAGTTATATCTGTTAGGAAGTAGAAACTTGCAGCTTTCTTTTTCTCCATTCCAGGCTGAGAATGAGTGTGGTCAGCTGAAGGAGATGTGTGACCGGCAGGCTGAGCAACTGAGCAGAACCAGCCAGAAGCTGCAGGAAAAAACATCAGAGAATGAAACTGATATAAAAAACTTGAAAGAGACCATTTTTGAGTTGGAGGACCAGGTGGAACAACATCGTGCAATAAAACTTCACAATAACCAGCTCATCACTGACCTAGAAAGTAGGTGGTGCTGAAGAAAAAGAATTCAAATTAATTTATTCAGGGCCCTTACTTAAGGCTGCAAACAGAGGAGGAGGCAGGTCTTTATATGTGACAGTACTTTGGAAGTATTCCAGTTTTGGCCAGTCCTTTCTGTTCATACACAAAAGGAACTATTTTAACATGGAATTAATGTCAGAGGCAGTCTCCAAGCCTCATTGCTCAGCGAAGGCTTTACTGCCCATACTCTGGAAGTTTTTAGGGAAAAGCCCTACTAAGAGCTGTACTCAAGATGTTGCTGTCTCGTTGTGGGAGGAGAGCTGCCACCCGGTGGAAGAAATGGGTCACTGCGTTTGCCAGCATGACCTCGGGTGCTCCAGCAATGTGTGTGTGCTGGAGTATCCTGCACATGGGATTCTGTAAATTCAAAAGTCTGGTTTAATTCCTCAAAATAATGACTAGTTTCAGAGATGTTTGAATAACAAATCTACTGCTGGATCCATTCCTGATCCACTGACAGAGTGCCTTGATTTAAGTTTAGCCTATTTAGTGTCATTATTAGAGGGAAAATCAGGCTGCTCTGCCCTCCCATTTTCACTTTTCACCCTTGCCTGTACATGTTTAATAATGTTTTCCCTTTTTTACTGTTCCTAGATAAAGTGATGAAGCTGGAAGAACAAAAACAAGATACAGAGAGGCAGCTGAAGGCTCTGACTAAGCAAATGAAGGTAAGGCTTAGCCTCCATGAGAAAGCTAAGCTGAGCTTTCAGTTCAGTACTGGATTTGAGAGAAGCATTGTGTTTTTCTAGACCAGCTGTAGAGATTTCTTTGTACATCCTTTCATTCTCTATTCTCTTCAATCCTTTCTAGCTGTTTTTTTGCCTGTGAAGGAAAAATGATACATCCTTTGTAAATTACTTTTGCTTTTTCTACCTTTGAACTTCTACTTTGGAGTAGCTGTCCCTGCTTCATGAATCATCAGGAGTGAGGAGCTCTTTTTAGCAGTGGTGCTTGCAGTAGTATCACAAGTCTGAATGATCAGTCACTATTGGAAGAGCTTTGAAGTTCTTGCATGAGAGGGGAGAGCTTAGCATTAGGCCATCTCCTTGGTAGTGTGTAAAGAGGCAACTATTTAGTTTGGCTTTAGCATCATCTTAAAATTGTGGTGAAATCCTGGTCACTTGTGATCTCTGAAGGAGAGATCACTCAGTGCTCAGGGCAGGTAGCTGCATTTTTACAGCAAACAGTTTGGGGTTCTAATTGCTCTTTCCAGGAAGATACAGAAGAGTGGAGGCGTTTTCAAGCTGATCTGCAGACTGCTGTGGTTGTAGCCAATGACATTAAGTGTGAAGCTCAGCAGGAACTCCGGGTGGTCAAGAGGAAGCTTCAGGAGGAAGAGGAAAAGAATGCCAGACTGCAGAAAGAGTTGGATGAAGTGAAGGGCAGCAACAGGTTGGTTACTTACAAAGGCCAAGATTTGATCTCTGTGACTGCTAACACGCATGCAAACAAAGCTTTGTCAATAACTACTCATTGGCTTGGATGTGCATGTTGTCTGTTTTTAATTCTGACAGATTTTGTGTCTTGTATTCTAAGGTGCTGCTGTTCTTTTTCCTTTTGGCAATCTAGTTCTGTCAACTAGGCCATGAAGGTTTTAATCAGCACATATTAAGTAATAACAATTGCCAGTATCTTCTTAGAGCTTTATTCTGAATGTGGTATTCCTCTTTTATTGCCTTCATAACCCTCTGTGCAGCTGTATTAAATCATCTGTGGAAAGTCTGGTTAGCTACCTACATTCAGAGGGCCATCCTGAAGAGAACTACTTAACCAGAGAGGAATGAAGGAAATGTAGATGCTCAAATTAAAATGAGAGCTAGCTGGACTTCTTTGTTCTCTAAGTTTGATATGTGTTGACTGAGTGATCAATGCAAGTACCAGGATTCCTCATCTCACATCTCCTGTCCTTAATTTGTAAACTCTTGTGTTTATCTGTGTTAAATGATGTGGACTGTGGTCTGGGTTAGTGTTTATCCCAGAAGTGACTTCATCATGCAGTGGTCCCACCTATAAAACAATTGCTGTAGTCTCAGTGGTTGGAGCAGGAACCATGGTGAGCTGTGTATGTGGGGCTTCCCTCTGTGGGAGCATGGCAAGAACAAGAGTGACTTTTACAACTGCATCTGGAGCCACTTTAGACAGATGGCTCACAATATGTTTCTTATGCAGTGCTTGACCTTTCATCTACTACCTTTAATTCCAAAATTCATCTTACAATTGAAGTACTAAATAAGAGATGGAAAACAAAAGATGGATTAGAAAGAAGATCCCAAATTTCTGAAGAAGCCAGAGAGCAGCTCTTCTTTGCATTGACACAGGCACAGCCACCAGAGCTGCACTGATGAAAATTGGTACAGGGGGATTGAAAGACAAAACTCAAATGGCAGTACTGCTATGCAAAAAAGTGCCACATTTATTTTGCTCCTCTAGATCTCTGTTTAACCTCTCTCCCAGCAGATAGATGGCCACTGGTAGAACAGCCACAGCAAACAAGTGAATCCTGAAGTTTCTTTCTGGGGAAGTAACAGTCCAGCTCTATGTTGCATTATTTACTCACTGTTTCAAGTCTGAGGTTTCCACAGCAGCTGCACAGTAGGCAAGAGTAAAAAGATGGGAGGGGTTTTGTGCAGAAGTGTATGGATTATAATTCCTGGACCAAATGAATAGAAAGATTTCTTTTCAGAAAAATGAAGGAATATGTTTAAGATCCAGCTTCATTGTCAGAGTCCCCAGTGATGCAAAGAGAAGCTGTTACAGACTGTGTATTCAGACAGAATGATTACCAGACAGTACTTAAGTTCTGGGCTCTGTTTCCATTCCTAATTTGTTTTTAATGAAATTTGTTGGTTAAAAGTGGTTACATATATAAGGGCAGGAATCATGTACTTGTAGTTTTCCCTCGTTATTCCTTTGGCTTTTAATGTGAAGATGCATTTGGTAGTACTTCAACTGAATAGAAGATAACCTGCTTATTTGCAAACTGGCCTATTTATCCTCCAGGTGTAAGGAACATGGCTGCATTGACAGCTCTTTGGCAAAGGACCCCAAGCTGCAAATATTGCTTTGGAAATTAGATCCTCAGAATCCATACATACATAGTTCCAGAGGAAGTATTCAGACACCTAAGTCATTTCTCTCTGTATCTCCCTCTCTTTCACATCCATATAGATATATGTCTGTCTTTGTGTCATGTTGACAATCTGTATAGCTTGCTTTGAGTATCACATTGGTCATGGAGCCAGATAAACTGTCTGTGGTGGGTGACATTTATTCTCTTTCAAAGACAGGTGTTGAGGCCAAATTTTGGATCTGTCAGTTTAAGTATAACTAATTTGACTCTCAGTTTCCATGCAAAGAGTGCAAAAGTTCTGTACCAAGTTGTGTGAAGATGATGAAGGAGGTGTAAGCCATGGTCTAAACAAACCATGGCCAACAAGTAAGCACAGAAATGTTAAAGCTGTACTGACCTATTCTTGAAGTTGCCAAAGCTCCTACTGAGAGCTTCTACACTCCCAGTTATTTTTGCATTCCTGAGGTCACTATCTGCCCCAACACCTCAGCTTCTTACACCCAGAAAGTTCTGGGGATGTTCTCAAAGTTGCTTTTAGTCAGTTTTTCCAAATCCTACTGCTCAGAATCAGCAGTAGGTTCTGGTACCTGCAGTGACTTCTAATGCATGCTCAGCGCTGGTGGAAACAGTTTGTAGCATGATACCTTAACAGGGTCTATAAATATTCCTCATATTTGCTAATGCTGAGCAGCTGTGCACTCAGCTGAATATCTGTCAGTCCCTAGTGAAAGTTTCCTCTCTGATTTTTTTTTTTTTTCAAGCTCTGATTGGAAAATGTACCTTCCAAATAGCTTTGCTACTCAAAGGTTTTTGGCAAAATCTCAACCATCTCTTGAGGGTCATTAGACTCCACCTCATAAACTGATCTTGAAGCCAATTTATCTCCTACAACATCCTGACATTTTAATGTTTGCCTGTGGCTGCCTGAGTTCCTGCCTCCAAGTTTGATTTCACCGTTACATTCTTCTAAGACAAAAAGTCATTTTTGGTTCAGGAACAGCCAAAGAACTTGCAGAAAAAATCCTGATGAGATCATCAGAGTTCATCTGAATGAAGGTAAGAGCCTCCCAAAGGCATCTTTAACACAAATTAAATGTATAATTCTATGACTAAGAATGTTGGGGGGAGGTTGGACCAGCATCAAACAAATGGAATAAGGAAGAGAGGAATTAACTTGTCCCAAGTTAATACTGTTTGAAACCTACAAACTGATTAACCCATGTTTCAGACAGTCTTAATGATATTTTACATTCTAATCAATATTTATTCTCTGCATTAAATGCAAAAGCTTGCAATCCACTGATGTGTTAACTCTCTCCTCATAGGTGGTGGAAATTGAAATTATGTAGTCTCCATCTTTGGAGGTTTTCAAGACCAAACAGGATGAGATCCTGAATAACCTGCTCAGACCTCATAGCTGGCTCCCTTTGAGCAGGATGTTAGACTAGGTGACTTCCTGAGGTCCCTTCCAACCTGAATTATCCTGTGGTCCTATAGCAAGTTTTATCTTCTCAGCATGCTCACCTTAAAAATAAATTATTTTTTTTTAGATGTTTTAGCATCAAATAGTTAAGTGATATGTTATAGAATACATTTCTCCATATTATATTAGATTTGTAACACAAGGGAATAAAGTTACTGCAGAGGGTACCCAAATTATGGACAGCTCTTTTTGGCTTCATTTCTCACCCATTTCCAGGCCTTTCTGGCAATACACTCTCTAGTGGCAAGGGAAAGTTTCAAGGTCTTGCTTTGACTCTTCCCCTACAAGTTCCCAAAATTACTGGCACTATAACATTACATGCCTTGAACCAAGAACATGGACAGGAGACAGTTGGGCTGGTAGCAGTACTAAGAAATTAGAAATATATGTAATTAAATAAGCAACTTCTTAGAATAATAAAAAAATTAACCAACTCTTCAAACAGAAGTCTAAAGTGAAGATTGTGATGTATCCCACTAATTTGCTTCTGTTCTTCCTCCTGAAGTCTCAGTGCCACAGCATGGCAGTGTTACATGCTTTTTCTCCTGGAAACAATCTTGTACTCTATGTCTATTAAACCCTGCTGTCAGTCTGTATGTGCTGATGTGCTGCTCATTTGTGCCTGTGTTTTGCAGCTGTTCTGTCTTACAGAGGTTTGATAGTTTGGTAGTTCATTCTGCTCTCACTGGATGTAAACAAACTGGACTGCTAGAGGTCCTTGAGGTCCTGTTTGCTTGCTATAGTTAGTGACTCCTCAGAGTTGGGTTGTTGGGTTTTTTGTGGGTTTTTTTCTCATTTATTTATTTTAACACTGTATGAATATTAACCTATCCCCTTTGGTGTAAGGACCCTGAAAAAGAAACTGGTAGAGCAGCTCTAGTTGCCTGGACCAGCTCATGTACCCATTTGGAATGAATATTTTGAAACTATTAGAGGAGAGGAAAGTCAGGAACGTGACCATCCCTGTCCTTTCAAATTGGCTCTCTGGCTTTAAAAATGCTTTATTTTGTCCTACCTGAGCAACAAAGATTTATTTTTTTTGGTTTGGTATTTTGTATTGTTGTT
Source organism: Calypte anna (assembly GCF_003957555.1). Lineage (NCBI taxonomy): Eukaryota > Metazoa > Chordata > Aves > Apodiformes > Trochilidae > Calypte > Calypte anna. Next base: position 7,390,694 of record NC_044264.1, read on the forward strand.
TGCTTACCAGTTCCCAAAGCTGAGTTAGTGGGGTGTTAAGGCACTCCTCCAGCTGTCCTGGCAACACTGTCAACATTTTCCCCTCTCCCCTTTATTGAGTGATGATGGGATGATAACTGGAAAGCAGAGAGCTGCACCTCAGGGTGGGCATTGAGTTGCTTCTTATAACTCCCTCGATTGTTGTCTCTATCTCCATAGGTGCCTGATCTCCACCAGCTAACACAGCCCTGAATGGATGCACAGCCAAGCCTGTGAGACACTTCAGGAGAAAATCTTCAACTTGCAGCTGAGAAAGGGAAGTTTCAATTCGAGAAAGCACCTCCAGTTCTTTATGCCCTGTGAAAATCAAGTGTATAGCAAAGCATGAATGCTGCTCAGGTCCACCTCCTCCTGATGGGCAAGAGTGCATTTCTTTGTTTCAGAAGGCTTCTCTCTTCAGAAGACTCTGTGAGGAGGAAAAAGTTCCGAATTAGTCTAAAGCCAATTAGGCCAGAAGAAGTAATCAGAGAGATCTGAGCAACTGAAATAACTGAGAGGGGTTTTCTTGAGGAATGGGGATATTTATCCTGAAACAGAAAAATCATCCATGCCATTTTAAGCTGAAGCAAAAAAAATAAAACTCTGTGTGTGTCTAATTTGTAACTTTGGGTGCACATACACACGGAGTTCTCCAGGTAGTATTATATTTATAGATCTATCTTTGTGTGTTGCAGTACACTTCTGCATACAGAGCAGTATGTATGCACACACAAACTCAAGTGATAGGTTTCTGAATTCCAGCAGAAAAACTGAATGGAAACAAAGCCATTTATTCAGTATCTGCTTCTTTGATGGGTTTAGATTTTTAATATTGTATTGACAAGGCTCTCACCACTGGGTGGCATATCTGACTCGGTGTGTTAGGAAGTGGGGTGGTGCTCAAGGAGCGTGTCCTGCCATGACTTTTACAGACAATGTCCCACCTGAGGTTTTTCCTGGCTGTGGCAATTGCAGAGATATCAGAGGGACAAAAAATTGATACATCAAGTCCTTAATAAGTATCCTCTCAAAAAGGAGTCTTTCTCATGCGTGTAACTCAGGTGTATTGTGATAATCAGGGAGAACTTGCTGAAGTTCAGCTTTGCAACTGGAGATACCTGGAGAAAGCTTTACTTGGATATTAAGGAGAAAGTCAGAAGTCACCATCTCTACCAGGACATCATCAGGATTCATTCCATGACTGGAATTTCATGTTTTGGCTCCTGGATGTGAAGACCTAGCAGGGCCTGGTCTCAGAGCAGGCTGAGCTAGTAGAGAATTCTGTGGGATGTCCTGGCTTTGGCATGGCCTTCACTTTTGTGCCATGCTACTGGAGTGTATGAATAGATGCACACTTGTGTTGCCTTTCTTTTCTGTGCTGGCAGCTGTTGAATGTTGGTTTTTATGTTTAAGAAATATATATTGAAGTGCCAAATAAATGTTTAAGTGTCTGGAATTGTCTGCTGCCTGTCCTTGGCCTCACTTCTGTTCTGTGCATCAGTAGTTGTGTCTCCTTCATTATGTACCTTGGAGTTCAGGAGAATTCACAGCAATGACAGGAAGTGTATCAAAGATTACTGAATGATTCTGAAAATAGAGTTCTCTGGTCCCAGCCCAGCTGGGGTAAAGAAGTCATTGGAGCAGTTTAGAAATCTCACAACTGAGTGCTGCTGTTTTCCAAATCTATATGTTAAGCACAGAAGACTCTCACCTTGTTGGCAGACTGTTGTCCTCATATTATAAACCTGGAAAACCAGGAGACTAGCTTGCCATTAGAGAAAAGCTCCCTGCATCTCCTTTTCCCACTGGTGAATGAATGAATGAAACTAGGCAGTGGTTTTGTGAAAAGGACTGCACATTGTAATTCATGTGTGGCTAAAGAGCTCTGCTTCCTCCTGGAGCTGCTCCACTTCAGCCAGCTGCACTAGCAGCATTTATCTCTGCAAACCATTCATTTTTGTTTCAGGGAAAGCATACAGCAATAGATGACATTTTGTTCAAATCCATCCTTTTTGTAGCAGAGCTTGCTTGGTTGTCTTGGATGGCCTGAGCTATACTAAGGTGAATAAATTCTGTGCACAAGATGTCACTTTTGGTTTGAAGTTATGGCTTGTCATTAATCTTTCAAAGCCAGGTTCTTCTATGCTCTCCTCCTGAATTAGCTTGCTACTGCAAGTTAAGCTCTTATTCTTCTGCTTCTCTATTAAGAAACCCAGATGTGTACACACACATGCATCCACCTTATCTTTAAAATTGGAAGGTACTCACCAAGTTTCATTACTCTCCATTGCTTGTTGTCTGGCATGTATTGGATTACTCGAAGCAAACAGGTCTCAGAACAATTCTTCCTACCTTTTGTGCTAAAGCTTGCAGCATGAGAGGCCTCGGTTTTCTGATGTGATTGAATTTAATGTAAGAGGTTGTTTCAGGGTGCATTAGAAGCCTATTAGAAATAGACAGATTTCAGATTACAGGAAGCATCTGAACAGAATTGAAACTGTAAGTGGCTCCAGCACTTGACTCTTCATAATTACCCTGTACAATGACAGAATAATGGCATGTGATTTCTCAATTTACTGTTCTGTGGCATGGCATAGTGGCTGGGCTAGTTACACTGACTTTATTTAACATGTTTACATCCTTTTGCTGTCAAAGGCCAGACTGAAGGGATGGGTCTGTGAGGTCTGAGCTGTTCTCAGAGTTAAATTGCACCCAATGGACTGACGGCTGCCTGCAGCACACCTCAGGCTTGCCTGTGGGTCTTTACTGTTCCTTTCTTTCTCTGATAATACTCCACAAACCTTGCACTCTTGCATAAAGGCCTATTTAATCCTTGAAAGTATAAGGGGATTGCATTGGTGGCTTGGTGTCTGGAGGCAGAAATCTATCCTTCCTCCATACTTTCCTAGAAGCAGCACTCCTTCAGCTTTTGTTTTCATATAACTGAAGTGCAGATGTTATCACCTGTTGATTTGTTGCTTTTATGAAGGCACAGAAGAAAAAGCAAAGGGTAGAACTTAAAAACAGTCTGTGAAACACTACTTCCCCCAAAGCTCAGTGAATCCTTCTTACTGGATTGAATGGAGAGGGGAACTGAAATGGCCTTTTCTCTAGCCATCTGCCTCTGCAGGCTCCCCTGGCACTCGAGGAGCTTGAATGAATTAGCAAAGAAGTTGCCAATGTCAGAAGTTGTTAAGCCCCAGAGGCACCCAGCTGCCTTATGAAATAACTTCTGGTTTCGTGTTCATGTAGCTCTTAGTGCCTGCAGTACTTAAAAGTAGGGAAAAGTGGTGATACCTCAGACCCTGTAGAGCAGCACACGTTTCTCAAGCAGCCAGGAGATCAGGAAACTAAAATACAAATACTCTCTTTATATGCAACTAGACTTGATCTTATTGCAGTTTTCCTAAACCATTGCTAATGTAATTACACTCCAAGTCTGCCTGAAAGCTGCTGGGTAAGGAGAGTGTCAGTGCTCAGCAGTGTCAGCCACATCTGTAAAATGTATGACTAAAATGATGATTGTACTTTATGGTTACATTTGCTCTTTACCACGGCTGTTGCTTTCCTGTACTGACTAATATGAGTCCAGCACCTAATCTTGACTTGGAAATCTCTGTTTGATGGAATAACTTAATGATCCTTCCTGTTAAAATATGAGCCTTATTTCTATTCTCTCTCTTCTCATTCCACCCACTGAATTTTGGTATTTTTGTGTCTACCAGGATGAAGCACTTAACAATTTTATTCCCTATAAAGCTGCCTATGGTTTATGATTGAGGGTTTACTCGTTCACCAGGTGCAAGAATTTAATTTCCAAAGTATTTCATTATTTAGTAGACTTTTCTGGATTAATTTTTATGGCTCTCACCTAAACCATGTCCAATTACTTATTTTCAACTGTGACATTTTAGCTGGTAACAATTATTTCAGCAGGGGTCATGCCAATTAAAAACACAAGGTGTAAAATAACATCTTTGGTTACTTTCCTCATTATACACTGAGGAGTACAGTAACCCTTTGGCCCCTGGGCTCTATTGAATGTCTACCTCCAGGTAATATCACTCACAAGTCTCATCAAACTGCTTTTTTCTATTATAACCCTCCATCCTGTGTGAGAATGGGGAATGGGATGATATGGTTAACAAGGCAAAAAAGTTTGTTAGATTTAATGATTTAATATTTGCCAGGCACTGCAAGTAAAGAGCATTATAAAGAGTGGTCCAAGTTCTGAGCATTACAACAAAATGTGTGAGGTTTTGGAGTTGCCTTGCTCCATATAAAGACCTTTAATCTCTGTTTGCACTTCCTGCTGCCCCTGACTTTGATCTGCTCTCTGCTTTGCAGGCTGATAGCTGAAGAGGCAGAATCTGTGGAGCCAGACACAACCAACCGCTGGCAAGGAGTCTGCATTAGCAGAGCATCTCCCACCCCATCAGAATCTGCAGCCACTGTGAAATCACTGATAAAATCGTTTGACCTTGGATGCTCAGGTATTTGAACAGTGCATTTTTACTAAAAAAAAAGAAAATTTAAAATTCTAGCAGTGAGCAGGTCATTTTTGCCACTTTGTGCTGCTTCTCAGTAGACATTTTATGCCAGTGCTTGACCCATGCTCAGCCCAATGGCATCACACCACTGGTTCCCTGTTCTGACAAGAGGCAGTTAGTTAGGTTTCAAGTGCAAGTGTTGCCATGTTTTTTCCTTGCAGGTAGCACTGGCCAAAATATCCCAGTTCACAAAGTCCCCAGGAGCCCTCTAAGTGGAATTCCAGTGAGGACAGCCCCAGCAGCTGCTGTTTCCCCCATGCAGGTACAAGGAGCTCTTTCCAGCCTTGTAGTTTTAAAATGGTTGCTACAGGGTTTGCTACAGCGTGACCGAGCTTCAGCATACAAGTGTTGACAAGGGGAAGGGGAAACTCATCTGTTTATTTGCTGTGAAACATCAAATGCTGTAGTACTAACAAAAAGGATCAAAGTAAGTTTGACCTTAGCTTAAAGGTCTCAGTGGACTGATGTGAACTTTCTGAAATACAATTCTGAGCTATAATCACTGATGACCAGAAATTAAGTTTTGATTATTGGGAGTGAGATACAAGAAAGATCAAACTAAACCAAGGAGCTGGCATGTGAGTTGAGGGATATGGGATAATAAGTTTTTAAGATACATGCACACACCCAGCAAGTTCATACAGTGCTGACTGAAGAGCTCTTAGAGGTTTTTTGTTTTATTTTCCTGTTGCACTAGGTTGTTATCTCTGCATTATGTCACTGCATTGGTTACTTAGCTTTCTGATAGCAATCTTCAAATCTGAGGTATAAGTTGTTGGAAATACTAATGTTGTGAATAAAGAAATGAATGCACTGTGCTTGCTGTTTGCTACCTCTGCTGAATATAGACTGCTCAGCTTTCTAGGCTGGAGAAGTCATTGTCTGTTCTCTGACTGCATGGTCACTGGACTTAACCCAGGATATTCCCCTCTGAATCTGGGTAGGATACAGTTGAGAGGTTAGGGTGATCAGGTGAGAGTTCTGAAGAATCAGATGAATTTGAAAGACTGCTGAACAAATCTGTGAGCACATTTCCTCCAAAGAATTAGCAAAGAAATCTTGAAGAGTAGGATAAAATAAAAGAGAGCTTTGAGAAACCTCTATTAATGCCTGGCTGAGGAGTTTTAGTGCTGAAAACTGGTGCTGGGGCTGCAGAGACAAGAATGCTTCCAACCTAGGATTGGGGATTGCTGGATACAGAGGCAAAGTTAGGAACAGGCATTCTTACTTTGCATTTGTGACACTGGATATTGGTTGACAAGAGAAAAAATGATTGCTAGTATTTCTTTTAAGTTATTGTTTTGTACATTTGTTTCACAGAGACACTCTGTTTATAACAATGCCAAGCCAGCTAGCAAGGGTGTTGCCAGACACACAGATCTTTCAGACCTTCCTCTTGCAGGTAAGGTGCAGTAAATACACAACTGTTGCCTCTTTTTACCAGCAAAAACTGTTGGCCTCTACCTGGGCCATTTCTCTTCCCCTCATCTGGTCAAAGGAAATATAAAAAATTTTCTTCAGACTCTTTGTTTTAGCTAAATAATTTAATTGTGCTTCCAGCTCCATCTTGATTGTAGCCTTAGAAAACTAAAAAAATAACTGATTTATTATGGTTTGCCAACACAAACTTGCCTTCTTTATTCCAAAGTATCCATGGCACCTCTCTAATCCATGCTATGGAACCAAAGAGGATTGGATCTTGTTCAACATGTATGTATCGGGAACAAGCCCAAAGTGTTGTCTTCTGAGAGTTTATTTGTTTTTAAATTGAGCTTCATTTGAAATACACGAAACATTTCAGACACTGATGTGACTGGTTTAGGAGCTGTCATATTTGGGCTTGAAATAGGGGGTTTTGTGAGTTCTCAAGAGATAAGTTTGTTTTTCTTTCACACTTTGCTTTTGTTCTCTCATCATTTAATATTCTTTTCCACCAGTGTTTGTTTCCCATTCTCTCTCTGGCCTTTTATTTTGACTATCTTGTCCTGAATGTACTTGTTGCATTGGAATGCAAGCGAGTAACAACAGATTATTGAATTTTTAAGGATAGATGAAATATTACATCCTTGTGATGAAACCTCAGTAAAACTGCAGGGAAGTGAAAAAAAAGATAAAAATCAGTCAAAACCTCTTTATTGGTAGACCAGGCTTTCTGCAGTCGTTTGCTTGCACAGGAGAGAAATTAGAGCCTGTCTTTATTTTTAGATTCACCAGGTAATACTCTAAGATTCCACTGCTTTCATTCAAAGATGAAAAGATACTGAATCAGAACAGCAAACCAGGTTCTAGGGTAGGTGGCAGCATAAACAAACAACATCTTGTCTATGCTACTGGCTTCTCCTACAGGAGTAAGAGCAGAGCAAGCTGATGATATGAGTGGAACAGAGTTTACTTGTTTGTATCAGTTCATTTCTAGAAAATGTCTTGCATGAGAGTATTTGATGATCTGAATTAAAACACTGACCTTTTAAATCTCTACCAGTTTTCTGTGCAGTGAAGAAATCTGTCAACCCTATAATAAACTCTGATCCTTAATAATAAATATTCCACTTCAGGCCATGGATAACTATTGTTAATGCCCACAGACAATTTTCTTTGAAAATCTGTTGAAATCAGCAGATATCTTATTAGCCATTTTATGGTAAAAAACTCATAGTTGCTTAGCTAACAAGTTCCTGTATTTACAGCTTCTCTTTGTACCTGGATTTAATTTAGTTCCAATAATCCATAGCAAAGGCTTACTCACTATGAAGTTGTAAGAGCTCTGGTTCCAATCTAAATAATCCTCAAAGGCAGCTGATCCAAGCCCTATGCAAACAACACTGAATTAAAAAATATCCCTAAGGAAATTCAGAGTGAAGTAGTCTCCATAATAATAATCTTCTGGCTGATTCCATCTGACCAGTGTCACAGCAGGGCTCTGTGATGTCCTTAATATGACCCAAATGTTCTATCACTGGAGAAGAAGATGGGTTGCTTTGCAGAGAGAGCTGATCTCTGGCTATGGTGTTTTCATTTAAAATCAGAAGTTTACAGCTTCTGTCCTGGAATTTCTAGCAGCCAGAGGTAACTCAAAGGGAGTAAATTACTCAAGCAAGTGAGACTCAAAGTCCACCACTGGCTGCTGTTAACTTGCACCTCTGCGGGCACTAGGGTGTAATTCAAGCCAGTGACCACTAAGTAGCTTCAACTAGTGCAGATAGATAGTGCTAACAGATGGGGATTTTTTCTGAATCATCCTGCACATTTTTCACACAGTTATTATCCTGTTTCTCTTTCCAGTTTACTCCTAATATGCCCTCATCCTGTCCTTCTCTTTCCAGTTAGATGCTCCCAGTAGTCTTCCTCCCTATCTGGGATCCTTCCTTCTCTTTCCTTTTTCTGTACCATGCATAAACACATCCTGAGTTTTTGGCACAGCACCTTCCTAATTAGACCATGCCTTTAGCAAACCAGTTATACTAAAGACAATTTAATAGTGCACTTCTTTTGTCCCTGTCCTTATAAACCTACATTCATTTTCATAATGTTCAGGTTTTGCTTATTGCTGTGCCTTTTGTGGGAGATCTGTTTCTCTAAGAATACCCTGATGTTTAAGATGGTCCCAGGAATCATTCATTGGTTGCCTGATTGGTGTGGCTATTTAAATTTGAGGCAATGCCTTATAAATATAACATAATGAGGACCTAGAAGAGTGATGCACATTTGGAATATATGGTGGAAAACCAACAAAAAGACTTCTAAAAGGTCTGCTGTGTGCTATTTCTGTTTTTTTATGGATTCATATCAGACACAGATGGGACAGGTGAGTAGAAGGAAGGATAACTCTTACAGAGCATGGTTTATGCAATCCAACACAACAAAGCTCTGCCAACAGCCAGACTGCAGGAAAGGAGACAGTCTCCTGGGGCTGGCTTCTGTCCTTTTCCATCTGGACTTAATAAAAAGGAACTTAGCAGCTCCCTATGATGTGGAAATAAAGTGCAGAAATGCCTATAGCTCTCAGCAGCTACAAACACTAATTTAGTCATACAAAATTCAGGAGCCAAAGCAAGGGCAGCCTGTTGGAAGTGTGGTTCTGTCTGGCAGCTGCTGATACACACAGCCCCTGGTTACTGCTTAAAAGAAATTTAGGACTGATTCAGTCACACCAGCTTTGCTGAAGCTAAGAAAGGATTCACACCAAAAGTGTTCCACAGCACTCTCACTCATCATTTGACTTGTTTGATCTCTTTGGCTTCTCTGCAAAAACCCATCAACAACCCACCAACAACCCAACAATGGATTCTGTGGCTACTAATTTTATTTTATTTGTCTATACTTTCACATATAAAATATGTATTATAGAATATATAGAAAATACATAGTAAAAATATAGAAGTATATTCTATGGTTATCTTGAGACTTCCCAAAGTTCTGCCAGATAGGATGCCATGCACCATGTGATAATAAATGGGTTTTACTGCTGCCTTATGCTGAGCTGTATTCAGGAGACAAGAGGCTTTCTGGTTAGAAGGCTGCCAGTGACAGAAATTATTGTATCAGGGCTGCTCAGTCATCTGGTGAGGATATCTGGTGATATCAGCTTTTGAACCTTTAAGACTGTAGATTTTGGTATTTCCCCTCATTCACCTGAGGCCCCCACCCCCCAGCAGGAGTATCAATCACAGGAAACCAGGCAGCCTGTACTGCTGGAATCATCAAAGCCATTCCTTGTTATGATCACCTCTAATCTGCTCAAGGTTTCCTAGCCCCATGTGTGTTTAATGAACAAATGAGTACATTTGTTTAGAATCAAAACAACAGACTACATATTGTGTGCTGGGTGGCAGGACAATGATTAATCAAATTCCTCAGCCTGCAAACTGACAGCTTTTTTTTTTTTTTTTTTTTTTAATTCCCACAGACCTTCTGAAGGGGAGAACTGAAGAGCTGAAACCAGACCATTACCTCCGTAAAAGCCCCTCCCTGGAATCCCTGAGCAAACCACCCATGGCCTTCAGCAGCAGAATGCTCAGCTCTACCCCCAGCAGCTTGAAACCCCAAAGCAAACTCAGGTACCAACTCAGTTTCCTGGGAAAAAAACCCCAAGCTGAAAAGATTGACAGCATTACCAAGATTAATGTTTTAATCTGGAGGACCCCTTGTCTCCACTGAGAACTCTGCTGCCTAGTCTGAATTACCAGACTGTCAGATCCAGATATCAAAATTCAAGTTATAGTACCCACAATTATTTGTTAGATGAGCAAACATGGCAAAATGATGATAGGAAGCTCTCAGAAGTTGTGCACAAGGTTTCCATCATGTGTACAAGTGATCAGGCCTTACTGTTATGTTCCTTACCTTACATGTTATGGTGAGTTAAAAAAAAAACAAAACAGCTTTGAGATCTGAGGGAAAGCTGGGCACTTAATTTTCTTCTGTCTTGAGGAAACAAATAAAAAAATTTCCTCTGCCATTATTTCCAGCAGTAGAAGCTGTAGGGTGGAGACAAGGCAGGTGTTTTTACTGCTGGTCTTTAACTGTCCTTGATGCCTTGACTGCAATACAGCTTGCAGATTTCTTCTTTTTAATCCAGAACTCCTTCTGCAGCAGCCTAGCTGGATGTGAATTTGCTGTTACAGATTCTTTAGAAAGCTTCTTTCAGTTCTAGCCCCTACATTCTAGTTTTCAATATGTAAAGCAAGGTCCTTACTTGAAAATTTTAGAAGTAAAGCTGATGAAAATAATAGCAGCCATTCTGGGTTAATACGTGCCATAGGCTGCTGGGTTTTCAGCCCTTCATGTGCAGTGACACCATCTGAATTGGTCACATTTAAAGGCAGTTACAGACTCAAAGCTCTGAAAGCTATTACAGCTTGATTCCCTTGTAGGTTCTGTTCTGCTGTGTCATACAGATATGATTTACACACTCCTAAAAAATAAGAGGCTTGAAGCATAATTATCTTCTTTATGCTTCCCTGGATTAGTGTGGAGAGAAAGGACCCACTGGCAGCCCTGGCTAGGGAGTATGGTGGTTCAAAGAGGAATGCTCTGTTGAAATGGTGCCAAAAGAAGACTGAAGGTTACCAGGTAAGAGAATGGCTACATTTTCCTTTTCTCTGGCAAGAAATTAATCATTTTCCTGTAGGTGTGCAGTAATCAGAGTCACTTTAGAGAAGTATTTGTATTTTAGGCTGCTGGTTTTTGCATGCTTACTTCTACTGTTTTCACCTTGCTCTTTCCAACAACTTTAACACTGAAGCCCCCAATATTATCTTGTCATAAGTAATTAATGTACAAAACACAAATTACTGCATCAAAGGTCACTGATAGTGAGAAACAAGGCAAATATGTGCAGCAGCTTCAGTTTGGCATCAGTTTCTTAAATTACATTCTACAGGCTTCTGTGGGCACTGTGCTATTGTGAGAGGTTTTTCATTGATCATTTCTGTAAAACCAAAGAAATATTTTGCTTTGTGGCCTTGACCAAATGAAGTTTTGCAGCCTGGGGCCCTGCTTTTTCTAATCTGCTGCATTTGAATGGGAATTTTCAAAGGCAAGTTTTGACAGCTTGAGAATGCCTCATTTCTCTGCAGAGTGTTTGTTTTTTTACTGCTGAACATACATAAAGATTTGTCCAGCTCTTGTATGTCCATTGCTGTGCTTATCAAGCTCTGGCTAATGCTGGGTACAGATGAGTTAGGCCTTTGGTTCTGTGTGTAGTTCAGCTGTAGAAGGCAATAAGAGATAACAGCTCATCCTGTCGTGTGCTCAGTGTGCAGGATTGTCTTGGTTTGATATAATGTTGAGATTTTTCTTTAAGAATAATATTGTTTGTTACTTAGAGCAGAAGACAAAAGCAGTTATCACCACATGGTATACACCCTGGAGCAAGTCTTTAATAAAAGCAGAGACCATCTTTTAAAGTAAATAATAATATTTTTTTTTTCTTCATAACCAGTTCTTTGTGAAACATTAGCTGCAGGGTGCAGGAGTTTGGAAGAAAAGACAGTAGCTTTCTCTTTGAGTAAATTGATCTCTGAAATGTTGAGTACTTTCTTAGCAGTGGTATGTTAGTCTGGTTTGCACCAGTTTCACAGAAGAACAGGTATTGGAGAAAGTTCTTGAATGAAGAAACACCTTAAAAAGTATAAAGCCAAGGTGTAGTGATACTGCAGAAAATGTTAGGTGGACAGAAAATTATCTTTATTCTGGCCCAAACCAGGACACTTTGCAAATGTAGATCATCCTGAATCTGTCTGCAAGAGTAACAAGTATTCCCTCTGCAACAGAATGGAAAAGGAGTTTTGTTTTTCTATGCTGAACCCAAGTAGTGGAACTAACTGTATCAGATAGCAGGCCACCCAGGAGGCATGCAAGGCAACCAAAGTCTGTTTGTTTTTCCTTTCAGTATCAGTCTCTGGGGGAAAGTGTGTCCGTGCTTCAGTGGACAGTGGAAGTCTTTGCTTTATATATGGCTGCTGGAGGCTTGTTGCTATGGGACTGTCCTGATGATGTTTCAGAAAAAAGCTTTTTTGTTTTGGTTCCTGCTCTGATGAGGCTCTTGTTCTTTTCCTTGCTGTTGTCTGTTCTGACTCTTTCTAAAGCAGCAGAGTGAGTTTTCAGCAGTTTTAGAGAGCAAGCAGGTGAAGCCCTGGCAAACACTGGGTAATCCAGGAGAGTCTGAGGAGTTCAGACTGTGGTGTGGTGGGGGGCCTGGTTACACAGTGTGTTAAGATCTCAGGGCAGAAATTCAAGTCAGATGGGCCAAAGGACAAACATGGTATTGGTTAATGGTGAGAGTCTTGCCTCTCTGTCTTCACTGCTTCATTTAGAGGCATTATCTTGGACATTCTTCCTCAGATTCTTATTCCCATTGCTCTCTTTGTGGTGCATTCTCTGACTCTTCTTGAACTTGCTCTTCCCAGACCCTTGCACTCTTACGATAAGGCTGATATTAAGCTCCACAGGGAGTTTTTTATCATTCTTGAGTACAAAGAACTGGAGTGGAGTGAAGAACGTCATCCTCCTTCCTGCCTTAGCCACAGCACTGGTGGGAATGAGGTAACAAACTCCATCAGGCCAGAACCCTGTGACGTGCATGATGACTTTTCCATTGATAATACCCCTGTCTACAAGGTATCCCCTGTTCAAATCCTGGTATAATCTGTTATGCTCTTTCCAACTTAAAGCCTAGAACCATGGATAACTTTGGATGCAAGCTGTTTTCAGCTCAGTGAGAGAGAAATGAGAGAATAAAAGGCTTGCTTTTTGTTTGCTAAACTTCTTTTTTTTCAGTGGCAAAATATACTGCCTTTGAGGTCTGGTAGGAGTTTCCTGATCTGAGGTGGTGAGAGAGTGAGATTTCTTTGTGTTGAAATTGTGAAGATACCAGATTTTATTAAACAGAATGAGCAAAATGAATTAGAATAACTGATACTCTCAGCAGCAGCTACTACCCATGTCCCAGATTCCCTGAGAAAAGCTGGATCAGTGACCTAGGAACGTATCTGGGGGTAAGACCTAGGGACCAGTACACAAGGCTCCACTTTTTCAGTGTTCTAATCCATACAAAGGTTATAATATAGACAAAATTTGTGTTCTGCTCCTGGCATATATCCTTGTATTGACTACAGTGGGAACATTCCCTGGCTTTGAACTCCAGCCTGTTCCCCAGGAGGCAATCTCATAAAACAAGAGAGGGATGCTTGAGGGGCTTGAGAGAAATGCAACACAAATTAATAGTGGCCTGATGAGTTTTGTTTGTTTTTTAAAGAAAGGAATTGCATGAGTTTACAGTAACTGAGGGGAAATGGGAAATCATTCATTTCTCTGATCTGCTGTGCCATTTCTAAGATCCCTGTTTAAACAGTGATTTGATACCAAAAGTTGTGAATGCTAAGGAGCAAGTAATCACTCAGAACATGAAAACAGAATCACTAGAAAGAAAATTATGTGGAAGTTCAGTTTAATGACCAAGAGAGAACAGAATGAGAGTGAGACTGTATAAATCATCATGATTGATGAAGTGATTTCAGTTGCCATATTTCAGTGCCTACTTGAATGTTATCTGGCATTTTGGCTATCAGTTTTTAATAATAAATAGAGGTGGTAAAAAGAATGGTAGTCAAATAAGGCTTTGGGCTCTCAGTCAGTGACTTTGTGCCACTATATTAAAGAAAAACTTCAGTTTAGAAAAAAACCCCTCAATCTAATTTATGGTTCTCTCTAAAAATTGTGCTCTGGCACATGATCTCTTTTGCCAGACATACACAGACTGTTCCTTCTGGCTCTCTGAATTTGTTGACATCATGGTGTATAATGTAGGGTGAGGAGATGACCAGACTTGTGAACTGCATTTGTGGCTCTGGAACTCAATTACTTCAAGTCCTTTAAACCACAAAGCCATTCTGAGACTAAGTTATTTATGTTAAAATAGCTTTTTCTCTGATGTCTTGTGGTTGTTGTTGGTTTGTTCCTCTGTTGCTTTTTTTTCCCCATCTATTTAAAAAGCTTATACATCATAGCAAAAGTGGGAAGTAGAAATTACGTGGCTCTTTTCTAACAAGCTCTGTTCCTGTGAGTTGTAACTCCTGGAAGCTGCTGAGAGTCATTCTTGTTGCATTATCACCTTCCATAATCATATCATTAGTGACTGTGGTGTTATTTAAGTGCCCTGGTTCTATTTGCTCTCTGTGGAGACCATTTGTCAAGGGGCCAAACCTCTCTAGATTAAATCCATTACTATCCACAGATGTATTGTGAAAACATGGAACATCAAGAGGCACTTAACCCATGTTCATTAGAACTGAAGATTATTGTTTCTGCCACATATACCCTCTCTAGAGAGGGGAGGGAATAGTTACCAGGGTAATGAATATGATCTGCTTAAAAGAACTATTTTCATGTATTTTCCACCACTACACATCCATCTTATGACACAAAGGAAAAGTGAATCTGAGACCAGCTCTTTTCTCCAATGCCCAGTCATGGTTGTTCTTCTTATCAAAGTTATATGGGTTTAACAGGACCCATTTGGGACCCATTTGTTGAAGAACCACCTCCTTTTATAGTGAAGCTGTCTGTGAGGTTGGCACAAGTTAAGGATTGGTAAATAGGAGGAGACAGTACAGCAGCTTGTGGTAAAAGGCAGTGGGCATCTTCAGGAGAAGAGGCAATGTGCTCCCTGTTAGCACTGACCCTAAAATGAGATGGCTGATAAATTAGTTTTGGTCTTCTTGATACTTGGGGGAGCATTTTCATTTCATCTGGAGGAACATCTACATCATAGAGAAACTTCTAACCAGAGCAATCTTCCTGTAGTTTTCATGCTGTACAAGTAGCTCCTGAATAAAATCATTCCTTTTAATTATTCTGCATAAAATATGCCAGCAACTATGAGCAAAGTTAGGAGAAAATGATTTGTTTCTATGCCTTTTTGGGGTTATTTGACTTTGCAGTAGGTCCCAGGCACACTCTGCAGTTTTAGAAAGAAAGCTGAGGAGTATGCAGGAACTATTTTTAGCATATTACTCTCTGACATTGTATTGTTTAGCCCAAATTAGCAAAATACAAATAGCTGGATGTCCAACATTCTGAAAATTTGCCACAAAAGCAGTGAATTGTGTTTAGATCATTGCTTTTCTTAAAGCTTTAGGGACCTGAGGAAACATCCTGCTGGACACTGCTGCCTGCATAGTTTTCATAACTATAAACTGGTATTAAGATCTAAATACTTCAACATTTATCCTTGCTGTATATGTTAATAAAAGTGCTTTTCCTGTAGAAGTGCCCCAGCTATTCAAAATGAAGGGAAAACAATCCCTCCACTGAAGTACTCCTGCTATTATGTCTGTTCCAGCCTCAGAGACAGAAATTGGAAACAAATCACTTCCGAACATAACCTAAAAGTCATTAAATGTAATTCTGAATGCCTTTACTACAAGAAGCACAAAGCTAGCAGAGCAGATTATGTAAAAGTTGTTGTCTGTGCATGGTACTGTGTTCTTCACTTATCAAAGATGCAGAAGCTTGGGGAGAAAAATAAAGGCTATGGCAGTATTTGTTGTTTGTCAAGTAGTTATAGCAAGAGACTGGTTGACTAGTGGTTTGGCAGTGGATATAACATAAAGCTTTTTACCCTTTTGTATTCAGTTTAAACTCAGACTAATACTACCTTTTTGTTTATGAATTTGTGGCTTTCTTTTTCTCATAGGAATTTGCATTCCTTTTCTTTTTGTACCAGGCAGTATTTCCTCCATATCCTCTTTGTTCTCAAGCCCTATTCCATAATATTATCCTCTGTTTTTTCTGATATTTTTTCAACTTGTTTGCTGGTTGGATGAGATCCAGCACAGATTAAGTGTGGCCTGAAGATGTACAAATGCAGATGGGCTCATGAGGACTTCAGACCTTCCTTATAGTCAAGTGGTCATGGAGCCAAGACCTTCTCATTAGGGAGGGGACTCTGTTGCTAGGACAGCCAGCTAGGAGGGGTGGGTTTTGACTGCTGATGTATCAAGCAGTCAAAAATGATGCAAAAACTCCTTCATGACCAGTTGTACTAAACATGAGTGTTATTCTGGAAGATAAAAATTATATTTAGAAACAAGAAGTCTGATTTCTTTGTACGTCATAGTGTGGGCAGCTGATGTTATCTTTCTACTTAAGCAACTTCTGTCTCACTCTTTTTTTAAAGCCTTGACTGAACACTTTGCCTCATGTTTCAGTCTTGGACCACAGACACTGAGCAGGTTGCTAATGGCAGCAGAGTCCCCAGTGCTGGTGCTCAGGATGGCAGTTCCAGCAGAGAACCAAAGAGCTAAATTGGGCAAAACCCAGGGCAAAACCCTGTCAACCTTTGACCCTGGGCAGAATATAATTCCTGAGACCTGGCAGGTGAAATAACTGGTCAGGCAATTCCTTTCACACCAGTATCATGAAGCTTAGATTTAAAGCCTTGAGAACTTTCTGCATTTTGACATTTAGAAGCAGGATTTTTCCCAGGAAGTTATTAGTATGTTATGTGAATTTCTTGAGAAATGGGAGAAATTTCCAGTTCTCTTTGTATTTCTCTGCATTTTACTGAAGAGAAGGATGTTAAGTGCAGAGAGACTTTTCCTTTCTGAAAGATGAAGTGAGTCTGTAATAGCTATTGAGATAGGAGGGACCATCCTGTGCCTAAAAACTAAATCAGTAAAATATTTACAATAATATGGTCAGGAATTTTTGTTTCCAAGTCTGCTTTGGACCATCTTTGTGACAGTCTTGTATAATACCATTTCCCTGGTTTTCTTAGCTGTTAAATTATATATCATTGTATCATGTAATTGGGTGATGGGGAGTTTCAGTAATGATTGGAAAGATGTTCTGCTGTAGCAGGAAGAGCCTTTCTTGCTTCTGAGGCTCAATGAGCTGCTGGCTTCTCCATTGCCTCTTGCAAGAGTGAGCTGAGCTGCTCTCTGTGGGTGTGTGTCCCAGCTTTATTTGCCCCCTGGTAATAGGGGGCCTGTCCTAACCAGGCACAGGTGGACTCACACCCACTCTTTGGCAACTCGAGGCACCTGGTTTATCTTGTTTCTCTACATTCTGCTAAAAAGGGCAATCTTGAGAATTTTTAAGAATGAAAAATACAAACTTAAAACATCAAGATCTTCTAGATTTTTTCTTTTTCTAAGTAAGAATAACAGCTGAGTGTGGACTTTCAGTTTTACTGGATGTCTTAGCTGGATAGCTGGACTCAGGGTTAGCTCTGGAACCTGAATGCAGGAGCCAAATCCTGGCACACTGGGAATTACCAGGCTGATAACCAACATCAAGCCCCCTTCAGGAGATGCCAGTGCGTAAACGTGACTCTCCAGTGAAGCCAAATAACTTGAGCCAAGCTCTACCTTTTTTCACATGAGGGACTTTATCCTGTAAACAAATAAAATCTCTTGATTGGAGGGAGAAAATAAATGCCCTTGCAGCTCTCTCATGCGGAACTTTCTATCCTGCTGGGTAATTTTAAAAATAGCATTTTCATTCTATCCATCCCAAAGTCCAGGAGGCTTTCCTTGTGTTGCCTGGATGCGATGACAATCAGAGAAAACCCTGGATTGATTGGTCACCAGCTGGAACAGCTCCAGATCCTGAATTTAACTGGGAGGAAGCTGAGCCCTGCTGCCTGTTCCATCAATACCCTCTGCTGCCGGGACCTCTCCTCACCTTCTTTCCATCCTTTTCCTTAGGCCAGCTGCAGGCTGCAGCCTCACCCTCCTCCCAGGAATTCCAGGACGTGGTTAATCTCTGAATTCACACAGCTCACTGGAAGCCGGGGTGGGAGCAGCCACTTTGGTCATTTGCAATTCTGCACCAGGGCTCCCGGCAGGAAGCGGCTCTGCTGCTGTCTTGGGCACAGAGGGGAGCTGGTTCCTTCCCCTCCCTCCCTCCTGCCTTGCCCAGAGTATCTGTGTGGTCCTTGGAGCTCTGCTGCTGCATCCTCAACTCTTGCAGCTTTGGGAATGAAGGGACACAGCCCTGTTTCTGCTTTGTGGCATTTGGCAGTGGTGTCATTTATGTGAGCTGGTGAGAAAACCCATGGTTGGTTGTGTAGCAAGCGGGGAGATAGCCTGCAGCAGGTGAGGGTAACAAAGTGTAATTTATACTGAAGAGCAGAAAACAGAGACATAGCAAAAATAAGAATTTATCACTGTCTAGTGGGATTAGTGCAATGAGAACTCATAAATTCCTGGTCTTGCTGTGTAATCCCCCTCTGCCCCTCTAGATATAACTAACACTTGTTTTGCCCCATTCACTGGGCGGGCCAGGGGTGTAAATCATGGAAGTGTCACACTTCAGATAGCTTTTGTCACCATTACTTCATCTCTGAAATGTCCCAGAGCTGTCTGTAAAATTGCTTCTGCTTATTGCAAGTCTGAAATAAAAAACCATCTCCCTCTGAACTCAGCATTTACATTCTCTCTTGTGAAGCAGAAGCTGATGTGCAAAGTGATAAATTAAGACCCCGGTGTATACAAAACCCTCTTACTTTAATAGCCTTTAGTGAGACCCTTGAAATAGGTGGCTTTTAGTGATGGGAATGTTGTCATGGTGTAATTTGCATGTCAAAAAATATGTATTATTTGCTAGGAAAGGTTCCAATCTATACACCGGGGGGTGCATGCACTGTGCCAGCAGCAATACGTCAGGATTTGTTTTGTTTTTAACAAATCTGTCTTTATGAATACAAATCAAACCTAAAACAATGTGAATGAAGTATAGTGAAATGTTTGCCAGTCCAGACAGTGCCAGAACAACAGGTCTGCTGGGCATCAATGGATGCAATTTGGCTCATTAGGGAGATTACTCATATATGAAGTTACAGGGATGGTTTCAGTGTCAGTAGTAACTGTTCCTCACCTTGCAAGCAGAGGAAATGGAAGGTCACACAATTACTTTATCACCTACTACCTTAAATACCTCTCATTTGATAGTACTTTCATTTTCTATTCCTATGGCAGCACCACATCTCTATTGCAATTAAAGAAAACAGAACTAAGCTGCTTCACAGAGGCCATGGACATCCTCAGTAATTCATGAAGAAAGAGCTAAGTTTGAAGAGTGCACAGAATGGCTTTTCAGTTTCCTCTTAATGATGTCCCTGAGACAACTCCTGTTGAGTGAGCTTGGTTTTAAACACAGAACTCCAGAGAGCATCATGCTACTTGTTCTTGCCAGTCTGACTCAACTAGGAACAGTAATGAAAACTTGACATGCCTGACTTTTTGATATCTTCTCAGTTCTCTGGCTTTTCAGAGACTAAACCAGTTTGGAAATGAGAAACCTTTGTTTAGGATACCTGAATTTAAGCTTGTTAACTTCTGCTTTTTAAGTGGCCCTGCTCTTTCCAATGTCTGTGCTAAGAAGGATCATTAATTCACATGATAAACAGTAAACTCAAGGTAACACCCATGGCAGGCGTGGAGCAAGGAGCAACAAGAACCTAGGAATGTGATGGGAAATGGGGTTTCTTTAAAGAAAAGAATGTAGGCATTGGGACATAAATGATAATAATGTAAAGCATTCAAAATGACATAATGTAAAGCATTTTCACACAGCATTTTGTTCTCTGATCTGTGTTGTTTCACACACATGCAATCAGCAATAAGATGCATGCATTACTGATGTGGCTGGTAAAAGCATTAGAAATATGGATGATGGGGACAGAAACAGAAAGTTTAATAGAAAGGTTAAACAATTCTTATGAAGTCTGCAGCTGCCTGAACCATCTGAACTGGGGATGTTAATACAGTCTGGAGGAGAGAAGGTCATTTGGCTTCCTTCCCAATCTTGGCTGGCCACTTAATCTCTATTCAATAGACAGTATTGCTGTTCCACAAACCATTCTGGATTTATTTTTTCTTTAAACAAGAGGCATTTATTGTATTGTGTATTCCATTTAGGAGAAAAAGATTGGTAAGAGAATTCAGAAAGGTTCCCAGTAGTGGATTGAGTTAGTGTGATGTGCAGATCTCTTCAGACTTGCAGCTACCCAGTGAAATAGCTGTGTACAATTGTCCAAAGTCATCTGTGTGCACCCTGTAATTACAGAAGAATCCAGGCAGTATTTCATTTCAGGCATCCATGCCTTCCATCCCTGTTAACTGGACCTGACCACACTCCTCATGCACCCGGATCTCAGTATATGGCCCAGATGTTTCACATGTCTGTGCTGGAGCACTTGAGATGCACTGGAGTGTGTCAGTTGCTTGGAAGGTTAGGTCATGCTAAAAGGAGCCTGTCTTCACTTCAGTTGCTTCTTAGGAAGTATTGAAAAGTGCTGAGCCAGAACTCAAAGTTTTTTTACTTCCTTTGAAAGAAACTCTTTGGCTAAATCTGGGTAACGTGTCCCCAGTCAACTCGCACGTTGTTTGCTGGAGGGGTGAGGGGGAGAATGATGTTAAGGTCCCATTTACTGCAGGCTTTCTTCCACAGAGCTCCAGGCAGTCTTCAAGCTGATTCATGGCTGCAATTTATAACTCTGGGTCTTGCAGACAAAATTATGACTCAGGGAGCCCTTGCTGTGGGCACAGCAACATCTGCAGAGAGGGGATGTCTTGTGTCAGGATTTGAACATACCCAGGCTGCAAGGAAGAATGTGTGATGT
Organism: Calypte anna; assembly: GCF_003957555.1. NCBI lineage: Eukaryota > Metazoa > Chordata > Aves > Apodiformes > Trochilidae > Calypte > Calypte anna. The sequence continues at coordinate 7,411,391 of NC_044264.1, forward strand.
CATTGCTGCTTTTACTGAGGACTTGGATTTGAAGATCTAGTGAACTGTTACAGGGTGGTTGTTTTTTCCTCAGATAAACAAGGAATTGTTTTTAGTGAGAACAGATCCCACAGATTTCCCTGTGGGCCTTTGCCATGGCTCTCATAGTGCTCTGTTATCTGCAAGCAAAGGTCCTGCTCCTGGGGTGGGAGGCTCAGGCTGATGGCTTGCAGGTGTTTAGTGTCTTTTAGACTCAGCCTGCCACAACTATTATAGATAATACATTTGCTCTCCAAATAAAATTGCCTGGGTTTTATTTTTTTAAAACGTTGCTTAATGTTGGGTACATGAATATTCATAGAACCATAGAACATTTTCAGATAACTGAGCTCCCTGGTGTGCTTCCAGATCCCAGTCTCTTAATATTCCCAGTGCATTTATGCACTCATGAGCTTTCACTTAGAGAGAATGAACTATTTTCACTGACAAAAAGCCTGGGAACTGCACTGGAAATGGTTCAGTCTGGACACCTGTCTGCACAACACAGTGCTCCTAGTAAAATTTTTATCCTCACATCTTTCCATGCTCCTTTTTACCACCCCACACAGGGCCTTGTAAGGATGGTTATGTCAGCATGCTATAAAATCATCCTTCTTCTGGCCTGACTTTTGTGTTCTTTCAAGTTTGTCAAGGTTGTCACCCTCACAATTATTAGCAGCACCATGAAAGACCCAGCTCAAGAGCTCTATGTACACTCTGATGATGCATCTTCCTTCTCTGTAGTTCAACTTCTAGGTCTCTCATGAGAAGCCACATGCAGTTTTCCAGTGTTAGGGCTGGAGTTCTGCTGTAAGCACACTGGGAGACAGAGAAATCACCCAACTCCATCTTGCAGTTTGGAAGAGTACATTAAAAGCCAGCATGTACACAAATAGATCCCATGTACTCAGGATAGGGAGGTATGGAAGAAAGACTGAAACAGGTTCCACTGCCAAAATAATCAAGAAAAGTGAATAGTTTCCAAGGTGTTCATTCCCTAAATTGTTTTTTTGTTTGGCTTTTTTTGTGCTTTTTCTTTTACTTTTTTTTTTTTTTTTCTTTAGCAGAGCCAAATATCTTCTGAGAAATCAGAGTGCCTTTATTTTGACTTAATTCCTTTTGGTGTGGTGTAGTGGGGAGGTATTACAAATAAAGCTGCAGTGCAACAAAACACAGAAGATCCCATTTCATTTCCCCTGTCCTTATATCCTAAACTGTAAAGCAGTTAAACACAGAACCTGAGATGAAATGCCAGAGAGGGGGTTGTACTGGTAAGGAAGTGGAAATGCATTTGTTTAGAGGGAAAAAGCCACAATCCACTGATGCTTGTTGTGTGTGAGAATGGTAACCAAGTGGTTTTGAGTATGTCTGAGTGTTTGTTGTTCTACTAGATGGTTGAGCTGAGCCTTCAAGCATTTTGGGTTTGCTATAGTACAAAAATCAGATTTGAGTTCATTTTCTCTGTTGATCATGGTGTGTTGCACTGCAGCAGGTTTCATCTGTGGTTTAAATATTGTCAGCAGAACCCCATCCCTCAACTTTGGCTTGTTTGTAAGACTTGGATCCTGGAACTACTGGATAATGCTGTTAGAGGTGTGAGGATTTTTGACTTGGTGCTGATTTTATTGGAGACATTAGCACTTTCCTCTAGGTACTGTTAGATGGGAGGAGGAGAAGAGTTTCAGGTACAGGTAAAACTCCAACTACGAGTAAAATTATCAAACTGGTGCTTGGCTGTAGGAAGGAACTCGTGTATCTCATAATAGCATCATGAAAGTGAGGACAGGATATAATATTTCCACACACAATGATTTGCTCTTTTGTCTGGTCCTGTTGCTTAACTAAGGCTTTGCCTGTTCCTGTTTCTGTGGCCTTTGGCACAAAGAGGAAAACCTGCAGTTTCCAGTTCTGATGTACAAAAAAAAACCCAAAAGAGAATATTGGCATTTAATGGTTGGCTATTCACTGATAAAGGTTGGCCTTAGTAAAAACACTTTTGTGATCTGGCAGCCAGTCTTTTCCAGCTAACTGCAGACTGATAAATATTAAGTAACTTGTTTGACTGAAATGTCAAGAGAATAGAATAATCCAGTTTTGGCCAATTCTCTAGCACAAAGTTGGACCTCCATGGTTTCACTCTACAGATTAGGTAAAGCCAAAACAGCTTTCAGTGCAAAATACTTTTTTTTTTAATTATTATTGTTATTATTATTATTGTTGTTGTTATTATTATTACTGATTGCTGATTATTATTACTACTACTACTGTCTTTAGCCACTATATTGCCCTTCTTTTATCTCCTTTAACAGACATTAATGGAGTAAAACACAATGTGGGGTCTGGTGGTAATGTCTGCTGCTGATGGCCTGCTTTTGAAGCCATTAGATTTGTATTTTAACCTGAAATCTTCTGTCTTGCTTCAATTTGAGTCATGTTTGGGTATGGATGTTTATTACTGATCTGAGCTCCTGCCTGACTGGACAAAGTCCAGGTTGGACAAGTAATCAGTGAGGCACTGGAAGTGAAGAGCACACACTACAACACTTCCTGTCTGGGTTTTAGTGCATCTGCATTAGCTTTTCCACGAGGGTTTCAGTAAAAGCTTTGTCTTCTGGGGAATCTTGAAAGAAAGAGAGAAATAGCTAAATAAAGAAAACAAAGTGGCAGAGGGTCTGAGCTGGAGCTCAGCATGCAGTAGCAAGACCATCAGCTCCTGGAACCTCCCATGCTCCAGCAGCTGCTACTTTTCTAAGCAGTATCACTTAGTTCACTGTTTTGTTTCTAGCTGGTATTTGGAAGCAACAAAACTGCTTCCAAACCACGAGAATTCCTTAGTTTGCTGGTCTGGGCAGTCAGTGCAAACCAGAGCATTGGAAAGGTCACCTTGCTCACAGGATCAGAACTGGGCCACCAGTATTTGTTTAACTATTGCTGTGCCTTGCAAGAGAATCCTTGTGAAGAACCCCAAGGGCACTGTACCCCAGCAATCTTGGTGTTTTAAAGGAGTTCTTTAAGATGGGCTGATTTTAAAATACCAGTTTCTGTAATCACTCTAATCCTGGACCTCTAATTCTGGACCTCACTTCTCATGAGCAGGGAAACTGGGTTTTCCCATGCACCTGAGTGCACCCTTGTCATGAGTTGTGTGACTAGCAAAGAAGGATCAGACCATTTAGCAACAGTGGGAAGCAAGGTGGGTTTTGACCATTTAAACTCACAGCTATTTCAGACTATTTCTTTCAAAATGTTTACTTTTCACTGCCCTCCTGTTGGAGCTGGCAGTGGTGGGAGTGTTGCTACAGACAAGCCAGGGATTTTTCTAGCTCAGCTCTGAGGTTTCAACTGGAAGGCTACTGATGTATCTTTGTTTTATTTGCAGAATATTGATATCACCAACTTCAGCAGCAGCTGGAGTGATGGGCTGGCCTTCTGTGCTCTCCTGCATACCTATTTGCCTGCACATATTCCTTACCAGGAGCTCAATAGTCAGGATAAAGTAAGTCTTGTTGTACCTCCTCCTGCCCCACCAGTTGCAGAATTCACAGTGAACATTTTCCATTTTGATGGATCTCTGGTGAAGGCAGTGTTTGCACGATCTTGATAGATACAAAATAAGTAGATGGGAGCAAGTGTCAGTTGGCAATTTACAAAGCAAACAGAATGGGTGAAAAGGGGAAGGGGAAAGCAACAGATTGCTCCCAGAGAGAAACTTGGTGTCTACTAGATAAAGAATTGGTGACAAGCTGTCTGAATCTGTTGTCTTATTTTTACAGAAGAGAAATCTGCTGTTAGCATTTCAAGCTGCTGAAAGTGTAGGCATCAAGCCCAGCCTGGTGAGTAACCTTCTTGAAGCAAGGGAAAGTTTGCTGCATACATCATTCCAAAGCCTTTGTTGCCATCAGTCAGCATGCACTGAAAATGTTCACATAGTGCTAGGACAGGCTGCACCACCATCTCTGAAAGGTAATCTGGTGTTAGAACTCCAGAAAGAATGCAAAGAATCATAGAATGATAATTTGAAGGAACTTCTGGTCATCTAGTATTGAATGAGAGTATTGATTGTTCTTTGCTTGGAAGCTGATTCCAGATTATTCCTATTTTCATGGGCAGACGTCCCCGTCAAGCCATTCTCTTCCCTTTTGTTTTAGTGTTTTAAGAAACAGGAAGATTATTTGTTTGTTAAGCTGTTCAAAAAAACTTTTCTAAAATCAGCAATATGATGACAAGGAAGACATAAGTTTAATGTGAAGGAAAAAAATATTATCAGGTTCATGAACTGAATACAGAACCAAAGACATGCACAGAAGCAGCAATTTTAGCAAAATTATATAGAGACTTGATCCTTGCAGGTGGAAGAAATCTTTTCAGCCTATAAAATACCTCTGGCTGCTGAACTGGTTTATTTAAAAAATTTCAGAATTGCACTAGGTCAGTAGAGCATGGATTTTTTTGTACTGCATGTGGCTTTAAGAAGCTCTGGAATGGAAGCAGAGTAGTGTTCAACAGCTTCAGCTACCTGGAGGAGCCAGTGGTGTTCCCAGTGCTGGTGTCTGAGTAAGTGTTGGCAATGTGTCTGTTCTGCACAGGAGCTCAGTGAGATGCTGTACACAGACCGGCCGGACTGGCAGAGCGTCATGCAGTACGTCGCCCAGATTTACAAGTACTTTGAGACCTGAGATGCAGAGCAAGAGGTGGACAGAAGTGGGGAAGAGAACACAGAATGCTACAGATGCACTCGATCACTTTAAAAATCCACTTGCTCCTCTTCCACAACCAACCTAAGCTCTTAGTTTGAAAGAAATTCTTCCCTAATTTTCGTTACGTCTGGGACTGCGACCAAAAAAATCTCCATCCTCCATCTCTACAAACCAAATTCATCTGTGATTTTATTCCCACGTGGGAATTGCAAAAAAGATTTTGGAACACGTGTGGGATATTTCTGAAGAGGATCCCTTGTGCTAAACAATGTTTGCCTCAAACCTGACTCCACCGACTGGAGACCTGCTACGAAACAAAGTTCTGAATCAGTGTGGACTCTGTTGGCACTCAAGGGAAGCTGGGAGATTAATATTAATACAAAAGCTCACAAAAATGCTCTTCTTGCCAAAACATGCTTAGCTCATCCCAAATACATGTTGTTTTCTTGCCTCCATGTATTTTCTAAACCATCATGACAGATGCACATAAATGGGTAGAACCTTAACCTGAGTTTTTCTCAGGTATCTCACCCATTCAGTACACTACTGTGCTTGTCAGAGCTTAACCAGCAGGATAATAACAGGATCATTTGTAACTCAGAAACCACATTCTGTTCACTCACTGGGTAGTGAACAAACTCTAAAATATCCTGTTAGGTGCTGGGACTTCATTTCAAATCAAACAGAAGGAATCTCTTTCAGGAAAAAATAGCTTTATTACTACAACTTCATTACTTGATTACTACAGGAAGCCAGAGCTTGGTTTCCCAGCTGACTGTGCAGGCACAGTTGTTGTTGGAATCTTGCAAATGCCATTTACTAGCTTTAGTTTGCAAGTAATCAGGTTGAGGGCTCTCTAAGCAATACAGTGTCATCTCAGTAGTAACTATTTTTGCGGATTGAGTAGCTTCTTTCTTCTGTGCTGTGTAATCAGCACAGATATGTGATTGTGGTGTAGAGGCATGAACATTGAGACAGCCAGTGCCCTGTCCAGTGAAATGTAGCACACTGTTTCATGCTTGGAAGTGATGTTAGCTTGTAAAGGAACACAGGAACACATTGGTACCAACAGAAGCTGCAATTTCACAAGTTAGAATGTAACTGGAACCCCTCTCTGTGTCATAGGAACCTCTCAGGCGCCAGAAAAGAGCTTTCCAGCTCAGTTATACTGTTGGTAAAATGTCTGAAAGATTCTGTTTAATTCCCATTATACTTTCTCTCTTATTTCATCTCATGAAGCTGAATTTTCTGTTTGTCTCCAAGGACAGGAGGATCAAGCAGGCAGCTTCATTTGTTCTAAGAGCAGGTCTTGGAAGGCACACTTTGCACAGGACTGGCTGCTTTAGATTGTATTGGTAGAAGAAAGTTGTTTAGGTAGCATGTTTAACCCTGTGGCTGGACTTGATGCTTTGTGGATGTTAATTGTAGGGAGCTAGGGATCATTTCTCTCTTACTAAAAGAAATAGTGTGTGCTCACTGCTCTTAACTCCTGGAAAAAAAAAAGGCTCATGAAGTAGAAACAAGTAATTTCACAGAAAAAACTTGGTTTCAGGTTTTCTGGGGGATTGCAGGTGGCTGATCTCAGCCTCTGGCTTCCCCACAGTGCTTCGTTGTTTGTTTGTTTAAATACTACTTAATTAGTAAACAACCTGTTTGAAACTTTGGTTTTCTCACAGCAGAATACAGGATTATGGGATAGATGGCAGTGGCCAAGGTCACCGTGTGTACTGAACAGAAAGAAAGCTGGAGGAATGCAGAGTATGTCTGTTGTGCAGGAGGAGAAACATCTCTTGCTCTTAGTTTTAGTCTGACATTTGTTCTAATCCCTCAGGATTTCCCAAAGGAAAGTTTGATTCCAACCTTTTGAGGGTCTGTGTGATAAAAAAGGACAGTGGCACACACTTGCATCCTACACTGTGACAAAGCAGTTGCAAATGCTGACCAGAGTTATTTCATTGCAAGAGAGTGCTTTCCAGATTGAATTAACTCCCTCCAGGGTTTTCCAGCATCCACTCTGTCTTCCCTAGAGAACACTGGATGGGTTTTCTCTAAGTGTTCTCAGACACAAACCTCCTGTTATCTGATATAAGATAGAAGAGAAAAACAGCTTCCAAGCAGAGCTGATTTCAGAAGGCAGTCACACTGCAGAGCTCCACTGCCTCCTGGGTGCAGCAGGCTCCTTTCCCTGGAGGTGTCCCTTGGCAGAGGTCCCAATTCCCTCCAACAGGCTGCAGTTCAAAGCATGGTGAAGTCAACACAGAAAATTCCATATTCCTCAGTGGGCTTTGGATTGGGCACTGGCAGGGATGAGAAAAACTGTTTTAATTCCCAGCGTCTGGTAAACATTTCAAAGTCAGAGGGCTCCACTTGATCTGGAAAAGAAAGATAATCTTAACCCTCTGGTTGCTGGACCTTATAAACCATTGTTTGATCTAGCAGCTCTTCTGTTTTTGAATGATTTTTTGCAAAGCAATGTTTCTGTCCTCTCTTTGCATCTTACTCTCCCGTGCCCCCCAGCAGCACAGAACAAACACTCCTATCCAATTCAGAAAATTTTTTTACTTATCTAGAAGTTAGAACAAGAGCTGGCAGTAGGGTAGAAAATACTCAGTTTCACCATTTGCTCAATGCTGCTTTTCAGTCCTCAAACCTGCAAAACTTCACATTTTGAAATGCTGATACTTTGAGATTGGGAGATACTCTTTGAGATTCTATTTTGAGGTTAAGAATATTGTCTGTTTGTTCATTTAACTGTCACAATATTAGGTAGGTTTTTTTCCTTTTGAACCTTGCACAGTTACATTTCCAGACCTGGACTTTCTGTCATTTTTTCATATTGCTTTACAATCTAAATAATTTAAATCCATCCCCCACAAGGTGCTGCAGACCAGCCTGATTTTTAGAAAATCATCAGGGCCTTGTAAGACATCTCAGATTTGAACTGCAAAATTAAATTTCTAGCTGCCTTTAAAATTAGAGATTGTTTATTAAGTGAAGCTAGAGAGTATATGAATAATTTTCATAGAAGTTCTGAGAATCCTCTGAAAATGCCCTAGAATGTAACATGGCATGATTGATATGATATGATATGATATGATATGATATGATATGATATGACATGGCTGGTGTTGTATCAATAACCTTTTGCCTAAACTGCCCAAATCTTTTCTAACTTTGCCTCTCAGGAGCAATGGATCTTTCCTTGATGCAGGTAGATGAAAAAAACCCAAATCTCTTCACCGTGTCACCATGCTCCCTAAATATCCAGTCACTCTTAAACATACCTGCACATGCTTGTGTGTGTGTCCTTGGGTAATCCATGGGACTACAAGAAACTGAATAGCTGATTTGGGATGAGCACGTGAGAAGGATGGTTAGGATGGGGATCTCAGTGAAGTTCTGTGGAGGGATATTGTGTGGTGTGACTGTTGTACTGCAGCTGGTAGAGAGGAAAGGAGATTTACCTGTGAAAAGTCTAAAATAGGACTTCCAGAATTTCTGGGGTGTCGTAGAAAGTACAAGTTGTTTCATGGCTTGGAAAGATGGAGAGGTGTTGAGGAGCAAGCCCAGAGACAGCCCTTTAGGGAGGGTTCTAGAAAGGCTGAGGAGCTGTTTCTGAAAGTGCACTGTGAAACTCAACAGAGGCAAAGTCCAGCAGGTGAGGAGAGGGACACAAATGGGACAAAAATACCTGGGCCTCTGGGGACAGCAAGGGACATGAGCTTGAGAGTCCTTACTGCCTGTCATCTCAAGTGACATTCTCCTAACATGGCAGCCTGGGGTGGATCTCAGAAGATGAGGGAGGAAGAGAGCATGGAGCTTGCAGCCTTTGCCAGGATCCTGTGCCTGTGACAGTCACGGAAATGCAAAGGGGACAAAGATTTCCTGGTTCTTCCTGTGCTGCTGCAGGCAGCCCTGCTGAGCAGGGTGATTTTTGACTTCTGCACATTCTCCAGTTTCCTCTCAGTGAGGCACATTCTCTTTGGCAGGTTTTCTTTTTTGAAGTTGGTTTTATTTACAGGTTTTCTCTGCCTTTTTTTTTTTCTGTTCTGTTTTATATATGCAACTGGTTATGTGCAGGTTTCCTGTCCAAACCAAGTTCAGCGTACGCTGGCAGAAGGATCAGTTCTTCCCTCTTTGATTCCTGATCTGGAACTCTTCAAAACCCTACCTATTTTAGCTTCACTGACTTTCCCTCTTCCTTGGCAAAAAAAATATGAACATTGGCTCATGAGTTCCTTGGAACATCCCTCATCTTCCTGTGCTTACAGTGCAGAGGCTTCCAGCAGCAGGGATCTGATGGGGCAGTGGTTTGCCAAGCTGTGCCTTGTGTATCTGAGAAAAGGCAGAGGCTGTATGGGATGAGATGATGCATTTTCCTGTCAGAAGAGGGCTTTTTGCCTAAAAAGACTCAGGGCACTGAGCATTAAGACATTTTTAAACCCAGCAATAACTTCTACTATGCTAGACTCTTGGTTTTTACCAACTCCAGTGCCATTTAGACTCACTCACCAGTATGGTGTAGAACCAAGTTTGTAACTGAACTGCAATTAACATTTTTCTCAACTGATGGTCTCTACATTTTTAGACTTGCACGTGGGCCAAGTTCCACTGGGCAGTGCTGGACACAATGTTTTTATTGATTGTTGGTCCAGGCTTGAGTTTGTCATATGGGATAATCACCTCTAACAGCCAGCCAAGTACTTTTAGCTTCCTCTGTTGGGTACAGATGTTACATCATAACCTAATTTATACAAAGAGCACATTAGAATGTATATACTAAGCATTGCCACATTTGGACATGCTAATATTTAAAGATTAACATTATTAAAATGTATGATGCAAAAAATCTGTGTAATATTTCTAATAAATCTTTTTTCTGTTTCTGATGTTTGTTCTAATGTTTCAAATGCATGCAAACCAGTCTTCTGTAATCTGCTGGGAAGCAGGACTCCCAGGAGGGTTTTTAAATGCTCATGGGTTGTTGATTGCCCTGTGTTGTTAGCAGGGAAAATTTAGTCAGAATCTTATTTTTCATAAATACATGAAGTTTTGTTTTTTAAGTAACTCAGATGCAGTTGAATGCCTTTCAGAAGATCAGCTTTGGGATAAAGGAGTGCAAGAAATCTCCCAGAAGAGTCAGTACAAAAACATCCTAAAGCAAAGGTAAGGGAAGAACATAGAAAAGAACAATACATCTCTGCATTAGGAGCTCTTAAAAGGATTAAGAAAGAAGTGGTCAGGAAGTAAAAGCAAGGAATTGCAAGTGGAGTTCAGTATAAGTCACTGTGGAGTCCTGCCTTGGTGCTCAGGAATTCAGCTCCATGGGTGCTGTGCTCCAGCCACTACCCAACCTAGATGCAGAGCTTTCAAAGTTGCAGAGATCAAATTCCAAAATACTTTCCCAGCTTTTGTCTCAGGAGTGGGATGGAACAATTGAAACTGCTGAGTCTGCAAAGAAAACAAGAAGATAAAAGAAATGGGCATTTAAATCTCTTCAAGCCTCTCAGGTACGTTTGTGTCCAGCTGGGTAGATGAAACCTTATGGGGAAAAAAAATTCTATTTGCATAATCCAAACTACTTTGCCTCTCCCCACCTAAGCATCATGTTTCAGCCCCAGACTTTTCTCACTGGGCTGATCCCTTCTTGTGGCAATGCCATGGGAAAAGCAGTTCTGTTCTGGTGTTTTTTCTGTTCTGGGCAGCTTTATCTCCTGGGTAAGTATGGTAACATGAAAAGGTAAACTGGAGTTCCTCATTTTTTCAAGTTGCCCCTGCACTTTATTTTGAAAGTTTGCTGTAGTTCATGTGGAAAGCACTTGGCTTCACTTGTTTTCACTTCAGTTGTCTTCTGCAAAGCAATTCTCAGTACCAGCCCTGTCTAGTGAAGTGAAGGAGTAAAAAGCAGGACTCTGAGTACTTAAGTTCATTGTTGTGTGATCCTGGAATATGGCAGTTCTTGTCTGTCTGAATTCCCAATCCTTTGTTGATCTGGTTTCTCTGTCCTTTTGTCTTCTTTAACTACAGAACCTTTGGGGCAATAGCTGCAGACAGCCTGCAGCCACAAGCCAGAGTTAATATGCAGTATTATAATAGAACTAAATAATGATCACACCAGACTGGCTTTGGAATGGTGTTTACTCCCAGTGTGGTGACATTCTGGTTGTCTTGCCCTGCTCAGGGAAGCTGTGATTTCTCCAGACTCCCTGGATGTATTTGAGACACAAGTAGATGCTTTAATGTAACCTGAGATGGTTCCTGGTGGCTTTCAAAGCTGTGTGACTGTGACTGACTACCTCATTTCCATTGCCCTGTGACCCAGCCAGATCTTGGCTCAGACATAAAATTGGTAATTTCTGTCTGCAGCTTGCAATAACTGCAATAAGTGAGGGGTTTAATGGTTGTTTTCTTTCCATGAATGAAACTGTTAGGTATCCTTGTAGGACATCAGCCATCATGTTTGGTAACACCCAGCAATTTTAAGGTAGGGATAGACTCCCAAATCCTGGCATGTGGAAAGGCAAAAATCCTTTCTGCCTTACAGACCAGTCAACAAAAATCACACATGGTGCTTGACAGATACAAGTCATGAAAGGTGGTAGAGAAGTATAAGCAATGCCAGGAGAATAAGAAGTCTTCCAGATGGAGACTTGATGGGCTGCAAAGGTCAGAACCAGGTGGCTGAAGTCTCACACGTGTCAGTTTTCAGACTTTAATACTGGAAAACTCTGGGTAGCAGGCCCCTGAAGTAAATGTCACCCAGAAAAGATGTCAGTGAGATTATGGGGGCACTCTGTGGCTTTTATTGAGCACAGCAGGAAGAAAATGCAAGCTGTAAAATGCCAACGTGGGTAAACATTATTCACATATCTAGAATGTGAACTGCTGTCCCTTCCTAAGTACATAGCAATGACCCACACACCATGAGTTTAAGCTGGTTAAAGAGAAAGTAACAAGATTAAGAGAATTAACACTAGAGCAAGAGCTTTTTCTGTCTGCTCCATGCAGACAGCTGAACACCTTCAGTGCAAAGCTCTGGTTTACCACTTGGCTAAACAAAGAGTATGTAGCAGTTTGAGCTCTTGTTCTACTTTGATGTGCTGTAATTTTTGTCTTTTTAGTCAGCTCATCCTTTCTCTCCCATAGTAAGCCACCCACACCCTAGCCAAGGAAGAGAACAAACTCCTCAGGTTTGTGATTTAGCAGGATGTACCCAACATTGTCCCAGTAGGATCAAGCTTCTAGGAAGCAAGGCTACCACCATGACTGCTTGGCTATTTCAGCTCTAAAATACCTTATTTTTCTTGCCAATATATACCCATGCTTCCTCTTGATTTCTCTGAGGAAATCAGCTGTCCTGGCCCCACCAGTATCAATGGTACAACTGGGCCCAATATCTACTGGGAGGCCTGTGCAGGTGAGACCTTGTACCCAGGGCTCAGCACTGCAGGGCTTCACATGGCCTTGGCTTGAGCTGCAGCTTTCATTTTAAAAAACTGCTGGAAGAGGTGCTTGGCTTTTCATCACAGAAGGTGGTTAGTAAATAAAATCAAACGCAGAGATAAATTAAACACGTCTTCAAAATGCTATCCCCATGCCCTGGCCTCCACTCAGCCAAATTCCTTCCTTTTTAATTTCACCACTGTTTATAGTTTATTTTTTTCAGTCTTGTGGTGACTTTTTTGTTTTCTAACAAAAGGTGTGAGATACAACCCACAATTTATAAAGAATTCACACCTGCATTGTTACACAATGAGTTCTTGCAGGTTAATTTAAGCACCAGTTTTAAATTCCAGGAAAATATACATTTATTATCTGGCAATGACCTGGGGACTAGGAAAATCCAAGTTTGTTGATCTGCAGTTTACGATCTTACTGTAATTTTCCTGTTTGATTTTCCAAAGATTTCACAGACTGAAGTCTCCAACATGGAAATAGTTTGCTCTGGAATTTCACTCTCCACTTTCCTTTCCCAGCCTCTTCCAGAAAAATGCCTACAGCAATACAAACCTCACCTTTGGCCATTCACCTCCATCCTTGTTTACTTGAGAGCTCATCTGGAGCCTTTGACATGCTAATGCTCAGCACAGCAATGCAGGTAATGAATATTCAGACAGAGATGAGCAGTATTTCACCTGCCTGCATACCAAGTTTGCCTCAAAAATTGTGTTCCCTTCACCTACCTCGTGTTGTAGATCAGCCCATCCTTGGCAGTACCACCTTGAAAAGGGCTGTTGTACCTGCTCACAGGTTATATTGTGTCTTGGGAATCCTTTCTTGGAGTTGGGTTCAGGACAAGCTATGTCTTGTCCTGCAAAAGAACCCAAAAATACAAGTGAGGACTTGAGTAGTAATGGGGATTTGGTTCCCCTGGCAGCAATGGGCTGCTGTGGAGCAAGTTGTGGCTGACATACCAGTAATGTTCTCCTGCAGAAAACAGTAATAGCTGAATGCAGAAATCTCCAAGGTTTTGTATTGCAGGGTAGGGATGTTGCAGCTTTAGCAACTTTGAATCCCTAAGAATTCTGAAAATTCCTTATGCAAAGGAGAAAGAGTTCTCCTAGCCATAGCACTCAGCTACAGCCACATGACAGACAGGAACTGGTTCTCTGTCCAGTTCCCCCAGACTGTGCCACAGCCTATCCTACTTGTTCAGGCCTCTGTCCAGTCCTTATTTCCCATCTCTGCTCCATATGGGCAGTTTTGGGATGGAGCTGCCTTGTCACAGAAGGGGGTGGCAGGCAGCTGCCTTGCCCGAGAAGCCACCAGCTGCTGGGCTAGCGCCCTCTGCCAACCATGAGCCAGTTCTACTCACTCCTCAAGCTCTCACAGGTTAAGGAATAGTTGCCAAAGTCAACACAACAAATGTGCCTGTAGCAGCAAGACAGATAAACTTTTTGTCTGGCATCCGCCTTTTTTCCCCACCCCCTGTTTTTGATATCCAGAAAATGTCAGTGTCCCTTCGAAGCAGAGACAGAGACACTCCCAGTTCAGTGCTTGCTACTCTTTGTGTGCTTAGTGAGGAAAAAAATCTGCCAGGGTTGTCTCAGGAGTGTCTGAGATGTGTCTGAGATGGTGAATCTGGCTGCAGGACCAGCAGGAACATCTCATCTGTCACTGACTCAGGAGCTTTTCTTTGTGTTTATAGACCTGCCCCTGAGGGCTGCCTGGGCCCCTTGCTCAGTGTGTATGGACAGATCTGTGCTAGTGGGGCTCCTCACCTTCTCTTTGTGTCTGGGCCAGGAGTACAGAAGGTGTCAAGACAGAGATTGCAAGGGAAGTCCTCCGTGAAGAAGCCCAAGACTGCTCAGAGGCCTCACACAACAGAGATCACAGAGGGCTGCAGGAAACTTATGGCCTCTGAAGCAGCAGCTCTGCTCCCCCAGGGATTGTGTGACAGAAGGAACAGCACGTACAAGGTTGGTGAGCTTCTGCCAAACCCCAGAGACACTGCCTGTGACCACACCAGGGTGCTTGGTTCTGACTCCCACCACACCACCATTCATAACGTGGGATCTCTTTAAATCTGTTTCCCTGTAAACAAAAGAGCCAGATTAGTTCTTAATACTTGAAAGCAGCAGATTGGGGCTGGGGCTGTTTCCTATAAGAGTGTTGAGAGGCAAATCCCTGGAGTAAAATAGAATCCAGGAAAATAATAGTAATGGTGATTCATTAGTCTCTGACATCCGAGCATCCAGCAGTGCTCCAGTGACCTGTTGCCATGTTACACTCTGGTTCTTGAATGGATTCCACAAACTGCAATTTCTGGGCTATGTTTACCTTGCTAATCCTGTGGCTGCCTTTCTCCTTCTCCAGTATATAAATATGCACATTATCACCTACAGATTCACCATCCTTGGAGCCCCAAGTTTCACAATGCCTGCTCAGATGGTTACTTCACAAGGCCAGCACATTCAGTTGGTATTTAATGGTAGGTGTACAGTGCTGTATATTTTAAAATAGGGCTCAAAGAATGCAGCTGGAGGGCAGAGTCTGTGTCTCTGGCTGGGAATGGGCTCATCCTGCTCTTACTACCAGTGGGTTTGAACCACGTTTTGTACAGCAGAGCTGAGCACACTTGTCCTTGGCTCCCCTTGCAGCTCGGTTGTATTCAGAATAAGCTCAGCTGCATCAGTTGAACAATGCCAAAATAAACCACTGGAGCTTGGCAAGGGCTTTGCTGCTTTGGAGAGCTGTGAATCTCCAATTTATGCAAAATCCACAGTATCCACAGAGCCTTGCTACCTGCCTCACAGAGAGACCTTGCCCACAACAACCTATTCATCAGAAGCTGAAGTAATGGTTTCTCTGTCCATGTCTGACCTGATAAACCATAGTTTCCCTAGGATGAATCTGTAAAAAGTACTTCCATGATCACCAAAGTGGATCCTTTGCTAATAAAAATGTATCCACTGCAAAAAGTTAATTCTTGTTCCACCAAAATGCAATAAAGCATCACAAGGCTTCTGTTGGCACATGTTTTGGAGCTAGGAAAACAACATGTGTAAAAAACCCTGATGTAAATCCATTGCTTTGGGGGGAAAAGTGCTTTTCCATGAGAGTCTACCATCGTTTACATGATTACAACAACCTCTGCATGAGGGAAGCTACTCTCATCCCAAAATAATAAATAAACCAAACCAGTGTAGGCAAGTTCAGGATCCAGCCAGGGCTGAGAGGGATGGAGCAGCCTGACATAAGGGTGCTGTGTGCCAGCAGCCTTGCATTGTCCTCAAAATTCTGTTGTCCCTTTCAGTGCAGTCCCAGCAGACACTGAGGTTTGAATCACAGGAGTTTGTTGTGAGAATCACCCTGTCCTTTGTGCCAGAGGTGTGGAGGATGAGAAGTGCAAAGGTGTTGGGTGTGAGGGTGATGTGATGCTCCCTAAGGGCAGAGCCTTTTGTCTAAAGGGAGCAAAGGGACCCTTGCTGTACGTTCCCATGAAATCAAACATGCCACAGACATGAGTTTTCTTCAGCATCCATGTCACCCTGAAGCTTCTGCTCCTGAGTTGTCCAACTTGAAACAAATGGCTCTGTTCAATGTAAGTGAAGAGCTCCCCTTCCCATCTGCCTGATCCAAAGCCTTGCTAGTGAATGGGAGTGTTTCCATTTATACCAACCACATCCAGAGAAATCATTTTGATCCTATTGTTCCCATGTGTTTCCCATGTGATGTGACTCTGGATCCCAGAAAGCTTGCCCTTCCACAGGACTTAATTTCCAACTTTGTTTAAAAAAAACCCAAAACAATGGCAATTTCTTTTACTTTGTTTGCTACCAGAAGGTTTATTTTGCTGAATTGTTTGGATTTTTTTTTTCTAGTTTCTGTGCTGGATTATTTAGTGCTGTGGGATGCTAAAAACCAGTGTGAAGTTCAACCACTGATCTGATTGTGTTTTGATGGCTACCACAATATAAAGCATGAAAGCTGTCACAAAAAGTAAGTAGCTACTAAAGTGTATTTATCTTTGTATTTTGTGTTGGTTTTAAGATCCACCACTGCACCCAACTCCTTTCTTTGGTGATTGCATCAGGCTTTGGGTTTTTTTCCAAGCTTCTTATACCTAACTCAACTACTCTACCCCTGTGAGTAATGGTTTGCTCATCCGTGGTATTTTGCCATTTTGTTACATCAGGAAATATCACATTGCATGATAACCATCCACAGACTCTGCTGTCCTGATTTTTTGTGAAATTTCTTACTTCTGCTCAGCACACTGGTAGTGGGGATTTTACCCTGTGTGGCAACACCCGGGTGGTGTCCCCAGTGGTCCTTAGGGATCCCTGAGCCCTGCTGGTGGTGGGGAAAAGTGGGGAGAAAACCTTTAGGGAGGAATTTTTCACTCATCGCTTAGCAAAGTGGCCCTTGAGGGGGCTGAGCACCCAGGTGGGTGGCTCGGTCACCATTCCTGGACCAGGGTGGGTGTGGGGTCCGAGGAGTGCCGGGTGCGGGGTCCGAAGATTGCGGGGTCCGGGTGGTGGGGTGCAGGATGCGGGTCCGGGCAGCGTGTGGTTGAGGAGACCGGGACCGGGTAGTGCGGAGGTGCCGTCCCGGGGCCCGCCGGTTCTCGGCCAATCGCCTGGGAGCCGCGCACTCCCCGCCCCGCTCTCTCCATGTGCAGAAATAGCCCCGCCGCGACCGGCAGCGGCTTTCCGCGGAGAGCGGGGCGGGCGGGCGGCAGCGGAGCATCCCCGGGAGCAGCAGAGCGGAACGGAGCTGCGGGGCCGTCCCGTCCCGTCCCGTCTCGTCCCGAGGAGCCGGCGGATGGCCCCGCGGCGGGCACAGCAGCCGTGTCCAGTGGTGACTGCGGGCGAACGGTGACCGGTGACCGGTGGCCCGCGGGCGCGCAGCCGCGGATGCCCCCGGGGGCCGGGCTGTGCGGGCAGCGGGGGGCCGTGGCCCGGGGCTCGCCGCGCCCCTCCGGCCCCCCAGGCCCCGACGGGAGGCGGCGGTGAGCCCGGTCATGGGTATTTGTCTCTGGGAAGCGCTGCCCCGTGGCCTGTTGGTACCTGCGGCCGGGCGGCTGTTGGAAAGTACCTTTTTTTCATGAACGGTTCTAGCTCCTTGCCCTGAGCTCTCGCCATGGACACTATGAAAACCACCTACATCGTGCTGGAGCTGATCATCGCCGTCCTGTCTATCGCTGGCAACGTCCTGGTCTGCTGGGCTGTGGCCATCAACAGCACCTTGAAGAACGCAACCAACTATTTCCTGGTGTCCCTGGCAGTGGCTGACATTGCCGTGGGTTTGTTGGCCATCCCATTTGCCATCACCATCAGCATTGGATTCGAGGTGGATTTTCACAGCTGCCTCTTCTTCGCCTGTTTCGTGCTGGTGCTGACCCAAAGCTCCATTTTCAGCTTGCTGGCAGTGGCCATCGACAGGTACCTGGCTATTAAGATTCCTCTGAGGTAAGAGATTGGAGTGGACACAGCTATGTTGCCTGCAGGAACTTCTAGGCTCTGGGGTTACCACAAGAGATTTGCTGCTCACATGTAGTGGGAACACCAGGGATTTTTGCACTTGCTGCAGAACCGGGGTCGGGTTTTTCAGTATCCTGCCTCAAAATATAGCTGGGAGTTGAAGTTTTTTGAGGACGTTTTTCTTGGGAAGGTCAGTGGCTTCCTGGAAGGACTGTACTGGGCTGTAGTCTTGCACTTAGGATAGCTGTAGCTAATCTATGTAGGTATTTATACAGCCCCCATTATTGTGGTGTCTGGGCATCTCCCAGGTAATTAAATATAGAAGGAATGACTCCTTCTCCTACTTCCCAGCCTATTAGAGAAGCAGCTTTGCAGGCTGTTCTGTAAGAGTTCATCTGTGCCTGAGCTCAGGACACAATACTTCCAGAAAGGCTGAAAGTAATCTTAAATAGATCTTAATGTGACTATGGACAGAAAGTGCAACTTGTTACATCTACAAAGGGTGACACCGTGTTTCAGTGCTTGTATGTGCACTGTCTGCCTTCTGAGTGCTCATCACGGGTGTACAGATCAGTAAATGCCAGTGGCAGCTCTGTGCAGGCTCTGAGGAAGGAGAAGGGACTCAGCTTTCAGAATGTTGCTGTTCAAACTCCCATCCAAGTGCAATATCAAAGACATAAACCGGTTTCCTCTGAATTCACAGGAGAGTGCAATAGTGGAGCAAACTGTAATGATCAGTGAGCTGGGGCAGCAGCTTCCTTAAGCTTAAGAGCCCCGGCTTTGCATTACAAATGACCTGAGACCGAGAGTCTCCGTCTCCTTCTTGATTCTGTTGTTCCTCCCGGAGAACAAGGGGTGGATGGAGCTCCCCTGAGGAGTCCAGGACTTCCCCGAGGGCTGGTTAGAGATGGAGGCTTTTGGGGAGCGGGGCACACTGGGGATAGGGACCTGAACTCCATCAGCTGCAGCTCTCCTAGATTCTGCTTGTCTCTGCTGTTTCCCCTAAACACAAGCGATGAATTTACCCTAAAATGGCTTAAAAAAAAAAAAAAAAAAAAAAAAAGACAAAACCCCAAACCCTTTCACTCTGTTCTGGCACCTTGCATCAGAGAACTCTCATAGGTTATGCAAATACTAATTAGTCATCAGGCAGATGATTAAAACTCGTAGTGGAAGTGCATGTGTGCTGGGTGGCTGCGCCTGTCACCGGAGCGTGGAAATTCCACGGGATGTGGAGCAAGCGAGAGCTGCAGCCCGGTCTGCGCCGGAGGCAGCGGGGGCAGAGCCGTCCCGATTGCTGGCAGCACCTCTGAAGCCGGCTGCTTACCTTCCTCTGGACAATCCTTTGGGGCCTCTTCCTTCGTTTGGGGTTTTCTCCAGACGGGGGGCAGCGGCACCGCAGCAGCTACAGAAGCGGGTGGGATTGTTGGAGTTTCGGTTTGCTGACACCAAACACCGCAGGCAGCCCGAGCAGGGGCAGCTCCGTAGAGCTCTTTCCTTTGGCACCAAGAGGGCTTTTTGGTGAGATGGGGTTTCTGCTCTGCTGGAATCCGTAGCAGATCAGAAATGCTCTGAGAGGATCGTTTCGCTGGTTGTAGAAGGGAAGTGGTTTTGCTAACTGACAAAATAACAAGTATTTTCTCCACGCCCTTTTTTTTTTTTTCTTTTTTCTTTCTTTTTTCTTTTTTTTTTTTTTTTTTTCTTTTGGTGTGTGTTTGTTCTCCACAATCCTGGTTTCTAGCAGGTTTGCATGACTTTTCAATATTAGGTCGGTCAGATGAAATCTTAGGGAATTTTTTCCATTCTTTCAGATCCTTTCTCAACATTGCCTTTTCACCCCATCTTAGTGCAATTCTTTCATTCTATTTGCACAAACACCTTCGTTTCCATGAGCTCTTCTTAGCTGGACACACACAGCCCCTTCAGCTGTAAATGGAGGTTCAGGAGTCCCATCCTAGGCTGAAGTTTGGATTAAACTTGGTCTTGGCATTCAACCCCATTTCCTTGCTCTCAGAGGTGACCAGTGAGTAAAAACCCTTTAAATGGATGAGGGTTCCTCACGCTGGGAGTGCAGGGCAACAGACAGGTCATCACTTCGGCAACGGGAGCTTTAGGGAGTGGTCTGAGAGGCTGTTTTTATTCCTACAGCCAAGATCAAAGGACGATAGAGGAGGTTATAAAAGGATGTAGGCAAAATGCTTCCAACCAATGCTTTTCCAACCAAGGCTCAGCTGGAGCTGCCTCCTGAGATGCTCAGCAGTGCTGCAAGGTGTGAGGAGCTTGTGCAGCCACCCAGCCTGGGGAGATGCACACTGGGATTTCTGGAAGGAGGTTTGCACTGTGGGAAGGGAAAGATGATCATAAATTTGTAGGGATGGGGACTTTAGGAAAAGATTTTCTGACTGAAACACTCGTTCTGGGGGACCAGGGCAGAGGCTGGTAACAGGCCATGAAGTATTAAACCAATAATTATATTTATACCCAGCCCTGTCTAGCAATTTACAATAAATTGTTGCTGCAGAGCAGTTAAGTGTCCCTGTCGTATCCAGAGGTGGAAACCCCTGGAGAGACACTGAGAACTCAGTGTGCCATATTCTTTAATACTATTTCAGGGCTATTTAAGCACCCAGAGAGGCTGGGCAGGCACATGCAAAAGAAGTTTGCATTTCAGCCAGGCTAATAATGGATTTTTCAGAACCAAACAAAAACAAAAACAAAAAAAATCCCATGGGGAAAAGGAAAATTGTTGCAGTCAAACTGAAACGGAGATGTTGGGATGTTTCAGTGAAACAAAGTCATCCTGACCACCAGCCTGGCAGATTTCATTTGAGTTGTTTAACCCTTCTGATGTTGCTGTGCTGCTCTTTGGAATGCAGAAGGCATCCTTGCTGGAAAGGAACCAACAAATTCTCATCTCTAGACAGTTTAAAATGGTGCTCTAGAACCCTCCTTCTTCTGGCTGAAAATATTTGCTGAATTGGACCTGAAGCCAGGAATTCTTTCTGTCCCTTGAAACTCTTACTTTGTTTGTTTGTGGTAAATTTACTATTTGGGGAGAAGCCCCAATCCCACTGTTTTGCTCAGCTACAGCTCTGAGCACTTCCTTGGGTCCTCTCACCCCCAGCCAGGGCACCAGGACACAACTTCTTGGCTTCGAAGTGTCAAAGTTCCCTGTTCTCCAGCATTGTTCAACTGGTAATTATTTTTGGTGAGGGGGAGGGCTGGGGAGGAGAGAAAATCCTCTTCAGAGCCTCGGTCATCACCTGCCATTTTCTGTGTGCCATCAGCGACACAGAACTGCAGCTGCTCTGCCTTCTGCTGCCCTTGCTTCATTTCCTTTCTGAAGGGACATCCTTGCCTTGCCCTTCAGCTGAACTCCCAGCTCCCTGTGGTGTGTGGCTCATCCACAGTGCCTGATCCCAAGCCCTGAGCATCCTTACCCAGGAGGCACCCTTAGCCCAGGGCAGCGGATGCTCTGCCTGTAGCACCCACCCAGTGGCCATGCCTGGGGAGGTTACCAGCAGTTAATGAACTTAACAAACCTGGAAAATCTACTGAGGGCTGTGGCCAGGAGGGTTGTTGGGTTTCCTTGAGCAATGGAGCTGGCACATCTTTCAGGAAGTTTGTGTCAGCTGAGCTTGACACAGGCAGAACTTGGGGGGGGTTGTGCTGCATCTGGGGGCTGCCTGACCAGGGGTCACCCAGGGCTGCCACTCACTCCAGGCTTTGGGTGCAGGTGACTCTGGACACAGAAGCACAATAAAAACCTCAGGATTAATCACATGGCCATAAACAGGAGAGGAGTGAGTGGGAATCACAGCTATTTTTGGTTGGGAGCAGTTTGGTTTCCTTAAAATGCTGGTACCAAATCTTTTTATTTTTTCACCAGCTCTGGGGTCACTTGTCTCCCAAAAAGCAAAAGTTCCAACAGGAAGGGAAATAATTGTCTGAGACCCCTGCTGCAGCTCCCACAGAAGCTGGGGGTAGCAGAGATGAAGCTGGAAGCTTCACTCCCAAGCTGCCCACTGAGGGCATCTCTGGGCTTAACCAGAGTTTTGCTCTTAGGAGATTTTTTTCTATGTTGGCAAGCTCAATCTATTAAAAATACAAGTTATTTTTAAGATTAAAAAAAAAAAAGGAGCCATTGATCTCTGGCAGAATTTTGCTTCAAAAGACCTTTTGACCTCTCCGGGAAAAAAAAAAACCAACAAAAAACCCCAAGAAAATATTTTGCCATCAGACTATAGTGTTTCAGTTAAGAGTTTTTGCTTGTTTAATGAACAGACTTGTTCTTGGGGTTTGAATGAATTTGCTTTTGCCACAGCCAAACTGTGGACTGTAAATCTGAGTGTTAGGTGGGTTGTGGCCCTGGGCTGTGCTGCTGTCACTGTGCTGTAGGCAGCTTTGGTCTGGAGGATGCCAGGAGTCATTGGCACCAGCTGTGCCTACAGATGTGTCTGTCCTCTCCCCTCCCCACCCACTCTGGCAGCTTTGCAAAGTCCAATGACAGGCTCAGGGAGTTTGTAGTGCCAAAGAGGGGATTATCTCCTAATCCTGTGGATGACATCAGGCCTGGGCATGAGCCACAAATAACCTGTGAGTCCATCAGTGAGTGTGTGTCCATGCCCTTACCTTCACCCCTTGGGATGGTGCTTGGAAAATAGGTGGTGACTGAGCACCATGACCAGAGCACCCAGGGACCATCACCAACCCTGGAAGTGTTGAAGAGATGTGGAGATGTGGTGTGTAGAGCCCTGGTTTAGCACCAGACTCAGCAGAGTTAGGTTAATGGTTGAACTTGGTGTTCTTTAAGGTCTTTTCAAACCATAGGGGTGAGCAGCAGTCCTGACCCCCAGCAGTCCTGAGTGGGAGGGTCAGCCAGGGCTCTGTGGGGAAGGTTGGTGAGTAGCAACTCGCTGGGCCTGGGGGATGACACAGGCTGGAGGTTGGGGGCCTCTTGAAAGGACTTCAGCACCCATTGTATGACAGGTAGAGGGATCCAGCAGAGATCTGCCACCTCCTTATCTGGGTGAGCAGGACAGTGGGTGGGTGGGAGAGGCAGTGGTCCCACCACTGCTCCCTGCACAGGATCACACCCCACAGCTCACTGGGAATCATAGCTCCTATCTCACCTCTACCAGCTGCCTTTCACCCAGCCACCCTCAGGCTGCACATCTGAGGTCTGACCACTCTGGGAGGTTTGGAATGACAACAATTCTCAGCCCCAGGCACCTTCAGGGAGATATCATGGAGCTGCAGAGCCCTGGAGGGTGGGTGGTGCCCAGGAAGAGCTCGGGAAGGCTTCAGGCTTGGAAGATTCCTCTCAGCCCCATGGCATTGGGTTGGGAGAACCAGGATTTTCTGCTCCAGGACTCCAAAACTCCATGTGGAGCATGAAGGGTGGGTGGGTATCACAACCCCTTGTCTGCACTGCCAGCACTGTGCTCTCCTGCATTTCTCCTGCTCATCTTGCAAACCCTGAGACTTTCAGGCTTTCCCCTGCCCTGGGCTGATGCTGTGTGACGGGTGTGAGGGGATAAACTGGGATAAACTGGGGTGAGGAGGAAGCTGGGGGCTGTGGAGAGCTGTGCTGTCCCAGCTGCTTTGCCTCCACCCTGAGGAGGTCACAGGAGGGATAAGCACATGGCTGGGGAGATCTTGCTGAGGGTTTTAAAGCTGCCAGCACGCGATAGCCCAAGCTCAGGAGCTGCAGGACCTGGCCTGGTTGTAGCCTGTATGGGGTGGGGTGGGCACAAAGGGGTCCCCAGGGGGTAGGGAACCCTCCCCTCCACATGCCCAGCTCATCCTGGGAGGTATTGCTATGGCTGCCTGGGAAGGACAAGTGGATTTTGTCTATTTTTATCCTGGAAAGAGTAATTTGGAGTCAAGCAGTTGACTTGGGGCTGCAAACTGCCTCAGATCTGACTGGCAGATGTTCCCCTCATCCCTGCATCCCCCTGGATGCATTCCTCTGGGAGCAGCAGATGGACAGTGTCCACCTGAGGGCTCATCTTCAGCCAGGACAACTTCATCCTGCTCTCCATGCTGCTGCTTGTGCCTTCCTCTGTCCCACATCCATCTGCTTCTCTATGACTGCTCCCAGGTGGAATTGCTTCCCAGGGAGCAAACACACAGCTTGGCAGGGCTGGAGCAGCACCTCACAGCCTCCTCACACTGCCTGTGTCTTCTTCTCAGTTCAAAAGCATCCAGCTTTTACTTCAGACTAAGGCTGAAAATGCCATGTAACAGAGACCGAAGCAAGTCCTAGAAGAAATTAAAGCCTTCCAGTCTTTGAATGCTATTTTTTTTTTTATTATTTCTTTTTGTCATCCTCCAGATTTAAAAATGAAGCATTGCAACCTGTGACCTTGCAGCTTCATGGAGGGATGGAAACCCAACAGCACCAGTGGAGGAGCAGCCGGAGGTTCCTCCTCACACCATGAGGATGGGAGCCAAGGCAAGGCCAGGTCCCCCCAGCAGCTGGGCTCAGAGCAGCACCCACACACCCACCTCCCTTTTGAAGCCAAGCCTTGAGCACAGCCAGGCTGGGTGCTGTGAGGCTGAGTGTCCTTGTTGACATGTCACAGCTCAGGGCTGTACCAGGACAGGGCCACCTGCATGGTGTGGGGTGCTGCCAGCTGGGATGAGGTGCTCCTGGGGTACTCCCTGGTGTCTAGGAGATGCTCTCCAGTGGGTTGGGATGCTCATAAGGGTAGTCCCTGGTGGGGGGGGTTCTTCCCAGTGGGTTAGAGTTCTCATGGGGATGTCCCCAGTGGGTTGGGGTGCTTATGGAGTGCTGGCTGGTGGGTTGGGGTGCTCTCTGCTGGGCTGAGGTGTTTGTGGGTTGTTCCATGGTGGGTTGGGTGCTCCCTGGTGGATGTGTGCTCCTGGCACCTGGAGCAGGGAGGGCTGTCACCCTCCAAGCACCCATTTCTTTCCATTGAGCTCTTGCCCACAGCCTAAGGATGGTGTGAAGCAGCATCTAGGGCCATCCCCATCCCCTGCAGGGTGGGTGTGGAGGGGCTGAGCAGCCACCCAGGTTTCCCAGCAGAGCTCCAGGCATTGGGAGCGATGCCTCCCAGTAACCCCGGGTGCTCACCTGGGCTGGGGGTGCTGGCCCAGCCCCAGGTCCCCATCCAGCGGAAGGCCGGGAGTGCAAGGGGAGGGGGGACACACAACACTGCTGCTGTCCCCTCTGCACAATGGGGACAGATGTGGGAGGAAGTGATTTATCTCCAACTGGACACGGGCAGACGCAGATGTTTTGCTGCTTCCTCGGCTGAGGCCGCAGCCGCTGAGCAGATTTCTCGCTCTCACCGCCAACTCCTTCCTGGTTAAAAAGCAGTTTTTTTTCTTTTATTTTCCTTCCCCCCCTCCCCTCCCTACCTTGAGGTTCCGTTTATGATTTGTTTAAAATGTCCTGCCAGGATATTCCAGTTGATAGGTGGTCTCCATTCCATGACCATGCACGGAGCAAACAGGACAGCAGCAATTGTGCTTGTGTCATGCTGTTAGAGTTCTCAAAAAAAAAAAAAAAAAGTACCAAAAAAAGCACAAGATGCAAAGTCCAGCTGCAAGGAGATGACAAGGATACAATGCTTGGCAGCCACACTGCTCTCTCCCCTTGTGAATGGAGGTGTCTGTATTTTCCTTCACACTTAAAATAGAAACACAGACATTCTCACTGCTTGCTTGTACCAGAACACCTGCACAGGCCCAGTTCTGGGCACGGGCTCTTCCTGGTGATGGTTCCAGAGATGTCCCTGCTCCCTGCTGGGACTAAGCAAGCCTGGGAGGTTCTGTCAGGAGGGAAAATTTTTGCTACTGGAAAAGTTACTGCTGCAACTTCAGCGTTGTGTTAGGGGCACAAGAATTGTGTTTGAACACTGAGCTGTCTGTGGCAGCTTTCATGGGAGGGCTGCTGGTGAGATGAAGCCTGAGAAAGGGGGCTGGGGTTCTCCCAACAGCTTTTTGTTGCCAAAAGCTTCATCTTAGCCAGTCTCAACTGAGATTGTACTCAGCACCCAGTAAGGACAGTGACAGCAGGGATGCCCAGGCAGGTTGGACATCCTATTGCAGAGAGCTGAAGAGCCAGGACCTACACACAGAGTATTTGCCAGGTCCTCAGCCCATGGCAGAGATGATGGAGCTCATTTTTGTATCTCCAACAGAACAGGGCTGCTGTGATGAAAGAATGTAAAAGGGTCAAGCCACCCTGAAGGTGACAAAGGGGTCACCTCCTGTCTGCCTGTCCCTGGGCAGGACAAGGGCAGACCCTGCAGCCCTGATGGGGACGTGGTGGCAAATGCTGACTCAGTTTCTCAGCTCGTGGATCAGCCTTTTGTTCAGCAACACATCTCAAAGGTTCAGTAAAACAAACTATTTGTTACGGGCTCTGCTCTTTGCTAACCTTGGGTTTATTTACCCAGTAATTTATCAGGCAGAGGCCAGGCCAGCATCATGGTCAGGGCCACCACCAGACTCCACTTCTGCATCACGTCCATGGGGTGGGACCTGAGATAATTAGCTGCTTGATGATTTTACCAGTAAAGAGGCTTTGCCTGGCCCTGTGAAAGGAACTAATGCATTGCCAGGTTATTTAATCTCAATAAATCACTTTGAAATATTCAGCTATTTACATTAAAGCAACATTTGATGCCTCTGGGCAGAAACATAGAGGAGATTCAATATTTGTTATACATTAATTGAGCAGGCTTAGATGTGTAAATTTATTTTAATATTTTTTTGCCTAATAATATTAAACCTAAATAAGAATGAAGGAGGGGTTTGCTGAAGCATTCAGAGCTGTGAAAATCTGTTCATTCCTCACTGTCTGATCATGTCCTCTAGAGCTTAGGAAAAAGAGATGAGTCTCAGCTGTCTCCCAGCCCATTCCTGGTTCTCTCAATGGTTCTCTCACTAAGGAGCCTCTTCCTGCCTTGATCTGGTAGTTGCCTTGCACTTTATTTTTAACACTTCTGTTAATTGAAGACAATGTCCCATCAAATAGGTTTATTAAGGTAATAACAAGGTAATTAGTAACCTATCCCCAGTTGGCCTCTCCTGGCTGGGATCTCACTGAGCAGCTGGGACCCTTCTCAGTAGTTACAGCAGTGACCACGATGGGCACTTGGGATCAATCCACTGAGTGGAGAGATGCTGGGAGGAATTCACATCCCTGAGAAAATCAGGAGCTAATTTAAGGAATTATTCACTGTGAATAACTATTCCACTTTAATTAGCACTGTCTCTTCCCTGCCCCAACAGGCCTGCAGCCCTCTCTGTTGCCTGGGCTCTTGCAAACCTGTAGCACAGAATGGTTTTCCACCTCCTCCTCCTTGCAGAAGGGGAGGGGGCTGATGGCTGCAGCTGGGGAAGAGCCACTGAACAATCAGACCACCCTTATAGGCACTGGGAAGTGAACTGACCTCTTAACTGGTTTTCTAAACCTCCAAGCCAAGCTTTGTCTTTGCAGCAGAGTTCAGGAGCAGACCTGATGGGAGAAGCCTTATTTGGGGCCATTTGTTTTCAGTGAATGGCAGCAGCCTGAGCAGAGGACACCGTCCATGACAGTGCTGAGCAGGGGTGGCTTCTTGTGCTCCTGCCCAGAGTCTGGGTCAGACACACGAAGTTCTTGACCCTTCAGTTTCTCTTTCTGAACTCTGGTGCCTTTTCCATTTTGCAATCTCACTGAAATGGCTTTTTGGGCTGTGACTTGACCAAGGCAGCAGAGACACAAGTGAAGTCATCACCTAAGTGTGACTCCCACAAGCTGCAGAGTTCCCTCCCCACATGCAGGGCTGTAGGACAGCAGCAGCTCTGGGGGCTTTTTCAGCACTGGCTCAGCTCAGCCAGTGGTGTAGCTTGAGATTCAGACTTTGGCAAGAGACTGGACTTCTGGAAACCTGCTCTGAATCAAATCTTAATGTTTTCAGGTCCCACAACCTGCTCCAGCTTCTGAAAACTCAATACTGGGGTTTGAAAGCAATGGGCTTGGCCTCAGCTGGTGATTTCTCATCTTCTGTAGCAGTGAGAGTTAATAATAATGAAAGAAAAGAGCAGCAGCAACCCCTCAGTGGTTGCACCTGCCCTTCAGACACCTACCCCTGGAGTCTGTTCACAGCTCAGCATCACCTGAACGTAGCTGCTGCCCCTTGGCCATCCCTGCCCCTGCCTGAGCCCTGACCACAGCAGTCACACAGGAGCCCAGGGCTCCCCCCAGCCCCTCTTTGCCCCCCCAGTTTGTGCTCTTACCCTCCTGCCTTTCCAGCTTGCAGGAGGAGAGGGACCCAGGGCTGGCACGGAGGTGGCTGCAGAGTGATTCAGAGGCACAGCTGTGGGGCTGTGGGAATAAAACCCTCCCCTGCCTCTTGGGCCGGAAGAAAATCAGAACAAACGTTTTTAGGAAAGGAGGAGCAGGGCAGCCAAGCCAGAGTAAACAAGCACTGGGAGAAGGGTGTGGGAAGGGGGGGCTGTGTGTCAGCCAGCAGACTCTAACTGGCTGTGGAGGGGACAGTAATGGGTTTCTCATGTTGTCTTCCTGGCACTCACCAAGATCTTCCTATCTCCAAAGAGCAATCTGACTTGTCCTTTGATGTTGGCATCTGCTCTGGTTGCACCCCAACCAGCTTAGGTTCCAGTTCTGTTTGCCAGAACAGATGTTCTCTTGAACATCTGGGAGCTGGAAGGGCACCCTTGTTTTCCTGGCCATGAAGACACCCAGTCTGTGGGGTCAGGAGAGCTGTAGGGCAGCACATGGCACTGCATCCCTGGGCAGAGCTTTGTAACACAAGTGAGAGCAGCAGGTGCCCAAGGAATGCATTTATTTACACATCTGGAGCTTTAGAACCTGTTCTGGTGGGTCAGCAGAGCACAAGCAGACTCTGACAGCAGCAGCTACCACAGCTCAGTTCAACCTCACCCACAGCTTCAGCAGCTGCAGCTCTGAGTCCACGTGTGGCTTCAGGACATCCTGGTGGTGTCCTGCAGAATCAGCACAGCCATGAGCAGCAGAGGCTGACATCAGCCCTGGGCACCAAGCAAAGCTGCCCACATCAACCCTGATGTTGGAGGATGCACAAAGCAGGGAGGTAAAAGGAGAGAAGAAGAGCCCCTTGTCCCTGGCTCCCAGCTCCAGGCCTGGATGGAGACACAACCCCTTACGTGTGACTCTCCCAAGCAATCCATCATTAGCAGTTGCTTTCAGATGTTGGCTTGGAAAAAGTTCTCTCAGGTTGTTTGTTATCCAGCCACAAGCAGCTCGCGTGGGCTGCAGTCTGGCTTGTGTAAAGCAGCATTTGCAGTGCCTGGGAAACTGGAAGACTCCCTGGGTTCCACACGTGTGTACTTCCCACCTCAGTGCACGAGGCAGCAGGGAAAGGGACAACAATTACAGGACTGCTGTAGGCACAAGAGCTGAAGGAAGAGCTTCAGCCCAAGCTGAAGGAAGTTGGCTGTGGCATAAAGGCTGTAAGTGTGTGGTGGTGCTGGCTAAGTCTTTAGCTACCCATGACAGTGTGGGACTGAGAGCCAGCATCATATTAGTCCAGAAGTCCACAAAGCCCAGCAAGGTGCCCTGGTGTGCTCAGTGATGGGTGCTCAGATCAAGAGGGTAAGTTGGTGGTGATAAAATGAGCCTTCCCCCTGTTCTTACCTTCCTCACTGGTGATTTAGGCTCATGCAATGATAAAGCCTTTTTTAAGACTGCAAGTCCTTACCTCTTCTTACTGAAGGATGTTTGTGGGCAGGGGTGGTGTCTGGCACCTCTCAGGAATAGCAAATGAATCACCTCCTCAAATCACTGCGTAGGCGTGGAGCACAGGTGAGATTTTTGCACCCCTCTGGTGATCACAGAGGTGAGATTCTTGCGTGGGTGTGGGTGGGGCTTTTGTGGCATCAGCCAAAGTGCTGATGACCTTAACTGCAGGAGGGAAGTCATGAGTTATATAATGGCTCTATCTTGGTTTTTGCTCTTGGTGCTGCAGGTATAACAGTCTGGTGACGGGCACGAGGGCAAGGGGCCTCATCGCTGTGCTGTGGCTCCTGTCCTTTGGAATTGGACTGACCCCACTGATGGGCTGGAATAAAGCCATGAGTGGATGTCCCAACGCCACCAACGAGACCGGGGCGGGCACTGGGACGGAGCCCCACGGCTGCTTCATCTCATGCCTCTTTGAGAACGTGGTAACCATGAGTTACATGGTGTACTTCAACTTCTTTGGATGTGTGCTGCTTCCCCTCGTCATCATGCTGGGAATCTACATCAAGATATTCATGGTTGCCTGCAAACAGTTGCATCAGATTGAACTGATGGGCAACTCCAGGACCACACTGCAGAAGGAGGTCCATGCAGCCAAGTCTCTCGCCATCATCGTGGGGCTTTTCGCCTTCTGTTGGCTGCCCCTACATATCTTGAACTGCATCACTCTCTTCCACGAGGAGTCCTCCAAATCCAAGCCTGAGTGGGTGATGTACATGGCCATCATCCTTTCCCACGCCAACTCTGTCATCAATCCCATCATCTATGCCTACAGGATCAGGGATTTCCGCTACACCTTCCGCAAGATCATTTCCAAGATCCTCTGCAAGGCAGACGACTTCCCCAAGTGGCCCACTGACAACAACCAGCACCTGACTGTCACCAACATCAACTGCCCCGTTGCCTCTGTCACCATATGATGGGGCACACCCTGCTCCCAGGATTTATTTTGCAGTCTGTCCTGACACTGCCCTTCCCTGTGCCTGTGTGAACACTTGCAGCCAACTCCCAGAGGAGTGCTCAGAGGTGACCACTACGCAGTGATGCAGCTGTATTTTATTATTATTATTTTTTAATTATTATTTTTGTAATTAACATAGTGCCTCCTAGAGGAATAACCTGACCAGGGAGGCTGAGGGCAGCTCCCCCTTGGCTGTAAACCCAGGTTATGTGAGTGTTGGTGATTGTATTGTATTCCCTTTCCAGGTCAGACACTGACTGTGGAAGACCCACCTGCTGGGGGTGTTGCCCCCATTGTGCTGCTCACGTCAGGTCCTAGGATCTTTATTTTAATTATTATTAAAATAATTATTATTTTTTAATCTTTTGATTCCTTTAGGAGTAATAATTCTGTGTCTGGTTTTGAGATATTCTTTAAGTCCATACTTGACAGCACTTTGGTAATACCCTAATTATTCCATCAATTGTTTGATGCAGTTCGTATTCTCTGATGGGAAAAAGTCTTAGCCCAGTTGCTGGTGTGAAACTGAATCTGTGTTCCAGGTTCTGAGGGACGTGACCCTGTTGATGGGAAAACAAGCTCAGAACTGGTCAGCTATTTTTGGCCCCAGCATGGAAGGCCCCAGTTACTGAAAGAACAGAATTCTGGAAAAGGGACCAAGGTTTTAGCACAGCAGGCTTTTGCCTTTAAATAACATTGGTCTCCAGGATTGTGCAGATCAGAGTTTCAGGTTTGAATTCAGATCTATTCCCAGTTATTAAAATCCCAAAGGCAGAAGTGCCCTGATGGTCTCAGCCAGCCTGAGCCAGAGTCCCTCAGGTTGGTGCCAGTGCTGCCCTGGTGACATGATCTCTACAATCAGGTTTTTGCTCCCCAAATCCAAACCTCACACTCCTGCAATGCTCTAGCTGTGAGAGCTGGATGCCTCAGCTCAGCTGATTCCCAAATCTTGGTCTTGCTGGGGTTCCTGTGGAGCCCAGTAACCCCCAGAAGCTGGGCTTGTTGTTGGGTTTTTTTTTGTTTGTTTGTTTTCATAGTGATTTTTTTTTTTTTTTTTAATTCTGACCTGCATCAGTAGCAAAAGAGACTGCAAAGGAGATAATTTGCTCAAGAATTTGCCTTGACTTGCAAAGCTAATTTTGGGCAAGCTGTTTGGAGGGGAAGCTCACCCCACAGATTGTCCAGCCTGGCCCCTGCAGTTACCCACCAAGCCCTGACCCTTGGTAAGGACAAAGCCCACCCAACAGCAGAGGAATCTTCATTTGTGCCCCGAGTTAATGACTCTCTGCAACCACAGCTCAGTAATTACTGCACCTGATTTCTTATGTCACTGTGACAAGCAAAAAGACAAAGGGAGGAAGAAGTAATGCATGAACTGCTGAAGTATGAGCTCCACATCACACTGCTGTAAATGAAGCAGTGTTCCTGGCATGGCTTTTATTTTGCAGGGCAGTTTCATTCCACATCTGAGAGGAATAGGAATAGGAAGGGGAGTCAGAAAAACACCAAAGCCTCTCCCTCCTTCACGCCCCCAAGCTGTCAGTCAGCCACTTTGTGGCACAAACAGGAGCCCCACCTGAAGGTCCCTACATGGTGAAGTGGCACCAAAAGCACTCGATGCCAGCAGCATCACCAGGTGACCAGGGAGAAGCTGGAGTGCAAGGCTGTGTGTTTTTTAATTTAATGCTGGTTTGGGTGGTGACCCAGGCAGGGAGGCAGAGATGGGGAGCAGAGCTTTGAGAGCCAGGAGGCAGGGAAGGAAGGGTAAACACAGCCAGTTCCTGGGGAACAGGTCCAGTGGACAGACTGATGCCTGGAGCTGTTTGTCCCTGATAATTTTTTACTTGAATCATATAGAAATCAGCTTTCTATTTTTTAACTGCACTAAAAGGGGGTGATGTAAGGCCCCAGTACAGTGTAAAATCAGCTGAAAAGCTGATCTGAAGAAATCCTGTGCCTGCAGCTCCTGCTGGGCTGACTGGTGACCTGCAGGCAGCAGCTGCAGGTATGACTTGGGGCTCACCAGGCAGACAGGGGACAGTGCTCCAGGAGTGATGGATTTCACAACTCTGTGTGCAACAGCTCAGCTGTAAGAGCCAGCCCCAGACCTTGGTGAATCACCAGTAATTCTCTCTGACTGGGTTTGTACATGTTTTTGCAATGTCCAAATTTAGCTACAGCACGGTATCACAGACACTGTCATTTCCAAGAAGAATCTGAATAGTTAAAGCTACTGTCCCAAGTGGTTCTCCTGTAATAGCCCCATTCAGCTTTGCTGCATCTGCCTTGGTCTCAGTCCAGCTGACACATGCAGCCACCTCCTGCCATTTGGGCAGGGTTTGACTCTCTCCTCCTTTCATTCCTTCCCTTCTGGATTATCTTTGGCTGCGTTCCTTCTGTTAATCATGGCTGGAAACAAGCAGGGTTTCACCTGCAGGTCTGGCAGTGTTGCAAAGTGGTTGCAAGCCACATTTATCCTAACAACAGAGAATGTAATTGCTCCCCTCCTGCTGGCTGAAAAAGAACCAAACTTTGGAGAGCACAAACAGACCCAAACATGCTAAGCTACAGAGAGGACTGGTCCCAGAACACTCTGTCATATGTGACAGCTCACACTGTAGTGTGGCATCAATCCCTGCTACCTTCCACATGCCTCTTATGAGCCAGAACTCCCAGATGTGCTGTACCCTTCCTGTGACTGTGCCATCAGGTTGTCAGCCAGTGTTAACCACGGCCTGGGTCACCCTGCTCTTTAGGCACTTGAAAAACCTTTGTGGATGTGAGCATTTAAAGGCAAAATAAAAATAGGACTCCCCGGTGTCCCCCCCCAAAAAAACAAAAAAATAAAGCTCTGAAGTTTTCTATAAAATGTGAAATGGCAGAGGAACTTTCTGTAGCAAGTACAGCTGTGGCTGTTCAGCTCTCACTCATCACTGTGTTGATGTACATAGGATGGATGTGTGTTCCTTGTGTTGCTCAGATTTTGTATTTGCAGTAACTGTTAATTACATACAGAATGCTTAATTTACCACCCACACAACCTGGCTCAGCCTGTGCCCTTATTTCTCATGGTGTTGTGCTCCAAGGCTGTATCCTGGAGGAGCTCAGCCTCAGACAGAGCTGGGAGGAGCTGCTTCCCTGCTGCTGGGCTGGTGTGGTTCTTCCCCCCATGTCTGGTGGGGACAGCCTTGCCTTGTCCTCGGCACAAGGTGATTGATTTGTCTGAAATGGTTTGATTTCAAAGGGCATCTACAAGGGTGATGCTTCCAAAGCTCCTGTATCACAGTAAGCAGAGGGAAATCACAGACCTGTCCTCAGTCTTGAGGTGCTGAGGGGTTCCTGTCCCAGCCTCTGGTTCAGGTTTGCCAGAGATGAATGAGAAACATCCCCAGTGAGCCAGCTGCAAAGAGCCACTGAGGTGTCACTGCCAGAGCCACCTCCACAAAGCCATGCAGACACTGGAAGCAGACAACACTACAGATTAGTTCAAACATCTCCAACACCCTAAGAATAGCCTAAATAAATAAAACTGAATTCAACACAGGCATCTTACCATTTATTAACTAAGTCACCAGTTTAAGGCTGCTAATTAATGCCATTCTTGGTTGCTGCACAGGAAGAAACCTACCAGCCATGATGAACACTTGACATCCAGGTACAAAAAGATGTCAGCTACAGAGCCAGGAGGGTGCACAGAAAGCACCTCTGCATGTGATCCAAAAATCCTTCATCCTTCATCCTCTTCCTCAGCCAGTAAGATGCTTGTGAGTTGCTCCTCAGAGACATTTAGTTCCTGGCAGGCTCCCATGGCCTGACTGAGGTAGACAGCCAGGATATGTTTGCACTGCAAATAACAGCACAGCCAAGTTACCAGCAGGGGCAACCCGGGAATGTCCTGCTCTATCTGGAAGCCACAAAAATCCATCCTGTCCAGAATGGGTCTAATGAAGTGCTCCCAGAACACAGCTCCCTCTTGGCACACCCCAAGCCCTGGCTGGTGCTCCAGTTCCCCCAGCTCAGTTCTGCCACCAAGATAATGATCAGGATCTGACACTCAGTGAAGTGTTACCAGCTCCTGATGCCTCCCAACAACTGCAAACCAAGGGGTCACCATGAGCCCCTCCTCACCCCCCAGGTGCACCACATCCTCACTCAGACTCCATGTGGCAGTGAGTACCAGCAGCTTTTGTTCCAAAAGACCACAGCAATGAGTAACCAAAGCACAAGAGCCCTCCCCAGCCCTTGTGAGGCCCTACTCCACCCAGATTTGGGGACTCCCAGAGCTCAGACTGTGCAGTGGTCACAGCTCAACCCCTGTCTGCTCCCTTGGAAACTTCAGGCTGCTCAGGTTCAAGCACAGCTTTCTCCCTGCTCCCTCCCCTGGCCCCAAGCTGAGGCAGAGGACTTACCAGAAGGCTCTCACTCTTCTGCAGTACAGTAAAACTGAAAGCAGGACACGTGCAGAAGTGGCAGGAGCTGAAGCAGGTGTAGAGTTTGCCCGAGCTCCCAAGGACCTGAAACAGAGGCAGCATTCACTTTTCATTTCTCTCTCAGCCTGCATCTGAAATCCCCTCTGCAGTGACTCACAGCACGTGTCTGCTGAGCCAGTGTCACACCACCAGTGCCCCCAGTTTAAAAGTGAAGCTCCCCAGCTTTCTGATGGTCTCTGCACACTCCTCTCCCTGCAGGCTGGGGAGCTCTCTGGTACATCCCCCCCTCAGCTTTGGAGCTCAGGGACACAGAGCCCCCTCCCCTGGCCTCCCACAGCCACCAGCCCCTCCATCCAGCTCTCTCCCCTGTGCTGGCACACACAGGACAGCTGAAGATGACAAAGATGTTCTTGTCACCAAAAGCTCATTTGTGACTCCAGAGCCACCGTTAGTCTGGGGATGGAAGGAAAGTAGCACTCAGAGTGTGGCCTTTTCTAATGAGCTCCAGTGGCTGAAGGCCTCAAAGGCTCCCAAAACCAGCTGCAGCCACTGGAATCCACTTTTGTCTGAATAAACAAAGCTGAAGTCTCCAGAGAAGAAGCCTCCCTGCCCCAGGACCAGCACTGCCTCCCTTTCCCACATGCTGTTCCTCCGCAGGGCTGGTGCTGAGGCACATTCCCTCTGCTCCACAGACATGGGACGCAGGTGAGCAGGTGAAGGAGCTGACAGGCAGCCTGTGAGCTGCTGGAGGTGGCTGCATGGCACAGGAAAGCCAACCTGCAGATTATTTCTCTTTTGGTTTCTTCAAGACCAGAAAAAAGCTTTTAGAAAGCTACTTGAAAAGCCAAGTGCTCTGCCCTCTCCTCTTGCAAGGGAAGGCTCTGCAGGAGCAGAACACACTCACAGACTCTCAGCAGAAACCTGAACTCAGGAGCTTGGACTTCACCAATGCTCTGAGGCCTGAGAACTGCACCCCACGGCCAAAACACAACTGCCACAGAGTATCTGCCAGGATAGGTCTCAAATCTGACACAGCAAGAGCTTCATGTCAGCTCTCTGGCCTTGACACTGGCACTGCCTCTTCCTGGATATTCCAGAGAATGGTGGGGATCTATAGGGTGTCATTACCAGCAGTGCCCCCTCTGCACCAAGCCCCTGGGCTCTGACAGCACACCATGCTCCTCTCCCACCCCAGGCTTTGGGTTCTGGTTGGATTTGTGGCACACATACACTTACATCCAGGGCTAAACACAAATATAGTGAAGACTGGAAGGAGCTCCTTGGCTGCTCCTAAATCCCTCCAGAGGAACACTGTCCCTCCCAGCCCAGAGCTGCACTTGGAAGGGGAGCTTTCCCCTCTCCCTTGGAGCTCTCTCTGCACCCTTACCCAACAGGGGACACCCACAAGTTTCAGCTCTCCCACAGCACCCATGTGAAGCATCCATGCCTCACAATCCCCTTTGCTCCCAGCATATTCAGGACACAAGACTCACATTCCCATTCCAGGGTAAACCATCCTTTTTTCAGTGTGGCCTTTACCCTGGGCCCTCCTTCTACTCCAGGCTGAGTTTGTTTCACTTGTGGGAAGTTTGTTTTCCTCTAGCCCCTTTGATTGTTTTATTTCCAAGATGAAGTATTCCAATGGTGCCTTTCCTTCAGCAGTGTTTTCCTTTGAGGAGGGAGAGGGGGGGAAGACACAGACACTGCCAGATTTGGGCTGAGTTTAGTGTTTCCCCATCCTGACCTAGATGGCAAGAATGCAGCTTCTGCCTAATAAGGCAGAATCTAAAATCCAAAGATCAATAGGAAAAGGTGCCTCTGTTTCTGACCATCTGCAGCCCAGCCCAGGCACTGGTGACACACTCAGCTGTCACTTGCTTGAGGACTCTTTCTTCTCCCATCTCAGTTCCTCAGGGTAGGAGCTGCCAACACTACAGGCTGCAGCCTTAGGGCCTGGTCCTGCTGTGGGCACATCTGGACACAAACAGCAGAGCTGAGTTTCAGTGGAATAAGTGACACTGATGACTGTGCCACGTGTCCAGGCAGCCATGGATGCTCCCCCCCTCTCCTCACTGCACTCTGCATCCTGCTCTGTGAGGGGGAACTGCACACAGCTGGTTGTGTCTAAACACCCCCCCACGTGAATGAAGAGCCAGTGACACAACCCAGCTACTCTGCAGTGTCGCACTCATTGTTTTGGTTTCTGTGCCCCCAGAATGTGTTCCTGTCACTGCTCCAGCCAGCAGCCTCAGGGAAGCCATTTCTGCACCTCCTGCAGCTGTGCTGAGGGAGAATTTCACAATAGGATGAGCCTCACACCCCCAAAGAAAATATCTCTTGCCTTAATCAGCAATCAAGTAAAGAAGAATGCTGCTCAGAAACACACAGGCACCTGCAGGCAGGGACTGCTTCATGTACTTTGAGCACTGTTCAGCAATGGCTCTGCCTGGAGCAGAACAGGACGTAAGGGAGCAGCCAGCACACCAAACCCCTCTCACCATGCTCCTCTGTGCCTCCTGAGGCTTCCTGCACCTAAGAGATGAATACCAGGCCTCTTAAGATGCAGTTAACTCTGCCAGGCTGCAGAAAAGCTGTGAGCATGTGAGCAGACACTTAGGCTTGCTGGGAAGATCAGAGGCTCCAAGCATCCCCCTCATCCTTCACACCAAAGGGTGCTGGGGCTGTGGATCCAGCCCTGCAAGGCCTGACACAGCTCTGCAAGGAGCATCTGAGCATTCTCTGCCCAGTGTCACACTCAGCCAACAACAGTGAAAAAGGAAAAGCCTTCAAGCATTCAATTAGCTGCTGTCTGAGAGTCCTGGAAGCAATGCTGCTCAGGCTTTACCAAATATCCACAGGCAAGCCCTCAACTTGAATCAAAGGCTGTGTTCCTCAGCACTGTGTGTTTATGAATCATCACTCTCTGGAGGGGCCAATGGCCTCTCCAAGGCCCCAGAAGCCATGGAGTGTCCACGTGCAAATCAAGCAGTGCAAGCTCTGAACACGTGAAAACCATTTGTGCCATCACCCAGGCCTGGCCTCACAGCTCTTCTCCTACCCCAGATGACCCCAGAGCATCTCAGCACTTCCAGTGAAGGAGAGAAAGCCCTTTGCAGGGAGGATATTTGGAAATGTTCCTCTTGGCTGCCACAGCAGTAAGCAGAGAGAGTCCCCATGATCTGCCTGGTGTGTGAAAAAGCACAGCAGCAGGTTCAGCAGTGGAGGGGGCTGTGCTGTGAGGGTGTCAGTAGGGCTAAGTAGAAGGAATTGAGTGTTTCTTCACCAAAATCCTATGGGCACAGCACACTGTGTCTCTCTGACTGACCCCATGGGCTGGATGCAGCTGGTCAGTAGCTCAATGAACACACAGGCTGTCCCCAGCAACGATGTCACTGGTGCACAAAGGAAAAAATTCTCTTTTTCCTAGAGAAAGGAATTGTCCACACCACAGAGAAGTCAGAAAGAAATGGCTGTGGTTCCTCCCTTCACCTAATGAACCCCAGCTCTACCTCCCATCCTGTGCTGCATCAGGAGTTTGATTTTTTGGGGCTAAGGGGAGCTCTTCACCCTAAAACACCATTTTATGAAGATGTTTCTGTGATTTACAGACTTGGCTACAGTGAACTAAAAGGAAACCCACGGACTTGGCCTGCACTGCTTCCTCCCAGGCAGCAAGGATCCCACTGCCAAGCAGAGGTCAAGAGTGCTCAGGACACTGAGGATCTGGAGTGCAGCAGGGAAAGAAATACAGTGATGGCAGATAACACCCTGATACACCCAGTTTGTCAAGAGGAAGGACTGCCTCTGCTGGATAGGATGAAAGTAATAAAATTAGCAATCCTTGGAAAACTTCCTTTTGACCATGATAACCACAAACATGTAAGAAATAGTCCCTGATTGGCTGTGAGCCACAAAGAAAACGGAAGTGTACCCATGCTGTGCTAATTCTAGTCTGTGGCTTCTGCTCTCCAGTATCATGTTAGGAGCCTGTCAAACACTGATGCTCTCTCCCTGTTTATCCAAGTGCCCTCCTGTGTTCTGCAAGTGAGGAAGATCCTGGCTTACAATGTGAACTGGAAACCATCAGACAGCAAAACTGAAGAGGGGATAACCAGAGTGTACCTGGAATGCAGTCCTGCCACTGGGGGACACCACTCGGGTGACAGAATGCTGATCCACCAAATCCAAAGCTGGGACAGCACATGGGCCAAAGATGAACTTCAGCCTGAAAGAGAACGTGTCTGGTTAGGTCACACCACAGAACCAGACCACCTGGTTTAGTCTTAATCCATAGGATTTAGCCCTGTTAAGCAAAGGTTCCCTTTGCACCTCAAAATCTCACTGATGTTACAGCCCCACTAATTACCCTACCAAGCCATGGAGAACACTTGGCATTCCCAGCTTTGCTGACTTCCACCAGGTGACCACCAATCCCCTGGGACAATCCCAGGACTCAGTCTTTACAGAC
This sequence comes from Calypte anna, assembly GCF_003957555.1. Lineage (NCBI taxonomy): Eukaryota > Metazoa > Chordata > Aves > Apodiformes > Trochilidae > Calypte > Calypte anna. The sequence goes on from NC_044264.1 coordinate 7,450,649, forward strand.
AGCCTCTACTCTGCCAGCTATTCAGAGCTGGGTTTTGATATTCCTAAGAGAACTTCCAAGCTGTTCCCAAACAATCCCACATCACTTTGCAAAATCCCCTTTGGAATTCATTACAAGACATTTGAAGGTTTTTTCTGCCGTGGGGCATTACAACTTCTGTGTTACTACCTCAGCACTGTGACACTCCTCTGCCTGCTGCACACAGGACATGGGGTTGTTCCTGTCCTGAACTAAAAATGAGACCAAGTGCATCAGAGACACAGAAGGGAGATTTTTTTAGTCACAGTGAGGTGTTTTTTTGACACAGTGTTAGCCATGTATGTGAGCTGTTACCTTTGAGCAGTGTTCCTGGCTTGACAGTCCCTTTACAGATCACTGATTATTGCAAATAAGTGCAGGTGAAACAAGAGACAGGGGCTGTCCTTACAGTGATCTGATCAGACTTTTTGTTCATGTTCCCATAGTTCTTCCAGCACAAACTCTCTATAGACTGACCACAAATTTACCAAACAGTGAATCCAGGCCATGAAAATGGAAATTTTGCTTCTGCTCAGCACCCTAAATACACCAAAATCTTTTCTAGAGGAAACTGCACCTCTGGCAGCAAAAGCCAAAGACAAAAGCAACAGACATGCTGGCAAAGAGAAGATGCAGGAAGGAAATCCTGGGGGATGCAACAAGTTACAAGCAACAGGCAGTGTCACACACCCCAATTATCCCTGTTGCTGTAAATTGTGAAACTGTGACATGAGCACAATGAGTGCAAACAGGGATTTTAGTGGGGACAGCACCAGGTAAACAAGAGCACACAGAGGCAGAGCTGCAAATGCTAACGGGAACAGGGGGTTGTGCTCTGGGACACCTTTATTGTGTCCTGGACGAGCTGCCCCGGGTCAGATTATGGATCATTTGGTCTGGAATCCCACCCCAGGTCATGGCCCACACATCCCCAGAGCAAGGATGATACAGAGCTCCTTGAGCAATAGGAAATGCAGCACTGGGGCTCCTTCCTCAGCCCAGGGAGGTTTAAGCCCTGGAGAGTGAATGAGTCATTTTGTCATGATCACATCTCCTCTGTCACAGTCACAACTTGGGTATAAATTATTCTTTATTTACCCATCAAACTGCATCAATAGGAAGGAGAAGACTACCAGGGAAATACTTGAACTGCTCCGTGACACATGGAGCCACAGAAAGCAGCAGTTTACATCTACAATCCAGCCACCAGCAGGGCTCAGAGACAGCAAATTTATTCCAGATAAAGACCCAAACCAGCACATTCCTTACATTACTCCACCCCCCTAAAATCCCTTTCCCTTTCCTTTCCTGCCAGGCAGGACACCCCATCATGCAGGGACACCCCACTGCACAGAACTGAGGAACCTGAGGGTGCCTGGGGTGAGCCAGGTTTGCTCAGGTAGACTTTTGCTTCCTGTACAACCTTTACCCCGCTCTCTCCTCAGCCTCAGTGCTGGGAGGCAGCACCAGGGAGGCTCCTGCTGGGCTTTGGCCACTGCTGTGCTTGGTGCTGTAAAATTCAGAGCAGGCAGTGGAAAAACAAAGAGCTGTGAGTCCTGAAGGCAGAGTAATTTCCATCCACATACATGCACATCCCTGCAAGGATGTTTTTAACTCCTGCTGATGCTGTGCAAGGACATATGATATGCTGTACCTCAGATCTGGACAACTGTACCTTTAGCCTATTGTCCAGACAGCTCAAAGGCTTATAAATTATTCCAGACCTGTATATCCAGCTGCTCTGAGTGTGCTCCAAAGAGCTCAGGGGCAACTCAGTTAACTTTACAGACTTTTATCTGCTGAGAAAAATCTGTGTAGTCTAGATTAGTTACAAGGGTAAACAACAAGAAAATCAGCAGTGATGAAAAGATAGCCCAAAACATGAGGAGGAGAACAGAAGAAAGCAGAGGAACATTTCCAGCTCTAGTGGAGACACAAAGAGCCAAGGCAGAGCATGGCTGAGTCTGTGTCTGACTCAAGCTCATGGATAAGAAGCCAAGCAGAGAGACTTATTCCAGGAAGACCAAAACTTCAAGGCAAGAAGGATTGGCTTCATCTGAGGACTGAGAGGAGGTGGGTGTGGAAGCACTCAATGTAAGACATTCCTTACTGATTAGGTTTGGGACTGTAAGGGGGCTGAGTTTAATGAGTTTCTGTAACTCTTTCAAATTTGGGGAATTCTTTTTCATGTATATAATTCTATCAGTCTAGCAGGAAATAACTAAGGGAAATGCCCAAAGGAAACTCAATGACTTCAGGGATTTGGAAGGGATTCAGAAATTAAATCAGAATTCTTCTGAGACACTGGTCACAGGGAATTGATGGAAATCTGGCTGCCAAGAGTGACCACCCAACTGTTACTAAACTTAGCCAGAGAATCACTTTCCTCATCTTTTCTTTTATGTCAAGAAGGAAACAAAAATTTACAAGACTTGTCAGATATAATCCCACTCTCCAAAGGCCACTGTGGTCCCAGAAGGGGGAGCCAGAATGTGCACCTTTCACAAGCATTACGTGAGAGAACTTTAGACTCAAAGATATTAAGGCCTGAAGGGTTCCTGGTGATGTCTTCTCCTGGGTAAATCACAGGCAGACAGGAACACAGAGTTCAAGATGAATCTGAAAAGCCTTTCTCTCTGTGATGGCTTCTGGATGTTTAACCCACTCAAACCTGAGCAAGTCATCACAGCAGACTCAGTGACACAGACATCATTTAATGAAACTCTGGAAAAAACCTCGAGATCATCTCTTTGGACCCTCATTTCCACTCCCAGCAAAAACACAGAGCATCTCTGCATGAGAAACACACCCTGGTAAACACAGGAAAAAAGACAGTGGTACCATGATGAGAGCAGACTATCAGCTGCCCTTTAGCTGCATACTTGTGACAAGAACCAAAGTAAAAGATACTCACCCCAGCAGCAAGTCATCAGGGACTGCAACAAAAAGAAAATGAGAGTGACTGTGCTGAATTTCCACACTGTGAGAGACACCAGCACCACACGGAGAGCAGTGCCTCCCTTAGGTACCCCCAGAGGCCACAGAGGACTGAGTATTCCAACCACCAAAAAGCAGGAAGGAGCAGCAAAATCATCTGCTGTGGTTGTGCTGAGGCACTCACCAAGTACAGCAAATAAATATACCTTCAAAACCACAGGGATTTGCTTTAAAAATAAATACAGAATCCCAAATATACTTAATTTTATAACATCCTAAATTTAAAAGCATATGAGAAAAGGCTTCTGGCCTTAACATGCAGAGTAGGATGTTGGTTTTTAAGAGGTTGGTTAAAAATATAACTATGGGCTTCCCTGAAACTCTTTTGGCAGGAGTTGAGAACTCTGGCATCAAAACTTGAAGGATGTTGTTCTTTTCCCAGCACAGTTTTGTTTTTAATACAGCACACAGAAACCTGATGTCTTCACTTGTTAGAATTTCTTGTTAAGATGAGCAACTACACTTCAGAAAATCTGTCTGCTGTAGCTAGCAGATCATGCTCTGACCATCCAAACTGATTATTCTGTTATCACTGCATGGACAGTGTACTCTGTATTCCATTGGAAGATCAGGACTTTTAACTTTAAAATCCTTTCTTCCAAGAATTAAAAATATTTCCTATGATTTACACTGTTGGTTTGACTTTTTCAGCTTTATTCTAATTTAATTCTCCAAAGTGATCAATCAGTTTCTTTCTGCATTTATGCTTGGGTGTATGTCTTAGTACTATTTGGGTGCTTTAAGAAGTACACCTCAAAAAGGAATCCTGACTTCTTTTCTTTTATTTTTTCCTAGTTTACAACAGGACTGACAAGGATCTTCTAAAGAGCCACGTTGATTTTGGATCTAGTCCAACCTGACAGGAGCCACACTGCAAGCACATCAGAAAGCTGTTAATGTGCTTGCTGTGACAGTTTAGATGTTCTCTGCCCATTCCCCACTCCACACAACTCCTCTGCGTGTCTGTTTCGTTGTTTTAGTGTAGTTAAAAATATTCCTTAGACACTGTCCTTAGGAGGAACCATTCTGCACTATTTATCAGATAAACACTGACACCACTGGCTCATGCTGGCTTCATTCAAGCAAGGGAACAGTTCTTCTTTGCCCTCTGCTGGCCAGTCAGAAAATGGGATCTTTTTGATGAAGATTTGCCTTTCAGCTCTAGTATTTAAATTAGTGACCTGTGAAAGCAGCAGTACAGCAGAACAGCCAGATGTTCACCAGATGTGTGCCAATTATCCCTCAAGTGCAGCCACTTCCACTTCAAGCTCTCAGCAAGCAGCATTGCTCTGGGTCCCAAGTTCAAAAAGGTGCCCAACCTTGTCTAATGTTTGGAAAGACCTGACTTTCAGAGAAGAGGCTGCTCCTCATTACCTGTGCTTCAAACCCCTTTGAGCCCAGACAAGTTGTATCAAGTACAGCAGCTAAACCTACACCCAGAACCATAGCAAGGAATCTTAAAAAGAAATGTGGGAGTTCAGATATACTTCTACAACATCCTGCTTTTAAAAGCGTGCAAAAGAAAGGGATGTGGTCTCAACATCTTACTCTGTCACTCCTGGAAGTGAAGGTCACCCTCCTGTGACAGAGTCTGCAAGCAAGGGGAGGCTGACAGCCCTCATGGCCACCTCCAGGTCTGGCAGCACCAGTATCACTGCCCCACTGCTGGGATGGTTCTGGTTTGCTTTACGTACCATGTGAAGTCTCCTGAAAAGCCTTTTTGATCTCTTTCAAAAGTTCTTCAGCTACTGCTGGCAAGGTACTGTCCATCTCATGGGCACCGGGCTGGGGGCTGAAAGCAAGGCAGAAGAGGAGACAGTGGAGAATCCCTAAGATCACTGCAGATCGCACACACAGATGCTACAAACCGGGACAGGTCTCTACGTCAGCCCCTTACGAAGTTTGCTTTTCACACTTTGTCAGACAGCGGCTGCCCCGGCTCTCTCACAGGGAAGTGCCGGCAGCTGCCAGGCCCCGGCAGCGGAAGCCGCGCCGCCTGCACCACCCTTCACGGCGGCTGCTCCCCGCTGCGGTTCCGGAAGGCTCCCGGGAGCCGCATCGGAGCTATTTAGAGCCGCCGGTCCTGGGATGGAGACTCCAGGTTCGGCCCGGGCCTACCTGAGGTGTCGGCGCAGCCATTAGGCCGCGTTTCCATAGCAACGCGCGACCTTCGCCCCGAGTGACGCAGCGACTCGCGTCACGTGACGAGACAGCTCTTAAAGGGCCCGCGCAGAGGATGCTCCTGGCGGGGCTGCGGCGCGGCCTCCGCCGCTTCCCCAAGGGGCTCCCCCCGCCCCGCACCGCCCGGCCCGGCGGGCAGGGGAGCAGCGGGAGGACGGGGGTGTCCCGGGAGCGGTTGTCCCGGCCGGGCAGGGCTGCTCTGGGCTTCCTGGGAGGTGAGGCGGGCGGCAGGGAGGAGCGGAGCGGGCAGGGGCAGGGCGGGCAGGGGTCAGACTGGCCCCGCAGCCTTCTCCCTCTTCTCCAGGGATGCTGAGGAGGAGGAGGAGGATGGCGAGGACGCAATTATCCTCCTGCTGAAGAAAGCCAAGGTGAGGAGGTGAGGGGGGGTTCCCTCAGCGGGGAGCGGCAGCCCCTGAGGGCCCTGCCCGCTCAGCGCCCCGCGGCTCCCCCGCCTCTCCCCGCAGCTCAGCGTCATGAAGGGGGAGCTGGCGGAGGCCGAGCGGGTTCTGCACCAGGCCCTGCGGCTTTCGCACCGAGCGGACAACAGGAAAGCCATCGTCTATACCTACAGCATGGTGAGGCTCCGGGGGAGGGGGCCTGGGGGCTGCTCCGTGCGGGAAGGTGCTGCGGGGGTAGCGCCGGGATGCGGTCGGGTCCTCCCTGGAGCTTCAGCGCTGCCCGTCTCTTCCAGATGGCAAACGTGGCTTACATGCAGGGACAGCTGGAGAACGTGAGTAGCTCTTGGTTTTGTTTTGTGTGGTTTTTTTTTTCCTTCTTAATTTTAAGAGCCTGACATCTTGTGCTAGCCGGGAGCTGCGAGGCTGAGATCTGGGATAAACCAGAAGGATTTGTCTTGGGGCTGCAGTCCCACGGAGCAGATGCTGCTAAGATGCTGCTCTCACACTTAAACTCTGAGCTCCAGCATGGTGTGCAAGGGAAGGAGGAGTACTTGTACATTGCATTCCCCAGGAAGAATCTGGGAAAGCCCTGCAGGCACAGAGATGTGGTGAACTCATGGCTGGTGCAGGAGTCCTACAGTAGAGACTGAAAGGACCCTACTGGTTGGTGGTACCACTGGGCACTGGTTACCCTTTCACTTCTAACTGGTTTTGAGGCACAATGTGTATGCCACAAACTGTCAGACAGGTTTCTCTCAGCAGTTTGCCTCTGTGAAGGGTGGAGACCTTTTGTTTTCATTGCCATCATCCCTCAGTATTCTCTTCAAAATTCTCTTTTCAGGCAGAAAAGCTCTACAAAGCAAGCATGAGCTTTTTACTTGCAGGGGACACAAAGGAGGTATGTTCTTCTTTTCAGGGGGAAGCATTAACCATTCAATCTGTTTCTTGAGCTGTAATACCTCCTACTGGGAATGGGCAGTACTAGCCATGAGCTTGCTACCTTCCCAAGAACTTTTAAGGGGATGGCAGCTCTGGAGATAACAGGATGGGCATTTTCAAGGTCTAAATATGTTCACTGGCAAAGTGGTTTCTTTTGGGGAGATGCAAGAGGAGTAACAGTTGCATTGTGTGTCCTCCTGGCAGGATGACAATGCAGTCCTTGAGATGTCCCTCAAGCTGGCCAGTATCTATGCTGCTCAGAAACAGTGAGTTCCCTGCTAAAGGCATTTGTGCTTTAATCTCAGCTTCACAGTGGCAATGAAGAAAGAGGCTTTCTTCCAAAAACAGAATGCATGAAGAAGCTTTGATGTGGCATAAGTAGCAACAGTCTTCAGCCATCATCACTCTTAAGCCTTAAATCCACACCTCAGGGAGAGGCTTTTGAAGCAGCTGGTTTCTGGGAACTTGTAGGTTTTATTTTTCAGTGGAACATTAGCATGGGGTTGCCTTAGTTGGCCTTAACTGTGGGGAGGGAGGGCCCCCCCTCCACCTCTTGGATCCCTTTACCCATGGATCAAGGAAAAGTCCAGGCCACAATCAAGAGCACAGGGCAAGAAGTGTCTGGTGAAGTCCTATGGGCCCTCTAGAAGGGGACTGAAGATGTTCACATTGATTCCTTCAGGGACAGGAGGAGCTCTGCTTTGCTGAATTGCTGTACTTTGCAGGCACAAGTTAGCTCTGGCTGGTTATGAGTTTTGCATCCTGACCTTAGAGGAGAAGGTTGCCAAGCAAAAGGACTTGCCTGAGGATGTCTTATCAGGTGGGACTGCCTTGTCTGCCAAAGGTTTCTCTCATTTTATTTTCTTTGCTTTCCTGTCCTTTCCATGTTGCCCAAGCACCATCTTCATCTCAATCCACTATCTTCACACTGCATGAAGTTTCCTGCTGTTGCAGGATGGAGACTTGTGCTTGATCTTGTAGAACTGATCACTTCCACTCCTCTCTCTTTGCAGCTGAAGAAAAAGCCAACACCCGTCTCTTGCTTGGGATGAGCCTGGACTCCTATGCTCGCTACCTCCTGAACATCAACCAGCTCCCAGTGGCCCAAAAAATGTATGAGAAGGCTCTGCAGATATCACATGAAGTTCAGGGAGAGACTCATCCACAGGTAACGTGTACAATGGTCACTGGGGTATGAGGGAAGGGAAGGATAATTGCCTAGAGAACGAGGCAGCCTTAAAAGCAGCTTTGCTGGCATCAGATGCACACAGCAACAAATCAGCTTCTGTATTCCTGCCAGGAAGAATGAGCAGGCAGCATGTGGGACAGAAATAGGACACTTCCTTACTGAAAGCTTCTCTGGGAAATACTGCTTTTACTAGTGTGGCAGGGGAATGAATGTGGTGCTCCTGTTGCCCCTGACTTCTTCCCAAGTCTTGCTCTGAGGCTTCTTTTTCTGTCCTGGTTCAGACTGTGGTGCTGATGAATGATTTAGCCACTGTCCTGGATGCTCAGGGGCACTATGATGAGGCATACTCCTGTGTCAAGAGGGCAGCAGAGCTGGCCAAGGAGACTCAACACCCTGAGGAGCACATGGTGCTGAATAACCTGGCAGCAATTCTGATGCACAAAGGTAGGTAAATAAATGTCCAGCTCCTGTCACTGTGCTTGTGCTGACTGCAGACATCTGTATGATAGGAGGGAACCATACAGTTATTTTTCTGTTACTATTTTTAGTTTAAGCAGTAGGTCTGATGACTTGGTGTAGGCAGCTTGTGTTCAAATTGAACTCAGCAGCTGAAGAATCCTGTCCAAGATAAGTGCAGTACTGGTGCATCTGACTTAAAAGGTTGCCAGGGAATCTTTCCCTTCTCCTGAAAGGATACAGGTCATGCTTAGACTTGCTTCAATGAGCTCTTCATGCTTGTCCTGTTGTCATTGCTGCTGTCAGGCTCTCTTACTTGCCACCCTGTCCTGGATGTTTTCTGCTCCTCCCTAGTTTTTGAACTGTTCAAGTCATATTTTGCCTCTCCTTTGCACGTGCTTGGCTTCAGGAGGGAGCTCTGAAATTGAATTCTGTAGTTTGCCAGCCATGCCACTTCTTCTCACTACAGAAGACTTCCTGCAAGCAAAACAAGTGTACACAGAAGCTCTCAAGCAGGCACAGAAGAAGGGAGATGCTGCTTCTGTCCAGCATATCCAGGAAGAACTAGCAGAGCTGGCCAAGAGGAGAAAGGGCTCCAAATGAGTTTGGCCACAGAGTCCAACTGTGAAGTGGCTGAAAGCAGCAAGGGCTGGTCAGTAAAAGCAACCTCAGATCTGTTTGCAGTTCTCCAGGGAAGCAGCAGTAAGGAGTTTCAGGACTGTTTATCAAGAAGGGCTTCCCTGGCCAAACAACTTAGCCCAAAATAAAGTTGTAAAATCTTAACTGTGTAAACCTGTGGTGTAGTCTATGGTTAGAGTGACCTCCTGTGATGGTGATTTAACTTTGTCTTGACTGCCAGCAACATGCAGGTCTAGCCCAGCATTGCTGCTGGCAGCTAAGTCAAACTTCACCAGAGCATTTCTCTGACTGTACCTGTCCTGGGGCAGAGCTGTAGCTCCATGTCCTTTTCAAACAGGATGCCTGAAGATCAAGTGTTTTCCTTCAAAGCATTTAGCATCCAAAGATAGAACATGCCCTCAGAGGAGGGGTGAGACTACGAGCTGCTGTCAGAAATAAAACCCTCAGCCACCTTACCCCAGTCCAAAGCACACTGAGTGCCAAACCTGTCCTCCTCTCTTGGAGAGGTCAGTACTAGAATGCTGAGGCTTCCTGGTGGAAAAGCTGCAATGTACCAGCTTTGGTACATATAGGCATAAATCCACATCAGGGTTGTAGATAACTTCATGTGAATCCAGTATGAGAAGCCTCCTTGTATAACAGCATTTCTCAGTTCTACCCTGAAGGGAATCCCAGTGTTAAAGGAGAATTAAACAAGAAGTTTTTAGAAGAAATAGAAGTTATAGATTTTTTATAAATCTATACTTAGGCTAGCATAGTAGAACTAAATGTAATTCTGTCACTCACCAGACATTTTAACCTCTCATTTGCAAGAACTTCAGCTGGTTGGTACAACTCTTAATGTTAATTGCATCATTAATAGTTTACTTACAGTAGCATTAGTGGCTTCTGCTCTGCTTAAATTTCAGCTAAGAGGAGGCAGGCAGGTTTTCCAGAGATGTTCCTTGAAGCTGGAAAAACTCAGATCTACAGGTTTGTTTTCAGCAAGCTGGGAAGTAAAAACATATCTGTTACAGGCACACTTGTACTGACAGAAAGGCCCTAACACAGCAGAGCCAATCTCTGTGAAGTTCTGGTTTTTGGTCCATTGGGACTCAGGAGACTCCAGCAGTGTAACCTGGGAGCCCTGCAGCACTCCCAAAGGGAAGTGTTTTGTCTGCTCTCATGAACAAAGCTTGATGCTGCAAAACAAGAGGGAGACACAGGAAAAGTAAACGGAGAACTGATCCCCTTTATTGATTGGTCTGAATCCAGAAGTCACTGTCTACTGAAGACATTGTGTGGAAAAAAAAAAAAAAAAAAAAGGAAAAAAAAAAACCAAAACTGAGTTTTATGATGCATGGGTTTTTCAAGTCTTAAATGATTTCATATCAGAATCACGAAACACCAAGATGAAAGCATTGTGAAAGCACTGATCAGAAATCAGTTAAAAATTTGCAGTAAACTACACTTTGTAAACATGATTTACAAACACCTTCCTGTTTGAAACAGGCCAGATGTAATTCCATACTTGGAGCTTACTGGAATTGTGGTAAACCCTACCTTAGGCTCTGGAGAGGTTTTTACACTGGAGAAGTTAGAACTCGTAACAAACAAAAAAGCAGCAACATTTTATATGCAAATGCCACTCAAGCTGCATCTTAGGAGGTGACAACCCTGCTCTGGATGTCCTGCTGCTGCTGCAGCACTAACATGAAGCTTTGCAATGAACATGCTATACTTACTGTACAGTTAGGAAAGACATTTGTCTGTACATGCCTCTCTCACGTTGTCTTTGTTACACTAAGGAAGTGAGAACAAGTGAGTTTTAGAATGGAACTCAACTCTCCACTCCAAATCTAGTTCTACAGAAAAAGGGCAGATCAGTTTGTTTTCCAGTATATGTTGCTGTGGGATCCAAAAAGTTAAAATAAGAACACAGGTCTACAAACAGGATGAAAAATTCATTATTTTAAGCCAGAAAGGTAAAGGATAGGAGGGTGAGAAAAGTCTTTCTTTGAGAAAGACAGCGAGGAGATTTAAGACTCCCAACTGATCTACTTTGATGCAGTGTTTAAAAAAAAAGTTAACAAAATCAGTCTATTTGCAACGCAGTGTCAAGTATCCAAATGAGTTCCTCTGGATTTTTTTCTTTCCCATGTTTAGGGCAAAAGGCTTTCCTCTAAAGCACTCAAAAGTAAATTTTGTATCAATAAATAGTTCTGGACTTCTACCTATTTGTAACTAGACCATTAACAGGCCTCCCATAAGATGTAGAGCTTACATGGCTTAAGGTTCCACAGCTGCATTATACCCTCCATAAAACTTAATGCAAATACAGTGTTACATTTAAAATATTTTGACTGGAAAAAAAAAATCTCAAGGCAAAGGCTGTGTTCATCAGTGAGATGCAAAAGCAGTTTTTGGAATCTGACAGACCATGCCACCCCCCAGCTCAGTGCTATTTGTAAATCAGTCCTTCTACCCTGGAAGATTTAAATTCACTTCCAGAAGTCAGTGCAGCAAAAAGTAAGATGCTCTTGAAGATGGATGTCAGGACACCCTGTGATATCACTAACCAGATGTATGCATACATGAGCTACAAGCACAGCATAGCAGGCATTGATAGATGAATGATTAAGGAGACTCTCCTAGTACCATTTACAATAAAAAAAAAAAAACCAAACCATAATCACCCTAACAAGTATTGCACACTTTAGGAGTTAAGCCAAACGTTTGTAAGTTCTTCCACCAAAAGTTTGCTTACAGGGCTAGGGACTGGGATGCAGACTTTAAATTAATGATTACATCAAGATTTTCAAATCAGACTGGAGGAAGGTAAAGATCAGAGTACCTATTTCAAACTGGTTGTTACAGAAGCCAAGTAGTTGACTCGTGCGTTGCTGAATTATTCTATAAAAGCATATTGTTTTATTTAAACTTGGGATGTAGAGGTTTTTCTTCTTAAAGGATGTATCAACCCACCCAGAGCCTCTGTTTAAATAAGCCATTTGCTGTGGTTAAATAGAACAGAAAAATTTAGTAGCCTGTTTTGACTGCATACAATGCAGAAACAGAAGACACTAAAATAGGCTTTTGGGGCACAGTTAAAGTTCCCAGTGTGCATAACAGTGAGGTATGCCTCCAGAAGCTGTTCTTTTTGTTATTCTTATCCTTTTAAAAAATGAACCATAACATACCCATGCAATAATATTTCTGCAGTGTTGCTAAATAAAACCAACTGCACCAAAAATTTACAATGTGGCAGGATTTAAAATTCAAAGAAATATTTCATCTTATTCCAGCAAACTGGACTATGGTAATGTACAGAATTAATTAAGGGGTCAGTCTTAAAAATCAACATTTTCACAAGAGCTTGAACACCACTGAGAAAGTGTGTCTAGGGAACAAAACTTATATAAAAGCACAATGCCTGCAAGAAGTGGCATGGCATTAAATGGGCAATGATGCTAGGCTGGTTGGGAGGCTAGGGTTATGGTTAGGCTAGGCTGGTAGGGAGGCTAGGGTTATGAAGAGTACTCTACACTGGGGAAAATGCTTTAAAAAAATTACAAAATGACCCCAAAGTTTAGGCAATGATTTGAACATAAGTACACCAGATACTATAGCAAGGGAAAAAACACTGCAAAAAGTACTCTCTATTTACAGAAGAATGATTTAAAGACATTATGGTTTTCTTTACAAATAGATGTAGAACAGGAATAGTCCACATTTTTAAAAACTCTTTACATATTTATCTTTAGTAAGTCAACCTTCTTGACCAGAATCCTCCAACACACAGCCTGTGCAGAAGGCATTTAATGGACTCTCCATCAATTCTTCATTGTGTGGCCCTTGCTCTCTTGGAAAGTCTCTATGGGCACAAGTCAAAAATAGATTTCTTTTTTTGACCCGCAAATTAAAAAAAAACAAAAAAAAAAGGAAAAAAAAAGAGAAAAAAAAAAAATAATCATTCTGCATAGTTCAGTCATCACTGTCAGACAGAGTCTCATATTGTGCTGAAAGCAGTGGTGCAGGCTCTCTCTCCCATATCCTGTTCTGTTGGTGAGTGGTTGCTTGGCTGATGGAGGGTGGGGCACAGGCGATGGATGTTGGGGGGGTGCTGCTCAGCATCCTCATCGTCAACGGGTTGTAAGGAAACTGGGTTGAACCTGAGTCAAAGAGAGTCAAAAAACCATGATCTGAAGGATCCAAATCCAAAAGATAAATCTGGTTTTGGTTGTGGCAACGAGCAGAATGTCTGCTTCAGAAAATCCTCATGCACTGCAAACTTTTGACCGATGAACCAGGGTGAGGGGGATGCCAACACCTCAGCTTTCTACAAATCCCACATCTGGTTTGTTAAGTTTGAAAGAAACCCATTTCTCACCTGTTGATGAAGGCCGATCCTCCCAGGCCCACACTGGAGTCTGTCTGTGATAATCTCCTTCTGAATGTACAGATGAGACAGAAGAAGGTCTTTCAGTTCCCAAATATCCCTGCCCAGGAATCGGAGACTTTGACTTCCTGCTATTTGACTTGCTGATGAGCTTCTGCTTGCTGACTCCCCCTCCTGGAAACAGAAGGCACAGATTTTACAAGAACGTTACAGCACTGCATTTTAGCCTCTGAATGTTTATTTCTATAAATCATCATAGAGCAGCAAACAGGAGTTTCCCACTGATGCTTTCTGCTTTATTATAATTAAGTAACCATTTAGGCTAGACTTGTAACACACTCTTGCTAGAAAATCCCTAACCCATAACAATGGAGTTGTATTTCCATTTTTCAGTTCAAACCAGCTCCCACTGACACATGAAAATGTCACATTTTCTGCCCCTGTGCTCAGCCCTGGTGAGGCCACACCTCGAGTCCTGTGTCCAGTTCTGGGCCCCTCAGTTTAGGAAGGATATTGAGGTGCTGGAGCAGGTCCAAAGGAGGGCAACCAGGCTGGTGAAGGGACTCGAGCACAGACCCTATGAGGAGAGGCTGAGGGAGCTGGGGGTGTTCAGCCTGGAGAAGAGGAGGCTCAGGGGAGACCTCATCACTCTCTACAACTCCCTGAAAGGAGGTTGGAGCCAGGGGGGTGTTGGGCTCTTTTGCCAGACAACTTTCAACAAGACAAGAGGGCAGGGTCTCAAGTTGTGCCAGGGGAGGTTTAGGTTGGAGATTAGAAAGAATTTCTTTCTGGAGAGGGTGATCAGACATTGGAATGGGCTGCCCAGGGAAGTAGTGGATTCTCCGTGTCTGGAGATATTTAAAAAGAGCCTGGATGTGGCACTCAGTGCCATGGTCTAGCAACCACAACGGTGGTTCAAGGGTTGGACTTGATGATCTCTGAGGTCCCTTCCAACCCAGCCAATTCTATGATTCTATGATTCTATGTTCCTCACATGTCAGGTCCTACACTTGCGTTTCCATCAAACCATTGAGAAGCTTCAGGTACCTAACACACCCTGGTATCTCTTCCCCACCATCCCTGCTGCCATTCTCCAAGAAATTCTGACTGATACTCCTGAAGTCACCAGCACCATAAGGAAAGCCAGAGCCACCATCTCTATTGCTTCCAGGGGGAACACAGTGATTTTTTTTCATTGACACCCAAGTTTATTCAAACCTTTAATTATTGGGATTTTTTTCACTTCTTTAAGACCATGAAATATTGAGGAGCTGCAATACCTCACCTGAATTTGGTGATGGATTAGCTTCTTCCCTACGTGTCTCATTACTTGCTGATACTGCAGCACTGGAACTGCCGGGTGCTACTGCAATAGATTGTGACATTACAACTCCTCCATGCTCCTCACTCTTGTCATCAAAGTTTCCCATCAATGCTTTCCTAATAATGTCTTCCAGACCCAGATTACTGGCAGGATCTGCAAAGGAATGACCCCTAGAACTGACTGGACCTGGGAGATAAAAGAAAACATACAAGGAAAGGTGGGAGGGGAGGCAAAAAATGTATCTCAGAGAAATTACACAGGGGTATGGGAAAAGATTTTAGAGAGAGGCAGAAAGATGAGGGAAATGAACAAAGATGAGATTTTTTTTTTCTTTAAATTTTATTTAAACACAAGGCAGCACAAAATGGCTCTTGAGTTAGACAAACACTGAAGAGCTGTGCCAGTACTGCCACTGAATGCCATTGGCATTCAGACTGTTCACAAGAGGGTAAATTTTACTGGGATTTTTTTGTTTTTTTAAACAGTATATGAAGTTGAGCATGCTGGTTGTGATAGCCTATTAAAAGTAAAATCTGCAGCTATGCAGCTGTAGTAAGTATACTGAAATTATAGTAGCAGTATACTTACATTATATTTATTGAGATGTTAACCAATTTCATGACTTCTACCTCTAAGATGTGCACAATACACAGAAACACCTAATTCTTGCTTAAGTTCCCATTTAAATACTTTCTGAAACCTCCTTCAATCATTTTGCTTTTTCCTATGATAAGGGAAACAATTTTTTACATAAGATATTACCTTTTAAATTTGCATCACCTTCCTCATTTACTGGACTCCCCAGAGTGCACAAATGAATCTACTTCACTTTTTCTGAAACATTTGTTGTTTCTTTTGCTGAAAAACTTACCTGAGGTAGTGACTGCTGGCAAATTGAATATTTCAGTCCCTGGCTGAGCAGCTGCTGCAAATAAAACACAACATTTCATTGAGTTTTTCAGGGCTGGTGATCACTATGATCACTACTAGTCCTACTGCACAAGGTAGGATTACTTTTGAACTATTCAATGCTTTTTAATTTTCTCAGTCTTCTAAGAAAAATGTGTAACAGTTAATGTGGATATGAAGCAAACTACAGACACAAAATTAACTCAAATAATGCCAGGTTTTAGCAACTCCCTCATTAATTATGTGTTTTTTCCATGGTTTTCAAAAGCCATTTCCATCTCTCAAATAAAATGTTACAAAGCTTAAGTGTGAGTCTTGCATACACCAGCATTAAAAAGAAAAAGGGGGAAAAAAATCTAACAATCAGTTTTTTGGTCATAAATTATTAACAGCTGTGGTTTTTATATTGATAGATTTATATTACTCCATTTGTTATTTGATACTTATTTGGGTTAGGACATCTGTGAATGGCAGTCACATAAAGCTTAAGCTGGAAAAATTCAGTGAAAAGGCAAGTCCTGCATACCCATGTCAGAGTCACCTCCACCAGACGAGTTCAGCTTTCGAAATATCTCCTGTTTCTTGGATTTTACCATTGGTGAAGTGTTCTCAAGTTTGGTGAAAAACGAAGGCAGGTAGCTTATACTACCTGGGGAGCGAGAGTCAGTCCTGCCAAGACCAACAGATGACCAAGAGAGGGAACATTTTTCAAGATGTACATTTAAATATTTCCAAAAGCCATTAGATGGAAACCACTGACAAATCAGCTTTAATTGAAAAAATAAACCCACAAACCAGTCTAAGTTTAAATAAAACACCTAAAAATAAAGACTCTAGGTTTCCTAGGCCAAGATCCTTGGAATTCTAGATATAATCTCCCCTGCCACATTCCTGAAATTCCCTTCACCTCTCTTACATTCGTCATGGACTGTAACCACCTTGCCAGCAACTGCAGAGGGGAGGGAGGAAAAGACAAGAAAAGAAGAATAAATTTCTCCAGTATGAGCCTTAAATTAGGATATGGTGAAAACATTTGGTGCCCTTCTTGCTTGAGCACTCAGCAGAGCAAATTTTATGTTGCAGATTTGGCAGACTGACAAAAAGCCAATGTATGGACCCCCTGAGACCCCACTCTCACACCTCCTGGGAAATAGGCTCCTTAGCTTAGTGGTATTTCATGTGATAAGCTTCTCTACAACCATGAGTGTTGAAGCCTGGGTTCCTCCAAGCCTCCCCAGGACAGGATCTAGGAAACCAATTAGCACGTCAAGCCTGAATCATTTATTAAAAACTGTAGACAGGGAACCTTCCCTGAAAACCATTTTTATAGAACTGGCACCCACGAGGAGTTTTGTTATGATGCTTTCTATCATATGACACAGACCACACTGCTTGCAGTAAGAAATTTAAGACAGAACACGTAGAGCTGACAAGTGACTCAGGCTTCCCAAAGCACCTCCCAAGCAGCAAGTTTTCAATCATAGTGTGAAAGGATCAACACTGATTAACAACTTGCCAGTGGTACCACAGGAAGATTGCTTAAATTGCTCTCTGATAAAGATACTGCTTGCAGCTCAAAAAACCTCAGAATGCTTTTAAAATTCAGTATTACACATACCTCTGTTCAGTAGGCTCAGTTCTTTGGGAAAGCAAAAGAACATTTTCCTGTTTCTCATGTACAACCGGGACCTGAGGTGGTGAGATTGGCTCATAGGGCTCTGAAGAGACGTGACTCCTCTCTGGAGATTTTCCAGGTCTACATCCATAATTCAGAGATAGACAAGCACTCTTAATACATGTAATGCAGTAGTTAACACGTGTAATTGCATTCCAGTTGTTATGCAACTGCCTATGCCTAGTACCATATGCTACAGGCATTCGTATGCTCGCCGAGCTCAAAAAGGTTACTCAGAACTTATCAGTCACTAAGGAAAATTCAAAGTAATTTAACACCTTCACTCCTCTAAAGACTGGAAATTAAGCATAAGAAGTGAGAGGAAACACCTATAAAGCTGTTAAGGAGCCACACAAGTGTGAAAACCAGTGCAAGACAGACCTTGCCTTAAAAACGGTGAAAAGACACCTCTGCTTCTGATCTACATCAAGATTACTGCATTATTTTTTAATAAATATCATATTTGGGCATTAATTGAATTTGCAGTTAAACTGAATACATTGATTACCTTCCCCTGGACTTGTCAGAGAGATTTTCAGGTGACACTCTGGAACCTGGCCGCTGGTGGTGAACAGAGGGTGACTGTGACTCAGGGCTGTAGCGATTTGATGTCTTTGCCCGGGTAGAAACAGGTGTAGGAGCAGGGCTGGAGTTCTGGAATGTAGTGGTGGGAGGCTGCAAAGAGGCCTGAGAAGCTGCTTGGTTTCTAGCAAAGTCTTGTGTAATAATTTGCTGATTGTGGCCAAAAAAAGAGAAGAGATATCTTTGTCACACATTGGACAGAGCCTATGTACTCATGCATTAAATGAGTATCAGACTGATTGCAACAAGTTAGATGATTAAGTTCTGACACAGTATTGTGTTAAATAGCCTCAAGTAAAACTACTAATTACAGAACTGGGTGTTTTCTGGGATTTTAACAGAACTGGGATTTTCCAGAACATGTGTTTTCATCATCAAAATACAACTTTTTTTGCCACCACAATACGACTTTTCACAGCTGAAAAGATGCCCACAAATAAACCTACACAGATGTGATCAGCAAGGGTGATAAGTCGATGAGTCCTGGGCACATGTGCCATCCCTTCTGCTTGGGAAGAGGGAGGAGGTGGTTGCTGGGGTGAAGGGGGTTCCTGTGGTGTCCTGTAGCGGTGAATGGGCCCCTCATATTGCCTGTTTGGGTCACCTAGTTGGAGAAAAGATCAGTGTGTTAAGACAGCATCACTGAAGCTTCAAGGTTTGAAAGTTCTGTGCTTAAACATTTAAAAGATGAGGCATTTCTGCATTTGATTTTAGGTGTGTGATGACCACCTTTTCCCTCCCTATTATAGACCCTACAATTCAGAATAAGCAAGTAAAGCTCATTTCTCACTGCAAACTGTATTGTATTAGTCTGAGCTTTGCTAGTAGGTAAATAATTGTGGACATCACCACTAATATACATTAATTTTAAAGAATATATTTAAAATAAATTTCTTATTAGCTACATTGTCCTGTAAAGGGGATCTGTTTCATGCCAAGGTGCCAGTTCAAATATATTTTCTCTAGTTATTCCACCAAAAGTTTCTGAAAAGCTAAGAATGTGGTAAGCAGACTCCCAAGGTATTTTACCTTTATTTTGAGTTCATGGAGCTGGTAAATATAAACATGATAATTCTGAGAATATCTGCACATGCAGATAAACTTACTCTCTGCCTGGCTTGGTTTAGGTGTCTCTTGCTGATAGGACTGTAGCTTTTCTTGAGTTGGTACAGGTGAATTTGCAGGGCTAATCACCTCAATGGCATCTCCAGGAGCTTCATACCGGTGGGAGGATACTGAATATCAAGCAAAGGTTGTGGGATAAGGTGTAAATATCACAGAAGATTTTTGTTGCCTCCACACAGCAACATTAGTGCTTCCATTAAAGTGACACCAGTGAAATGGAAGTCAAAACACTGTCTTTTTCTCATGATAAGCATAGTGGTACAAATACTTCCACAAAAACAGTGTAACTATAGGTTTCCTGATTTCTGATCTGATCAGTTGTCTTATCCTGCATTTCATGTTGTAGCACAGAATCCAAATAAAGCAAAAAACCTCTGATTTTTGCAAGAATCTCGAGTCACTCTGTCACAAACTGTGTTTGTCTATGAAGTATCTCTGTTGTGCAGAGCTGCATATTTTACCATTAAATATCAGAATAGCTTCACATCTTATCATTCCCCTAAAAGGCTAAGACAGACAGCAAAGAAATAGATAGTTACTAAGATACGTACAACTACTGGAAGAATCTGAACTTTGAGAGCCCCTATCTCGTGCATCCTTGTCTGAAGCAATCTGTCGAGTGATGATCACATCTATGAAGTTAGCAGCAGTAATTGTGGTCTTTCCTCGAGTTCTCAGCTCTTCCTCGTACCTGGATTTAGGGGGAGGTCCTTTCTCTTTACCAGCCTCTGAGTAGACTACTGATGAAGACTGTCCCTGGGACTTGCCACCAGAAAAATTTGCAGATGTATAGGGGCACTGGACAGGTCTCTTTTCTACCTCCAGTGTCTTCTGTTCCATCTGCTGCTGTTCAGTGACCACAGCTGACCGGCGTCCCATGTTCTCTTCTATCCTGGTTCCTTCGTGCTTGTTCTCCTTTGCTTTGGCAACTTCCATCTGAGGAGCAGAGGCTGCAGCATCCACAAGTGCTGCAAGGGCATCAGCAGCAGTATTGTAACGAGAAGCTGGCAACCCTTGAGTAATAGAGGGAGCTCCGGGGGTGAGCTGCCTGTTGGCAAACATTGGATATTCTGAATTAGATCCCCTAAAAGAAGAACTAGAGCCATACCATCTGTACCACAAAATGGAGCTCTTGTGGCAGTAAATTTCTATCCAAACTGGAAAGGGTGAAAATGCCCTAGAGCATTTCTGATAAAATCAAGAGTGATCAGATAGTGGGTATCCTCATCTTTTAGTATTTTCCTCAGGCTAAATCCACCTTTTGATTAGTTCAAATATTAGAACAGATATCTCTGCAAAAGTAACTTAAGAAACATACATGATACGTAGCTGAGCAGCAGGATCCAAAGGTGTGATCACACTTGTCCCATTGGTTCCTTGAAAAATACTAGGCCTTTGCTGCAGGATGTTTTCCTGGCTTCTAACTGAAGGGGATGGGGACCGAACATATCCATGACTGCCAGGTCTGCCAGGCTGCTCTGCACCTGCAGAACATAGAGAAGAGGGGAACAAACAAAAAATATACACAGATCACTCTTATAACAACCCAGAACTATGTACCCATGCTATTTCCTCCACATCCTTCCCCACTTGTCTCCACCACTCTGGATGTAACAGTATGTGTTAAAGGTTTAATTTGTAGTGTTCTTTTTAGAAAGCTCCAAATGACACACAGGGATAACTGGGATTCAGACCATTCCCTGGGTATTACATTGCTATGAGAGAAAGATGAAGAAGCCCAGTACTTGAAGTTACAATTGTGACCAGAACTGTGAGGTAACAGGAATCTGCCTAAAAGTGCAGACTAAACCCAAACTGTATTGTGTGTTCTTAATAAGTTGCACATTGTTAACAGTGGCTACAGAAAATGAGCAGTTACAGCCTACAGGAGAACTGACCCCAGAGCAGCAATGTGCACTCACCTGCTCGAAGATAAAGTTCAGCAGGGACTGAAGTGATTCTCTCCCTCTCTCGTTCCCGTTCTCGTTCCCGTTCTCGCTCACGTTCCCTCTCCCTTTCCCGTTCCTTCTCCCTCTCCCTTTCCCGTTCCCTTTCAGCATTTGCAGCTGCAGAAGCTGCCAGGTGTGTAGGGTGTCCTGGAAAGTCCACAAGACAAAATGAAGAAGCAAAGAGATACTCCAGTTAAGCGCAGTTTGATGTAAACACTTGCCAATATATTCTGACATCCATTTACAGCAAAATTTCCCAAGTACACTTTCATTCCAGTCAAATCTATCCATTTACCTTGGAAATCAAAAGCTTAACAGTCAGCTAGAAACCAGACAGCTTACAGACCCAAATTCTACCCTTCAGCACATTAGTTAAGTCATAATAAAGACCTAGCAGAATGAGGCAAATTCTGAATTTGTCAGTGCTTCTTCAGCTGCTAATGTAACTCTAAGAAAACCTTTGCTCTCCAAGTGAGGAGTGCATGCAAAAAACATTACCAAGAAAACATCAAAACATGACATTAATGAAAGCTAAATAAGGATGGCCAATTATCTCAGTTAGAGACATCACCAAATCAGAAGAGCTCATACCTGGTGACAAAGAAGCAGGATTGTAAGGCCTGGGAGGGAAGGTAAGCTGGGTACCAGGGATATATGTGATTCTCTCCATGGGTGGTGTGTTTGTTCCTCCAGGATGAGGCACTAAGATAGTGGGAGCCATATTGTTCAAGTCAATAATTCCTGGCAGGAGATGACACAAATAAGAATGGCCATTCAAGGACAGGCCAATAGTCCACACATTGTATATTCTGTTAATTGATAACAGTCAGCAGTGGAAAAAAAAATAAGAGTAAGGCAAGTACAGAACTCTCAGATCTGGTCACCAGCAACATACTAAGTTGGAATTTCCATTTCTACCATCTCCTGGGAGAATGCCATATATCCCAAGGATTCACAACTACACCACCTACCCAAAAAACCTTTTAAAGAAGATCAGAGAAAACACAGACATACCCCTTGCTCCTGCATACGGGAGAGCTAAAGTTTGCTCTCTAGGAGATAAACCTCTTGTTACATCAGGACGTAAATTCACTTGCATCTGCTGTGAGGTAATGTAGTCATTCAGGATTGTCTGCCTTGTATTCTCCATTGCATAAAGCTGATACTGACTTGGGTAGCCTGGGGTGGGTGAGAGCTGCCTTTGGAACAGGTAAGCAGCAGCAGCTGAGGGTGAAGGAGAAAAAAGAAGAATTAGGAACCAGTATGGGGGATATTGAATGAAAGTTTCAGGTCTTTCTACAGCTCAAGTGGCCAGTGAGAAGTGAATTAAAGTAACATTTTAATTCAGTTTTATTGAATTTATGCACTGTCTATGGATAGAAAAAGCTAAATCATCAGACTGGAGATATGTACTAGAGAAGAGACTTGACTAAAAATATAAATCCTGAAGTTCTGAAGATGTAAAGAGCTGAAATACCTAACAGAAGGTTAAAATACCTAATAGAAGTGGACTAATGGATAGATTAAAATGAACTGTATTTAATACCACCAGGGATAAGCTGACAATTCCTCAGTGAGAATGAATCACAGTCTTGAACAGAGGGGTTCTAATTACACTTCAATTCTACAGCACCTTCCATGTCCTTCCTTGCATAGCTTTCCTGAAAGCTTTTAAATACATTTCACAACTAAATGTCTACAAATTCTGTGAACTTTATAACAAAACAGAAGCAATTCAGCAGCTTCTGAAAGAAAGTTACCATATTGATAACTGCCTTGTAAAGGTAACTTTTCTGTGTATACAATATTTCTAAAACCAAAAGGCACAACACAAACATATTTACCAGGATCTAGAGCCCTGTGAAATGGCATAGCAGGGTCTAAATGAGGAGGGAGGTGACTCCTATAGACTTCAGGAGTTGCTCCTCTGTGATGAGGGTCAAAAGGACTGTGAGTCACTACAGGATCAACTCCTGGGACTGGAGATTTTGCTGGCACACTCTCCCTCTGTGTTGGAGTAAGTGTGTTCTTCCTTTCATGATTTGCTGCCTTCCCAGAAGATATTCCAGCTAAAAAAGTTAAAGAGTCAAATTAGTGAAATGAATATTTTTCAATAGAAAGTTCATTCCAATACAAGAAGTCACAAGGGATATTTTATAATACAAACTGTTTCTGATGGAAAAATCTAAATCCTAAAACTAAGATTACTTGCAGTTTCCCATATTATCTGCCTCCTCAAGATATTTGTATAATTCAATAATAGCTTCTGTCCTCAAAACTTTACCCTTGTATGTAAAACTAATTAAACTGAGACTGAATTGCCCTCCCACCACGTTACATTTTCATTTTCATATTTCAATTAACAGCTTGCAGCCTTCTTAAATTCCTTCTAGCTGCCATGCAGATTGAGAGGAGCCATTAGAATAGGATGGGGAAAAAAAGTAGAATGGATTACAGAAAAGAGTTTAAAAGTCAGTTTAAAACTAAATAGTTAGCAGTCTTTGTCTTAACCTGGATAAGAACAACATACCCTCACTAACTCTATTCATCATAGGTGAACTCCTGGACATTGGGCTCTGATAGTTGACAGGTGTTCTCCGAGCATTGGTATCATCATAAATCCCAGGGCTCAGCTGTGATTTGGGAGTTTCATGAAGAGTTGACCTGAGAACAGAGGGACCAGAGCTGACTACTGACGTGTGCCGGGAACGTACGGCATCCCCGGTCTTCACATCTTCATATTTTCCTCGCTCCACCACCTTCACGTTTTCTGGCACCATTTCCAACTGAGGCATTCCACGGGGCAGCTTGCTTGGTCCAGTGATTAAAGATTTTACATTGTGTTTGATGGCAGACTGGCCAGAGTTGCTTTCATATTTTATGGGTGTGCCCTGAGAAGGAGAAAAAAGATCGGGTAAGGTTATGCTGCCCATCTTTCACTTTTTGCTAGGGGGGAAAAATTAAATAGAAAACCACATTGCTGATGTGTAGCTCATTGCTTCTACCACACCACTGCAGAATACAACAGAACATTAATGACTTCTACTTGTCAGTTCTCTCCCATTTGCTTGCAAGGGTGTTCCCTACAGGTGAAGCGTCAGGGTTTTTCTAATACACAGAAAATATTCTTCAGTTGTTAAGTTTCTTAAAATAAAACAACACCCCTCATTTGTGATTATGCAAATATCCTGAACTGAACTATTGATACAGACTATTGAGTCTGTAAGCAACAGCATGAGTCTAGTGGTGCTCTTTTTAGTTACCTGAGATATGGAGCCTTCTATGATCGGCCTGGTTGTCTGCACCATTTCAGGAGTTTTGCGACTCTCCTGGCTCAGCAAGTCCTGTCTTGGGATTTCATGGATGGAACGACCCATTTCTTTTATAGTAGTGACTCCATCATATGGTTTCCCCTTTGTTATGGCTCCTTCAAATGTCCTTATGGGAGGTGACTCTCTCTTAATCTGTTTAGGGTACTTCAAGCCCTCTTCAAAGCTTTCAGCTGTTGCTCTTGGCGTGCCTTTTTGAGAAAGTAAGAGTTACATCACTGCTATTAAAATTACTAAGGATTTTTTTTTAATAAACAGAGTAACTAACTACATGCCATAGTACTGGAACTCTGGTTTGCTATACTTTATGATAATCTATTCCAAAGACAAAAAAATGCCACAAAAATACTGAAAAAATAATCAATATGTCACTGAAAGCATCCCAGGTTATTTTGGATATTGAAGTAAAGGCAATAGCAGACATCCTCAGAGGTCTGGGGAATTATTAACAGTTCAGTTTAAAAAAAAAAAAAAAAAGTGCTAACTACCAAGTATTCATATTCTAAAAAGTCTTATTTGCAAAAAGAAACAAAATGCTATGGTTACACTCCAGTTTTGTATATAGGCTATCAGAAAGCATCTGATTTATGCTCCAAAAACATGTTTAATAAAATAAGCTCCAATTTAACACAGCTACCACTGTTAATAAGAGTTTTAAGGTACAGAAATCCATATTTTGAGGGTGTAATTAATGCTTACCATCTAAACTTGAATACTTTACCTTGCATTATAGAGCCAGACAACACAGTTCTCTCTTTTAGTTCAGCATGTGGGCTGCCCCTAGGCAGTGCACGGCATATTAAACCTAAAATTAAAATGAACACAATTTAGAGAATTAAACCAGGGTTCAAAAAAACCCAAGACACCCCAAAACAACAAAATCCCTCCTCCTTCTCACATACATTAGATATTATCTGCACCATGGTAGTGCCTCAAAGGGCTTAGCTTCAGTATGCTAGTCATTGTATCAACATGTTATAAACACCATCCTGCCCTAAAAACCAAATGTCAGTTCAAGCATTCACACTATTACACTGTTGCAAGTTTTAACAGTGTTAGAAAACACAAAGTATGTTTTATAATTAACCTTAACTCTCATCCCAAAAGTTGTTACTGCTTCTCTTACCCTCCTCCTTTCAGTTTCCTTACCTAATAAAGAAAGGTGTTCATGATGGGAAGTGGAAGAAAAAAAACATCCCAAACTATACCTCAGCATCCTCCAAATTGATCAAAATTCATATTGGATCATTTCAAATAGCTGAATTAACTGTTTCTACAGAAGGAACTTAAATCAACCCCCCACAAAGAATTTTCCATGGTTTGGGGAAAGAAAATGTGTCACAGTGATAAGATCCAGCATAAAAGTCTCAGAGCAGCTTCTCATATGCCAAAAGAGCCCAAATATGAGCCAAATCTATCAGCAGCTTAAAGAATATACTGCATTTCCATATACTGTTTATAAACTTATTCACATCATCTCATCTGATGAAAACGTACACAAAATGATGGGACAAAATGCACTTGAGGAGCAAGACTCCAGAGCTTTGACATGAAGCAGTTTCTTGCATTTGTATTAAAAAAAAAACCAAAACTATTAGAAATATTATATAATGGCCTGACTTGACCTTTGCAGTCTTAGTTAGGTTACAGATTATTAAAACAAAATTATAGTAGGATGCCCTGAAGCAGAACATGGCAGCTGTGCAAGTTTTCTTCTGCTTGGCATAACCAAAGAGGTTTCTTGCAGGAAAGCCAAAGGGTGCCCTGATGAATTTCCTAAGCTCCTCTAGCAGAGACCAATGGGTATATTAACCAATGGGTGTGCCCATGGAGCCCACACCAGTAGGACTGGATGGTTTGAGGTCTGCCACAACCAGTTGGGTCTGTGAAGTGTCAGTTACATGTGTCAGATCTAATGAGAGGAGTTCTGGTAACACACCAGCAAAAAGAAACCAGGAAAGCAGTGTCTGGTCCAGTCCTACTCCCAGCATCCTTCTCCCACTGTAGTAGCTGTTACCTCAATTTAACTAGTAGTGTAAGATTTAAATCTAATTTCTCTTTTATTCTGCTCCACAAAATAACTCCAAATACTGTCAAATCAATGCAAAAGGTTTGGATAAAACACAAAACATCCTGGAAGCAGCTGTGTTTACCTTCTAGTGGTGCAGATACTGGAGACTCCCGCATTGACATTCCTTGCTTTATATTTCCTTCCATGGTATCATAGCTTCTCTTTAAACCAATTTCATGAGCAGTTCTTGGACTCCTTGTTCCTTCACGAACGTTTTTAATAGCTGGCAAAATTTAAAACAGTATGGTGAGGAATTGTAGACAATTAAAAAAGACAGGTGTGTTACATTTAACGAGACCACGGGTCATTAATGCTTTAAAAACACAATTTTAATATAATATTGGAACATTAAATCTCAACCTTAAAAAGATCTTTTACGGTTTGTCAACAAGCATATTTGTTCAAGCACATATTAATTTATCAGTTTTTCAGTTGAAATTCCAAGTTACATGATACATTTCTTTTGATTTTTCATTTTAGAGTTGGTTTAAAACTTGGCTTTCAAAATAAAAAACATCCCATGACAAGTTGGAAGTAAATGGCTCTGAAATGAAATAGCTGACCAATATTTTAAATACACAGCACAGGAGACTCTTCAGAACACAGGCATAATTTCTGAGTCACTTTAATTCTTACACCCTCAAAAATGCAGGTCAGTATTTCTCCCAGATGGCACCCCAGTGACAGATACACTTCAGCTATGGATGACAGAAGGAGAACCTGCTGCAGCCTTGACTTTGATCAGGTAGAATATACAAATACTCACTATCATAAGACAAAATATGCCCACTTTTGCCTTCATAGATAACATGGCCTTTGGCTGAAGCTTCCTCCCTACACTTCTCTGGGCTGCTGTCTTCTGTGGCGAGCCGGGTGATGGTTCCCTTCAGCAATGCATCAGCTGCTATGCCAGACTGGGAGAGAGCTGGGGTACCCTGCATTTAAATCAACCAAATATAATTCAGAACATGTGTATTTATTACAGAGACCAGGGAGCAGTGAAGAGGGGGGAAAAAAAAACCAAAACCCCACAGATTTTTTATATGTAGAAAATCATTACTTCATCAAGCACTGTAACTTAAACTTCTGCCTCTGTTATCAGACATTTAACCTAAATTTTACTAAGATTATTTGCAGCTGATTTGATGCCTTTTTAAAAAAAATGCAGAAAGAAGTATAGGGAGTAGAATATTACAAAAGTATTTCACAACCTGGAACATTTACCCTATAATACCATTTTAGAGGAAGACAGAATAGACTACATACTTGCTGAGACAAAAAGGCTTAATTTACTTTTTTCTGCTTTAAACAGCATCTGCACAAGGCTGCTTACAGTTGATTTTCTTATATGAATTCTGGTGTTATGCTCTTTTCATGGAAGTTGCTAATAAGACTTCAGTTAGGTAAACCAAAGGCTCTGGGGATATTTTTATTTGAAAAGTTTGAAGTCTTCTATACACAGATATGAAATCAAGGTAATACTGACTTCAGCAACAGTGGGATTTGACCACCTGATTCTATTATCATTTCATTTTTTGAGGCAGTTCCTCCTCTGTGATATTAATTTATTTTTCAGACATGTAAATACATTCACAGTGCTAAGTTTAAATATGCTGGTTTGATACAACCTCCTCAGTCAGGGGAAGAATACCTGAGTTATGGAGCCTCTCAAAGAAGGAATGGTCTCAACAGAAACTTTATTGGTTGGAGTCCCTCGTGTTATACTTCCCTCCTGTATTGTTGTGGTACCTGATTTGAAATAGTAAGACATCATGATAAATAAGAGAGTAACAACAAAAAAATAGCTACTTCATTTGAAACAGTGAAAAACTTCAGAGAGAACTGATAGTTCACACAAAAATACACAGAAATTTTCAGCTTAACAGCAGGCATTTGAGGCAGTGAAATTATTTCCTCCTTTAACATAGTCTTTTTTAGCCTAAAGTCTTTTGCAGCTTGTGAAATCATTAATCCTTGATATTTAACTTCTTTTCTTTTTACATATTTGGGTATTTTACATGTATGCTTTAGAAACAACTTGATTTTAAATCTGATATGCATTAACAACTGTTTTAAAATGAGACAGGCAGACAGGAGGAGCTAGATACAAATACACATGCCTCAAAAAATAAGGAGCAGAATAACCACATAATACTCAAAACCAAAGACTTCAGGAGTTTGAGTTCTAGAAGTTAATTTTCTCAGGTTTCTCAGGTTCTGACAAAGGTTTTTATCTGTATGACTTTACCTCGAACCACACTTTCATGTTGTGCCCTGACCAGGAGTCCCTCAGGCTGGGAATTCTGACTTCTGGGAGAGAATTCTTCTTGTTTGATATAGGGAAGGGAAGCTATTGAGAAAAAAGAAAAAGGTTGGGGTTTTTTTTCCTTAATTATGAGTCATTAAATAGCCTATATAAAACAGACCCCAGCTTTGCTTTTCTTACCAGATTTGGCTGACTCCTGCTGTCTTGGCAGCCCAAGAGATATAGAACCCACTGATGGCTTTGTAGTTTCTTGGGTGTAGGAAGCTTGACTATGGGATGTTAAGTAAGTGCCAGGTGTTCCCTGAAAAAACAGTACCATTGTCTGTTAATTCTTGTTTCTGGAATGAAGATTCACATCTCTGTTTAAAGGAGAATGCAAATGCTACTATGATCCTATCTTAAAATGCTACAGTACACCACTGCAGAGCATGAGGAGTCTATGTCACTGTCTGGAGAAGCAATTCACATAAACTGGACATCCTCAGCCATGCTACTAAATGTAAATAACTGCAACATGTTCTGGTTTATAAGGCATCTGTAATTCCTGGATTTACAGAGGTGGCACATATAGGTTTAGTTACTGTGAACTAAACCTATACTGTGAACACATCACCAAGTGTGAGATGTTTAAGATTGGTAAAAGGGCAAAAAAAAAACTAGTTACAACCACAAATTTTCAAATAATAATTCTCTTACTTGTGAGATGGAGCCTCCCATGATGAAGGAAGGTTTTTCTGATGGCACACTTGTTTTGGAGGATGGAATGAGTGGTGGTGGTGGTCTTGTGGGTCTGGTTGTTGGAAGGCGGACTCCTTCAGGTATGTTGGTTATTACTTGGTGAGGTGCTGGCTGGAGAACTTGGGGGAAAAATTGTACATTAAGATTACAATCTGCTTCAGCACTCCTAGCTAGAGAGACAAAGAACAGAAACAGAACAGCTCATTTGACAATTTCTGATGGGAACTGCCTAGCAAAACTCAAAAGCTATTTAGCTGTATTTACAGGTTTGAAATTCACTGTGTCCAAGTGCATGATTCTAAAAAGAGTTCTTATTCTTTAACTGGAGTGCAACCAAGTCAAGTATAATCTAAGCTTCTCTGATTTTCCCTTTTCTTAGCATGACATTATACTCTGAGGGAAAAGCAAGATTCCAAGTTTCAGAATTCAGATTTTTCAGTTACTTTGCTATTTTATAAAACATTCAGGCTATCATATTAAACAATTACAGTGAGAAACTAATGCCAAGGACAGCAGCAGCCTTACCAGAGCTAGAAAAATACCAAGAACTTAATTATATGCACACAGAGAAAACATTCTGTATTCTTCTTTAGTTAAGTGACAAAGTGTTTAGAAGATAATCTGATGTTCCATCAAGCCACAGAATTAAGTTGAGCTTTGAAAGGAAGGCTGCATCTCACAAAATCTTTACCTGGAGGGACACTGTAGCGAGCTGCATTCATATCAGGCTGGGGAGAGGCTTTGTTGACTTCTCTTGGAGAAAGCCTGTAGGGTGATGCTGCCCTTGTTGCTGTGTTCTGCACTTGTGCTTCCTGCTCTATTGCTCGCTTGACCTCAGCATAGGGCATGTAGGCCACTGGTTTTCCTGCAAAGGTTGGAGTTACCAGAAAGAAAAGAACCCTGGATTAGAAACTAGAGGCACAAGGTACAGTTTGCATCATCATTTTAAGAAAGGGACTATTCCAATGTCAGATGTATTCATCAGGTGCAAATGTTTCAATTAAAGAGCAGTCTTAAAGTGCAGCTTCATGTAATATCTTCCTATATCTATACTTCTACATCCAAAGCTTTGGAAAAACTCTCTCATACTTTCTATATGTGAAAAACAGTATCTGGTTCCTTTAAGTCCTCTAAGTGAAAGCTCTGCTATTGCAAAAGATTTAATTTAAAGAAGATTCCTTTCCAACCCTGTGCATCAGCCAAGTTTACATGAAAGTTCAGCCAGATTTAAATGCCAACCCTACAAGCCAAAAAGCCTCCCTGCCTTGTTTGCTTGTCCAGAGAAGTCACAAATCAAATTGCAAACAGCAATACAGCTCATCAATAGTGTTTAGAGGTAAAACACACTTTTACTTTTTAATTTTCAGAAATTAAAAATCCAGCACCAGAACTTCAGAAACTCCTTTCCCTTGACAATGGACAATTTGATTATTAAAAACTACAAGCCAGAACGAGTCTATTGCAGCTATGAAATTACATCTTTAACCTCAGTAGTCAAGAAGAGATGGCACCAGTCATCCCATAACAACTTTCTAAAGGACCTTCACTATTTTACTGCATGACAAAAGTATTGTGTAGGTTCTCACAAGCCAATTCAACAAGAGGTCCTTTTGTTTGACAAGATGCCTCACAACACAGGCACTGTTCTGATGTCTGCAATGCCAGGTTATTAAGCAGCCTGTGGGCTCCCCACTGCACAGAGCAGTGGGTGGACAAGCTTCATGTGCACAGTGAATCTTAGCAGCTGTTGTAATGATCTGATGACATCTCAGCCTCTCCTAATTTTCAGATTAAAACGTCCAGACTTGTAGAACCAATTTACATTAACTGTGTAATCCCTCCCTCTCTGCCTGCCTCAATAACCACCTTGATTTTTGCTGGCAGGGGCTTCACCCCAAAGCTTTCCCACACTTCATAATACCATCCTGCCAATGGCAAGAGTTACTCAGGTAGTATTTCAGTTAAATGGTACTTTCAAACAACCTCAGACTTTCCACCTAAAGAAGCCACTTCCAAAAACCACAATCTTACCCTCCCCTCCACAAATCCACAAGCTGTCTTCTCACTCCTTTAACAAGCAAAAAAAATGGTTCTGTTCCTTTCATGTCACTCAGGTGTAAGTAATTAAGGTGAATAATTTTCATAACATAATTTAAAATCGTTATGAGTATGAAAAACAGAACAGTTGAGTTTCAAAGACCGTGACAGTTTATCTTGTTTTTACTGTGGAGACAACAGAAACAACACAGGAGAATATAAAAATCTAAAACTGCAGAATATGCAACTGTGATGATTCCTCTAACATTGTAACACTCAGTACATTTATCTCACCCTGTGTATTTCATTGTGACAGTGAAGTTTGAAGACCTCTCCTCTAGTAAAGAAAGTCGAGGTAAAAGTTACACAGTACAGACCTGGGCCTCCCATACCATGTTTGTCTGGTACACACATAAAAGCAATCTTCTGCAAAACTTTGGGTAATTTGCAAGCTGTTCATAGAACTAAAATAATTTCAGTTTCATTCATTCAACTTCATTCCAAAGAATGAAAATATAGCTGATACACACAGAAAGGATAATGTGAATGTCTAAGGAAAGCTAATAAATGCATCCTTTGGCTCTTAGAGAACAATTTGGATGATGTAACATACAGCTTGTCCACCTGAATCACTTTCCTGTAACCAGCAATGGCAGCAGCCACATCTTTATTCACCCTGACAGCTTCTGGGAGCAGTTTTAGCCTTGCTCTCTGTACTGAAGGTCACACTAGAAGCCACATTCAGGACACACATGTCCAGATCACAAAGCTCAGTTCAAATTCTGCCTTCAAGTTTCTTCCCTACAGACAAAAGCAACCAACCACCCTGTTCCCAAGAGAAAGAACCTTTCACACAGCCCTTCTGCAGACAGACAGGGTAGAGTATGACAGCTCTAGCAAACTTCTGTGCCCTGCTCCAGGGCTCAGTGCCCACAGAGGTACTCTGGGGCAGTA
This sequence comes from Calypte anna, assembly GCF_003957555.1. Lineage (NCBI taxonomy): Eukaryota > Metazoa > Chordata > Aves > Apodiformes > Trochilidae > Calypte > Calypte anna. The sequence continues at coordinate 7,482,803 of NC_044264.1, forward strand.
AAATATTCCTTTTAATTGGGCTTCTCTCTGTAGGAATAACTCGTTTTTGGATTTCACCAAATGAAGCCAGTTTTTCTGCCTTATCTCAAGGGGCTACATAGTGATTCTCCACCACTGTAAGAGCAGCAGGACCTCTACAGTAGACAGGTTCCTTCAGTCATATGCCATCAGAAGGTAACTATCAAAACACTAAAATTCCATTCCTCAACGAGGAAGCACTGTAACCCATGGACATAAAAGGCATTATTTCCATGACGGCTGTGAAAACTCCTACCTTCCCACTCAACATTAGGGCTCTTGGAAGTGCCACAAGGGCTTACAGCACTTCTGTATTCCATATCCAGCTGCTCTTGCCTCTGGCGCTGCTCCTCCAGCAGTGCAGATTCGTGCATGGCTTTGATGTGCCGCTGGTAGAGCGCGTAGCCACTCACTGGTGTGCCAACAGGAACAGTGCAGGGACTGCAGGAGACCTAAAAGGACAAGAATCATAGAATCATAGAATTGGCTGGGTTGGAAGGGACCTCAGAGATCATCAAGTCCAACCCTTGAACCACCGTTGCGGTTCCCAGCCCATGGCACTGAGTGCCACATCCAGTCTCTTTTGAAATATCTCCAGACACGGAGAATCCACTACTTCCCTGGGCAGCCCATTCCAATCCTTGATCACTCCCTCTGTAAAGAAATTCTTTGTAATATCCAACCTAAACCTCCCCTGGCACAACTTAAGGCTGTGCCCTCTTGTCTTGTTGAAAGTCGTCTGGCAAAAGAGCCCAACCCCCCCCTGGCTCCAACCTCCTTTCAGGGAGTTGGAGAGAGTGATGAGGTCTCCCCTGAGCCTCCTCTTCTCCAGCCTGAACACCCCCAGCTCCCTCAGCCTCTCCTCATAGGGTCTGTGCTGGATCCCTTCACCAGCCTGGTTGTTCTCCTTTGGACCTGCTCCAGCACCTCAATCTCCTTCCTGAACTGAGGGGCCCAGAACTGGACACAGGACTCGAGGTGTGGCTTTACCAGGGCTGAACACAGGTGCTGGCATCAGGTACAGCAACACACACAGGGACCTGCTAAAGTAACCATCCTGCTCAGTGCCTCCACTGCAGCAGCCAGAGTCTAGGTCTGAGTGTTCCAAAGGCACCACAGCTGTTCTTTAAACTACTACGTTTCTTCATTTCAGGATTTTTGTTACCACTTTAGTATTGCAATTAGGGTTAAAAGATACTCCCCCAAACATCACTTTAAAAAAAAATAACACCCCCTACCATAGGTGGTATGACAGCAGCTCGGTGGTGAAGCTGCTGCAGGTCCATCTGCCCTTGCTTGATTGTGGGTGACACCAGTATTGACCCAGTGGGATTTAACAGGGAGGGCTTGGACTCCCTGCTGAAGATACTGGAAGAAGAGATAGAAGGAAGGGGAAAATGTCAGCAAAACACTAGGATTAAACAACTTAAAAAAATTGACAGGCAAAAGTATGTCTCTCAACTTCAAAAAAAGAAAAACATTTCACACATTGGACAAATAGCTCAATAATCAGAATTGTGTTGTGCTTTGTCCCACAGCACAGCTGGCAGAACACACATCAGGTGCTGCTGTATTTTTATAATACACAGAAATACCAAAAGAAGTGTTCAGAATCTCCAACACCAGAAATTCATGCACACAGTTTCTTTATCCACAATATTGCAAGACTGCAACCTGAGAAAGAAGGTTTTGGGGAAAAAAAAGCCAGGAAGCACTAGATATATTTAGCCCACAGTAAATAGATGGTAGTACACATCAGACTACTTCTATATTGAGAGCTAACAGATTTGTGAAGAGGAAAGATGATGTCTGAAGAGCCAACAGAGTGCAAAACACCAAACTGGACCCTTCCAAAGACCACATGCAGAACAAGGACATTGGATGCTTCTGACATTTAAAATCTCTCCTGGGTACTGTGTGTATATTCAGCCCACTGAGAAGGAGAGGGATTCTGGTGCTCCACCATGGTTACATAGGAACTCCACCAACAGGACACCAAAAAGACTTCAAACATGATCAGTGGTGTCAGCCATCCCCCAGAAGAGAAATGGTTCCACAGCCATGCAGCACTGGGTGTTTAGAGCTCTATAAACTCATCTGGGTTCTCCACAGTGCTTAGGGCCAAGTTAGTGTGCATGAACACACTGTACAGTATGCAAAAAGAGGTCATCCACTTCCCAGGACACTTGGTTGTTAATTTATGGACACTGACTGGTAAGAGTGAGAAATACTTCCACTCCTCTATTATTAATAGCCTTGAAGAGATTCAGTTCTACTGACTGATGTGACATGGTTCACTGATGGTAACTGGGTACAAGACCCTAGTGGTTATACAAACAAACAAACATGAAATGCTAAAAGGGAACTAAACTATCAATAATTTATGGCCCTTCTTTATTTTTTTCTAAAGCAGGGTTCATCTCCTACTAAAATATAGATTCAAGCTGCTCTCTCTGCCAAATTCAAGCAGTTTTGGATGCATTCTACTAAACTGAGTTTGTGAATCTATTAAGAAAACTCCATTGCCAAGTTGCTGGCTCTTCATTCAAAACAGTTATTCACTAATAGGAATGGAGAATCCATGAGCTATCCCACACTAACCTATCACCCTATAAAAATATTCCAAACCTAATTCTGAATGTGTAGATTTCTAATAGTGTGTAAAAACAACAAACTAGCAAATCCAAACCAAAGCAAATAACTTCAAAACAGATCTAGTTACACAAACACCACTGAGTTTCTTAGTAGACAGATGAGAATATTTACAAGAATATTTACAAAACTTCCTACACAGATTATTTATTTTTCAGTTGGTCACCTATTCTTAAACAGCTGTGTATCAGAAAATCCTGCAGTAGCAAGACCTTCACCTCCCACTAGAAGTACCTCAGAACTACTTTATCATGGAAACTCATGCCAGGAGCATCTTTAATTTCTTTTCTTGGTTTTCATTGTGTCAGCAGGCTGCTGTCCCTTTCCATATCACAGTTCAACCCAACTCCCATTCTCTGAGAAAGATCCTAAATGTCCTAATCCCTCACTCTCCAGCTTTCCAGGTCATTTTACTAGTTTGCTACCAACCTAATCAGTCTATCACCATGGAATTTGACTTACCCTGCCTTAGAAGACCCTTCTTTTGGCTTTTTATCAACATTTTAAAATCAGCATTTCCCTCTGCTGCACTTCCAGCAAAGACACTTTAGAAATTCTTTCCCTAGTAGAAACTTGTAACAAAAATGTCACTACTGATGACAGTTTTTGGATCACTGTTAGGAAAAATCACTTTTTAAACAGCTTCTTAGCAGTTGATCATACTTGGAAGGCTAAACAATTAAACTCACCCCTGTCTGTCAGGTTCTCCATCAACTTCCTCATCAGCACTACAGGTGGCACTTGAATCATTATCTGAATGGGATTCTTGTCTTGTTGTATTAACTTGTTGTGACAGACTGTAGTCCATCTCCTCTGGTTCTGACTTTTCCTTGGGCTTCTCCACATCTCTCTCTTTGGTATCACTCTCTACTTTCACTTGAATATTCTCTGGCATCCTCATTTCAGTCTCTACAGGTTCTACTTTGGTATGTACTGGAAGAGTAATCACAGGCTTAGCTTCAACTGGATGGCTTCTACTGTCAACCTCCATAGGCTCTTCTGCCTCATTATTTACTTCTTCCTTAACCTGTGGCTCAGGGTTCTGACTCTGACTTTCAGCTGTTGATACACTTGGGGCTGTTGAGGAGGGAGATGTGCTGGCTGCAGGTTTAATGGTAGATTCTTGTTCTGCTGTTGCTTCAGTGGTTACTTTTGAAGAACTCTCAGCTGGAGTTTCTTCACTTGGTTTTGCAGGTTCTGCTGGAGTTGGAGATGGAGCACTTTCTGTATCAGAACTATTTTCAGCACCTGGTTTAAAAAAAGAAAAAAAGTTCCATGTTAAGTGAAATATAATTGGATGCCAATCAACTGCTCCTTCAGAGCAACCAAATATGTCTGCTGTCTCAAAACACTAGATGATAGGATAATCAAAGCATCTTAAAACACTAAGCAAATCATAGAATCATAAAATCATAGAATCATAGAATCATAGAATCCTAGGGGTTAGAAGGGACCTCGAAAGATCATCTAGTCCAACCCCCCCTGCCAGAGCAGGGCCACCTAGAGTACATCGTGCAGGAACGTGTCCAAGCAGGTTTTGAATGTCTCCAGTGAAGGAGACTCCACGACCCCCCTGGGCAGCCTGTTCCAGGGCTCTGTCACCCTTACAGGAAAAAAATTTTTTCGAATATTCAACTTGAACCTCCTGTGCTCCAATTTACACCCATTACCCCTTGTCCTATCACTGGTCATCACTGAGAAAAGCCTAACTCCATCTCCTTGACACTCACCCCTTACATATTTGAAAACATTGATGAGGTCACCCCTCAGTCTCCTTTTCTCCAAACTAAAGAGACCCAGCTCCCTCAGCCTTTCCTCATAAGGGAGATGTTCCACTCCCTTAATCATCTTAGTAGCTCTGCGCTGGACTCTTTCAAGCACTTCCCTGTCCTTCTTGAACTGAGGGGCCCAAATAAACATCAGAGTCAGAGTCAAACATCTTCAGGCTGCTCAATCCTAAAAATGCTCCTTCTCCTCCAGTGATTTCCAATTGCTAAATCCCAACTGAAACACAGTTTTTGAGCACTACATTCTGAAGTGGAACACAGCCTTCTGAGCATATATTTGGCACAAATCATAGGTCCTGTTCTGTGCACACACACTAGTTTCCTTCCCAGAAAAGTTACCTTCACTGTCTTCTGGATTCTCTTCTTCATTAGATGCTTCAATATCTTCATCCTCCTGAGCTGACACAGTTGAAGCCACACTCTCACACTGGGACACATCTCTCTCCTCACGGGGCCTCCGCGAAGACTGACAAAGACACAGAGGGCATTTACATGGGACTGAAAATCTGAATTATTAGTTCCTTTTACATGCATTGCCTTTCATCAAGCTGAGGCTGAAATGAAAGACTGAGAATCTCTGTTTGGCACAGACCCATTCACAGTCTTTCAGCTTCAGGCCAGGTTTTGCTACTCCTGATCAAAGCTTGGGAACTGTCTCAAGATACATCTGGGGGGGCACCAATACTCTTCAATTCAGTGAGAAAAGACCAGGATAACACAGCAGTTTGGAGATTCTATTTGGGATTCTACTTATGATGCCCCAAAATTTGGAGTTATTGGTCTTCTACCAATTCTCTTGATCTATTTTGTAAAGTTAGTGCTTATTTTGTTTTATGGTAACTGTGATGACCTGAACGTCCACAGCAGCTGGTGTACTGATGAGGAACTAAGGGATTCTTTAGGCCTGAGTGCTTTATCTGATGGAAAATTTCCTATTGCATTTTAAAGGAAGAAGTGGTTAGTATCACAGGTCAGTGAGCATCAGCTGCCTTTTCTAGATTTATGTCACAATACAAAAACAAGTAGCAAAGGAAACAAGGGGTGATTGCAGAACAGTTTTAGTGAAGCATGAGGAATGACTTCAGCAAGATGCCAAATTTTCCCCTGCAAAATATTCAGTGCCCATTGCACCTACCTTCTGTTTGTGCTGCTGGAGAAGGCTGTCCAGATTGTGTCTCCTTTTATAGTTGAAGTAGAAGTTTTTACACTGAGCTTCACTTTTTGTACCAACCATTTTGGCAATTGCTGCCCAGTTCCGTCCATGTTCCACCAGGCCTGCAAACACACAAGAAACAAATTTTACTATAATTCAGCTATCCAAACCCAAAGAAATATCCAAACCCTTTGGGGAAGGTAAGAGAACAGGAACACTGCTGTACTTGAGAACTTTTACTGTGATGATGTATTTGATAACTACTCCTGAGGTGAAAAAAAGATTTGTGAGTCTGAATGCAGTCCTATGAAACCTTCAAACTTAACTCCTTGCTGCTGCTAATATGTAACATCTGTGCCAAAATATTGATTTTATGCATCAAATTTACAGGTAGCACTATCTGCCAAATGAATAAACAAGTTAGAGACTATGTTAGCTTTTCTATGAAAAGATTTTCTGAGACAATGGGAATTCTTATAACTTTTAAGACATTACTTTTTTATGTATCTAATTTATTATTTTTATTTATTATTTATTTGTTATACATAAATTTGTTACTAAATTTATGTATGACATACACATCTTCACATCTGTTCCACAAGCTTTCATATACCAAGTACAACATCAAACAGTTCTAAGTAGCCCATATGAAAAAAGACAGCACAAGTCTCAAGAAACTTATTTTCTGTTCAAGATGTTTGCTTTTTTCTTTTTTTTTTTTTTAAAACAACAGCAACTTTCTAAGCATTGTGTTGCATTCCCTCATACTCAGTACATTATTGTCATTTGGTGAATACAAGTATTCAGAATAAGTCAAAAGCTTTACAAGCTTTACCTTTCTTAGCAACTTCCATTTCTTCTTCTGTCCAGCGGGATGTCTCCACAGGCTCTGCAGAAGCTGAAAAAGAAACAGAAACACTGATCAGAGAAAAGACTGGGAGTCACCACTACAGCACAGACTGTGCATCCCATAGCCAAATAATCTGTTTATATTAGGGTTTGCTCAAGTCACTTGGGGAAGCTGCTCTTGTCAGTGGGAAGCAGTCCATCTCCATTAAACCATGTTAGAGATATAAGAAGCAACACAATCTCAGCAGAGCAAAGTGTTCAAAACTATTCTGCCTACAAAACTATGATTAATTATCTGCCAAGGAAGACTTTTAAGTAATTTGGATGTATCTATCATCAAAAAGTTATCTGAACTGTCAATAATCACCATCAAGTACTAAAAGCAGCAATCCAACAGGCTATAAATGAGTTCCATCATATTTCACTGACTGCCATGGAAAGGACTGAAATGGTTATTGTTTAGTGGCTATCAAGAAATCTGCTCTTCCTGTATTCACTGGGTCTCCTACTGGACAAACAGAGAAAGGTAAAAACACAGCAAGTAAAAACAAGAAGGAAAATCAGTCTTCTCCTCTGGACTTCACATCATTCTGTTTACATTTCTGAATGGCATTAAGCTGCAACATCATCCATTTCCTTTTCATAAAATCTGCCATTATGCACAGCAGGCAACAGGAACAACTTCCACTAACAAACAATAAAAGCAGGACACTGAAAAGTACCTGATCTACTGAGAAGCTATTTTGGATTTTCTAGAAAAGTTCCCAAATCCCGTTTAAAATAAAACAAAGCAAACTCAACTATTGCTCATTTAACTATTAGTAAAATGAGAACTAATGTACCCAATTAATTCTGTTCTTTAGCATATGCAGAATATCTGAGCAAGAGAAGAGTTGTTACAAATTATAGAACAGCAGCTGCATGGAACTATCCAGTTGAAGAGGTAGCAACAACAAACTTTGCCACAGCAGAGCAAGGAAATAAAACCAGTCCTGCCATCCTAGATAATGATTTACTAGCCACAAGGTATTCTGTTGCTAGTATTTCTGCACCACCACAAATTACATCAGTCTTTTCAGAAATGCAGCCAGAGATAGCAGTCTTTTTTAATCCTACAAGTCAAGAAAGTAACATTTTATTTTGAAGACATTTCTTGCAAGCTAATGCAGAAACAACAATAAAAACAACTCTCTAGGATCTATTTCAGATTATGAAACTCCCTAAAGTGCTCAAATATCAGGCCTACTTATTTAACAATAACCTCAGTGAGCTACAGCCTGCAAGTCACTCTGTGTCAACAGCATTTGGATCTCTACAGATCCATTACTAATCCTGCAAAGAGAGAAATGTAGTTATTACAGAAAGGCTAAACTGCCTTTTTTCCCCCCACATGGTTCAAAGAGTCATCTGATTACACACAAACTATTCATGAAGCTACACTCATGGAAGTGTAACAGGATCACAAAGTCACAAAATTATAAGCAGGCCTAAGAGTAAAGATGTAAGACATAATAATAAGAATAAAAATAAAGTGTACTGCATGCAGAGAAAAAAGTCAGTGAAAAGCCTGTTGGCCAGATGGGTCCCTGATTGTCCTACAAAGACTACTCACAAGGTTCTGGTGGGGGTGGAAGAGGAGGTGGTGGTTCTTCAGTGGCTGCAGCTGCAGCAGCATTTGCTTGTGCTGCTTCATTTGTCATTGATCTGGTGATCCTGCCCTTACGACGACCTTGACTGTTGGCAGTTTTTCGGCCCCTAGGAGTGGCCTGCTCCCTCTCCTCTGTTTCCTCTGATGCAGCTTCAGATTTGTCCTTTTCTTTGGTATTCTCTCTGCAGTAGTTAAAATATAGATGAGTCACATTCAGATAGGCATTATGGACAGATATTCCTGAATATCAATGTAAAAAAACCCAAAACCATCAATAAACCCCCCACAAACTGAACAAAACTCCAGAAATCTGGAAGATGCCTTTAGTGAGACAGAATTCAGCCACAGTTTAGAGCTGCTAGAGAATAACAGAGCTAACATCTTATACATCTTTGCAACTTCAAAGAAAATATGAACACTGAGATAGGATGTATGGGAAAAAACAAATCAACAAGATATAAAAAAATTACCTGTTCAAAAAAATAATCCCATGGATTTTCCTAGCAGTCTGATTAGTTCAGCAAGACTGAGAAATTGATATGTATAAAAAATGTATTTAATGCACAAAACCTAAATTCTAAATACTAATACTAAACACTTTTCAATCCAGATTTCAGGCTAATGTGAATCCTGTTCAGATCTTTGCAAAAAAACCCAAAACCAACCCAAAACCAAACCTGCAATCTAGGCTGAATGAATGCACTTTCAGTACTGATACTTACTTTGATTCTTCCTTCTCATCCTTTTCCTCTTCATCTTTCTTTTCCTCCTCTTTTTTCTCTGCTTTTTCTGCTTTTTCCTCCTCTACTTTTTCTTCTACCTTTTCTTCTTGAGAAGGCCGAGCAATTTGTTGCTGAAATGAAATGGGATTTACACAGTGTAACAATTTGTTCACAACAGGTTCATCAACTTGTACTTGGAGCAGCCAAAACTCTGATGCTGCCTTAGCTCTCTTGATAATATGTGAAGTTACAGTCACTGCACACTGGCCAACTCTGCCAAAAACTCATCTCACCCTTAAATCATAACCAAGATGATACTCCAGCCATTATCTCCCAGCCTTCAGAAGCCTCCTTTGCAACTACATGTGCAGTTTCTATGTCAGCTGCATATCCTCAGTACCTCCCCATGTATTTTCTCTTAGATTTCTCCTGGTCATCAGCCTCTGATATTTTGATATTCTGCCTTATAAAACCCATGGAGGTACAAGGCTTCTTTTGCAGCATGAGCACAGAGGTGACAATGTGCACACACAGGTGTCATCTGTTGCATGCCACAAGAAAAATGACCAGATATGCTTTGAAAGTACTTAGAGAGTGGTCTGACCAACACCTGCTGTAGCAATGGTGCTGCTCCACTCAGATTTTATTTCTAGTGTTGTCCATTTCATAACAGAGTAAGCTGAGAGCTCATAGCTTGGAAGCAAACTATAAAATAAAAAGCATAAAAATTACGACCAACTTCAAGTCACCTTCTCCAAACTGTTGCCAGTAATTAAGGAATATAATTGTTCAGAAAATTGAGTCATGAATTTTCGACTTAAATTTCTAGTGAATTTACAGGAGGAAAATTATAGCCTAGAAGTCTGGGTTTTGAAAAAAAAAACCCAACAACTGTAAGTCTTCATGGAGATGACAGTTTTACAAGCACATTAAGTATTGACAAATGACAGAGTAATAACCATTACCCATCATTATCCTAAGGAAAATGGCACAAAATACTATTTTACACATTCCCCATTAAGGAAATATCCTCCTTATATACTCCTTAAGGAAATATGCTCCTTATCTTTCAAAGCAATCCAGATCACTACCATGTGCAAGGAGAGCTTACTTCAGAAACCACACAATTTGATTTCAACTTTCCAGAAGATACAATCTGCTTCAAACAGGAATTAATGGAAGAAGTTTGTTAATTAATTTGATCACACAAAATTATCACCAAGGCCCCTTACAGTTGCTTAAAAAAAAAAAATCAATCAAAAATACTATAAGAACGTATGGCATTGTTTTTGCTATTATCACACATAAAAAATTTAAAATAGCTTTGGCATAAATACTACATGAATAGTATTTGCAACAAGATGATCTTCTGAGTGCCACAGAATAATCCCAGCCTTCTGTAGGAGGCATGATACAAGAAGATAAAAGAAAGCCTGAGGCTGCAGGTGAGGTTACAGTAGGCAGGATTCCAGTTAAAGGTGAGGGGAGAGGGAGAAGGAAGAATGAGCTCTCCTCCTGCTCTCTGAAAATTCCTAAGTGTATTTAAAATGCATTATTACAGTTTAAATTCTGCCTTAAATATGTTTTTGTAAGAAACTACAGAATGTAAGAGCAGGTAGGGAGTTGGATGTGGCCACACAGAGGGAACCACCCCCAGGAGTTTCCAATGAAGGGTTCAACAACCACCTCTGTCAACCCTCACTCCAGGCACCCATCCAGGAGAACTGCAAAACCCAGATGCTCCCCACTCCAAGTTGGTGTGTGCAGAACAGACTTGCTCCCTGCTGAGCATTAGACTCTGCAAGTCAACTTCACAAGCAAAATGCATGTAATATTTACATAAAGCTACCTTTTAAATAAATACCCAATGTACACTTGGCAAACCATGGAAAGAAAAGGACAGAGAACTATGAGATTGCTGCCCTAGGACTGAAATTAATTCAGATTTTACAGTCCAATGAAAAATTCCTCAAAAAAGGCTTTTTCACAGCAGAACCAACCTTCCCATAAGTGTAGCAGCAGGTGTCACTCTTTCATTAATAAAACTGAGGCTGGAAATTGTCACAAAAAGGATTTGGTTTTGATACTTCCATACTGTGAATTGGAGCAGAAAACCCAAACACTAATCACTATCATCTTGCTGCAAATTATTAGCATTTAAGATGCCAGCATTATGTGGTTATGCAAAAACTCCCTTCAAGCAAGATGTCAGAGACATGCTGAGATGAATTATTTCCATGGTGTTAACTAGAGTGGCCTCAAAAGGATCGACTTAAAAACTGCACTAAAAGTGGAAGAAGAGGAAAAAACAATTAAAAAAAAAAATCTCCATTTTACATATAATCTACTTACATATCATCAGAACAGTTACTGAAGAAGACAGAAAAATCACCTTTATCCTGGCCCAAACCAGGACAGTCCCCTCTTCTTTTTGCCTGGGCTAACTGAACATCACACTTCGTAAATACCAGCTTCTCTGTTTCCCAGTGAATTCATGTAACATGCATAATCAATAGGTCAAGTGCAGGTTAAACACAAACCTTAAAGCAGTCGAAGCCTCGGTCAGCGACGTACCTGCACATTCATCTGCTGATAACAACTTTTACCATCCAGGCAAGGGGATGGGCTTTAACTCGGGGTACGTTTCAAAAGGACAAAAACCACACCAGCACCGACATCACACGACTCTCTAGCAGAGGCTGCTTGACCCAGCAACGTGTTTATTCCAGGAAATGGTGTCATTCTGCCACTTAAGCTGCCTCCAGCAGTGTTGCCCATCTCACATCCAACCTTTTAATCTCCCCGGGGTCACCAGAGGATACCTTCCTCCTCCTCCTCCCTCCCCACAAGCTTGGCGTGACTGCCCGTCACACACAGCAGATTTCTGTCTAGTCAGGTCACTGGGCTGCAGCACCTGCTGCAAAGACCCCCAGCCTGAGCCAGGCACTCCCCTGTGCTGACCAGGCAGCCAGGCCACTGCAGCACACCCCTTGGCTACCAAGTATCAATGAAAAACTTGACTTGGAAAGAAGAGCCTCTCAAGGAGGTGTTGAAGGAATTCTTGATGGTCAGTGCAGCAGCATCCTGCAGCCACGCTTTCTCCTTGCACTGTGTTAAAAACCTGCTCTTCATTTTAGGGCACATCTGGTTTAAGATGCACCTGTTTAGTTGGTTCTGTGAGCATTCAGGAATGGGTTGGGTAGCATTTAATAAAAAGTTCTTTCTAGACCTATTTGAGGGCAAAACTGTGTGAGAATTCAACAAGCCTGACATCTCTTTGCTTGGTGTGCCCTCATCGAGCATCCAGCTCCTTTAAAGTAAAAGCCTCCCCACTGAAACTTGAGTCAAGTTGTACTCACTACATTCTCTGAAGGATTTCAACATCATTACCATGATTAATAGCTTCTCCACCACAATATTCCACTTGCTTGCTTTCTAATTTACAAAAATATATGAACTATTAAAAACTAAGCTGAAGCACCTGTTATTGGGATAAACCCACCCCGGAGCACGTCGTAAATCTTACAGGACTTGTGTTTGCCAGCCAGCAAGGAAGTTTCAGGTTGCTACTTGGAGATATGAAAAATATAAGCTTCAAACAAAGCTGGGGTGTGAGAGGGAGAAGGGGGATGAATTACATTCTGTAACCATAAGATAAAAGTGTTGGCAAGCAAGGGAGTTCAACACACTCAAGCCTTTTCTTACTAGCTGCTAGAGAGGTTCCTAATTAATCAAGTAAGAAAATGACTAAAAACAAGGAAGATTTTTTTTTTTTTTGGTACCTGAGATAATTTGAAATCAAACAACCCACAACTCTTCAGGTTTTAAAGTCTATGGATTTCTGAAACCCTGAATTTGAGATTACCCTCCCCTCCTGCCTCTACAAGCTTCAGTTTCAAAGGACAGGGTAGTTACTCAGCACAGGATTGCTTAAGCTGAAAAAAGGGCAAAAATGCAATAAGGGAAAAATACTTTTTCCCTCTTTTCCCCCTCTCCCATACTTATATTCTTGCTATAATGAACAGTAAGACATTTAAACCTAAGAAACAATAAACTAAACAACATTCAATTGATTAAGAGGTTTAAAATACCTGGTTTCTTCCTCTGCGTTTGCCATAATTCCTTCGCACAAGGGCTTTATAATTTTCATTTTTCTTGGTCAAATAATAATATAATACACAATCAGGAACATTCTAAAGGGAAAAAGCAAAAAAATTTAGTTTTTATTCCCGTGAAAGTATATTTTAACATTTAATTTTTCTTAATACTTAAACTATTCAGCTCCTAAACTAAAATAAAACTCCATTAGATTTGTTTGTGCAGCAGGAAAGTGAATTCACCCAGATATAACAATATAACTATGCATAACACTGTGTTAAACACAAGCCTCATGTATTTATAACACACCTCACCTACTTCAGGCTGCATGACTTCATCATTAGTTTTGCAATTTGCAAGTTTGAAAGCTTCTATGTATTGTAATTAAATGAAGTACCATTGCTGTTAACATTGTAATTTCACTAACTTTTGTTAGATGCTTCCATGCATTGATTGTGTTACTGATGAAGTATAAAATCCTGTCAAAGCATTAACTTCCTCTGGACTTTTTTTTCAGGCTGGGAAAATGATGCTGGGATAAATGAGTTACATTTGGAAAGTTAAGTGTCCCACCCTAGGCTCTACTTCTATTAAAAAGAAGTCTTACCTTTCGTTCCAGGTAGGAAGCAATGAGACCAAAGTTCTTGGGATGTTGGACAAACCTTTTATAAATCAGAAATTATTTAAGTTTAACAACACAATTCATAATCAATAAGCAAAGCATTCTTCCAAAATATCTGTTCCATCAGCAAGCCTTTGATTTACACAACTGAAATTTGTCTAAAAAGCCCAGTTTCCAAATTCTGCAAATTTTGAACTAAGTGCTTAAAATTAACTATTGGCTGATACAAGGAGATCAAATACCACTTACATCTTATCAGAGACCTGAAGTACCTTTGAGAAAATTTCTTATCTAAGGACTAAATGCATTTGAGCCTACCCAGCTGGAAAATAAAGAGAAGTCTAAAACTTCTGCAATGTTTCAGTCATCCAGCTAAGAACATTATCAAAGATTACTGCACCAAAGCTTCAGCATTCCTGGCTTAACCAATGTTTACTGTGGGCTTAGGTATTTAACTATCATTTGCAATGTAAGAGAAACAAAACACATGAAAGCTCATTACTTTTCCTTAAAAATCTCTTTCTCATGGTCGGTCCAGACATTCATGAACTGTCTGTCTTTATAAACTTTCATGGGATCCTCCATCAGACCGTTCATGTTAATAAACTTCACTCGTCTTTGTTCTGCATCAAACATCATGGGAGGAATGACAGAGAGCTGCCGCATTTGTTTCTCATTATTCTACAGGCAAAGAATAAAAGAGAAAAGTAAAGAATACAAAGTTGCTACTAATGTTTACAGTTCTTGAATTACACAACTCTTTAAAGCTCCACCACAGTATCCATTCACCCTTAGTTTGAAACTTCTTTTCCTCCTACCCTTAACTCTTCTGGAAGTTGTCATTACCCCAATTAACATTTACACAATCAGCTGAAGCATATCACAAATGAAGAAAACTAAAAACTGTGCAGGGTTTTAGAAAGGAAGGGTTTTCACATGTTTGTTACAGTTGTAAAATAAGCCTAGGTTGTAGCAAGCTTGCAATGAACACAGACACATGGGAAAAATTGAGGACAGATATAATTAGAAAGCATAACTCTTAAAACAAAAGTATTTGTAACATCTGTTTCAAGTCAAACTTCAAACCAGCCCCAAAAGGTTTCTCATATCAACCCACCAAACCCTCTGACAGAGACCTCGCACTGCTTGTGAGCAGATTGAGTCATTTGCTGTGTTTCTATAGCAAAGTGCTGACAACAGCCTCACCTCCTGCTCAGAAAGTCCATCAATGATTTCAGAAATCTCATGTTCACTTCTAGCAATAGTTGCTGAAAGTCCAGCCCCTCTTTGACCAACTCTAGAATGAGGGGAAAACAGAAGTAGTAAGGATAAAGTACTCAACAGTTGTATTTTCAGACTTTGTACATGACAATGACAACTTTCACTGGTAATGAAGGAGACAAAACATCCTCATTTGCACAAAGATTTTACTGAACTAATCAATTTGCATAAAAGCTGTCAAAAAAACCCCTAGTATTTACAAGGTGTAAGAAATTTAGTAAACACAGCTGTAGACAAAGGTGCCATGACATTAGAGAACACAAAGAGTAGTTTGCCATTACAAAGATATATTTGTAAAGTAAAATTTCCTTAGAGAGAGGAGTTCTGTTTCCACTCTAACAATTTATTCTTTTCCTCTTTATTCCACAAAGCCAGATCTTGCAGGTTACATGATATATTGGAAACTATCTGCTTTTCCTATGTTTTATGAAGCAAGGGGATTAAGACAGATGGTTAGAAGAGATAATGAGATGAAATCTTTATGGGGCTTGAACTCTCCAAGGTGTATTAAAATTATTTTAAACATCAGATAAACATTTGAACAGTACTGAATCAAACTTGACCTAATTCTAATACAAAGCACTACCAACTGTACTGTAGATAAAGTGAACTCTCAGATGAATTGCACTTCATTCCTTTTTAGACTCTTTGTACAGTTTCCATTTAACAGATGTCTGATGGATTAAATAATAGGGACCTAATTGTTGTAGTTTGCATACTTCAAAAAGCAAAAATGTCTGGAATAAAATTACATGGCAAGTACAATAAAAGATCACTCAAACTGTTAATTAAAGAAGTCACAATATTTTTGAGCTCACAGCCATGAAACAGTGAAGAAATGAACACTTTACTTTATGCTGTATGACATAATATTCTTTTCTTAAGGAATAAAGTGATGAACATAACACTTCACCATTAAGTTGAACCAATTTTATTATAAACTTATTCTAAAACTTAAATCCTAAGAGATATTTTAGATGAGTATTCCAAATCCCTGGAAATACCTTTGGAATCGTTCTTGCTGTTCTCTTTGCTTCCGGATTTCTGGAAATTGTTTCTCATAATACTCTCTTGTTTTGCTCTCCTTAGCTTTCCTGCGTGGATTATTTTCTATCCTGTCAACTTTTTTCTCCCAGGCCTCCATCAGCTGATCATAACGTTGACAGATTTTCTGTTCCTGTTAAATTACAAAAGAAAACCTTGAACTAAACACAGATCCACTGACTGATCAGCACACGTACCATGGGGGGGCCCCATTTCTTTCCTCCTGTAGTGGCTTTCTACTTTGAAGATGACATACACCCAATTTTCAGCAGAGAGAAGATGAAGAAGTGGATATAAAATTGCAGATTTCTGATATTACACACTATTTCATTGCTTGACACATCTCAATGGTATTTGGTATTCTTATTACTGACTTCCAGAAATCTCACACCTTCTCATACCAGACATTTAATTAACAGAATTGGTTTAAATTTCTATTTTTATTTATTTTCTTCTAAAATTTTAATTAACAGAATGAGGCTAGAATAACTGCAATATGTCCCCAAGCTCAGCAATATGCAGGGAATTGCTCCTACATAAAGAAAAGAACAGGACCATAAGAAGAAAAATACTTCATTAAATTTTCATGGTGGAATCTTCCAATTTGCTGCATAATCTGCTGTTCCTAATCATAAAAAATTATCTTTCAGACACCACCCAAAACACCCTTTTGACTTTGTGCACCACTTGCTACAACAACATGCAAGAAAAAGCATTGAGTCATGAAATACTGGTATCCAACATACAGACATTTGAGTAAAAATGCTGCCTGACTTAAAAAATTAATGATCTGCCCCATTTTCTGTCAGATCCTGCAACTATTATACAAGTAAAGAAGTTCAGAGAGAGGTCAGTCAAAGATTTTCACTGATTCTTCCACTCAGACTCTTAAGAAAAGGAAAGAAAAAAAAAGCTTTTTCCTTATTGTACTTTAGATGGATTTCAGTCAAATAATAAAGAAACCATGGTGATAAACCTGCAGTTTATTTTCTGTTAAATCCACAGAATTTTAGTTTAAGATCTTATTTTTCTAACCAATGGGATTCACATCCCACATTCAGGAACACAAGTCAAGGATCCAAAGATAAACCCAAGAAAAGATGGTAGCAGTACCCGTTGTTTTCTGGCATGATTTCTTCTTTTAAAGAACAGTATTAGCTTCTTCCTCATCACCTGGTTTCTGGAAAACAGAATTGGAAAGAAAAAATTTAATTACAGCAGAATCAAGCACTTCAAAAGCTACTCTACAAAGCCCATATGGATTCTAAATGTCAAATCATTATTATGAAAAACATTTTCAAGGGTAGAAAACAGAGGGAAAATTTCTGATGAAAAAAATCACCTAATTGATACTTTCTGTAGAGAAGTGCATTCACCATCATCTTTGCAGAACTAGGACATTCAAAGTAATCAGATGCAACTTAATGGACATGTGAATTTGGTACAAATAATTTTAAACACAGTTAAAAAATAATCTTTTTTTGCATTTATAAACAATACTTGCTTTGGATAATTAAAAAAAAAAACCCAACTCCTACAAATTTGAGAAAAAGTTCTATATTTAAAAAAGGGGGAAAAAATAATTTTCTCAAACCCCACATTTCTTCTAGAAGACAACCAGGATTTGGCTTGCCAAATAACCCAAATAACAACAGTAGCATGCAAAAAAACCCCCTACTCCTACCATTTACTGACAGCAGCAACTTCAAAACATTTCTTTGAACAGTATATTCATGAAAAGTTGACTGGGCTTATCTAGGTCAAACCTGGTATTTTAGGCTTTGAAAAACACAACGTGAAGTTTTATGATTTATTTTAATCTTTAAGTTATGATGCAAAGTTACTGTTTCCCTTTGCCTTCAGTACTTACAACTCAGTTCTTGGAGCCCTGTTCTACAACAAAGAAATTGGAAAATGACACAGGCTGGAGGATTTTAAATAAGGTTTAAGTACATAAATCCTTTTCAGAAAACACAGTAACCAAAAATATGAGTGAATGGTTGAGTTTATACTCAGGCAGGATGAGATGAGATTAAAGCACTTACGTTTTGATGTTTTCATGGTAGACCTTTGTGTCTGATGGTTGGTTGTAAAGTGGCTACAGATTTGGATTAGAAAGTTATGCTTAGTATTTGTCAATGCAGGCAGTTCTAAAAGTATATGCAACAAGTTCTAAAAGTATATGCAACATACTTAACAGTGTTTTAATATCGTGCTAACTTTGCACTCAATCTCAGCAATCTGAAGGGAGCAGAAAGCCAACACATGGCATAGATTTCATGACTTAAATTTAGATTACTATAGCTGCCTATGAATATAAAGGTATTGCAATACTTTTCTATACCAAGCTGTTGTCTCAAAGAGATTCAAGCCTGTTTTCAAAAATGACACTTTTGTGGCCAATCAGTTCATTCAAGCCCCAATTCACCACTGTATTTAAAACACACACTTCTTTTATACAGAAACACAGAACTACATCTGTTTACCACAACAGAATGACAGACTGGAGAGCAACACTGGCAACACAGAAAATAGAACAAAAGACAAAAAAACCCAAAACAAAGCAAAAACAAACCACCAAAAAGCCTGTCAAATGCACAACTTACCAGTTCAACTTTTGGACCGAGACCTTCAAAAATTTTGTGAGCTTCTTCTGCTTTTTTCTGCAAATAAGATTTTTTTATATAGTTTAAGTAAATCACCTGAAATTAATGTCAAAAGTGTACTTCAACTCTATGCTGGCTGCTCAAGCCCTGTGCAACCACACTATATCCTTCTGAACCTCCTTCTGCAATGTTGCCTCAGCAAATCAAGAAACCTGTACCTGAATTGTGCAGTTATTCCTCTCATTTCCATGTTTGTGACCATGAAGTAGGCAGCACCAAGTAAGACAGTTGGATTTCATGAGTTTCAAGCCTGAATCATCTTCCCAAGCCCTCTGTCAGCAGACAAGGCTATGTGAAATGACCCAACACACCATTTCAAATTGCTTCAAAAAATATAGGACAGACTAACCCATAAGGCAGTTATTATTAGAAAATGTTATTCCAAGTTCTAACTTCTTTCCACATGACTTCAATTTTGAGAAATTCTTTAGAACTGCACAAAATTATTATATATCAGGGTAATATTACAATACTAGCCTGGTAGAATGTTTTTTCTGGTCTCAAAACCTTTAAAACTGAACTGTAGCCTTTTTACTTCAACCAAATTTTAGCCAGCAGCAGTTGAATATTAAAAGTAATTATTATCCTAAACTGCAAGGGTTGAAGACTAATTCTGCCAAGCAGATTGCCCCCTTCTACAACTGCAGAAGATACCAAACAAGTGCTATGGACTTGACTGGCTTAGTAGATCTTCAGTAATCCTTTAGCTAAGCCAGTGAGTATTGACACGTGCTGTTTGTACCCAGCCCCATCAATACTGCCAGTCTGTAGAACATGCAGTTCCTGAGATGAGAACTCAAATCAAGCACTAAATGGATTAAAAAAATGCACCAAGCTTGGCAATTCCCCTTGCAGATAAATAGATGCTATATGAAGAGCTACACAGTCAGGAGCAGCCAATAGATGACTATACACTGATGCATGTTACTCCATCTCAGGCAACATAAAAATAGTTTTCCCCACCTATTGGCACATCCACAACACAGAGGAAGCATCAGCAGCTTCAAAACTCTAATGTAAAAGCCAATTTTAACCTTAGGTAGCAGAGAAAGAGTTGCACAGCAGACCACTGAGATGTCTTCTAATTCACATAGCTCTGACTACTACTCAAGATGCTCCCTGAGCTTGCAGAAGCCTTGTAAGGTGATGGAATCATTTTAATACTTTTAAATTACATCATAGTGTGAAAGAGATGTACAAGAGTAGAACTGGCTTGTAGCCAGAAGTAAGCATACTGGATGCATCAGTTTTTATAACATAGTAATTTCCCTAATATCCTGTATTAGAGTAAATAAATCAAATTTCACAGACAGCTGGGGCAGGGGGAGAACAGGCTGCAAGCACAACTCAGGACACAGCTCTAACACATAAAATGCAGTATTGTGTTGCAGTTTTTTTACCATCTCAAGTTTCAAAAATAGTCTATTGTAAGAGAAGTTAGCTGTCCTGTGAACTCCAGAATAAAATTGGGAAATTGAACAAACATATACTGCTCTCACAAAAGATCATAATACTTGCAAAACCAGAAGATACCTAACCCCTTAATCTCATGCTACCAGGGGAAGAAAAGGCAGTTTGCTACTGATATTACTGAGCTCCTGTACTTTTATCCACTTATGCAACACAAGCTCACCATTTACCTATATATTACTCCTTAATATCTGTTCATTTATCTGACTCTTAAGTGCCAGAAGTCAGAATTTAAAAAGAAGGCATAGAGTCTTACAACATATGCAGTTTTTCCCCTTCAGCTAATTTAAGTATTGGGTCTTCAGCCAAGCTTGTCAGTATTTATGTGAGAAAGGAAGAATTAGAAATAAATTTCTGAAGTGTTTTTTTATCTCTCTCTCTCTATATATATATATAGATATACACATAAACATATGTATCTTTCTATATATACATGTGTGTGTGTGTGTAGGCAGATACAGATATAGAGATATATCTCAACACAGAGGTTTATGGATGAAACCAACAATGTGTTTCCCTAGGCTGTTTATAAGATGGAAAGAGGATTCTATGATCCCAAATAAAAATGTCATCCAAGTGCCTTTCACATAAATAATATATATATTATTTATATATATATATTATATCTATAATATAAAAGAGGGGCAGGCAAATCAAGAAAACAGGAAAAGCACAAACTGCCCCCCAGAAGTGATTAAAGACACAACGAATTTGAGCAGATGGGGTCACAGACAGCTACACTCAGGCAACTGACCAACACTTACCCGATTCTCATCATAAATAATTTGGACAATACTGCGGTGTTTCTGTTCCACAGGAGGAGGGGACACAGGCCTCTCAGGCTCGGGAGGCTTTGCAGCTTCTTCTTCAAGTTGTTGCTAAGAGACGAAAGAAAGAAAATCAGCCATCCGCAGCGTGTTACCCTTACCAGTAATTAGTCACCAGAGATAAAATATGCATCTGATCAACAGCACTGCCTGTTATTGCTGTTCTTAACTGACAAGGAATGAATGAAATGGTTTTACTGCCAACAGGGATGATAACAGGACTATTTCTGTACTACGGGTAAACTAAATTAACTGTTGAGAAGACTCACCTGCACCAAATCAGACTCGGTTCAGCGTGACATTTAAAGCCATGGCCCATTGTCATTTATCACTATTTAACTTTAAACAAAAACATTAACTTTGGAGAGCAGTAACACCAAACCTGTCTTCTCACAGAGGAAGGAATCTGCAGAGTTTCTACACTGTAGGCATTCAAGTGTCATTATTACTACTGTCTTACTTTTAAAAAAGATAAAAAATTCCTTCTAACACTCCACGGAGAACATAATTCTAAACATAGTTCATACCAGAAATAAACCACTCCACATATATTGAAGTTCCAAGATTCTTACAATACCAAACAAGCAAAAAAACCCCAACTTGTCATATTTTCCTAGCTACTACACTGCTGTGATTTACCTTCACATCAAATACATTTGATTCAGTGACATCTTCATTTTTTAATTGTAAATATCCCTCATCCAGGCCTGCCACAAAGATACAACACAGAAATTCTGACTCTTGGGATCCATCCTGTCTCATTGCACTGCCTAGAATGTGCTATATTGCTGCATATGAATCCTAAATCTAAATTTTTGCAGAATGCCACAACAGGCTCAACTATTGCAGAAAGCAGCAACCTGGTGATCCACTGAATATAATATAAATAATAATATAAATGTGCACAAATGAACTTTCATAGATGATACATACAGTACTTGCTGATTTTGTGGAAAAGTGAACAAACAAACAAAAAGATAAGCATCATTAACACACAGCCAGGTATTTTGTGACATCCTTCTTTTTGTTTTGTGCTGAAGATCACTTTACAGGTCATTAAAATCCAGATGCAGTTAAATGTTTCCAGACCATAAAATCACACAGCTCCAGAAAGCTGTCAATTTGTTATCCTGGACCTGAAAGTTAACAAACCTTATAGCATAACTCATTTCCTACAGAGTTCCCATTAAAAAAAACCAAAAAACCTTAAAGCTGGCACTACTTCTAGCTGGATCTTTGAAAGCTGTAAAAGGAAAATGAGACAAGGACTTCATTTTTGCCAATGAGTAATTGATGCCTAGATGGAAGGGTGGGTTTAGTTGGCCACAACAGCTACTGGGAAGACAACAACGACTGCCAGCAAACATTCCCTTGGCTTCCACTGGACGAAGTGCCATTTTCTGTCGTAAAGTACAGCCAGGACTGTACTAAAAAAAGTGGTATTTCCTCCTTCATCTCTTTGCTCTCTCTGTTTACTAACACCCCTCCTACTACGCTTTCCCCCAGGGCTGACCTTAGCTCCAGATGTTAGGATCTCTTGCCCTTGTGAAAGCAGATGATCCAGGGACTTTTGTACAAGCTCCGGTTTTGGAGATGCATGCAAGGGATTCTCCCCTTGCACAGACTGTGAAAGAAGAAAGATGATAGCCTCCCCTCACCCAGCAGTTGGTTTTAAAGCTGAAATTACAGTCACAGTGCCCTTGTTTCACTAGTCATCTAACCAAAGTTTAAAACAAAGTCATATACTGTTGGTTCCTGTGTAGCCTTCTCCTGTTTTCAGAATCATTTAAAACTACACGTTACCAAATTTATTTCAGCATTCTAGCATACACAACCATCCCTTCTTAACTTGTTCACTTGGTTCACATAACCAAAAAATTCACCACCACCACCAAGTGAAGGTTTTCCACACCTTTTTCAGTGGTAGATAACAACTGTAAAGTCTGCCATGCTTACTTGCTTTTTCTTCAGTTTAAGGATTTGCTGTTCAACTTTGGCAATTTCACGATCTACGCGGTCCATGCTCTGGATCAATTCTTCCTTTGACAGCTTTGAAGGTGAAGCATTTTGGTCCTCCCCACAAGGCTGACCAGAAATTGGAGAAGATGGTCCCTCATGCTTTCCTCCAAAAGCTGGGTCCTTTCATGGGGACAGGAGGTGGAGGGGTGGATATTGAGAGAAATCAGTCATACTGATAATGTGCCAGTGAGTGTTCAATAACTATGGCATGCATGAATTAAAAATAATTTCCAGTTATCTATATCTCTGCTTGAGAGCTACCCTAGTTAAAGTTTAATATTTTGGGGTTTTAATGCTTGAAATATTTTAGAATTAACTGACAGCCCACTTATGTTACTGTAATTCCAAGGTTCACCTTTAAAAAATAAGAGCATGCTTCAATATTTACCTTGAAACCAAAATAAGACCAAACCATCTCCCTTTTAAAAATAAATCTTCATAAAACAAACAGTATCTTGTATGGTTAAAGGCAGGGTTACTTCAGAGCCAATTCTCAATATTCTGCACATATATCAGTGAAGATATTCTTGGAGATAACTGAGACCAGCCTGATAAAGCACATCTGGAGTTAGTTCTGGTTATCAAGTTATCTGGTTATGAAAGTTCTCTTGAACTTAACATGACAGAAATGATGACTTAAGAGAGGACAGGTCACTGTTAATTTGGCTTTGATTTTTTTTTTGGTCTTTTTTTCTTGTCTTTTTCCAAACAACATATTTCAACATGCTTTATGTTCTAGCATCAGCACTGCTACTCCTTATCTTTGTGTCCTCAGCCATCTTGCACCATGAGCACCAAGCTGGCAAATGCCAGCTCAGTTACACATCCCTCACTCAAACCAATCTGACTGAAAGATGATGTGTCTGGAATGCCACCTCTCTAGATAATCCTAGGCTGTATTTCTACACCAAGACAGTAGCTTTCTGTATGTAGAGCCTGGATAAAAATTCAGTTACATGAACGTTGCATGCCTTAGCTAGGTTTCTCCAACCCCCCTTTATCTTATCTTTGCTCTGCAACACAGCAAGTTACTGAGAAATCACACACTATCATAGTTCTACTTTACTTCACAGTTTATTCACATGATAAAAGGGATGCTGGAGAGAAGGCAAGACAAGAAATCAACTTGTAAAAAAATAAACCCCATGTCTATTAGCCTTTGAATCCACACGGTGACATTTTTCTGTAAATGATCTGAGTTTAGAAGTTTGAGTGTTCATCTTCACAAGTCAAGCACCACTCACACTTTTTAGTGAGTCTGTGTGCAAGCATGAGAGAAGATATCAAATATTCATTTAAGAGACACTTCTCTGCCCTATAAAAACCACTCTGATCAATATTCAGTATCTGCAATAGAAATATCCACACCAAACTAGATTGTCCTAGATTTACCCAAAATGAGACACTGACAAGTATAATTAATCTTATGTGAATAAGAAGATTAATTTCAAAAGCTTAAAAGGGAGAGGAGGTGGTGGGGAGTACTTTGACCATTCAGTTCAAATATTCATTCAAGAATAAAATGGACTTGCATTTGTCAGCAGCTTTCAATTGGAAAGCAAGAACACCTCATGCACTGTACTATAATAATTTTGCAACCAAGATTAATGACTTAAGAATGTAGAGGCAACTCAGAACTCTTGTCTCTTTACTGTCTTTGAGGCAGACATCTTCATGTTCTTACTTCAAAATCATAACACTGACTTGTGACCCCACTTGTGACACTGTGTAAAATCCAATTTCTGGGATTAAAGAATGAGCCTAAAACATAAAATTTCCTAACAGAAAAGAATTTATTTGCTCACTGCAACAGAGGAAGTCACAACTCCAGCATGGTAACAGAAAATCACTTTACCTTCTTAATATCTGCAGATCTCAACCCTTCCTGCAGGGGATGTACTAAAGGCAAGACAGCAGCTGCACTGACACGCTGAAAATGGGAATCAGAGACTTGTTCAAGACGTGGTCGCTTCGACTCCAGTGAATCATGTTCTGTCTGAGATGGCCCTGGATGAAATTGCTGTTCATATCCAGTTCTCCTTTCCTGAGGCCTAGGACAGAGAAGAGAGAAACTATTAAAATATACATTCTCAACTATACATCATACAACTATTAAAATATACATTCCACAGGAGAAAACTACTTGGGGTATTGCTCAACCTTTTTCATATATACAGGTGAAGCATATATATTTTATATTGTAAATATTATAACATGTTATTTTATATTATAAAACTATTATTGTTACATATACTACATATCACATATTAACTATTACATGCAATATAATTTATATCATTTTATATAAATATACTGACCTTTACAGAAATTCGTGCAAAATATATTTTTAGAAATGATAAATTTTAATATAGATTATATATTCTAAAGTTATTTTCTAATACAATGTTATAAATACTATGTATTACATTATAAATAGATTTTTTATATATATAAAAGCAGTATATACCACTGAACACAGATGGCATCAACAGTGCCATTACTTCATTTCTGCAGTCAAATAATTTTTAAACACACACAGAATGCTTGAATGAGCCAGGAGTCTATTTTGAACTTGATCTCTACTAAAATGCTACTATGTGACAGAAACAGTCAGTGATTCAACCATGAGTCACTTAAAAGCTCCTCAGCAAAATGCAGAACAGTGCCACTCTCTCCTTTCCAACCCAATGCAGGGGATGGATGGCCATAAAACAACTTCATATGCTTCAGCATCTTCCTGTGAAGTGCCACTGAAGAGATGACAGCAGTTTCCTTTTTTTACCACTTTGTGAAGAAGCCTTTACAAATTTACTATGGGATTTAATTCTGCTATAAACTGAGGTTTTGAGAACTCCAAAAAGCACTATCATTCTCAGCACTAAAACAGAGCCTCACTGACATTCTGGTGACACGAGATGAAGGCAAGATGCAAGATGCAGATTTCACTATCTTCAGGTTATTTCTGGGGATATTCTAATGAGATTTTAAGCTAGACAAGTATTTACATAACATTCATCCCTGGTATTTGTTCAGCACCAGATATCTCCCTTACAGCCAAAATAAACTGCTAGCAGTAATCCAGCATATAAAGTTGCCCCTAGCAGATAAACATCCTCAGAGTCAAAGGAAAAAAAGGTTATAGCAAGCAATAAGACTTCCTAATGAGTGTACATCAGCACACAGACACACTGAGGAACTGAGGGGCTTAAATCAGACAGAAATCTCCTCTCTAAACAGAGGCAAACTTGTGCTAACTGCAATCCAGCACATCTTATTCTGATCTGCAGTGTGTTTTTCATTTCTAAATTTGGTCTTCAAAGTACATCAAATATTCTTCAGCAATACAGTCAAATGACTTCTTAATGCTATCCAAAAACTTCCTTGAACCTCTCAACCTCACGGCACTATCAAGGTACATTTGAACATTGAGCAACATCCACCATGAAGTAAACTGCTTCACTGCGAAGGAAGATATTGCCAGTCAAACTAAATGACAACACAGTTGACTGTAGTTGTCCACTATACTTGTCCTCAGTTAACCTTCTGGACCCAGATCAGTTCCCTCTATTTACAAGGAGACAGCAACACTATACGAGACTGACAAAAAGGGTATTTAGAACAAATGACATGAAGCTGAAGCTGTCAAGTGCCTTGCCAAAAGTAGCATACACCCCGACGTAGTCCTCTGTGCCTAGAAGTCCATTTGTGCCACACTTCAGTGTTTTATGATTCTTACAACTCAAATACCCAATTAGTCCTCTTGTTTCTTACTTGCCCAGCCACACAGATTCCATCTGTTTAATAAGCAAGCCTCATCCAGGAAATCTGGCAGGTCATATTCACACTGTGACAATTCTTGCACTTGTTGCTTCAACTTGGCAAAATTAAATTATAGAAAGTTACAAACTTTACACATTTTAAGCGCAACCAACACTGAAAATCTGCAACATGCACTTGAGTTCAGGAGTTTGCTGCCAGGGTTGTTAAGAGGTGTGGGCAGGGAGAAGCAGACTGTCACTTCCTGCCTGGGCAACACACACACATTGGTTAAGCCAAAGGCACTGAGGAATTACACAACAGCTACAACACTCCCAGGGCAGGAGACTACAGAGCACCCATCAGTAAAGCCAAATATTGAGGCAAAAAATGTCAAAATCTGTTCAAGATTCCTGTTCACGTGCTCCAAAACCCCAAACCCAGCAGCCTCACCTGTCAGAGCCCGGGTGAAATTCAGAGAGCAGGGAAGGTCTGCGCCGAAGCTGCTGCTGCTGCTGCTGCTGCTGCTGCTGCAAGAGCTGAGTTGCCTGACTGACCTCCAGGTGAGAGGAACGATAGTCGGGAACTGCAAACTCCTAAATGAAACACACTGCTGATGTCAACCAGAACAAAGGTGCAGGGGACAGGATCAAAAGTGCTCAGTGCCACAGGAGGATCCTTTCCAAAATGAGAGGAGAGAAGCAAAGCCTTACTCCAGCTCAGAAACTGAGGTTTGCAGATGGCAGATCTAAGTTTAAACAAATTTTAAAGAGGTTGAATATTTTCAGTAAAAATCTCACTGAGTTTATTAACAACTTCTAACAGAACACAAGTGAGTCAGCAGCTGCAGAGTATTCTTTAAAAAAGGATGTTTTTAAAATCAATTTTGCATACCCAAGTACAAAGTGGTAAACAGAATGCATTTCAGCTTCACCTCAAGACATTTCTGTTGCAGACAACATTAATAAGAACTAAGAGACAAGACGTGTCTTCTGATATCATCTATAAACAGGTATAAACCTATTTATTTGTATTTATGGGTCTTTGACCACTTTTTTTCTATTCTTTTTTTTGCTTTTAAAAATTACATGCAGCTGACATTAACTGCAGAGAAGCTCAACCAGACACATACCAGGTCATTACTCACCGGATTTAGTTTTTACAAATTATCTAAAAATAAAGATGGAGCAAGCCCCAAAGCTCCAGTTCTTGAATTTCCTTCTGCAAACACGCAAGTAAAGCAAAACATTGAAAGTATCTGTAGCAGAAGGAGAATTTCATTAAACCAAAGGAAGCCTGAGCTGTTGTAAAGCCAGCCTACCATGCCATACAGTGCACAGGATGGCAGAATAAAGATGTGGCAGAAAGGACCAAGTAGGAGATGGTTAGAAATCCATTACCTCGAGTCTGGCTAGCAGAACACAGCTAGCTGGAAGCACTAGGATCCTGCTTCAGAAAAAAATCAGTGTAGCACAAGATTTTTACATTTCAGATTCCCATTCTCCACCTTGCACCCAGATTCTGTCAAGAACTACATCTAGTTTATTGTTAATCTTGCCCAATTCTCCTTACACAGAAGAAGGAGAGGTGACTCTGGGTGCACTTTTTACACTCTGGGCTTAACAGGGGATCAATTCCCCAGAAAAATTTAGTAGCCACAAACAGCCCCAGTGCCCAGTCCCTATGTGGGTTTGTTAGACCCAGATCATTGCATTCATATAAAATGCATACTAAGTGTAGGCAGGTGATTTGCATTCTCTTGGAAAAGTGTTGCTTTGAATATATATGGAATTGGACACACTGAGTTGGCCAAATTTAATATGATGAGTTAATGTTAATACATTAAAACAAGACTACAACTAAAGTTTATGGACATTATCCCTAGTGAATTCATTCAAACTATGAGAAACCAATGATAAAAACAGGAAGTTCATATTATTTCCCCATTATAAAGAATTATGAAACTCAAGATTTCTGACAAAAACCAAGTAAAAAGTAGATGCATCATCTTGAAGAAGCAAAATGCAGTGCTTTTAGAAAAAAAAAAAAAAAAAGAAAAGGAGGGGAAACAAAACAAAGCATACCAGCTACCCCACAACTACTGCCCTATGCAACACTAGCAGCAGTTCTCAGCAGGCAAAACAATTCTTTCACTCTTTACATCTCATTTTTCAGCATTAAAAAAGGTCCATGAAGTTAGAATAAAAAAGATTCAATGTCCTGAGGAGAGCAGATTAATTCCTAAAGAAGCGTTTTACCACTTTGAGCAGATAAATAATAGGGAATATTGCCAAGCTGCCAGGTTTTATTTACAATAGCTTCACATTTTTAGAGTATTTTTTAATACTAGTCTATGTAAAAATAAAGAGGGATAAAAAAGAAAAAAAACCCCAAAATTAAAAATGCAAACCAAAGGAAAAAAATACCAAAAACCAACAAAAACAACAAACAAGCAAAACCTTTTAAAAAGCCAAAATTGCAGTCAATGGTAGCCAGGGATTTTAATAATTTCAGCTGCAGGAAGGCATAATTCAACATGTAATTACAACCTTTCAAGGTAATACTTCAGAAGGAACCAAGGAACAGCAGTTACAGATTATACTTTGCAGAAGTTCTGCCATAGTCAGACCCTCATTCAAAGACAGACTAGAATAACAAGCAGAGCCATCACCCTTAACACAAGAACCAGCCTCCAGAGGCACAAACAAAACTGCCCTCCAGATTCCCCCTGTCAGCTTTAACTGGGTGGATTGATCTGCAGCTCCACTCTTTTCCTGTGTGAACAACTTGCATGATGCTGGTTTCAAAAAACCATCCCACTTGGCAGAGCAAACACCTGCATTATATATTCCCCCTAAATCTGTCAGCCTGCTGTCTCCTTACCTGCTGGTGCCGGGTGCTGGGGAAGGTGTACTGGACAGAGTGAGTGGGGTAACGACTCTGTTCTGTGCTGAATGCTCCTTGGTTAGGAGGGTAGCCTGAACTTGACATTATCAGAGAAGAAGTCTTCACAAAGCTGTGAGATCAAGACCAGCAAGCAATCATGTTTCTAGGAAACCGCCTAAAGGAAAAAAGATCACTGATAAGCACTGAAGTACCAGATGTACTCACAATACATTACAGCCATAGTCACCTAAGCAAAACAACCATTACCAGTAAAAGCTTTTTCCTGATGTATTTATTTAATAGGTTACTCCAGTCTGAAACATGTTAACAGGTCTTAAATGGACTCAGAATGAGACATGTCAGCATTGTCTACACAAAGATTTGAGGATTATATTGTTGGAATACACCATTTTGCCCGTTGAATTAGGAGGATTTTAAAAGAGAAGTAGGTCACTTTAAATAGACATTAAAGAGGTTATTACAGTCTATGGATGGACTCTTTTTACAGTAAATTTCTTTAGCCCAATGGGAAGTTCATTTCTGTTTCTTCTACAGAGTTTTTGGATTCTAACAACTGTTCCTTACTTTCAGATTCAGGTGGACTCAGAGCTGCATTATCCAATGCCATCTACAGTTCATTAAACCACAGTGTATTCAGTCAGGCCCAGAGTGCTATTACTGACAGCAGCTTTGCAGAAGTACTTAGTTGAAAAGGCAGTCACAAAGAAAAAAACCAAACACACCATTTCAATTTCAATATGAGAATAATTTCTCTCCTATGGGATGCCAGAAACTGAATATACTCTGAGCCTTAAAATAATCTTATTCAGTTGACATTCAAACTCTACTTTCCTCTTGTATTCTACAGCTACAGATTACCAGGGAGCACTGAAATGCATCCTGATCTGGGGAACATTTCAAGTACTGAAAAATTCTACCAGTAAAAATCCAAGCATCTGTGAAGCTGTGTAAAGCTTCAGCTGCTGAAGACCACGATTGAACACTGCACTCCCCAGTGCTTTGAGCAGGTAAATGATGGCTTTAACCAAATGAGCAGGACATACACGTTTTTTTAAACACAAAATAATTCCCTCCCATTGCTCAAAAGATGTCATTGCTGGAGCCTATGTATTAAATACAGAATCCTATCAGACCTGTAGGAAATCCTCAACCTCTGGTTCAGAGCCTAGCAGACATATCAGACCTTCAAATAAAGTAACTGTTGATCCCTGCCTAGATGGCTTCATTTCAAAGCACATTAATCTGCAGCCTTTCCCAAACATCACATGTAAAGTTATACTTCTGAACTGCATTTTCCATTAACAGTCAATAGACAAAATCAGCTCAGGAAAGGATCAGACACAGCAAGCTATACAAACAGATCTCAAAGTTTATCTGACATATTTTATCATTCCTGTTTTGGTTGGGTTTTATTCCTCGCCTCTCCCTCAAACAAAAAAAGCTTCACAGGTTGGACTGTCAGAATAATGAGGCAAATTTAGATTTACCTCTTAAACAGGATTTTCAGACATTGAAAATTCAGGAAAAACTACAGTTTCTCTTTCAAAGAAATCCTACAGATCACTGGTTGTGTGCTTTGTAGTACCCAGCTATTCCAGTGCCTGTAACTCTATTATCTATTCCAGTGCCTATAAGTGACAAGTTCTAACAAAGAATTCTTCACCATTAACATTTATTACACTTCATCATTCATGCTGCACTCATTAGGATACACCTTTCCCAACTAAGTGATGGTGTAATGGGTCTGATTCATACACTTCCCATTTAATCAAGAAACAGTGTCAGAAAGCAAGCAGGCTGCCTAATACACATCCTGCTACTTAGTTACAAGCTGTAGTACCTGAAATACTCAAATGTATTCCCAAATTGAAGCTAAAGATCTGAAGAATCTGGGGGTGCAGAGGGGATCAGGGGAGCAAGGACTTGAAAATCACACATGAATATAGGCCAAACACTGCATGATCCCAGGTCCTTTCTAGTTTCTCTCAGTCAAGTTACATCTTCTCCCTGTTTCCTCAATACTCAGTCAAAGCTGCAAGCTGATCATTAACCCAAGTGCCAAAAGTTCAACCCACTTTGTATGATGCTACAAAGGCTGTTTCTCCATTCACAAGCCCAAATTGGGAGGCTTGTCTTAGGACTGCTGGGTTTGAAATCTTCATTGATAAACATGTTTTTCACAGCCCAGAGCAATGAGAGCTCCTGAGTGTCTCTCCAAGTTCTGTGCTGGACCTGGGAAGATGAGGGAGGCACAGCACCCAAGAACAAACATCCTTCAGCCAGCCAGCAATGCTAACTCAGACCTCATATCTCATAGCCTACACATTTTAAAACATTCAGTCTAACTGCCTTCCTGTTGAGAATTCCAAGTATGACCATGTTCTTAGCACCATAATAATATGAAATTTTAAAAAATAAACAAAATAAAGCTGCCAACAGAGGAGGGCAGCAGAAACAGTATTAGAGGTTATAACTGGGTTCTCTAAGAGAGGTGGGAAGTGATGAAAAAAAGAAAAAATGAAGTTATCAATGGTGGGAGTGCCTTCTTCCTCCCAAGGGAACTGACAAAACAGCAGCAAGAGACAAGGGCTCCAAGAGCAGAGGAAAATACATGGTTCCAAAATGGCAGCTACAGGATGGAGAGGGAAAGAAAGGATGGGGATTCTCCATAGCATCTTTCAAGAAAAAATAAACACTGTAGTACAACATGTAAAATGACACTGAAGTACAACATTCTCTCCCTCCAAGGCTCTTCTTGTTACATCCATTTCTATGTGCCTGCACACTTTCCTAACCTTTACATGCCCTGCAGACCCCATCTTATCCCCCAGTCTCCTGAAGTATGAGCTTGTATGAGCTCTCTGCCATACTGGAGAGGGGAATTTTTGTCAATATTTGCCTATAGAATTACCACCAATATGCTGCTCATCTCTCCCCATCTTACTAACTTAATTCTGTAACTGTGTATGTAAGTACTTGACTTCAGCTCTCCTCTGCAGGAAACTTCATGACCTTTCATCTAAAAGCATCTGCCTCTCTCTTCAGCATCTGCTTGCGTGTATCCAACAGACACAGATTATTCTCCATCATGTTTTCTTGGTCAGTGAGGGCAATGCCAGCTTCCTGCTGTAACCTCTCCAAATTCCCTGTATTCAGATGACGATTAAATACAGCAGTCCCTGCAGAAAATTGCCTGTGCAGACTGTAAACAACCTCATCCGGGCTTTCCTCACTGCTGCATCCTTCCATTAGTCATGACAAACTTGGTCCAGCTTCACTCCACTCCAATCCAATCAGAATCCTTCTTTAAAGCTTCTTCCTTGCTATTAACTCTCTCTGCTGCTCCAACCTTTCCTCTACTTCCCTCTTCTCTGCCAGACCAAAGGATGCTCCCCTGACAAAGCACAACACAAGAGATCAGCTTCCAGCTCTGCTCAATGACTGCAAGATTCTATTTTCAGACAGACACTTTCATAACGTTTCACCTGATTCTGAAAATGTGAGGTTTTCATATAAACATTTAGAAAAACCATTACAGACTCTGGAATCCTGCCCTACATGGCTCACAGATACAAAGCTGGGTCATGAATACTTTCAAACAGCTACCAACCAGGCTGGCAAACTGTCTGCTGAACACTGACAACTAGAAAGGGCAGAAATATGTTTTGTTTTTTACTTCAGAACCCAGTCCATTCTGCTGCAGCATCCCTCTTCCCTGACATTCCCAGATTCTGTGGTAAAACAAACAAGATAAAGAAATGTTTGTCATCTGTGGAGAATTTTCAGTAAGTTACAAATCATTTAGAACAGATATTATATTAGCAACAGTCATAGAGTAATTTCAGATTTGCTTCTAGGGGTAGTACAAACTTGAACATTCTCTCTTGATCTCAAAATACTTCAGAAAGAAGCAGAAGTACTGTCTTCAGTATACACATGGGAAAATAAGTCACAGAAAGGTTAAGTAATCTATCAAGGAGTAGCCAGGAAACAGTCAGTGAGTGAATCAGAAGGAAGACTCAAGCCTCCCAGCACTTGAAGCAGGCAGGAAGAAGCTGGCACTGCCCGAGAAATGCAGCTTTCCTCTGGAGAAAATGCAGCAGGTTAAAAACTCTGCCTATTTTTAGCAAGTCAGTTCCCCAAACCCTTCACCGCAGGGCCACACAAATGTTTACAGCAGCAGAAGGGAAGGGGTCAGGAGGTCAGAAGGATGGAGCAGTCACCTCCTCCCTGGCTGTGGAACCCCAGCTCCTCTCACCTTCCCTTCCCAAGGCAGATCCCATGGGCAGACTCAGTTTTCCTTCACATACATGAAGCAAACTTCTGCACTCAGAGTCATTTTCATGCCATCTTGAAGTGCTTAACCAACATTTGCTAATTAAATTTCACATCCTTTGGGGATGTGAATTCCTCCTCTTGTTTTTGAGCAAACTAAGTGTGATACAAAGAGTGCAAAGAATTAGATTACAGTCATATAAGGCTTAAACTGAGTTGGGAGATTTTGTTTTTCAGTCAGCAGCCTCAGTAAATTAGGCTCTGATGTATGTAACCCATGGCAGAACAAGAAAGGCTCTGCCTTACGCAGGGGATCTGCAGAGAATCCCAAATTAATTTAGGGATATTTATTCAAAGTTTACTCTGGTGAGAAAATGAAGAGTGAAAGGACTCTTTCAGCAGTGGTTAGAAAGACTTTATCCAAAATGTGATAACAATACTTGTGACTAATTCTTTCTGTGACTGCACTTTTTTACAAAGAAACAATCTAATGGGAAAAAACCAAACCAGAAGTCGTATTTAAGGACCAACCTTTTTAACCACAATTCATTGATTTCATGTGCTTGTACCTTCGGGACACAGTGCTGCAATTCCCATACAATTACACAGAATTAGCTGAGAGTCACAGAGGTAAAACCCTTCAAGAATATCACTACCTTTGCAAAACCAGCCTTCTTGGCACTATCTTTATTTTGTCAGATAATCACTGACAAATCTGTCCAAGCACTTCAAAAGAAACATCAAATTTGCATCTTAGGGATAGGCCACACACAAGAAAATAATAACATACACAATTCCAACAGGCTTCTAAAAACACCTCAGTGGGTCCAGCCTCCATATAAAAAGTTATTTATTCAAACTAAAAGACAAAGTAAAGTCTTACACCTAAAACCTCAATGCTCAAAACACTGACAGTGCTGTTACAAGCTGGGACTGACTCAGCAGCCAACAAGTCTTAAGAAAAAAAGCACTGGACACTTCAAGAGCTGTTATAAGGCCTTCATGTCCAATTATCAGCATCATCAGGTGAGAGTTATTCAGAAAAACAACAGAAAAATTGGTGATAAAGAAAGAAAGTTTGTGTTCAAACTGATCATGTTAACCCTTTGAGTTTAAGTACACAAAGCTCTGTAAAGTGTTGTGGAATTGGATGGGATGGTGAGAAAACTATAGGACTGTTGGATAGGACAATCCTAAAAGAGAGAGGGTTTGCATTCAAGAACCTACAAGTAAGTTGATGCCTGAGCAGGCTTAAAATAGTTCTGTGCTTTAAAACAAGAAGTGAAGACAGATTTTTCCAGCTAAAATACTCAATATATTCAATATAATATATTCAAGCTCACAGGTGTGCATGTAAGTATGAAAATCTGAATTCTCTGCGTGCTACAAGCAAAAAATGTTAAGAAGTCCACACTGAAATTAAAGACAATTTAAGTACCAGCTATTTAAACACGTTCCAGACCCCTGTGCTGCCTGGTTTTACAGAACAGAATCAGTCTCAAAGCTCAGGACCTCTTCCAGTTTCTTTAATGCTTTTCCACACAGATTCATGCTGCAGAATACTCTTGTAGAGAAGCTTGCAGAGAAAGCATATGGCCATATGCTCTTAGAATGAACAGAAACAATGAACATAGGAACATATTTTCTCCACGTTGAGAACAACTCACTGCTGAACTTTCCATAACAATTCCACATGTGCAAATGTCTTCTCTTTTTCTCTGACATCTAAAATATACCATAAATCCCTGAGAACTTGAATCTTGTGTAATTGCACTCCTTCTACTCACATGGTTATTGACCCCAAAATTGCTATTTCTATCCCTGCTAGACATCAGTAGAAAAATTAACAACTATAAGGCTGTGTTTTACCAGAAACACTAAATACCATTCTCTCCATTCATTATTGATGTCATATGATTCAAGCCATAAATACAGCAACGGGGGTATGTTAAAAAAAATCCCAAACATCTGAATTTGAAACTCTCACAGCATGAAATTTCCACCAGCACACAATATTGGCTTATTCTGAATGGCCAAAGCATTAAAGCCCAATTATGCTATACCATGTCTGACTCATATTCTACATGACATGGAAACGTGGTATACTCTAATTTAGCCAATTACAGAAGTCAAGGAGCATTACAGCAGTCAGTGCAAGATGTCACATTTACTCTTATACCAGCACGACTTCTCCATCTGCATCAAGATAGCCAAAAAAAAATTAAAATAGGATTTTATACTTCAAATTTTAATAGAAAAAGATTTTTCCATTAAGAGACTACGAACTCCCTAAAGTACTTAAATAATAGCTTTTGGAACACTCAGTATTAAATAAGTATTAAAAGAGTACTTAAAAATTATTTTTGTTGCCATTCTAAATGGTGAATCTTGGTTGCATACTTGCATATGGCATTTACAACCAAAGTGCTGCCAAATCTCAGGATCACATTGTTACACTTCATCTTTAAATAACAGTTTCTCTCTCTCCTGCTAGGTAACTACAAATACAAATAGAATTTGTGCTCTACAAAAATGGGGTCGATCAAATTCAGCTGACAAGATACTCTTCTCCAGGAAATTCTATTTTAATCTCTCCTGTAATTTATGATCTTAAAGAAAAGTTGCTAATGTATGATATCAAGACCCAGGCTATTCACAACTGTGCCATAATATATGGGAGATCATAACATCAGAACCTGACTGTGTTAACATCTTAGGAAGCTTCTCTTCAGCTACCCACTTGCTACACAAAATAAAAGGTGCTGGGTGCATACATTTGGAGTGCATATTGCCAGCATCCCCTCACCAGTTAACACAGTAACAGAGCAGGGTACAGAGGATCCCTGAGGGAAGAATCCACTTTCTGAAGGAGTAACATTTACTGTTGTGAGGAGCCTTGCCACCTCTTTCCTGCCAAAAAAGGTCACAACACCACCAAAAATGTCCAGAAGTAGGAGGAAGTCCTGCACTTAGACACTGAAATGAAGGATGCAAGCATTTCCTCGACTGAAAGTACCACTGAGAAATTATTTAAACCAAAGAAGGGTAAAATCATTTTTGTTGTTTTAAAAGTGTATTGCAGAGATCTAGACAAACTGTATTCTAAAGACATTTAAATCATAGTTTGGTTTTCCTAGCAACACAAGATTCACATTCCTGGTTGTCCCAAGATAGCAAGTAGCATGCAGTTAATGTACACCACAGAAAATTTTCATGAGCCAAAGACCAGAAACCAAAGCTACAGAATTCAGTGTCCAAAGCAAACTCTACAAAGTCCAAACAGTGCACAGATAAGGGCTCTGCTTCAGAAGGGGAGACAGGTTTTTTTTTTTTTGAGATTCCCAAACCCCAGGCATCTACCTCACCCTTTGGGAAGGACCCCATCACTGCCACAGGGTTCAACTGGTTATGAAACATCAACTGAAGCATTCAAAAGTCACCTGTAGAACTTTAAGGTGAAGCAGAAACCAAACCAAAGTATCCTCCAGGCACCAGTCTGCAGCATGCAAGAGGCTCAAGAGATGCTTTGCAAAGAGTGGTGATAAGAACTATGAAAACCTCCCTCTAGCAGTGCCCAACAATGCACTGAGCTTCACTCAAATTCACCTTTTTCTTCTGATTTCACCTCTGATTTAGAAATAACCACAATGATCTCACACTTCATCTGTATCATACACTATGCATAAGATATTCTTTCAAAACAACAGTTTTCTTCCTCTTGGACTGAAAGCATAGGCACTTTAAAAGCAGCTACTGCACTTGAATTTATTCCTCCACTGTTAATCTGCCTGCAGGTAAAACTGCTTCTGACGTCACCTAACATGCAAGTAATTATGTGGTCACAGTTTGAAGTTTCCAGTCTTTTCTTGTAGTTTGCTCATTATCAAAAGCATATCAATGGTGGCAGCTTCTTAAAGCAGCTTTGGTTTAGGAAAGGAAATACAACTTGACTAATTCATACCGACTAAACCCATGGCTCCATAAACTACAATGTGTTATAAAGAGAAGCCACATACTATAAAGGTTCAAGAAAAAATAAGTATCAGCCTCATTACTGTCCCAGTTGACTGGGTTCAGATGAAATCAAGTCTAGCTTTTAGCTAAAAATACAGTAAAATCAAAATAAGCACTTCTATTTACTTTACATAAGGGCAATACCCAGGTCTATTCAGATACTCAACAGGAAATGCACTGGGGCCTTCTAGAAACAAATTTTATTGTTACTAAATTTATTATTAAGTTTGAGAAGTTCTTCTTCATAGGGAATGCAACAATAAATAAAGATGTAACTCCTAACTGAGACTCACACAACAGCTTCTAGGTCACAGAAAAAGGTAAAGAACTGAAGAGATCTTTACCAATGGTACAAGTGAATTTTGTACCTGGGGGAAAAAAAACCCAACAACAAGGCATAGCTTTAAGGTTCTAGATATGGAAAAGCCAGATCTTGGAGACCAGAGAGAAGCATCAGCACCAACAGAAATAATGGCTATAATGGAACAGGTCAGTGACCATGTTTGTTAAGACAGGTTTTCCAAGAAAGTTAAAAAAATTTATGCTGAGTATGTGGGAGAATTCCGACCTTTGGATGCCCCCTCTCTGTCAGTCCAGCATCTCAGGTAACATAAAAACAGAAACAAGAGATGAAGAACATGAACCTGAGACAAAATTACACATATTTTTTTTAAGTTAATCTAATTCCTTTTTTTTTTTTTCCAAAACTACTATGAATGAGGTGAAGAGTACAGATGTGATAACACACCTATCTGGTGTGCTGAACAGCACTTGAACTTGTAATGAACTCAATGGGCTTAACTAACTAACTATCCTTCTAACAAGGATGAACATGACTGGAACCAGTTGGTCTCCTTGTTGATTTATATTTCCATTTCTCAGGCATCTTCCTTGAGAGAAGGAATGTATTTTAATCCATTTATGGTTCTTCCCAAGAAGCCCACCAGGAATGGCTTAGCAGACACCTCATGTGGAGTGTGTGGCCCATGCCCTGCAGCCAGGGAATGCTCCTGTGGCTGGGACAAGCATGCCTCTGACTTCACCCACACTACAAAGAGAATCAGCCAAATGAACTTTCCCTGCAGCACAACTGAACTTATGGCATGAGAGGAGGCTGTTGGGAAGCATCACAATGGTTTAAGCACGTTTTGTACTTTACCTCATCCTTGTTCATTTATAAGTGGCCTTTCCCTCATCACCTTTGTGAACACATTTTCAGTTGTACTCAAGACATGCATAGAATTTTTAAGTCCTGGTCACCAGTGTGTCCAGGTAATCTGTCTCCACAAAAAATCCATTTCTAAATTATTTTTTTTTTTTAGTGCTGAGAATTCTGAACAATAGGGTTTTTTTCAGAGATGGCTGATGGGTCTCTGCACCAATACAGTACCTTCATTTTGTAGTACCCTTTGTAGGTCACTGACTTCTAAACAACACCGACCAACACCACCTTCCAGCCTGAAGAAAGAACTCCACATCAAATCAGTCTGGGAGTGGCAATGGAACACGAGTGGTTTAGATGGGAAGCTATTCAAGGGCACAGGAATCTCCCTTAGGATACTGGGAGGAAACAGCTCCAAGGTAAGGCTGAGCTTTCTGTATCCACTCGAGCTCACTGAGCTTAAGCCTCAGTAGGTCCAGGCCCTGGTAGCAATTTAAGAGATGATGGATAAACACTGAACTAGCAGGGAAGAGGAAGGGAACATCACAAAACATTGTTCCTAGATGAGGAATCATTGATGGAGAGAGAAACTAAAATGGTAGACATATTCAGCAGGCTGCTGGCTATTTGCATAGCTTAGAAATAGCAGCACAAAGCAAATATTTACAGACAGCAATCCTGCATAGGTCAGAATTTTTATCTGCAACATTTACAGTAGAGAGACAAGGTAAGAAGTTCAGTTAATGGCTTCTCATCTGAAACACCAATTCAGATTTGACTATAGAACATAAATGACTTGAAGACTTCAAGACTGGCATCCAGGAAATGTTTGTTTGCATTATGAAACTGCTTTCTGGTTACCAGTCTGTTCTCAAGACTAAGCTGGGTTGCAGTGCACCTGCATGAGGCACAGATCCCCTCCAGCTTAAACACTTGTTAAAATCTTAGATTTTAGTAGCTACTCACACTAGAACTCTGCACAGTATCTTTGGTCATACAAGAAAACCTTCATTAAAACCATTTTCTATGCAGATATAAAAGAGGAGTAAAACACCAAATGAAAGAGTAAGTCAAATGCCAACATTAATCATGTAATGAAAAAAAATATTCTTCTCTAATAGAGAAGACTTTTTCAGTTACTTTTAGGCATGTAAGAGTAGCTGAAGCAGAATCAGCTTCCCCTCCCTGTGGGCATCTCTCACTCATGTTGTAACTGAGAAATGAAATAACTTAGAAGAGGCAGTTACAGAACCACAAGAAGTGTGGAAGGGGACTAGAGGGTGGAAATCAAAAGGAAGCTTTAGAGTCTGTCCCTACTTCTACCACAGTTTCTGACAGAGTTTTTTAGATCCCTCCAGATCACAATTAAAATTGAGTTGTTACAGGAGACAAAGCACATTTAAAGCAGATCATCAGCAGCACAATGTGTAAAAATTAATGTAGTCAACTTTTGTACATGTCATTTCAATTTGGAGAGTTCTTTTCAATTTATTTGTATACTAACTAATCAGAGAGAATAACACTTGCAGAAACAAACACTTGCAATCATATCTACACATGAAAAAATGCATGTGTAGAAGATTCCTAAATGCTGCTCTCTCCTGTGTTTCAATAACAAGTTTAGGTATTTCAGTGACCAGTATCAAACAGTACATTTTGAATGGGAAAATTCTTCTGCACATTGAGCACAACAAAGCTTTTTTTCCTTAGCAGCCTCCACTATTATCACACAGAAAAGTGACGTCAAGAAAAGACTGGCCATGCTTTCACAAAAGGGGTCCCTGTAGCTGGCTCATTTCCTCTGAAATTTCAAATCCTTGGGATAAGCATGAAGGTCTTTAACCTCCCCCCCCACAAGGCACCAGACTTCAGCCAACTAAATATCCACCTCAAATATTACATACTTCCTTTCCAAATGTCAAGGTTGTTGAGTTCATCAGGAATAACAACATGCTGCAGAATAAAATTCCAGTGCAATGGTTCTTATGTTCAGTGTCCACTTATTCAGGCACTTAAGTTGTGCCCATGGATGCTCTCCTTACCACAAAAATAATGTTTTTCTATATGAGCACCACTTTTTTTCCCTCACTCAAATCATACTCCCTAGGATAAAAACCCCTGCCTGAGCTTTAGCAGCTCATAGCTACAATGCTGTACCTAAAAATCCTGCATAATACAAGAATGCTGCCACAAAATCAAATATTCAGAACTAGACATCCCCTTCACATTGTCATAAGTTGTCTTTTTTTTTTTTTTTTTTTTAAACTCTTATGTTACACCAATATTTATGGTTGTGAAAAGGTAAAACACTTGTTAAGTACATATCCATGAAACAAGATGGAACAGGTTTTGGACAACAAATTGTTCAGACTACCTACTTACTTCAGCCTGTCTAACAGTGCCTATATCCATCTAGAATCTTGTCTAACTGCAGCCAACATGATACCCACAGGTTTGTGGTTTTTTGTAAGTAATTACAGAAAAATCAGTAAGCACAAAGTTCTTTACCACCAAGTCAGAATAATTCTAGAAAAAGCCACTTTCATTGTGGCCTCCAGCAGCCCAGAGATGACAGAAGCTGGGGATGTTTACAGGTCCTATATGAATAATTCAGAGTCAGCATCAGCAACAATTCCCCACCACTGACAACCTCAACGTGGGGCTGGAGCAGGAGCCACCACACACCTCCAGGACATCTTCAGGCACTCTCGCCCGAGTGTCCAAGTGGCTGATTTTGCAGAACCGGCCTTTTTTTTAATATCATTTATTACGGCTGTAATTGTTTTTTTTTTCTTTTTATGTTTTAACTCGTACTTCTCCTCCTCACAGGGCAGGGATGCACACCCAGCACACCGATGCTCTGCGATTTCTCCACAAACTTCCCCTCCAGGGCCATCCCCTCACGCCCACCCCCGCCCCTCCGGACCCTCCCGCACAACAACCGCGTAAATGGAGAATCCCCCGCGGGCACCGGGCAACCCCCGCCCCGCATCGCACCTGATCCGCCCATCGCCCCCACCCCCGGCCATTCCCCCGAGGACCCCCAGCGCCCTCCTCCCGGGTCCGGGAGAGAGCGGCTCTCTCCCCGGTGAGGAGGGAGGAGGAAGGGATGGCCGGGGCCCCCGCCTCTTCCCCCTCCTCCTCCTCCTCCTCACAGCGGAGGCACTAGGCCCCGCTGCCCCCCCGGGCTGCGCCGCTCCCCCCGCGCCGCCCCGCCGGGCCCTCTGCCCTTACCGACGGCGCGGCGCTGGGGCGGCCCGGGCGGCAGGTTCCGGCGGGGCTGAACGGTCGCGGCGTCTCACCTCAACCTCAGCGCCACCGCCACCGCCATCTTGCCTCCCCTCCCCCGGCTCGGCGGGCTCCGCCCCCTCTCCTCAGGTCCTGGCAGCTACCGAGCGAACGGCAGAGTGGCGGCTCGTGGTTTTTTTTTTTATTTTACCGCTCCGGGGAAGCTCGCCCCTTCCTCCCGCCATGCGGATGAGAGGCAATGCTCGGCCAGCTCCAATCCACCAGAAGCAGGGGGACAGCCTGGCGGTGAGAGGGCGGGCTACTATCCTCCTTCCAGGACCCTCCGGCCGGTGCGGCGGGGAAGGTTCCCTCCCCCTCCCCGCTGAGGGGGTTCGGGGCGGAGGGGGGGGGGGAGCGGCCGCCATGAGGCGAGCGGGGGGCGCGGCAGCGCTGAGGTGGGGGGGTCCCGGCAGCACCGGCACTGCTGAGGGACCTAGCCCGGCCCGGTGTCCCTCTGGGTGATGCTAATGACCGGAGGGATGGGAGCGCCTCACTTTACCTCACGGTATTACGTGAGAATCGGTATAAATGCCTCATAACCGATCACGGGACGCGGGGGGCACCTGGAGAGTCGGGGGGCTGCGGCTGTGCCAGGGAATGAGGCCTCAGAGCGGGAGGCGGGAACCGGGAACCGTCCCGGGCGTGAGCATCGCACCGAGCGCGCCCGCTCCCTCACCCTCCCGCTCCCGCTCCGGGCCCTTCCCGCCTCCCGGGGGCTGCAGCCCCTCGGCTGGAACCGGTGACACCTGAGAGATGTGAGAGGTTTAACATCTCGGGTGGCTTTCTGTCCAACCCCGGAATGAGTACGTCAGTTGTTGCCTGCTTTTTCAGTAAGGGGTTTGAAAGCTGCAAGGCATTTACCTGTAAAAAAGTAATTCCAGATGTGCTAAGATTACAGATTAATCTGTTACCGGGTTTACTATGAGAAGCAAAAGCGATACCATTAGACACGATTAAATTATGTCATTTTGGTTACAATTTCCATTAAACAGGAGAACTCACACCCCCATTTGCAGGATGTATCCTCACCATCATTGATTCAGCCTCATCAAGCAGGGGCTCACCCTGTGGTGAACAGGATTACTTAGAAAACCTCTTTTCTTTTAAGTGTGCAGTTGTTACAGGAGCCCGGATCCACTGCCAAGGGCTGTGTTGAGGTGACACGACATCTCCAGGCTGAAGTATTTCCAGTCATTAATCCCAACACAACTTCGTTTGCTTGGAAGTGTCCAGCTAAAGCTCTGTGCAGACAGGCCAGGTGCACGCTGTGAGGTGTGAGCTGCTCTTCAGATAATGAAATACCTGAAGTGCTTTCCTCGTTTTATTCTCTGAACCAACCCAGCTAACACCTTCCATTGCTGACAGGCTACACTTATCTCCCGTTATTGCCCGTTTGCCTTCAAAAGCAATTTCCAAGGCCATCGTGTTATCTGATTTGTGTTTTTTGTGTTTTATTTTACTACTTCCTGTCACTTTTTTCTCTGCAACCTTCTCCAGGGGTTGGCTTCACTTCTAAAACGTACCCAAAATTTGTTTTCTTTTTTTCCCTTCGCAGCCACACGGGACAGCCAGCAGATGTGCAGATAGCAGGAGGTGTCTGCAGATAAGCTCCTCTCGCCCTGCTTTTGAGCTTTCCCTTGGCCCGCGTCGCTTCCACAGTAGCACCGCGCAGAGATAACAGGTACTGCACGCTGAAGAGCTCAGCTTTGCTCACTATTAGTTATTAATATTTTCTCACTATTAGTTACTACTAGCAGCAGGGCCAGGGCAATGCGGGATCCCCGCACCACGGCACCTGCCCCGTTCAAACGCCCGCGCTCCTCGGCCGC
Organism: Calypte anna; assembly: GCF_003957555.1. Taxonomy (NCBI): domain Eukaryota; kingdom Metazoa; phylum Chordata; class Aves; order Apodiformes; family Trochilidae; genus Calypte; species Calypte anna. The sequence continues at coordinate 7,526,890 of NC_044264.1, forward strand.
GACCCCGCCAAGTCTGGCGAGGGCAAGGCGGCGGGGACCCTCCCGGTGCTCCCGTCTTTCTGGGCAGCCCTGGTAGAGCTCAGCCGGTTCACGTTTCCGCGACAGCAGCCGAGCGGCCCCGCCCCGAGGCGGGGAAGAGAGAGGAGGTTGACACTAAGGTGGGGGGAACCCTCGGTGTCCCGGAACCTTCCCTCCGCCCTTCCCGTTTCTTGCCGGAGCGGCGCGGTGGCGCGCGGCGCCCGTCGCCATGGCAGCGGGGCCCTGGGCCTGGGGCCCGGTGGCGCCGGCGCTTCTCCTCGCGCTGCTCCTCGCGCTGCTGCTCGGTGGCACGCGCCGCCTGCGGCGCCGTTACGCGGGGGACGGGGCTCGCGCCGCCCTGAGGGGAAAGGCGGCGGCGGCGGCGGAGCGGGCGGATGGCGTCCGCGCGTTGCTGGTGACGGCGCACCCTGATGACGAAGCGATGTTCTTCGCCCCCACGGTGCTGGGCTTGGGCAGGAGCGGTGCCCGCCCCGCGGTGCTGTGCTGCTCCGCAGGTGAGGGGGGGGAAACGCGCCGGGAGCGGAGGGGCTTCCGCCCCACGGTTCCACCGCCCCGAGAGGCCCGGCTGCCCGCCCGTGACGTCATGGGAAGGCCGCCATGATGGCTTCCGATGGGTGGCATTGCGCTCTGACGTCATCCCCGAGGCTGTGACGTCGCGTCAGCGCCTCAGAGCAGCGAGCGGTGGCTGTGCCCTGACGCGGCGTGTGACGTCATCACTGCCCAGGGCCCTTTGGGCCTGTGTTCCATGACACTGTGGCCCTCGTGAGGTTTGGTGCCATAACGCCCCAGGGAGCTGCTGCGCAGTTTGGGTCCAGACGTGGCTTTCTGCAGAGTTTTAGCAGCAAAATGTGGCTCTGAATCCAAACCTCCCGCAGAGATCTCCCAACCCTCCCCTGGCTGCAGCTCTCTGGTACTTCCAAGCCATGGGGAAGCTGGAGGAAGTTGGACCTTTTGTCTTCTCTTTGTCCTCTCGGAGAGGACTTGCTTGGACGCTCCAGTGGAGGTGTTGTGAGGGTGCACTCACTGTAACACATGGAAAAATAACAGTTGGGTCACAGCCCAGTCATGGAAAAGGAGGCCTGAAGGGAACCTGAGTTGTGTTGTCCATCAGTTGGCCCAAAGGCAGCATCAATGTCTCTTCATTTGCTGAAGTTCCTCAGCCCCTGCAGTCTGTGTCAGTGCTGTGTTAGCTTTTCTTCAAATCACTTTTTTTTCCCTGAATCATTCATGTAATTTGAGCTTGTTTGCTTATTTTTCCTGTCTGTCATGAACATGACAATCAGGGTGTCCTTTAGTAGCAGCAGCTTAGATATTTTAAGTCTTTTATTTGCCTCTTCTGTCTTCTTTTCTCCAGACTAAACAACCCCAAGTCTTGCAATCTTTCCTTGTAGATTATGTTTCTAAACTCTGATCGTTCTCATCACTCTCCTTTGGACTCTCCCACTTGGCTCTCATATTTTTTGAAGTGCTTTGATCAAAAACTGGGAGCAGTGTTCCCACTGAGGCCTTTCTGGGGCTGAACAGAAGTAAAAGGTTCTCCCTCTATTTGCCTGGACAGGAGTTTTTCACAGGACATGACACTTTTGTCTTACATTTCCATCATCTACTACAGCCAGATATATTGGGGTTTGGTTTTTTGTTTGTTTGGGCTTTTTTTTTGTGTGTGTGATTTTTGTGTTTTGGGTTTGTTTGTTTTGGGGTTTTTTTTGTGCATAAGAACATAATTTTAACTGTTTTTTTAGCCTATCCTTCTCTACCAGAATTCATTTTTTCCTTGTGATTTAGTGACATGAAATGTTTAGTGAGCTTGAGAAGTACATTCACTGAGCTCATAAATTTTTCTGTGCCTCTCATTAGTCTTTGGGGTGATTCAGGTGCTTCCTCCTCTCATTGTACAATTGATGATGACAAGTGAGTCAATCAAAGACTGCAAATGGTAACACTGAGGCAAAATCATTACTTAGAGACCCTTGTGCTTGCAGTTTTCATATGTCAATCAAAATGACTTAGAAATGGATTAGAATTACAGCACTGTGGAAACAAGCAGCCTTTTACATACTGAATAATCTTTGACTGAAATAATAACTGGGTATAAATCTGCTTTGCTCTCTGTAGTGGCTGACTCTCTATTGTCAGTGCTCCATGGGTGAGGTCCAGCAGCATCAGCTCTTCAGCTGGTTTTAAACAGCTTCCCATTTTTTCTTGTTAAAATTTATATATGCCTGATGTGCTGACACATTTCTCAAGCTGTGCAACCTGGATCCTTTGAGCTGAGTACAAGGGAGGCATTCTGAGAGCAGTGGCACTACTGGGATGAACCATCACCTCCAGTCCCCTATGACACTGCACTGCAGCAGAAGGAATGTTACCTTTAAGCACCAGTATCACTCATGGCCTTAAAATCAGTCTCAAATGAGCCCCATTCTGCTCATGTAATCCATCTAATGCACACTTAAATTCATTTTGCTGAAGCTGGAACTTGCAATCTAAGATGCAGACTGCCAAACTGGGACAAACCCACAGATAATCATTGTCACAGTCTCCTAAAACCATTCACTCTCACTCTGCCAGTAAAGTCTGGGGTTTTTTCTTCTAGTTACTCTTTCCCTCTTTGAAATTTTTACAAAGCTTGCTAGTGATGGCTCAGATTGCAACACTGCTGGAGAGAAATGCTTGATTTGGATGACTTGTACCCACAACAATAAAATGTTTTAGTGTAATTCAAGACAGCTGACTACAGGCTTGAATCATACTTTAATACTCAGCTGTATTTTTTTCATTTTATTGCTTCATAGTTAAAATTGGGTTGCAAGTACTGCCCTGCACAGGGCAACATTCTGGAAAGGGCCATCACAGCTCTGGCATGGGTTTTGCATGCCTGATGCCAAGAAAAAAGAAGGGAATGTCAGGGCAAGATGAGAAGAATATAATTCAATGGAGAAGGAGGGTGTGTTTTAAGATAATGAACCCCATTTCCCTGCTAGTTGTTGGTCTCAGTCTAACTTCTCCCAAATGCCTTATCCAAATTAGGATTCCTATCTTCTTTTGGTTCTTTACAATGTTGCCATATTAGTTTCTGCCTGAATTTCCCCTGTGACTGCAGGCTTCTGAAAAATCTGTCTTAAACCCCAAATTGTTATGATGGAATTCCTTTTTTTTTCAAATCCTTTTAGTTCCATCACTGCATTCTGTAGCAGTGCCCTTGTGTCACAGGACAACCACTGCTCATTCCAAGTGCCCCAGGCTATGCTATAAACTTTAATCCCTTAAAGAGTACACTGTGGGACAGACTTCCTATGTATTACCTTAACAGATCCAGTCCAAGTGCTTTGGACTTGCTGTTCAGCTTGGCTCTGTGGGCCTGTGAAGAGGATGGGGAGAATTTCCCAGCAGGATGTCTAATAATGAAGGAGAGATGACTCTTTGGCCCTTCCTAAGGAGATTAATTATTACTGATGTGTTCTGAATACTTGTTTTTTTAAAAAAAAAAAGCAAAAAAAAGACTGAGATTCCCACAAACCTCTTTCACAGAGACAACCTGGAAGTTTGCCAGTGGTAACAACTTTTGGTCACCTCACTGCAAAAGCAGTTCCTCCCATGTTTATGAAGAAGTCTTGCTCAGTTGTTTTTGTAGTGTATCAGTGACTTCAGATAAAACAGCAGCAGTTGGTTCATCTATATGCATACTAGAAGACTTTCTTTCTCCCCACAAAGTGTAGTCAGCCTTTGGAATTCACCAAAAGAGAGCTGAAATCTTGCTAAAAAATTAAGTATGTCCAGACGTGGATCAGGCATATCCAAAACAAAGCAAAAAGCTCAAACAAAAAATTCTGAAGAGCTAGAAATGCTGATATTTCAGGCATGAGGCATCTGCTAGTCAAACAGGTGGATAGAAGCAGCTTCCCAAGCAGGTTATTCCAGAGTTATTTTCTGGAAGATATCCCATGCCTTTGGCAGAAACATTTAACTTTGGCCATTCTTAGAATGATGATGATGATGATGATAACTGTCTGAACCACTGATCTGATTAGGCACAGTAAATTCTGATACTAAACTAAAGTAAGTTAGACAATGTTGCTTGTTTGCTGTTTGCAGGAAATTATTACAATCAAGGAGAGATTCGCAAGAAAGAGCTGGAACAGAGTTGTTTCCTTCTGGGGATTCCTGCTTCTGCTGTCACAGTCCTTGATCACAGGTAACTGCATTTCATTTACAGCAGAATTTCCTTGCTGTTGGAAATAGGGGGTGAAGTGCACTTTAAGCTTCAGTTAAAGCTTACAGTGTCATTCCCAAAAGTCTTGAAGGATCTCAAAAAAAGCCATATTGACTTGTTTGTTAACTCTTACCATCAATCTGATTAATGCAGAAGATGCTGCAAGTGTATAACGAAGAGCATAGGGTCTGCATGAGGTTAGGGTCTGTTGATACAGCATTTAGGATGATGGTAACTGCTCTTGTTGGGGGCACAGTGTGTTTGGGCAGCATGATCACATTTTGTTACACTTACTGCAGGGCTACTCAGACAATCAGCTGCCTGTGGCAGATTTGTGTGTAGGCCAGTCTTTACAGGATGCTGTGGAGTTCTGTTATATTTGTTATGCATTTTGTCTCTGAAGACAATAGAGTTGCAGTATTAACAGCAGTCCATAATAACATGACAGTAACATTCTTTCAAATAAAGCCATGCAAGAGTTCTGGTTTTCTAAGAGGTGATGTTTTCTTTAGCTGTGTGTAGGTGCAAAGACATGTGATAAAGCTGACACTTTGTTATGGAATTCATTAAGTAAATCTCTCCTGGGAAGAATCACACTGAATCAGTGCAGCTCAGAACTAACATTGTAAAGGCCTCTTCTGTTGCTTGGTCACTGTCTCTCCAGAGCTGAGAGGAGATGAACTCAATGCTGATTGCTAGGGAACACAGCACGAGTGGTTGTTTCAACTGCAGTCAACTATCACACAGCCCATAAAGAATATTTTTGTATAAGAAGAAGTAACTTTAATAGCAACATGCTGATTTAAAGCCACGCCAACTAGAAAAGTCAGAGTTGAAAAAAATCTGGCTCCAGGCAGGCCTTTTTCCCATGAACATATTTTCCCTTGAGCTAAGGCAACAGAAACCACAGTCCAGAACATGAATCTTCTGGAGTCCTTTGCTTTTTTTAGCTTGAGGTTTCTCTCCAAGTTTTCAGCTCACTTAGGAAAACAGCACAGGACTTGTTTTTCCTTTGGAATGAAAATAGATGTTTCTGTTCTCTTCTCATGAACTGGTTTGGGATAACTTCAAGTTTCATAGTACAATCGTATGACAATGCCCAAAACATTTTGGGGAGGGAGGAGGAAAAAAGCTGCTAAGCTTTGCTAAACATAAAGTCTGCTTGATCAACCATCTTTTGAAATGAGCCCTGCTGGCCTTCATCCTCTAACACAACGTGAGGTTGGTTTGTATGTGATGCAGTTTCCTGATACTGCTCAGTCCTCCCCTATGTGCATGGCCCAGAGGACTGCTTTTTGCAAGTAATTCTTCAAGTTACTCTGCAGGAAGGTGGGGGCCATTTCAGAGAAATAGCTTGGATCATGCCTCTTTATTATCTTCATTACCCATCCTTATGTAAGTAATGACTGGGATGTGATTTCCCCCAGTGAAGACAGTGCCTGAAAAGACAGATCCATCCCATTGCCCAGAGCTTCTGGGCACAGACTAGAATGTGCAGCATCATTCTAATAAAGAGGTTTGGAGTTCAGTTCTTTATCTCTGAGGTTAGATTGCTATGAGATAACCAGCAAATTGTTCAACTCTGTTGTGCATTCAGTGAGTGAACTGAAGTGAAATTCTTGCTCAAATTTGCTCAGAGTTTCAGTTAAGGTGTTTACAGTACATTCTCTGGATCTGGTGTTAGCAAAATGGTAGAGTATCAGGAGTAATTTCTAGATGATAGTGATTTTTTACAGTAGCTGATTTTTAGAGTACTTGTTTCCAGTGGTTTAGACAAGGCACTAGTATTCAGGGTTCTTGAAACATGCTCAGACTTCCTGGACTCCTTAAGTTCAGAAGCTTTCCTGTGCCTCTGTTATTTTGTATATTCTGTAACTTAGAGAAATATATCCAAAATATTCCCCAGTATGGCAAGCTGTGAAGCTTGCTAAGTTACTTTGTTCTCTTCTTCTAGACTTCCATGTAAATTCATTTCTACCCAAGACAGGTCAGGAGGTTGTTCCTCTACAGCATGTAGTCTTCCATAAGGACTCTTTAAAATCAGAGCCTTTCAGCTCTTTTTGTTCCCTTTCTAACTCTTTAGAAGATAATTTTCCATTGATGTGAAGGACTTGGTAAAGGACTGCAGCTGGCACTCTGCCCATTTCTTAGGCAAACATTGGATGCTGTACATTATCCAAGCTGCAGACTTGTATTTTGGTAGGGAAAGTCTGCAGGATTGCTAGGTCTGGATCTGCTCCAGCCATTGTAGTGTGGAGCTGAGTCATGCTGCTTCCTCTTTGCATGGTCTACAAGTGAGTGAGTAGAATTTTCAAGATGTAAAAGGGGAAATGCATTTGAAAAGCAGGGTGATTGACTTGCTCTGTGATCTCACTTGGCCAGGCAGGTGACATTTTGAATTTTGTGTGAACCTGTAAAGAGACAGCTTCAGTCAGTCAGCCTGTGATGAAATCTGTGTTGAAGCCCAAATCCTTACTAAGCACTCCCCTGCCTCAAACAATGACTCCCTCAAACACAGCCAGGATTCCTGGGGCAGGAGGAGTTTAGCCTCTGACAGGCAACAGCTTTGCACCTGCAGATGTTTGATGTTGCTGTGGTTGTTACCTCAGTTAAAGACAAATCTTCTGTACTAATGTGGTCCCAAACTGTACCCACATTTCAGAGACTGGAGATCCACAAAAATCTCCCACAGGAAATGTCTTTGCTGTAGAGGGCATGTCCAGGAGTGGAAAGGGACATGGATGATCACACAGCTCCTAGGTACTGTAAGGGAGCTGATCATGTTCCATACTATTTAGATCAAAATGTTGGACTCTTCCTACTTATGAAGAGTACAAGCCAGGTTCTAGATTTTCAGAGCTGTCCTCTGAGCTGGCTTGTAATTGTCACAGCTCCAAAATCAGTTCTCATGTCACAAATCATTGCCATGGTTCCAGGTAAGCATTCCCTGTCAGGACTTTACTTATATCTGAGCAAGCTTTCTGTAGGTAATTAATCTGTGAGTACATGGTCCTGAGTGAGAAAGATATCTCTTAGAGTAAATGGAAAACCAGGAGTTAGTATCTTAATTCATCTAATATGAAGAGTTTGAATAAGGTCCCATTAATATTGGGCACACCTGCCAATGCTCTGGCAGTTTACTGGTCTGTAACATGATGTAAACAGGACATGTTTTCTAAGCCATTTTCACTTTCTGAAGTCAACAGACAAAAAGAAAGCTTAAATAATTTTTTTTTCCTAGTACTGGTTTTGGGCTCATTTAAAGTATCAGGCATTTTATTGCAGCTTCTGAAGCCTTTGTGCACAGAAAGCAAACCTGACTACTTACATCTTGAATATGACAGAAAATATTTGGCCCAGGTTTGCACTGCCAAGAAAATAATATCTGAGATTTGTGTAAACTGTAAAATTTTCCATTCACAGTACAAGGGCTTACTGCAAATTACCTTACATGTGTTTCCAAGTTTCCATGGAAATTGCACTCCATTGCTTTTTTATTATTACTAATTCCATTTAAGTCCAAAAGGGCTCTGATTAGACAATGCAGAGGAGAGAGGACCTCTGTCCATGCAGAATCACAGGCTATCTGCAAGCATGAGAAGAGAATGCAGAGAGGCTCAGATTCCTTTTTTTTTCCTCATATAATTATTTGCTGTTGGGTTTCTTTTTTTCTCTCAACCAGGTAAATAAGCTTTATTACACTTCCTCGTGTTTCACTTCTAAGAAACCTCCTTCCCCATGTCAGAGAATTGAGTCTGTAAAGTCATGAGGAAAATATATCCCTAAATAAATACTGTCTGTGTCTGATTGCAATGACCAGGAGGATACAAAACCACTCAGACTGTCCAGAGAACTAAATACATAGCAGGAAATCTGAATCTTTTTGTTAGTGTTTCAGTACACATACACAGACAATCAAGAAGTGTATCCCATTGATCCACTCTGATTTTCCTGTCCTTAAGTGGTTTGCTGATGGCTTTTTTGATTGGAATGCAGGGCACTAAGCCTGTGAGAGCTGAAGATGCAAGTTGTGTAGTGAGGATTTGTACTGCAGTTGAGAAAACTTGTCTGAAAACAGAGGGTATGAGGAGCAGAGCAGAGAGGAAATCCTGGCCCCAGTGAAGCCTGGTGGCAAAGCCAGCAGAGATTTCATACCAGTTTCTGACTCATTCATTTGCAGACCTGTGCCATCTTGCTGAATGTTAGCTGTTGGGGTTTTTTTTAAGGTATTAATCTTAGTGTTCCTGATCAGAAAGGTGATACTCCCCAATGTTTCTCTTTTCTCTGTTCTTGTATTTCTTATTTTGCTTATTTTATTATTTTCTTGTATTTCTATAATTTTGCTGAAAGACTTGTAATTAGTTATGTTTTTTCTTCCTAAGTTCCTCGAGGTATCATAGTTTGATATTTTATTTTATTGATAAAGCTGAAGAGCTGATCTATGTGCTGGTTCAAATTGCAGCCACACTTCATTCTGGAGGAGCTGCATATTTCAGCAGTGAGTAATAGGACTCTCTTCATCCTACTTTTCCCAACAACTTTGTAGAGGTATTTATTTTTTGCAGCAGTTTCTTTAGATACCAATGGCATCTGTGGGACCAGAAAATTGATGTAAATTGATTGCACATTTAGTGTGTACTACAGGGAAAGCAATCTACATGTTTTTAAATCAAACATCCTCATAATCATCCTGAATACCAACACATTTTACCATCACAAGAAGGCATGAAGCCTTCATCACTCAGGTGGGTGTCTTGGTGTTTATGTAATAACCATAGCCATATTTCACTCCTGTCTTGAAATGTAAATTGTTGTCTTTCTGACAAGACAATAAAACATTTAGCCACCTATTTTTTGCATACATTTCTAAAGAAATAATTCTTCCAAAATGTTTACCACGTGGCAGCTCGTGCTGATCTTTTAGGACATCAGAACACTTTATAAAAAGGTTTTTATCAAAGTCTGCCTTCCAGCTTCTGCTTTTATGTGTTGTTCTAATGCAATAATTTAAGAGGAAATTCACCTGGGGGTTGAAATGTCTCTCTGCCCTCTAGGAAAGCTGCTTTCTAAAACAAAGGCTTTTATTGCAGTAAGTTAGGGTTAGCTGTTTTGTCTTTAATTAGAGACTTTCCTCAATACGGAAATTTGCCCTATTGCTTCCCTGAGGCTTCTGTGAGCCAGGGCCTTTCTGGCATAATTAACTTCCTTGCTGTACAAAAAGGGGGAAGGGTCTGTGGTGAAAGGGAAAAACAATCCTTTCAGTGCTAAGGGGGCATGTCCCCCAGATCACCTCTGCAGAGCAATGGTCCTTTTCAAAACATTCAGGGGTTCTCCTTCAGATGTCAACAGGGACCTGTCAAACCACCTCAGTGAAATCACAGCAGGGTTTGATTAAGAGCAAGAGTCTGGCCAGAGAAGCCAAAGGCTCTGAATAAATGCAGGGGGAAGTGGAGTGCTGCTGAAGGACAAACTGTTTTTTATGGAAATCAAATCAAAATACTAAGCACTGAGATTTCTACTTTCAGTGCTCAAGATTATTTTAGCAGAATATAAAGCATTGAAATCCTGATCTCAAAACATGAAATATGAGAATAGGGATCCCACTCACCAAAGCTCATGCAGGTTTGATTCAACATAAAAACCATCAGCACTGGGAAGCTGAGAGAAAGAAAAGAAATAAGGCTGTGCCATAGTAGCTTGTTTCAGGAGTCTGGGAAAACTGGCCAGGACTGAAGGCAGGCAAATACACTTCAACAGGAAAATCCACTAAAAGTCATGATTTTTTAAATTCTTTCTTACTTCATACCTTCAGAAATGCCTTTAACTGCTCTTTTATTAAGAATAAAGGCTTTTAAAAGTCCCCTGCATATGTTAGACAGGCATCTTCTTTGGAGCAAAGAAGGCTTCAATGACCCATGCTGCATTTGTGGGTGGTTCATGTCCCAGCTTTGCTGTCTCCTGGTAACACAAACAGTTCTGCTGAGATTGGAGCCATTCTGTAACTGGATCACTTGTGCCCATGCAGAAGGAAGTGTCTTTGGGTTTGCTGGTACATACATTCAGGGTTTCATATTAAAATATTTTGGATGGACTTTCTTCACCATGCTAGTGAGCTACCATCATAGAAATAAAAGGTCATTAGATCAAAGCTGTTTTCAACAGTTACACCCAAGACTCCCCCCTTAAACATGACAAACTCTAACAACCTATTTCTTTTGCCAGTTCTGCAGTGGAACAATGCAATGTGGTTGTGCCAGCAGACACCCTGAGGAACTCATGGAGAATGACAGTCATTTCCCCTCTGCCCCTGGAAGGTTCTCTGCTTTAATAACCCAGTTGCTCAGTTTAACCTGCAGCTGCAGGGGCTTTGCTGCTGCTTGTAGGGCTCTTAGAATCATAGACTCATAGAATTGGCTGGGTTGGAAGGGACCTCAGAGATCATCGAGTCCAACCCTCTTATAAGAGCAAAGGGTCATCCCTGTTCCTTAAAGAGTGATGTACACCAGATAGTCACAGTGCCTTAATCAAAGAGGAGGAATAAACAGAAAAAAACAATTTAACAAGGATTCAGCTTTTGAATCTCTGCATTCTTCTCAGCTTACTCAGGGAAATGATATTCCTGTTTCTGTGGGGAACACTGAGAGACCTCACAAGGAGGGATTGGGCGTCAGCGCCGCCTTCGCAGGAGCCGCGCGGTTGCTCTCTGGGTTCTCATGATCCTGTTTCATCTGTAGCTCCAGGATGAAATGGGGGGTGCCTCAGTTAAAAGAAAGCTGGGAGATCTGAGACTGTGACATGGTTTGGAAATGTCATCCCCTTGCATCTGCAATGTAGTTGCATTTACTGTGTGTCAGGTAATTACCGTGCTGGAAAAGAGGAAGGGGATTTGCAGCCTCTCTTGGGGCATCTCCCCTTTGGGATTCAGTCTAGAGAAATGCAGTTACATCAATTCCTGGCTTTCCTGAAGGTCAGGATCCTGGCTGTACTGGGTAGCTCCTGCAGTAAGTGTAACTGTACTCATACTTCTGTTGGAGGTAATTGCAGTAACTTCCTCCATGTTGCCTCAGTCGCTGGGAGTCAAGAAGTTTCAGTGTCAAGAGGCCTTGTGACACTAAAACCAGTTGTTGGTTTAGCCCTGTTCCCTTCATCTAACTTTGCTAGTTCAAAAATCCACTAGAAAATTTATGGAATAATCAATATCTGAGCTTTGGGAACAGGGCTTTTATTAGGCTCATTAAGGACAGAATGTTTTCAATTACAAGGGATAATGTCAAAGGCCGTCAGACTGCAGACACTGTAAAGACTCAGTGGAATTTTTGGGAGGATGTAGACTTAAGAATTTTGTGCTTTTAATACAAGATATGTTTTGTGACTACATCAATCCAATTCATCCACAGAGATGGTAGAACTGGAGCTGTAGAATCTTTAATGTCTTTTTTTCCTCAGAGCTCCCTTCTGGTCCCATCAGAATCAGTGGGGGTTGGCCATAGGCTTCAGTAGGACCAGAAATTGTCATTGAAACAGTCAATAGGAGAAGACAAAGTCTTGTTTTAAAAAACTGTTAGTGTGGGGAAAGTTGGAAAAGTAACCATAAAATGTCTGTTGTGTAAAATGAGTTTTCTCTTAATGACCTTCCAGTTCAGATTGGCTCTGTTTACATACAAATCAAAAGCTGGTTTGTCTAACTGCCAGCACAGCAAAACTCAGTCTGGGACATGAATATCCAGCTGTGTCTTTTGCCTCTGACATCCTCCCAGTAATAAAAGTTGTGTGGCTGAGATTTGGCTGGAATTGCAGATGATATCTGAGCCAGAATTGAATTCAGCTAGCTCTTCCTCTGCAAGACAATAGAAGTTAAAGCTTGTTTGTGTCAATAAAATAAGCATATACAACTCATAACCCCTCAGGGACCAGATAGGATGAATAAGATGCTTTTTTTCCATCATCACATTTCTAGCCCTGACCAATGATGGTAATAAGTCTGTGAGAACACAGACTTTTCTCTAACTCATTTCAGAGCTGGAGCAAAAGCATTTATGGAGCTCATCTGTGAATATGCAGCATCCAGAGAACAGACATAGTTTAAACAACCTTTGCAGTGCTGTCTGTGACCACAGAGACCAACTGGTGGAGCGTGTGGGGATGGAGAGGTTTCAGGTCCTGGTGTAGGCAGCACTGCCTCAGTTGATAAGGGAGCAGTGCATGATGAAACTCTATGTACTGTGGGATCTTCTTTCTGAAAGCCCTGGCTGCAGTGCAGGGCTGTGTTAGCAATTTCACTTGCAGGTTGCACTTTGGGCACCTCCTTGTAAAACACTGCTTGGAAAGCACTGAGGCACAGTGTTTGTTATCTCCACTCTTCCCATGAATAAAACCCTATTTGAGAGATGCTTGAAAGCTCCTCCAGTGGCAGTATCATTCTGACCCAGCAAAGGTGTTCTCAGTTCTCCAGAATCTGAGACTTCCCAGGTGCTTTTAGCTGACTGCAGTGGGGTGCTGCCCTGCAGCAGCACCTTTGGAAGCATCATAGAGCAAGAGAATTCCCATTTGTATTTTTTTGACTGAGCTTGTTGTGACATACCCTGTTATATTTGCATTCTGTGTCCATTCTGAAGTTCCCCCAGGCATCCCTTCAAATGAAACATTGCATCACTGAGGAAGTGAAGCCACTAGAAGTGAATGCTTTTGCCAAACACTTGGAGCAAATACAATCCACTCTCATCTACCAGAAATGGACTTCCAAGTTGACATTGCAAAATTTGGGAAGAACAATAGTCCTTTCTTGAGTGGTTTGATGCAGTTTTTCAAAAAGCTGAGCTGTGCTGGTTTTTTTTTTGTTTTTTTTTTGCCACATCATGAATGAAGGTTTTATAATTGCATACTGCAAATGAAGAAGGGTCACCAAGCAAAGTGCTTAGAGCACAGATCTTCACACTTCAAAATCCTCTTGAAGGAAGAGAAGTTTTCATTTTCTCCTGAACTTTGCTAAGGTCTCTGATCTTCTCTGGGTTACTTTGCAGAGTTGGGAGGGTGGACCAGTTACTGTTTATATACTGTTCTAATGGTCTGAAATGCTCTATAAGTCTTAAGGATCATGATTAGAATTTTCCTTGCTAGCCAAAGGATTAATTTCTTTCTCCAAAGCAGGAGCTCTGATTTAGGTTTGGCATGAGAGGAGGGAAGACAGAGGATTTTGTTCTGCAGGAAACTAGGTCAGCAGGTTTTTATTATTGTGCTCACCAGCCCAATGTGGTTTGCATTTAGGAATGAACTCGGTTGACATTGTGTATGGTCGATTTCCTCTTCCCAGAAAGCAGCCCTCAGACATTGCTCTCGACCTTACAGCTTTCCCAAATTCAGTGCAAGAGAATATTTAGCCCAAGAAGCTCAGGCAGTTGTGAGTTTACTAGATATGTTTTCAGAGCTGTGTGTAAGCAGTGCCTCAGCAGCACAGAATGAAACCCAACATATTTTGGAGAATGGGGAACAATAGGCCTGGAATCTTTTCAGTCAGTGAAGTGCATCAGAATTGCTGAGATCCACTGATGGTTCTGCTCACAGCCTGTAGCCTTCTTTCGTTTTTGTTTGGATGTGGTCAGATTCTGATCTTGATCTGCCAAAGTAAATTTGGAGTCATTCCCTTGCTTTCTCTGAAGCTACTGCTGCGTGTGGCTGAGATCACAGCATGGGCCTGCAGATGGGGAGTTTTCCATTATGACTTTTGGACCATCGTGACTAATGAAAGATTTAAATAATCCAAAATCTTTTTTTCATTACTTACAGCTCTCTTGAGCATGTGTCCTGAAGTGGGAGACTGAGAATAGGTGTTTGTGCTCTTTACCCCTGCCCACTGAATACCAGATTTGTGGCAGATATCACATATATTGGGAAATTCAGGCTGCCTTTCTGTACAGATTATTTTGACCTTACTGAATAATGGAAGTCCAAGTACTTTTGATATTAAAAGCCTACTTTGTTTGGGTCATAGGGAACAGGTAAGGTTGAAAATCTATTGATAACATCTAGGTAAATTCTATTTCCAGTTTCACATTCTTGATATTTTACAGGCTTTAATGTGAGTTAATGGATTTTCAGCATAATAAAATCATTTGATTCTGTCCTGTTGTAGTCTTCTTTCAGTTCTGGCATAGAGAAACCCAGACATTTTTGCAAACCAAGTTTGGCTTTTAAAGCTGAACAAGGAAAATACAGGCAGTAGTGAGAAGAACAGACAGGAGGAGGTTGCCAGCAATTCCTGGAAATAATGGAGTTTCACAACCATTCCCTGCAGACTGGACATTTAGGGAGGAAAAATATCCTTGTGGCTTACATGCACAGAATAATGAAAATGCAGTCTGTTGAGAAGCTTTATTATGGTAAAAATTCAAATGCCATTCTTGGGTTTAAACCCATATCACATACCTCAAAATGATGACAGTATAGAAATAATACAAGTCAGAAAATTATATGTGGTCTCTCCTGAGCTTGCTTTTAATGTTGTGCTAGGGTGTCTATTGCCTTTGAATCTTTAAATAGTTTCATCTGTATAAATGGGTGCATATAATCATCTTTTGAAATATGAACATGTTAAATAGAGGTGAAGGAAGTTGTTTTTTCTGTCATAGCCTCGTGCTTTTACACTGTTGGCATCTGGGACTGTGAACATCAGAATGAGAGCATAGAGAGGACTTGCAGCAGGCAGACACATCCCCACAGTGAGCATCCAAGCTGAGGCAGCATTCTGAAAATTGCCTTCTACATACTGAAACAAAAGGGCTTGTAAGACAATCTGCAGCTTCACTCAGCAGTGAGGAATGATTTCATTCCAATTTGTAGCAACTCAGAAAATGCCACTGTGTTTCAAGACTTGAGTGATTTTTTTTCTTACTCCCTAAATTGAACTCAGTTGAATTAAAGTCTTATCTCCAGAAATGACAAATGGAAAAGACACTGTCTCTCCTGTAGTGGCTCTCCAGATTGTATATTAAATCTCTTGAGGTTCACAGCCATTTGAAGCTTAGGGATGTGTCTCATAGGACAAATAATTTTGGTCATTCTTGTTGTGAATAAAAAGGATAAAATCCTACGTAGTTTTAAATGCTTTTTCTTCTCCAAAAGAAGCCAGAAAACATCCCAAATCATTAACAGATCAGAACCAGCACTGAATATACAGTAACTTCTGGGTTGAAACAGCAGCTGTCAATAGCACTCAATGCCATGTGTATGAAAAATGCTGCTGTATGTTTGTGCTCTTTCAAATGAATGAACTTGAGAGTTTCTAGACTGAAAATGAGGTTGGTACTGCAGAGTGTGCCAACAAATGAACAGATGCTTGCAGGAAACTGCAGAATAAACAGATGCTGAGTGGTGCTGGTGTACAAAACAAGGCACTTGTGCCATTTGGGAGCTCAGCTGCATAAAGGATGCAGCCTGCAGATTTCAGCAGGTTGTGCTCTTCTCCCCTACAGCTGGGTCAGAAGCCACTCAGTTAACTACAGAGCAGTCACTTTGTGGAGCAAACACAAAGGCACTAAACTAAAACAGTGGCTTCTTATGGGCACATTATTTGTTTTGAAATATAACTCTATCTTCACCAATTAAAGTAGCTGTTTAATGGCTAGAATATGATCTTTGAGCTATGAGCACAAACCCTGTTTATCCCTTTTGTGGGACAAAATATATTTAGGCTTGAATTATTTGTAGTTGTTATTCCTTATTAGTGTTCTAACCAGTAATGAGCCCTCTTCTTTGGTAAGTTGTTAACAGCTGGGAACAGGCTGACAAGAATGGTGCTTTGTCCTGCCATTAGGGGGAACTGTTCCAGATTATTTGTTTCCCAGACTCAGGCAGCCAGCTCCTGGGGCAGCCCCTGTACCTGGAGAGAGGGAACAGCAATCTTCTCAAACCTGATTGCTCACTGCCTACCTTATTTAAAACCAGGAATCAGTTGGTTGATTAATTTTATTGACAACTTCTTGCAGGCACATGGTGCCAGACTGAAGAGCACTGGTGAATGGTAGATGTAGGTCCCACACAATTTACTCACCAGGGAGTAACTCCACACACCAGTGTGGGTTGGTGTACTCAGTTGTTGCTTCAAACTGATTGCTTATATCTGCAAGAGGATTACTGTCCAGTGTGATACAACTTTTGACCTCTTTCCCTGGATGCCAATAAGAAGATTAATTAGATGAGGGCTAAATATGTATTAGTGTTTAATAGGGGTATATTTTTTCCCTTTGCTGGCTTCTCTCTTATTCCATCCCTATCCTTTATGCTCTATGCTCAAAAAGGTACTGGGGAGCAGAGTTGAAGACCCCTCTGTACAGACTCCTCGGACAGCTCTCCTATGTTTAGTACCCTTTCTAGGTACAGGGAAGCAAGGAAGGACTTTTCCATCCTCATGGATCCTTATTCCAGGAGAGCTCCCATGCTCTTGCATGAGCAGCCTGGAGCAGTGCTCTGCCAGGACTGGGTGTCTGATACACAACACATGAATACCTGCTCCTCCAGTGGCTCTGCTGACACTGGCAGTATCCTTCCCTTGCTGGGCCCTTCACAGTGATCCCAGAGCAGCTGTAATACTCATCTCCAGCCACTCTTGGCACCTGGACTTTCCCAGTGACCTGTATTAACCAGAAGTGTCTTGGGAGGTTTCCCAATTCCACCATTCTGCTTTGGGTGTTTACAGCTACAATAACTAACTCCTGACATTTATACCCAGCTTGTGCTCTGATTGCAGCAGCTTGGTGCCTGTTTGCACATGGGGCCTTCTGATAAAGCAGGCATTTAACCTTTCTATTCTTAACCCATTAACATTTAGAAGGGCTGCTCTCCTCACCTCTAGAGCTGTGTTTTCCCCCCTCCCCCTAATATCCCTGTTCCTGCCAGATAAGATTACGCCTGGGTTATATATTGATCTAAAACCAGAGTGCCAAATGCAGCCCACACCAGTTCAAGGGCAAATACTGAGTCTCTATGAGTGAGCTCTCATGCTTCAGTTCAGTAGTGGAAAAATAATGCCTGATGGCTCTTTTTGCCCTCTCAGCAGAATCCGAGGGCAAGCACAAGGGGAGCAGGAGGTCTTTATCATACCAGTAAAATGAACCTCATGGCTGTAGTAGGTACCATCCAGTTTGCTTATGCTTCATCTTTGTGCCATTTCCTCTTAATTATCTGCATTAAACAGAGGAAGGGACTCAGTGATTATTACACACTGCTCCAGGCTGTGTATTCAGTAACCTCTGAGCCCCGAGGTTCCTTTGTTTTAAGCCAACCCCAGCTCAGTGCATGCTGCCCTGTGCCACTTGAACAGATCTCTTCACCTCTGCATATTTCCCAGTTTTTAAAAGTGGGAACCTGTTAGCAACCTACTGAATTATAAATAGCCAAAAACCTATTATACAGGACAAGTGCATGTAGCCATTTATAGTCAGATACAAAATCATTCATTCTTTGCTCAAAAATAACCATTGAAGTTTTCCCAGATGTCTTGAAGTGACACTAAGAAGCTCTAACTGCAGATGGCCAGTTCAGCATCAGCTCCCAGAACCAGAGCTACTACCTGGGATGTGCAGGGGAATAACAGACAGGAGTAAGGAGATGTTCTTCACATTTTGTTTGGAAGTCTTTTGTTCAGTGGCTTGATATTAACATCTGCATTTCCCAAGGGATGTTGACATTTAGAAAATACTTGGGACACAGTCTCTGGAACTTTGAAAAATGTGGAAAACAAGAAATGTTACAAGGCCTGGTAATGGATATTTAAGATGCTTGAGCTAATTGCTATTTGTGACTTAATAGGGATATAGGAGGATCAACATGGGGAAGAGAATTGTTGGATGAGGTCTGTTGAGGTGTTACGTAGTCTGTTGGATGAGGATAATGACCACAGTGGTTCCTGCTAGCTTAAAAATCAATGACACTGATACTAACTACAATCAATCATAAGAATTAATTAGCTGCAAGTCTAATTTTCCACTGCAGAACCAAACCCCACTAACATGGGATGGATAAGGGGTCCTGAGTTACATGGCTGTTTTTCTTTCTTTTTCTGCTTCCCTCCCTCCCCCCTTCAAATGTTCCATGAAGTAAATTTTTTATCAGTGACTCAGAGCAAAATAAAAGTTCAGATTTTTGTGATAAGAGCTGTCTGGGCAAGCCTTCAACTTAATTTTTTTTTTTTGCCTATCCAGTGAACTGTACATACTGAGATCTGTGTGTAAGCCTCTAGTTATGATTAAAACACCAAAAGCATGGACATAGGAAGCAATAAGGTATTATGTAGGAGAAGATTCATCATTTTTGTGACTTTTTAAAAATAAAGCCCAGATGTGGGAGTAGATATCTACTGAATCAATCATTTCCTAAGCCACATACGACCAGAAAATTAATTAAAAAGAAAAAAAAGAGCGAGATTAGAGAAGTAAACCTGCAGAACTTAATGTTTAAACAATGTGGCCCCGACTAGTTTGGCCTTAGAGAGATGTGCATTAACAGTAATTTATTTGGGAATGTTTAACCCTCAGGGTTTAAATTCAGGTCTTGTTCAGTGGTTACAAAGTCTGGGAGACAGGATTGCTGAGAGACCATTCCCTCTGCAGAGCTGCAGCAAGGAGCAGAATTTTTGCTCTTCATTGCAGTGGTGCTGGGATTTTCTGTCCTCTCCTCATCACTTCATCCCCATGCAAACACATACATGATTTCTGTTCCACCTCAAAGGGAAGGAGGTGGCTGCTGGGTCACATATTTAGATAAGACTCAGAAATCTTTCAGTGAAAGATTGGACAGAGTGGCACATTTCTATTCTAGCATTCTCTATTCATTCTCTTACTCAGCAGAGTCAGTGAGAAATTCTACAATTCCTGCCTTGAGAGGATGAAGAGGGGTGTGAGCATTGCTGGCCAGGGCCACTGCCAGGCAGGGTAAGTGTGCCTAGATCCATTTGTCCTGCCTCTCAGCTGGATGGATGGAGGTGAGAGCTGCTCTGTGCTGATGCAGCAAGACTGCTTCCCTTGCAAAAGCTAATTATGCCATTAGTGTGCAGAGCTCTGCACCTCCCTTCTTTGCAAGCTTTTTACATATTCTGTGTGGTCTTGTGTCTAAAGCAAGACAGGCTGAGAAGATGTGAATTTAGATATACTTCTGCTACCAAGAGGAAATGAGAAACAATATGCTTCAGAATACTTAAACCTGTAAAACAGCACCAGGGTCAAGGTGCTTGCTAACAGCTCAAGAGAAACTCCTTTAATAATACCTTACAAACTTCCCTGGCTGCCTGGCCTATTTACAGGCCTTGTCCTTACCCCTAATCCATTTCAGAAGATGTACTTCCATTTTGATTTAGAGATTGCCCAGCAAAACATTTGTCTTAGCACACAGGGACAGCTGTGTTGACAGTCTCTGCTGCCTCAGAGCCTTACAGGCTCTCTGTAATCAGATGAGACCTGTACATGCTTCAGTGCCTTAGCAGTGAACTGGAACAACCTTTGTCTGTTTGGGATGATAAAGCAAGTGACCATGTTTAGAAGTTTGGCAGTCATTTTGTGAGATCCTCTAAAGGGTATATGAACTGCAAAACCAAATGAAGAGCCAGGAGTCCCTTTTACTGCAGCAGCTCATCAAGCAGCATGAAAGGATGGTCTAGTGTTGGAAAAACACACAAGAAATGCAGATGATTTGAAGTTCACTTGTGAAAATATATTGAGTAATTTTTATACAATGTCTGTCCCCTAGATCTCTATGCAGCGTTATGGTTTTACAGCTGTACATATCTATTTTCTGAAATGATTCTTATTCTTCTTTTGTGCTGTGTGAAAGGTGAATATCTGTGGAATGCCAGGAGTTACTGTAATAAATAGATAAAGAGTTAGACAGAAATGGGATTTTTAACCTGCTACACTCCATTTAAAATGCAGTTTGCATAGCAATAGCAATGAACAAATCCCTGTTGAATACTAGCCAAGAGTATCCATCCATGTGTTTTATTCATGCACCGTGACATTGCAGCTAACTCAAGTCTGTATTTATTCTTATTTATTTCAATGTAGAAAATGTCTCCACTGAGCATTCAGTGTTATTACTGTAAGGACAAGGAGCAACATTTAGGACTGACAGCTAGGCATTAAATACAAATCTTTTGCAAAGCATTCTGTCACACAGCTTCTCCTAGGACAAGTCAGACTTCAACAGGTGCAGATTCTGCTGTCAAGTTTCTTGCTGAAAATGCCCTTCCTGCAGATCCCTTCTGATTATCTCAGGGAACCATTTTTAGTGTCTCAGATGATCTCCACAGCTGCATTATTGTACAGAGAGAAAGACAGACTTTATGATAAGTGGGTTTAAACACACTCAGTAGGTGAAACATGCACTGTACGTTGTGCCTTATCACTACCAGACTGTCAGCACTGAGAGATCCTGACATATTGACACAGTGTAAATCAGTGTTTATAATCTGGCTGCTGCTTGTGAACCACAGGGAGTACCCAGGTAGTAAATACCTACTGATCTGTTGTGCTGAGGAAATGGCTGTCAGTTACCTGGGTGTCCCAGGATCTGCACACTCAGAACTCTCTGCATGCTTTGAAAGGCCAAAGGTTGTGAACATGAGACACACAAGTTTGGGAAAGCCCATTTAGTGGAGGAAGCTAGGTTAATGAGTCTTGTTCAGTTCTTTGCTCAGGATGATTAAGTCACACTGATCTGGTCAACCTGGGACAACCACAATGTTACCAAGACAACCAGGTAAACTGGTCACTGCCCTTGAGTATTGCTTGAAGGACCCAGCCTGTTGCCAGCGTTTGAATATGGCAGCATGAAACAGCTCACAGTTCATATTCCAGTTTGGTGAATGTTGGAAACACTGTTTTGATGATGCAACACCAACTTTTTTTAAAAAGGAGAAAACAGAACATGGTAAAGCAAACAAAGTGTATGTTTTTGTTTGTCACATATTCACCTTTTTTTCCTAGTGCACGCTTATTTGATCAGTTCTGGTTAAAAGGAAAAAAAAATATTTTTATGTCAGTGCAGGAAACTGACATACTCTTTTAGAAACTGAAATGGGATTTGGGATTAATATTTTGTTATTTGATCCTTCTGTACCAACTGAAGCATTAAATGAAAACAGTTTGATTACAGTTGCCTGCCAAGTCATGCCCCTCTTCTAACAAGTCATGTATTAACTGTCTCATTGACCTGGATATTCCTTGTGCAGTAGCTGCAATGCCTTCTCATGTCAGGGTTGCACTCTGTTTCTCTGCATTTAGGATTTACATTGAAATAGTTCAGTTCATTACATAGCCTTCCCTCCATGCACATATGTTCTGCATTCTTTATAGTTGTGACTGTAAGTCTAATAGATCTTGTCCAAATTATGTGCAATTTTGTCTTATTTAATAGCTACTATTTAACTGAATGTTAAGTGTGTAAGTGTTCAGTCTGTTTTCAGATGAAGGATTAATGTTTTTCTGTAGCTCAGTTTTTAAGTCTTCTGAGAACTGAAAAGTCTGGCAAACAGTGCTTGAAAGAAGCAAAATTTGTGCATACTTTGAGGTACCAAATGTCAGGGGATAAGAGGGGACACTTCACAAGTTCCTTTGGATGTATTCTTTAGTAAGTCCACTCTACTCCATGTTATTGCATAGCATCAGCAGGATTTAAACCCTTCGTTTTGGAAGGGTCACATCTGTAATAAATTATGGTCTCTCTTATTTAAACAGTAGCATTGTTAAAAATATTTTCTTCCTGTACTTCTGTTTCGTAAGCCAAATACTCAGCATTTCTCCTACTCTTGTCAGTAGCCACATGATGGGCTGCCAAGGCTGGTTTATCATTTATCTTGGAGAAGACATTGGCAGATAGAGGTTTGATCTGTGGGGAAGAAGTCTGCAGAATTTGTGTGGGTAGACTGAGACTTGAATGGCAGCACTGCACGGGCAGATGTGGGGCTTCAGGGGATGATTTAGTGGCTAAGGTGGTGTAGGACTGAGGGTTGGACTTGATGATCTTTAAGGTCCTTTCCAACCATGATGATTCTGTGTTGCTAGAAACAGTCATCTAGGGCTGTGTCACACCAGTGCAGTACAGAGCCATCGGGTGATGCAGAGCTCAACACTTTGGGCATCAACAGGTTACTGAGGGGTCCTTGTAAACAGCTCCTCTCATGGTGGTGCAGTGGTGGATAATTTGCTACTGGTAGTGTGTTTTCTGCTCAGTCCAAGTTCCCAGGAATATATGAGGCTCTGCAGGGCACCTTTAAGAGGCCTGTTGAAAAATGGATTGTTGTTTGCCCCAGGCAATAAAATGTATTCTTGGAGTGAGTGTGGGTGATGCAGCGTTGGGCTGTGCCCAGCTGGAAGTCCAGAGCTCACATGCTCCATTCCAGGCTCTGCCCATGACGCAGCTCTGTTGCCTCAGGCTCTCTAGGGAGAGTTACCTGAGCTCTTAATGTTCTCATTATAAAATGTGGAGGTTATTACTTGCTTACTTCCCTGTGCCAGCCTCACAGGGGGGGTAGTTAATGAACATCTGTTAATGTGCAGAAATAAATGCTGCAGAAGCGCTGAGGGAGTGGTGACGGTGTGGCTGCAGGTTGGCAGTCTGCAGCTTTTCCTTACAGGATTGTTCTGCAAGATTCAATAACCCTTTTAGTAAGGCATCTGTATAGCACAGCTTCCTGATCTCCAAGCTACCCCTTGTGCCCTGGAACCTGTAAGGTACTCCTTACCCAGGATGGACCCAGGAGCAGCATCCAGCTCCAGCACCGCTCTGTGCCCCCCCATAACCCAGGTACCTGCAGTTCATAGTGCCTGGTGCTTGATGAGAGTATTATGTACCCAGCTCCAGTTCATTATGCTCGGTCATCTGCCACTTACTGAGGATAAAAAGGGTACTCTTCCCTTCTTTAAAGCTTATTGATTTCCTTATCCCCGCTGGCTGACTTCATTCCACTGAGCTTCCCGCAGTGGTGTTGGGAGGTGAAACCCCACTGGTGCTGCCCAGAGCAGCAGCTCTCCTTCACTATTGTAAGCCCCTACTTGCAAGAGTTAATTGTTTCCAGCCTTTGGCAATCTTGGTCCTAGAAATCCAGCTGGATGCTGGCAGCTGCCAGGATTCTGCCTCTGGCCCCTGATGCCACTGGTGTCAAGAGGCCACGATGCTGCCAGGCAAGGGGGCAGCTCACTGCTGGGTTGAAGTTCAGCCACTGCACCAGGACCCGACCGTGCTGGGGTTACTGCTGATCACCCCAGCTGTTGCTGTAGCAAAACCATTGCATAACACTGGCATGAAATCAGAGCAGGGAGGAGAGGAAGGCTGGACGATAGAGGTTGTTGTGTTTGTACTCATTTTGTTCATTGTTGTTGAGTCCCTCTTAGCTGTCACAAATGGAGTTCAGGCAGAGTTCCTGGCTGGGCTGCTGTGGAACCTGGTGTGGGTGTTCAGTGACTGCAGAGAGACAGCAGGGCCTGGCCTGGAGCTTGCTCATGTAATCATCTAATTGGGACATTCAGATGAATGGGGCTGGCAAGACAGTGCCTGCAAGAGGAACGTTTGCACGTCAGTAAAATTTGTGGGATGAAGCTGGCAGTCAAGACACAAGCTGTTTTATAAAAGGAAGTGATTTGATGGTAGTAATAAAATTTGCACTCAGCTAGAGAGCTCAGGACATCAGAACCTCACTGTTACTAAGGGTGGGTACAGCATGACTTCAAGAAGTAATGCTCCCTTGTAATTGTGAGGATCAAATGGCTTACAGCAGACGGTTGTGGGAGGCTGAGGAGTCAGGAAACCTCTTTTTGGATGGAACTGGTACAGGGAAGCTGGAATGTTGTGACATGAGAAGCTGCATTTGGAATCAGGCCATCATCCTCTTGAGATCTCTGCTGAGGTTGCATCTGCATTTACATAAGTTTTGGCATGAGAAATAAATCTCTGTGAAGTAACTATTCTGTGCTTTCTCTTCCTAGATGATTAATTAAAATGGCTGAGGGATTGGTTTGGCTGCAGGCTTCCTCCTGAGGTTTCTGACTGCAGTTTATTTGTTGTGTGGAATACACCATGCTTTATCTCTTTGGTAGGAGCAATTTGCTTTTTGGCTCTCCTCTTAGGGGGTCTGGCCCATGCCATTAAGGCAATGGCAAAATTTTGTATGGATTACCTGGGCCAGAATCAAAGCTGCAGTTTTTGCCTATACAGTATGGTGTATTTATCCATCCAAGTACAAACAGATTTAACATTAAGGTTGTGATGAAGTGGCACTAGGTTTATTTGACATATTCAAGTTGTGGTATTTCACTTCTGCAGGATTTTGCTGGCTGCTATGAGAGACATTTTGTTCCTTCCCCTTGAGTTTGTACCCTTTCTACTGTGGATTCCTGGGCACGTTACATTATATGTCAGGAACTTCACATGCCAGTAGTAAAAACCTAGCTAGGAAGAACACACTGCATCCTCCCTCCACCTGTCTGCTCCCTGCTTTTCTGCCTGGAGAGTGATACCTCCTGCCTGGCAGTTTGAAACTGGAAGTCTGTCCCTCTTGAAGCAGTGGTGCCAGGACTCCTGTTAGTTGGACACAACTTCTTGGTGAGTGAGTTCATGCACCCAGTCCCAAGCTCTGCCCTACTTCACTGCTCTTTTTTTTTTTAATTTCTGGTGTTTTTTTTCAAAAGCATTTTACAAAACAAGTGAAATTAGTAAGGGAGGAGTGAAGTCCTGTGGTCTGCTCCTCAGAGTCCTGGTTTTGCTGGTGATAGGTATTTCAGATTTAAAACAAAAGTTTTGGTTGTGGGATGGCTTTTTGTTCTCACTCAGGATGACTGAGACAGCCAGGCCCTGCATGAATTCCCAGGCATTGTGGCTAAGATAATAAATAGTAATAATAATAAGAATAAGAATACTAATAATGAAGAGGAGGAACTGAGTGCTGCTGTGAGGTATTCTGGGAACTGCCCAATCATTCTCTATAGGCCTGAAGATGCTCACTTCTAAAACTACAGATGGTGTTTTTGCAGAGCTGGGGCCTGTGTTCTTCCTCTGTTATTGTCAGAAATATCAGTGGCCAGAAACATGCTGCAGTGGTAAGTTGTTGAGCCCAAGGAGGAACTAGGGGTTAGTAGAGGTGCATCCCCCTTTTTTGATTTCAGGCCAGTTTATCCCTCCTCTGGGAGATGAGATAGAGAAGAGCAGATTGTTCTGGGAATATGGAACAAAATTCCCAAAGTTCACCAACTGCTGTGTGCTCCATTCAAGCTTTCCACTGAGCATCTCCATCAGACATCTGCTTGGCCTTGGGAAGGTGTTGAACTGAAGTGCTGCTGCATATATACATTTGCCCAGCAACTGTGCTCTAAGATCCCAGACCACTGCATGTTTGAGGATGTTTCCCTTACAAATCTGCAGCTGGGACTGCCAGATGTTGCTAATAGAAATGGTTTTTGTTAGTCGTTTGGGACAAATGCCAGAATTGCACTTTGCCAGTGCTCAGAAAAAGCTTGGTAAATTCTTGTTTTCCTGAAATAGGAAGGGATTTTAATGGTCTCCTTTCCTGCATACCTCTCTGAGATGGGAGTGGAACTGACTTCATTTCACACTGCACTATTGTCTGCTGCCCAAACCACATCTCAGTGGGCCAGAGGAGGAACTGCTGACTCATAATTCAGCATGGCAGCCCCAAATCTCCTGGGATTATGAAGCTTGGCCTCTGACTGATGTTTTCAGTGAACTTTGTTAATGGCCCCCAACAGATCACACACAAGTCCAGCTTCTATAAAATGAAAGGGAGGCTTCTTGCCCAGCACTTGGCAAGTCTCTCCTGGCAGCCTGCAGTGCTGGAAACTGCTGGTTGTGCTGGAAAGAAGTTTAATGGTGCCTGGCTGGAAACGTGTCACTGACCTGGGAGCTGTGGGCCCCACTCAATCTATGGGCACACAGTGTATTCTGGTCACATAATGGCTGTCAGGGACAAAGGGCTGTAACTGGCCTTGGCTTGGCACCTCCTGGATGTGCAAAATGAATGCAACTCAGACATGAATGAAGTTGGGAATGTAGCATAAAACACAGCACCCATCTTGTGGGTGAAGGGTAACAGGGAGAACTGCTCAATTTTTAAAAAGAATTCTCTTTAGGGAGAATTACACTTGCACTTAGTTGTTGTTCTCCAGCCTCACTAGAAGTTATGTCCCTTAGCTGCAGTATTGCAGGGTGACACCTTGCACACTACATGACCAAAGCGAGGTGTCCAGTAGGTGACACACCCACACCCCTCTCATGTGATTTGGCAAACAGGGTCTCCATTGTTAGGGTAACATTTGGCCCAGATGTCTCAGCTTTTCCTGTGTGCTCTGGAAGGTCTGGGGAATTTTGAAATTTAAATACTGCAGTGTTACTGCTAGAAGGGATGTGTTCCCAGGAGTCTTCCTGGTGTTTGCAGCTCAAAGCAAAGCTCTTTGATTTGGGAGTCCATTCACTACTTGGCATCAGCTCCTGAGGAAGTCCTAACTGCTCCAGAAAAGGTTATCCTTTGGGGCAGAGTTCCTCTGTAGCACAGAGGCAGAGCAGTTCACAGTATCCACTATTTTGGAGCTTCATATGGTCTTTGTGTGCTTTGGGCCAAGCCTCAAGACAGGACTAAGATGTTGAACTTCATTTCATACTCCATGGGAAGACAATGCAGGGGGTAAAGGACAGGTCTGGGGGGTTCCTACTATCCAGGATTGCTAAAATGTGTTTTAGGTTTCAATCTAGAAATTAGAGAGCAGACATAACAATTTTCTTAGAAGGATCTTAAACTTCTTTTCATAGGTGTGGACATGGAATTATTTCCATTTCACAGGCATGAGGAGCAGAAGATAGGAAAGCTGTGACTCAATCAGTGATCTATTCAGAATTAATTGAGCTGAATTTTTTTCCCTGTGTTACACAGGAGGCCTGATGCCCTCTCCAAACTATTTTTTAAAAGTAACTTTTTTAAACTAGCTTCATCCACTGCAGTCTCTATGCATTTCTGTTCTTGAAAGGCACCATCAATTGTTTTTGTTTAAAGACATTGAATATGAACTTGTTCCTACAGAGCTTTATGCTGTAATTTATCAACAAGTCACTGAGGCACAGACGTCAAATGAATACCAGATTTCAAATTATGATAAGCAATTGTGTCATCTCTGTGAATAGACATTAAACTCTGCTGAGAAATCATCAATAATTAATTAAAAGACATAAATTTGCAGAGGGACATTTGGATAGGTCTTTGCAAACAGGCAGCCCTGTGTTCTGTAATAATTCCTTTGAATTTAAACCCAAAGGATGCTTATTTCTCAAACAGAAACATATGATCAGGTCAAAAAGCTTGTTCCCCAGGGATCTGCTTACCATTTATCTTTGGGGGGTTATGGAGGTAGGTGAAATATTATCTGTAGAGGTGGATTGTGTTTTTACATGGCTCAGTGGAGAAGCATGCACAGCTTGCTGGGATGTTTGAGCAGGCTGAACAGAGTGCTCTCTGTCTGTGTGTTCGTTCCCTTTACACATGATTTCTGCCTGGTATGGCCACAACAGGGACATCAGCACTTACCTGGCATTCTGTCTGATTTCATTCACCTTTGAAATTTCTATAAAGTAGCTCCAAATGTACACATTACAAAAGTTCAGGATGGTAGAAAAGGCTTATGTCTATTCTTTTTCTCTTTTGTGGAATATTTGAGTGTATTTTATTTTTAATATTCCAGCCACTGACATTTTCACTGCTTTGTTTACCCTATACCTACACCAAAACCTTCTTATTTCCAATCTTAAAATATAAATTTCAGAATCATTTGGCTTTCTTTACTATGAGGAGAGGA
This sequence comes from Calypte anna, assembly GCF_003957555.1. Taxonomy (NCBI): domain Eukaryota; kingdom Metazoa; phylum Chordata; class Aves; order Apodiformes; family Trochilidae; genus Calypte; species Calypte anna. Next base: position 7,554,979 of record NC_044264.1, read on the forward strand.
AAGAAGCTCGTGGTGCAAAAAATTCAGCTTGAGCTTCTCTGTTCTAGGTGGCTTTTAACTTGACAGCATCCTGGTTTAATCCATTTCTCTCCTAAATTGTAGACTGTTACATTCCAGTAAGCACACAGCATCTGCTCTCCAAATAACATGATGCTGCAGGAGGCTGAGCATTTGTCTAAGTGGGCTTTTGTCAACTGAGTCAGGGATGTAACAGCAGTGGTTCCCTCCTGCCTGCAGCTGCCCATTGTAGGAAGAGAAATTTATAAATAGTTATCAATGGAAGGATTTAGAGGCTCTGCTTCAAGATCTAGGGCTAGCCTGTCTTCAGTTATCTTAGCATAATCTCAAAAATAAAAATGCTCAGCTCTACTTCAGGGAGCATTAAATAATTTCTGTTTACACAGCTTTTTTGACTGCTTTGATACTGTGATATAAAGGTCACTGCCTGCCTCAAGTCATCACACGGCTCTTTCACTGATCAGGCACTCACATCACTTTGTCTGTGGGATCTTTTTGCTTTTTGCTCCAGTTTCAGTTGCCCAGATGTTCATTCTGTACAGTTAACTGTACACAAAGGGCATCCTTTGTTCCAACAAACACATTGTTCTCAGCTGGGAACCTAATGCACAGTGCTTCACCTGTTTCCTATGTAATCCACCATCAATCTGCTGACCTTTGTGCTGGGTTAATGTAAAATCATTCACTGGGGAGAGGAGGAATAAGGAGGCAAAATTATGCAAAAATGTTTCCTGGTCCCCAGCCTTGCATTGACGAAGGTCAAGCTGCAGGAGAAAAAGGCATTAAGGAATGGGAAAGCTCTTTCATCCTGATCCTTTTGGTGTGTAGTGGAATGGAAAATCATGTTAGTACCTTGAAAGTTTTGCTCTGGTTTCTCAGAATGTATTTATTGAGATCTAAATGTCTTCTAGAAGGAGTCCTGTTGCTACTCTGCTGCTCTGCCTATTGCCACCTATAAAGGCTTCGTGTCAAGGCAGAGGGAGCTCTTTCCTGTCCTCATCATTGAACTGTCACATAGCAAGAGGCACCAGGGCCCCAGGATCACCCAGTTCAACAGATTTCAGGAGAGACAGTTTTAAGGATGTTCTAACTGCAAGTGTGCAGTATAGGACATTAGTTTGTTGTTTGCTAAGCCACATTTCAGACATTTCATGGACTGTTTCATTTAACTTAGCCTTTAGAGCAGTGGTGAGAGCTGAGTTCATGAGCAGAATAAATTCCATGGAAGGCTCTGGAAGCAGATTGTACATATACATGCACTGCCTATTCCTAAAACATCTGTGGAAAGTGAGCAGTAGAAAACTGGACAGGGATTCAGCAGTGTGTCATGTAAGAAGGGTGTAATTTGGCAATATAAATGTGTGGAGGCTTTGTATCTCTTCTCTAGGCCCATAAAGACCTTCCAAATGACACAAATCAAGCCATTTGAGCCCAAACATTCCTAGAAAGATGACCCTACAAAATTGCCCAGCCTGCTGGCAGGGTAGCACTCCTGTGCTCAGTGTTTTAAAGGCTAAGGCTGAGGCATAAGAGGAGCAATGCTCCACAGCAAGCCTGGAGAGGAGCTGCTTTCATTCAGCCAGCTGTAAGACCTGTGCAAGATCTGCACAAGGTTGAATTTTGGTTTGATGTGCTGATGTGATTTGCTGTGGCCCACCTGTAGCTCTCTGGTGTGAGGGCGAGGTTATCCAGGACATCCAGCATGCTCTTCCCATGCAGACCTTGGGAAAGGGAATTGCAAATGCCACTTTCTGTTCTGTCTGATTAACTTGGCAAGGAGGAAAGCAAGGGAGGTTAGAAGGAGAAAACCAGGAGTCCTCTGCAGTTATCACTACCAGGGGATACAAGGAAAGGGACAGGTTGTGATTTTCAGAACACATTTCCATGACTGACCGGGCTGAAATCAAGTGAGCAGAGACAGACACTGCTCCATACTGCAGCAACTGCAGCACCAGAATTCTCCATTTCTCCCTCTCTTCAGTATATAGATCCCTTGGCACAGCTGTAAATTCCCTGTACATTGCACAGCATGGCTTTCACTGCAAATAGCTGGGAAAACAACGTTTCTGGAGCCTTATGCCATTACAAATGTTTTTCTTGTTTCTTCTGTGCATCTCCCTGTTTTTCCATGGTCAACAAGGGCTGCATCCAAGCAGCCACCTGCATTCAGTATCAGTCATGTGGAATGCCCATAAACATCTCTTTCAGACCATAATATTTTGGTAGAAATGAGGCCAAGTGACCAAACTCTTTTACCCTTCCCATCAGCACCCTCCAGCAGTGTGACCTGGGAGGCCTCTCCAGTGCAGGATTTATCTCCTGATCTGTCACAGTGACTGACAGCAGCAACAAGGAGCTCTCTGGGGCAGAGGACAGGGAAGGGAGCCCTGTCTCCTGGGACAAGCTCCAGTCTGCTCCAAGGAATGTGCTAATTTTCACTCCTTTATAGTTCTTTATCTCAGCCCTTCGACCTTGAGCTCTGAGGCATTACCAGCCTTAGCCAAAAGGGCAGTGTGGAGTTAACCATTCAGATGCTGAATGTGTCTGATAGGTCTTGAAGGTAAAAATACAATGAATGCAACTTCAATAGTGCAGCAAGTCAGTGGCCTTTTCAGGTTTGGTGAAGACTGATTTATGATATTAGGAAAAATATTTTGTGCTGAATGGGAGGTTTTGTGAACTACAGCAGTTTTCAAAGTTTGTATGCTCCTAAAAAGTGTGGGAACCTCCTGTAAGGTGTCTTACTTGCATTTCTGAATGGTGTATATAAACTTGGCTTTCTTTGTCACTTTTTTATCTTTGTTTGAATCCAATTATTGATACCCAGAGCACAAGCAGAAAGTTATTGATCTCGTGCTTTCAGTAGAGTCCTTACTATCATGGTAACTCTTACATTTTTTTAGTTTACAAAGTATTGTACAAACTCTCATGCCCAAAAAAGAAATTTCCTAGAGTAATCCAGGTTGATGTATTGCCAGTTGTGCTGCTGAGTTCTGTGGGTGACTGTGGGCCCTTCATTTAACCTGTGTGTCACTTTCCATGTTTGCAGAAAGAGCTAAGAATGCTTCAGTTGGCCATCCTGCTATTGAGTTATTAATCTACTTATGTACATCTGTGTCTTGTTTGACCAGATCAGCTTCTCTGACTTTGGTGCATGACAAATTACATTATGCAAGAAAAAGAAATCCTTTTCCTTGCTGGGAACAAGTGATCTCTCCAGCAGCAGCAGTAAGTGGGTAGGAGCAGAATTTTTTGCAGAATATTCCTGCTTGATCAGTTCAGTGTTCATGGAGTTAATTTGCTCATGCCTTCAGATTGTTTTGTTTCCAGGGATTCTAAACCGTTGCCTCCAGCTGTTCATTTCCATTGAACAAGGGTGATCTTTATCTGTCTAAACTAGTTAAAACCTGCTCCCTACCCAGCAGCCTTTTTGGAGACATCCCAATAAAGCTGAGTGCAGTGGCTATGACACCAAAGCCTCCTGGACATCATAAATTCCAAGCCCTACTTTTTTTCCTGACCTCTCCTGTTTAATGGGACTCTTCATTTCCTCCACAGCTCCATTTAACCATTGCCCAATAAAAGGAGTTAAATTTGCATTGTAAGATGCCAGTGGGGAATCTCTTTTAGACTAACTTTCTGCTTTAATATTACCAGATTAAACCTTGACATAACCTCAGAGATACCCCTGAAACTACTAAAGCACTGTTAGACTTGCAGTCAGACACTGCTCAGTCTGTGTGTGCTTGGGATGTTTTAATTGAAGCATATTTTTAAGACGTGCTCCATTTAAAGCTTGCTGTGACCTGGTGGGACTTCAGGGTCAACAGGGCCACTTCCTCTTCAAACATGAGATGTGAAAGTTGTTGTCTTGAGAATATGAGGTGCAGGTTTGTTCAGCTGATGAGACAACCAGCAGGTGTACCAAAGAACCTTCCCTGTGATGAAATGCAACTCCCTTACATACATCAGGCAAAGATGCTGTCTCTGCAAGGGGGAGTTGCATCCAACAACAGAAATTCCTGTTGTTGGCAATTCCACTACAGGAACCATAGCTAGGATGTGTGTGATGTAGAAACACCTTCCCTTGTTGCTGGGCTTGCTGACAGCACATTGGCTTGGCCTGTGCTGCAGAGGAGCACGTAACAGGATGGCTCAGATGCTAATGGTCAGCTTGTGCTTCAGGCTCTTCCTTCAATTGCTACTGGTTAACAGCAGTGGGAAAATTTGTGGCCAGAAAACCTCTCAGGAAGACCCAGGCTGAGCCTCTCTTTGGGACGTGCCAAGGAGACATTTTCCTGTTGTGCTGCAGGTGCTCTCATCCTCTGTGCTCCCTGAAGAGTGTTGGGAAGTGCTGCCCCTGCCCTGTGCAGCAAAGAGCTGAATCTGTTCAGATCCAGAGCCTGGGGCTGTGTCAGGATGCTGTGCAGTCCCTGCTCTGCCAAACCACCTCACAGCACTTAGCAGCCTATCAGAGGAAGGAAAAGGTCTGAGAAAAAGACTAGTTTAACATCTCATTCTTGGGTCTAGCAGCTGTGTGTTATCCTATTGTTACTCATAACCTTTTTAACTTTGCAAGCAATGTTTTCTTGGCATCATTCAAACCTGATGACCGGGGGGTCAAATTCAGTGCTCAGTTGTGTAAATATGGAATAATTCTGTTGGCTGCCTGGTGTTAGTTTGCATTTGGCTCAGGGTTCCTGCCTCCTAGGAGCCTGCAATCTAAAACACCAGGCAGAGTATTCTGTCACAGTATGGTTTGCATACCAAATAGGTATGCAAAGCATAAAATAAACAGATGAAGAACTACTGTCAAATTCATGCAATATAATTATGGTCCTATTGTCCTCTGGCTGAGGTTAATGGGTTATGGCTGTATAAATGAGAGCAGGAGTTTGCTTGTTACCTTTCATGTGTAATTCAGTAGTAGATTGTGATTGGAAAGTCTTTCAGGAAAATGTGTTTTAAAAGAGATTTTAAATAAAGAGCAAAAGAAATTGGATTGGGATGAATAGAGAACAAGAATCAGTAAACAAAATTGATGTTGCCTGAAGTAAGGCTGTCAGAAAGTCTGCCTGAATGGTAAGAAGAAAGGGAGACCTTGGCAGATCAATGTGGAGGGTGTTGGAATTGCTGTTTCCCTTTCAAGCCTCCAATATACAAGGTTCCAAGACTCTTAAGTCGGGTTCAGTGGTTTTATACAGTGGATGAACTTATCTTTATTTGATTCTCTGATAAGAGGATCTCTCTTTTCTAGCATGGTCTTTATAAAGTTCTCAGCACTGAAGTGACTAATTGCATTTCTCATTTCCAGGGATCTCCCAGATAATCCTGCTGTTGCATGGGACATACAGCTCCTCGCCACCTTGGTGCTGAAGCACATAGAAGCCAATAACATCAACCTTGTAAGTCTGCTTTTTGAGAGTGTTTGTGTTTGAACAGGAATAAGGGCCTAAGGATGGAAAAAGTTGTGTTCTGCTTTTTTCTGTTGAACCATGCTGTGATCAGGCATGTCACTGTCACACACAGGTTAGCAGCCAAATCACAAACTCTTAAAGCCTTTTAGCAATTCACAAAACACAAAATCACATCTCCTGGTGCATGAAAGCCCCATGAGCACAAATAACAGCATCATGCATCCAATTTGGCATTGATTGGGGGGCTAATCTTCCATGAAACTCATTGCTGTGTGCAGACAAATGCACTTTTCCTGGACTCCTTTTGTGCCTTTTGGCCCTGTGAATGGATAGATTTTAATCTAGTCTGAAAGCTCCTGACACAAGAGGGTTAGTGTTGCTTGTTTGTGACTCTCAGGGGCACTAGGACAAGTGCACCAGAATCCCAATAGAAATTCTGAAAACACTGGAACTGCTTCTAATGGCTGGAAAGAGTCAGGTCTTTGCCTCACAGGAAATTGAAGTGAAGCTGTTGGTGCTGGGGGAGGCAGGAGTCTGCCACTAACAATAGCGTGAGCTGAAAAATCAAGTGCAGGGTTTGCAAAGCAAGAATCATCAGTACAGTCCCTGCTGTGCTCTGGGTGCTGGGTGTCCTTAGCAGCAGTGAGCTCAAATGACTGTAGCAGAACATGTCAGCACTACTGCTGAAGCAGCTTCTTGGGGATAGTGGTAATGGACTTCTCTGTAAACTTATTTGATTTTAAGTGTCCCAAGTAATCACAGAGATCTCAGATGTTTGGTGTAAAACCTTTCATTTAAGAGCAGACCTAGTTTGCCAGCAGTGGTGAGGTAAGTGCTTAATTAACTTTCTCCAGTGTTCTGCATTTTAAAGCTTCAGAGCTTGCTATCTTTGAACCACTCATTGAGCATCTCAGCTGTCCTGAGACAATGGCCTTGAAAGGTAAACTGAGTCTACTTTTCAGTAATGTTGGAACTGATAGAATTGACTTAACATGTCAAAAGAGCCATGTCAAAACCTAAGCCAGCAGGGTTCCAAACACACCCACCAACTCAGTGAAGTTACCATGATTGGAAGAGGTGTATTGTTTTAGCCATCCCAGTGGGAAAACTTTCCCCAGTTCTCCCAGCAGTCATAGCACAGACAATGATATCTTTTATTTACAGAACATGCTTGTCATCTGGCAGTGGAGAAGCAGAATGCAGCTCCAGCCTGTCTGAAAGGAAAGGTTGCAAAGCAAGGAATCAGCCCATGTCACACGTGGTTCTGTTCCAGTGCATGGTTACTCATTTCCTCAATTGCCCTGGAAGTCCATGAGTAACTCAATCTATTTGGGAGCTACAGGGACATATTTAATCCAAGCTCCACATTAAATAGAGCAGACACAGAAATTAATGGTTGATGTACTCAAAGCCAAAACTAATTTATAGACTTTGGAAATTATTTCCTGCCTGCTGGATTTATAAGCAAAAGGCAGTGTTGCTGGGAAAGGCAGCCAAGGCTGGTTTGTCTCCATCCAGATTAGAAAGTATTCAGGGTGTAAAAATTAAATTACATAGAACTGTGTGAGCCCCAGGCAGGCTCTGGGTTATGAAATCCTGCTCTTCAGGACCTCAAGTTTAGTGATGGCAGAGCTTGGATTAAGAGATGACATTCAGACTGTGTTTGGGGCAGATGCAGTGCCAAGATCAGAATTCAGCAATACCACATTTTTACAAGCTGGAAACATCATCAGTGCAACTGTTTGTGGAAGAGTCCCTTTGTCTTGGGTCATCTCCAAAGCAGGCTGGGAAGCCAGATCTATAAATGGCATCCAGGTTGAAGCTTATATTTGAGAGGGTGAGTTCAGCTCTCATGTTTTGGATCTTGGTCTCCACACCCTCCAGAATTTTAGGAGCATTTGAATGTGTGGTATTTCTAGAGGATTTAAAATGTTTTTGCACAACACCAGATTTGAAGTCCAGCACATGGAGTTTGCTTGAAGAGTCAACAAAGCTTGGGCAGACTTTGCCATCCCCTTCCCTCCCTTCCTTTCCTGTGTTGAACTTTGGGGTATGGGAGTGGGAAGCCCCCAGTCATTCTGTGAGCAGATGTATGAGTTGCACACTTGCAGCTCAAACCCAGTGCACACCAAGATGTTGATCATTATTAGATTTTTTTCATTCAATTGTCCATTCTATTTAATCTTTAGTTTCTCTGATTCAGTAGCAACAAGAGACATCTCCAAACACACAGGAGACTCAAAGGGAGTTTGAGTGTCACAGCCCTCTGCAAGTGTAAGCTGCAGGGCTATGAAATTATGCCCAGAGGAAGGCCATTAGAAATGGAGTTGCTTACAATTGAATTTTATTGGATGGCCCTGCCTAAAAAGGCAGAATACCTTTCTATCCCCATCAGTCTACTTGAGCAGATGTGTGCTCTGTTGGAAGCACTGGATGACACCATGGAGAGTGAGGGAGACCTGCAGCTTCAAGGGCTTTTTTTTTCTCCAATGCATGTGTTGTGTGGAGAGAGTATGGACTCCAGACCTCTCAGGAGTTTTCCACTACTAATTGAGTAATTTCCTCTGTGTTCTCCCCCTTCCGGAAGGGATTTCTGGACCTGTTTGTCTTGGCTGTTGCTTTGGCTTCCCCAAGTGAAAGTTCCATTTCCTGAATACCAAGGTCACCAAGAAGAAAACTGAGCAACACCACCAGCAGCAGCTCCCATTTCAGAACAGGTGTGGGGGGGGAACTCCCTCTTGCCCTAAAGATTTAATTGAGCAATAATTTCCACATCAAGTATGTTTCCTATCCCAGCCTTTTGCTTCCAGAACTGGCTAATCCTGTTTTTAACCCAGACAGTTTCAAGATGTTCAGGTTTTCTCATCCTGCCCTGATTGTTTGCTTGATTTCATCATCAGCCTGGTTCAGGTTACGTGTTAAAAGGCAACACACCAGTGAGCTGCTCCATGGGGAAGAAGCAAATGCTCCCGTGTGAAAATCCCTTCTGCATCTGAGAAAAAAAAAAAGATACAGATTTGTTATCAGCAAAATGAAACCTTGAAACCAGAGGAATATATTTCCATGTGATTGCTGCCTGCTTCAAGTCACAAGCACCACACAATGTTGTGGAATCAGACCTAAGAGCTACGTTCTGGATAGGTGGGACATCCCTGCTCTGTGCTGGGTGGGATCTCTAAAGGTCAAGAGCCTAATTTCAAAGGTTGTCTCTTTGCAGATAAAGTGAATGCCAGTGTGGTCAGGTCAGTGTGGAGGTACCTTGAGAGTTTTACTTACAAGTTTGTGTATCTGAAGGCAATTCAGGTAGGGATGTCCTAACAGCAATTGGAAATGTTCTTCACACAAGGATTGAACTACTTCATGTACATAAGCCCAACAGCAGCTCTTGTTCCCAAACAGGTGTGGAGAAGAAAAACTCCTTAAGATGTTTTTAAACACATGAATTCCACATCAAGACTAAATCCTAACCCAGCCTCCTGCTCCCACAGTTGGCCTGAGCCACTTTTCTTAAAATAGTGATCAGTTTATTTAGTCTGCTTACTATCCTCTCTTATCTTGATCTTCTGGTTTGTTCTCTAGTACCCTCCATAGAAGGGGAAATGTGTATTTTGGCTTGCCTGGGGATTTTAGCTTGGTTTGCTAAGGAAACAAATAATACAATTGTATGTGTGTGCATGTGGATGTTTCAAAAGACTCTCAGGTCTGTTGGCTAATTTCAGCCACATTTTATAGCAGGGTAGTAGTCTTAAAATGTTACATTTGTATTGGTTACATAAAAATAAAGGACCAAGCAGAAGAGACAAACTTCAGTGAAAAGGTTTAGTGCAAATCCAGCCTTTAGGACTCACACTGTTATTCACCTGCATAGGAAATGCTTCTGCCTGCCCTGAGTGGGATACTTTGTCACATTAGCAAAGTGCCACTCTAGGTAGGAGTGACTTCAGAGCAGGTTTTTCCTTATCTGTAAAATGCAGGGCTGGTTCCCTGAGCTGTGCAGAATTTAATGATGTCTTTCCCAGATGAGCTACTCAAAAAGCTGATATCCTTAGGGAGGGCTTAGCCCCAAGCCAGACCCTGCTGTCTCTGCAGAGAGGCTCTTGGGTAATACTGATGGAAAGCAAAAGCAGCCAAAGGCATAATTTTTCTCCTTATAAGTAAGAGTTGATCAGGAAATTATTTTTACCTGAATAAAGGCAAATAGGATCCCTTATTTCCTGCCAGCAGTGAATAACCCTGCTTCTTGGTCAAAGTGGAAAGTCTACCTGTGGGCTTTAGGGTAGGTGGGTTAATAAACAGGCTTGTCTGGAGTTTGTGGGGTTTGAAGTGTTTCTTATCACTGTCTTTCTGTTTCCTCTCCTTCTTTACACAATATCCCCTTGTTTGAGAGGGCCTCTCCTGCTGGAGGGTGGAGCAGTAAGTTGCACCACCGGGCAGGGCAACTTTTGATCTTCCCTTGATCTTTAACCCAGTGCTTCAGGCCCTGCATATAAAGTATGATTTTGAGAAGTGAGTAAGCAAGGCAGCAGCATTTCCTTCCCAGAAGAAAGAACAAGCTGGCAGGGAAGCAGAGATTGATTGAAGTGTGGGGAGGTTGTGATTTCTTCCTGGTCACAGAGAAGGGAGCTATGGAGAGCTCTGCTGCCTGGGCTCTCCCACAGCAAAAACCTAACTTTAGGCTGTGCAGGGACTGTCACTTTCACCATCTGGAAAGCCTCCCAGCTCTCACTCCCTGTCTGCTGTATGCTTTGTGCTTCCAGTTTGACTTCTAGGTTGGAAGTGGGACCCTTAAAGTACCCATTCACAGCAGGGTACAGAGTGAGCCCTGAGGGTGGATGCTTCACCCCAACACATCACTGGTAGGTCTGAGGGCAGGGAGCCAAGGGCATTTTGTGCTGTGGGCAGGGACTTGTCAGTGGTGTGTTCATACAGTATTTCTGCATTAGGAAATACCCATTTCTGCCTGCAGAGAAGCAATAAACAATGTGATCTTCTCATTCAGTGGAAAGCCTGACTTGGTTGTGCAAAACGTGCAGTCAGCTGATTCTTTGAAAAAGTTTCTTCTCATCTCAGATTATTTTATCACTGTTATCCTGTGGTGAAGACTCATTACAGTGAGGACAGTAGTACATGAGGTGTTGTTCTAGTTAAAGCAACATGTCCTGATTCACAGTAGAGCAAACTAGAGTTCCATGCTGCAGTCTGCAGGCATTCCAGTGTCTTCTCAAATCCAGGAGAGATTTATAGAGCTGGACCCCTTGGGTCAGAAAGAAGTTTGCAATACATCACTCTCCAAATAACCTTTTGGCCCAGTAATAAGTAACAAGTGCTTGCTGCCAGTGGGAATATTATATTTGTCATCTTTCTGGTGTTGGAGCTGTTAAACTGTGTAGTCATCCAGTTCCAGAGTGCCCTGTTTGTTTGGTTGTATTTCTGTAGCATGAGTTCACACCCAGGGCCTCATTGTGCAGCACAAAACCAACTCTTGAGTTACAGGGGGCTGGGACAGTGCTGTGTTAGAGGTCAAAGCTGGTAACTACACAGGCTTCTTCTCCAGAATTATTGTTGTTCTCTGGTTTTATTGCAGGTGATAACCTTTGATGCAGGAGGAGTGAGTGGTCATGCTAACCACATTTCTCTTTACACTGCTTTAAGGTACAGTGCTCTGCATGCTTCATGGAGTGCTTCACTATGGTGTTACAGAGTGGATGTGGTGTTTGTGTGGAAGCAGAAAACCAACAGGTAGAGCCAAAACCAGCATTAACTTCACTGATAGAACAGCCAGCCAGGCTATGGGACACAGTGCTGTTCAGAGAAACACTCACAGCTCTGTAAATCACCTACAGCATCCTTTGTCATTCCATTTGCTGGTGCTTTGCCAGTCTCCCTTTCACTCCCTTTCACTGGGCTCTCTTTGCTCTTCCTGTGTTTGATCCCAGAAAAATATTCTACAGATCACTTTGCACTTCTGGTTTGAGGAGAGTGTCTAAAAAGCTGATGCCTGACAGTTGGATTTTGGGAAGTTCTGCACCATTGTGCCAGAGGTCACTGCCAGCCTGTCCAGGTGCCTGAAATGACATCTCTGACTGAAGAATGTTTCTTTCATTGGAGCTGTCTCAATTTACCATTCTTCCTAAGTGAAATAGTTCCTTCTGCTTTATTATTCACCTTCTGAGAACCTCTGCCTCTGTGATATGATATCTGAAGGTTGGTAGACAAAAATCTCTTGTATTAAAACCACCCAAATTTTGCTGGCAAGACAGCTAGTGAATGTTAACTCCCTGTTCATTCAGACCTCATTGTGTCCTAGAGAGCTGCCCCTGCCTTTCCCAGGCATGAAAAGAACTCTTTGCAATTAAAACTTGTATTTTTAGCACCCATTTGTTTTCTGAATCATCTGTGCAATTCAAATAACTCCCTGGCTCTGCTTGGTAACAACATCACAGTGATTTGCTTTCCCTACTTGCCTAGAGAAAGCTGCAGTGCCTGATGCTCACACCATGTGCAGAGGGACTGGAGAGGTCCCAGCTGCCTGGCATTGCCTCAGTGCTCACTCAGCTGAGTGCCATACAGGCTACAGATAGGAACAGGGGGCAGATTGTTAGGTGACCCCCTGCATCCTGAAGAGATACAAGGAAAACAACTCACAGCAGAATTATGTATGAGAAGGTTAAGGAAAGCTTTTGATTCTGATCCCAGCTCTACTATTGTCTGATTTGGAGGCTCCTCAGAAATCACTTTACTGTCTTGATGCTTTAGGTTTCCCTGTGTGCAGTGGGGATGTTAACCCTCTTCTCCTGGGAAGTTACAGGGAAGTATTTGAGCCCTTTCAGCTCAGACCTTCTGCATTAGTGCTCAGCCTGCAGCATAACATTGTCCCAGCTGATGAGACACATGCTGGTAGCAACCACAGAGTGTGAGCAGTTCTCATTATCTTGGGGCTGGTTTGGTTTTTTTTCTCTCTTCCACTCCTGAATCAGCAGAAATAAGCATGGTGGCCCAGTCATCCACATGTGGCAGGAGTGACACTATGGCCACTGAAAGGTTAAGTTTATTTTTAGTGGCTTGCTTGCCCTCATTATTTTTCAGTTTGTGTCATGGAGGAAGTAGAGCGTGACTGTATCACTCCTGATTTTCTGTGTCCTGATGAGTTCTCACATACTGGGCAGTGCAGGCAGCTCTGGGAGCTGATGCTGAGGCTTCTCCTGTACCTCCCTGCCAGCACTGGGGCCCCAGTGCTACATGGCAAGAAAAAGGCAAATGAACTCTCCCCTCCAGGTATCATGTGCAATGTATTTATTAACTATCTTTAAACAAGATCTGCAGGGTTCTGCCTCCACTGTGGCTACATGTAAGACTTTCTGCAAGAGCAGGGGTGTGTGACCCATCTCACAACTCCTGGCTTCAGGGAGTGCAAATTATTGAGCAGCTTCAAGGAGCAAAACAGTTCAGGTCGTAGTAATATTTGGTAATATTTGCTATGGGCATAAATATTCTTTCCAGTGTTTGAAACAGAGGTTATGTTCAAAGGAGCAGGAGCTATTCAGGAGAAATGTGCCCTTCCCCTTGCAGCAACCTTCCTCCTGACAGCCTGCAGGGACTCCAGCTGCTGCTCTGTGGCTGGGCTTCAGATCTGGGAGGAACTTTGAAATGCCAAGGTTTGAGGGTGGATTTGTTCTGCTGCAAAGGAAAAATAAGAAAAAACAGGACGGGAGAGGAACACAAATTGCTATTTGATTTCAGTCTCCCCTGGGAGTATTTGAGTTTTTGCTTCCAGATGGAAAAAAAAACCCCAAACAAAAACTACAACCCAAACCCAAGAAAATCCCACTGCAGCCAGGAAGGGATAACTGGAAGCAATCCTTTGCAGCTCTCATGCCCCCATCATCCTGATTTGGCAATGTCATTGTTTCTTATCCCCAAAAAAAGGACCTTCTGCTGTGGTCAAGAGAGGCTGGATCCTGTTTGCAAATCCACAAGGATGAGCAGATCTTGAGTGACATCCAGGTCACTTACCTCCCCTCTCAGCATTCAGCCAGTCACTGCAGTAATAAGTGTGGTAATACTAAGTGAGAGAAATATTTGAGAACCTCTCCCATACTTTGAAATGAGTGTTTGCAACTGAGATCACATCTAATATTGAGTTTTGCATCAGTCATTGTGAATTTTGATGTTAAATAAGCCCTCTTGCCCAGTAGCCAAGCAAATGGGGAGCTGTTTAGTTGGTTGGTTGCTGGCTTGCTTGCTTAGCATGGAGAGGAATGGTCTTTGTGAGGGGGAGGAAGGACTGTGCCACTTCTTTTCTTCAGTAAGCTATCAAATTCATTTCATCCCATCTAGAACAGAAAGGAATAGTCCTCATCTGCTTCAGGCAGAGCAAACTGAGTGGAAAATAGGAGCTGCTATATTTAACCACTCTGCATTATGTTGTTATAGCAACTGCATCCATAAAACTTATATCAATGATGCCATATAAAAAGCTACATCAAAGAATCACTAGCTGAGCCTACTCTCTTCAATTCCATTTGGCAAAACACCTCCCAGTCCTGCAGGATGTTGTAAATGAGACTGTGCAGAGGCACTATTTAGGAGCTCAGTGTTTTAGCACTCTGGAGCTGATTGTGATGCAGCTCAAGTGCCACTGATGCTGTGTTGCACTTCCATGTCACAGTCTGACCACTGAATGCCCATTTATGAATGCCACTGGCCATGGTGTTGTACAGAAGGGTTTCACTAAGACTTCCTGAAAGAGGAGGATTGATTAATGCTATTTTAAATAAGTGTATCAAAACAATGAGCAGTGTCTTGTCCAGCCAAATCCCACACTCAGTGGGTACAGCTCTCAAAAGCCACCAACTGCATTACATCCCTACAAGGCAATGTTCTCCTTGTCTTGAATTTCCAAGGCCGGGTCTTTAAGGATGTGTTGAGCAGGAAGAAAACTGTTTCTTGGGTGATTACCTTGATGATAGTGAAAGGTATCCTATCTACCATCTTTATTTGATGCCTTCTTACAGTGTGAGGCTAGAATGAGGCTCTCATCTCTTGTTCCTTTCTAGCACTCATCTGGATTTCAGATGAGTGACATCTCATTTATGTTTTTAAGGCAGGGTGTTGTGTATTTCCTTTGCCTTATCCCAGAAAATACTTTTTTCAAAGATGGTTATTATTTGTTCCATCTTGGAAAAGGATTTCCAGTGTCACCAATGTGTGTGGGACTGTTTAGCCCCTGCTGAAGTTCCAGCTTTTCTGCAAAACAAAGAAGAGTGTTGAAGAACTAACAGTTTCCAGTAGCTTATGTTTTAACCTGTCCCTTCACAGTCCATCTCACTTCTGGTGTTTTCTTTTACTGATCTTTAGTGTCCCAGGGGGAATTTATGAGTGGTGGCTGTGATTACTCCCAGACTGCCTCCAGAAGGTCAAGGCAGAATTGTCCTCTTGTGTTTACACTTTGAGAGACTGTCCCTTTCTCTCAGAGGACTCTGTCCCACATCTAGCATATATCCCATAGCTGGGTAAGTTGTCCTAGATTGTGTCTTACTCCTTCACTCCTGCTCTGTCCTTCCTTAACTTGACTAAGCTCATTCATCCCAATGTCCTTCCATGATACTGCTGAGACCAGTGAGGATAAAGCTGAGCATTGCAGGGATTACCCCTCTCAGAAGGTTTTGTTGTGTTTTGCTTTTTTTTTTCTAAAGAAACAGCCTCAAGGAATGTCCTTCCCTGCATCACTAGGCTGCTAGCAGTGTGAGAGGAGCAGTGACACTGCACATTCTTCTCCCAGACAGTGCAGGGACCAAAGCACAAAGCCACAGAGCAGCTCTGTCAACTGGAAGATGAATCACCACCTTTTTTTCTGACTGGCAGAACCATCTTTTGCCACTGCAATACGTGTGAGTACAGAGTGGCTGAGCAGTGCTTTACAAACTGCACGTTGCTACACGGGGTAACTCAGGGTGCATGGAAATGGAGCCAGAAAGTCCAGTTAGGGAGGGAGGAGGTGTTCCAGATAGCAAACATTCAACATCTGGCAAGTATATCCTTCTAATGTCTCTGATTCCTAGGAGACTGTCTGTTCTTCCTCTTTCACATCTGTTTCATCAGATTAATTGGGCAGATTAAGGGTTAGGATCATAAATAGAGCCCCAGTGCACCTCTAAGACATTCATTCTTTGCTGTGCTCTTGAAAACTGCATTTCCCCTGTGCTCTACAGCAGCCAGCACAGCTTTTTCAGTCAAGGGCTTTGCCTTTGGCATGGCAGGCTGTTTGGAGAGTGAAGTCATTGATTTCAATTAACAATTCTCATTAAACAGAACATCACCAAAAAGTGTAATCCACCCCCCAGAGCATCAGTCCTGAGGAGTTCTGCATTCCCCAAGGCTGAGGTTCCAGCTCCTTCTTGCCAAGTCCCTTCTTGCCATCATGGGGAGGTTTCAGTGGTCAGTGACTCTTAGGAGGTAGCCCACTCACTTGGCTGATATTTTTCCTTGAGGATGGCTGAACAAAGAAAGGGAATCTGAGAGCTAGCTCAGTTTTGCAGTTTGCAGGATGAGGGCAATGAACCATTTCAGCTTTTCTGCTGTAGCTACAGACAGCAACAGCTTTCAAAGGAGGGAGGAATGGTGCAGAAATGGTGGGTGCCTTCAGACATCTCACAACCTTTTGAGGTTCTTCCTTGCAGAGGGTCTCTCACTATCATTAAAATGTGGATTTGAACCTAGCATTATAAAGAGGGTGCAATGAGAGGTGCTCTGTAATCAGCTGGCCTCTGGCACTTGGTGGGTGGGAGCAAGCCACCTTGGATCACTTCATGTTTAAACAGAACTTATAAAAAGTCTGCCTGGAAAAAAACACATGGAAAAAGCTCTTGAAAAAGAGCCTGTTTGTGTTTGAATTTTTGGGATTTTATGCCAAACTCTTTAATTTCACCCAAACCACAGCGAGTCCAATCTATAAAACAACATTCCCAAAATGGCAACAGCAGAGAGCTGCAACCTCTTCCCTACTTGGAAGTGTCCCAGGGAGACGGCTCCAGCAGGGTGGAGATGGGAGGGAGAAGATTGATTTGGGAGAGGATTGGCTAGTTTTAGGAACGTGTTCAGGAGGTAGAGTTTTGTGTTTCTTTCTCTCTGCAGCCACAGTTCATTGCCATCTCTTGCCTAAGAAGCACAAAGGAGCAGGGCTGCAATTCCTCTGCAGCATTACAGATGGGTGGAGCCCATTCCCATAGCTCTGCACTGAGCCTTGCCCAGAAACATTTGGTTCAGGACAAAAAGGATGAGCAGAGAATCAATTTTTGTCATGCCTGTTCTTCCAGATCACTGCCAGGTCTGTCTGGCAGCAGTCTTGAGGACCTTCCAGTGACCAAAATACAATTTCTGTCTCCCTGCATCTTTCTACAAGCACAAACTCCTTTATTTGCTGCTGGATCAAACTTTCTTCCTTGCTGAAGATGCTCTCTGCTCCTGCTGGAACATTTCCATATGAACTGGAACTCTCCTTGCTTCTGTTTCTAGTGGCCAGGAATGGTTATTATTAGTTCACTCTTGGAGCAGCTCTTCATCTCATTTGATTTGCTCTCAGTTAGTGCTTTGAATGTCTCTCTATGGTAGAGCAGCACACCCAGAACTTGGTATATTTAGCCAAATTTCACAGCTACTCACTGCTTTATCTCTCCAAACTTGTTTTAACAAGTTCCCACACTGTGAGCTTCACCAAATGCTGAATCACTTCTCTGGGTGGTCAGATTCTGATTGTGGAGCAACAAACCTCTGGCAGAAGAGCAGAGCAGAAATCAATGGGAAAACTTAAAATTTCTTCCCCCCTGAAAAATTTCTGGTAATTTCTACAAAGCAACATTTAACAATCTGTGTCAGAACAGCAGGCCTTGAGTAGTGGGATTGGTGTCCAAGTCAGTATTAGAGGGCACTGTTCAGTACAAAATGGTATTGCTTCCAGATCATTGGCTCAGGAGGAGAGAGTTGGCAGGAGAATCTATTTAAGGCATAAGTCTTCTGCTTGCTGGTTGAGTTCTGCCATGACCTGCATTTCTGCCTTGGCTTTTGCTTTGAATTGCTTTGGGTATTCATTAGTCCATGCTTCCTATTTTGTCTACGCTTGTGTAGCTAATCCTTTTCCTTGAACTTAACCAATAGCCAGAGATAATCCTAGTTTGAAAGTGGCTGGAGAAACATAACAGTTTACATATAATGTATGTTTTATCCTGGTTGATTTACTCATCAACTGTCACATTGCCCTTCATTAAATACACCACTATAAGATGATAAGAATCTCTTTAAATATTACACAGGGTTAAATAACTTTTCTTGTGTTATTCCCTTTCTCTTTTTGGCAAATGTTCCATTGTTTGGATTTTTTTTTTTTCCTATGAAGAGCAAGCCTGGGTGTGGGACAGCTCTGAGTGCCATCTGCTGGAGATCTGTTCCTCCCATCCCTGCCAGGGGCCAAATATGGAAGCACTGCTAATGTGAGCAGGAGTGCTCAGGAGCCATGAACTGCAGGCTGGAGCAGGGAAAACAAGAGAATTAAAAAGGAATTTAAACTAATACTCTCTAATGCTTTCACCTCATCAGGATTATTTGCTAACACTTCTTGATGGAAGTACCATCCCTGTTCACATCTCCTGCTCTGGGCCCCTCGTTCTGTTTCCAAAGGATGCATTTTTTGCTACAGAGACTTCCCAGGGCAAAGTCACAAAGGAATCAAAGTCTTAGTGAGCAAAAAGTCAGAGCAGCTTTTTAGGTGTCCCAGTGCCAGCATGGGTTAGAAAGAAATAATCTGGTCTCCAAAAGTAAGCTGCCACTGAGGCAATGTCTCTGGTCAGCAAAGCCAAGATTTTAAAGAGCCAGTACTCCCAGGGGTGAGGAGCCTTGGACAGCTTCTTGGAGTTGTCCTTAGAGCAACAGGAGAAGTTTGAGAGTGAGTTGGATTTATGGAGCCTATTTGTGCAGCATCCCAGCAGCCAGGATGAGGACAGTAATGGCACAATGGTGTGGGGACTGAGGGTTACCACTGCCTGAAAGCTGCATCCAGTGTCAGCTCCTGAACTTTGGTGTAAGATCACCCATTGTAAATGTATGTGTGTGTGTGTGTGTGTGTGTGTTGATTCACCATATGGAGTTTATACCTGCAAAATCTGAGTTGGAGTAGCTTCATGGAGTGTTTACCCCTACTTATCTCTCCTTTCACAGGTACCTGCATACAGAAGGGAAGTTACCTGAAGGTATGACACACTACACAGCCAGCATTAGGCAATTGTTCACATAAATGTTCTGTCCAAGGTTTTATCTGCCTAACTCACCTCCATTTGCAATGCAAATTAAATCCACAGGTGAACTTTTCCTTGCCCTTTTATCTCCCTGCAGTTTTTTACCAGCTCAGGCTCCTCCACAGTCACTTTTCTGTCCTTTGGGTTGTCCTCTCTTGGTGGTGTGGTTCTGCCTTATGGCTCTTGCTGTCTTGCTTGAGTGCTGTTTCCAGACCCACTCAGTCCACCTCCTGCTCCCTCAGCAGTCATCTGCACACTGTTTCCTTAACCCTTATTCCCAAATGACTGTAGGACATGGATGTGTCACAGGAAATTGGGTTTAATTCTGTGCTAGCAGCAAGTTGCAGACCAAAATCTGGTGGAGAGAGCATAAGCCTCTGCCTCTAATCTCTTCAGTTCCCCATCTATGAAACTGCATTATTAGTGCCAGCTTCTTTCCCAGGACCTTTTCTTTGTTCAGCTTAGGGATGCAGCAGAGAGGTCTCTGTGTGCTGTCTGCAGTACCAAGTACAAGGAACTGCAGTCCCTGCTAGATGTCAGGTCTTGTCTGGACTGAACCACCCTTGTGTGCTGCTCATGCAGGTTTGTTAGGTAGGCTGTGGTC
The DNA here is from genome assembly GCF_003957555.1 of Calypte anna. Lineage (NCBI taxonomy): Eukaryota > Metazoa > Chordata > Aves > Apodiformes > Trochilidae > Calypte > Calypte anna. The sequence continues at coordinate 7,574,304 of NC_044264.1, forward strand.
CTGAATAGGGGCTGTGCCTCTCATTGGTTCAGGGTTGAAACAGACCCACGTATAGAAAACGTTTCCATTTCTCTAGCAGCATCAAGAGACTCCTGAAGCTATGTGAGAGCCTTGCTGCTCTGATTACATCACATCTGACATGACCTACAAACACCAAAGGAACGGGGAGCTCCCATGCTGCTGCTTACACTAAGCCTTTCCAAATATAGTCCCAGTCTCATTGAAATTCCTGGTATTTATAATTTGATCTGGCAGGCGTGCAGGGCTGTGCATCAGAGGGGCTTAATGAAACAACAGTGATGCTGGGATTGAGGCTGTCTGGATAGAGCTGAAAGGCATGTTCAGGCCATGGAAATGTGCTGCTCTCCTGTTGGTAAGAGAGCACTGCTGGTGGATGAACCTGTGTAAGCCCATGTGAGCAGGGAATCCACAGAAAAATCTCTCAGCAAATGCAGAAGCCAGCTAAGCCTTGCCCTGCCTCAGTGATATGAGTAATGAGCACCCTAAATATCCTCCTTTGTTTCCTAATGCTTTTAGCCAGCATAAACACAACAGGCTTTTTATAACCTATTATCAAGTTCTCCAGCCCAGGCACGAGCACATAGCCCTGTTTCAGGAACCTGCTGCTGGTCCCATCCAGCTGTAACCACCACTCTTCCAAAAGAATGGGTGTGCTAATGCTTGTCAGGAGCAGGGCAAGCCTTTAGCACACAGGGATCTGATGATAATCTTCTCATTCCAGGCATACCTGCTGCATAAGTGACTTGGAAGTACAAGGCGAGCAAGCTGCAGGCTTCACTCACTTCTATTCCAGGCCTAATCCAGCAGCTATATTGATCCTGCCCTTTCTGCCACCCGTGAGAGGTTGTATTACACCCTTAATCCCATCCTGCCCAGGTCACAGTCACAACAGGCTCTGAAAAGCTTCACCTGCTGGTGTCACAGGAGTAGCCTCATCAATGGCAGCACTTCTCTTAACCCTGCTTGGCAGGGAGCAGCCCATTTCACTAAACCCTTTTCCATCTCTCCCTGGACTGTACATTCCTCTTCTGCTTCATCTCATCTCATGTTCCCTTTGCTGTCAGCACGTGGAGGTGCTTGTCAAAGCACTGACAGAGAAGACTCTTCCAGAGCCCATGGTTCTGGGAGGTGTGAATGCCATCCCTCTGCCTGACCTGACCAGTGGGGACCCAGCAGGTCAGACTGATTGATCCTGAAATCACTTGTAGTTGTTTTGAGCCCTTATTGCTGAGCTTGGGGGAACAAAAAAAAGCATCATTACAGCATTAATTAATATTTCCTAGGGGAAAAAAATGAAAATGAGAGAAGGGAGAGTGTATTTTGTTAACAGCACAGGTTTCAAAGGCTGCACCTCACCTGGCACTGCCGGGGTGCATGAACAACCACCCAGGAAAGCAAAGCCCCAGTCATTGCCCCCCATTTGCTTAGCCCTGGGCTTAGAAACGAGATGGCTTCAGTGGGAGTGAAAGAACTGCCAGGGCACTTCTGTCTGCAGCTGCACTGCTTGTCCCAGCAGGGCATCCTTTTTCCTGGCAAGCTGAAACCGTGGGAGAAATGAAACCTTGGGACAGCCCAACTGCTCTGTCACTTGTCAGGGTGGATCATGAGCAGACAGGGGCTCAGGCTCCCAGTCAAGAAGTGGCCCGGGCCAGGTTGGTCACACAGCTGCCTGAATTCCTGCACGTCCAGGGGACACTCTGCAGGGAGCCTACCAGAACCTTTGCTCCATCCAGATGGCATCTCCCAGCCTGCTGCTGCTCTGCAGGGATGGGCACAGTCACGGGGCAGGGCTCGGGTGGGAAGGACACAGTTAAGCCAGGAGGACCTTCCAGGTAGAGGTGCCAAAAGTGACCCAAAGCAGGACGGTGCCGGCAGCGGCTGGGGGGACATCGCCATCTCCCGGCAGCTCGGGGAGGGTCGGGGCTGTCAGAAAAGTCCGAGTTTCAGGAGGGTTTTTCCTTCTGTTCCTGGCACAGCACGGACTCGTGTCTGCGTTTGTCTGGATGGCAGAGCCAGGGATTTCTCTTGAGGGCTTCAATCCTGCCCATTGCTGCCCGCAGCAGGAGAAAATAAATCCTTTGAGTGCTCTGTCCACCCTGCTGAGGAGTCAGGATGAATGCAGAAAGGGAACTGGAAGGGGCAAATAGTCTCCGAGTCTTCTGTGATACTGAAACAAAGAATTACTGGTTTTGCTTTTGAGAGTGTAAAAGACTAATGAAAAGTTGAAACAAATTGTACATCCTTCTACTGAAGAAGAAAGAAAAAAGAAAGGAATTGAAAACCCTGGGGATGTGCTGGAGGGAGTCCATCAGGACTGCCATGTCCTGCCATCACAGCCTTTGGCTGGAATTAAATCAAGAGCTTTCTTTGCAGTAAAGGAGTCAGTGTCACTGGGAGGAGGCAAGCAACACAAATCACATGTGGGGGGACTTGTGGAGGATCATTCCTTGGTTCAGCATCTCACAGACCCCTGTCTGGGGAAGGAATGGTCCTGGTGAGGTATCTTTGAGTACCATGCTCTACCTTGGAGACTTGTGGGGGAATCTTCTTTTATGTCCCCAGAAAATTCATTCACCACAAGAGCAACATGTTTTGCTTTCTTGTTTCATGCTTGGCAGAGGCTGTATTGCAGGATCTTTTTGCTTAGGAGGACACAACTCCTGCCTACATTTTAGGGCCAAGGGTTATTTGAGCACAAACATTTGCTTTGCACTCAGAACATAACAGCTTCAGCAGTGTTAGATGTGAGGACAGACTTCACACACTGACATGATCCCTTAGGCAGCCTTCATAGCAGTTCAGCTTTGCTCTTTATCTTCTTTGTATAATTTCACTGTTTAAGGTCACACTGAAGAAAATCTCATTGTAAATCCAATTGTGTATCTGACCACCTGTGTAAACTGTGACTTTGGCCTCTTCTTTCAAACTTTATTACATCTGAAGCATGGAACAATCACAGCAGTTTCTGAGCCCTGAGAAATCTCAAAAGCAGCTCCCTTGAGAGCTGCAGGCCCTTAATGGGACCATCAGTAGCTCTGAGTTTGTCAGTGAAAATGATGGAGCCATGGTAAAAATAATAGCAGTTAACTTTGGAGTTCAAGGGGCACTTTGAACCAGAGAAAAAATTCCATTCCACACTGGTAGAATTTCAAGACATGTTGTCTTCATCTGCTCCATCACAAACATCTGAGTAATGAATTTTGGAACTCTGGTTAAAAGTAACTGCTTGCCTGACTTAATATTTAATACAGCCATTCCTGAATCTTGTAAAGATTTTTCCTGTAGCTAAGAACTGGAGAATAAAGAGGAAATTTCATTTTTGTAGTTGAACTCTCAGCTGATTTGCTGTTTTATATTTCCATTATATGATACAGTCTCAGCATTCAGGGAGCCATCTGTGCTTTTTCTTTTGAGCCTAACTACATAGGAATAATTTCATTTATAAGCAAAAAAGAACCCACCCCAAAACCCTCTGGTATTCATAGCTAGCTTGGCTTTCCACAAACCACATACAAAACAAGAACCAGTACTTATGGTAACAGACATACACTGGGCACAAAGAGATCCTGGGGAAGCTTGAGTAGAAGTTGATTTCTTTTTTCATAGAAAGGAACCTCCTGACCAGCAAGACAGGGAGCCTGTCAAGCTCTGCTGAGCCTAGAGAGGTGATTACCTTACAAGAATACTGTTTTGAAATATTTATTCTCTTTTTCTATCCAGGGTGCCTCGTGCTTGTGCTTGAATCAGTAAATCTCTTCCGCAAGTACCTCTCCATCCTGGATCTGCTTTTTTCCTGCCTCCAGCCCAGAGATGCCCTCTTCATACTCACAGAGGAGGAGACTGAACAAGCCAGGGTGAGATGCATGTACCTGCTTAACCTGTCTGTATAGCTCATCATCATTGTGAAAACTTGAGTCAGAAGTGTCATACTCAGGGTGAACTTGATAACTAATTATGTACGTGGATTATAAGTGTCACTAATGAAGGAGTTTCAGTGATTTGTAAAACATGAGTGAACAAGCCAGGTTGCTTCATCTGTGTGGATAGCAGGACAGGGCAGAGCAGATTTGCAGCCCAGAGATCTTAAGTAATCACAGTGCACTGAGTTTTACTCTGTGTCCAGGTTGTAGGGTGTCTTTCCAAGAAGTCTGAATGCAACATAATATTCTGAACATCTGAGTGGCCTGTCAGATAGTGGGGTGACTGTGTGCCAGGAACAGTGGCCTTGGATCATTGCTCTAACTAAAGATGGAGACAGCTTGGGAACTTGTGATCCAAAGCTCTTTATGAGTTCCTTTCTCTACTGTGTATTCCTGTAACGATTTTGCAGCATAAGATCTCACACATTTAGTCCACCGTTTCCTATATCAGAATCTGATCAGCTCCCCTTCCGCAGTATGAAAATATTTGCCTAGCATCAGTCCTGTTAATCCACAAATTACAGAACTTTCCTGCTTTTGAAACTACCAGAAGAGAGAGTTACCTATGGAAACTACTGTAAGAAATGTGGCCTTATTCCCTTGTGATTTCTGTTTCTGAAACCTGACCTTTCTAAGCTGGTGCTCTATAAATAGATGAAGTTTCAGCTGGCAGTGTATGTGAGGATGCAGCATGCAAATCCCTCTCAGATGCACACCTATCAGGTTCCTGCTTCCCCAGCCATGTGAACATGCAGGCAGGAGATCACCCAGGGAGGAGGAGTTCCATGTGACAAAGAAACTGTCACAGCACCAGACTGCAGCTGATAATGTCCCTTCTAACAGGACCCCTCTCAACACCAAGCAGCACAGCACCAACCATGCAGGGCCAGACGAGCCTCTCCCTGCCCTTCGCTTGTAGAGTAGGCAGCCTGCTACCTCCCATTCCTCTTCCATCCTCACTGAAAACAGGCTGTCCTGTAAATTGGCAGTGAACCTCACAGGAGGCCTGGGAACTGCCCCCACATCAGTGCTGGGAGGTTCTTGTGATGTTTTCTAAGCTGTTTCTCTTTCCAGAGAGCCATGAGGTGCCATCGCAGTCAGCTCCTCTGGTTCCGCCGCCTCTATCTGCTCCTCTCACGTTACATGGTGATCAACTCACTCCACCTGCTCCCAGAGACACATTGCAGGACTAAACAACTGAGCAAATAAAGGACCACGCCAGGCCCAGGACTGAAGAAAACTCACCTGTTCCGTGTTCAAGAGGACAGGATTCTCTTCATGTAACATTCCTTCAGACCACAAAAACCAGGCTGGGTAAATTTCCTTCTTAGCATCTTGTTGCCTGATACACTCAGATGAACAGAGTCACTGTAGAAACTTAACTAGGTTAAGAAATTTGGATTAACCTAATTGGGAATCAAATGCAGGAGTATTCTGCATCAGAGAAGATATGACTGTTTGTTCTCAAGAGGACAGAGCTGCAAGGACTGCCTGGAAGCTATTTCTTGGTGCTTTTGGAGAATCTAGTATGAGGAATGACTTTTCAAAGATCATTCTATCTCCACAGATAAAACCAAAACCACAGGGCCTATCTTATTCAGTCAGAACTGTAAAAAGCCAAAGCTTATGAATAAAACATCAGAAGTCAAACAGTTTTCTCTAATTCCACTGATCTTTGCTGCTACTGCTGCTGCTTTCATGCACACTGTGTTGCAGGCTCCACCTTCAGTGTCCCTCATGAAACATGAGCATTTCTTTGTGCTTCAGAACATTGGCCTCAAGATCAACTCATGAGAGTCAATAGGGTGTTAAAGCAAGGTGCAAGAGATCCACACCCAGGTCTTTTATAGAACACGTGCAGAGATAAAAATTACAAGAGGTGTTTCAAAAACTGTTCCATTTTTATAAAAGAGAAGTGCAAGAGTTACAGAACCTCTCCCTTTTTGCTAAAAGGAAAGTGAAGCAGCTTTCAGTAGTTTCATTTTTTAGCCTATTAGTGATATGGTTTTCTGTGAGGTGATGGTGGAGCAAAGTCAGCAACCCCCAACATTTCTGTAGGCTTTGCACTTATTCATGTCAGCTCACCTCTACAGGAAGGATCTTGCCTGCACCTGCACAGCAAACCATAGTCAAGGTCAGAGCTCAAACTGCCAGATCCTGATCTGTTGCTGTGAGCACATCCTCCCCTTAAGACAACAAACAATTTCCTGGTTGCACTGAAGTACCTGCCCATTGCTGGAAGAGGGCTGACAGTTGTGAACTCTGCTCCCTGGCCATGAGCCAGTGCCTAAGCATCTGCCTGCTCAGGCTTAAAACCACGAGTAAGTCCAGGCTTAAGCAAAGGAATAATTTCAGTGGCCCCTCTCTTGCACAGAGCTCATCACCTGTGTCCTTATTGAACTGGAGCCCACTAAGCTCTTTCAGATCCTCTTTAACCTTAAAGTCATGGTCAATTAATTGAAGAAAATTTTCTCAATGGAGAAAAACCAGTGTAAGTTAGTACTATGTCCTGAGCAAGAGTTTTTCTTAATAGGAGATTATTGTAAACCAGACTTGAAACACAGGAAATCACAGAGTCACCATAGTTGGAAAGAACCTTCAAGATCATCAAGTCCAACCATCAATCCTACACAGATATCTATACAAGAAAAGATTAGATTATTTTTTGTACTTTGTTGTGATTTCAACTTTAGCACAGCAAAGGTCAAGATACCAGAGTAGCAGCCCTTGGGGCCATTTATAGAACAGAGATAATTTGAAAACTGAAAGTCAGAAATGAATGAGACAGGCAGCATAGGAAGATTTATTTAAGAAACAGAGAACTAGTAACCATTATGTAGAGATTAACTTTGCCAGCCCCCTCCCAGGAAATCCTAGATAACAGTTCCATGGCAGTGTTCCCAGTTCAGCTGCTGGAAAGGTGTGTCACAGCTTTGACATGTCTCTGATGGTCTTGTGTTCCTTCATTGCCTTCTCCCATTCTTTGCCATTGATGTCCTCTGTGACAACAGTCTGCACAGTGCCATCATCCAGACAATGGGGAGCTATTCCTGGAGAAAGAGAGAGTACATTGAAACCTGCTTGTCATAGCTGAAGTGTAGGAGATGCTGTCATGAGCAGGATGAGTTATGCATTTGTCTCAGACAGGCTGAAGGCCTTGAGAAGAAACAGCTTGAGACCTTTTTGAGGATTAGCTTTAATGCCTGCAAGTTCTGTGTGTTCAATAAAGCTGTGTAGTTGCACCCAATCTTATGTTATCTTTAGCTTGTTCTTGTGGGATCCAGCAAGAATCTCCACGTTTCCTGTGGATGGGGCATCTCAGGGAATGGTAAATGCTCCATCCAGCATTCCTGTAAGGCTGAGGAGCTGCATGAGAAACCTGTTGTGGCCAGAAGCTCACGTGTCACAGGTCTGACTGTTTCTTATGGAGGAACTGGAGGTTGAGGCTGCAGTTCCAGATGTTTAGCACCTTAGGAACAAACTCTTAAGACACATGCTGCTCACTGCTGTCATGTTAGTAGTCAATGGAGTCTTTATCCAAGGTTTTTTTTGGTGATTAGCTTTGGTTTAGCACAGTTTACTCTTTCTACCTACCATAACCATCTGGATTTGAACGAGGAGTATAAAAGCTCTGAACACCACAGGTCTTGCAGAACGTGTGCTGAGCACTGTGTGTGTTGAAGGTGTATGTTGTCAAATTATCAGCACCCTAAGCAAATGTAAAAACAATGTAAGTTTTCCACATGAACAGATATATGAATTACTTTCTTTGGGTCAGTAGACAAGAAATGTAAAATTTAAGATATGTCATTGAAATTCAGATTTCTGCATTCATGCTCAGTTTTGAACCCCTATGCAAGTACCTATGTGTCTCCATCCCAGTCAAGCCTGAGAACTGCAAGAACTCTCTAAATACTATGAACTAACACCTTCACCAAATGGTATTAAATTCAGCCATTTCCCCCATCCAGCTATAAGCAAACTTAGGACAGAAAACTGGCTGCCACTTCCATCTTTGAGAATAATACTGCTCATGTTTGTGGCAATGCTTACTCCACTCTTACACTCTTACCTTCAGCAGCTTGAAACGTGATGCTGGGACAATGAAGTGTCTGTTCTGTTTCTTTGTGCAAATGCTGCAACTGTAAAAGAAAAAGCAGAGCTTTTTAAAAGCAGCAGCCAAGCTGTAGTACAGCCAGCAGATCTAGCATGGACCTCTTAACAGAAATTCCACTGGCAGCTAAAATGGCTGCTGGCATTGCAGAGGTGGGCAGCACATGTGGACTTGTGGTGTCAGCAGTGTCTGCCTACACCTATGGAAGAGACTGACCCTACTACACAGTTACACCAATGAGGTATTCTACACCAAACATTAAATGCCATTTTTTCTTCACATGTACAGACAGAGCACAGACCAACTGTAGCCTGAGAAATCCATTTTATCTTTCAGAACAGACTCTGCAGTTTTGACAATGTTTAAGTACCTTGCAAACAATAAAGAAAGGTTCAGAAATTTACCCCTGAGCTAGAAGCAAACGAGCTGCAGGCAAAGGGTGCATCATTATTGGAAACAGACAGTGTTATAATTTGAAGCTCATGTGGTCATAATCTTCTCTTGTGAAGACCAAGTTAAAAAAGGATTGATGGGCTTTTGAGCACAGTGCACTTAGAGGAAAGACAAAGCAGATGGTGAGCACCTGTACTCATTAGATGTCTCCTGACATGTTTGGCATGAGCATGGATGTGAGACATGAAGCCCTGCCCAAAGAAGCAGCAGTTGTATCATCTTTGAGCTTTTAGGTATTGACTGGAAGACATAGCAATAAATATTAATTCATCTATGAGAACAGGGAACAAAAAAAACACAAAATACAACTCACTTGCAGTTAAAAACATGGAGATCTGCTGAAGCCCAGACCTCAAAGCGAACAGCTCCACAGTGACAGCCTCCTGAGTGTTTGACCAGACCTCTGTACTCACTGCAAGAGAAACAACAGAAAGGTTTTGTGATCAGATTTTTTTCCCCCAAGAATTATTCCATTCTGCTTTGAGTGACTGCAAACACCAGAAAATGCATCCATTCAAATGTATTTTCATAAAATGTGCCAGAGCAAGGTAGGGAATGGCTTTTGTCTTCTGCAGCAGTTGCTTTTCTGGTTTAATTAAAATCATGAAAAGGAAAGAAGAGCAACAGTTCAAGTAAAGTACATTCTGCACACAACACAGAACATCTCCCCTGACACAGCCCAGGTGGAAGTGCTGACCCGGGCTGCAGCAGGATCTGAGCACAACAGGGCAGAGACAGGAGTGGAATTCTCACAAGAACAAAACCTCTTGGAACTGGGAACTGAATTTTCCCACAACTAATCCAGCACTACCAATGTTCCTGCATTCTGGAAAACCAGAATCGGATTCTCGGCAATATTTGATATGCATTTTATTTTGTAGTGTAATTGCAGAGGAACTTCACCATTAAGGAATTTCAGAGCTTGTGCTTCTCCCTCTCCCCTCAGACACCTCCATAGCAACTGGGCAAGAACCTCCACGCTCGGTCAAACGCCAAAAGCAAAGGAAAAACCTTTTCCTTCAGATTTCGGTTCCCCAGGACAGTACTGATGACAGTACTGATGACAGCCCAGGGATGCTGTGCTGTGCTCTGGAAAAAAAAGGAGCACAGAAGATGGGAGGAGATCCATCAACCGAGCTTCACAGACCCCGCACGGAGCCCCCAGGGGCACTTTTAACGGGAGAGCCCGAAACCACAGGAAGCTTTAGCATAAAAAAACCGGGGGAGCCACCCCCTCCCCTCCTACCCCTTTCCCTGCGGCTCTCCAGACACCCGTGATGCCTGCTGTGCAAACGCTGCCAAGAGGACGATCATTTAGCGGGGAAGCTGCGGGAAGAGCCGGTCCGGTCCCGTTACTCACTAAGCGTCCAGCAGCACCCGCGCCGCCTCCTCGCTGCTCAGCCGGTGCCTCTCCTGGAAAGCGGCCCAGCGCCCACTCTGCGCCCCGAGATCGAAGGCTCCAGAACCTGAGGGTTGTGTCTGCGTCCTCGACCCAGCCGAGGGTTCCCCCGCTGCTTTCCCTCGGCCCCTCCGGTTCCCGCCCGCCGAGGCAGCAGTGGCCGCGCTGCCCCTCCGGGACCGCCGCGCGCTGCCCGCCGTGGCTCGCCCCATGCGCTGCGCCGCCGCCGGCAGGGGGCGCTGTTGCGCGTGTGTTAACCCGCCGGTAGGGGGCGCTGCAGGGCAGCGCAGTCGGGCGGGAAGGCGGCCCCGGGATGAGGGGGGAGAAGGAGGGGGGGTTCGGTTCGGTTCGGTGCCGCCCGTTTTTTACGTTTATTATTAACAGAGGTGTTCAAGGTGGATGCCATCTCCCTGGAAAAGCTCAAGGCCGGGTTTGGATGGGGCTTGGAACCATTTGGTCTGGTGGAAGGTGTCCCTGCTCGTGGGTGATGCCTGAGGTCCCTTCCAGCACGGTTCTGGGGTTCTGTGGTGCTCCTCTGGGAGGGTGTTTAGGCTTCCCCAGAGGTTTGGAATCTTTACAGCTGCCTGACAGAGAAATGGATTGTAACTGAATTGCCCCTAGACAACTTTCCACAAATTTCCACCGCCTCAGTCTTAAAACAGTCAAGATAATACCTGTTTCAAAAATAAGCTGGAAAATGTGAAAGCACCTCTCTGGTGGTAAATATCTTTGAAAAGGTCATTCTTGAATATCTAAACAACAAAGCAATTTCACAAGGAAAACTGTTCAATGCAGGGGAGAAGTACAAAAGTAGATGCCCAAATATGTTTGGGTGACGGGACCAAAAAAAGCACTCCAAGGATGAATCTTTGTGTCCAGTGTTATAGCACTGTAGATTTAGTTTGGTTTGAGTTATAAACAAGAATCTGGACTCAATGCCTTTGTTCTTCTCAAGAAGAACAGGGAAAGATGTGAATAAGTGAGCTGACAGTCTGTTGTGAGGTGGAAGAGGCACCAAAGGGTCACATCCCGGCCAGGAATACAGCAACAAAACTGGACACTGATGAAAGAGCTGTCAGTGGAAAACAGCTTTAAAAACATGTGACTGCAGTGTTGTAGGGCTGCCTCCTGAGATGGCACATACCAGGACCTGCATAACAATCCTGTGGCTCAGTGCTTCTCTCCTCTGATGACAGGGAAGGGCATGTAGTTACAATTTCCTGTTATTCCTCATGTAAGCCTTGGTACTGGTTACTCATGGAACCATTTTAAGGCACCACTTGTGACAAATCGTGGCCCTTGCCAGCGTGTTCGGGTGTAGCTCCTGATCTGAGCCACTCCCACAACTTTAATCACACAAGATTTCTTGTTACTCACCTTACATTTTGGGAAGAAAAGTCACTAAGGTGAAACTGGAGATGACAACGTGAGACTGAGCCTGTGCAGTCTGCAGCAAGGATTCATTTGCCTTGGCAAGGGTTACATTCAGCAGCAGTTGAAGGTTTCAGCCTACATGGTCTGTACTTTTCTAAAAACAGTTACTGCACTAAACTGAAAGCCTGAATGTATTTTAGGAGCTTGTCAGTGATCACACAAATGCCCTCTCTGCTAGGAGACACAAGCAGTAGCACATTCTCAATAAGCAGTTCCAGCAAGAAAACCATCATGTGACTACACAGCCCATGTAATACCTGCACATCTGTCACTCTCTGCACCCCTCCAGAATTAATTCAGCGTATTTTAAATGAAGAAAGTGTTTCCAGAAGCTAAATTCTGTTCCCCTATGACTTCTCAGGATAAAAAACTGGAAGACAAAACTGGAAGAACAAAATGCAATTCTGTTTCAGCAGGCTATAACAAAGAAATTCTTCCTTTTTCATGTTTCCTGTATTATTAAAAAAGGACTCTTTGACCCTCAAACCTGGGTCTCACATAAATAATCAGTTCCAGTGCTTTATGGTCTCTGGCTGATGATGAATGTCACTGGTGCTCTGCTGGCAGGCCCTGCATCTCAGTGCTTACCTCACCAGGGGGTGAGAGTTTCCCAGTGCCCAAAGAGTTAACAGCTTTCACTGCTTTATGATTTCCAAACCTGATGCATCCTTTGCCAAACTTCAGTGGAAGCCAAGAGCCTGATGAGGAATGTTTTTGCTCTTAAGTTTCAGAAACAAAATGGAGGAGGGAAGAATTATTCAGAAGTGGGATGGCAAGAGGAAAAGTCCATTAAATCACTGTTTGTTCTCTTTAGGTGTCATGTGATACCCAAAGTTCAACAGCTGATGTGTTTTAATGTTAAAGTACAAAGGTGTTTTGCTGTTCCATCTCAGCTCTGCTTGTATAACAGTGACTCAGCTCTGCAGACCTGGCTTGCAGCCCACACTGATATTCTGTAGGAGCATTTTTGTTGCAAAAGCAGCTCTAAAACCAGCTTCTTGTTTGTGGGTTAAGTTGGAACAGAGGATGCTTTTCATCCAACAAGCAGGGAGGTAGATGAAGCTTAATAGCTAACACCACACTTAAAAGAATTGAGGTAGTTAACCCTGCAGAGTTTGTGCTGGGGAGAAAAAGGTCAGTGCTTGGATTTTAGTGTTAGTGTTATGGAAGGGGAAGCATTCTGGACATTCTCCTCACCATCAAGGGATCCAGGCTGGATCTGAAAACAAACCAGAGGGAGTATCACCTCTGGGGCAGTGGGCAGAGGCTGTTCAGAATGTTCCTGACAGTGTTTGTTTTTGTTCACTGTGCTAAGAGAGCTTCTGTTGAAACATATTAATAATGATTAACTGTCTTGTAGGGCTTATGTCTTCTTTCTCTTTTTCAAGGTGCTTCTTTGCTGTCCTGCTGCAAAAGCCCAGAAACCACATGCTAAATGGTCTCAGACACAGCAGAGGGAACATGAACAAAGAGAGCTCCTCCACTGCAGTGCAGCTTGGATCAGATCCAGCAGACTCCCAGGCAGGAGGCAGACTGAAAAGATGCAGCAAGTAATTGTTAGAATAGACCTAGTATTAATTGTATTAAAAGTATTAATTGTTGCTTTCACTCACATAGCGTGCAGACACAAACCTGTGATTTTAGGCTGATGGTGGCTTTATAAAATGCCCTTTAGGAGTCTCCTTGCATCAGAAGCTCAGTGAATTGCCTGCCACATGTTCCTCTGGGTCATTGAGACCTAGAGAGAAAGACAAGCCCGAGCCTGTTTATTGTGGCAGCAGACATCTTAAAGATGTATCCTGTGTGTCCTGCAAAGTCAGGCTAAGCTTTAAACAAACAGGAGACAGATGAGTATTGTTCATTTCCCTTTTTTATTGCCAGTCTGGATATCTATTTTTCTTAAGCTTCCAGCTCCTGAATTTGATAGTTTATGAAAAACTTTGTTTGTTTAAGTTATTTTTAGCACAGGATTTGAAAAACAGAATTCAGATAGTTGTCTTTCTTTGGTAATCTCATTCTATTACAGTCAGTCTCACAGTACTTTGAATTGTGATTCCTTGTTTTTGTAACCCTTGAGCTTGTCAGCACAAAGACAAGCAGTGACATGCCGCAGCTGTTTGTCTTGTGACTGGAACTTCAGCAATATCTAGTCCTTAATGAGTGTTAAAGGTTTGGGGGTGCAAATATTTATCTCCACAAATGTAAATAAGTAAATATAATTATCCTGTGTCATTCCCAGTGAGAGAGACCTGAGGTAGGGATGAGTAAATAGGAATATACATTGTTTTTTCCCTATGGCAAGTAGCCCTATTTTTATTTGAAGAAGGGAACTGCCCTGAGCTTACTACACATTCTTAAATCTCCTGACTGTCTGGCTGGCCCAAGTTTTGTAACTAAAGATAAACAGATTGCTTCATTTGACATTGCTCATGCAGAAATTGTACACTGTTGCTAGGACATAAGTGTACATACAAAAACAGACCCAGCTTGTCTTCCAGAATGTACAGATCCGTTGTAAACATTTCCTTGACCCCAGATTCTTCTCTTCTGAAAGTAGGTTGCTCTGTACTACTGTCCAATGACCTACTTTTGAAACCACTTGGAAAGAAATAAGTGTTCCCAGCTGCAGGCCCTGTGCCCTGGCAAAAGCAGGAGCCACCTGTGCAGTCAGGTCAGTCACAATATACAGATTTCTCTTTTTTCAGCTTTGCATTTATTTATATACAGTTCACAGTCAGCTGCTTGATGATTCTTATCAAGAGCTGCTGGAGGAAGAGTGGCATGTATGTTAAGTACACACATTTTATACAACCACAACAATTACCACACCATTTAAGAATAAACAGATTTTATTTGTCTTTATCAAAATCAAGGTAGTAAAATAATTTCTAAAGAAATTCTGAGGTGAAGCTGAAATTCAGGAAGTGGAGACACAAGGTCATCACCTCCATCTCAGGAGATTGTTCCTACACATAATGTGTGAAAATGGGGCAGAATCTGACTTTAAAAAGAAGTACATTTCAGGCTGATAATAATTATCACTGAAATAGCACAAAGAATCTATGTATATATGAAGTGTGTAACATTCAGGGCAAGCAGAAGAAGCCATGAGACAAGAAAAGAGGAATTTAAGAAGCTCTCTGTATTCAGCCCACCCCCCAAAACCCAAAGAGGTGTGTTCTCTACAGGCATGTAGATGACTATCCCAGATTAATAGATAGAAGAATTAAATTAATCCAATCAGTGGAGGCTGCAAAATGCCAATAGTGGCCTGTGTAGAGGGCTTTGCCAGAGGCTGTGGAGGTCAGTTCAGTTCTGCTGGGCCCTGGAGTTGTGTACACAAAGCTTAACTCTTGCTTATCACTTTTGGCAGAGGGATGAGGGAAATAATGAATCTTTTTGCATGGAATTGATTAATTTAATCCCTGATTGTTTTCAAAATAGAGTCTGCATGGTGTGTCAGCATGTTGCTGCCTGGCTTGCTTCATTTCCCTGAAGGATGAATTTTTCAGGAGCCATTAACAAGGTATTTAAAGAGCTACTCATCATGGACCTATTTTGTTAGGACTTAATTCTGATCTGCTGATTTGAATACTTCAACAGAAATGGAGCAACTGTAGCAAATTAGTCACAGAATTTAGTCACACTTAGAAAAAACAAGGGGGGGGGGGTGCTCCTGTGTTTTCTGGTTTACATAGAAAGGAAAAAAAAAAATCAGAATTTTCTTCTTCATCTACAGGAACCTTAAAAACCAAAGACACACACCCTAAAATCCTTAATACAAGTCTGATGTGCTCAAGCACAGGCCAGTCTTCAGATTAGCCTGTGGTTAAAGTTGCAGTTTAACAGATGTGGCCTTTCACATTTGTAAATATTAATTACTTATGGCCTTTCTCTCAGGATTCCATAAAGTCCTGGGCTGGGGGGACACATCCTGGAGCAGGGCCTGGGATACACAGCACAGACAGACCTTGGAGCAAACTTTAGTCACCCTGGCACTGTGCAAACAAAAGGAGCCTGTTGGAAACACTGAGCAATGCTGGCAGCATAAAGAAGACAAATGTGATATTGCCTAAATCTGCTTTTTGTCCTAAATTTTTGTAGCTGAGTAACTTTTCCAAGGTTGGGTTTTGCCATGGAGCTGTTGCTGAACTTTCCAGTCTTCCTGTTGTGAATTGTTGTTGGGATGATTCATTTCCTTTCTACTGTAAAAACCAGGAGGTGCTACCAGACACAAACCTTGTTAGGAGAAAGGAAAGCAGAAGGGTTTTGTTGTTGTTGGGGCATTTTGGTGTGGTTTTGTTTGTTTGGGTTATTTATTTGTTTGCTTGGCTTTTTTTAAGGGGGAGATGTGGTAGGAAATAGAAATAGGGAAAAGCTGAATCCAGCCATCCACGTGTGCTTGGGTTCCATGAGTGGAGGATTTAACAGCAACTGTATCTGGCTTGGAACTTGTAGCAGATAAAAACACCACCACAGAAACACATTTCTGGATTCTATGCACTCCAGATATGACTTAAAATCCAAGGCAAAAGGTACAATGAAGCTTAATTAACACAAAACTTCCACATCAGTTCACAGGAGGAAGTTGCCCAATAACTCGATCAGGGTTTCTTGCTCTAAAGGCAAGTAAACAGCCATTTGAATCTCAGATGTCAGCGTTTCATGGCTTGCTGTGCAACCTGACATTAAATAATTATCAGTCAGCTGAGCTGTGTTCACAGGGCTGCTCAGGAAACGGGCCGGTGAAGAGGGACACGTTCAGCCTGGCACACCAGCAGTCAGTCACCAACGACTTGCCAGATCTTTGGTTTTGTTTTTTCCACCTTTGCTAACTCACTTCTGCTCTGCCTTTCCCTCACAGCCCCTGCGGACCCTTCAGTCTCCGCCATCAGCGCCTCATGGTGGGGAGGGGGAAGGGGTGTCTCAGAGGCGCTGGTAGCTCAGCGGGTCAACAAAAAGCTGGCATGAAGGGTACCCCTCTGTCTCTGGAGCACTTTTCCCCCTATTCCCGGCCAGGTTTTTCCTAGGGATGAGACTGGGGCTTCCCCTTCCCCCTCCCCGCCCTTGCGCCATAACCCCTTCCCCGCCGAAATCTGCCCCCTCCAGGCCGCTTCCCCCTAGCAACAGCGCTGACCTCACCGCGCACCAATCAGCGCCGAGCAGCTCCCGAAACTTCCAGAGCTTTCCTCACCGCCCCCCTTCCGCTTTAACCAATCAACGCTCACTCTTCTGTCCGCTGCACCAATCAGCGCCGAGCTTACCGGGTCGGCCAGCAACGGCTTCACCGGACCCCCAGATCCATCCGCTCCCTCAGAAGTGTCCAGGTTTTTCGGGGTCTGAGCTTCCACACTAATAATCTAAAGCGTCTTTTCCCTCCGGGAGAGATCGGAGAGCAGAGAGGCGAGTATCATTCCCGGGATCCGTCTTTTCCTTGGGACTACTTTGGGAGGAGGATGGATACGTCAGCGTTGAGGGGCGGGGCGTGTGTGACAGGAACTGTATAAATAGAGGGGGCTGCGTCACGCAGCAGTTATCTTTGCGGAGCCACAGAGAAGAGACAGACGTGCAGCGTACAGGGCCGGAGACGTGAGTTTAGCGGGGCTGGGGCGGAGAGTTTGGGGGGGGGGGGGGGGGGGGGGGGGTTTGGAAGGGGTAAACCGAAGCGTTTTTCTGGGCTGAGAGGTATCGGGTGGGGGTTAGGTTCTTGTCGGGTGGGGTGTTTCGTTGGGAATGGGGAGAGGATGGAATTGCGCAGTCGCCGCTTAGTGTGAGCTGTGTAGCTGAGACCTGAGGGGAGGGGGGGGATTAAAGCTAAAATGGCTTTCTTATGAGGGGAAGGTAGGCTTAGGGAGAAAATGGCGGCGGCTATGGCTGCCTAGTCCGGAAGCAGGTTGCTGAGTCACTGCCTGGGGGAGCAGCAGCAGCAGCAGCACAGGTTCCTGACGCAGTTCGCCACCGTCAGGGCCCGCGGCAGCTGTGGGGAGGCTGCGGTGCAGCGTCACTGCCGCAGTACCGGGGGCGGGTGGGTGGGTTCGGTTGGAACAGGGGGGTCCAGGAGTGTTAACTTGCTGACAGTTGGTTTTAACTGTCAAGAGCTGTAGGAAACATTAATAAAAAGCATAGTAAAAATCCCAGCTTATATGTATGTAGTGTGAAATAGCACCAATAGTCCTTTTTTCGTCAGAAATCATTAAATACTACGCTTTAAGTAACTAAAACTGGATTTTATGTTTTGTAGTTCAAAATGCAGATCTTTGTGAAGACCCTGACTGGCAAGACCATAACCCTTGAGGTTGAGCCCAGTGACACCATTGAGAACGTGAAAGCCAAGATCCAGGACAAGGAAGGCATTCCCCCTGACCAGCAGAGGCTGATCTTTGCTGGCAAGCAGCTGGAAGACGGGCGCACCCTCTCCGACTACAACATCCAGAAGGAATCCACCCTCCATCTTGTCCTCCGTCTCAGAGGGGGGATGCAGATCTTTGTGAAGACCCTGACTGGCAAGACCATCACCCTCGAGGTTGAGCCCAGCGACACCATTGAGAACGTGAAAGCCAAGATCCAGGACAAGGAAGGCATTCCCCCTGACCAGCAGAGGCTGATCTTCGCTGGCAAGCAGCTGGAAGATGGGCGCACCCTGTCTGACTACAACATCCAGAAAGAGTCAACCCTCCATCTTGTGCTGCGCCTGAGAGGGGGGATGCAGATATTCGTGAAGACCCTGACTGGCAAGACCATCACCCTCGAGGTTGAGCCCAGCGACACCATTGAGAATGTGAAGGCCAAGATCCAGGACAAGGAAGGCATTCCACCTGACCAGCAGAGGCTGATCTTCGCTGGCAAGCAGCTGGAAGATGGACGCACCCTCTCCGACTACAACATCCAGAAAGAGTCAACCCTCCATCTTGTGCTGCGCCTGAGGGGTGGGATGCAGATCTTTGTGAAGACCCTGACTGGGAAAACCATCACCCTCGAGGTTGAGCCCAGCGACACCATTGAGAACGTGAAAGCCAAGATCCAGGATAAAGAAGGCATTCCCCCTGACCAGCAGAGGCTGATCTTTGCTGGCAAGCAGTTGGAAGATGGGCGCACCCTGTCTGACTACAACATCCAGAAGGAATCCACCCTCCATCTTGTGCTGCGCCTGAGAGGGGGTATGCAGATCTTTGTGAAGACCCTGACTGGCAAAACCATCACCCTCGAGGTTGAGCCCAGTGACACCATTGAGAATGTGAAGGCCAAGATCCAGGACAAGGAAGGCATTCCCCCTGATCAGCAGAGGCTGATCTTTGCTGGCAAGCAGCTGGAAGACGGGCGCACCCTCTCTGACTACAACATCCAGAAAGAGTCAACCCTGCATCTCGTGCTGCGCCTGAGGGGTGGGATGCAGATCTTTGTGAAGACCCTGACTGGCAAGACCATCACCCTCGAGGTTGAGCCCAGCGACACCATTGAGAATGTGAAGGCCAAGATCCAGGACAAGGAAGGCATTCCCCCTGACCAGCAGAGGCTGATCTTTGCTGGCAAGCAGCTGGAAGATGGACGCACCCTCTCCGACTACAACATCCAGAAGGAATCCACCCTCCATCTTGTGCTGCGCCTGAGGGGTGGCTGTTAAACTACTGTGCGTCTTGCCTGACAACAAGATCACCCACAGCACTTGTGTTTGCACTGTAGTTCTTTAATGTCTTAAATTAAATGCAAAGTTAATGCAAGCCTAAGCAACTGCTGAACAGCTGTGTGTTGAAATGCTAATAAAGTTTTCTGTTGCACATCACAAGTTGTTTGTCTCAGTTCAAGCTAGTAAAGCTGGTGTATTTAAGTGACATGATTACTTCAGTTTTGTTCCTTGGCAGTTTAAGCTTCTTTGCATGTATAATGAGGACCTTGTGGATGAAACTGATCTGGATTAAAGTCTTAATTTAAGCTCTAATACTATGTTCTTTCTTTTTCCTAGTGTTAATATAAATCTTATTTCCAGGAAGGATGCTGTGTTCTGTTAGGGGCCTTAGAAAGCCACAGACCAAATTTTTTTTTTTTTCCTGTGACTTAAACTTCAAATGAGTTTAAATTACTTGTGCTAGTCCTGAGACAAGTGAACAGGTTTATTTCAGGGCACTTCTATTAAGTGACTTCAGCTTCGGTGTGGCTTGGGGGTGGGGGGAAGCTAAATTAATAGCTTGGTATGTTTTAGTGAAAACCCTGTTACTTAATCCAGGTGGCTCACACAGAAGTGGAGTTCTGTTGGCTAAAATATATGGAACATTTTGTGTGGGGAAGGAGTGACTGCAGTGAGAATTGCTGCTGGTTCAGCAGAAAAGCTGCTGTCATTTGTCTGGTTGGTGTAAGTAAAATTATGCAACCCCTTAATGACAAGAGCTAGGGAGTTGTTACTGAAGTCAGGCTTGACTGACTTCACTGGCTTTTTATTCCATACTGGATGGGTGTGGGGTGTGTCAAGGAAGCTCCAACAGGTGTTGGGGCAGAGTGGGGGGTTGGGTGGTTTACTTTAGTGGTGGGGCATGAAATGGGGTTGTGTGTGTGTGTGTGTGTGTGTGTGTGTGTGTGTGTGTGTGCGCGTGCACTTACACAGAAACAACCAGGTTGAAAGGATCAGGGCTGTCAGTGTCCCCATCTGTTGAGTTCTGACAGCTGCTTAGCTTCAGATGGGAGTCTTGGCCACCCATCTGCCTGTGCACAGTGTTACTGTGCTGGTGCACTGCTTACTGATAACCCTGTACTGGGCCCCATCCTGTCTTGTTGGTCCACAGTTTTTGCAGTAGAGGCACTGAGCTGCATGCAGTCCCCTAGGCAGGCTGCCCAGACTCTCCTAGGAGATCCTCAATCCCCCCCAGGATGGGGTTCTGGGCAGCCTGCTTTAGGTGGCCTGGTGGCCAGGATGACTTTAGGAGCTTCCCTCCAACCTCAACCATACTCTGATTCAGCTCCTGGTGGTGCCTCAGCCTGCTTTCTGCTCAGTACAGAGCAGGTACAGGACGAAATTTTTTTTCCCCTGCTGATTTGCTCTATGGTAAAAGGAGTGGTTTTATCAGTCCTGCGTTAATTAAGGAGTACTCTTGAGTTCTTGTAATAATTAAGCTCTGCTGGATAGTAGCAGTTGCACTAACTGGTCAGGTGATGGAGGCTATGGGGAGGGGGATGCACAGCTTGCTTTAGGCCTGTTTGCTGGTTGCCTTTCTGCAGGGTTGGTAACTGAAGGACAACGATTTCAGTGGTGGTGCTCAAAACCTGTTGCTCAGGCTGACCGGGTGTTGTTGGGTGTGGCTGGGGGGGGTTTGGTCAGCTCTGCAACAATTGGAACCTTGGCAAAGTGCTGGGGGGGGTCTCCAGGTGGTGGTTTCCCCTGCCCTGTACGAAGATTCCCTTAGGTGGGGCTTTGCTTGAGGTGGGGCTCAGCATTTGCCTCACTAGAACTGGCACAGAAGAGCACGTCTGTAAAACTGAAGTACCAGGAGTGAAATCCCTGGGTGCTGTAGTGTCCCAGCACTGCCTGGATGGATGCAGAGCTGATGGGTGCTGGCTGGGGGGAGGATACAGGGGGGTTAAAGCTACTGGTCCCCACTAGCTGGAAGAGAGAACTGCAAGGGATTTCTTCATTAATAAATTGTTTTGAAATTTATCCTAAGTGATGTGATTTAGGAAAGTGTATTGAAATGATAAGGAAATGTAACATGCAAATATCAATGAGGTTGTGAACAAAAGACAGGTATGGAACAATATGAATGAAATAGTTAATGCAAAACATTTGGTTATTTTCTTACAATTTGATTGTACCTCAAATCAATCTGCTTGGAGCCAGCTAGTCATAACTAAAATACATATTTAATAGGCTTTAGCCAGAATCTAAATGCTATTAAGATGCAATAATCCTAGTGCTCTCATACAGACAACAGATTGGTAACATCTTTTAATCCTTTTGCAACTTGAGCTTTGTGACCTTTTTTTTTTTTTCTTTTTTTTTTTTTTTTTTTCTTGTGGCTTAAATTATTTCTAGTAAAGTGAGGGTTAAGGCAGAGGCACTTTGGGAATACCACAGGATTTTTACAGACTTGTCTGCAGCTTGTCTGCGGTGGAACATTGTTGCATCATCGTTAAAAACAGCCTTATTTGGGGCTCTTTTAAATTTAAGAGACGTTTTTAAATTACACTATTAACTATTTTGATAAAAGGAGTAAGTAAATTAGAATACTGCTCACAAGTGCAACTCCTTTTTTACCCATTCGGGTTTGGTTAATGGCCACTGGATGTCACTGTTTCTCCACCAAAGTGTTACTCATTATTACCAGGGCTTTCGTGTCGTGTTGTTATTTCAGTGAAGCTCCTTTAGGATGTAATCCTGCAGAAAGTGATAGATGAAATAGAAAGATATCTCCATGGATCTTTCTATGCTATGAGAGCAGTGGGTGGTTCCTTCAAAGGCCCAGGCAGTCTATAGAGAGGAGACTTCAATGACTATGATGTAAGAGTAGTAGTTACAGAAATAGTCATGTCAATCAATTGAGTCTTCAGGGCTATCAGACAAGTTCTGTCAAGGAATTATATCGATTTTAGAGTGGGCTGGTGTCCATAGAGGGAAAAGATTCCATCTGTGTAACTGTAACAAACCTAGAAGCTTAAATCCATCTCTTTAGGGTGGATTTTACATAGGTTGCATGTAAAAAGCTCCAACTTGTAGAACTGTAAAAAATAGTTGATGTTTTCCCAAATGTCAAAGTAGAACTTTCTTTTAAAAGTCTTCTCTTTTAGCTGTGTGGCCCTTGTGAGGCTTGAATGAAGCACTGGACTGCCTGGTGTTCTGGGGAAAATGTTACTGGTCCAACCTTACTGCTGTTACTGTGACCTTCCCTCCTGTGAAGATGATTTTGAGCTGTTACTGCTTAGAGTGGCTGCAGATCAATGGTGTAGTTAAGTACAGACACAGGTAAGTGACTCTGATCTATTTGCAGCATACAGAAAATGGGGCACTAATCATAAGAGCATAACATTTTTTCAGTATTTGGTAAAAATGGGCACATAGGTGGAAAGAGAATAAAGAGAATACATGTTTTAGGAAATGTGCTTGTTTCTGTCTTTGCAGAAATACATCTTCCTCATGCCTTCTGTTTAAGCAGGTTCCAGTTATTGCTTTTCCTGCCATGAACTGCTGTGCTTGGCATAAAAATAATCTCATATTATAACTATGAAAATATTTGTTAATATTATGAAATGAAAATTAATTATTTTACTTAAAGTTTCACTTAGTGGTTAAGAGTTTGACTTCTCTCTTCTCAGATTTAAAGTTTCATCAGAATGGTTTCTCCTGCCAGGAGAAACAAGGCCATCAGACACATTTTCATCAGTAAAATAAGTACTGAGCAACTACAAGATTCCTTCTTATTCTCCCAGATAAAGCCTCAAAAGGCAAGAGGATCACATCTTGCTGTTGAAAATTCAGGTGGGCATATAGGTGATTATTAAATTTATTTTATTAAATAAAATTGCTGCCCTTATTCTCCCTCCATCTGCTTTGAATGATTTCCCCCTAACAGCTGTCAGCATTTTACATTTTGGTGGCAAGATGCTTGTTAAGCACCATAACCAGCTCAGCTGGCTGGTGCACACCAGTGACATAATCCCATCCCTGACCTCAGAATGCTGCCATTGCCAAGTGCACATTTGGGCAGATCTTGTATTTTTTTTCTGCCTTGTTTCTCCCTTCTCTAAAATGGAAGCAGAAGTGTTTCCCCCAGTGCAGGCTCTGAAGGCAAATGTGAATGTGTGTGCATGCCAGAGTTTCTGTGTTCCCCCAGCATCTCCATGTTTCTGTTTTGCTGTGGTGACCTCTCAGCTGGCAGCAATTCCTTTCCCAGCAAGCTGCACATTCTCCTTCCTCTGTGTAAGCTATTAAAACCAGATGCACAGAAAGAACTCTGTTATGATGCACTTTTGTGGGCTGATTTCATTCCTTGGCTGGAAGGGTGGGTGGACTCCCATGAAAGCTGAGGGGAAAGCCCAAGAGGATATAAATCCATAAGCTGGAGCTAAGCTCCTGGGCCTGAATCTGTATCTGTTGGTACCACAGTAAATTAAGTGTAACATACTTAAAGCAAACAACTGAATCTCTGCAAGGCTGGAATGAGGGGCAGGGGAGAGAAGATCTAGTTTTGCATTTACCTGTGTATGTTAGTTCTTTATAGGCTATTCTGTGGTTTCTAATAAATCATTGAGCCTAGAAAGAATAAGTAGCTTTGGGTTGTTCCTGTATCAGCTTAATTTTGAAACACAGGATTCTGAGGAATAAGCTTGTGATCTCATGCAAAACCATGAAAGAGGAAAAGGCACCCTGCCATTTTGTGGGTGTATTTATAGAAAGGTCATCTTGTAGCTTGCATCTGACTCAAACTGGAGCCATCTGGGAATATTTCTATGGATGACAACCAGGAAGCCTCACATCATGCTGCTGTCCTGTCAGATGAGGGTTGCTGTATGCTTTCTTTTGGTTCGTGGTAAGTTTGGAAGAAGAAAGGCACAGCCAGAGTTCAGTATGTTGGGATGTGATGCCTCTCCTTAGTGTTCTTGGATCAATGGCCAGGGTTGTGAGCATGGTGTTAACTACAATCAGTTGTGGGGATGGTCAGCTCCCACAACCTCCAAGCCTCTCCCAGACTTACACTCCTATATCTGGGGCTGCTTTGTGCAGTCTTCTGTGCTCCTGACGAGCAAGTGACACTGCACTTCGTAGGGTTAGTTTGTTGCCTCAGGCAGTTTGTGCTGCCTTGCAAGTGGGGTGTGTGAAGTGTAAGGAGAACCCACTTCCCTGGGACAGTTGATCTCGGGTGTTTCAGTGAGTACTTGCTGCTCCTGAGGCTGACTGAGAGAACCCTGTGACAAACCTCAGAACTAAACCATGGGCTCCAGCACTCAGGGTCCAGTCAGCTGCCTCCCTCGGGATGTGAGTGGGTTGGTGCTGAAAGGCACGAGATGTCGACTCTATATGTGCAGGCAGGGGTTAAGCATTATGAATTTTTAAGTCAGCCAGCTTTCCCATATAAGAGCACTTCACTCATTGGCTCTCTCTTTTTCTGAGAAATCTATCTAGTCATTTCCTGTGCAACCCCTTCTTCACTTTGCAGAAAGCTATACAGTTGAGTAAGTAACAGTAATCCATGTTTATTCCTTCTCACAGGCAGCCTGGATTTCCTCATGGACCACCACCAGCTCAGGGTTCAACACTGAGTTGTTAACAGAGTGCTAATATGAGCATGGTCTTCTCTGCAGGAGAAGAGGACACCCGCCCATGGATGTAAATAACGTGGGGTCTGCTTTCATGCTTATTAATGCTTGTTGGGGTTTGACTTGGTTTCTGCTGAGAGATTATTTACCCTCTGGAGGATCTGTTGGGACTCCTTGTCACATCAGTTCTTGGGTGGAGCTTGCAGCAACTTGGGGTAAGTGCCATGCTCTTCCTCTTTTGACAGCAGGGCTTTTTTTGTGTTGCGCTACTCAAAATGGCTTGGGGAAGTCACAGAAAGAAACAACTCAGCTCTTGAGTAGAGAAGGGAAAGTTGAGCTGGCAAGCAGACCGTGTGGTCTGTGTTCCCTAGGGATGTACAAAGTGCACGTACATGTTATAGGGTCCTTTTTTTAAGACCCTTTTGCTTTTAATGCAGACAGTCTGTGTGTACAAGACTGACGATAAATAACTCAAGCACTGTGGAGGGATGGAAACTGCAGCTGAGAAATGATTTTGGGGGAAGGAAGAGAGAAAAGCATAAGCAAACTGTTACGGAAGTACAAATAAGCCATCTAAAGGATCAGCAGATGTACCAGTAAGTGTTTTGAGGGAGGAGGTCAGTCTGAAATGTGTTTATAGGGTGGATGCTTGTGCCTGCAGAGGAATGTTTGTTGCTGGAGTACAGACTAAACTGAATGGCTGAATTATCATAATGGTTTGTCTTGAAATCAGCCCTTGGATTTCTTGCTGTGAGCTGCATAAAAAGTGCTTTGTGGCTTTTTTCTTCCTAGAACTATATTTCTCCACATACTCATCTAAGCCAGAATGCTTATAATGTGTCAATTTACCTTTTTACTGGTATAGGCTATGAAGGGTGGCTGTAGTCCCAGGGAGGGAGATTTCTCTTCAGAGAAAACCTGTTAACCATTTGGAGGGAGTACATGAGAGGAAGACGGAGTTCTTTCAAAACACTCTATTTCAGGTTGGTAGCCATGGATTTTTTTCTTGCTGCCTCACAAACTGTGCATGAATCTGCAGTCATATGCTGAGTACATAGCTTGCATTGGGCGTGGGTCTGGGAGGTATCCAGATATATATGCAGAGAGGTCTCAAAAGAATAAAAATGGAGTACATGGCATATTAGATGAGAAGTGGGCTAGCTGAGTGCTCTGATGAATACTGATACTCTCTCTGCAGCAGATCTGCTTTTTGCTCTTGGATCAGAGCTCTGCTGTGTTCAGGCTTTGAGGGCTACAAGCATCCACATGGCATCCCTGGGATGTGTGTTTGCCTGTGCTGTGGAGCTGGAAGTTCAAAACCTGTGCTCACTCTGATGGCCAACAGCTCCAGACATTGAGGAGAACCTCCTAATTTTGCCCCAGGATGAAATGCAAGAATGCATGAGAGGCACATAATTTGTGCATGTGTTTTCCCTGTAGAAATAGTGAAATGGTTACCAGCAGAATGTGAGCAAACTTATCACTGTTCCAGAGCAGGCCTATAGTTAATCTTATCATTTTGGCCACTTGGTGACTAGCTCATGTTGGTCTCACAGAGACAAGGACAATGATCACAGTCCACTTTCTTTGCCTTTTATGTAAGGAACCTGTGCTGCTGCCAACAGGTGAGGTCATCTCACAAAGGGGATTCGTATGTTCTGCAGACATTGTTGCCTGTATTTCAAGTATTGCTTTTCAATTTTTCCTCACCAGTGGTACCCTGTTCAAGGCCTTGATTCTTTATTCAGTTCTGTATCCCACTCTTCAGTCTTACTGAATCTGTCTTGCAAGGAACCCATCCATAGTAATTTGTAGGAACACTGGACCTGGAAACATGCTTTCCTCTATGCTTGTGCTGCACTGTACACATTCTAAGTTTGTGAAGAAATTGTGTTAATTTTATCTCTCCCTTGCAGGTTTAGTCTCCCAGTGCAGAACATCTTTGGTGATCTGGAAGGCTGTTTCTAATAGAAATGGATAACTTTACAAACGGGCAGCCAGGCCCGGGTCAGAGGAACAGGTTGATAGGATTGCTAGAAACAGATGACAGTATCCCAGAAGATAAACCTACATCTAGTAAAAAGGAAGAACGACCAGGACATGGCAAGAAAGGGGAGCTACGGCCCTTGGAGACACCTTACCAGAAGGAGAGCAGTAACTTCCCTCCCAGAGTCAAGATTAACCTGAATTATCGGCCAGGACTGGTCAGCAAGTGAGTAACCTGGATAGTGGTAAGGGTGGGATCCCTGCTGATCTGTACTGATCCTCCAGGTAGGGGCCTACAGACTTTGCCATGGTCTAAACTAGAAGTGACATTATAGAAATATTACAGGAATCTGGTGGGAGGTAATTAAAGGCAATTAAAGGGATGTGTTAGCCCTTCTGCACTTGGACAGCTTGTGTATGGTGTGGTGGTGTATCTGGTGGGTATCTCTGGACTAGCATCACATAAGTTGGGTGTTAGACCAGCTCAGCATGAAGCCCTGTACAACTGAGCTGTTCTTGCCAGGGAGGGATGAAAGCCTGTTTGCAGGGTGCTTCACACCATGTGATGGGACCGATTCTGGTCCTGCAGCTATCTTGGGTTTCTCTGTCTTCGTGTTATGTAGTCCAGGGTTGCACATCAGATGGGATCTGGGATGAATTCCAGCTGATGGAAAGAGCAGCCACTTAAGAGACTTCTGGGAAATAACTGTCTCTATTTTTCCCTTGACTCAAAAATAAATTACTTGGTATTTTCTAACAAACTTTTCTGCCCCCTTCCTTTCTTACATCATCCCCCTAGAACTTATTGTGCACTCTTATCCTTTGCTCTCCAGAAATTCTTAATGCTTTGTGTTTCTTCCCTAGCCAAAAGGACCCCAATCGCTTTGACAGGGACAGACTCTTCAGAGCAGTCTCCAGGGGCAGCCCTGAGGCACTGGATGGTTTACTCGAATACTTGAGGAGGACTTCCAAATTTCTCACCAATTCTGAATACACAGGTAGAGTCCTGCCTGGTACTCCATGACCAGGGGGAGCAGAGGCAATGCTTGGTAATGCAGGAGGGAAGCAGGGGAACCAAGAAGGCCAATGGCATCCTGGCCTGTATCAGAAACAGCGTCACCAGCAGGTCCAGGGAGGTGATTCTTCCCCTGTACTCAGCGCTGGTGAGGCCACACCTCGAGTACTGTGTCCAGTTC
The DNA here is from genome assembly GCF_003957555.1 of Calypte anna. Classification (NCBI taxonomy): domain Eukaryota; kingdom Metazoa; phylum Chordata; class Aves; order Apodiformes; family Trochilidae; genus Calypte; species Calypte anna. Next base: position 7,602,063 of record NC_044264.1, read on the forward strand.
TGGGCCCCTCAGTTTAAGAAGGATGTAGAGGTCCTGGAGCAGGTCCAAAGGAGGGCAACCAGGCTGGTGAAGGGACTCGAGCACAGGCCCTATGAGGAGAGGCTGAGAGAGCTGGGGCTGTTCAGCCTGAAGAAGAGGAGGCTCAGGGGAGACCTCATTGCTGTCTACAACTACCTGAAAGGAGGCTGTAGCGAGGTGGGAACTGGACTCTTTTCACAGACGACCTTCAACAAGACAAGAGGACACAGTCTTAAGTTGTGCCAGGGGAGGTTTAGGTTAGATATTAGAAAGAATTTCTTCACGGAGAGGGTGATCAGGCTATGGAATGGACTGCCCGGTGAGGTGGTAGATTCTCCGTCCCTGGAGACATTTAAAAAAAGACTGGATGTGGCACTCAGTGCCATGGTCTAGCAACTGCTCCGGTGGGTCAAGGGTTGGACTAGATGATCTCTGAGGTCCCTTCCAACCCGGCTAATTCTATGATTCTATGATTCTATGAACCTGCTCATGGTACATGGCTTTCTCCAGCCCTCTCTCCATTCTTCTATTTTCCAAATGTCCATCTGAGAATGGAGAATGCCATTGATTAAATATATCCTAGGGCCTTTGCCTGTGCTGCAGACTAAAAATATTGATAAAGGCCTTTGAAAGAATTACTATATTTGGTCCTGCAGTGACAGCTCTGAATCAAGTAATAGACATGTGCAAAGTGCACCCCATTCAGTACTTTTTTTCCTACTAGATGCAAAGACTGGGAAGACCTGCTTAATGAAAGCCCTGTTCAACTTAAAGAATGGAAAGAATGACACAATCCCACTTTTGCTGGAAATAGACCAAAAGACACAGAATCCCAGGCCACTTGTCAATGTGACATGCTCTGATTGTTACTATGGAGGTAAGGTTTCTGTTCTGATGCTGTGTCAAAGCAGCCTCCCCACTAGACAAGTGAGGTGTGCAGATGCAAGGAAAAAGAGGGGAAGTGGAACTTCTGCAGCACTTCAGTTCCAGAGTTCTGGTGTAGCTACAGTATCAGCCTGTTCATCTTTTAGTTCTGATTCTGGTCTGTGTCCTCTTCAGCCCTGAATTAATATGCTTCACTTTTGCAGCTTTTTCCTCAGTCTATAAAACAGAGATGATAGACATTTAATAACCCAGGAATACAAGAGGGTTTGGAAAGCTTAAAAAGCATATCTAAAAGTGAAAAAGAAATAGTAAATCACTACCAAAGAATGAGTTGTGCTGTTGGGTTATCCTTTTAATAGCAGACATGCAGCATAGTCATGGATGTTTATAGTTGGTTTTATCCTCTGGTAGTTGCTCAGGATCTTAGTGCCTGGCAGGGGTAATCTCCTGGTTTTGTGTTGAATTCCTGATTGTTTGGGGCTTGTGTTCTGAGTCAGTGTTTTCAATGTGCTTTTCCAATGAACACTGTTGGAAATCCTCAGTTGGCACCCACCTCCCCCAGGCCTGAGCCTGCAGGATACACAGAACATAACAGCAGCTGCTAGAATCCTTTGCTGTAGAGTCCTGTGGCTGTTCCCTCCAGCACTGGCACCCAGTGGTGATTTTTCCCTGTTTCCTTAGGCCAGACAGCACTCCATATTGCCATAGAGAAAAGGAGCCTAGATCTGGTGAAACTGCTAGTAGAGAATGGAGCTGATGTCCATGCCAGAGCCCATGGTGAATTCTTCAGGAAGAAGAAAGAAGGAGTTTATTTTTATTTTGGTGAGTATGGGGAACATGTTTCTCTGGGGTTTTTTTTAATTGCCTCACTGAATGCCCTGCTGCTAATTCTAGTTGGGTTTGCCCCTCTATGGGTGGGTTGCCATCTCCACTGAACTGTAATCAAGCTCTTGACTTACTTGAATGGCAAGATCCTTTCCCAAACTGAGGTGTCCAAAGAGCATTTGTTGTCATTTTTGGTTTTATGGATTTAACCCCCATCTGAGGGGCTTCAGACAGAGAGAAATACTTGATTAATTTAGCCAAATTAGGGGTCTGGACAAGTGTTTCAGCTGCTCCCAGAAATGAGAAGTTTTGTTGTTGTGTTTTTTTTGGTTTTTTTTTTACTGCAAAAGACTTTCTGAATCTAGAGACATTGAGAAAGGACTTGTTCTGTGTTCCAGTGCTAATTATAGGCTAAACATATTTTCCTAGAATTGCTTTCTCACTTATTCTTTTTTTCCACTGCTTTCTGTTTCTCCTCCAAATACTGTTCTCATCTCTTCAGGTGAACTTCCCCTCTCCTTGGCTGCTTGTACCAACCAGCTTCAGGTAGTGGATTATCTCCTAAATAATCCCCACCAGAAAGCCAGGCTTCAGGAGCAGGATACACAGGGCAACACTGTCCTCCATGCCCTGGTGATGATTGCAGATGACACTGAGGAGAACACCAAGTTTGTGAGCACCACCTATGTTGAGATCTTGAAGGCAGGTGTGAAGCTTGACCCAACGTGCAAACTGGAGGAGATAGTGAATTATGATGGATTAAATCCTCTGCAGCTTGCTGCCAAGACAGGCAAAGTGGAGGTAAAGACTACTTGAGGGAATCCCTGGGCTTGCTGAGAAACAAGGAAGCCTACAACATACATCCTCAGTGTAGCAGTGTGGTTTGTAGGAGCATCCTGCACCCAACCCATAGTAATGCTGCTGACAGTGACAGTGCCACAGGAGACCATAAAGGAGGCCTCCTCCAGGTGTGGGTTAGTGTCCTACAGAGCCTCAGCTGGCTGTTGCTGTTCTCTGTCTCAGACAACACAGCTGGTCTGGACTAAAATTGGTTCTACTTGGGGAAGAGCTTTGATGGTAGGTGTAGTTAGAGTGCCTACTTTGGGCCAGATAGTGTTTGGCTATATCAAGGGGTCTAATTCAGAAAGGCAGGTATCTTGTGTTTGAAGGTGAGCTGGGTGTGCTTGTATCATTCTACACCTTCATTCCATGCACACTTTTCTGCTATGCTCCTGTTTCTCTCCAGATCTTCAAGCACATCATCCAAAGAGAGATCAAAGACCCAGTGTACAGACACTTGTCACGCAAGTTCACTGAATGGACCTATGGACCTATCCATGTGTCTCTCTATGATCTGTCCTCTTTAGACAGCTTTGAGGAGAACTCTGTGCTGGAGATCCTGGCATACAGCAGTGACACACCAGTGAGTGCTTTTACTAAAAGTCAAAGACAGCAACACATTTCTGCCTTCCTGTAGTGCTGCTGTATAATTACACAAACGATTTTGTGTTAATGTGATCTTCCATGATTGTTTTTGTAGAAAAAGAAAGAATGATGGAAATATTTATATGTTTTGTAGTCTGCTTGGTATGCTTCTGAACATCTGTAATATGAGAGAAACTTTTGATCCTGTGGTTGTCTTAAGCTTGAGTGTGTCCAAATACCTTGGTGAAGCCAAGCAGAAGTAACTTCTTATGAGATGGTTGATTTCTTTCATACTGGAAGCCCTGACTGAATAAATCTTTTAGGACTCCCAAATTGGATCTCTGGACTCCAACCCTGAAAAAGACAATCTTCTGGTGGATTTGCATTGCTGTTGAACATGGGTTCATTTTTGTTGTTTGTTTTTCCATAGAATCGGTACAAGATGGTGGTTTTGGAGCCACTGAATAAACTGCTTCAGCAAAAATGGGAAACATTTGCTTCCAAGAGATTCTACTTCAGTTTTGTCTCATACTTGTCATTCATGATCATCTTCACAGCCATTGCATACTACCAGCCCTCACGGGTTAAGGTAAGCCCAATCAGCTTTTATCTGAAAAGGCCTGAACTGAGTTTTAAAAGGTGCAGGGTGGTTATCACTCCCTCTGCTTGTCTTCAGTGATTCCAATTTTTTTATTTTTTATCTAGCAACCTTCATTTCCAGTGGAGTTCACAGCTGGAGGCTTCCTGTGGGTGTCTGGACTGATCATTATCTTGCTAGGAGGCATTTATCTTATTTTTGCTCAGGTACAGGAACCTCTCCCCTAGCTGCATTATAAGAAATTAAAGAAAGGAAAGCACCACTCTGGTGTGCCTGCCCTGCTGTTGTGATGAATGGTGACCATTGATTCTTTTTGTAGAGTCTGTACTTGCGGAGGAGACGCCAGTCCCTGAAGACAATGTGTTCTGACAGCTGCATTGAGATCTTGATGTATGTCTCTTGAGGGGTTTTGTACAATGAAAGCACAAGTGAAATTGATTCTCTGCTGTGTGCAGCTAAGTTGCCCTAACATTACTAGAGAGATGGTGAGCAGGAAAGATTGATTCTCTGCCACTGCCTACCTCTTGCCATCCCTTCCCTGCTTGTTTCTCCTGCCTGCTGCCACTTCTCATAACCCTTTGTTGCAATGGGCTTTGCTGGGGAGGGTCTGTCCTTGTTTTTGTAGCTGAGCATGGTGAAGGTCAGACCGTGAGTTATTTCAAAGTCAAGAACATGCACTTAATTGGAAGAAGAGCTCAAGTTTTTAATCATACAGTCACTCTAGCTCACATTTGGTCGAAAGAAAAATAACCTCTCAGTTTCCTGAGGAGACTTGTGTATAGGTGTGTGTGTGTGCATGTGTTCATAAGTCTTAAAATTCTTTTCCATTTTATATCAGTTATGTGAGTTACATCAAGCAGGAGTTTTCCATACTGTGAGTTACATCAAGAGTCTTTCCACTTAAAGATTAAACAGTTCATAACAAAACTGCAGTGATTTGTGGGTCTGGTTACAACAGGATTTGCTTCTATAAACTCCATGTCTGATTAACTACCACTTTATGTGCTCCGTGTAACCTTGTGAAACGCGCTCGCTTTTCCTTGCAAAAGAGAACAAATCTGCAAAATGGGCCTTTTTGTTAAGGTCACTGTCACTCACTCTCCTCTCCAGCTTCATCCAGGCTTTCTCATTGCTGTTGTCAGCAGTCCTGTATGGTGCAAGTTCAGAGAACTACGTGGTAGTGATGGTGTTCTCCCTGCTGCTGGGCTGGGTGAACACGCTCTATTACACCCGGGGCTTTCAGCGCACCGGGATCTACAGCGTCATGATACAGAAGGTCAGTGCTTGGAAACACTTGGTAGGGAAAGCTCTTGGGTGTGAGGAAGGTGTGAGGAGGCTTGCAGTTACTTTTCTTCTCTCAGGATCATGACAACTGTAAATGGAACTGATGTACTGACACTGCAGAAGGCAGTTAGATCAGTGTCTTTAAGGAAGTGCAATTGTGGCAAACCTCTTGTTTGGCATCTTTGAATATAGCAAATTCAATCTGAAGTGAGAGCAGTTGACACCTGTTTGTCCTAAAGTGACTCAAAACCAATGCAAGCTCTCTGGAATTGTTATGCTTGGTCTGAGGAGTGTTTACAGGTCTATAAAGGAGTCTGACACTGGGAAAGCAAGACAAAGTGGGTGAAATAAGGAGCCAGGGAAGGATTCTGATCACATCTTGTGTGAAACCCAGTGGAGACAGAAAAGAGAGAGACATGTTGAAACAATTTGGAAACAGCCCTGCTGAGGAATTGACATATTAGTGTTTCAGAGAATCTTACAGAAATATAATGAAGCTTATGTAGTGCTCTCAGATTAAGCTAGTAATGATAGTTAACTGAGGAAGTAATTTAATGTGTATTAGTTTCTTAAACTGAATATAGCATTTTCCAACTTGCTTTTTAGTCTTATTATTTGGGGTTGGTTTGTAATGTGTGAGAAGAGAAGATCATCCTGGTGGTTTCACGTGATATAAAGAATGGCACTTCCTTCTGATTTGTCTTTCAGACTATCCTGAGAGATCTGCTGCGTTTCCTCTTGGTTTATTTGATCTTCCTCTTTGGCTTCACTGCAGGTGAGGACTTACTCATTATGTTACAGGTTGGGCTGCAAGAAGTAAATTTTTCTGAGGACTCAAATTCTGTTTCTCTCACAGCTCTGGTTACGCTGATGGGGGATGCTCCTCTGGTCTCTCACAACAAGTCTCTTGCTCAGATGGAGAGCACTGGGAACCACGCTATGTATGGTGGGCTGCTTAGTGTCTCCCTGGAGCTCTTCAAGATCACTATTGGGATGGGTGACCTGGACTTCCAGGAACATGCCAGATTCAGATACCTTGTCATGCTTCTGCTGCTTCTCTTTGTGATCCTCACATACATTCTTTTGCTCAACATGCTGATTGCACTCATGGGTGAGACTGTCACAGCTGTTTCTGGTGACAGCACACAAGTCTGGAAGCTGCAGGTGAGACACGCGGCTGCTCAGCAGTTGTGTCATGGCCCAAACTCCTACTTATGTCCCACAACACCAGAGATGACAGTGCCTGTCTTTGTCACAGGTCTCAGCTATAAACTTCTTTGACATCTGTTTGGTACTGTGGAGGAAAGTGCTAACAAGTTTTAGGTGTGTTTAAAACTCCTGCTGTTTGCATGGTTACCAGGCAGTCCAGATCCATGAACATTAATCCCTTGAGAGAGTAACTGACTGGCACTAATAAGCTAAGGAGCACTTTGGGATGAGTTCTGAAGTGATTTTCTAAGTTAAAGTAGTGGCAGATTGGGGAAGATTTAATCAAAAAGAAGGGCTGGGTTCTTTAGGGTCTGTTTTCTCTCTGATGTGGACTTCTTCTTTCAGAGGGCTATTGCCATTCTAGAAATAGAGAAGTCCTGGCTCTGGCGCCAAGGTGGGAAGAGGAGATCTGGCTGCTTCGTGTCAGTGGGCCTCAATAAGAAAGATGAGAGATGGTGTTTCAGGTAAGGCAGATGTACCATTACCCCTTACCCTCAGCCTAGGGATGGGTTCCCACAGTTCAGAAACCAGAGGCCCCAAACCACCACAGGGGTTTTCAGCACTGGCTCAATGGAATGACTCAACCCCATCTTCCTGGTGCATGTGGATGGGTTGGTGGCTGCAATGTGCATGCAGTATGCAGGGGAAGAAGATATTTGGTTTGTGGAGGTGAAGCTTAGACTACAGAAGATCTTTATGCACAAAAAAATGTCAAAAACCCAACTCTGCAGGGTGTTTTTGCTACAACCAGACCAGCAGGATTGTGTTGGCAGGATGAGTTGGGATGCTGCAAGATGCTGAGATATGGACTGAAATGCTGTGCTCTGTGCATCAGTGTCTGTTGCATTTTGTCTCTCCAGAGTAGAGGAAATTAAATGGACAAATTGGGCAAAGGATGGGGGAGTTCTTAAGGAAGACCCTGGAAACACCAGTGATTCAGAAATAAATCCAGAAGGTAAACAAAATCATGAAGAAAGGTCTTCAGTATCCTGCTCGCTTTCTGCTCAGCCACTACTCTTTGCATGTTATGTTGGTAACAGAAATTTTAGGCTTGCTTGTGAAATTGCTTCCATGCAGCACCCCTCAATAGCAGCAGCATCACTTGTGAATTGAGAAGATAAAGAATTAGAGTAGGTGTGGAGCTGGGAGTTTGGGATCAAGTAATGGGAATGAAGGAGACACCATTCCTACTTACCTCTGGTAGAAATGGGCAGGAGACACTGCTGAGAAAAGCAGGGGCTGGTCTTCCCTTTGAGTCAGTAGCCCAAATGTGTGGGTTTTTTCTAGGAAATATAAAATTTAGGCCCACTCATGCTGTAAGATTACCTCTGCCTCCCTGTTACACCTGGGAAGCAGCTCTGTGTGGAAAATGGAGAGCTCTTACTTCTCTAGAAATACTTTCTCCAGCCTGGCAGAGCTTGAGCAGAAGCTCCACTGGTTTCAAACACAGCCCCCTGCTCTTCCAGTATAGATTCTTCCTTGATGCTAATTTTCTAGGAGTGGGAAGATTGCACCACTTCCAGTGCTATCTGTTGTATGTTGGGTTGTCTCTGAACCTACACTCTTCTAAAAACTGTACCCCTTTGTCAGCTTCCTGCTGACAAGGGCTGCTGTTTTTGTGTCTCCAGCTGTAGAGACAAGATCCTGGAAACAAACACCACAGAAACAACTGAGATCAACTGTTCCAGAGGAGCAGTCACTGTTACAGCCCCAGCTCTCAGCAACTGAGATGATGCCTCTAGAGGGACAAACCAGAAATCTTTAGCAGGTTTTTCTGGATTGCAACTTTGCTTCTAACTTCAAAGGAATAGTTCTTCCTATAGTGGCTGGAAGAATCAAAGGCATTATCAGTACTAAAATGCATTTCATTGAAGACTGTGGTTCAGCCTGTGGCTTAAAGTATTCTTCTGCACTTTAATCATTAATTTCCTCTGAAGAAACTATTTTTACTCAACTTTTTCTGCCTGCCACTTTCTTATTACTCTGCCTAAAGGTACAAGAGCAAGACCATAGGGGCAGTGGGGAGTGGTTTGGGGGAAGGCAGTGCTTTCTGAGCTGTGTACAAATAATGCTATTTGCCATAGAGAAGCAAAAGATGGAGTGACATGTCTTCCAATGGGTCTTCCATTATTCTTCTGTCACAAGAGACTGCCCTTTAGTACTTGGGAATAAAGAGAGTTGTAGAGGCATAAAAAGTTAAGGATGGAGTTGTCTTCTGTGAAACATTGTCAGTGTTAAGTCACAAGTGGACAACTACTCAGTCATCAAGAGGTCATCAAGATCCTTACTGAGTCTTTGTGTCAGTGCCTGCAGTGCTTGGTGTTCAGCCCACATCCAAATTCCCATTTTACAATATTACAATGAAATCGTTTGCACAATGTGCACAATCACTTAAGAGCACAAAAGAGATGTGGATTTCCTGGAGCTGTAACCCCACGTGGTGAATTTCTGAAACATCTGTCTGTCATGGGTTGCTCTGTCTCTGTAGAAAACAGCAGCAGAATCCTACATGTGGCTTCTGAGGGACAGATGGGACAAAAAGCATGGTGCAGTCAGTATTTCCTGTCAGTCTTGGTGGGCATCCTGTCTTGCTGTAAACTATTACAGGGACCTCATTGCTTTTTTTAGGTGCACACTGCCTGCAGCAGGATGGGAAGCATGCTTCAACCTTTGTGGACAAGAGATAAAAATGAGTTGTCTCACTTTTCAGTTTATATTTAAAAATAATATGTATTTCTGTAAACTATCAGTATAGCAAGTTTAATTAACAGAAATTGTTAATCCTTGGATGTGTTTTCAGAGCTTTGGTCTCACTCAAAAAGGAGGAGAAGATGTAATCAGTGTGGACTATAAGGCCTTATCAAATTCCTGCAAACATTTCACCCAGCACTGTGCTGACCTCACTGCCATTCAAGTGAACTCTTGTTTTCCATGCCCTCCTGTCAGCTTGTGCAGCCACCTCTGAAGCTGTGACAGGTGATGTAGCACTGGATGCAGCTGTCACAGAGGGAATGGTTTGTGACAGCCCTGAAAAAGCTGCACATGTTGGCAGCATCTTTCATTCAGTAAGAAACTATGCAGCTCAGAATCTCCTGTGTCTCATTTCTCCTCTGAGCAAGGGATGTGGGGAGGTTTGTCTTTTGGAGAGAACCTTCTTCATCCTGGTGTTTACTACATGCACAAGACCAGCAGCAAAACTCTGCTTTTAGAACTTGCTCCCTGTCACTTCACACAAGTTATTCCCCTGTGCTGGCCAATTCCCTCTGCAGCTTCACTGCATTTGGACTCTGAACTGTGTCTAACTTTGCTCCCTCCAGCTTCTGCTGTTTTCTTGCTTTGTGAAGCCTTCAGCTGCTTTTTCCATCTATGGCTTTGTCCTAAGTGTTCCCAAGATTTGGCAAGGTGCTCATACTGCACAGAAGGATCATCTGGCAAATGATAATCTATTGCTGTGCTTGGTGCTTTGCTTTGGTAGGGAAACTCTGAGATCCTCAAGAAATGCAAAATCTGATCTACCATCCCTGCCTGGAGTTTTAATAAACAACAAAAGAGAAATCTTGATTTTTTTTTAGTGTTTTTGATAACTGAGGGCTGTTACAGCTTGCTTTCAAGATAACCTGCCTCTTCAGCTATTCCTTGAACCTTCTTATCTTTAAATCCCTTTCCTAAGCTTGCAGTAGTAGTTTCTTGTTTGATCTGCATTAAAAAACTGTTCTTAAATATCTTGTGTCTACTGTGAAACAGGGCCTTGGCATTCCCTGTGTTTCAGAGTCATGTCACAGACCACCAAGTCCCAGCCCCCACAAGCAGATGGGCAGCAGGCAGGGACAGGCAGATGCAGCAAACACAGGTTGGTCAGAAGCTGTAGCAGTGCCCAGGCTGTGGTAGTTTTTTGTGCTGTGGGGAAAATGGAGATTATTTTGAGGAGTTACCACTTCTCTGTTGTGGGGTCTCTGCTACAGAGCTGAGGTGAGTTGGCAGCATTGAGATTAATATCAGTAACCTCCCAGTTTTCTGTGCCCAGGGTTCCTCTGCTTCCACCATCTCAGCCACTTCCCATTTTGGTCACGGTACCATCAGGAAAGGCTGTCTGGGGTTTATTTTTTGGGTTTTCTGTAGTTGCTTGGAAGAGAAAGGACTTACAAGCTGGTTCAGAGCTTTGAAGGACCAGCAAGCTTGTGGGATTCACTCCTAATAGCTGGTAATGTCCTATCAGGAAACACCTTGGTCATTTACATGAGAAACTATCAGCAGATGATGAGCCCTCTCCTGTCTACCTCTTGTGACAGGTAAACCTGCATTGCAGCCCATCCCTACACAAATGGGGAGGCTTTGCAGGGCTCTCCTCTGAGCAAACAGAAACCTTTCACAAACATCAATGAAGAAACTGTTTCTCTCTTTTGTCTGTATGAGCCATGGAGACTCAACCAGGCCATAGGGAGGAGACACCAACAGCTCTTGTCACTTTTCCCTCTCCTGTGTGATTTGGTGAAAATTGCTCAGTTCCTGGCAGGGTTGGGAAGCAACCTTGCAGACCTTGTTGCTTTCAAATTATTCCTTTTCCTCTGTGCAAGCAGTTTTCTCCCTGTAGCCTCCCTGCTCCGTGATCTGCCCCCCAAACTTATCTCTGTAATCTTCTTAAAAGAAACTTCCTGCCTGGTTTGTATGGTTCCCCATTCCTCAGAAAGCCCCATTCCTCAGGGCTATAGGTGGAAGCAAGACTTTCTTGTTCCTCAAGTGCTTCGTATGTTTTATTTTGTTGTTGTTTTTTCCCCTGTTTTGTTTCAAAGCATGTTCTGAAGCTGAAGCCAGTTTGGGGAGGTGTATCTGTGTCTCAGCTAATTCCCTCTCTTTTCATCTCTTCCTGACCCCACTTGGAGCTGAGCATACTTTCCACTGCCTCTGTAGCTAGCAAAAGGAGGCTTTGAAATGTGACAAGCAAAAGGACTCAGACAAAGAACAGATGCTTTATGTAAGTCTACATAAGCCACAAAGAGCTGTTTCTGAAGTGATGCAGCTGGCAGATTGCTCAGCTGGACTGTTCCTAGGGCTAGCTGTCAATTTTGGTCTTCTTTGCTCTATTTAAGAAGTTTCATTTGTTGCTGTGGCACTAAAAAAAACCTAAAAGTGTGTGTGGGGGGGAGAGACATTTTAAAAGCAAACTTTGCAACTTCACATCTGCTTCAGCAGCATGAATAAAACTGGGGGAGACAGGACTAGGCAAAGCCTCAGAAAGTCATAACTGTGGCTGCCTCATGGCTGGCACATAACTGTTCTTAAAATGTGATGCAGAGAGTGTTTTTCTTCAAATGTAATCTTTTTTTTCAGTTTGCATTCATGAGCTGTGGAGTACTACAGCATATCTGGACTGCAAGGATGTTTGTTAAGTGTTCTTAACCACAGGGAATCCTCAGAGCAAGAGAGATGGAGGTAGCTAGAAAGCATCTGTGTGGCTTGTTGCACTCTTCTGAGAATGCTTGGAAAATTTACACTTTCTGGGCAAGAGAGAGCCATGACTCTGGTGCAGGTTTCTCCCCCACCTTACAAAAGGATTTCCTATGCAGGTAACTCTGCTGGTTACCCAGCATTTGCTCTTTCAGCTCATTTAGCATTGTAACAAGACCCTGCACTTCCTACACAGTACTCTGATAGTATGTGCTCTCTGGGAGTAATTCTCTGCCCAGGCCAGAGTCAGCAGTACAGAGAGATAAGGGATCAACAGAAGCCAAAGAATTGTTAGCAGAAGGGAGAAGAGATGCACAGAATGTCTTAACATACCCTGTGCATCTGGTCATAAAATGTCTATTTCTGACACAAATAATATGCAAAATCAGAGGAACACCAAGTCGTGCAAGGGTTTGGGGGTAAACATCTTGCATTAAAATATTACTATGAGGGTGCATCTGAGAGCTGCTGTCTCTTAAATCCTTGCTGTGAATTCATTTAGGTCAATCTGGGCAATTCATACTTTTGAGTGGAGGCAGTTCTGTGGTTAACACTGAGAGAAAAGTGACTGCTGGGTGAACTTATACTCTCAAATACAAATGAATTATGTTTGGCCTTCGATAGGTTTTGGGTTTTCTTTAATTTCTCTTGCATCCTCAGGTAGGCAGGCTGGTGGTCTGGATTTTGAGCTTGCACAACCTGGTTTCAGTGTGCAGATCTTGGACAAGGTAAGCACTCTGCATTTCACCCTGCTCAATGGTTGTACCCTTCAGTACTTGTCAGGAACACAGAGTACAAGAAATGATGCCACTCTTTACACACACATCCAGTCTACCAAGATGTAGGTTACCCAGTGTTTGTTCTCTCCCTAATGCTTTGGAAATGTCAGAAGAAATCACAACTTTGGGAAAAGACTGGGAAGAAATGCAGCTAAATGGGATGTGTACTATATTTGTGTTCTGTTCTCATGGCTCCAGGGGAAAGAGGTCATCAACTGTGGTGTTCTTTTTCCTGTCAAGTTGTTGAATAATGACTTTGTTACTGCTAAACTGGTTGCAGGATCTGTCCCTGAGGATGGCAGTAATAAAATAAATAATAGGGAAATGATCCACATATAAGTAGATACGTGATGTTTTTGTTCTAAAAATTGCCTTAGTGCTGCAAAGGACACTAATTGTACAACACTATATATAGAGAATTCCAGTGAAAGAGCTGCTTGTCTTTTTCTGGAGCCCAGGTTGGATCTTATTTGGGATCTGAGCTCTGCCCACTTGATGTGAACCATGATGGGGTGACAGAGCTTCTCCTTGTTGGAGCTCCACTTTATCACAGTGGAGGGGAAGAGGGGAGGGTTTACGTCTGCTGCCTGGAGACAGAGGTAAAAACACTGCTAGCGTAAACACTCCTGGCTGGGGATTTTCCAGCCGTGCCTGAGCAGTGACAAATAAAACATTCCTGCTCTCTGCTCTCACTCAGTGTGCTCTCCCTGTATGGTAGAGGACTGCAGGATGGAGCCAGCGGGTCCTGTCTTGGCCATTAGAGTATAAAAGAGAAACAACTAAAGAAATAAAACCATTCTGTCCCTCAGGGCTACCATTATCACAGCGTAATAAACTCTCGTCTGGTGCCTGTACCTGGGGAGTTGGTTGGTGCAGACCTTGCCCTGCCGAGCAGGGTTTGCAAAGCTTGCAGGGAACGGGGGTGCAGGGAGCTGCTGGAACTTTGCTTCCTGATGTAGAAAACAAAACGTTTCGTGGGTCCAGATGCAGGATCCGTTGCCCAATATACAGAGTACAGGTTAATGGCATCAGTTGGAACGAGAAGTGAGATTTAAGAGCAGAGCAAAAGGAAAACCCTCTTTCATGGGCTGCTAAAATTTGCTCAGGGCACCTCCGGGCTGGTTGGAAGCAGAAAGCATCTCCTGGACGTGGCATGATGTGCTCCCTCTTGTGGCTTCTGGCTGTAACACGGGGGGATGGTTGCTGTTGAGAAACAAACTGGGATGACGGCAATCTGATGTTGATTTAAGAAAAGTCTTCCTGAGGGTGTCTGAGCATTTCTGTGCTCTCCATGCAGGCGGCTCAGGCGTTTGGTCCAAGCCTCCCTGGCCATCCCAGGAAGTTTTAAGTCTTTTGCATCTCACAGGTGTTACAAAACCATCTTTACAGTGAAGCTTTACTCTTGAAAAGTTGATTTTCCAAAGGGCAAGAGAGAGATCCTGACTTGCATTTGTTGCTTCCCCCTCTTTCCCCCTGCATTTTAGGCAGTCAAAGCCTCTAAAGGTTCTTCAGGACTCCAGTGTTTTGGACAACCCCTGGATATTAGGTTTGGTTTCACTAATGTTCTCCAGGATATGGCAGGAGGATCACTGGAGAACATGGCTGTGCTCTGGTAGGTAATAAGTGCTGTTCTTTTGGTGTGCTGGGGAAATGCTTTTAAGACAAATATAGAATCTGTGTTCCAAGCACTGTGCAATGATTCTGTTTTAAATTTAGCATCAGAGGGACATTTAAAAATATTTCCCAGTGCCAGAAATTATGGAAATTGTAAAACCTTCAGTCCAACTTTAAGATCTCAACATCTAAAGCTTTGAACAAGCATGAGATAGTGAACATGAACTCATTAACACAGATCTAGATCTAAGAAGACCTTGATCTCTGCAGTTCAGCACTGATAATGGAGGTCATAAAGTCAAACAGATCATTTATTCACAAACCATACTTCATTTTCAATCAGACATCTGGTAGCTGCGTGACCCATGGAGTTCATGAAGGCTACGACATGGCAGGCAGATTTTATTTTATTCTTGCACTTTGTATTTGGAAGCAAATTGCAGATAAAGAGAGAATTTGAACAGCTAGATAATGCCTTTATCTAATGGAAACATAAACACTGGGTTTCATTTTGAACCTCTAGCCATATTGGTGTATTTTGGCTGCCTGTTCCTTCAGACTCTTGGGATTTTGTGTGTTCTGAACGTTCCCAGCAGAAACTGGAATTTTTCTAAATAGGCCAGCAAAGCCCAGGTGAAGCACCAGGGAAATAGTGAGCAGTATATATATAATATATATTTTTATTATTTTTAGTTTAGTTTAGATGTTTGTTTCAATTTATATGTGAGGCTGCAGATTTCTAATAAAGTTTAAGGTTATGCTTGACATCCTGTCTCCTCTCTTGCCATCCTTCAAGCTAATGCAGCTTTTCTTCACAGTCTGAGATCCAAATAACAGCTTCTGAAAAAAAATCCACAAAGCTCTGTAAAGAGGCAACTCTTTGCTACTCCACAGGAGTCTTTACCACAGTTCAGTATTTAATTGGCTGTTGATAAAGCCCAGGACAGAGGAATTAGGACATTTAGCACTGAGCAATAATGAACACTAATTACTGTAGTTGCAGTGCTGTAGGGATTTTGATGTTAATGGTACATCTATTTCCTAAGAATAATTCATGAGATTCTTGAGTGTTGGTCAGCATTGCTTAGTGCTTACATACCCAGTGTTTAATTATTAATCATTATTGAACTTCTCCAGAATCATCAGCCAATGACAGTATTTTTATATATGAATAAACTGGTGATTTTTATTTTTTGTTATTGGTGATTTTTATTTGTGAATAAAACTATTACTAAAGGAAGTAATCTTCTCATCTCTACAAAGCAGTGTGCCTATATGTGCACAGCATATGTCCATATTTATTCAAGAAAAACATTCTATCTCTGGAAAAAAAATTAATATTATTGCCCTGTGGTGATCCAGGGGTGAACACCTGGCATTTCTGTTACAAGATCTTATCCCCAGTGAAGACTCTTGGTGTTATTGCTAAGAGAGCTTCTCCTGGGAGATGAATTACAAAACACCATAAATTTAGGACTGAATTATCACCAGAAGGTCTTTTCTTTCCAGTTTCTCCTTAATCGAGGTCATGGGAATTTTGATTTTCAGCTAAGCTGTGTGTATATCTGTGAGGATATTCTGGACCTGATATCTTAGAAAAATTAGGACTGTTAAAACCTGACTTGATCTGTGTTTGCTTCCAGTTCCCTCACAAGAAGGACTGTAACAAGACTGTACTGCTCATTTAACTCTGACAAGTCAGATTCAGTGAGTCATAGCAGCTGAACTACCCAGATTCTGCATTTAGCATCCATTTAAAATGTCATCGTTGTGTGCAAGACATTTTCTTCAGATTCTCAGAGAAGATTTGCTCTTGTTTACATGACTTTCTATTCAGTTCATCCTTTCCATAACATCCTGCTCATCCACCACTCTCCCTGAGTGACTGTGGGCTTTGCTGGGCTGTTCTGGGAAATCCCAGAGGAAAGACCAAGGTTTATACAACTATAATCATCCTAAAATCCCAATTCTGGCATTTCATTTGGACATGGGATTTTGATTTAGACTGATGCACAGCACCACTGAGTTGCTCAGTTTAGGGAGCCTGAGACAGAACAGTGGGCATTGCTCCCTTGTAAAAACCAACCCTGGGGAGTCAGTAACATCAAGTGTTTAAAACCTGGCTTGATGTAAAGCAGCAATGATAAAAATGTTGCATAAAGTGTGAAGATGACTCTTTTGGAACAAGAAGGAAGCATTTTCCTCCACACCCTGAAGAATTCTGAATAATTAATTGGGCTGTGACATTCTCCTGTGTGTGAAAGCATTTGGAGGAAATAATTACCAGAGCCAGAATGCTTCAGGCCTCTGATTAAAAACCAACCCTTAGAAATTGCATCCCCCCTATCTCAGTTTTCTGTCTGCTTCTAGAAAGAATAATGCTGGGCCACACTGAACGTTTCACTAGTGAGCAGTGGTGATGCCTCGTGTGACAACCATGATCCTGAACTATCCTAAAAACCTGCTCTCCATAAGGAGGCTGCTGAGGTGAGATGATAGAAAGGCTCTTCAGCTGGCAGCAGCCTGCTGAAGCAAAACCCAGCACAGCCTCCTATTCATTTCCTACCTAAATAAATCTTGGAGTAAGGTCCAGGAAGGGAAGGAGCACTTCAGTCCTTAGGACTAGAGCCTGAACACTGGATTTATCTGATTTAAGACTCCCAAGCTTTTACTGGGCTATTTGTAAGTAATTCATTTTATGGGAGCAGACAGGCTCAATTGAATTTCCCAGTGGTTTTATTCAACATTCAGGAGCATTCTTATTGTGTTGGCAGCCATCCTCTCCTGCTCTTCACTGAATTCCTTTAACTACTCCAACCTTAGCCTGTAACTGCAGACAGGATAAGAAGACAGCTGTAAGCAGAGATTGTTATTTTCTCTTTTTCCCTGCCTCTAAATGATGCTGCTCTTGCATCCTATCTCTACAACTAAGCCAGAGCTGCTCTTCTTTCTAATTCAGCTTATGGCTGGGATGCTTTTTCTCAAAGCAAAAGAAGGTTTTCGTATTCCTGCACTTTCCTTAATGTCTGATTTCTCCAGAAGGGAACAATGAGCAGAAATTACATTGGCCATCATGTTTTAACAGTACCCTGGTGAGCTAAAGAGTATTTACACAGTAATCAATATTTTATGTCTTTCTCTTCCAGTTTGCAGCAATTTAGCCATTAGATCAAAGCAGATTCCAGAATAAGTCTGCAATCACCATTAATATCTCCAAGTAAGTATTGTTATTTTCATGGCAAAATACAATATGAACTAGAAAGGAAAAAAATCAGAATTCCTGCATGGTACTGTTTGTCAGTCACTGGTTACACAAACCCATACTTGGATCCATGTGAAAAATCTTTCCTTCCCTTATGATAATTTTAGCTTTGCTTGTACTTCATTATTTCACTAAAATATTAAGACCTTTAAGGTCCTAATTTAAGTGTAGTTATATTTAAAAGCTTGTGCTTTTTTAAATGGCAAACTGGGTTCTGGCATCCTCCTTCCTCCCCAAAGAGAACAGATGATTAAAATATATAACACAGCTCTGTTCCAAGTAAAGCTTTCACTTCAAATGATGGATTAAAACTTATGTTCAGGGAATTTTGCTTGATTAGGGACTTTCTACTCTTACCATTTACATTCCTTTCCTGTCACTTTCCTCCCATTAAAATTTATGGCCTCTGAGTAGTACCCAGCATTTTTTAAACAGAGAGCACCTTTAAAAAGGGAATGAGAACTCATCTCCAGCAGCCACCCTTCATTGCAAGCTCAGTTTAAAGCAAAGGTTTCTGTATGAATTTAATGCCCAGTTTTGTGAGGGGTAGAAGGTTTAAATTTAGTTTAATGGAAGCTATGCTGCATGTTCACAAATCTGCATTAGGAAACACTTCAAGGCAATGGCAGCTTTTAATATTTGCAGCAGTGAAGGGCCACTCCAGCACTTTGCCATGTCACCAAGGGTTGACACCACTCAGGTTCCATCCCTCTTGTCCAGCCAATATTAGCAGTTCTCAAACCATAGAAATAAAGGACCAAAGAGGCAGAGAATAATATTGTTTCATCCTTTTTTTTTTTTTTTTAAAGTATAAATGAAATTAGCAGCATTCTGACTGAAGAACATGCCCTTCCTGTCAGACATGCATTCACTGTTTTAAGAATATTGTGAAAACTATTCCTAAAACTTAATAAAGTTTTAAGAATATTAAATTAGATTGCATTACTCTAGTCAATTAGGAGAAAAAAATGATGGAGAGGATGGCTGGTAAGATTCCAATCCAATCTCCATCTTAATAATTCCAAGCACTGCAGAGTGCCAAGTGACTTTTGTGGTACTAGACAGTAAAAGTAAAGAGTCTGGAAGAGGAATAAAATTATCTCATAGTCAGGGGGGGCTGGTAGGGTCTCCAACTACTTAAGCTTGTAAGAAGTAAACTTCAATGTGTGTTCAAAGAGATGAATCTAATTAATTGGTAGCCTGCATATTTATACACAGAGAGACAGACTGCACAGACAGCAGTTCAGTTCTAATGACTCTGATGGTGCTGCCTCTTAATTACTTAATGCATCTGGGGCATTGGATGTACTCATTTTTAAGAATAATCCAATTCACTTTTCACTTAGTTTGATTTATTGCTCTCTCCAGACCAGTTTCTTGCATGTACCTAAATGCTAGCAAAGGATTTCTTGAAACAAAGAACTCCAATTTAATATAAGTATAGCATCAAACTTACCTCATTTGATCCATCTGCAAATAGGAGTAAAGAACATTCATCATCCTGTGCATTTTCTTCTGTAGATAACTGAAGAAAACTGCTTGAAAGCTACCATCAAGTTACAGATTTGGGTTCCTATCAGCATACAAGGACACAACAGTTAAAAATGGATCAGGAACACAGGTACTTTTTATTTGGTTTTTTTTTGTAACCAGCTACCTCTCCACTGATTGTTAAGAGGAGAAAACCTCACCATATTACTGCAAATCAGAGTGTTTTTAAAACCTACACCACAGAAACTGTACATATTTACATTTTGTAGCATCATTGCAGGTAAAAAATTTTGCCAAACTGAACAAAAGCTCAGTTAGAACAAAACTAAGTAAAAAGGTGGGATTTCTCCTCTCCAGACTAGACTAAGAATATTTACCTTTGGCCTCACTGCCCAGAACTGCTTTTTTTTTTCTTTATAGAAAAAAGAAATTTGTAAGGAAAAGAACATATTAAGAAAATAACTTTTAATAGCTTAAAACTAAAAAGGTACTAAAAAGGTACTACTATTTCTGAGGAATTCAGAACATTAACTGACCCTGAAGAAGTCTTTCCTCCCTTCTCATTCCCTTTCTCCTCCCTTCTCAAACATCAACTCGGATCTTCCCCCTCTTAATCACCCCTCAAGGAAAAGTACAAATAGAAACATCTTTATTTGGGTTTTTTTTCAGACATTTTTCATACTGTATTATACACACTGGTAGCCTCATAACACTTTTTCACTATGCCAGCATTCACAAAGATCATACATTAAAACAGCAAAGGAGAAAGGCAGCATCAGGAACTTAGTTCTTGGGCATGTGGCATTCCCCTGCTCACTGGAAGAGGCTGCTCTTTTCTAAAGCCTGGTGGGCAGACTCAAAAGTCAGTACTTCTTTGTGGAACTTAATGAGCTGCTGCTTTGTTTTCTTCATGGCAGGAGTCGATGCCTTTTTCTTGTAGACCATGGCTTTCAAAAGTTTATCAGCCAAGTAGTGCAGCCAGAGGACATTGCTGTGTGGGTGATAATCAGTCCAGCTGTTGGAGTTCTCTGCTTTCATTTGCCTGTAGATATCAAACTGGTAGTCCCCTGTGCCCTGGAACAGTTCTTCATCAGTGGAAAGGTCACAGAACACAGTTAACCCATCCTTCTCCAGCCGAGACAAGGTGTAATCAATGATGTTGACATGAATCCCTGCCGTGGGGATTGTGTGTGCTGCCCCATTTAACACATAACTCAGCTGCTTTACATCTGTTTTCTTCACCAGCACGTTCCCCCAGTGCAAATCCCTGTGCTCAAAGTGCAGTTCCTGCTCTGCCACAGCCAGGGAAGCAGTGACCTGGTGCAAAATGCTTTTTGCTGTTGCCACTGAACTGAAACTGTTTCTCATATTCTCCAAGTCGCTGCCTCCAAATTCAAACTCCAGGACCATGAAGAGCTGCTTGTCCCCAAAAAAATGTGGCCGGTCATTTTCTGATCCTGTTACTTTGTGGTATTTGTCCCAGGCTTCCAGGAGATACTTAGGATAGGCCCCTTGAACACAGTGCACGGAGTACAAGCTGATGAACCCAACTGTCCTGTTCAAAGACTCTTCAGATAGAAGACTGAGTTCTTTAGAAATTATTATCTCAGGCAGAATCTCCCCAAAGCTCTTCTGAGCTTCCCCATTTACTCTTTCAGTGCCTTCAATGGGAATTATTTTTAAGGCTACAGGTCCTCTCTCACTATTGATCTGGAACACCTCTCCAAACACCCCTTCTCCAATTTTCTTGCAATCTTTCATCTTATCTAAAGGAATGCATTCCTCAAAAGTGATAGGCCCCTCCTGGTGGCATTCCCCAAAAACCTTCTCTGCATCTGTAAGCATTATCTCCAGGACAGAAGAGGAATCCCTGGGAGCCAGCAGGAGCATGGAGGAAGCAGACCAAGTGCTGCACTGGGCCTTGCCAGCAGATGGGGGTGCGTGGTACCTTGAAAGCCTGGATTTCACAGAAGGGGTACAAGAGGTGCTGCTGTAGAAACTCTCTTCTGTGGTAACTTTCTTCTTCTTATGGAAGGACAAAGATGCTTGAACTCTACCCCAGGAATAGGAGCTATTGAGGAATGAACAGTCATTGTCTCTTGTATCTAGAGACATCTCCAGAGCATCCTTCTTATTTCCTTTTTTCCTCACTGGCTGTCTGAAAAGGGAGTTATTAGGCTGCTGCTGTCTCTTATTTTTGTGCTTTTTTGGACGAAGCCTTATTTGCCTCCCCCACCGACTGGCACTGAAGCCACTGATACAAGCTTTCCTACAGGTACTGCCCTCTCCAGGAATGACCTTGGTACTTCTATGTTCATTTTCCGAGATTCCTTGAAAGCCTACAGGAGATACTGGCTGCTGGCAGGTAGGTCGAGTATCTGCCTTTTTGTTGTGTTTCATGCCCATCAGCCACTCTGGCACTTCTTTAGGGTCTAAGACCACCACCGGTGAGAGCTGGCAGCACTTCTTTTGGTCTCCCTGACAATGCGAGTTTCTGTTTGTTGAACCTCCACTTAAATCATCACACGGCTCGTCAGAACCGGCCCCGTCAGAACCGGCCCCGTCACAGGGCGCAGGGTGCTGCAGCTCACCATTAACACGAGTCAGTGCTCGAGGGGCAGTGGTGACTTTCTGTGGGGTCAAGGGAGTTTGTGCCGGGCAGTGTCCCCGCACCGACGACCTCAGAACCCTGCCGGACTTTTCCATCCCGGAGCCCTCCTCGCCTCTCCCGCCCGTGCCTTTAGGGCTGGGCCGCCCACCCCTCCCGGTGTCCGGCAGAGGCTGGAGCTGCTCCGGCTCTCCCAGCGATGACTCCAGCGAGCCCAGGGCGTTGCGGGACGAAGCCGCCCGCTGCCTGCGCGGGGGGGAGTAAAGCTCCAGGCTCCCCCCCAGCCCCGAACCGCCCTCCAGGCTGGTGCTGAGCAGGAGGGAGGGCAGCTCGGCGGGCGGGGCGCGGCGGCGGGGCGGCGGCGGCCATTGGGGGGTACTGCAGAGCAGGGGCAGCCGCGCTCCGCGGAGCCGCCTCAGGGGAGGGGCGCGGGGCGGGGACGGGGAGGGCGAGGCCGGGGAGGCGGGGAGCGGCGGGCCCGGGGGCCGGTTCTCCTTCTCCGCCCCTCCGCGGCGGGGCCGTAATCGGCGAGGGCGGGAGGCGCGTTTACCCAGCGGCTGCCGGCGGCGTTTGCCGTTCGGCGGCGAGAAGTCGGGGTCGTCCGAGGGTGCGGAGAAGGTGCTGGAGCCGGTGGAAACGGTGCTGGAAGTGGAGCTGAAGAACCGCTTGCGGTCCTGAGGCGGCGAAATCCATGGCTCGGGAACAGGCAGCAGGCGGAGGTGCCCCCCGCGCCGCGAGTAGGTGCGGAGGAGGCGCGGCTGGAGCGACATCGCGGCACCGGCGGAGCCGCCCCGGGCCGGGCCCTGCCTGACAGGAACCGCGGTGCCCGCCCGCCTCCGGTTCAAACGAAATCTCGCGAGAGCGGGGCTGGGGCAAGAGAGGGCAGCGCCTGGCCACGCCCATTTTGTTTAACCACGCCCATTCGGTGTTGGCCACGCCCCCGCCTGTTTTTCCCTGAAATCGGTGAATTTCGGGAGCGCTGCGTGACCCGGGGCAGAGGCAGGGGCAGGCGGGCAGGCGGGCAGGCACTGAGGATACTGCCGTGCCAGGGGTGCTGCTGCTTTCTGACCCTGCAGAGCAAGGCGGGGTCTGACCCGTTGCAGGGTGTCCAGGAGGCACTCGGCACTTGGAGGAGGCTTGTGGGGGGTTTCTTCCTTCCATCAAAAACTGCTCCTTAGGGAATGACCCTTCCAGCACCGCAAGCTTTCTGTGTCTGTCAGGAGTTACACCCAGAACTATTCACACAAGGCACAGCTTGGTGGCAGCACAGCACAGGGTGTGTGACCCCGAGTAAGGGTTTGCGGTGGGAAGGGGTTTTTTTTTCGGAATAGACTGAAAAGCGAGCGGTGCCTTGTTTCTTTTATTTCTTTACGCGTGGTTCTTAAAAAGCAGAACTTTCCCCCTCGAAAATTCACCGTCAGAGAAGTTGATCTGGGCCTGAAAGAAGAGAATCATAAAGTATCCGAGCATCATGAGGGCAGCTTGGTCCTGGGGGAAAGAACAAACGTGAGATCCAGATGTTTTTGCTGAACCAGGTTTAAACCCTGGACCTTTAAAAGCAAACATCTGTTCTGCCATTGAATTTAGTGCTCAGGTTCTGACCGTAGGATAAAAACAAAGGGAGGGTGTTTGGTGGGGCTCTTGCTGTGACCTTCAGCAGGATGAGAGAAGTGCAGAGCTCTCATGCTGACATCCAGCTCCAGCAGCAGCTGCAGCTTTTCTTCTGACTTCTTGGATTTCTTTTCTCTTCCCCCTTGGCTGGACCTGGAGTTTCTTGGAGCTGCATACACAGAGGCAGTCACTCCAAATCTGCATACAGGTGTCAGGGGCTGAGGAAATGAGACTTTCTAGGTGAGAGGAAGGAGTTGTAAGGAGAGTTTTCTCAGGGCTAAATGAACCCATCATCCTCAGCCAATCTTGTTATTCTCCCTCTTTCTCTTTTTTTTTTTCTAGTTTCTTCTCTGAATTAAGTATCCCTCATTACATGAGTCCCTCTAGTCCTTTCTGGCTCTCAAGGGGGTCAGGTCTTGTAGTTGCTGTTTTTCTTTTTAGATGCTTTTTCTTAAATGCATTACAGGGTTCTGTGAGTTGTAATTTCCTATGAGTGCCATCTGACCATTTAATTCTTTGCAATTGCTGCAGTAGGTGCCAGGCACATTTGCAGTAATTGGATGGCACTTAGGGATCAGTCAAGACTCCCAAGACTCACAATCATCCAAACCACAGCTGGGTTTTTGTGCTCTATCCATGGAAGCCTTGCTGTGCCTGCTTCTAAATTTAATTGCAATCTGCATTTTTAATAAAATCCCTTCTGCCAAAGCCTTGTCAACACTGCTGGCCTTGAAGTGTGGCCCTGACTTCAGTGCACTCTGCACAGTGATGCCATCCCCACGAAGGACAGATTTGTAGAGGACTCAGTCACTAAACATCTGACCCCAGGGAGGTTGTTTGGGGTCCAGGTGTCATGGGCAGAGAAGCTGCTGCAGATGTCCCAGAGCCCTCTGAGCTGGTGGGGTTGTTCATAAACTTTGTGCATCACACAAAGACATCAGAATGTCTGCAACCACAGCTTCTTGGTGACAGAGGGTCCCTCTGCTCTTGAGTAGGAAATACCAGACTAGCATGGATTTGGTCCTAAATTCTTTTCCATTCAGGTCTGTTGTCCCAGCACCACTCCTGGAACTGGAGGGATTTGTTACTCTGCCTTTGTCTTACTCTGCTGGGGAGAGATGAGTCTCAGTCTCAGTGCTGCTGGAAGCACCAGCACCAGGTGCTGGTTTTCTGCTGGTGCTGGTCCCCCAGCCCCTGGTTTAACTCTGAGTTTTGTCTTGGCTCCCTCACTCCACATTGGGATGTCCTGTTAGGTGAGCTTGGCCTGATAGATTTTGTCAATTTTTGTGTGTGAAGGTGGGTGGTGACTGACAAGAACTGAGGTCTCTTTTTAGTTGTAATTGTAGCTTTTTAATTGCATCCCTGAAGGGGAGGATGGGATGCGTTTGTGGAGCTATTTTCATCAGGGCTGATACCAGCTGCTTGTGTCTTTCTTGTGTGCCAGGAAGGTTCCTGAGCCTTGGGCTGTAATTCCCTCAGTCTGCTGAGAAGCTGACAAGTTCATGCAGTGACCGTGGTGGCCTCAACCCAGCCTTTCCAACCATTATCATGGGGATGAAGGTTTCTCCTCAGCACCTGTGGCAAGGTAAACTCTGACAGAGCCATCAAGCCAGGACCAGTTTCCAGGTCAGGAATTGTAGAAGGCATTGGCAGAGAAATAAAAAAGTGATCTGTCAGACGTATTCAAGAGCATGGTTTCCCCTTTAAGTCAGTGGTTAATGTGAATACACATTTTATTAAACCCATTCAGCTCTCAGGCATGATTTAACATTCCCCAAAGATGCCTTTATTGGCTGACTTCAGGAGATGAAAACATTGCAGTACAGGACTGCATAGTGCTGCTGTTCCAGCCCTCATTGCACTCATTCTCCTAATGATGTTTTATCTGCATTTTTATTTAATTTCTGTTGTCTGACCCAGTGCCAGCTCTCTCACAGAACAGAGCATGATGGATTAGTGTCATAAGATGTGCATGTGTGGTATTTTTCAGATACTCCTGTGGATAACAGGCTTTCCACAGATTCCCTTTCTGAGCAAAAAATAAAAATCTGAATGTTTTTCTTATAACTCTTGAAAGAAAGATTTCCATTGTGGGTGGGTGTACAGGGGTGTTAGAAGGACAAATATCAAGGCTGATTTTTGTCAGCTTATCATTAACAAGTAGCAACCTAATTCTTATTCACACTGTAAAGTGACTGAGGATTCAAAGAAGCTGAACAGAGCATTTTTCACTGCAGGCTGCACACTTTTTTGTCCTTGCATGCAAACCCATCATCTTCAGAAAGCAGCTTCTGGTTGGTGTTGCTGGATTCCAGGTGCATGTGGTGTGATTTGAGAGCAGCTTCCTATCCCAACCTGTTCAACTCTTCCCCTCACTGTTTGGGTTTTTTTAGATGTCCACCTACAAGTATGAGAAAAAAACACTAATGGAAAGAGCTGACCACTGCCCTTTCCACTGCTCATTTCCTTGCCAAGATTGTTTATCTCCTATTTACATCCTCTGCTCCTTGTCTCCTTTCTATTTCAGTAGCTGCTCTGGCGCCGATTGCTGAGGGATGATGCATCTGCATTGCTTGGGCATTTGCTGCAGGAGCATTCCCAGTGCTTCAGAAACATCTCAGCATCTCCTGAGTCACAGTCCTGTGTCTGGCAGGCAGTGCTTCCTGTTGCTCTGACAGCACTGGGCTCTTTTGGGTACAATTTAAAGATATTATTGGGCTGATCTTGAAATGCTTCTCTCCTGCAATGCCACAGAGGTGACCTCGCTGTGCTTCAAATGTCAGTGTCAGGTCTCAAGTTTAATTGTCACAGTTCCTTTATGTGGCATTTATGGCTTTGTCACTGGGCTGGCTTCAGCTCTGGGGCAGCTTCACACCAAAGATCTGCTAACGGGGGGAGGGAAATGTGTCTGAGGAGCAGTCTGGGCAGCCAGGGACATGTACCCTGTGACTGCTTGTGAGTAACAAGAAAGCAATTACTGAGAGCAGTGTGAGGAGTTACCCAGAGGTGTAATATGTCAGGAGTAAACAAAAGGAGTGGGAGAAAAGAGTTTTGATACCAGAGGAGAAATCCTCCCTGTGAGAATTTCTACTCTGAGCAAATAGCTCCTCATGGGAAAGGAGCAAAACTGGTTTTTTTTCCATGGAAAATTCAAAATGTTGGACTCAAGAAGGGAGATATCTTGTAGAAAAGCTCCAGCCTCAGTCCCTTGAGAAAGACTAAGAGAAACTACTGCTTTTTTGGCTTTAACTGATAGTGATCAGATTTATTTACACCCTGCTCCTCCCTTTCCTCCCCCCTGGAATGAAACTGCTCATGTTTTAACAACCCACAGGTACTCTGGGAAACACACCAGTAATGCTGGTTGCAGGCAAGAAAAAAAAAAAAAAAAGCTGTGAAAGCTGGGTGATAAGAACAGTATTTGTACCAGCATGCCAGGAATAGTGGTGTCAGCAGAAATCTGGCCTGTGCTGAGCAATATCCAGAGAAGTCTGAGGTATGTTTGATACAAATTGAGACTTTTTATTCAAAAACAACTTTGCAAATGTGCTTCTACTCGCTGGCTCTGACAAGGAAAGTGTCAGTTTTGCATCCCCTTTATTTTTCATGGCCAAACCTGGTTGACATCTGCAGGTCACACCTGTAACAGGAACACTTCTCACTCTAAGGAACATTTTTTCTGACCTGTGTAGATCTTTTCTCACATTAATTGACCTGGAAAATAATTACCAAAAGCTCACAGCAGCCCTGTGTCTGTGCCACTAAGTAAAACCAGGCCAGGAGGCACCACACTGCTTAACCGTGGTCTGATGTTAACCTGTGCAGTCACCCAGACAGGTGAGGAAGATGGGGAGGTCTTTAAACACCTCTTTGTTTAATGTGTGGTTTAAGACTTTTTATTTGTGCTTCAGGCTTTCACCAAGAGGATCTTTAAGCTTGGAACTAGTGAGAGTCTGGTCTGTGGGCATCTGGTAAGGAGGGGTGGACAAGGAATGGCCAAGGACCATTTGAGAAAGAGGGAAACCATGAGTAGCAACTTCTTGAGTGAGAAACAGAGCTCCAGGAGAGGCTTGAGGAGCAGCAGCTTGGTCTGTGAGGTAAACTGGGGTTACCCATCTGGGGAGTAGGAGAGGGGAACAAAACCAACCCTGAGGCTGAAAGGTGGCTGCAAAGTTTAGAAGCAGAATGCAGTGACCTGGGGAGTGGGATGGGAGCATCAGCTTCCTGTCACCCCAGGAGTCCTAGAAAGAGCCACTCCTGCAGAATCCATCACCCACTGTGGGGTAGGAGCTGGGGAGCCCAGCAGCCACTGGGTGAAAAAGAGGCCATTTCTGTTCTAGTTTTGCAGTTGCTGGAGAAAGATTTCCTTTGCTCTGCAGAAAGGAACTCTAGGGGATGGCTGTGGATGAGAGACAAGAGGAGGTCTTTTGAGGACAGTGTTTTGTTCATTATTGCACTGTTTGTGGTTTTCTTGTGATTTGGAGCAACCTTGTCATGTATCCATTAAAAATCTGATCTTTGTCTTTCAGTCTGATAGGGAAGTTAAGGAGGATGAAGGATAAAATTTTCATACAGCCTGAGGCCTTGAGAATGATTCTGCTTGGGAAGGGAGCTGCACAGGGAAGAGCTGGGTGTGCTGGAGCAGTCACCCTGCTCTCCTGACCCGTGTTCCAGCATGGATCATGGTGTCCCAAGAGCCTTCCCAGCCCTGACAAAGCCCTGGGAGCTAACTGGGTGCTCAGGTGTGAGCTAATTGGGTGCTCAAGTTTGAGCTAATTGGGGGCTCATGCCTGAGTGCCTTAAAGCCTGCATTTCATTCCTGATCCAACACCTCCTGGTTCTGGCAGGCTCTCCAATAGATTCTGCCCAAGAGCAGTCCCACCCCAGAAGAACCCCTGGGAGACATTTCCCATGTGCTCAGGTAGGGGATCCCCCACAAAGGGCACACTCCAGTTTGGATCCCAGCTTGCTGCTGGACCTTCTCCTGCTGAGGTAAGTTTGCTCTTTTAGCCAGGCTGCTAATTTTCCAGGCTTCATTAATTTTCCACCTCAGGGCTCGTTCTGTGCCCTCCTTACCCAGGAGACAGTGTCCACCCTTTTTGCTTCAAGTAATGATTATTTTTTCCTGTAGCAGCTCCATCTCAGTGAGGGTTAAACTGTTCCTCTCCCTGGTGTTTCACCAGGAGCTGTGTTCTGCAGGGCTATGTGCCTGGCTCAGCATTTGCTGTGCATTTTAATGAGATGTGAGGGCAACTGATTCCTTAACCACATGCAGAATTTATTTATTCATTTCTGAAATTGCTGAGTTGCACTGGTTTGGTTTTTTGGGGGGGTTGGGTTGGGCATTTTTTGTTTGTTTTTTGAGGGTTGTTTTTGTTGGTTTTTTTGGTTTGGTTTGGTTTGGTTTGGTTTAGGGTTTTTTTGTGGTGGGAAGATGTAGTTAGCCAGGCAGGAATTTTGGGTGGCTGGTAAGGACCCAAAGGACTCACTGCTCATGCAAATGCTTAAGAAATTAAAAAATATGGAGCCAGGTGCTTTGCCATCATGTAAAAGCTGCAGGAAGGCTGTAACACCTAACTGAGACCAGAACTCTGCCACCTCGGATGCTGTAATGTGCCTTCATCCTATGGCATGTGTACATTGAAACATTTTGAGACTCAGGAGGGCAGGGAATGGAACCTGGGAGCAGAACTGAGGTGCAGGGGCTTCCCCAGAGGATGAATTCCCTGGTGAGCAGCTGAGGAAGGAGCTGGTGTTGGTGCAGCTGCAGGTTACCAACCCCAGAGCTGCTGCTGCTGAGCAGCTGACAGGAGGGAGGAGATCAGCCCGGGCTCTGAAGGGGTTGGTGTGTCAGGTTTCCACGCAGAGCACGTGTGGATAATGTGAGCAGCAAACGCTGCTGCCCTCTCCGGCTGGTGCAGGGCGAGCGGGGAGCATGGGGCAGGTGGCTTGGAAGGGTTTATTTCTGTCCCTTTTTGATTATAAAACGGAGAAATACGTCATTGCCAAGAACAAGAAGGTGGGGATTCTCTATCGAGTGGTGCAGCTCTCCATCCTGGCATACCTGGTGGGGTAAGGAGCACCCTGCATGTCACCTTCTGCCGCGGCTGCCGGGTTGTGATGGGGGTGAGTGGAGGATGCTCTGCATGCAGCCACAGCTTGCTCTGCCTTTTGGTTTTGATGCAGATAGTTATGCTTGGTTAGACAGCTGGGGTGTGTAATATCTGGTAGATTTCTATGTGTTTTTTCACCTGCTGGGGATCGCTGGATTCAGCTTTACCTTCCAGCTTAACAGAGTTAAAAATAGACCACAAAGCACTATGGCTTTGTGCTGCATTATTTATGTCTTTCTGAATTTAGGGGAATGGTGCCAAGCTGTAACACCTGACTCATTAGAAACAATAGCATTTTATGGTCCTGGTTGCTGAGCCATGACAGCCTCGGGTCTAAATAGGAGGGAACCAAGCAGAAAGTGGCAGATTTCTGCCGGTATGGGCTGCAGCAGCCAGGATTTGGGAGGGTGAGGCAGTGTGAATGTCAGCTGCCTCGTATTTAGTTCAGAGCAGGGCGAGTTGGCATGGAGATAGCTGGAGCACCTCTCAGAAAAGGCACAGTTCTGCAAGAATGTGGCCACACTGACATGTAACAGACACAGCATCTTGAAGCTTCCAGGCTCAGACCTGGAATTATCCAGCCTGTGTGATACCTGTGCCATTGCTTCCTGAGTTTCTGTGGCTTTGCGGAACGGGATTTAGAAGTCTTTACCCTCGCTGTGCTCCTGAGTCCTTTCACCCTTCTCACACCTCATGTCTTCACTGATTAAATTTAGCAGAGTCGTTTTTATGCCCCGGGTTTATTTATAGAGAGGTGCACAGTCCCAGAGCCTGCTGGAGTTAGCAGGGCACAGAGGGAGTCTCAGCACTCAGGCATGTATCAGCTGCTAAGGGAGGAATCCTGCAGATAACGTTGCCCGGGACACATCCTCCATCCAAGAGGACCATGACCAGTGCCTGGGAGTGCTCACAGACTCTGGGCCATACAGGCTATTTTCTTCCCTCTGTATCTATTACCTTTGTACACCCTGGGAAGGCACTGATGGTGCTTGCAGGGGCTCCTCTGTGGCTGGGGGGTGTTGCAGAGGTGGTTGGTGTCAGTCTGATGTCCAATTGCCTGATTACATCCCCAGTCCTGTTCAGGGGGCTCAGGTTTTGGGATCATTAAACCCTTCTGAATAATTTCTTGCATGCAGCTGCCATTTCCTCCCCGATTCACTGAGGAAAATGTATGGGTCTGCTCTGAGCCCTCCTGGGAACAGAAGAACAGTGTTGTTGGGAAAAGAGGAAACTTCACAGGGATGAGGGATGTTGTTGTTCAGGTTTGTCACAAGCAGCAGGGGAAAGGCAGCCTGTGTCAGTGCTGCTCAGCCTGAGATGGCTTCTCCCCCGTTCTGTGTGCAGTGCTGCAAACCCAGAGAGGTTTGCATCAGTGATGTGGAGCTCTTGCTGCTTTCAAAGAGAGGAAATGAGCAAAACCTTTCCCTGGATCACTTGGTGAGGAAGCAGCAGTTCCAGGTGTGCTGGTGAGAAGCCTGAATCCCAGCACAGGGTCCATGGTGCAGTCAGGTTTTTAACCATTGCACTGGCTTACAAAACATCCTTTATTCAGCAATGTTCCCTACAGCTTTCTCTTAGTGATGTGCAGCTCACCTGCAGGAGTTGCATCTCCCCAGCCATCATCTGTTTCTGGACTGGCAGCCTGATAGCAGTATTTGTGAAACCAGCCACCCTCTTCACTGCAACTTGTAAAAGTTTATTTTACTTTTCATCTTGAGAAAGTCAGGACACTGCCCTGCCCTCTTCCTGTTGAGGTTGCTGAGTGTAGAATAAGGACATGGAAGGTTTGGATTTTTACCCCATGTCCAATTGTCAGACTTTTCCCTGCATGTGAGGTCTTGGTCTTGATGCTTTTTCATGCAGCTCATGTCAAAGAGTTTATACTAAATTTGTAGGAGTAGTTGCAGAGAGTTGGGTGTCAGTAGCATGTTCTGATGTGCCCTTGAATGGTGTTTGTCCTGGGTCTTGATCTTCTCTGTCCAACTTGCTCCCTGACCCCACTTGCTGATGCTGCTGCTTGCTGTGTCTTCACCACAGGTGGGTGTTTATTGTCAAGAAAGGCTATCAGGACACAGACACATCCCTCCAGAGCTCTGTCATCACCAAGCTGAAGGGGGTGGCCTTCACCAACACCTCGGAGCTGGGGGAAAGGCTGTGGGATGTTGCAGACTACGTCATCCCTCCCCAGGTTGGCATCATCCCACTGCTATCCCCTCTGCTGCTCACCTAGAAAACCATCTGCTGGTGGAAAGGCTGAATGTATCCAGGTCTTTGGTATGATCAGCAGGAGGTGGGCTACAACAAAGCAATGTTCTGCCTTCTCTTAGGTCTTTCCAGCAGCCTTGTCCCTCTCACAAAGGTCTGTGGTACTTGGCAAGCAGAACTTTGCAAGCAGGAGTCCTGTGGACATCAGCAGGGCTGCTCAGCTGAGCAGGGTGTCTGCTTGCCTCTGTTCCTGGGCATGCATGGGGCAGCCCAGAGTGGTGGGAGAGGGAAAGGAAATGTGATGAAAGTTGCTTGAAATGTGTCTGGCCAAACCTGCCTTGCTGCTTCATTGGCTTGGAGCAAGTGGGATGCACAGCTGGTGCTCAAGGGGAAAAGGTGGCAGCAGATGTGACCTGGCACCAGGTTGAAAGTTGTCCAGCAGTGCTTGCCAGCAGCTGTTTGTGCTTTCCTGCTCCTGTCCAGAGAGAGGGAAGTGTAACTGCTCTGCAGAGAACTGAGTCCTCCTTGTAACAGACACTTGAAGAGTAAAAGAGGTTTTCTAACTCTTCTTGACTTATTTTGCTTATTCTAGGGTGAAAATGTCTTCTTTGTCATGACAAATCTGATTGTGACCCCAAACCAGAGGCAAGCCACGTGTCCTGAGGTAGGAAGAACTGAGCCCCTTGGCCCCCAGACCCCCACAAAACCTGGGGTAGGAACTGACAGAGGACACCTGGGGACAATGGAGACAGGAAGGATGAAAGGCATTCAAATAGTTTTTCTCTGTAGTGTCACATCTTAGTGGAATCGAGTGGTTACTGCAAACCTGGGACATTCAGGTGTCTTAATTTCCAGAGGCACTGATCATGTAGAGTCTTGCTGACTTCAGTTGAAGGTGTTGGACCTTTTGCCCCACTGGAGATGAGACCAGAACAGTCATCAGTCAGGCTCAGAAAAGGCCACGGGAAAACAAATTGGAGGTGATTAAGTCCAGCTACAGGTAGAGGAAACTTTCTTAGAGCCCCATCCCAGGAAAGGCTGAACATCCAGGCTTTTGTTACCTTCAGGGCATGGGACATCTTTCAGACCTTTAATCTCAAAATGTGGAGATGTGGTTCAGAACGGGCTGGGGCTTAGGGGGGGAAGGACACTGGCTGTCCAGGGGGTGTTGTTTCCAGGTAGCAGGGATTCATTTTCCAGGACTCAGGCAGAGGGAGAGCCCAGGCTGAGAGCAGGGGCTGCTTGTCCAGGACACGGCTGTCCTCTAGTGGCTGCAGGAGCTCAGAGAAGGGTGACTGAGGAGCTTAGGTCAAAGGCAGGGTTATCTCTTGAGATATTTGTGGCTTCTTGCTCGGTTTTGGTGAGTGCTGTCAGGGTTTTTCCACAGCCTGTCCCTCTCCAGACTGAGCAGAACCCTAAAGCAGGACAGCATAGCTGAGCTGGGGTGTTGCTGGTGCTTCCTTTGCACATGACCTGCAGTCACCACTTCAGCTGGAGGTTTTCAGTCTTCACCATCCTACAGAGGGTTCACCTCACATCAGCAGCACTTTCTTACCCCTCTGAGTCTTGTGTTCTGTCACAGGTCTCAGCCCTGTCCCTTTCCACTTTGCAGAGTTCCAGCATCCCTGATGCACTGTGTTACCAGGACCAGGACTGCCCAGCAGGAGAAGCAGTGGTGGCTGGCAATGGTAAGGGAAGGCTCCTTCCTCCTGCAGTGTTTCTGGTCCCTTCAGTCTGGTTACAACCCCAGAGATTTCTCATGACAGGGAGAGTGGCAAGGATTTTTCTCTACTATCTTTTATTAATATTGCTGCCTTACCTACAGCTCTCTGCTGGCTGGGCCAGAGCTCCCTGAGCTGCTCAGAGAAGGGAGAAGAGAGTGGCTGTCTGTCCCAGCTGAGAGGCCCTTTGGGGTGGCAGTGAAAAGCATCTGAGTTCTGTGTGTCCTGTGTGCAAGGAGAAGAGGTGGCTGCACTGTGTGACCTTTTCTGTGCTGTCTGTGCTGCAGGGGTTAGGACTGGTCGTTGTGTCAAAGACAGGGACAGCATCAGAGGGACTTGTGAGATCCTGGCCTGGTGCCCAGTGGAGAAAAGATCCAAGCCCAAGTACGTGCCCATCCTGTGCCATTTCCAAGCTTGATGTGCTTGGCTTGTGTTCTGTTTTGGGTGGTGTCTGGATCCCTTCTGCTCAGACACTTGTTTGAATGTTGGCTGTCCCAGTGCAGGAGGGAGCTCTGCATGGCCCCCAGCAGGACTGTCCCTCTGCTCCCCCTGCTCAGCTCTCCCAGGGCTGTTCCCAGCTCTCAGTCCTTCCCCTCCACCTGCATGTTCCTCACTAACTCCTTGCTGGCAGTGTGGGGAAATGGGCTCAGCTGGCACAGCACTGTGGGCAGAAATGTAGCTGCTGCTAAAAGAGCAATTCCAGTTTAAACCTCATGAGCTGGGTATGGACACAACACCTGACAAACCCCTCTCTTCCAGGAAACCACTTCTTGCCAATGCAGAGAACTTCACTGTTTACATCAAGAACTCAGTTCGTTTCCCCAAGTTTAAGTTCTCCAAGTAAGTGCAGGTGCTCTGAGATCCCTCTGCCCTCTCCATCCCAGAGCCAATAACCCTGGTTTGCTCCTCTGTCCTTCTCCAGTCTGGGGATTTGTGTGGGGAGGCAGATATTCCCTCTTCTAAAGTGCAGGGGGAGGTCTTTGGCTTCAGGCTGTGCAGGAACAAGGAGTTAATGAGGGCTTGGAGCTTCTCAGAGTAGCTGGAATAAGTTGTCCCTCACCAGATGATTTCTGTGATGGTTTCTACAGTGTGGGAGGCACCAGGCCTCCTAAGGGGTCTGTCCACCAGCCAGTGCATAGTCAGGTTCCTGAGATGCTTCTGCTCCCAGATATTCCTTCTCTTCCATGAAAAATGAAGGTGCCTGGACGAAGCTGGGAAAATGCAGATTTAAAATACTTGTTTGCTTTTGCTGCTGTAGCTCTGGCTCCAATATGAATGAAAACCAGCAGTGCAGATGGGAGTGTGTTCTGTTATTCTGTAGGCTCAGGCAGACATTTACAGCATTTTTATTCTCATTTTTCCCTTGAGAAAAATTAAGTGGCCTTTGAGCAGCCCAACAACTGGTTCTGTGTGAGTCCTTCCTTGGGCCCAGCTTCAGGTGGGCTGGTCCCAGCCTGGCCTGTCCATCTATTTAGTGTGAGCAGACTGCTTCCCCTGGCCCAGCAGTCAGGAGGCTCAGGGGGTGGTGAGGCTGATGGTGAGGTGGCTTTTCTGCTGTGCACAAGAGGTGTTGGAGAAGTCTCTGATCTTTGCAGTCTTGGTTGCACGGGCTGTGTAGGGAAGCAGAGATGTGGACAAGGTGGTTTTCCCTCTTCCCTGCCTGCAGGGTGAATGTGCTGCCAACTGACAACAAGTCCTACCTGAAGAGCTGCCGCTACAGCACGGAGCATCCCTACTGCCCCATCTTTGTCCTGGGGAACATCGTCCGGTGGGCTGGGAGTGACTTCCAGGAGATGGCCCTAGAGGTAGGAGTGTCCCCTGGGCTTGTGCAGCTTACCAGCCTGCTGGGTGGCCATGGGGGTTTGCCTCCTTGCCTGGCTTCTGCACTTGTAAACCTGATCCCTGCATAAAATCCCCTTCTCCACTGAAGTACAATACAGCTGCTTAAATTAATGGAATCAGTGTCCTGGGATGAGAAGCCTCTTCCTCGGATACCAGCAGAGGGAAAGCTCCAGCTGTGTGTGGAGTAGTGAGATTTATATTGTAAGCATGAACTTAGCCCATCCAGAAACCCCTGTGCTCCTGTCTGTGACCAGAACTGCAGCTGTTCTTGTCCCTGGGGAAAACTTGCCCAAGGATCTGATAAATTTGAAGACACTTTAATTGAACTGAGCTGAAACAACTCACACTGTCTCTCTCTTTCATTAAGGGTGGTGTGATAGGAATTCAGATTGAATGGAACTGTGATCTTGATAAAGCCCCTTCTGAATGTAATCCTCACTATTCTTTTAGCCGGCTGGATAACAAGTTTGTAGAAAAGACCATTTCTTCTGGGTACAACTTCAGGTAAGAGGAGAACACTGCAGTACCACCATGGGGCTGAGCTGGTTTGACCCACAGGTGCTGGAGGTTGGCAGTGAGGTGGCACCAGGCACCCCCAGGGCCCTGCCCCAGCCAAACACACTGCTCTGTGGAGGAAGGAGGGAGGGAATCATCCTCATGGCCAGCTAAAACTGGTTTTGGTTTGGGGACAGATCTGTCTAAAGAGATACTTTAATATCTCTCGTGGAGGGGGGGCAGATGATGGAGTTAAAGTCAGTATTGTTGTATTCCAGGTTTGCCAAATATTACCAGGATGCTGAGGGGGTCGACTACCGGACGCTGATTAAAGCGTATGGGATCCGCTTTGATGTGATGGTGAATGGCAAGGTGAGGCTCCAGGCCAGGAGATGGCTGAGCCTGGAGAGAAAAAGAGATGGGAGACATCTCCCAGGGGAAGGCAGCTCTGGAATGAGAACGGCCTCTCTGGCTTGTTGTAGGGAGAGGCTCTTGCCAACTCTACATAAGAAAGGAGGTGACCTGGAGTGCAGGTGGCTCTGCACATTTCTACCTAAAACCAGGCTCCTGTAAAATCCAACAGAAGTAAATGTGTCCCAGAGATTTGCTCTCCATGGACTGCAGGAACAAGAAGCCTAACCCAGGGATGATGCAATCTCAGAAGTGCAGCCATGGCCAGTTGGGTCTGAGACACACAGACCTTTGGCCTCCAAGATTGTTCACTGTAAATTCTCTAAGGTTGTGCCTGCTGGTTGCTAACAAAACACACCCACAGGAACCAGCAGCTCCCCCTGTGTAAACCACATCCTTAAGTTTGTTTCTTGGGTTTTTCTTCACCTTTTTTTTTCTTTTAGGCAGGGAAATTTAACATCATTCCCACCATTATCAATGTTGGTTCGGGACTTGCTCTGATGGGAGCGGTGAGTTTATTTTCTTTAAGTACCATATTGGGACCCAGATCCCTCATTTAGCTGTCAGGAGGAGAAAATGGGACAGTTTTTCTGTCTTCTCCAGTAGAGTTTTAGCTACTCTGCCAGCTCAGTCAGGTGTGTGCTTGTGCCCTGTCTTAAAGGCATTTGTTACTGTACCTTTGTAGTCTAAATACCCCTAAGACTGCATGAAGGAAAATACAGCTTCTGCAGGTTAGTCTTTAATGTTCACTGCTAAATGGATCAGAACACTCCCTCTTCTACTGCAAAAGTAAAACACAAGTTGTTTCTCTTTGCAGGGAGCTTTCTTTTGTGACCTGGTGCTGCTGTATCTGATTAAAAAGAGTAACTTTTATCGAGGAAAAAAGTACGAGGAAGTAAAGTAAGTGGGCTTGGCTTTTGTGTTTAAATGTGATGGCTTTGTTGTTATGACTAATGGGAGATACAGGAATGCAGTAAACATTAATGGCAAGCAAAGGCCAATTCCAGGAAATTATATTCCTCCAAATGAGTTCAGCCAAGTTCCTCCCTCCCTAATTCATTGCCACAGAGAGCTGGGGAGCAGAGGCAGCTGCTGCGTCACCGCTGGGCTATAAATGGCTGCACTGGCTGTCCACAGTGACTGGATGGAACTGGGGCAGCTCCAAGTGCTCCAAAACCTCCTCAAGCTGTGAACTGGGTTTTTTTCTGTACGGTGGTGGCTTTTGGTGACAGGCCTGGCTGGGAACCTCTTGCCCTTTGCTTGTTTTCTCAGGTCAAGTTCCAGGAAATCGTTATCTAGCCCCACACTGAACGGGAATCAGAGCCCTGACCAGCTGGGTGGGCTCTAGGCCCAGTGCTGGGTCTGCCAACTGGACTCCTGCTCCAAGAAAACCACCCAGGTGTGAAACCACACCCAGACTGAGAGGTGGAGATACCCCAGATCAGATCTATTGTCTATTACCAGGATTTCCAGAGGAAAACAAGTCCTTTAAAGAACACCCTTCTTCCCCTGAGATGTTCTCTGGTATCCTGAGCTCGCAGCAGCGTGTCACCACCATGGATTTAGAAAAGGGTTTTATTTATAACAGGAACAAGAAGGCACCAAATGAATGGGTTTTTTTCTACCTACTGTTAGATAGATCTGTCCCTGTGCCAGTAGCCAGTGTTACCCTGTGGCTGTGCTTTGCTTCCCTGTGCCAAAGAGCCAGGAGTTGGACCAGCACCAGCACCCTGAGGAGGGCTGAGCCTGGGATTCCTCCTGTCTCCTGCCCCACAGCTCTGGTTTGTGTCACCAAGCAGCAGGACTGCTTGTGTCAGCAAGTGCAATGAAATGCAGCACCTCAGCAGCTCTGGGAGCCTGGGGAAAAGGGACAGTTGTCCTGCAAGGACAGGAAGGTGTCAGCACAGGGGCAGTTACTGCCAGGTGTGCATTAGGGCTGGGAATGGTGCTTCTCCAGGAAAGCCCTTCCAGCAGGTGCAGCAAGGAGCTCTGTGTGCCTGAGGAAGAGCAGGAGAAGGTCCTGGTGCAGCTGGGAATCACCTGCCACCCACCACCTCCACGTGTGGTTGGCCAGGAGAACCAAAATTGCAGAGTACAGGTAACCAGCCAGAGGAGGGGGATGAAGCAGGGACAGAGGGTTCTGTGGTTGGTAGTGAGGAGTTTGTGTGCTGGAAAGCCTGATGGGACTGGTGATGGGTTTGGGTTCTCCCTCCTTAGTTCAGGTTTGATGTGGTCAGGATTGTCCTTTCTGCATCACTCACCAAGTGCTGGGGTGGGGAGAGGCCTGGGTGGGGGTGTTACTGCTGCTGCCATTTGGGGCTGCCCTGAACTGCAGTGCAGGGAGTGCTGCAGGGTGGAACCAGCTCTGCCAGGTTCTTCCCAACACACCAAGGGGAGGGATGTGTGGAAGACAAATATTCCAACACTCCAGTAACTTCCAAGAACTACTGGGGCTGCCTTTGTTTCTCGGGGAAGAAATGTCTCATTTCAGCCCATTTTGTGACTTTATGCTGACGTGGGGTGCAGCTCATCTCAGCAAAGTGCTTATGGAGGATCAGTGCTTGCAGTCTGTGCTTGCTGGAGCTGAGGAGGGGAATGAATATTCCTGCCCCACTTACAGCTTCCACACTCTGGCTCTCTGCAAACTGCTCAGTGGTCTCTAAATGCTGCCTGGGGGAGTCATCATGGCACAGATTGTTTCTGTGCACCCTTGGAATACCAAGATGTGAAGGGCTCCAGCTTGCTCTGTGCTGTTAGGAGGGGTGCACAGAGCTGCTGGGATTGGGTGCTCAGCTGCTTCCACTTCTGTAGGGTGGGAAATCTCTGGGGTCTTTGAGTCTGAACCAAACCTCACCTCTGTCAGCAGGGACAAACTCTGAATCCAGGCACTGACAGCAAACCCCACCTAGCCCAGCCCACTCTCTCTGCTTCTGTTCAGATGCAAGTAGTTAAGTCACAAATGTAGGTAGAAAATAGGATTAAACAGCAGACTTAAAATAATTTAGGACAAGCTGTGTGCTTCTGATGCTTTAACTGCAACCAAAGTCTCCTCTCTTCGTGCCAGAATTTTGACCTTGACAAAACAATACCCTCCTTAGATGACCAAAGCTATTTCCTGAATTTAACTCTTCAGGCCCCCAAAAGTCCCTTCTTTATACTCTGTTTAACACAATCCCCACAGCTGTTGATAAAACAGAACCAGATTCCTTCTCAGAAGTTTTGTTTCTCTGAGTTTGCTTTTTTTTTTTTTCCTTGTATTTAATGTACAGCAATAAAATTTGTCACTTTAGGGAAATGCTGAGACTCTTCTGTACAGCCTGTTCTTTGGGTGCCACCCCCACCACCTTTTCTGTGGGATTTGTGCTTATGCTCTGCAGCCAGTGAAGACTTCAGGAAGTGTCTGACTAGTGCAGGACTAGAACACCCCTGTGAAGGGGCAGCCAGTGCCAGCTGTTTCCCAAGGGCAGGAATCTCTCAAAGTCCATGCTGCTGTGGGAGTTCAAACCCCAAACATCCTTTGTCTCCAGAAGGAAATGCAGCTGAGGTAATGTTTAGAGTCTCTAACCCACTTTTTGTGTAATTCTGCATTTGCCCAAAGTTCCTTTCTCTAAAATATTTTTAAGTACAGAAAACTGTGTTGTTAAAAACTCTGTACTGCATAAAAAGGAAGTCTCTTGCAGTGCTGTGGTGCCACAAAGAGCAGTGCTGTTAGCTAGATGGAGCAGGTTGTGTTCTACAAGAGAATACAGGACAAACAAAGAGCTCCCTCACTTATGTTCAGTTTAAATTCTGTGAGCACTGCCTGCACAAGCAGCTCTGGACAGATGTTACCTGTGTGCTGGGTGATTGAATTTTCCTTCCCTGGCAGAGATGTGGAGCCACAGCAGCTGTTCCAGTACAGAAGATGCCACCAACCTCACAGGGGTGCTGAGCACACACTGAGCTGGTTGTCCAGTTCCATGCTGTCCATGAACTGGACACAACCAAACTAAAAAGGAGCAGAGGGTTTGGCAAATGAGTTAATTATTGAGTTTCTGCAAAAATGTCATTTATTGATAGGATGTACATAGAGCAGTCATGGAAGGTAACGTTTGCACTAGTGACTTGGTTACATTTCTGTACCAAACCTTTAATATAAAATTAATTACATGCTACTGTGCAGTCTTGCCTTGTGTCAGTGGGATACTTCCTCAGGGTGCTGTGTTATACACATTGCTTTCCTCAGTACTTGTGTGCAGGGACAGGGAGCAGATCCAGAAGAGGCTGTAACTGGTCTGTCTGCTCCAAAACACAGAAGAAAGAAGGGACTATGGTAACCAAAACCAACCTGCAAGTAGGGACAGAACTTATTCCTTAACCACCAAACAGATATTGCTGGGAGGCACCCAAGTGGTGTTTCACATTCAGTTTAATTAGAACAGTACCACTGATTCATCTGTACTTGGACATAATTTACTGACAGTATTAACCATACAAGCAATGAACAATGGTGTGAAAGGTGAGCTGGCCAAGTCGTGTAGATGATTTTTGGCAACAGTCCTCCTGCTTCGTTAAAAACCAGTGCAGCCAAGGGGGTCGGTTCAGTAGACAT
This sequence comes from Calypte anna, assembly GCF_003957555.1. Taxonomy (NCBI): domain Eukaryota; kingdom Metazoa; phylum Chordata; class Aves; order Apodiformes; family Trochilidae; genus Calypte; species Calypte anna. The sequence goes on from NC_044264.1 coordinate 7,642,495, forward strand.
GAACCATGCCGTAAAGGAAAGTCCAGAACAGGACGTACGTGAAGAGCCCTCCTATGAGCCCCCCCGTGAACAGCGGCCTCCGGGATTTAAAGTACTTATTCCATCGCCGTCCCGCTTTTAACACCAAGAGCACAGAGAGGAGAACGGAAGCCAGGAAGTAGAAGATGAAGCCGTGCAGGCCGGTCAGCCCGAGGATCCCCGCCGTGGCTCCCGACAGGGCCGACACAGACGTCCGGCAATAGTCCAGGATGGCGGCGTTCCCCCGCACCGCCGCCTCGCTGATGAACTGCGGCCCCTCCCGCTTGGCCACCACGGCGGCCATGGCTCCCAGCCGGGCTCGGGGACCTCCTCTCTCCCAGCGAGACTGAGGTAAAGAAGAGCGGAGGGGCTGTAGGGGCAGGGCCCGGTTCAGCCCCGCTCCCCCCTAGAGCCGGGCCCGCGGCACCCACCCGCGGCACCCGCGGGGATCGCTCAGCTCCAGGCGCGGCGGCAGCACCGCGGCCTTCGGCACTCCCGAGGAGTCCCCTCCCGGCCCGGCCCGCCTGAGGCCCTCCCGCCTTCCCCTCGTCCCGTACCTCTCATCCACGGCGAGGCGCTGCTCCGCGGGACCCTCAGGCCTCAGACCCTGCCAGGGGACCGCCCGTCACCGCCCGTCACCGCGGGAGCCGGGCAGCCCCGCCGGGCCCAACCAACCGCGGCCCCGCCGGAAGCTCCTGTCAGGCATCTTGGCGCGAGGGCTGCCGGGGAAAAGGCGGTTTCCGGCGCCGCTGGGCGGGGCGGTGTCTGATTGGCTGGAGGCGGCTGTGACGTCAGCAGGACCCGGGGCTGCACCGGGAGCTTTTGTTCGTGCGGCGGCAGCAGCGGGGCCGGTGCGGGGCCATGTCCGTGTCCATGTCCTACGTGCCGGGGCAGCCCGTCACCGCCGTGGTGGTGAGACGGGACGGGGGCACCGCGCCGGGGGCTGCTCAGCGGGACCGGGGCGGAGGAGCGGGTGGGGCAGCGCCTTACCGGCTGTCAGAGGGCGGAGGTGCCGCGGGCGGGTCCCGCTCCGGGAGCCCTTTGGGCGCGGCCCGCAGCGCCGCGGGTCCCGGTTGCCGCTGTTCGCCGGTTCTCTGCCTTACAGGGTGTCTGTGATAGCTCGGGACCGGGTTCCCTGACCCGGGAGGGAACTCCCCCGTTCTGAGGGACCGGCCCCCGCGGCCCCTCCGCCTTTCCCGGTGGGGATAAGAAGGGGATAACCCGTTAGCCCCGGCAGGAGAAGCACCCGCTGAGCGTTCGGTCTGTTCGCTGCTGTAATGCACAGCCCCAGGCTCCGGTGTTCTGGAGCCGCTGTAGCGGTGCTTCGTGGGGCGGGTTCCTCACCGGGCGGGGCGGGCAGGACCCGCGGGGAGCAGGGAGCCCTTCCCGTGGAGCAGGGTCAAGAACTTCTCGCGTGGTTGTTGTTTCAGTTAAGAACGTGGCGTTTTGGCTTGGCTGAAAACCGGCCCAGGCTGGCGTTTGTAGGTAGAGAATGGGTAAAAAAACCGAGAAACCTGAGGTCAGCAGGAATCCCGGCTCTGGGTCACAGCAGGGCGGTGACAGCTTATCCTAAAGACCCGACTAAGAATAGCTTGGTGTTCCCACTGAACACGGGGCAGATGGATAAAGATGAGGCTGGGGACAGTGACCTCGGGGTGACTCCTGTTTCCAGAGACCTCCGGTGTTTTTCAGCCTTTCCCCTCATATCTCCAGGCACTGGTAAAGCTCTGAGTAGCCAAGGAGCTTGGCTGCATCCTGGCAGGAGCTCGGAGGTGGCTCCCTGAGCTGTCTCTTGGCAGAGCTGAGAACTGGTGAGAGCCAAGAGCTGTCAGCACCAGGGCTGTGTGTGCCCTGGGGACAGCAGAGGCCACACAAAGGGGGTTTTTTTTGTGCTGCCAGGGGGTTTTAGGGCTGTCAGGGAACCAAGCTGTGAGGTATCTGCTCTGAGGGGCTTCTGCCAGACTACCAACTGGGGCTTAAGTATCTGTGTCTGAAACACACTTGAGATTTCCCCCAGTGGTGGTGATACTCAGCTACTTTGTCTCTTTTCAGCAAAGAATTGAAATCCACAAACTTCGTCAGGGTGACAATTTGATCCTGGGATTCAGCATTGGAGGTGGAATTGATCAGGATCCAACTCAGAATCCTTTCTCTGAAGACAAGACTGATAAGGTCAGCTGCTCCTCTTTTTCTGTAGCAATTTCCTCTGCAAAAGGCTGAGCCACTCCCTTGCCTCTGCCTTCTGCCCTCCCACACAGCTGACTACAGTCACTCTGCTGCCAGGTTGCAGACTGAGGATGTTTTAAAATCAAATCTCCACCTCTTCTCCAACATTGCAGTTTTTAAAACTAAAATCTCTACATACAAACTGTTTTTGCCTTGTCAGTAGAGTGGCCCCAGAGTATTTAATGTTCCCTTGTTTAGTAAATGAATACTTGATTGATTTACTTCTTGTTTGCAGGGTATCTATGTAACAAGGGTGACAGAAGGAGGCCCAGCAGAAGTTGCAGGACTCCAGATTGGAGATAAGATCATGCAGGTAAACACTAAGTTAATAAAAAAATACTAAAATAGAACTAGGTGAATACTATGAGAACTTTCTGCTGGGGGAAACAATTACTGTTTTCTGGATACATTCCAGGACAGTTTCAGAGGGTTTATAAATAAACCAAGCTGTGGTATGGGTGCATCTACAACACAGTTCTGGTAGAACTGTTACAGTACACCTGTAGTCCCTGCACCTCTCTGATTTATGGTTCTTTCCCAGGTGAATGGCTGGGATATGACAATGGTGACCCACGACCAAGCTAGGAAGAGGCTGACAAAAAGGAATGAAGAAGTGGTACGGCTGCTGGTGACCAGGCAATCCCTGCAGAAAGCTGTGCAACAATCCATGATGTCCTAATAATCCAGCACCAGGTTGGGGAAGGGTTGGGGAGGGAGATACACAGACTGGTATCAAGGAAGGAAGCAAATGTTAGACCTGAACTGGTTGTCTGGAAGGGAGTGCATGTTCCTAACTGTGGTAAACACTTATTTTTATTTCCTTTCTCTGGTGTAACTGGCAGTAGTAAAACTCTAGTTCCCCTCTAGCAAAAGTGCTTCTCTAAAAGTCTTCCCTGCAGGCACATGGTAAGACTTCAGTGTAGTTATGGCTTTCAGGAGGACAGGACAGATCCTGCCTGGTTTAAGGAAGCAACTGGACAAGCCTGAACTTGGAAACGGTTCTTCCATAGCACAGAAACTTCTGTTTTAGAAGGAAATGGGGTTTCTGCTGTGGAAGATAAGAGGATTTTCTGTGCTTAAGCTTTTAGAAGTGAGCTGTCCTGTCCTCCTCTAAGCTATCAAATTAAGAGTTGCACAGAGCTGTGGGGAGGAGCACTGTACTAATCTCACGTTGTGTGCTAGCTAGGAGTGTGCTGAAGGGTTTGGGGCATTATGGTTCACTGCAAAGGTTCCCTGCACAAAGCAGCCTCTTCAGACAGAAGCAAAAACCAACTAGGGCAGAAGTATTAGATGAATACCTGCAAAGTACAATACAATTCATAGACACTACAGTTCAGTTTCACTGTCAGAGTAAAACCTTAACTCTCCTTGTTCCCAAATAATTTGTAACATTGAAAGAATCAGGCTTAAAAGGAAAGAAAGCACTTGCTGAACTCACCAAAAGAGCTGCTCGGGGCTGGAGAGTCTTTGGTTCTTCATTCCACTTCTATCAGATTTGAAATGGGCAGGGTGGATTTTAGTCAGTCTTCTACAAGACTTTGCTTAAGTCACTGATGCCAGTAATTTCCAAAAGTGCCTCTTGACCAAGTTTAAACTTCTGGTAAGATACCAAGTTGTTTCAATCAACATGCCACAGGATTTAAGATTTTTGCTGCAACTCTTTAAGTTAATTATCTAGCATCCTAGTGGTTTGTTAACCAGCTAGCTTTACAATTATCAAAAGACTGGATTCCTTAATTCCCTTAAGTTGATTTATACAGATTTATACTTTCCTTAAGCAGTCTTCAGGTAAGCTGTTGTAAATAGAACATGAGGAGGTGGCAGACTAACTTATTCAGTACATTACTGCCCTGCCATGTTCATATGTTGTGATTGCTGCATCTCAGACTGCTCTGTACACACCAGCAGATGCCTACTGACCATTTTTATATCCTTGGAATGACTCCAATACTGCTTTTGAATTTTGTAACTTAAGATTTCAGTGGTAAATTTTAAGGGTTTCGAGTTTGAAGTTATTTTTGTTACTATAAAGAGACACTGCTATTTGTACTGCTATTCCACTTGATTTTTTTTTTTTTTTTACACACAATAAAACAAAGTTGGATTTCCTGAGCTGTTTCTCCTTACATTTGACTGCCACAGCACTTGAATGCCTCCAACTGACACCTCTTTTCTGACTGGAAGCAGATTGCAGAGCAGAGGAAGACAAAGCATTCTGAGGTTAGTAAGGTCTGATTTCCCTGGTGGGTTATCTGCAGTGTTAAGAGAGCTGTCAAACCTCTCCTGGTTTCTAGCAGAGGGAAAAAAAGGTTCTAATTTTTTTTGGGTTGGCACCCCATGAGCCACATTAGCTTTTAAAAAGTCAAGGATTGTTCCTGGATTTCCTTCTGGTTCTTTTAAAGGGTATAATGCTTACCTTGATCTCTACCTAGAGGATACCATGTACAGCTAAAAAGTTGCCCAGGAACAACAACAACAACAAAAAGTTTAAACTTAAAATCACAGGGCTGTTAATTAACCTGATTCACTTAAAAATAATCTCTTTGAAAAATCTTTGCCATCTGCCATTTAGGATTCAAGGCATGTCAGTAGAACTGAGCAAAAATTAAGTTAGTGCACTACAAGTCTCCAGGTAAATCTGAGCACTTGTCTTGACACCTTTGAAAGAGCTTTCAGTGAAATAAGAATTCAGTTTCTGCTTCTCAGTATTTTTTTAATAAAGAGTTTAGATTCTAACATTTGTGTATTTGCTACCAATTTCATTATTTTATGTACAATGACAGCTGTTAACAGCCAACCCAAGTGGTTTTCTACTGTGATTTATCTGTGAGCAGTACTTAAGATTCACAGACAGTAGTCAGTCATTACATTAAGTGGTTATTTAAACATGATCTCAGATTCCTGGAAATCCAGAATTCTGCTCTTTGTGCTTCACTTCCCATCAGAAAGACATCCCTCTGGTCTCTTTCCTGTTGTTAATGGAAAAAGAACCATGTCTTGCTTGGATGCCTCATGTTAAGCTGTTTCTGCAGCTTCAACAGGCATGAGTTTCCATTTGCAAGTGGTGACTGGATAGCTTGCTGTCCTTTAAGGCATCTGGTAAGGCAACAACTTGTGTTCCATACAAGAGAGGGTCAGAGTATCAACAGATCAGGATCAGAATTCCTGGTAACTGGCAGTAGGTATCTTGAAAACCCTCATCCAGAGCAGGGTCAAGTTCAATTTAAAGTCTGTCTTCACAAGTGTTGTTATTCACAAGGTTCATACCCCTGTCTCCTGTAAAGGCAGTAGTGCTGGACCATAAAAACAATGTCAAAGATGATGGAGAAGACACCCAGGCCAAACTTGGTTGGATCTCCAAAGATTAACTTCCACTGATCTGTCAAAAAAAAAAAAAAAGAGTTAAGACTAACTTCTCAAGTGTAGTCTTGTCTCAAGACTTCAAGGTTGTGCCATCCACATTAGAGGTTCATGTTTGTTACCCAGAGAGTGCTTAGACACACCTGCAATCTGACTGTAGTGTACCTCTTACAAAACTAATTAAAACTGCTCCTGTGGTTTCAGAATAGCCATTTCATCTTCTATCTTGAAGGAATAGTAAGAGATTTTTTTTTTTGTTATTCCTGGTCTAAGAACAGCTTCCCATTCAACAACACAAACTTCATTCTCTCAAGCTAACCTGCAGATCTGTATCTGCTTTGGGGGATTCACGCCTCGAGTCCTGTGTCCAGTTCTGGGCCCCTCAGTTCAGGAAGGAGATTGAGGTCCTGGAGTGGCTCCAAAGGAGGCAACTGGGCTGGTGATGGGACTCGAGCACAGACCCTATGAGGAGAGGCTGAGGGAGCTGGGGGTGTTCAGCCTGGAGAAGAGGAGGTTCAGGGGAGACCTCATCACTCTCTCCAACTCCCTGAAAGGAGGTTGGAGCCAGGGGGGGTTGGGCTCTTTTGCCAGATGACTTTCAACAAGACAAGAGGGCAGGGTCTCAAGTTGTGCCAGGGGAGGTTTAGGTTGGAGATTAGAAATAATTTCTTTATGGAGAGAGTGATCAGACATTGGAATGGGCTGCCCAGGGAAGTAGTGGATTCTCCGTCCCTGGAGATATTTCCAAAGAGCCTGGATGTGGCACTGAGTGCCATGGTCTAGCAACCGCAACGGTGGTTCAAGGGTTGGACTTGATGATCTCTGAGGTCCCTTCCAACCCAGCCAATTCTGAGTCTATGATTAAGACAGAAAGGCCCCACCACCTCAGTTCCAGCCTTACCATTGTTGTATGACTGCAAAAACATCTGGAGAAGGCTGAAGCTTCCACCAGTGAAGTCCAGTAATACATTCCCAATGCTCCAACCCTCAGTGCTCTTCCGACGGAAATTCATGTATGCCTGAGAGTGTCAGAAGTTGAGCAGCACATCAGGTACAAGAAGCACTTCTGAGATTAATGTTAAATATCTGTAGAACTCTGCTGGTTTTGTCACAATCATTGCTGGTTTAATCTAGGTCAGACTTTCAAGGGCATGCACTGCAGGTTTAGGGTGACAGGAATATAGGATAAAAGCAGAAAAATGCAGATTTACCTGTGGAAAATATTTGATCAGTGTGACTGCTAACTTAATGTATGAGAAGCAGAACAAGAACTGCAGCCATGTCATTTCCTCAGCTGCAGCAAGAAACAGGGTTGTGAAGGTGAAGATCCATGCAAGTGCTAGGAGTCCAACAACAACTTTGGATACTTTCTGTTCTGCTCTCTGAAAGAGAAATGCAGATACACTTAGAATGACCAAGGTCATACATCCCCAGCCAGGCTGCAAGATACAGAACATGCTCAGGACTCTGCAAGGTTACACTTGTACCAGGTAGGCTCATACCACAAGGGAATTTTAAGCTGTAGGTCTGCAAGAGCTGATGAGTGATACTCAACACCAATCATTTGGAACACTCTTGTCCACGAGTAATATTGTGGCAGTATTCTTGAGTATTTATGATGCTGTTTTCAGAGCTGCATCTGTAACAGACTCCTGAGTTCAGTCTGATGATGAAGAGTTCCTATATAGGCAAAAAACTCCTAATGCCATGATGGTAAAAGATTCATGGTTGCTTTCTAATTCTTCACTAGAAAAGGCTCCTGCAGCAATGGCAGTGACAAAAGTGCTCATACAATTTCAGGTTTAGCATCACCAAAGGAAAAACCCCAAGATATAAACAGTTCCCATCTAGAAAAAATTGGCTGTTCAGCTCAGAGGGTTTTACAATGGGAATCAAACAGAACCACCTGACTATAACAATCAATCAGCCTCATCTGAAAAGGGTGGGAATTATAAAAGGGCCTTTACAGCTGGTTTGGGAGGGAAGTAGTGGAAAAAAGGTGAAAGATCAAATTGCAGAGAAACCTTGAGGACCTGTCCTAGCTCCAAGTAAGGGAACAAGTTGGCAGGAAGTGAGGAAAGAGCAAAGTACAGAGCAGCATTGGTTCTGTGGAGAGCTGTAATCTATGTGCTGGCTAGGGATCTGTTTGGGAACTTTATAAACTTGTCTGTTTGCCTTTATTATTCTGAGTCCCAGATGAGTTCACTTAGAAGCCTTGAACATCCACAAGGCTGACGTAGCTAAGTGTGCTTGAGTTTTTAGATCAGGAAAAACAAAGGCAGATGGATTGTGAAACTTCACTTCTAGAAAGGCTGGAGATGCTGCAGTGAAGAGGACTTGGAAGCCCGAAGGACGGTGAGTGGAGAGATGTCCTGCAGAGGGAGCTCTGCCAGAGCAGACCGGTCAGCCCAGCACTGAGCCTTACCTCGTAGATGCAGCACTGAATTATGGTGAGGAGAGTCAAGGCTACTGCGTGGAGACTGAAGAAAACATCATTGATAGCCACAGGGTTCACCCCACTGGGATAACTGATGAAGAATTCCTCCTAAATATACAAGAAACCAAAACCAGCCAAATGCCTTAACTCCCTTTTGTTACCCCCCTGTTCCCAGCAAGTATTAAGAGCTCATCATGCTTACCTTAATCAAGGGAATCCAGAAGAGTCCAACATTAAACACACTGTATGCTATAAAGCCAGTCAGGTTTAATGCTATAAAGTCAAAGCTTAGTCCAACAACACTAGAGATGGGGGAGAAAAAGTATGATAAATATGCATCAGAGCATTATAGGCAGCTCCAGAGATAACTTCCCCCTAGAATATACAGATTTTTAGGCAATTTGTGATGTAAGCCAAAGCTGCAGTGATAAGATGATGCTGTGAGTCCATCAAGAAGCAGATGAAATATCCCTCATTTGCCACCCACTGGTACTCACAGCAGCTCTCACTGCCTGGGTTGTGTCTCTGCTTTACCTCACTGTCCCAACTTCACCCCTCAACCAGCCTGATAAAACCATTCCAGCCAGAATCCAGAGAAGTAGTAGGGCATCTTTGCCAAAATAATAATGTTTCTTTTTACAGTCTCTAAGCTAAAGGGAGCTGGCCTAATGACAACACCAAAAGGAGCTGTCTGATCAGCAGCTTACAAGGTAAGTAATCTTTGGAGGTGGTCACAATTGGCTCTGCCAGATGATTTACAACATGACACCAAAGGGAATGGGGGAGTCTCCTCTCTAACAAATGAGTACTGGATGCCAAACCATAGGATTAATGTCTACAAGATGCATTTAGTTTCCTCTGATCTGCATGCATAAAAACTCACTGGGACTGCATTTATTCCACCCCATCTTTGCCTTGCTTCTCTCCTCCTGCCTCTTGCCATGCATAATTCATAATAACCAAGATGGGTGTAGCTGCAGCAAGGAACATGATTTGCAGAAGCTCTTAAGTGACTTGCAAACACATCTTAAGTCTCTTTACCTTTTTCGTCGCCAGTTCTCAAAGAGCTGAGGGTAAAAGGAGACAGACCAGGCAAGGAAATAGATCCAGCCAATCACCTCATCAGCATATCTCACTATGATGCTATGAATCACTTGAAATTGAATCCTAGGCCTGATGGTTAATGCAAAGAGAACAAGTTAATTTGTTTGTCCATACTTCTTTTTTCCACCAATTTTTGCCTTGTTCTGCTTTGAGAGCAAAAAGAGTCCAGATATTGAGACAAGATTTCAGCTGAGTTGCTCCCCTTCTTTAGTTTCCTTGTTATGTGTAGGACAGATCCTATTCTCAACCTTTCCTTCTTGTCTCCTTTCTATTCCTTTTCCATATAAATCTTCAAAAAGGATATCCTGTGCCTATGGCTTCTACTCTTTTAGCACCAACTCTGTTATGCAAGAGCAGTTTCACTTTTCATGCTCTGCCAGCAAAGCCTCATGATCAGCCATGTCCTGATGAGCATTTCACGTGCTTACCTCTGCTTTTGCTTTGAGATTTAAAAGCTGAAGTGAAACGAGGAAGTAAAACAGGAGTAACAAGCAAATACAACCCAGCTTTCTCCATTTTACTGTTTTCCTGGTAGGGAGGACTGGGATCTGTGTCCAGAGGGCTCCCCAAACTAGAAAGCCAAACACCCACCTCCTGTGGTAGTGATGTGGGTGCACAGCTGCACCCAGTAAGAATAATATTCCAATGAGCATTTACAACTTCCTGGATCAGAAAAGCTAAAATGGAGTTTTGGTATTTTTGGGAGGGGTTGTTAAAACCAAAGTAAGGAGTCATGAGAACTTGCACTCACCTAGTAATGAAATCTAAGATACCAAAGCTACCACTCTGCTTTCATACCCTGTATTTATCTGAATACCTTGGGGATTGCTGGAGGGTCACCACATCTTCTCAACTACACACCACCCATGTCCCATTAGCTGTTTAACTATAGGGAGGGAATGGTTACCCCAAAATTTAGGCAGCTGTAAGGACAGTAAGTAGAAATAAAACCAGTTTCTCACCCAGTTAAGTTGGAATTAATGGCATAAAGATAAACTGTAACTTGTCCAACATCATCTGCTTTCACTTGGAAGTCTGCTCTAGTGTGACCTGCAGGCACTTGTACCTGCAAGGCAAAGTGGAGAGAAGAGTTGGACCATCCAAGCAGGAAGTTTTTGCATAAGATCACAACTCTGTTCTGTCACTTACTTCATTAGGCAGTTCAACAATAGTGCTGGTTTTTGATGAGTGTGTAATATTAAGAGTTATCACCAGGGTCTCATTTAATGGAGCCCTGTCAAGGCAGAAATAACAAGTTAGATAAAGGTTGCTCCAGGGCTGTAGAGTCTCTTCCAAATCCTCACAGCTGTGGCAAAGATAAGGAACAGACACAACCAGTGCTCAGAGATGCACCAGAACCAAGGAATGTAGCACTGAACTATTTCTACCTGAACTAGAGATGGGTATTAGACAGTTACTTGGCCAGATTTTACCTCCTTCTTCTCCACACAAGTGGCAAAGTCATTGCCAAGGGAATCCTAGTGTTGTGCTTGTTAACCCTTTGCTGGTAAAGAAGGGCAGAAGTGATGGTTATGTACTAGGGGTGATGAAAGGCAGAAATTTTAGTTGTGCAGCAAGACAAAAACAAATAACTTGATTAATAACCCTTCAAGTGACATAGTCCTGCACAGCTTTCCCAGAGAATCCCACTGAGCATCTGTCCAGGAGGTTTAATTGCACAGCAGTACTTAAAATACCCTCAGATTCAAATGCCTGTACTTGTCCATGAACAATATTCCACTGTGACATCTTCCTTTGAAAAACCAGAGGTTTTAGATTGCTGCAGACATGTTTTTGCTACTATTTTCTTTAAAACAACTCTTGTATTTTCATCTGACTGTTTTCCTATTTTGAGATCCCAAAGGGGAGGTGTGTGTGTTTAACAATCCTTTCCTGGGAAGGGACTGACATAGGAAAACATGGATAAACAATGCCTGTGTTAAACAGTCAGATGCAGGTACACCACCCCCCAACTCTGGAATAGCTACATGTCCTTGCTAGATATTGGGAGTTCTGTTTTCTTTGTAAAGTTGTTTGTTTCAGGGTTTTTTTGTGTTCCTTCTAGGAAATGCAAGCTTCTCTTAAGTATCAATTTTTATAAATGGAGGAACTGTAAGTTCACTTATGGAGAATTGACATTCTGGAGGACATTCTGCAGGAATGTCTTATGTAGCAGAGTCCTACCCACTTGCTTGTCCCCCATTCTAAGGAGAAAGTGAAGATTAAATCATGATTTTACCTCAGAGAGATAGTGACATTTGTTGAACTTCCACTTTCTAGTGAAACCACTTCAGGGACAGACAAGACAATGACTTCATCTGTGGGGGGAAAACTCAATCAACAAAAACACCCCCACACAAATCTCAATTATGAATGAAGAACAGATCCTTCAGAAGAAATACCTACTTTCTTTTGTGATGTAGATATTCTGTCCATTGATACCTGCAGTGTCAAGATTACTAAAATTAGTAGTGAAAAAAAAAGCAAGGAAAATACAGCCTACTTCAAGGTGACTAAACAACTTAAAAGAAGTATATAATTGTCATTTGAACATGTCACAAGGAAGATATTTAAATATTTGAAGTGCAACAGAAGCTCATGGCAAGAGCAGGCTACAGGATACTTCATACCCACATTGTTTTTTTGAATGATCCTAGTAACTTAGGAGGCATAAGTGCCCAAAATTTAGTTTAAAATTGCTTCTTGGGACACAGATTCAAACCAGGTACCCAGATGTTCAAGAGAAGATACATTTACCAGCTCAATACTTCACGAACCACAAGCACCTTTACTGTAAAGGGATATACTTTACAACAATCTAGCTGTGCTGTGTTATATCATGCTTTAACAGAGGCTGAGATACCAAGTGCCAATACAACTGATATCAAAACCATAAGCTGATCAGGTGTCAACAGTTTTGTGGTTTGGAATCCAAGTCTATTTTATGCACTGTATGTTTAAAGGACACAAGGAGAAGAGCAGAGATCCATACAAAAATAATGCCAGCAATGGAGAGACAAACAGGTTCCCCTAGACAATTTTTTTCTTATATTACCTCGTGTTCTAAAGTTATTCAAGTGCAGGAGAGCTCCCCGAGTTCATCACTGGCTGCACCACTGACAGCATTTAATCTGCTTCTGCAACTGTTTAGTTTTAAGCTCGGGGTGAGTGTTCCACCACATCAGTGCCTCAGCACAGCCCTGTGTCCCAGCACACCAAGTTGAAGGTAAGACATGAAAGAAGAGCTAAGGGGAACCATGTCACAGCCCTCCCTGCAGAGGTGTGATGGGGAGCAGCCCTCTGCCACCTGAGCCACCTCTGCCCAGGAGGCCCTGGGGGCCCGATCCGGGATGGCCAAACACTCACCGCCAGGTCCCAGCAGCACAAGGAAGAGGTGCAGCAGAGTGGGGAGTAGGGATTGCATCATCATGGTGGAAGAACTGCTGAAAAAGCAGGGAAAAGGCTTCGCTCAGGACCGACACGTTGTGAGGTAGCACCGCTCCTTCTTCCCCTCACTTGGCAGCCCCCTGAGAACACCTCCCTCCCCACCACCACGGCCCCCAGCTCAGCCCGGCTGAGAGATCCCCAGCAGCTCTAGGAGGACAGCGATTTTGCAGCCCCGGAGCCTGCCCAGACTTCTCCAAGACCATCTTTCCCTCATAACTTACCGCCACGCAGAGCTACCGCCCACTGAGCGATCCCTCCCCGCGCTCACCCACACAGGACTACAAGACTCAGCATCCACCGCGCCGCCCCCGCGCCGCCCCCGCTCCCCCCGCCAATGGCAACACGGCGCGGTGCACGCCGGGAGTTGTAGTCCCCGCCGCCCTCCCCTCAGGAGGGGCAGTGACGTGGGGCCATCCCGCTCTTTAGGATGAACTGAGGCAGTGATGTCGCGGAGAAAGCGCTTACCTCCTTCCAGCGCCACGGCCCCGTCCCGCAGCAGCCGCCGCTCTCTGCTTTTCAGCTTCTCACGTGAGGCGGCCGCCTTCCAACTCCCCGCCCAGCGCCTTCCTCCCTCCTTGCGCCGGCGCGGCCGCCCTCGGCGGCCATTTTGGGTGCGGCAGAGCGGGCGGGGTGGTGCCCGGCGGGTCTGTAAGGAGGGGGAGCTGCCAGCGGCGGGAGGGCTCTCGGCTTTGGTTGTTCATGTTGCGTTTAACGCGGCGCAAGTCACCGCGCAGGGCTGGAGAAGGGATGGTTTGTCCCGCCCAAGAGGGAGGGGTAGCGCCTAGGCAATGCTGAGGGGAGACATCTTCGGCCAAAGGGCGAAGTCCGGGCCGCGTTCTCTGCCCGGGCTCTGAGCGCTGCTGGGGTTGGAGCCCGCGCTGATCTTGGCCTCGGCATCCGTGGCCCCCTCAGAGGCAGCGAGGAGCAGTGCGGGGCTCAGCGTGGCGGGGGTGGGTCCCGCCATCGAGGAGAGACGTGAGGAAGGTGAATGCAATCCTGTCCAGCCATGGCGGGGTCTGCTCCTGCCTGTGTGCTGGGCATAGACCTGGGCACGACGTCGGTGAAGGCAGCGCTGTTGGAAGGGACAGAGAGAGGGCAGGTGGTGGCAGGGAGCTGCTCCAGGGAGACACAGGCATACACCAGTAGCCTGGAAGCTGGACCACAGGTAAGGGGGAGCAGATAGCACTGCAGACACCCAAAGGGTACCCTTCTTGCCATGAAGCAGCTGGTTTGTTCTGGCACATTGTGAAGCCTTGAGTGGCTTTCTTGGATTGTTTTTGTGCCTAGGTTGACAAATGGCTGCTGCAAATAGAACTAAAATGCTCTCTGCTGTTCAAGAAGGTCAAGTACAGCTGTTTTAAGAAAGAGTCAGGTTCTGGGAAGTTGCTTAAGACAACTAAAACTGATCTCCCATGAATCATCACCTCGTCTTCGGTGCTGCCAGTCAGGAAACAGCATCCACTTGCCAACTGGAAGGGCATTTTGCATGCTAATGTGAGCTGGAATTACAACTGGAAATTCCCTGTGGAAATCACCAGGAAACATGTTCTCCTGTTAAAGATCTTTACATCCATTGGGTTGGTCAGGCTGAAAAAGGAAGAGTCAGAATCATAAAAAACAAGTATGGACATTTCTTCTAGCCTGATATTGTCATGAGTTCAGGTGGTAATTTCTGAGTGAAGATACCAAACAGGCCAGCTCCCCATTATGCATCATGTTTATGCAGCCAAAAGTATGTATGTGCAGATGAGTTTACATCTATATGTAGACATACTTGAATACTTTTGCTTATAATCTTCATACTGGTCTGTCACAAAGGAATCTGGATCTTCAGAAGTGTGAAAGCTGGAATGCAGCTGCTTTTGTGGCACCATTTGCTCAGTATGCCAAGTAGATCAGTTTGCTGGTAAGGTCTAGGAATAGAGTATCTAAAAACCAAGTATTAATGTCAAAATATTCCAAAATTGGAAGGAAGTAGCTATAGAGGGGCTTTAGGAAGGCCTAAGGAAGACAACACCCAAATAAACCTTTCTCTGAGGAAAAAGAGCAACAATGTATAAGGTGAACTAATGAAAACATATAATGGAGTGTTAATGGATTTTTTAATGTATATTTGAGCATAACTCAGGCAATTAAGGATTATTTGGCCTTCAGTTTAAGAGGCTGTTCTCTCTCAACTTTCTAGTCTTGTTTTTTTAATTTTTGTGGTTTTGTGGTGGTTTTTACTTTTTTTTTTTTTTTTTTTTTTAATTTAGTGAATGTTATTCTAATACATGCTATTAAGCTAAATGAATGCTGTTCTTCACTTCAGACCAGAGGAGCCTTGTTTAATAAATACAATGCCTGAATTCTAATGGTTTCATGCTCAGAATAATGCTTTATGATTACAGGGAATGGAGCAGAATGTCCGAAGAATAATAAAAGCATTGAATGAATGCCTTGCTGCTCTACCTCAGCAGCAGCTTCAAAGAGTCACTCACATTGGCATTTCAGGACAAATGCATGGGATTGTGTTTTGGAAAAAAGATAAAGGTAATATTAATTATTTGGCATTCCTGTTCAGAGTGTGAAACTTGCACTTTGGTCTTCAGAATTAAGAGAAGATGATCTGTGGGAGTTTTGCTTTAATTACAGGAATTTCAGCTGCTGACTGTAGATGACTGTGTTATTTACACAGAGTAGTTGAAGGCTTCAGTCTTGTGAGATCCCTGCAGAGTCAGCACAGTTATTAATATGAAGGAGGAATAACATATTTGTGGCTTGCTAATTGTCCATCTTGTGCTATCTACTGACAGTTGAAAGAACTTCTGATTCATGTGAATGACTTCTTTTGGAGGGAGGGGAATACTGTTCACCACATCAAACAATAGCTGTTGCCCAGTATTTGAAACCTTTCTAATGGTTCTGTGGCAGCAGTGTTAGTTGTTCTGTGTATACCTTGAAAAATTAACTGTGCTTGATCTTTAAGTTAGAATCTGCATAGCATAGCTCTCCAGCAGTGAATATTTCTGTGCTATTTAGAAATGCTGTTGAAAGTGCTGCTTGAAAGTTCAATAAACAATGTTTTCAGTCTTTTTTTTTTTCCCCCCTTCTCAACTCTCAAGGTGTTTTGTTTGTTTTTTTTTCCCAGCAAGTCTTAGATTGTTGCTTATGCTTCAATGAGTAGGAGCTGAAAGAATGATTATAGTCACGATTCTGAATGCTCAGCTGCTTGAGGAATGAAGGGCCAAGACCTCAGGAACAAAACCAACTGCAGTGAGGTAGCCACATGGGGTTTGATTGTGCAAATACTCAAACAGCATTTGTGACAGGGAGGATGTGTGGAATATTCAGGCCTTGGCTCGCCAGCCATGTCAGATAGGGATGGATTAATTTCTTGGCTGACATCCTACCAAAGTCTAAGGCTTTCAGAATGCAGTTCCATGTCTTCTTTCTCTTTGCTTTATGATGGGCACATCTAAACAATTATATCACTCTTATAATACTGGGAGCTACACAGATTAAGCAAAGATTTATTGTAAACCACAGAACAGATTTCCCAAAAGTGCTGGTCACTGCCTGTCACAAGTTGTCAGGGTCTTAATTGCTTTTAGAGACTCTGCTGTTCATTACTGGCTGTAATTTTATGTTAAATACTAAACTGATTAGAAAGAAGAAATCCAGAGGCTGATGGACTGAAGGAGCCATTGCTTGCTTTCCAGCTGTCCCAAGGGCTACATAACAGAGCCTCATGGGTTCATGGCAGACACAGATTCTTATGTCATACTGGTTAATATTTTATTTCCTAAAGCCATGTGCCACTTCTGTTTCTTTTCTGTCAAGGGAAAGAGGGTGTTTGCTCTCACTTGTTTTGAGTACACTAAGTGAAACCATGCACTTTGGGACACAAAATGCATTTTCAATGGAATCCTTTGGGGTAAGATTTATGGTTAACAATATTTCTTAAAATCCATTTAAAACTAGAGAGGCAAACCAGTTGGAAATTCAGTTCAAACTGACTTGATGGAGCAGAGAATTAAGGGAACAAGAAAAACTGTGTTTGCTTTACATGTTTCATGTAGTACTTCCCAGCTTTCAGGGCTACTTGTTACTGTGGGAGTGTAACTTCAGATTCCTGTCCCCAGCCCAGAAAAGACTTTTAGCCATGTTTGTGCTGGCCAGTTCAGCAGCTGGGGATCTTCTCTGACCTGTAGGACGAGTGACAAAGCACAGCTTGAAACTGCTCCCATCCCTAGCCCAAACCCAAAAAGCTGCTTCAGTTACAGAGCCAGCTGGAGGGGGCGTGTGTCTGTCCCCACAGTGTGCCAGACATCACCTGGGAGAGCAGCAGTGGTCAGAGGTGTGCTGTGACAGCAGAGTGTGCTAACAGACATCCCATGGCAGTGCTTGCTCTGCTGCTGGACAGGACCTTTGCAGAAGTGTTCGTGGTGAGCATGTCAGGGCAGGAAGAAGCCTTTTGGATTGGAGCTGTGAAGGCTCTGAGCAGCTCTGAGAAGCTGCCATAATTTAACCCAGGCCTTTGTGTGAAGGGATGTGAAGGTTTCATCAGAGGTGTAGTGTTCTGTGTTCAGAAGGAACATGCTGGGCTGGTAAAATGGATTCAAACTCTATTCTACCCTTTGTGAAGCTTTGTTATGGACTACAGCTGCTCTGTAGTACTTTGCAGTCCATTGTTCTATACACACAGATCCAGATTTCCTATTGCTTTGGCTCAGAAAATGATGGAACTACAAGCTATCCATCACAGACAGTTCCTTACTAATCCAGCATTCTCCAGGTTGTGGCAGATCCCAGTTAAGGTTTGTATGGGAGACCTGTCAAGCTGTCAGATCAGCTCATTAACTCCCATAGCAGAACTGTGGGGTTTTTTGTTGCTGTTGATCACCTGTTATTTAAGTTGTATAATAAATATCCCAAGGTGCAACTTGCTTGTCTCTTTGGGCAAGAAGAAAGCCCTTCAGTGCCATTTTCTGTTCTAGCAAAGGCTGCCTAGCATTAGGATGACATCTAGGGCTGGAAAGTGTGACTAATTAATTTGATTACAATGACTCCTGGCACCATGTCTGCTCTTTTTCCAATATATTTGACAAATTACTCAAAAGTGTCCAGAAATGAAGATTGCCAGGCAGAATATGCTGCAGGGAGTCACTGAACTTCTTGGATACTGTGTGTTTCAGGGTGCAAGTGGACAGAGGGTGGGACAGGCCCCACCTTTGAGCCAGAGGAAGTCAGTCACCTCATTACTTGGCAGGATGGCCGCTGCAGCCCCACCTTCCTCTCTTCTCTTCCTCTGCCACAGTCACATATCAGCTTGGCTACAGGATTTGGGTGTGCCACAGCCTTCTGGTATTTAAAGAAGAGGTACTGGGAGCTGTTTCACCTGCAGTTTCTCATCTTGAATTTATGTGACAATTAGTATTCCTGTGACATGTTAATGCCACTACTGGCTGCAGTTCTCTGTAATCATCATAAAGCAGTCAAAGAATAGAGAAAATGGCAGCATTCAGTACATGCAACCAAGCACACAAGAGTCTTTGACCTCATAAAAACACTGCTGGGATCTTTTATGAAAAGAAAAGCTTCTGACCATATATTAACTGATGCCTTGAAGTGTCACAGAACAATTCTAGCCATTCTACTGCTCAGAGGAGTTCTGCTGATGCAATTGAACACTGCAGTTTTGCTTTGTGCAGATTGTGAAAAGTACAAACATGCCTAAAACAGCAAGAGAGTTGCTTTGCCCAGTTCCCGCCAGCTGCTAAAACAAACAGTCCCTAAATTAATTTGCATTCCTTCCTTCCTTAGACACAGAGATCCCTATGAGGTGTTACAAATTCTCTGCTTTGTTGTGGCATGTTGCAGAGGATACAATTTTTCACTTAGGCATCAGCACCACTTGCTTTTCAGTTTCATCTCTTGTATGCTCTGCTTCTCAAAGAGCCAGTGTCTGAGTCCAGGTCCAATAAATGGGGAAAAATGTATTAGATTGGGGTTTTTTCCAGCATGTGTTCTGCAAATATAGGGAGCATGGCATGTGTAATTCCTGACTCCAGCTGCTTCAGTTTGCTCCTGCTTTTTTTGTGCCATTAAGTACATTTCCATTTATGTTTTTGTTTTTAAAATGTTTTATTTAAAAGTCCAGATTTTCTGAAGTCTTACGATGCAGCTGGCACTATCCATGACTATGTGGTTGCTATGTTGTGTGACCTGAAGAAGCCACTCATGTCTGTCCAGAATGCTGCCAGCTGGGGATATTTTAATTGCACAAACAAGAGCTGGAATACTGACATGTAAGTGCTAAGGTCATTCAGAAGGGTTTGTGCATTTCAGTTTGATAAAAAGGGATTGAAAGTTACTCCTAATCAAGTAGGGTAGCCTGTAGTGAAGAAATATTGAGTTTTCTCTGTTTTGTAAGATACAAATCTTTAAATTACATAAATTCTGGCACAGTATTTTTAGAAATACCTGAGACAGGAGACAGCAGAGCTGAGAGATTTGTCCATGGGGCCAAGTATACCAAACTGTTCTCTTTAGTTATTTAAGCTGAGCTCCTTTGCCAGCTGCTAAGACTCACTGGAAGTCTTACAGAAAATTTGTTTATTTATTTACCTATTTATTTCAATGATTTGTTCTTTCAGGGCTGAGTGCTAAGGCCTTGTATGTTTCAGGGCTTAGGTTAGGCCAGGACTCCAAGATGAAAAGATCTACTCATGAAGGTATGAAAGAGTGACAGAAACTTGTGTATGGCCTCCCAAACTTTCACTGCTCTGGGGGTTTTGCTGTAGCAATGTAGAATATCTTGCAGTTTGATTATGTAAGGAGTTTGTTGGACTTGACTTTGTGATTTGGTTTTGAACCACTAACTGCATGAAAGCTTCAAAGACACTTAGAAGTTGCATTTTTTTGCTGCTTTTGGGATTGTGCCTTCACCCTGGAACTGTTTGTCTGTTTGACATCAGCAAGTTAAACTTGCTGAATGTGTACTGCTGGGTACTTTCAAGTAACCAGGTTATATATACAGGAAAGCTATTTATTCTTCTAGACTATTCTAGTTAACCCACCCCCTTTAAATGGAATGCTGCTTCTGTGCAACACAAAGCTTTCAGAATAGGTGAAAGCATCCATAAATCCAGCAGCCACAAATGAATGGCCAGGTTCACTTCCAAGTGGTCTCTGTAATCATGCCACACATTCCCATGCTGCTTTCCTGCAGTTATATTATTCTGATTGCAGATTGGAAAAATCTGGCTTTCCTGTTCACTTGCTTCCAGAGGTGGGAGACCCTGGCAGTATTGCAGGCACGACAGTCTGTGCATGGCATGGAATTCCCAAAGGAGCAAAAGTAGGAGTTGCTCTGGGAGATTTCCAATGCTCTGTTTATTCCTGTCTGACTGAGAAGACTGATGCAGGTAAGATCATCTTGGTATCTTCCTCAGTTTTCACTGTCCTCCTTCAGGGATAGCCTGGTAAAATGCTGATTTATTTTTTTTTCTTCTGTTTTTTAATTATTTCTTTTGTGTTCTAGTTCTTAACATCAGTACCTCTGCTCAGCTGACTATCTCAATGCCCCTGGGTTTCCAGCCTCCAGAGACACCAGATACTTCCTCAGCTGTTACTTATTTTCCCTACTTCAGTGGTGACTACCTGGCAGTGGCAGCATCCCTGAACGGAGGCAATGTCCTGGCAGCATTTGTGGACATGGTGGCACAGTGGACAGAAGAGCTAGGTAAGCTATTTCAACAATAATTAAAGCTTAAAACTCAGATTGTTCAGTGAGGTAAGAGGAAGCTAAGGCAAAGGAACAAGCCTAGAACTGTTTTATTATGCCATATAAGGAACAAGGATGCAGCTCCTGGGTCATGCTTCCTAGATCTCTGGAATTTCCTGCAGGAGCTTATGAACACGCTGGGACAGTCAGGCTTGGACTCCATATTCACAATGCCTCAAGGTTTTTGTTTCAAGAACACAAGAAAATTATTTTTTTACAAGTTGTTTTTCAAAAGGAAAGGTCAGCAAGTTTGAGAACAGTATCTACCATTGTATGACTGCAGTCTGAAGGACTCCCTTGATTAGATCAGTTGCCTTTTGCTCTGTGTTTTGTAGCACTCTAATGGATTTTAAGACTCAAACTCATCCAATTTTTTCAAGACTCAAACTCATGCAATATCTTCTAAGTGTTTAAAATATGGTCTTCAGGGTTGGGCTTTTGGGTTTTTTTTAATAGTCTCTTGGGTTTTGTAATATGGAAATAAGCTCTAAAATTGTTCATTCAGTCAGCACTCGAAGAGAACTTTCCATTCAGGTGCAATCCAGCCATTGGGGCCTTTAAAATACTTAGTGTAGTGTAACTTAGCACAGTATAGGCAAAGAGAAATAGTTGTATTATCAGGAAAAGCAGTTTCTGTAATCAGAAAAAGATTGCTAAACAGGCACTAGGTACAATTGGATGGGGAAGCTGTGGTTCATAATCCTGGGAAAACAACTACCTTTGGGACAGGGGAAAGATGTACAGTATTTTGCTGAACAGGGGGATCAGCTCCATTTGAAGCCTCCACACCCCTCGGCAGTAACACAGTGTTTCCCATCTGCTTCTCAGGGCTTCAGGTTCAGGAATCTGCCATCTATACAAAGATAATCAGTGCAGCCTTGGCTCAGAACGACAGCAAACTCTCGGTCCACCCAACCGTATTTGGAGAGAGACACAGTCCTGAGCAGCTGGCGTCGGTGACCAATATTGCTGTCTCTGACCTCTCCCTGGGGCACATCACAAGGGCTCTGTGCCGCGGCGTTGTTGAGAACCTCTGCTCCATGCTCCCTGTGCCGCGGCTGCAGGAATCGGGAATCAGGAGAGTCCTGGGGAGCGGCAGCGCCCTCGCCAGGAACCAGGTGCTGCGCCAGGAGGTGGAAAGGGTTTTCCCATTCCCTGTCGTTTATGGGAAGGATGTCGATGCTGCTGTGGGGGCTGCCATGGTGATGGTCCACAGAAAATAAAGTCGTTGTTTGCAATGGCCTGGGACAAAACCTCTTGGGTTTTTTCTTTTTTTTTGTAAAAATTATTTCCTGGCTGTGCAGCGTTTCCTTTCACTTCTTTAATTTTTTCTGGGGTTGTATTCACCAGGCCATCTCACTCATTACAGTGGGGGGGAAAAAAAAAAAGAGAGAAAAGCTTGCATTTAATGTCTTCTGCACATTTCATTGCTCTCTCATTCCCATTTGTGAAATGAGGAGTAATTATCAGATTAAATTTGACTGAGTGACTAAGGAAAGATCCATTAACATTCTGCATAAAATGATATTTCATGTGAGGCTCATTTTCCTGGTAGGAAATCTGTTTAGAAGGACCAGGAGACATGAGTAGCTGTCTGTAACTTAGCCTGTTGCTTTCATTAGGTACTTCTTGTCAATAAGCTGTCTCACAATATTCATATGTATAGGCAGCAGACAGGGATGTCAGCCTTGTCTGGGGAGTTGGGTGGCTCTTGGACAGAATGAGTGGCAGTTCTCTCACCTTGCATGTTGTCTCTGGAAAAGATCTTTGCTTGAACATAACCAAACAATTAAAATATAACATGGGGGATTATTTCTGTGGGTACCCAGGTCAAGAACAGTTGACTAAAGTGAAAGGCAAGGCCAGGCCAGTACTATGATAGGAAGTAACTGGAATGTGGGGCTTATATCTAAGTGGAAAAAAGATTTACAGGGTGAGATGTAGCTATTTTTCTTATTCAGGCAATTGTTTTGGGATTTGGGTGTAGAATGGACTAGGGCCTCTCTGAAACAATCAGAATTGATGGTAAACAAGGTGGATGTACACCTTTCTTGCTCAAATGGCACTGGGAAGGTAGTTTTGTGTTACCTGGATACAATTTCATTACTTAAAAGTGTGTATTCCAACTGAAACGTGGAAGTGTATTCCCACCTTGCCCATTAGCAACATCAAGACTGCCTCCTTTTTGTAGTAAGTAAGCTCTTCTGAGATCTTAATTAGAGATGGATTAATTTCCATCTCCCTCCAGACATCTATTTGATGCTGTGTTTAGGGAACAATTGGCATATATAGGAATTACAGTGTAGATTTTGTAAAAAGTCTTAATTGTGTTATATGTAGTTCTCCCTTTAATTTTATTTTAAAATATTTTTGCATCAGCAGGTCTGCTTTCATTTTTATTGAATAACTGGAAAGAAGTACATCTGGAGGATACAGCTTCCAGATCTTTAATACACATGCTGATATTTTTCCATTTGCAGTGGTGGAGAAGGCTCTGAATTGGTAAAATCATTCTCCAGCACAGAAGTCTCACAAATTCTGTTCAGCATTCTGGATGCAGGACCCAAAACCAAGATTAAATTCTTTCCTGTTTATTATTGGTCTGTCTAGATAAGTTTTTACATTTTGTACCTTTGAACCAGGTCCCCTGCTGAGATGGAGCATGATATGTCCAACCACTGTTGGGAAAAGCAATGGAGTGCTGCTGGTAGGAAACAGCATCTTCCCAAGGAATACACATCAAGAAGGCTGATGGAGGAGGCATCAAACCTCAGAAAATAGCAGAAATCTCCCAAAGAGTGTACATCAGAGAGCAGTAAGACTGAAAGGAGCTGGTGTCTGGAATGGGAGAGGAGAGGGAAAGAGTATTTAGCTAAAGGGACCAGCAAGAAGCTGGAGATGGAATAAAGCAGACCCTGTACTGATCCATATAATTTCCAAAGCAGAGTCTCTGAGCTGGAGAGAGAGAATTGTGATGCTGAGTGAGGGGTTCTGCTCAGCAAAGTTCCAGGAGCACCAGCTCAGGACGTGGCTGATTGGTAATCTATCCTTATGCATTAATAAATGTGCATTTTATCTCTTGTGAGTGCCATGCCATGAGGTGATTTAAAGAGTATAATTAGTTTGCTGTCAAACAGGCAAATACTGTATTCTGTTATCCACACGTGGATAGGTGGCAAGACAGGAAAGGTAGTTACCTTTTGCAAAACCTAAAGCAGATAATGTCATTGGGTTATTTCATGATCTAACTCAAAACCCCAGGAGCTGCAGGTCTGGAGGATGCTTCTAACCTATCACCTACAGCCTATCAGCTCAGCCTGCTGGAAAAGCTGTTTCACTAGACTAGTTTTTGGCAAAAAGGTCTTATGTAAGTAAAATACTTAACAATATATCACAGTGCTTTTATCTTTAAGGATGTTAGATCTATTCTAGATAACATTATTTTACCTGATGACATCAATATGGGAAAGCAGACTTACATATATGTATTATTCAGATAAAACATAGCAAGAACATGGAATGGTACAATGGCTTTAGGTTCACTGTGTCATTGGTTTTCCCTCAACTCTCTTCAGAATCAGCTTACCTGTAAAGTACTTGGTGGAGCTTTAAAGCAGCTGCCCAAGAAAGATGTCCAGGAAGATGGCTGATCTAGGAGAAAAGTTGTGGCATATTTTACAAAGTTTTTAAATGGAAATGAAACTGACCCACAGAAACAATTGTTGTCCTGTGGTCTGGGTGTTTTTTGCAAGCTTTGAGTGTATTTACAAAGAGGAAATCTGGAGAAAGAGTATCCATTACTGAATGCAATTAAAGGGGATGGAAAAAAACCCCAGCAACTTACAGCATTTCTTGTAAAGAGCTTTGCTAAGCTCCTGGGAATAGAAGCTACTGAGGCTTCTGGTTCCAGAATTGATCTTAATGATCTTATTACTCTATTCCCTATTTTTCTAGTGAAGTTCCATTGATTCTAAAAATCATCAGACACACAGGGCACGTTTGCAGACCAATGAAGTGGAGAAGCAAACTCTGAGGTCTTTTCAGTCCGAGCTCCTTGAAGGAGGAATATCTGGCAGCATCAGAGGGTGCATCAGAGGGTGTTCACTGAGGCTGGACTGTTTTGCTGAAGACAGGATTTTTTTGGCAATATTTGTAAGTTCTGCATGTATATTTGAATATCCTGGGTGTTAGTTGTAATAGTTGTAATCTCCCTTTGGTATTTATTATGTGATCAGGTTAGATATTCTATCAAAAATATTTCATTTCTTATTTCAAATGACAATGTACACATAGGATTCAAAGACTTTAAGAAGGTCATGCATTTTTTAGGATTTTTTTTTTTTCTCCAAGAATCTTTCCATAGAATTTTGAAGCTTGTTTCCCTTGCAAATTCACACTCATGAGGAAATGTGGATTTGTCTTCATTATCAAAAGTATTACCAAGAGGGTTTGGAAAGAAAACCAGATCTAATGAGTGAAACAGGTTTGAGCAAATTGCCAGGAGTGAGTCTGTTCTGTGGATGTTAATACTGCACCTATTCTGTGGAAAATGAATGATTCCATTTTTCATAGCCATCTCTCTGGTATTTTTGGCTCGATACACATTAATTTAAATAATACAAAAACTCCTAAAATTACAGATTGCTTTATCCTCAGTGTGTGTTTTTTCCATTTTTTCCTGAAAAATATAACTTTTAAAGTGGAAATATTTTTCTATATGGAATTTCTTATTTATAGAACAATTAATAAGACAAATTATTCTTTCAGAGTGATTGTAAGGACCCAAAGAACGTGTGTAAGGACACAAAGGACATTGTGAGTTAACAGCTGTTGTCAGTAGTTAACCTATACGTTGCTCTTTTGCTTCAAGTAATCCTAAGTATGCTACTTTGCAAATTGATGTTTTCTTTGTATGTTGTACAAAGTTACAGAAAAAACAAATGCCTGGCAAAAATTCCTTTCCTATCCTCCTTGCACAGGAAAACCACAAGTGACCCTGAATGTTAGCTAGTCCCATAGAACTGAAACTCAAGCTTTCATGTACAATGTAGCTTTGTAAACAACCCCTCTGGATATTTCTAGAAGATAAACAACCTTGAACCATGTTTATGATGTTGCTTTCATACTGAATGTAGAGAGGTTACTGCTGTAACTCCTGTATTTCAGTTTATAACTGAAGGTTTTTACAGATTTTGCAGCATTCCTGTGCTCAAAGCTGCAAGGTTTCTAAGCAATCTAGAATTTTGGAGTGTGTTTCTGTGGCTGTGCAGCAGTTCAGATATGATGCATTCCTGTCCTCACTGCTGGAGTTCCAGAATATCTTGAACTTAGTAGTATGAAGACCAAGGTTAAAAGTTTAAAAAGGAAAAGGAAAAAAAAAAAAAAGAAAGCCTGCTCTCCTTTCAGTATAAGAAAGCCTGCTCTCCTTTCAGTATATTTGTTAGCTTGTGTCAAATCCTTTGTGGCTGTAAAGCTGACAAGATCAGCTGTGTGGTCTCACAGTCATCTCTTGTCTGTGGCAGCCCTCCCCTTTCTGTCTCATGTTTGAGGTGACACTAATCTCCCTACAATCAGACACACCAGTTTTCATCTACCACTGCTGTATCTGTGGTAAAGCCTTGAAGTGACAATTTCCTATACACAGGAAGCCCTCTGTGCTTTGTGCACTGAGATGGTTGTGGCACTGACAGGCTTTTCTCACAGGCCTAATATAGAACATACTGTGGCACAAACCAGTTAGAAAGTAGAGAAGAAAAGCAGACATTGTGTTTAGGTTTGGGGTTGTTCAGGCTGTGACAATGATTGGAGGATGGAGTTTTAAGTAGGAATGGTTGCAGTGGGGTGGCTGACAAGCTCTGGGACATGCAGGCTTGCTTTCCCCATTCTGAAATGGACAAGGGCAGTGGGGGGACTCTGACAAACAGCATGGAGTTAATGACCTACTAAACAGTTCCAACTTTGGGCATAGTGAATGTATGCCCATCTGTCTAGCTTCTGGGATCAGAGCAACCAATCCATTCCCTGCTGTTTCTGGAGAGCAGCCCTAAGCAAAATGGGCCTCATGGCTCCATAAAATGCTGACTTGAGATGTTTGTGTGGTTCCTCACAGCCTATCTGCTCATCATGTCTTCCATTCTTGGGAAGATGAAGAAATTTGGCAGTTCTGACATGGAGGAATCTAACGTGACAGATGAACACTCAGATGGAGAGGACTCCATGCTGGAAATGTCTGACAGTCTCCAGGGAATGCCCAGCACCAAGGTGCAGCCACTCAAAAGCAACATTTTTGCAAGACGTGGGAGGTTTGTGATGGGTGACAGTGACAAGGACATGGCTCCCATGGACTCCTTGTACCAGATGGATCACCTGATAGCACCTTCCCTCATCAAATTTCATGCCAATTTGGAGAGAAGGAAACTTCACAAGTAAGTTTGCTGGGTAAAATTTGTTGATAATGAACAGCTTGACAGCTGCAGACTGTTTCCTAGAGGAGCATTTATTCTCTCTCTGAGCGTGCCCATTTTTTCAGTTTCACTATTTTCTATGCCAAAATAAGGAGCATTGCATCTGCAGCTACTCTGCCATACTTCAATGCCATGTTTAGGTCTTGTTCTCAACTTCTCAGCAGCAGATGCATGATTTTATAGAACGTTTCATTGCAGATGATGTTGCAGACTTTGCAGATCCATCTGTACTGATCTGTAGTGCTTCACACAAGGAAATAGAAAATAGTCTTTGGGCAGTTTATGAAAAGTCTGCTATTTTTCTGACTTTAAATAACTGAAATTTACCCCTGTTAGGCACCTCTCTACAGATTCTATCACAGGCTGCTCAGAAAAAGCTTTCAAATTTTATGACCGCAGAAGAATCTTTGATGCTGTAGCCCAAGGCAACACAAGGGACTTGGATGATCTGCTGCTCTACCTTAAGAGAACCTTGAAACATCTCACAGATGATGAGTTCAAAGGTACCCTTCAGTGTCACATACCTTAAGTTTCCCTCTTCTTCTAGCAGTTCTCCTGAGATGAAAACAAATCACCATAATTGTGTTAAGCATCTGCAGGGGGCCCTCTAATAGCCAGTACTTCCCAGTAAATTGGACAATTGATTTTAAGGTTATAAGAGAATTCAGAAAAGCTGAAACTTTCTGTGAAACCCTGAATGAGTTTTCTTTTCCTTTGAAAAGAGCCTCATTAATTCCTGCATGCCTGGGGGTAGATGGGAGGTTTGTAATCACTACTACAGAGCTGTTATCTTTTGTTTTACAGAGCCAGAAACTGGGAAAACTTGCTTGCTGAAAGCCATGCTGAATCTACATGATGGGAAGAATGATACCATTCCCTTGCTGCTGGACATTGCAAGGAAAACTGGAACTCTGAAAGAGTTTGTTAATGCAGAGTATACTGACAACTACTACAAGGGTAAGAGAAACAGCTGCTGGGAGAATATTCTTGGCACTGAGGCTGAAGATAAGATTAGGCAAGGCTTGCAAACACGTAGGAGGATTTATGCCTGAGGATGCAGCATCCCAAAGTTCCAGTGTGTGAGTGCCTGAGCCCACATGCACTGCTAGGTGTGATTCTGCCATTTTTGATACACAGTGATTTAACAGCAGGTTCAGGGAACTTGTGTTTCCTGTCTGTGCCACCTTATTTTTTGTTCAATTCTAGAGCTTCTTAGTCTGCAAAGCTTTCACTGCCATCATCTTACGTGAAGCTGGGTGAATATTGGTGCCTGGAAGCTCTCAGTTTGTGTTAAACATTGAAGATTTCTGTCTGATGAGTGTCTCTGTAGGCCAGACTGCACTTCACATCGCCATTGAGAGACGGAACATGGACCTGGTGAAGCTTTTGGTCCAAAACGGAGCAGATGTTCATGCAAGAGCCTGTGGAGAGTTCTTCAGGAAAATCAAAGGGAAACCTGGCTTTTATTTTGGTAGGGGTGAGCACAGTATGGGCTTTATTGATTGAGTTATCTTAGCATTGTCCCAAGCACAAGCTGTTAAATAATCCTGGTTATGTGGTACTGGGGGCTCAGAAGTAGCAGATGGGCTGTTCTACCATTTAGTCCAAATGCTTACTCCCAAAGACTGAGATTATAAAGAAACACACTTGGTAATTGTTGGCGTGCAGTGGGAGCTTAGTGTCTGCATCCTTTTAAAGGATCTTACCCTCTGTGGTGGCTCTTTTTAAGGGGCTTTTTTTAAGCAGCCATGTTTTTGTGTTGCACTTAAACCCAAGACAATGTGATTCTAATAGCTGCCACCAGAATTGGTTCTGTATCATGCAGAGAAATTCACCTTCTCCTGGGGAAAGGTGAAAACAACATGATCATCTCTGTTTATGCACATATAGTAAGGGGCTTTCTGACCACTGCTTTCAATTGCTTTCCCTCAGGGGAGCTGCCTTTGTCCCTGGCTGCCTGCACCAACCAGCTCAGTATTGTGAAATTCCTCCTGGAGAACCCCTACCAAGCAGCCAACATTGCTGCTGAGGACTCCATGGGCAACATGGTCCTGCACACACTGGTGGAGATTGCAGATAACACTAAGGACAATACCAAGTTTGTTACCAAGATGTACAATAACATATTGATCCTTGGTGCCAAGATTAATCCAATCCTGAAGCTGGAAGAACTCGCCAACAAGAAAGGGCTGACTCCATTAACTCTGGCAGCCAAAACAGGGAAGATAGGGGTAGGTGAGCAGATGTGTTTAACTGTCCCATCACTGTATTAAGTTACACAGGGTACACACAAAACATTTATGCAAGACAGATCTTATCACTGCTTGTTGTTGAGGCCTTTTAGTTAAGAGGAAATGTTGCTGCATATTAACATGCAAAATTGCACAGTCTTCTAAAGGCTGTGAAGTGTGTGTGTGTCTGTGCCCAGCTGGCATTATTCATACACCTCTGCCATGCCATGCCAAACAGAAAGCTGGTCTCTGCAATCACCTGAACTACTAGAGGCCTCGTACTTTTGGCTGGCTGATATAACCTTCCAACAGTCCCCATTCAAAATGACTGCTCAGAGATGTGTAGCATTCATCTCTGGTTTTCTCTTGCAGTTTTGAAACAGATAATGGCAAGTTGTAAGCACTGTTTGTATTTCTTGTTTCCCAGAATCCAGTGAGAAAATTAATTTTGTTTACTTCAGGCTTTGATCTCTGCAGTGCTCAAGTGGTTTGACTTCAGCACAGTTAAAACTAGGGGGAAATTATCCATCCTTGTGGAGATACTGAGGAACCAGAAGTCCATTAGCACTGAAATGTTGGTTGCATTGTTCTTTTGCAATTAGATTTTTGCATACATCCTCAGACGAGAGATGAAAGATCCTGAGTGCAGACACTTGTCTAGAAAGTTCACTGAATGGGCTTATGGACCTGTCCACTCATCTCTTTATGACCTGTCTTGTGTAGACACGTGTGAGAAGAATTCTGTGCTTGAGATTATTGCCTACAGTAGTGAAACACCAGTGAGTATTCACCTCCTTGGCATTTTATTCACAGACTGTTGGGGAACACCTCCATGTTCCACACGGTGTCTTTTGCCTCATTTCTATAAAATGACAATCTCCCTTCCTGAGTTTAGAGGGTACTATGGGGAACACTTGCTGAAGAGGAGTATTTGTTGTTTCCAAAGCCCAGTGCATACTGGTCCCATCAAGATTTTCTTCTTTCTTCTGCTCAGAACCGTCACGAGATGCTGCTGGTGGAACCCCTTAACAGGTTGCTGCAAGACAAGTGGGACCGGTTTGTCAAACACTTATTTTACTTCAACTTCTTTGTCTATGCTATACATATCATCATCCTCACCACAGCTGCTTACTACAGACCTGTAAAGGTTGAAAAGGTATGTTACTCCTGTCAGGTATCAGGGGAACCACCCAGTGCCTGATAACCCAGACCTGCCTCCCATTTGAATGTGTGCTCCCAACATCAAAATTTTCCACTTTCGTGAAGGCAGGAGGAAATTTTCTGCTCATTTTCCAGTCTTATCCCTTTGCTTCAACACATTCTACATTCACTACCTGAAAGGAGGTTGGAGCCAGGGGGGGAGTTGGTCTCTTTTCCCAGGCAACTCTCAGCAAGACAAGAGGGCAGGGTCTCAAGTTGTGCCAGGGGAGGTTTAGGTTGGAGATGAGAAAGAATTTCTTTACTGAGGGGGTGATCAGACATTGGAATGGGCTGCCCAGGGAAGTAGTGGATTCTCCGTGTCTGGAGATCTTTCCAAAGAGCCTGGATGTGGCACTGAGTGCCATGGGCTGGGAACTGCAACGGTAGTGGATCAAGGGTTGGACTTGATGATCTCTGAGGTCCTTTCCAACCCAGTCGATTCTATGATTCTATTCAGAAACCTACCCTGTTACCCCAGAAATGTAGTTGCAAAGCCAGCAGTTTCCTGTCTCATTTTCTTGTCTTATACAGCCTCCCTTCA
The DNA here is from genome assembly GCF_003957555.1 of Calypte anna. Taxonomy (NCBI): domain Eukaryota; kingdom Metazoa; phylum Chordata; class Aves; order Apodiformes; family Trochilidae; genus Calypte; species Calypte anna. The sequence continues at coordinate 7,673,291 of NC_044264.1, forward strand.
AGTTTCATCACAGCACTGGGGAATATTTTCGAGTGACTGGAGAGATCCTGAGTGTACTGGGAGGTCTCTATTTTTTTTTCAGGGGGGTAAGATACTTGAAACATTTACTTTTTGCTGTTTGGGTAGATGCAGGAGGGAATCAAACATGCCTCTTCTGTTAATTAACATTGGCTGCTAAGGATGTTTTAGTCAATAGCTATGTTTCTTTTTCTTTGGCTTGATTAGGAGTTACTGGGTTGTGAATGAGCCCCCAGGCTAAGATACAGCTATTTTATCTATTGTGTTAAAAAAGACTATTCTTAGAAGTCAATGAGCATCTTGGCAATTAGCCAAGCTTAAGAATGAGGTACTGCAAATAGCCAGGCACCTATTGAAGACTGTCTGTCAGCCTGAAGTCCCTCTGCTTCCTCTTGGCAGACAGTGGAGAGTGTACAGTGAACCACAGGTCCTCAAGCCAGTGACTGAATGGGTTGTTGTCCTCAAATGAAGCACCCAAAGTGAGAGGAGTCAAGTGTTACTGCAAGAGTCCTCCCCTAGTTATAGCAGTGTTGTGTTTGAGCTTTTCTTGGTACCACAGGTACCACATCCCTGGTATGGGTACCAGTGCTTAGTTGATGCATTCACATGGGAAACATCTGTTCCTGAATGCAGACCTGGTCTTCATTCCCTTTTTTGTTTTTTCCAGATACAGTACTTCATACAGAGGCGCCCATCGTTGAAGACTCTGGTAGTTGACAGCTACAGTGAGGTTCTTTTGTAAGCTCCAATATCTTTGGTTGCATTTCAGCATGAAATAAATTACTGTATGAGATCTGCTCCACTGGCTGAAGCCACTTGTAATAGGAAGGTGCTTTGCTATAATTTCATGAGGTCCTTACAAAATACTTGCCAGTGGATATCATAGCACTTGAACAAGTGACTCTGGATCAGTAATCTGCTTTGGAGGTAAAGGAGGTATCTAAAAGTTCAGTGACTGTGTCATGCAGCAGTTGGAAACAGATCTCCAAGCTGGGCTTCCATTTGAGTGTGTGCATTGGATGTGCAGAAATCCTCTCATTCCTAAAGGGACCTTTGCTTCTCAATAATTTGGGCCCTTTCTCTTTCCAGCTGGAGTGCAGCTGACAAGGCAGTTTCATGGGTTGGTGGAAAGAAGGAGTACTGAAGAAATGAGTGTTTTTAAGGACTTTTCTACTGTTTAGTCACAAAGCTCAGGGTTGAGACTGTGGGAATTTGCATGCGAGGAAACTGAGGAGTTTGTAAGAGGAACTGTAGGATTTGAGAAGGGGAAGAATAAAGGGGAGAGAGGAAGTGTCTCCAAGGCTGCTTTGTGTTTTGGAGAATATCTCATTCTGCCTCATGGGGCTCCTCTGTTCCCCCATCTGTAGCCAAATCAGGACTCTGCAGTCAGACCATGCTTGCCTTTCAGCTTTGTTCACTCCTTGCTCCTCCTGAGCTCTGTGGTGCTGTACTTCTGTGGCCAGGAACTGTACGTGGCTTTCATGGTCTTCTCCTTGGCACTGGGCTGGGCCAACATGCTGTACTACACCCGTGGCTTCCAGCAGATGGGCATTTACTCTGTCATGATTGCCAAGGTCAGTCCAGAGGGTGGGTGGTGAGCCCACCGGAGTGCTCAGATCAGGAAACTGTTGCCAACAACCCCATTTCTAGGAGAGAAGTCTCCATATCTACCTCCATGATACCACTGGGAAATTCTGTGTCACTCAGCTACACTTGGCCATTACTTTTTGAGTCAAGTGATATGGTTTAAAGTATGAGAAAAAACTCCTGCTCCTCATCCATACATTTTAGAGCAGTCTTGATACTATTTTTACCTGCTATGCTTCAAAATAACCACAGTTGGATAGAAATGGATGAGAACAGTGCAGAGTGGTCTGGTGTGAAGTGACACAGTTTTCTACCACCTGGAAACATCTTTGAATATAATTTGTTACCAAACCAAGCAATTAGCTAAGAGGCAATAGCTGGCTAGTAAACCTTTACATATGTGTAGCCAGCTAGCCTGAGGGGCGAAGAAAGATGCAACTGTCTTGATGTGTTTTATTGTTACAAAGATGAAATCATTATCCTGAATATGTGTGCAAACTGTTGCATGAATAACAGAGTTTACAGTCAAGTTTTAGCAATATAAAAATACTCTGTTTCCATGTTGCAGATGATCCTGAGAGATTTATGTCGCTTCATGTTTGTCTATCTAGTATTCCTCTTGGGATTTTCTACAGGTAATACCATACTTGGAGTTACTTCTTGTTATCTTAAAGAATCTCAGAAAAATTCTCAGACTTTTTGGTTTTATATACATGGAACTGAGACAGGACTTTCTGAGGGTGGCAGTTACAGAGAATATTTTATAGAGTACCAGGGGCAAAGCACCATGAAGACAACACATCAGCTTTATTCTCATTTTCATTGCTTGCAATGGAAATATGAAATTGTAGTTTTATCCTACGTATGTGCTTCCTCTTTTGCAACAGCTGTGGTGACTTTAATTGAAGATGACAACGAGGGGCAAGACACAAATAGCTCTGAGTATGCCCGATGCTACCACATGAAACGAAGCCGCCCCTCCTACAACAGTCTGTATTACACCTGCCTGGAGCTTTTCAAGTTCACCATTGGGATGGGGGACCTGGAGTTCACAGAGAACTACAAGTTCAAGTCTGTGTTTGTCATCCTCTTGGTTCTCTATGTCATCCTCACATACATCCTCCTTCTCAACATGCTTATCGCACTGATGGGGGAAACTGTCAGCAAGATTGCACAGGAGAGCAAGAGCATCTGGAAACTCCAGGTTTGTTGGGTCTGTGAGGCTGCTATCCAAGAAGGAAGGTGTGGGGAAATTTTCTAAGAAATTTCAGAGGATCTTTAGGGACTAACATGTTTCTGACAAACAGGTCAGTGCTTCTTTCTCACTCTCCTGAAGTGTTCCTAAAAAAAGTGTATTAGTTCCTTTTCCATTAATATTTGACATTTTGCCTGAGCAGATGTTCCCAATGTTCCACAGATGTTCAGAATTTAAGAAGTACTTTTGTAATTAGACAGAATTACTTGGGCTTTTGATGATGGAAAATCCTGATCAGACTATGAAGGCAGAGACTATCCAAGGGGAATAAACAACCTTTACCAGACTCATAAAGGCACATCAGGTTTTTTTCTGAGATAGGAAAGCAAACTTCATAGTTCTAATCACAGAGCAGAAATTCATCATTTTTAATGACATATTAACAAGGGTGATGTTTCAGAGATGGTTACAATGCCTGCTCTAAAATGGTGACAATGATGAATGCTCAAGGTTATTTAAATAAAGGCAGAATTCAGGATTTGTCTGCTTTCTTTTACTTGGCAGAGAGCCATCACAATCTTGGATATTGAGAACAGCTACTTGAACTGTCTGGGGCGCTCCTTCAGGTCTGGCAAGAAAGTCTTGGTGGGGGTCACACCTGATGGCCAGGATGATTACAGATGGTGCTTTAGGTAACCTGTTTGTATATCAAATGGACAAGCTTTTATAGAAAAACGTGATGGTGTCTGGTAGTGGGGAAAGAACTTTCCCCTGAGAGCATTCCTCTGAACAGTACTGCATGCACACTCTCTGCAGCAGTTGTTTTAATCTGTTCTCTGGGTCAGCTCTGTGGCTTGAGAGGTGGCAGTGTGTGATATAAACTCATCCTGGAGTTTTCTGGGGGTCCTTAGGATACAGATATTTTCTGTTCTTCTCTCTTGCAGGGTAGATGAAGTGAACTGGTCCACGTGGAATACTAACCTGGGCATAATCAATGAAGATCCTGGGTGCTCTCAGGGCCTCAAACGAAATCCCAGTTACTTTATTAAGCCTGGCAGAGGTGAGGGTTTCCAAGACCTAAATCCTACTGTGGGCTACACACCAGTGATAGAAAGTGTGTTGATTAATTGTTAGAGAGCAGACAGCTTATGTGCTTAGTGATAATGGCAGTAGTTAAGTGAACTGCATTTTTAGGCAGCACAAAATGTAAAGGATTAAGTGGGCTCATTATCCACATGGCAGTCTTACTCTGGAATAGAAGCCCCATAGATTGAAAATTCTGACTGTAGGTTTTACAAGGCAGATAATGTGTAATTCCTGAGGAGATGGGATAGTGTGTGATGGCAGCCAAGTAGCCAAAGGCTACTTAGGAGGCTCTGAACTCACATGATCAGTCTCTGCTGTACTTGCCAGCTGAAATATGGGAAACTCATGGAACAGGATGGATAAAACCCCACAAAGTTCTTTCTTTCTGCTTCTTTCTTAATCCTTCATCACCTTCCTATTTAAACCAATTGTATGTTTTCTTCTCTTTTTTGCAGAGGGAAAATATTAACTATTCCTTGCCTGTTTAGTTTCAGGGAAAAACTGGAAAACATTGGTTCCACTTTTGAGAGATGGAAGCAGGAGAGAAGAGCCTCAAAAACTACCAGGAGAAGTCAAATTAAGACCTATTTTGGAACCTTATTATGAGCCAGAAGATTCTGAAACACTGAAGGAAACAATTCCAAAGTCAGCCTAATCTTATTTCATTTTTAAGAAGGTTAATTCTGGTTGCCTACGTTGGTTCTCACAGTTAGAGTGCTTCATTCATAAGGACAGGGATTTATGAAGAAAGGTCAGAGGACTTAGGAAATTCATTAAGTAGGGTAAATAAACTACCTGTTGTTTAAACTCCTGTCTTCATGGTTGTTTTTGACATAAATGTGAAAGAAACTGTCTATACTACTTGGTGTGTATTTACTTGGCTAGATATGTGCATCTAGGCTGTATCATGAAGTGTTACAAACATTACCCATAGTTGGTTTTTTTGTTGTTGTTTTGTTTTATATATAAATACATTTCCCATACTTCAGAGCTTTTTGTAGGGGAGAGAGATTTCTGAGATCTGAACTGACATTTGCATTGTTAACTAACAAGAGTTTCACTAAGTTTTGCAGGTTGGTGTAAGTGGGCAGTGATGGTGAATAAAAATTATCTCTTGACCCTGAACACAGTGGGTTGCCTACCTTCCTCTGCTTTTAGATTCTTCTTCTTCAGCAGCTATACCTGATTTTGTGGTTTCAAAAAGTAACCAATCTGTTATAAAACTGAAGACTAACTCATAAAAGAGTAGTAAAAATCACTGAGAGCCCAGAGATAACTTCCTATAAGGGAAATTTCTTGCACAGTAGTTAAATAAATGGGTTCACAGTGAAAGAATACAAAATAATGAATGATTTTGAGATGTTGTTATTCTTTCCTTGTAACACAAGAACAAATATACTCTGAAATCTTAAAGGTTGAATAGCCAAAATCATTGAAATAAATGTTTGTCTTACACTTTCAGAGTAAACTCCAGAATTCACAGTTATTGTTACTGAGGCTAAAAGCTTAACAGCATCCCAAATTTGACATTTATTTAGATAACAGATGAACTTTGTACAAAGTAAGAGATAGTGGTTATAGAGAATATATGTTTCAAAGGTCAAATGTATAATAATGTATAACAATAATAATCTTGAAATCAAAGTTTTTGTTCTTGACTTTGACAGCAGCAACAGGAGGAAAAGTGCTGCAAATCCATCTGCCTGGACTAATAAAGAGAATCAGGAAAAGTATCTGAGGAAGAAAATAGGCAGATATGCTGGAACTAAAGATAGGAGCCCTGGAAAGAGAGGAAAGAACAGCAGGAGAGGAAGAGAGAAACTTTGGCACCCTCATGAAAGGTGGCTGGACAGGAAGGGACTAAGGATAAGAAAATTTACCTTACAGCCAGCAGGCCCAGTGTTTCAGTGCTGGATCTGTGCAGCTGTGTCAGGCAAGAAAAGGTAAATGGTTTTACTTTCTTTCTTTGTTATGTAGCACTAAAGCACTTAGACTTAACAGCCTTTAATGCAAAAGCACATATACAACTGTCCTTAAGCCAACAAGGTTTTTACCCATGGGTTTCAGTTTGAGCAAGTGCAGGGTTTCTGTAGTTGCACTCAAGCACAGTTGTGCTGAAGCCCTTCTCTCAAACTGGGCCACAGCCTGCAGCCTGTGCCAGGGGAAGCCTGTGCTTGGGCTGAGAGACACCCAGAGACTGTAGTCAGGGAACATTTGAGTGAAAGATAGTTTTCATCAATACGTGTAATTTTTCTGGATTTAGTGAGATACTGAAACTTTCACTACTGCTAAAGAGAAGCAGTTAGTATATTTACATCTGTTCTGCCCTTCACTGCTAACACTGTCAGATGAAGTTTTGAGTTGTGTAATGTCAGTTCTTTTACAGGGGTCAGGATTTCTCACAGTGCTCTTTCCTCATAGAGTACTACAGCAATATATTTAAACAAAATCTCCAAGCATCCAGCAGCTTTATTTGAAATAGTGGCACCATCTAGAGGATTAGCAAATCTTGTTTCTTTTGTTAACATCATTCAGGACACACAAAAGGGCCCCCACACCATGTGCAGGATGTCCCTTTGGGGATACCCCATAACCTGCTTGCCCCAGGAAAGCCCTTCTCCCTCTGAGAGAGGAATTTCCAACCCAGCTGTCTTGGGTTGCTTCCTCTGATCAAATTAATTATGCAGAATCATATTTATCTTTGCCAAGTGCCAGATAATCCTGCCACAGGATAATCCTGTCACAGGAATTTTGTTCTTGAACTGTTATGGTAAATCTTCCAAAGTAAAAAAAAAAATAAATTAAAATCAACATACATTAAAAATCCCAGGTAGGCTGATGAGCAGCTCACTCTCAGGCAGTGTCTCTGATATTTACCACTAGCTTCCACATTTTGGTGCAGTAGAGAGAATCCTTTTGTAGTGGAGGATACTTATTACAACTCTTTCTTGCTCCATTAGGCAACAGGCATGGATTTACCAGGGCCTGGGAGGAAGAGGTTTTAATTGATGCTGCCAGATGCAGCACAGACACCCTGTGCCTTCTTAATGTGGTCACAGGGCTCTGAAGTTCTTCCCATTACCCACCCCTTGCAGACTGGGATTACTCCTGACACTGGAATAGTTTCCACAGAGAAAATGCAGACACAGTTTCTCCTACATCAGATGTTAAACTGTACAAAGCATTTGCACAGGTGGAGAGTACCTTATTTCTCTGGGAAGGAGGGAAAATTGACCAAATGACCTCACTGGATTTCTCCCTTTCTGGTGTGTTTGTGATACTGTGGCAGAGCTACATCACCATTAGTAACACTTCCTGTTGCAGTGTGCTGGCAAGGAGTGGACATGAGCAGATGTGAACATTTGCAGGCTTCATTTTTTTCAGACTTCATCATCATCACCTGGAAGAGTATTTCTTGGTCATTGTTATAATCAGCTTTTTAAATCAACATTTTAGTCACCTGGATAAAAACTCCTGTCAGCTGGAATTGCCATGTCAGGTGGCTGCCCCACAGCAAGGAAAAGCAACTTCCAGTTACAGGACCTGGAAAGAAGTTTCCCACTCACTCAGCCAGTAAGAGCAGTTTTAGGTCATGTCACTAAGTTCAAGTCTCCAAGTTTCCACAAAGTTCATTTGTTTCCAAGCTGACATAGCAATTTAAATCAGGCAGTTCCTCTTATTCCAAAGTAGAATGTGGATAATGAACCACCTAGAGAAAAGGGATGGTGTCCTCAGTTCTGTTAGTCAGAGGGGGGAAGCCAGGAGTGCTTAATTGGCACAGAGGAAGAGACAAGAAAGACAATCTCCCTCATTACCAGAAAGATAGAGAAAAGTGGACTTTAGGGCTGGAAATAGGTAGAGGGATCTCAAGAGAGTGATTTGCAAGGACAAATGGAAAGTTAGCTGTATTTTAGCTAAGTGCTGAGTAACAGAAAATTGAAGCATTGACAAAGTGGGGGAAAGAGCTTGACATAAAGTAGAAGGTACCTGCAGGGGATTTATTTTGTTATACTTGGTGAGCATCTCATATGCTGCTACAGTTGATGCACAGTTCAGTGTAAGACATAATAGTGGGTGAATTTTTGTTCCCCTCATATTTTTTACTGGACTATCCAGATCTTTGGAGGGGGAAGAGGAAAGAAATAATCCCCAGGTTTAGATGGATGAAACAGAAAGAATATTTTCCTTTTTAAAAGGGAGGTTTGATTTTCTTAACCTGAAATGATTGTAACACCAAGAGTCCTCACTAGTTTTGGTGATCACTCTTCAAAGACTTCTTGAGTCAAACAGTGGTGGTAGACTTGAGCAAAAAAATGTAGCATATAGGTGGGGCACCCTTTTTTCATGGTGTATTCCTTGAGGCATTTTCATGTTGCTTCATTCCCCTGCTAAGCATTACCAGAAATGCACCACAAATGAAGATTTACTGCTGGTACAAACTCACACTGAAATAATTGGAGAACAACTCTGACCTAGTTGGGACTGTGAGGCTCAGAACAGCCAAGAAAAGTAGAGTAGGAAGGGATACTGAGAGTAGCACAGATACAGGAAAAGAGTGACAGTCACTCTTCCCATTTCTCATTATTATCTTGGGCTGGTAACTTTGTCAAGTAAAGAGGCTATGACCTGAAGTCAAATACTGATAACACTTGCACACAGTTGATTTTTGCTGCACTGTTTTCAACTCATTTGTGGCTGAGCCCACCCTGTGTAGGGAAGTGACCACAGGTGCAGGAATTGGATGGATTCAGGTGGAAGTGAGTGCACTATCAGGTGGCAAGAACATAATAAGGGAGGGAGGCAGGGTGCTTTGTTTCTTTGGCAAGGAGGGGAGTGGGTCGAAGCTGAGCTGCAGGACCAGGCTCACCTCTCTTACTTAGTTTTCTTGGTGTTTATTTTAAAGCAGCCTTTGTGACCTCTAGCTGGGGTTCAGCTATGGGCCTTGCAATTCTAGGTGCAATTCCAATGTGGAATATAGATGTTTATGTTCCCAAGCTTTGCTATAGAAGGGAAGCAACCAGCAGACAGGCTGAGGAGAGTCGTGAGCAGTCTTACTCATTGTGTAAAGCAGGAGTTTCAGGGCATCAGCACTGCAGCTGGAGAAAGCTGCTTGAATTTGGTCCAGAAAACGTAGTTTGGGGAAATAGGAAATAATTAAAGTGTCTGGCTGTTAATTTTACAGTCTCAACAAAAATGCTGTCCCTTCAGCACACCAGGCTCATCTCCCTTTGGGTGTTTTGGCCTCAGCAAAGGAGTAAGCTGCACAGCAGGGAATATACTTGTGATGGAGGCTCTGGTAACTCCTCTCTATCCTTCTGTGAATGAGTTGGGACTGTTCTTTCCTGGTAAGAATCAGAGAATAAGATCTCCAGGCATGTAACTTATGCAAATGTGCATAACAATGTTGCTAAAGAGCCTGACTTGTCCTGGCAGTCCAGACCGTACCAACTGGTAAGTGATATCCCAGGATTTTCCTGGAATGATTTTCCACATGGTTGTCTCCTGTCAGGTGATAGTCAAAAGGCTCATTGCTTTCTCTGCTGCTCAGCTGCACAAAGCAATCTGCCTCACAATTTATGAGTGGTATTTTCAAGTGCTACTCAATGGTGGTGAAAGGCTCTTTGTAAATGGGTGCAGCAGCACACAGATGTGATCCTAGAACAAGCTGAACTCTGAGTAGAGGGATGAGGAGAGTGTTGCTTTAGAGAATGTTGGTGTTACTTCTAAAGAGCAGTCAGGAGTAAGCTGTCTTAATTCAACAAGTTGCAGTCTCTGAATATGAAATTGTTTGTGACTAATGCATGTTAGAATGGTAAAAATAAACTCAGTAAATAAACTCTCACCTCTCTAGAGAAAGAATAGCTAAAGAAATAGCAAGAAACAGAAAATAGTGTTTCAGCCTATAGAGCAAGGAACCCATTTGGTGAAATGTCAAATGTAATTATTAAAAAAGGCTAAATTATATACAGAACTGACTAAATATACTTGTATCTCTAAACTGGGGAGATGCTGACATGCATATTAAAAGATGGTTTTTCTCATCTGAGAAGAAATCTTTTCAGCTGTTGAAATACTGTGAAAACAGAAAAGAAATCTTTAAAAACCTGTGTGCATCTCTTTGAATTCAGATAGAATTCTGTGTAATTACAGATTTCTTTTGTAGGGGAGAATGAGAGACAGTAACAGTGATCTTTTAAGCAATAGTTGTTGCATTGTTTTTTCCTAACTAAGTTTGTGTAAAATGCCCAGTGAAAGTTAAGTGTTGTAGAATCAGATATATCTGTTTTCTGGGAAGGTGAAAAAAGGTGTGTTTCAAGGGAGATAACTGATTGAAGTCAGTAACACAGCTTCTCAATGCTGGGGACTTAAATATGTAGCCAGAAAATCTGACTCTTAGTTTTAAGAGTTAAATATTAGCAAGCAGAGTAGTACTGGTAGAGGAGCTTTGCCTTGGTACAGCATCCCCCCCTGTGGAAAGGCTGCAAAAACTGCACTCTCAAAACAAGATGGGCAGCAAAATGCTTGTTCTGGGTAGCATTGTGACCTTGGTGGTGTTACTTTCCTGTTCTCTCTCTCAGGCTAAAAGTTAGCTGGGGAAACTACAGGCAAAATGATGTATTTCTGTGAAGTATGATAAGACAGATAAAATACTATCTTCATGTAGTTTTCCAACATAAACTATACCACCAGCATTAAATGCATACAAAATCTTTTAAAACTGTGATCTCTGTAGGATGTGTAGTAGGTTCTTTCCACAACAGATCAACAACTCTGAGTCCTTTTCCACAGGAACAAAGAGAATTTAAACGCTCATTTTCCACAGTGAAAAATCATGGAAGATTCTTGTGAATCAATTAAACACTGTACTCAGGGGAGTGGGGCTGGTACTGGTAGTTGGCATGCACAGTATTTTAATACTTAAGCTGTGGATTATTTTTAAGGAGCTTGGGGAGTGGAGCACTCACAATAAGTAGTTTTAAATTACCCTTGCTGTTACCCATTAATGTTAAAAATGCTTTTTAGGCAGTGGCTTTTCCCCTTAGTGACTCCCTCTTGAAGTACTGCAAATCATAGAATTAAATATAAAATCTGAGGAACTTCTAATGGAAGTTTGACTGGGATAATGTCAGCTATCAGCAGAACAGAAAATGCAGCTCTGACTTGCTGGTGTCAGATGGCAGAGCTCCAAATGCTCAATCCCTCCCATCTGGAGTTGCCTTCATCTTGTTCATTTTGCTTTCTGGTGAGCTTAGCACTTGCTAGAAAAACAAAATACTGAAAGCCAAACAGGGCTTCTGCAAAGCTAATGTTTTCAAGTAAGTTTTCATAGGAGATGCATGTCTGGTTATTAATGTTCCTGACCTTAATGGCATCTCTGGTAGTAACTGAAGCAGCTGGTAACTGCCACAAAACTCCATGAAATGGTCTGCAGAGCCACACTGCAAAACCTTCCATGGCTTCTGAAAACTGCTGGCCCTGTCTGAAATCTCAGCATGGAGCAGGTCTGGAAATGTAAAGGTTAAGGACATTATTAAAACTGTAGGAAAATGTTTACATAGATGTGACTTAGTGTAGTTTTGCCTCATTTCCTGACTCTTAATTCTGCCCTTAAAAATAGCTCAGTTGAGGCTCACACCACCTATGTGTAGCACGTGATGTTCTTATGTGTTTTCAGGAAGATTAGCTGGAAACACTCTGGGCTTGGGTTTTCTAAATCTGCCTAATGCACAGAAAAGGCCACACTTGGGGTGACTGAGCCAAGGTTGTCTTCTTAGTGGAACAAGAAGCTGTTAACCCAGAACAGGCAGGATGAAGTGTAATTCTCATGCATGTGAACTCCTCCAGCACATGGAGCCTTCTCCACCTTTTCAGAGGTGGGTTTGAAGCAGGGCCCTGACTCCTCTTGCTGTAGCTTGTCCCAGTTTTTCCTTTTGGATAGTTGCCTCTGCATTATAAATAGACCACACTGCCAAGTCCTGTGTTCTGCTAAACCTCACAGATCTGGGTGCTTTCAGATATAGCTGCTTTCTTAGTTCAAAGTCTTTCTTGCTGCCAAACTCATTTTCCTTCCCTAGCAAAAGACTTTCTTAAGCAGCCCTTTACTGTGGGAGCATTTAATCAAGAGTCCTCAAATGCACCTTCACCCAGATTTAATCTAACTTTGACCATTTTCATGTTTCCATCCTCACACTGACTTCAATTAAACAGTCTCACAGTTTTGTGTTGAGAATTAAGCTGATGTTCTTCCAAGCAAGTTGAAATGCCAGTATTCTGTCCTTATTCCAGGTAGTTAAACCAGCTGACTCGAGGTTGTAGCATATTATTGTAGGCTCAGTCATCTGACAAGGTGTGAACAACCTTTCCTGGTGCAGGGCTTGGAATATATCATCATAAATTTGTGTCAGGTGAAGCTGAATGTCTGCTCAGCACATTCAACCAAACATCTAATTCCAAATCCACCTGGCCTGGGCATGGCCCATTTCCCCATGCTGCTGGTGGGAAGCTGAGTCATTCCCAGGAACAGCACAGTGCTCCTGGTGTTTCACACAGTAGATTTCACATAAATATAGCACCCAGTGGTCCTGTTTTTAAAGATATCTACTTGATGAATAGGAGGTGTTCATACTTACATTTGAAAGCCATATTCTTTAGAATAAAATATCTGGTTCTAAGTCAGTATCCTAAGATCTTTTATGGTTTGATTTCCAGATTTTCTATCTACTTCATATCCATAAAAACACTTTTTATTTCCTTGTCTACAGTTGGAAAAAGATTCCTGTTTGCTGGCCAGCATAGTTCTCCTTAAATTCCCATCTGTTAATCAAGAAAAGCCCAGCAGCTCTAAGTACATCTCCTGGGCCTCACTGCAAAGATACACAAGTTGTGTTCAAACTATTCCTGGTGATGGTGGAAAAACTCTGGAAAGAGCAGAAGAACTTCTGGTCCCTCTTCTGGCATGTCCCAAACCAGAAGTCTGTGTTAACCATTGCTCAAATCTAGCAGAGCTGAAAAACACCATTCCCTGTGGTTGGCACAAGAAGAACTCACCCCAGTACAGTTTGTGGGGAACACTCCTCTTTGTGTTCCTGCAGACCCTGAGGGGAGGCATTCATCAAAAACTGAGAGAGGCAAGGAAGGACCTGAACTCACCCACCTTGTTTCTCTGTGAAAGCTTAAGGTTTTTCTAAGGCTGTTTCTGCTTTTTCAAAGTAATAGCAAAAGTGTTTGCTTTCTAGAGCACTTAAGAGTCATCTTTTTCTCATTTTTTTCCTTTGTGATTTTTGAAGAGTTCCATAACATACAATAAACCAGGCATGACATAAAGGGATGTCATTTACAACCCAAATGCTTGTGCACAACCACTGGCTTTTCAAAGCAGCCTGTAAACTGCAGAGCAGAGGTGGTTTCAAATACTCTGCAGCTGCCATTAAGTCACCCCTGAGCGACTCAGCTTCAGCAATGTCTCAGTGTATAATTATTGTGTGGATGTGTGTCATCCCACTTTGGCAGCTGTGAGGTAAGGAGGTTGTTGTCTAGCAAGTTTCTCTCTGCTCCCTAATTTATTTCAGAGGTAGCAAACCCCGTGAGGCTGCAGCACCCTGGCACTGAACTTATCTTTGCTTTCCAACAGCTGAGCAAGCCGGATGCCTGGAGAAAGGTGGTCTTGTGTTTTTAGGGTAGTTTTGAGCTTGAATTTAGTTTTAGTCGTTTGGCAGATGAACTGTTTTGGATGTTGTGGGTCCCTACTTTGAACTTCACTTGTACAATCCTGAGGTTCCTGGGCTATACTGAAATGCAAGTTTCGTAAGCAGGGTAAGTTCTCTGGGAGCTTCTCTGGGTGTTTGGTGTAAGTGTGATGCTTTTGTAGAGAGTGAAATCTTGAAGAGACAAAGGCTGAACCTCTCTTTCAGCTGGAGTGGGCTTTTCTGTTGTCTTTATTCCTGATTTTCTAATTTATAAATCTGTCTTTCTCCTGAGCCATGCCACGCTGACTCCTTGGGCATTCAGAAATGAAGACAGGAAGACAGACCTCATTTCATTCATATTTGTCAGCCTGATACACTTCCTAATTTCTATGCTAAGGGAGTCCAAAATACATAATAATACAAACTAAATGCAAATTATATTTTCATCTCTCGGTGAAAGTTTCAGCTACTGCAGTGACTGTCAAAATAAAATACCTAGCCTAGTAGAACAGTTTTTATTTCAACTCAGTGAAATTTCTTCTTTTTATTTAGTACAGAGATAAGAGGTAAATAATTTCTAATTTTTTTCCTTGGGAAAAAACCATTGCTTTTCAGAGATCTTTAAAATTTCTTTCTCTTAGATTAGTACCTCGTGTCTACAAATGTCCCTCAAAGACTTAGCATTTATAAAAGGTAACTCTATCAAGCTGATAGGATTTTTATATCATAAAAAATGCACAAAAGTAAAAATTTTTATCTCTCCCCTTGGGGAGGGGATATTTTCATGAGCTAGTAAGAAGTTGTAGGTGCTGGAAAATGTCATGGTCTGTGCTGTGGATGTTCAAAGGATCCTGTGAATCAGTTATTGGTAGTCACTTCCAATCCTCTGCCCCTGAGGAAGAAGGCAAGACTTTTGACCCATGGTACCACAGCTGAGTGTTTCTTTTGATTTGTAGAGTTTCCTCTGTGGCTGCTTTTTGATACTGAGCTATAGAGCTATAGATTGGTATGATTTTTCTCAGAGGTGAGTCTGTGACAGTGTGTAAAGTGCCATAGGAGTAGTGGAGTCTCATTCACCATTACAAAAACATGCCCTTTTTTTATCCCCAGCACACTGGAGGTGAGATACCAAGCTCCTGATGTCCTCAGAATCCCCTTCCAAGTAAGTGTCAATACTAGAAATCAACACAGCATTTTTGTCTTGGTGCCCACTAAAAAAGGCCACTTCTCTGGTGGCCTGTAAGTAACAATTAACTAGATAATGGCAGAAGATGTTACAACAAAAGACACTCCATATCAGGCTATGTAAGGCATGCTGCTTGTGCTCTGACATTCTTCAGACTCTTGCACTCTTTTTCTCTGTATGTCATAGATGACAGAAAATGATAGAGTGCAGGAAGACGATGATGAAAGCAGATGGTTGTTACATTAAGGAGACAGAGTAAGGCAAAAACCTGATAAGCATAAAAATCTCCATTAACTCCCAGGAGATTTGCATGGATATGGTTAAAACAAGAAGTGAGCTCCACAGGCCATGTTGTCAAAAGCCTGAGCTTGGTTTTCATCTCAGATGCAATTAATCGTGATTAAAAATGAGAACCAGACACTACCTCAGCACTGTAGCAAGGTGCCTTTACCACTGTGCCTGCAGTTATTTACCTTGTGCAGACTCTGAGATCTCATTTAAAATAGTTTTTGTAGCTGAAACTGCACCCTCAAAGCTCCTATGAGCTTGTTGAAAGCTGTCCATGTATGCAAAATTGAATCTTTCATTTTTCCTTCTCAAATTGTTCCCTTAAATCACTGATGGTTCAGTATTTCATCATCTTCCAGCACAACTTCAGTGCTGCCTTTCACTATTTTCACCTAAATGATGTATTCTGCTTGTGAATTACTGGCAACATCTCTGTGGTGAAAACTGGCAGAAACTGCTGTGCATCCTAAAGCACCTGGTCAGAAGTAAATAGCAGGATTATTTATGAACTAAGCAAGACAACAGTAATTTCTTTTAGTTGTGTTAAGATTAAATGCTTCTCAATGTATTTCCTGATATAATGTGTCTGAAGACTGCAGGAATTGCCTTTTCAAAGGCATAGACAAAGCTCTCTTTCCTATCTTAAATCTTTAATATCCAAATTCAGTTCTTTTGTGTACTTACCATGGTGAGAGCAACGGTGTACTTTGTATGCAAGTGTACTGAGTAAATCCTATTTGCCTTTTATAAATTATTTCTTTGAATGTTGTGATATGAATTCTTAGAAGATGCATCCAAACTAAGCATATTTCTGAGCTGCAGTAGTGTGAACACATCTACCAATGGCAGGAACACAATAGAAACCTATTTTCATGCCTGGTTTAAAGCCAGCCTCTCCAATATAAGGAGTGCTTCCTAATATTTCAGATTTCTGTACCATTTAGTGACAAAAAATTACAGCTGAACTTACATATGTTTGGGCCTTGTAAATTCTGAGTTCTCTGTACTTGGGATTGAAAGTTTTCTTTACTGAAACATTTTCTAGGTGGGTCCATGTCCTTGTTAACTTACTTCAAAATTCACTGAATTTAAAAATAGTGTCCTAAATCTGCCTTCTTGCTTTCAAATTGTGCTTGGTGACTTAAAATGATGCCCTTAAGAATTACATTGAGAAATAGGCAGCTAGTTATTCATTATTACTTACAGAGTTAATGTTGTGGGTGTTTATAAGCAGATAACATCCTTTAAGATCCTTTTGTGTCGTGTGGTGGTGATTGTTCCCATCCAGAGGCATGGTTTTTCCTTTTTCTCAGAAGAAATCTTAAGGAGTGTCACCAGGACACACAAATCCTTGATGTTATCCATGTGAGCTGAGCTCATCTTGGGCATAATATCCAGTCTCTGCTTCTGCTGTTTAAATGCAGTGAAGAGTTTCAGGGCTTTTTCTGTGCTCACTGCCCTTCATGTCTGGAATCTTCCATCATACATTGTACCTGTTGCACAGATCTTCCTGGAATTTTTACCACTTTTCTGAAGTTACCTTGGGTTGCTGTGATTACCTGTGAATATGAGCAAGCTATTGGGCTACTTAGAAAATTCTTTGTGCTCTTTTTGTTTCTAAAAATAACATGTGCTGTCACTGTGATTGACAGAGTCCCTTCAGTTTAGTTTAGGTGCATGCTTGAGGTTACAGTTTCCCTAGATTTATGATACAACTTTTAATGGCACTTTTCTTAGAATGTAATATAATCATCATGAATGAAACCCTCCAGCCTTGACATATAAAATTGCATGTATGTGCTTAAGGAAAAAAAAAAAAACCAACCAGAAAATGAAAAAAATTGGACAAAATCCACAATTCTGTCACTGTCCTTTCTTCAGATGAACAGGGGGTAACTAACTGTGAATCTATTTACTGCAGAAACATGATTAAAGATAACAACGAAATTGTTCCACTAATGGGCAAGAAAACAAATCCATCTGGTATTCCCCTTCAAACCAGCAAGAGAAAAAGCCAACTGAAAGCACTCCCACAAAGAAAAGGTAGGATCCACTCAGTCTGGAACACTAAAACTCCTTATTATCTTCTTTAGTAGATGCTTACACCGACACCTGTATTCACAGGGTGTATATGAGTGAGAAACCTGGTGAGCACAAGGTGCCTTCAAATAAACTCTGTTCTTATGCTGCACAGAAGTGGAAGAGAATCCTGGTTAGGTGGACATATGGCATTTTGACACTAAGGGGACAAATATTTGATCCCTGTCCTAAAGACACCAGACTCATGTACCTGTCTTTTCTGCCTTGGATCTGCTGGGTATTCTGCATCTGCTCTCTGTACCTGTGTAAGAATGTGGTCTGGTGATGGTCAGTGTTTCAAAAGGAGAAGGAAGAGTGAGCTTTTTTTTTTAAGAGAACATGTGTCAGGGGATTCCAGGTTTTATGGAAGAGATGCTGGCTTGAAAAAAGACAGCATTTCAAACTTAGCCTCAGATGGGAATGTGAGAGATTATGGGGAGACAGATGGGAATTAAGAAATGAGGGCTGGGAGGGCTGAAAAGTGCCATCACAAACAGAAACCTGAATTCACTCTCTTCTTCATTATGCTAACAAGACTTCTTTAATTTATAAAATCTTTAATTCACTAACATAAATTATGAAAGTAAGTGTTTGTATTTAATATGTATAAGGAAATATAAACAGTAATAAATTCCTGATACTATAGTATTGAAGTCAACTAACTTACTGGAGAGTGAGCATGAATATTGGTTCATAAACTTTTCACTTTGTGGCTAATTAGTAGCTATTATGGCAATTTTTTAAACTATGAAGGCCTAAGCAATTGCAGTCGTTGTGACATTTATATTTCTTAATAATGAGAGGAATCACTTTCCACAGAAATGATGTCACTAGTTATTTGAGACCCCCTCCTGAATGGCCCAGTTTTTGCCATTAAATGAAGACAAGAGAAGCTCTGTGTGAGGGGGAGATGAAGTATCTGAAGAGCTCACAATATACCCTGTAGTTCAAAAAAGCACAATTCCATGAAAGGTTGTGTAGTTATAACAACTACTGGCAATCACTAATTACTTAATCTTTTATCTGCCATTCAGTTTTGTGGCCTCAGTAACAATAACCTTGAGGTTTTTCCCACTTCTCAACCAAGAGCTCAGGGTGTGGCTGGCAACATTCCTGTGATACAAGGAATGCTCATGTGAATTTTAATGCAGAGCTTTAACGCCTTCAACTAATTACATGTTTCCATTTTGCTGTACTTCACTTACTTCAAAATTCATTCCTTCTCTCATGCCATGAAAGACCTAGGTAGGGCAGCTCCATGGGTGCCATTTCTCACTTGACAAAATGTATTGGCAACCTGCACTTTCTGAAAAGGTAATGACTTCCCCTTCTTGAAGGCCCTGGTATTTGGGTAGACTGACATAGACTGACTGTATAATTAAGTACAGGAAAACCAACAGGCAGGCTGGGAGGGAGGAGTGCTGCCAGTGTTGTCAGAGACTGATTATGCTTGTGGGCAGTGTTCCTGAGAGTGTGCAAGGTGGCCATGTAAGCACTTGGGTATTTGTTGGCCATCATCCACAGGCCTTGCATGGTGGCTTTCGGGTTGGTTTTGTTTTGGTTTGTTTTTTTTTTCACCCCTGTGGTATCCCCAGATAACCCACACGCCTGGATAGGTTAGGTGTGTCAGCCTCCAAACCAGGGCTCACTTCATAGCTGCTGTACATCTACTGGATGCCAAAATCTTCAGCATAAACTCACTGCTGAGAGAGCAGGAGCTGCTCTCAAAGACACCATCCCCTCCTGCTGCTGAGCCAAGGGCAGGAGAGGTGGCCCAGCAGTGCCTAGAGCTTGACACTTGGGAGATTATGGAGTTTTACTGTGGCCTCCAACAGCTGTGTGCCTGTTGGGACAGCTCCTGCAATTTGTGGTAAGGGAATGCAACAAAGCAGGATAAACCCATGGTTTTTCCACTCCTTAGTCTGTCTCCCAAGTCCAGACCCCAGGGAAACAGCAATGATTTACAGCAGCTGCCAGAAGTGATGGCAATGGTCCTGTTTCTCTCTAGGTTTTCCCTGTACTCTAAACTGCACCTCTTTGCCTAAATAATTTCAGAGACACTCTCCTGCTAACCTGAAGTGGCATTTTGCTTGCTGCCTGCTTAGGATGCATTCCCAGCTACATCTCATTTACATGAGGTCCTGGAGGTTTAAACTACCACATACAGAGAATTAACACTTGGATCACCAAGCCACTGGAAAAGATTAACACTAGGGAATGAGATCATACTGGTTTTAGCAGAAAGAATAAATATCCTGTGGACTAAAATATAGAATTGAAATTGTTTTCCAGGTGACTACCAGAACACACTAGAAATGTAAAATAGCACCTGAGCAATCAGCCATGGGGGAGTCACTGCATCCACCACTGAAACTTCTCTGTCCTTGGTGGAAAGTAGCAATGCTTTAATGAGCTCTAGTAATACCAAGCCATTGATTTTTGCCTCTCAACTCCACCTGCTTTCAAAGGGCAAAATCTTCCTATTCCATCTCATGTTCCCTGTTGTTTAAGATCTCATTTCTTTTCCCATTAAATCATTTATATGGAAGAGAAATAGTTAAACATCATGCACTGACTGGCAAGATTACACAGCAGTCCTGGATGATGGAAATGCCTAATGTAATTTAAGATGTAACCTTTCCAACTTTCTGACTTGATGATTATCACTGCTGATGGCTTTGAAATGTTCCATCCTAATGGCTCCTGGCTGGAGAAATAGACTGGAAGAGGGGGTAGGTTTAAAAGCATATGCAGGTGTAGGTGTGCATCTGTGTGTGGCTGCTCAATAAATGCCTGGTTTTGCACTTAGCTATTTGCAGAGAAGTTGGGTGCAAGGCTGTTTTCAGGCTGCTGTGGTAACTGCTGAGGCATGTCTGGATTTGATACTGTATGTACTAAAAATATCTCTGCATCTTTTGCTCATCTGCCAGCATGAAAGTGCTGGGCACAATTTTGGAAGTTGGGATCCCCCCAGGGGAAAGTCGAGGAGCCTCTGCCAGAGTCCTACTTGGTAAAATGCCAGAAAATATCAATTGTTAACTTTGTCCTGGGCATGTACCTGTAGTGCTTTGCTTCTTTTATGGTTGAGCCTGGATTTTTTGCTAATACTTTTTAAATGCACTGTGTTCAACAGCTCACACTTTTTTCTGGAGATTGATGGTTTTGAAAGCAATGCAACTCCAAATAATACATCTCCTCCTGTGTTTTCAAAACCAATGGATTCAAATATTCGTCCATGGTAAGTTGCAGATGCCTATCCAATAGCCATACTGCAAATACTTCTGTTTCCTTTTCAGCAGCCACTTATTATTTCTCCTTAGACCTCAGAGCTAAAATTTGTCATGTCTTTTCTTAGCTTTTCCTTACTTCAAAGACAGAATTCCACTGGAGGTCAGTTGTTGCTAGATGCCATACATACTGCTGTCATTTTCACTGAATAAACCAGGCTTTAATTTTGAATGAAATTTAAATCAGCACAGTAATTTTTTTTTAATCTTAGCCTCTTGTTTATGACACATCAGGCCAAACTGCATGCACCCATTTGTGTATTTTTTACTGTATGAAGGCCACAGCTTAATTTAGCAAATCCAGCTCCCAGCTGTGTGCTGGCATCCTCCCTCTTTTGCTCACTAATATTCAAATGACATGAAGATGCTGAATCTGAACTATTTAAAGGCAACCATTTATGCTGAATGAATAGAGAGAAATTATGACTGGGAAGATTGCACTTAAGTTTTGAAAATTTATAGGATACTTTTATGGGAAATTTCCACCAAACCCAGCATAAGCCCAGAATGTCCAGATGCTTTTGTCTGATGGATTTGTCTGGTCAGTTTTGTGGAATTAGCTCAGTGTTTCTTTGTTCTCAGAGGTATCCAAGCTTCTTTACCTATTCAGGGACTGACCTGCACAAGACACATGTGCTTTGTTACCAGATTCCTCACAGCTTTCTGCAGAGAAGTGATGGACTGAATAAGAATGGACTGTGAGCTACCAGCTGTATTTCAAAGGGGAGGGAATATTTGCAGAGCAACACTGAATCCTTGCTTTGCTGTCCATACATCTGTTTTATCTATAATAGTTCAGAACTTATTAGTCTGAGGTTGTTCATCAAATTTGAACCTTACAGAAAACAAAAATACAAGTAAGAAAAACTACAATAAATTATTTTAAAGTCTGCTTTTAGGAATGTCTGGAAATGCTGTACAGAAATTGCAAAATAAAAGTGCCACTGAAATCCTTTAAATTTATTACCTAAATATGTATTTTAAGCCCCAGTCCTTAATTTCTTTTAGATAAAGCTGCTATTTCAGCTGCAAAATGCTCTTGAGTTAGCCTACTGTGTATTGTGTGGTAAACCTTTAGGTAAATCACTTTCATTATGTGCTTACAGCTCATGCAGTGTTACTGATTTAGCACTTGTTTTGTGGCAGGTGACAAATTAAGGATGTGAAGATGAAGAATGTAAGCTACAAGCAGTCAGGATGAAGTGAAAATAGCAGTGATTGTTAAAAACTTCCCAGTTTATAATGGAGCAAAGCCCAAACCAGATTGCTTTCCTATTGGTTTTGTAAATATAATAAAATCCTGTGGGTCTTCATTTTTACCACTCACTTTAAAATTCATGGGTGTGGTAAAATTATATAATTAAAAAGCACATTGTCAAATTAAAATAATCTTTGTTCTACTCTAGATAATACTTCCTAGGACTGCCTGATTCTTCATGTGATTTGCCAAGATATCTTCCAATATCTTCCTAACTTAGAACTTATGGTTTTTTGTTTTCTATAGTGCATCTGGAAATGGGGAAGATATGGATTCCCCACAGTCCCTTCAGGATGATGCAACTGAATATAGCCCTAATGTAGACAGTTGTTGGTGAGTGGAGATTCACATACTACTTACCACATTTTCAATGGATTAAGTCTATAACAGGGTAGATATTACTTATTTTGCCTGCCATATTTCAGAAATAAGGTAATTTTTGTGCTCACATTTCTGATTCTGCAGTAAATAAATATTGAAATAAGCAACTGTAATCTCTCTTCTCAAATCTCACATTTAGTGTGAGGATTCCTTACATATAATGTCTGTTTCCTAGATGACAACACAGACACCATCTATAACTAGGACAATGACATATGAGCTAAGATAATTTCTGAACTGGGGGAGAAATATTAAATCATTCTTAGTCCAGAATGATGTATGTTCAGGAAAGCTGTTTAAGAAGATGTGAGGTTAAAAATTATCTTTTACTGCAAGTGGGATGGATGCAGTTGGTGTGCAGCATCAGGTAACCAGGCACTGAAGTGAGCAAGGTGTGGACAGATCAGAGAAGCAGAGAAATACTTCTTAGCCTTTGTTTTAGAAGAATAGATAACTGGAAAAAAAATGCAGAATAATACTTAGTGTACGTTTTTATTAGAAATCTCCTCTCATTTGCCATTTACCTGCAAATAAACAATCTGCAGAAACATTCTGAGAGATTCTCCATGTCAAGTTGTAGATAGAAGTGGGACAAGTATATGTAGTCAGGGACAATTTATTGGATTTCTTTTTTTCTCTTAGGTAGAAAATAAAGTAAACCACCATAAACTAAGTCAGCAATTTCATTCTGATTTTTTTTATAATTCAGTGCTAACATGTCACAAGGACCTGAGCAGAGAAGTGCCCGGAAGAAGCTGAAAAGATACATATTTAGAGCAGTGTCTGAGGGGAATATAGAAGAGCTGCAAGAGCTGCTCACAGAGCTGAAGGAGAGATCTAACGCGTGTACAAACATGACTGTGCCAGGTAAGCTCTGCACCTGCCTGAAGGAAGATTCTCAGCTCTTCTGCCACCACGTGTGTAGTGTGAGACTGGGAAATACCTCTGCAGTGGTTACTTGCAGTGTGATGTCTGCCACCTTTCCCATTTCTGCAGGAAAGCTTAAGGTATTTAATCAGCCACCTCCTTGCTGTCTCCGAGGCAACTCTGCAAAGTGTTTGTTTCCTACTTGTGATACACAGAGTGTTCTCCTGCACTGGATTCCCAGCCTTCTGCAGCACAAGACTTAAAGCTGATGTCTATCCAATCTGCAGGCAAATTGCAGTATAGCCAGGGCTTGTGCAGCGTGGCCAGAGAAATTAGGAAGGAGTTGTGGGTCTGTCTGGAGTGATCATGGCAGTGGGATGTCCAAAGGAGAAGCCAAGTGAGCTGACTACCTTATTTAGTACCAGATTCCTGAATGCCTAGACTCACCAAGTATACATAGCTCAAAGACAAAGTGAATAGGATGGAGTGATTGTTTGGC
The DNA here is from genome assembly GCF_003957555.1 of Calypte anna. NCBI lineage: Eukaryota > Metazoa > Chordata > Aves > Apodiformes > Trochilidae > Calypte > Calypte anna. The sequence goes on from NC_044264.1 coordinate 7,696,708, forward strand.
AAATAATTTATGTTCCACCCCTGATAAATGAAATATTAGAATTGTTTCCATCCTCTTTAAGAAGTAATTATGGTCTCATCTTGGAATTCACTCTTGTAGATTATCTGATGAAAAAATTCACAGCTTCAGACACTGGCAAAACTTGTCTGATGAAAGCTCTGCTGAACATCAATGAAAACACTAATGAGATAGTGAACACCCTACTAGCCTTTGCAGAAGAAAATGGCATTTTGGAGAGGTTTATCAATGCAGCATACACAGAAGAGGCATATAAAGGTACTGCCATCTTGTACCAATTTCAGGTATATGGTTAAATGCACTGTCCACAAAAGTAATGTTTTCTCCAAACATTCTAATAATGGTTTGAATTCCTAAACCAACTTTTAATCATTATCCCTGGCACAATCCATTGTGAAATCTCTTTGATATTTTCTAACAGGTTTCAGAGATTCATCACTAAATACCTCTCTATTGTTTCAGGCCAGACAGCTCTAAATATTGCCATTGAAAGGAGACAATATGAAATAACTCAGAGCCTTATAGAAAAAGGAGCTGATGTCAATGCTCATGCCCAGGGTATTTTCTTTAATCCCAAACATAAGCATGAAGGCTTTTATTTTGGTAAGTGGAAATATGATCTCTCTGGAAAGGTTTAGAAGGAATAGCCAAACGATTAAGACAGTATGGAAGAAAGGCAAGTGTGAATCATTGCCATAGATAAACCTAGATTAGGAAACTCACATCATAAGATACAAAAATTGGCATAGTACCTTTTGTAAAAGTCACTTGTGAGAGGGCAATGTGTTATAAGCATTCAGAAATAATTGTGAAACATTTTCTTAAAAGACTTGTAAACACTGAATGGCAAAGAAAAGGCAACAAATTTTCTCCATGTTATGTTTTCATAGAGATTAAACTTTTAGAAACTGAGCTACATTCAACACAATCAATAGGTCAATGTGTTTCATATATTAAGATGTTTAACAGAGCCACTCATTAGTAAAATTATTTGAATGCTTGTAATGGAATATAAACATGTTACATTTTGTGATTTTCTAGGTGAAACTGCCCTGGCATTAGCTGCATGTACCAATCAACCAGACATAATCCAACTGTTAATGGACAATGCCAGAACTAATATCACTTCTCAGGATTCCAGAGGAAACAATATCCTCCATGCCTTAGTTACTGTGGCAGAGGACTTTAAAACCCAGAATGACTTTGTAATCAGAATGTATGATATGATTTTGTTGAGAAGTAAAGACAGAAATTTGGAAACAACAAAGAATAAGGAGGGTTTGACACCACTACAATTAGCTGCAAAAACTGGGAAATTAGAGGTGGGTATCATTTCAGTAGCATGTTAAAAAAGATTGTAAGTGGGGAGAAGGACTCAAGGCCACATCTGAGCTCAGATGTTAGTGCTCTGACCTGCAGTTTTCCATGTTGTTTGTACTATGTATTGTGGTATTGAGTGAGCTAATTGTCAAAATACAAGAAAATATTTCTATTGCAATGTTGCTCCTCCCTTTTAACACTTCCCTCAAGCCCCTCTCTGTACAAAATACACAGGCTCTTTAAAAACAGCCTTGGAAACCCTTTTGTCTGTAGAAACTCTGCATTTATTGCAGTGCTTCACTTACACAATACACTCTGAGTAATTTCAGAAGACTCACTGGAACTGCTCTGTTAATGCTGCTGTAGAATTTGGCTCTCATAAATCAACTGAACTGTGGTAGAGAATTGACAATGGAACCAATTACAAGCACGTTGCATTGCACTGCTGTAGAGAACGTGGTAGCTCAAAGGTAGGGTGCTGGACTGCTTGAAGGTGAGCTTTCTCTTTTCCCATGGAGAACACTTCTGCTTACAAATGATTTTGTTCATGTTTTAGATCCTGAAATACATCCTGAGCAGAGAGATAAGAGATAAGCCTAACAGGAGCCTCTCAAGAAAATTCACAGACTGGGCTTATGGTCCTGTTCAGTCTTCACTTTATGATCTGACAGAACTAGATACCACTGCAGACAACTCAGTATTGGAAATTATTGTCTATAACACAAATATTGGTGTAAGTTACCTATTTCTAAAATATATTTATATATTTTCTAGCTGTACACTCATTTCAGGTGTGTTAGCCTGTACACTTGTATTACTTGTAGAAGAGTAAACAGTAATTTTTGCTTCTAAAATCAGATCTTATTGGGGTTTTTCCTGCAGAATCGCCATGAAATGCTGACTTTGGAGCCTCTGAACTCACTGCTGCGAATGAAATGGAAGAAGTTTGCCCGACACATGTTTTTTATGTCATGCTGGTTTTATTTCCTATACAACGTGACACTAACATTGGTTTCCTACCACAGGCCTAATGAAAATGAAGTGAGTACAGCAACTTAATCTCACTAAATTCTGCTTCGTATCTGGAAGGAAGAGGAATAGAGGAGATAATTGCATTTTCATTCTGTAAAGTAACCCAGAACACAAATAACTGATATAAAGACAGGTAGTTCAGTTTCTAAAGGTGTGCAGAGGGCATTTTGTTTTGTTTTTCTTTCAAGAAACTTCTGCTAGTTCAAGTATACATCTTGTAGGGCCAATTCTGTAATGCACCACAAAAAAAGTTCTAAACTGAGGGAAGAAATTGTGTACCCTGAGCTACAGGCAAGAGGCTTTGTGTTGTTTTGCCTTTTACCCTTCAGGGGTGGAACTCAGCTTTTCGTTTTGGACCTGTCTTGCAGGCTCCACCTTATCCCCTTGCTCTGACACGTGGTGTGGGATGGCTGCAGTTACTGGGACAGGTGATGGTTATGTTAGGAGCAATATTTTTAGCCATAAAAGAGGTAAGGCATTTTAATAACAAATACATAGCAAAATAAAGAACTCCTCTAGATATATGAGTATGCTGCTGGTGATATTGGCAATACTTTTTAGAATATTTTTGATATGTGTAATTTATAAAAGTCTCTGGCTTGATACATCACTTAGAATGACCAGGAATATATCTTTTGACATAACTGTATTGCTCTGTGAAACAAATTTGAGGGTATTTTCCTTTCAGATTCTCAAGGCAGAGATTTTGTATTTGTATAACATGTTGACAGCTTCCTAGCTTTAACAATGCTGTATAATCAGAACCTGTATTGGGCAAAAAAAACCAGTGTAATTACCATATACTATATAACCAGTAACTATTAAATGATGCCAGACATGTCAGAAATGTAAATATGAAGTTGCATACCTACAACAATATTTTTAATTCTATAAGTTATCGTTAGGCTGATTTTTTTCTTTTTTTTTTTTTTAGAACATCAGCTTCAGTGAAATAATTTTAAAAAATCCATTTTTATACCTGCTTTTTCTTCCTGACATTTCTAGATTTTATCTTTCTTTCTGCACAGAGTGTAGCCATCTTCCTGCTTAGACCTTCAGACCTGCAGTCAATTCTCTCTGATGCATGGTTTCACTTTGCATTGTAAGTCTGTCATGCACATATTTTATACTATCTATAAAATGTTTATCTATCTTGTGGTTGCAGAGAATGCCACTCCTGTGGCAGATGCTCACTTTTACTCTTAATTATCAGTTTTTAGAGGGATGGGCATAATCTTGCAAACAGTTTTTCTTTAACACACAGTAGTGGTTGCAGGGTAAAAGTAAAGTAAAAGTAAAGTAAAGTACTGGGTAAAAGTACTGGGATTTGATGTGTATGGAGTAAATTTTTTCCAGCTCTATATAAAGAAAAGGGCTTAAGGAGCCTGGTTAATAAACCAGATACAGTTCCACAGTCCTCTGGACTACTTAAGAAAGGAAAAATAGCATCAAGCTGGTTCAGCTGGCTGATGGGAGCATCCCATGCCCTAGATAAAGCACAGAGGTGGCTTAACTCTACCTTTTTTTCTTCTCCTACACCCACACTGATATTGATCTTGTGCTGCTGAGAATCTACATCCTATCACAGCACATAATACCTTTTCCTGGGTCTTTCTTGTTTATGGAAAATCTGTAATGATTCCATGAAGCTAAAGCTTGAATTAAATTACTTCAAAGATGCCATTAAGATTTCTTTATCAACAAAATCTGCATTGAGCACCTATTTTGGGGAGAGTAGTTCACTTAAAGAAAGCTTCAATAAATATTATACTAATACATTAATATGCTTATATTATCTAGAATCACCTATTTTATTGTGGAAGTATAATGGTAATGTTGATAGAGGAAAACAGAATACAATGGGAAATTAGAACTGAAGCATAAGGAGCAAAGAAGTCTTGTTTTCATATTATTCCACTGTCTTGTTGGTTTTGTGCTAGTAATTTCCCTTTTACA